>NC_066638.1:5202474-6516828 GCF_025201925.1 Gopherus flavomarginatus
CCGGGGTGTCTGAGTCTGAAGAGAGAATGTTCCAGTGGAACGTTAATACTTTAAAAGAGATTCCACTCCAGCTTGGAAGCGATTGTCAAGGTGCAGCAGAGGGATTAGCTATAGCTTGTGTCAGTGGCAAATAACACTATGCATTAGCTGTACAATGTGCACTCGGGTAGGTTATTGGACACAAGGACTTTGGGGCTATAATAGAAATTGCAGGGGAAGAGGTGAGATGTGACATATTTCCTTCATTTTTCATAATTATTTTTCTGCATCTTTATTTGTTTAAAAAAGAAAATGGACATGAAATTTTGGTAAATAAAATTTACAGAAAACAGTTCCTTGTTCGGGGGTTGGATAGGAAGTTGCAGTCAGCCTGGCACTGTCTACACTGGCTTTCAAATAAGCAAACACTTTCGAGCTTGGGTGCATGACTTTGGGCACCAAAATACGTGTTTAGGGCCATGTCAGTTGCTTCAGTGATCCTAAACAAGAAAACTGCCTTGTGCCACTTCCCCGTGGTGCTTGAATGTGCAGACTCCAGACATTCCCATTTGCTTTTTCACCAGTCACGAAAAAGCTGGTAAATGAACTTCTCTGCTTTTCCCCCAGCAATCTGTTTCATGGTTTTCCCTCTGCTATGCACAATTGCTAGGTGGAGTGACCCATTGCATGCTTCCCAGACTCTGTCCCCACCCTGCTGCAGCCTCCCCCATCCCCACTGTTCTTTCTCCAGTTGGTATCTTCCTTAGCTTTTAAACATACTTTAATAATAATAAATAAATAAATAAATAAAAAAAATCTTGATTAGATAACAGATCCATAGGAGCAGATCCTCAGCGAGTGCAGCTTCACTGACTTAATGTCTAATAACCTCCTGTAGAGAATACACGTTGTTCTAGATGGGCCACATCTTCAACTGGTTTAACTCCCTCGATGTCTGCAGCTATATCAGTTTACACCAGCCCATGGAAAATAAACATAATCTTTTCCCTTAAGTAACTGGATAATTATCAGCCTATAAAGGGTTTCTGGGAAGACTTCAGGCTGTTGAGTGCTTCATCCCAGAGACATGATTTCCAGGTAGGGAATAATCTCTCCATCCCTTTGCAGCACAAGGGGTTAGGTGAAATGCACTGATGTGTCCGGAAAAGCCGTTGCTGTGCCTGCTTGTCATGTGTGAACAGTTTAGCTTCTTCATGTTAATCTGAGAGGCGGTTCATGACCAAAGAATGATGTCTTGCACCCGCTTCAAATGGCAGAGGATGCTCTGTGAGGTCCCAGGGGCCAATCCCAGGAGAGGGCTGCCTTTTGACACTCCCCAGGAAGATGGAAAACAGCAAAAACAAATCAATTGCATTTAGCATTTGCTGCTACTGAAGGAATCTGTTGTGGCTGCAGAAACCCCAAGCTGTGAAGAAGAGATCTCATTGGCAAGGAGAAAACACATATATACAGCTCCAAATGATTGCATTCAACAACAAGAAAGCATGATCACGGAATAAAGTACATGTGATGACAACAAAGGCCCCAGTCTAGCAAGTAGATGGCCTGGTGTCGCCAGTTCCCTGCGCCCACGCAGAGTCCCATTAAAGCAAAGTGTCTGGGTTAGTTCATTGGCTTACAACACATCCCTGTCATTCTGGGAGCTCCTGAGTTCTGATCCCGGTTTTGGCACTGACATTCTTTGAGGTGGTGAGAGAGTCATGTAGGCCCTGATTCAGTAAGGAACTCAAGCACATGAGGATTCACTGAGTTAGGCACATGCTTAAATACCTTACTGAATTCAGACTTTTACCTCCCTGGTTCATGTTTCCCATCTGTAAATAGGGAGGAGAACACTTATGTGCATTCCATCACAGGGTGAGAGAGGGAGTTGAAGATCGATTTAATTACATCTCTGTAAAGCCCTTTAGAGATAAAAGCATTATGGACCTGATCCAAAGCCCATCCAAGTCAACAGGAGATTTCCTGTTGACTTGAATGGATTTTGGATTAGCTCCCACATGAGCTCTTAATATTAGGGCTGGGAAAACCCACTGACCCAAACTCAGAACTCATTTGAAAATCATCTATTCTGTATTTAGAAGAGAACTGCAGGGGCCACATCCTCAGCTGGTGTAAATCAAGTGGATCCACTGAGTTCAATAGGGCTATTCCAGTTTATATTTTAAAGTTCAAGTGTCCTTTAGTTGGGAAAAAAGAGAGAGCTAGGCTGCTGCATTTTTTTAAATTTATTTTTCTTCTCAAGAAGCAAGGTGTTAAATAGTTTACAACCAACATGGGACAGTAGCGTTTTGCAAGGTTGATGTTCTATATATGATACAGGGCAGGTTTGGAAAGATGAGAGGTTTTTTCGGTCAGTAATGGTAAACATCCATTTCACTGTGCATGCTAAACCAATGGGGAAACAAATCTAAATTCATGAACAGCCAAAGTAAGAAAAATGTTGCTTGAAAATTTTAGAGTTTGATTTAAGGATAGTTACTTAATATATATTTAACATGGTGACAACTCCCCCGTTCTTAAAATAAAACTGAGCTCATTTGTCAATGTTTCTTCTGAGAAGGACTCCTAGAGCTCAGTGTTACAAGACGTGGAGCAGGAATCGCTCACATGCTTAAAATGAAAGCACATGTTTATGTGGCTTGCTCCAACTGCTCAGCACCTTACAGATTTGAAACACTAAACTGGCTTCTGATTAAATGAGGCATGGGATGCAGTTTTGGGTAAATGAGCCAAAATATTTTTGCTCCAAAAGAGCTGGGTATCTAGTGATCTGACCCAGAAATGCCTGAGTTTCTGTGCTCAGCACTGCCACCTGCTCACTCTTTGGCCTTGAGCAAGTCCCTTGACCTCAGTGTGTTTTTTTTTCTCCAGCTGTATAAACATCCCCTGCTGTGTCGATGTATCTACTGGATAGGAATGTTCACTTATTGACCTCAAACAGATATTGTGGGCTTAATTAATATTTGTAAAGCGCTTTGAGATGAGCACATTAAAGGCACTATCCTACATGGACAGGATTATTATTGTAATTTTGTTCTCCAAATGTGACCTCCTTCATGTCAGAAATTGCAGTGGATCAAGCCTTAAAATCATGAGGCGTATTTGAGCCCATTTCTTTGACTTTGCCAATTGTTTCCTGTCATGTCAATGAATTAAAAATGAGGCGTTGTGGCATTAGTGTTCCTGCATGTGCCAGGAGGTCTTGTGGTGGTTGTCCCATTAAATAATGTTCAGTCTTCTGCCAAAAGGAAAATAATATAAACTGTGAGGGAAAGATACATAAATAAATGTTACACTTGCTATCCTGTTCTTGTGCAACAAGGTTATAGTCTACAGTATATTAGAATGTAATTGGCTATTTAATGAGGGTCGGACTCTTTAAAATGCAATTTACTTGCATGACTGGTTTAACTAATGATGTGTGCCATTTTACAGCCCTGTGTTCTTTGTATTAATCACATTATTTCATTGTTATTGCTTCAATAATATTCTGTGTCGGTTAATATTTCAGCATTGCTGATAATATTAGTAGCTTCTTATTTAACATAAAAGAATGAAGATTGGGGATTTTAAGAACATTTATTGTAAGCCACAATCAGGAATTGGAGTTGATCAGTACTAAAATGTATACAAGTTCCTAAACCCCCATGAAATACCATTAATCCCTTTGTTTTAGAATCCAAAAGCTTTTGAATGCTCTGCTCTACCCAAGATGTGATAGCCACAGTGTCTAATTTCATTAGATTTCCTAGATTTACACATTTTAAAGAGATTAGTTATAAGAAAGGAGCAAAGAACATTTTGCCTGAATCCTGGTGTCATGGCGGCTCAGTCTGTGCCGCGAGTGTCACCTCTGTTTTCCCAGTGCAGGGTTCATACACCCCGTCACACATTCCTTGAGATTCCCTGCTAAGTCAAGTGATCACAATCAGGAACTCCAGACCCTTGGACAGGGCAGAGCAAACAAGCAGTCTCTAGCCTCTTGGCCGAGGCAAACAATAATAGTTGAGGGGTTCTGACCCCCTGAGTGGGGCAGACCAAACAATTAGTCTATATCGAGGGTCCCCAACAGCCACACCTAGTGGCAAATTCACAGAGAACCCAGATCCACCCTACTCCACCGGGTTCTGACCCAGGATCCCATGAAGCCAGTAAACTCCCTATTAAGGGTTCACACCTCAGTCCTAACGCTTTCCCATAAAATCTATCTTGGGCATCTCCTTTGCTGGCAGCAGCTCATTATCCCTGTCAGTCTCCGCAGTCAGCTGGGCCTTCACAGCATAGTGTAGCTCCATGATCTCTGCAGTGTGGAGAGTCGACCGTTCCTCTGTAGGAGCCTGCAGCATACATCCTTCCTCCTCCTCTTCCTCAGCCAGCCCCAACTGAGCTGGGCCATCTCCTTTTATCTGTCCCCTCCACCTGGAGCATGCACAGCAGAAGTGGGGGGGTGTGTGGTCTCCTGGGCCCACAGTGATTTGTTAGCCCCCGTTGGCCCAGTACAGAGTTGATACATCCTGTCGCACATGTGTATATATATACCCGTTCTTCTTAAAAGGGTATTATCCTTTGGATACCTGGTCAATTAAAATAAATAAATAGATAAATAAAATTAGAAGTGGCTTAAGATGCTACATCTTCCCTTGCGCAATAGTGATTTTGCACTCACATTTTTTTCTGTATTTTTAAAATGTTTTCCTCTGCCTGCTGCTGTGTGAAAGACCCACATAACATGAAGGAAAACAGGAAATACAATGAAATGAGTTTTAACAAAGTGCTGTCAAATGTGGAAAAAAAGTTTGTCACAGTTTTCTCTTGTCTACTGCAATTATAGTAATCTTAGGCCTCGGTTCCACAAATACTGGCTCACTCATGTAACTTAAATTAATTGCCATTGAAATCTGTGTTCATTTTGAATTTAGTGGGCTTACTCGTGTGCTTAAAGTTATGCATGTGCTTAAGTCCTGGCATGATTGGAACTTTAAATGCTGCTTTTAACTATAGTAGATGAAAAATGTTTAAACAGACATCTGTTTGTTTTCTTTTAATGTCAATGGTGTCCCTTTGGAGAGATGCTTCCAAATAGAATTGATCTTTACATACTTCTTAAATAATTATTATTTACCCACAATCCAATATGAATAGACATATCTAACAGAATTTTATTTTAAATTTCAGTGACAACGTGGTTTAAACATTCTTCCCTCATCTTTGGTAACAGGCTAGTGCATGACAGTGAAACTGACGGGAGTCAGAGTGTGAAATTGACCAGCCTAGGGTCAGATACTCAGTCGATGAAAGTTGATGGAACTACATTGGCTTCAATGCCTAATAACTTCCCATAGAGAATTGACTATGGGCAACGTTCCTCAACTGGTGTATTAGTGTAACTCCAATGGTGTCAATGGAACTTTGTCAGTTTACACCAGCTGATGATCTCATACCTAACTCCCCTGTCCCAATCCGGATGAAATTATTTATTTACTGGCATAATGCTTGTGTGGTGTTGTGCAGACATTTGGGGTGACCATGTCCCTGTCTTTATGATTTTAGATTATTTCTAATCTGAAATGCAAAATTAAATAAATATCATAAATCAATGATCCCCAACCTTTTTCGTCTGGCAGGTGCCAGACAACGAGCCACGGAGGACCGTGGCGGCAGACGATCATCCACCAAAATGTCGCCGACAAGCGGCGGCGTCCAGAGGCGTTGCTGCTGAAAATCAGCGGCATTTTGGCGGATGCTCGTCCGTCAGCCAGTACGCAGGCGCACTTAGATGCCCCGGCGGGCGCCATGGCGGGGGCCCCTGTCATAAATAGTTGAAAAAACAGATTAGATTTAATAAATTCATATTTGATAATCCCAAGGTGTTATGAGCATCACAGGAAAGTTTGTTTCATATAGGCACATGCATAGGTGCTTCTCTGAATAAGGATGCGCTTAAATACATGCGTACATACTTTCCTGAATTGGGAGCCTTTGAGAAGTACCGCTCCCATTGATTACCATGCTTATCCCCTCTGCAAAGCAGGCCATTATTAGCATCAGGTTACAGAGTTTTCCCAGGGCAGAATTAAGGTCTAGTCACAGTAGGCCAATGCCTGTGGCCCCAGTCCCCAGTTTCAGACTGAAACATTCATTTTTTTTAAAATGAGTGGAACTTTAAAAGCATCTAAGTGACTTTAGAGCACAATTCTCTTTGACTTTCAGTGAGACTTGTGCTCCTAAATCACACCAGGTGCTTTGAAAAATCCCGTCCAATGTTTATGTGAAGAAAATCTGAACATTTGAACCAACTGTAAATGAATGCAGTGACATCTGAGTCTGCAGAGAGTCTGAAACCATTGCCCTGAGATGGGGGAGCTGCCACCAGTGTAACCAATGCAGTGATGTCTCAAGCAGAGGGAGAAACAGCAGCCACTAAAGCCAGGGAGGAAACCCCCTGAGTATACAACCACCACCAAATTTACTGGCCTAGGGCCCCAGGCTGCTTTAAACATGCCTGCACTGTGTTTGACTGATAAATGCCACTTACACGTGCATTCAAATCCATCACCCAAAGCCAAATTCCCAATTTGCAAAGAAAATCGAATGGTAATAGTGACCAACCAGCAGAGTGAATATAACCCCTGCGCTGTAAGTTCAACGGACGTGTCTCTGTATCAGTAAATGCATAGGGAAAATCGATAGACACGGCAGAGAAATCTGAAAGATGTTTTCAGTAATAGCTGTGTGCGTCTGGGGAGAAATGCCACAATGCAATAAAAAGTGAGACCAGACGCCATCTCCACTGTCCAGAAGATTTAATGCACCTATAAATTGCTCCTCGATAGACACACACACAAATAAACAAGAGGAGCTGCAGACTCCATGGTTGATTCATATTAACATGCTGTATCTTTGCTAGGTTATCAAACTCACTTTTGAAGAATTTGACTTGGAAAGAGGATACGACACGCTGACAGTGGGTGATGGAGGGCAGGCTGGAGACCAGAAAACTGTGCTCTATGTGTAAGTAGTTTCTTTTACCACTGTGCAAATCAGTACATGCCTTTTGCATCAGGATATTTACTGTAGGGGTTTGGATTTTGGAGGATCCAGGGCCTGTTTGCTAGAAGCCAGTGAATGTTTTATGTCATGGTCAGCAGTAGAGAATGAATGGAATGTTCTTGCTGGAGCCTTGTATTTCCTTCCTAGTCACCTTATCTTCAGGTCCATCCATGGCAGCCCTCGTAATCTTTGTTCCCTCATCCAGCTGCTTCCATCCTTCTGTGATGTCTCTATGTCTGGACACTTGACAGAAGAGAAAAGAATGAGAGAGACTAGCAATAGCTAGGAAGCTGAATGTATGGGGCCAGAAATTTAGTGCAAGAGCAAATACTGAAGAAGCAGGAATTGAAAACAGATGACACTTGATTCTGAATTGCTCTGCATCTCGTGCAATTGTTTTCCCTGTGCAAAGTGCATGTAAATCATTACCATTTTGAGCTGATAGCATTTTATGCTCGTTTTGCACTGGTGTAAATGATAACACAAGGCCCAAGGCAACAGAGAATCTGGTCCACTGAATTGATATCAGTTCCTTTACAGATGTAATATGCAGTCGCAGTTATCTCAGTAGATAAAAATTCTGAGGCCTTTTGCTTATAGGGCTACATTCTATCTTTGTTCTGCATGCAGAGGTCACATTGATGGCTAAGGAATTCTGCTCAATTGCCAAGGAAAGACTTTGGTCCATTTGATAACCTAGGCCACTCCTGCCATGCTAAAGTAAAGTTGGACTACAACTTTTGATAGTAAATGATCATTCAAACCATGGTGAATGGCATTATGCTGACTGCCTAGAAATAAGTACTTCGTGATAGGGTTGACTTATGAAGATGTTAACGCCATTACAGGGTTCCTGTATAGTAACTGGAGAGAAGGTTTTGCTTTAAGCTGAAGGCATATTTGAATTATTTGTGTGAGGCTGCCTGAGAAAAGCAAGCGAGACTAACGGTAGCTAGAAAGTGGAATGCATGGGGTCAGATATCCAATGCAGGAGCAAATGCTAAACAAGCAGGAGCTGAAAGTGGATCATGCCTGATTTGCTGTGCATCATGTGCAGTTGTTTTTACCTGTGCAAAGTGCATGTAACCATGGAGCTTTGCAAACTCAGAAAGTGAGAGACATGCCCTGCCCCAAAGAGCTTACAAACTAAGCATCACTTCTTGGGGTCCTTAACCGGGCAAAACGCTCACTGAGGTCCCTGTGTGTGTTCAAGTGAACTCAGTAAAAATTGAGAAGGGGCCTCAGAATTTGGACCTACGGGAATAGGTGTACATAGTGGTGAAAGGTCTCAGTTGTCCATTGGGGTCTCTATCTGCTCCATACTTTGTGGATTATCTGGTTAAAACTCTGCATTCACCTGTGAATAAATAACTCCACAGCAGGCTTTGACTACCCTTCTGCAGCATGAAGATAAGTCAAGTTCCCTTAAATATCAAGCAGGATGGGACAAACCGGAAAGAGAAAATGAGGCCTGGAAGCCCCAGTCTCCGATCTACCAATTTCTGAGGGTTTGCCTCTGGTCTTACTCCACTAGATCCTATCTCCCCTCCACAGCCTGAAGGACAGGGGATGAGGGGGAGCACCAATTGCTGAAAATGACATCAGTTCAAATCCAGCTCCAGTATGTGGAAGGAGCTGTAGCTCTAATCATATGACACTGAAGCAGAGTGCAGTGCAGTTTTGTATAGCTTTGTAGAGAGAATCAGGCTGTGACTGGGACTTTTAGCTTTGATATAGTTAGCACGCTACAGATAGCAGTGAAAACACCGCAGCATGGCCCCTGACGTGGGTTGGGAGTGGCAGTGTGTACCCAAGGTTATGGGCAGCCCTCTACAGCCCATGCTTAAGCCCACTTCACCTTGTGTTCACTGATGTTTTTAGCTGTGTTTGCTAAATTAAAGCTGGCCTGGGTACGCCTACCCACCTGCAGTTATACATCCCATTGCAGGGTAGCTCTACCCTGAGGTGCCGAAACGGGTACTAACCTCCTCTGCAAGTCTGACCTTTAACCTGTTTGTTGTATCCCTTTCCTATCTCTGACATGGAGACGATAACTACTGACCATTTGGGACTGGTGAACCTCATTGAGTGTGAGGTTTTGTAAACTTCTTTAACTCTGTTTTTTTTTTTTTTAGTTCATGTGCAGAGGCAAGGAAGGATTATCATCTCCATATTATAACCTTCCCAAGACTGCAAAGAGTATTTGTGAGAACTGGGAACTGATCCAAGTTCTCTGCGGTCCTAGGCTCACCTTCCTCTTTATGTAGATATATTACAGCTAAAGAAAATGTGTGCCATGCATTATGAGTAGAATAACTGTCCAAAATCCTGGCTGGCATAAGTGGTTGCCCTATTTACTGTATATAACCTATTTCCTATTATATTAGATTTTTTTTCTCTTCTCATTTTGCCACAGTCTGTCTGTCTGCCTGCCTGCCTCTCTGATTTCATTTTGCTTAATTTTTCACTCTTTTTCCTCTGGAATTTCTCTCTGCCTTCTCTCCTTCTCTTGCACTGTCTCTGCTCAGCAGAGTGTGAACTCCAGTGACATTTGAGTCAACGTTTCTCACCCGCGGTGTATATAACTCTGAAGTATGACTAGTGAAAGTACTTGTAATTAAAGTGTCGCAGAACATTTCACAGCTGATTGGTCTGACCATGGAAATTAGAGCAAAGGAAATAGACTGTAATAAATAATTTAGTCAATGGATAGTCCCTCATTTTCATGTTGTGGGATGTCCATGAACAGATGGAATCAGTGTGATCTGGTGGATAGAGTACTATGTGGAGATTCAGAAGACCTGGGTTCTGTTTCTGGCTCTGCCACTGACCTGCTGGGTGACCTTGGGCAAGTTGCTTCCCCTCTCTGTTCCTCATTTTCCCCATTTGTAAAAGGGGGATAGTGACACTGATCCTACTTTATGAAGTGCTTTGAGATGTGCTGATGAAAAGCACTATGTAAGAGCCAGGCAATGGTATTATTATCAAGATCATCCCAGATTTAATCTTAGTGCTTAATCAGTCCACATTTTTTAATATTAGATACTCAGCATCTTGTTACTACAAATTTGGAATCGCTGTTGCTTAGCTGTGATTGGTTGCACAAGTCACAAAATATTGTTTGTTTCCTGCCTGGATGAGTGTAACTCTTACCATCAAGTGAATGGTGCAAAGACGTCCAGGGAGTGAATTTTCAATCCCAGAGTGTGAGGTGAAAACTCACTAGTGAGAGCAGGTGCAAAAGGAGCACACAGGCAGCAGAAGTGAATGAATATTTGAGGGGTGACATCCTGCAGCATTCGCCCAGCTCTAGTGCAGATTCAATGAAACCTGCATGGCATGTGTACCCGCTAGTTTCAGCTGCTGGCTGAGAGAGCTGGAGTCTGATTCTGAACCCACCACCAGCCTTGCTTCTGTCACTAGTCCTGACCATTTCTCGTCTGCTCGTTAGGAGCTGAATCCTGCATCCACTGAAACCAAGAGAAAAATTCTGAATGACTTTAATGATGCAGAGTGGTAAACTGTCAGAGTGCCAGACTGAGCTGTAGGAGCTTGGTGGTTGTCATTCTCCTTTCCTGCAGCTCAGTACGACACCTGTGTCCTTCAGATGAGATGGAGTCTCTGAGGCTGAGATTTTGGGGATTCAGCTGCCCAGTGTCCATTAACATTAATTGGAACTGGGCATCCAAATCCTTTCTTCAGCTGTGAACATCTCAGCCTGACTGTCTTCGGGAAGGTAGAGTTTGAAAGCATGTGTGAAACCTTGAGGCAATGATCTTTTCCTCTTTGTCAATCCTCCATCTCCCTTCCTGTGTCGGCCTCTTTCAAAAACCCCAAAGAGGAATTGGTGCTGTCGGTGCATGGCCACTGTGGTCGCTCCCATGCAGTGCAGGTTTATGATAATTTTGCCTCATGAGCTCTGGGATCAATTTAATCAAGAATGCTTCCAGGCGCTACTATTGCTGGATCTGTGGATGATGCAGGACATACAGCAAGTGTGTGTGTGTGTGTGTGTGTGCACGTGTGTACGTGTACAGTTATGCAATTGTTACGAAAAGTGACCTACTCATCCACTGTAAGCACTGGATTTAAAAATACATGAATAACGCGATTTAAAAATACATCACAAATAATACTGTGGCTGCAGCAGTACTATTTAATATAAACCACCACCTGTAAGCCAGGCAACTTAAAAAGTCAAATCCTGCCCCTAAACAAAGTGAATTCCTCACCTTTACGATCCACGCCCCCTACTCCATTATCAAATCTGTATGTGTGTGTGTTGAACAAAGATAAGGTGAATAGTCCCGGTGGCTAGATAAGAGGCCCTATGTAGCTCATGAGCATGGATCTGTTGTGGCATTTCTCTAATAGGTTGCCGGTTCAGCGCTCCTGAGAATATCTTTCCAGGGTGAGTCTTGCTTAAACAAACCTCTAGCGCTTCCCTAGGGTGTGGCATCATGGCATCATCAAGGGTTCGTGGAGGATCAGCAGAGGCACTAGTGTTTGTGCCCGTCTGCAGTTTGTTTGTGGTCTCCGTGAAAACTTTCCTGTCAGCAGAGAAATGTTGCATGAAATGTGATTAAATTAAATTTCTAATATTTGTCTACATTTTTGCTTTATAAGTAACTGCAGGGTGGGGGAGAGGCAATGAAGGTGACTCAGTCACCTGCTTCCCTCACCTGCAGGTTTTGCGTCCTGTTTCAGTGACAAAGGAAGTTGCCATTATTCACATTACAACATTGCCTGAATGGCTCAACTGAGATCAGGGCTCCCCTGAGCGTGGTGCTGTGCAGACCCTTAGTGAGAGCTTGACTCTTGCCCTGAAGAGCTTACAGTCGAACTGGACAGCAGGTGGGAGAGGAAAGAGATTAGGGCCTGGTCTGCAATTTTAGCAAACATAACTGCAATGCTCAGGGATGTGAAAAATGCGCACTCATGAGCAGTGTAGCTATGTTGTCCTAACCCCTGGAGTAGATGTAATAGGTTGATGGAAGGATGCTTCTATCAACCTGGATACTTTCACTCAAGGAGGTGATGTTCTACAGTGATGGAAAAAACCTTCTGTTGTAGGCTACATTGACACCACAGGGTTATGTCGGCATAGCCACAGTGTCGTAGCTATGCCGCCTGCAATGTAGACAAGACCTAAGTGGTTTGCTAAGGTCACAGGCAGAGCAAAACCCAAATCTCTTGATTAAGAGACCAGTGCCCTATCCGCTAGACCTCACTGTCTTCCGATAAATTTGTTTCTTACTGCCCTTCAGAGAGGACAAATAAACCATTGCAAACCTTGGCCCGGTTATCATTTTCTGTTGCTAGTCAGTTTAGGACTGGGCCAGGGAAAAGGAGCAGTGCTGTGTGTTGGGATTCAGAGAAAGATGTGGTTGGGGTGAAGTTGTTCAGGTTCTGCCTACTCTAAGCCTGGATCCTGGAAGATGTGTCAATATTTTACTTTTAGAAGCACTAAAATTTGCTCATTTAGGTTTTTTTTTTCAAGTGAGATTTGATACATTGGTGCAAGTTATTGTCTACCCCACAGAAAAGGGATATGTGGTCTTTGAAACGGACAGCAAGCCAAATATCCCTGTAGGGGAAATAAGCATTTTTTTTGACAGTTTGACAGGTACGACGGTTCCTGATCTGATTGTCAGCACAAATCACCAGATGTGGCTCCTCTTCCAGACAGACAGCGTCCGCAACTTACTAGGATTCAAAGCAACCTATGAAGGTAATCTAAGTTCAGTTCTTGGCGTTTGCTTGCCTCAGAAGAAGCAGGGATGTGGTCTCGTGTGGATCTTGTCATCTCAGGACATGTAATCCCGCTGCAGTTTTGACAGCTCCATGGTGGGCATTGCACTTGGAGGATTCTGACTCAGAGCTTTTGAATATTTATTTTTAAAGCACCTTAGAGTGTGATACATTCCTGACACCAGGTGCTAGTGGGCTGTGATCTGGGCTTTGAATGACTGACTCTGTACAGGGAGCATGGCGTATTTGAATATGTTAACATGCTTCATATTACAAAGGGAGACGTACCGAGAAAATGGAAAATGTATGACAGACTAAATTCCAAATAAGCAGGAGATTATCCTGTGAGTCATAGCTGTCACGTATCTTGTCTTGCAAGCTGTAAGAGTTCTGAGGGCTTTTCTCTTTAATGATCTTATGCAGCATAATTCAGTACTGGGAAAATATTGGCTTCCTTTTTGTAATTTTAGTTCTTGTTTTCTTTGAAGATTCTATTTTTGTTGCCTTGTTTTTTGTTTTTTTTTCACATCTGTATAACATGGATGTCAAACAGTAATTTTTTTACAAGGAAATTGAAAAGTTTAGGGTTTTTTAAAACAATGTCAAAGAATATCAGCTATAAACAAAAAAAGTGGAGGAAGGAGATTCGCAGATTCCTACAGGTGCTAAGCCCCTGCAGCCCTCTTTGAAATAGGGATTTGGTCCAATATGAATAGAAAACATTTCATAATATTTTGTTTCCATGTAAATGGTCATGGTAGGTTTTCTTGAGCATTTCCCATGCTTTGATGGGAGTGCAAATGCTATAGCAGTGATCGTGTACATTTCAGAAAACAAGTGGGAGTGAAAATAACCAGCCTTGTTTCCTTGTGTGAAGTGTAAATAATCAATCTCCTCAATAGTGCCTAGTGAATTGTCAGAATAAATGTCTTTAAACTGTAATGATCTAAGCAAGGTGTGAAAAGGTAAGGTAAGAGTGAAGCCTGGGAATTTCAAAGCAGACTATTGAAATTCATTGGGAATTCCCTTAGATTTCTTTAAAAACTCCAGCCTTGAATAAATAAAAATCCAGAATTTTGTATCTTTACAGTAGTCACAAGTGTTTGCATTCTTCTCCCAACTTGTTTGAAGTCAGTTCTTTCCTTTCTTACCTTAAAAACACCTCAGAGATTTTCAAAAGTGCCTGGTTACTTTGACTGCCTCTATTGCTGGGTGCCCAACCTGAGATGGCTTTTCAAGGGGCCTGACCTTTAGAGAGCAGGTGCTAAGCATTTATTGAAAATCAAGCTTTTTAACATCTCAAGTTGAGCACCCAAAATTACTAGTGTCTCTTGCAAACTTTGGCCCTGACATCTCTCTCTAGTAGTCTGATATCCTCAAGAAGTGCAAGGAATGTTAGAGGGTCTATTACAGGACTGGGTGGGGGAGGTTCTGTGGCCTGTGATGTGCAGGAGGTCAGACTAGATGTTCATGATGGTCCCTTTGACCTTAAAGTCTGTGAATCTATGAATGCCACTCCCTGTTCTGGGCATTAGCAGTACAGAACTGCAGATGTGTCAAGGCTGGGACACAGGTGGTAGTAGCTAAACAAATTTCATTTTTACTTTTTCAAAAGCTCTTTTCTCTGTAGACCAGGCATCTTGATTAATCTCTTTCTAAATCCTGTTGGTTAAAACCATTTCAGTTCCCTATTAAACTGGGGCCAACACTAAAATGTGATACCTAAAACCAGACACGAAAACCCGTATCTAGGACCCTAGATACGTGATTTTAAGAGGTGCTGACTGCATGCTGCTGCCATTAACTGCAGTAGCAGTTTTTAAGTGCTTGGAACTTGAAAAACCAGGCTACTTTTATAGTTGATTCACCCACCTTTGAAAATGTTTGCCTAGGAATTTTCAGGGCATGGTGAAATTGTCGTATTGCTTTCAGGCTGAGAGCTGCTTCTGGTAGGATTGCTGATTGTGGTAGTCCAGTTTCGTTTGGGCCTAAAGAAATCTGATGAGGTTCAACAACGACAAGCGCAGAGTCCTAAACTTAGGACGGAAGAATCCCGTGCACTGCTACAGACTAGGGATCGAGTGGCTAGACAGCAGTTCTGCAGAAAAGGACCAGGGGTTACAGTGGATGAGAAGCTGGATGTGAGTCAATGTGCCCTTGTTGCCAAGAAGGTTAACAGTATTTTGGGCTGTATAAGTAGAGGTATTGCCAGCAGATCAAGGGATGTGATCATTCCCCTCTATTAGGCATTGGTGAGGCCTCATCTGGAGTACTGTGTCCAGTTTTGGGCCCTACACTACAAGAAGGATGTGGAAAAATTGGAAAGTGTCCAGCGGAGGGCAACAAAAATTATTAGGGGGCTGGAGCACATGACTTATGAGGAGAGGCAGAGGGAACTGGGAACTGGGATTGTTTAGTCTGCAGAAGAGAAGAGTGAGGGGGGATTTGATAACTGTTTTCAACTACCTGAAAGGAGGTTCCAAAGAGGATGGATCTAGACTGTTCTCAGTGGTAGCAGATGACAGAACAAGGAGTAATGGTCTCAAGTTGCAGTCTGGGAGGTCTAGGTTGTATATTAGGAAAAACTTTTTCACTAGGAGAGTGATGAAGCACTGGAATAGGTTACCTAGGGAGGTGGTGGAATCTCCTTCCTTAGAGGTTTTTAAGGTCAGGTTTGACAAAGCCCTGGCTGGGATGATTTAGTTGGGGATTGGTCCTGCGTTGAGCAGGGAGTTGGACTAGATACCTCCTGAGGTCCCTTCCAACCCTGATATTCTATGATGTATGAGAGCATGAAGGGGCTTGACATACAAGAAAACCTAATAGAGCTAAATATCGGTATGTCTGGCTTGGATGAGCAATGCCTTGGCAGGATGTGGCATGGTGGTTTATGAATATTTACAGGATGTCAACATCATGTTTGCAAAGAGAGGTACAAGGAATAATGTTACTAAGCCAAGCACAGGAAAATAGAGGCTGAACATCAACGTTATAATGGTGAGACCTTAGCCATTGGAATAGCTTCCCAAGAGAAGTGGTACTAGTCCCATTACTTGGGAAATAAAGATCATAAGTATGTATTGTAGAGACCATCCTGCACTGGTAGAGGTGACACTGTCTCATCTAATAGGTCCTTTCTCTCTGAAATTTCATAATGAACCTGTCTTTACTCCTGGGTTCAGTTATTGCCTGTGACCTGCTTAAACGTTACAGATGGCTTGATCCGAAGCAGTGTTGAGCACCTGCTGCTTGACCTCTGGCTGGGCTTAGGGTGATCTTTCTCTCTCAGGATTGGGGCCGCAGTGCTAGTCAGACAGTTCTAATATATTCTGTAACAAACACTGCTGGTGCTTCTCCTCCCCCAGCTCCCTGCATCTTTACCTGGGTGCTCACTCCAGTGGTGAGTCACTTGCCAAGATTTCCCATAGTTTTCGACACTTTGCTACTTCATTTACTCCCCAGAACCTGTGAGAGGAGAAAGGGGAGCACCGTGGCTTTGCAGGAGGAGGTGACAAATGTCCTATCATCAGCATGAGTGCACCTTCCTCTTCAGGATGGAAGAGGCTGCTTGACCAAGATACCCCTGGGCACTAGGAGCCAGGAAGTCCCAGGCTAATGTGCCCCTACAAAGTAGCCAAGAGAGAACCTCATGCCCCTCCCACCTAAGTGAAAGATGCACGTTCTCTATAACTGCACCTCACTTAGAAGAGACTGAAGCCACCGTCCCAGAGCTGTTCATTGTGGCAAGGTTACCTGCTAATAGGTCCTGTTGGCTACTAGCCTGAATTAACCTATTTGAGGTGATTAGCATGGAGGTGTCATCTCTGCCCAAGTGTTAGACAGATGCATGAGTGGAGTTCAAGTTAGTTCCTTACCCCATAGCCAGACTCATCATGTGTGCATCGTAGCCTAAGCTCACTAGATACCAGCGTGACCCTAAAGGCAGAGAGCCTTCCTATGCATGGCCCCTGTCCCAAGCTGTCTCTGAGCTGTAATCCACCCTGGCATGGTTTACAAGTGATGAGCCACTCACTGACTAGTGTCCAGTGTTCCTTTTCTAAACCCTTTGCCTTGTCTTAGGGCAGCAGTTTGCTTTTTGGTCTTGCTGAAAAGCACTGGTGCGTGAGCCGCAGAATGCACCTCTGTCTGGTGTCTCCAAGGCCCGTGCTGGAACCATCCCATAGCTTGGCTTTCTCCTAATCAGTCAGTTGCATGAAATACATTTCATTTTGCAAGTACTTTGAGCCAAACGACAAAGCAAAAAACATCTAAGTAAGAGGCAATTAGTGCTTGGCAAACACAAATGAAATTATACACAACTTGCTAACAAGTTTCATTGCCAGTTTAACAGCCACCCTCTTCCCTAATTGCAAGAAAGAAATCACAGTTAATGGATCCATATAATGTCAAGATGAATAATGTGCCTAATAGGAAGTCGGAGTATTGCTTATGTAGTATGTTTAACTAGCTATATATCCTAGCATACTTCTTGGGTTTAGTGTACCTTTGAAGTGTAACACAACATTTGTTGGCGATGTTCAAATGCCTGTGCTAATCTTACTCCTAAGGATGTATTGAAACATGTGTTTCAGGACTTAGAGAAAGTTGAGTGTAGCAACATGCTGCCAGTGTTTTAAGAAGGAGCTCCCTGAAAAACCAGTCACCTTTCATGTCCTAGGGATAGATGCACCCACAGTGAATCTAGGCTGAATTCAAAGCTGTCTAGTTCAGAGTGTTGGGCCAGATCCTCAGCTGGTGTAAGTTGGTGTAATGCCATTGATTACAATGAAGCTGTGCGAATTTATACCAGCTGGCCTTTCAATAGCAATGGAGACTGTGTATCTGAATCCACTAGACAAGTTTGAACATCGAACCACGGCCTTTTCTTTTCCCCTGGAATCAAAGATGCTCTCTTGGGACCATAACCAAGGATGGCAGCCCTGCTGTTTGTCAGAGAAATGTATATTAAGCTCTGCTTTGCTGGAAAAGTTGTCCTTTGTCTCTGAAAACGATATAGAGCTGATTGATGCCACAGTGCTGTGTTCTATTTGTGAAATGGGATATGGTCTTTTAGAGATATGGTCTTGGATGTCTTCTTCTCCCTCCCTTCCCTCTATCCAGCATAGGGTATTTTGACACTTAGTGCATACTCGTGCACCCCAAAGACAGAGTAATAGCTGCTCAGAAGACTCTTTATGAGCTCCAAAGAGAAATCATCTCTGATAGGGATGCTTTGACGGTAACCACAGGGAAAGTAAACTCCATGAGTAGCAGGAAATCATGTCCCCTTCTGACTCGTCCTTTAATTCTCAAGCAGAGTTCTACCATGTGCTCCTAGGAGCCTGCTCCATGACATCACTGTGTGAGAACTTGGTGTATGAAAGGGCTGCCTGCCTGTTCCAATACCCTTTGAAGGGCTAGACTTCAAACCCCATCTGCAGTGTCCATTAATGGACCTCAGCTGACCATAACTGAACGCTGAAAGCTGAAACAGACTGGCATGAGCTGACACTGCAGAACACAGGGTGAAAATGTGATGCCTCCCTTAGACTGGGAGGAGCCAGGCCCCGAGGCATTTACAGCTACCACTGAAGTTCATTGCAAATGCTCTGTGTGTTGTTGTGCTGGATCAATGGGAGCTTGACCATTGCCTTCAGTGAGAACTGGATCAGGTGCTAACTGAGGGATGGCTTTGGTCCACATACCGTCACTTGGAAGCGGGCTCTTTGCGCTTCATGAAAAGTTAGCAAAGCAGACTTTCTAAGGTCGTTTTAAACTTGTGGTTCAGAGACACGGTGGATGAGCAAACAGAAACTCCCCCCTCCCTTTTTTTTTAAAAAGGTAATTGAAAAGAAGTTTTACTTCCAATTTAGGTGTACCCCTGTGGAGCTGGGAGCAAAAAGACATGCCAGTGAGCTACCAGGAAGTGCATGAGAACCAGAATGTGAAAGTAGGAAAAAGTTAACTGAGGAAACTAAACCCCAGCATTAAGGGTGAGATGGAAGAGAGGCTTATGGGTAAAGCACTCAGCTGGGGTTCACGGCTCAGGGGTCGACTCCCAGCTCTGCCACTCATAACTGTTTGAGGTAAATTCACTGAAGGCACCTAAATAAATTAATATCAGAAGCCCCGTGTCATTGGGACTCGTGCTCCAAAATCCCACCGAGAACCCTTTTGTGCCCCATTTGCCAAATGGAGATGAGAATCATTCCCTACCTGGCAGAGGCGTTGTGAGGATAAATCGCTGTTTGTGAAGTGGTGATGAGGTACATCAAGTGACCATCAAAAACCTCATCATCTTCTTCTCCAAGTCCAAGGCACATTTGGTTGACCTGCCCTTCACTAACATAAAAACATATCAATTTAAAAACAAAACAACCAAAAAACAACAACAAAACCCCACCTAAAACCCTACCAAAACATGGCAGTTCCCTGCAAGTGCTTCTCTGCCTAAGAAGAGGATGAGAGAACAGGTATATGGAGATGCTGGTCACATTGTTCAATGCGTTGCTAGAAGGCAACCAGAAACTGCAGTGAGGAGTGGAGTGTAAGAACCTAGCTAGAATAGAATAGGCACCTAGAAAGAGAGAGGAATGAGATTTTAGAAACTGATTAAGTTTCAATAATTTAAAGTGGTGCTAGAAATAATGCTAAGAATATTGTTAATGAATTCCCTATTGATAGTTCCCAAGTAATCCTGAAACTGTAAATCAAAACTAATAATCTTTTTTTTCCAAAATACATCATTTTGAGTGCCTCAGCCCTTTAATTATTTTTTCTTGCGTCTTTCAAATGTGTGCACACTAATACGACATAATTAATATGGAGCCTGATTGTTCATTGTCTTCCACCTTGTCATGCCACTTACACCAGTGTAAAGTGAGTACAAAACACTCCCACTCTGCTTTGGGAGCATGAGACACTCATTTTGCACTGCTGCAACGGTTTGCTCAAGGTGCAGTGGGGAATCACACTCCTACTACAATAGTGTCACAGTGGGAATTGATGGATGCTTAAAGTTTGTATTCAAAATGTGGCCCTTTTCACATTTTTGAATGGGAGTTGAGCACTCTTGAAAATCTGGCTCATAATGTGAACATGGGACTTTGGAGAGGAAGGATGTTCCAGTGGGTAAGTCACTAACCTGGAAATTCTAGCTTCAGTTCTCTACTCTGCCACAGACTTCTTGTGTGATCTTGGGCAAGTTGTGTAGTCTCTCGGGGCCTCTATTTCCCATCGATAACATGGGATAACAGCTCTGCCCTGTCTCACGGGGGTGTAGTGAGGATGAAAACATTAAAGATTGTGAGGTGATCAGATATAAGTTATGGGGGCTAGATGAATACCTGAGATAGATATCCATATGTACACAGTGCAAATGGCCACCTGACCCAAGAGATGATCAATTTTTCCCCTCATCTCTGACTGTTCTCTTGTACGAATCACACAAATGCATTACGCCTGTATTCAGGGGTCCGGATTATAACAGTCACTCTGGTGGCTGCTATTAACAGGTTTTTGCTGTACAGAGACAGACACCCATTGATCTGTTTTGCATCTCAGCGTCTTTGTTGTGTAAGGAGCTGCCACAGAAACAAGGCCAGCTCCGGGCACCAGGGCAGCAAGCAGATGCTTGGGGCGGCCAAGAGGAAGGGGCGGCACGTCTGGCTCTTCGACGGAAATTCGGCAGTGGGTCCCTCTGGTAGTGAAGGGCCTGCCACTGAAGTGCCACTGATCGCGGGCTCCCTCCCCCGCCTCTTGGGGCTGCAAAAACCCTGGAGTCGGCCCTGCACAGAAACCCAGGGGTCCAAGGGCAGCTTCTGGCTACTTGTTTCTTTGAATTCCACACCAGATCTGCTAGCACAAGCCAGCTCCTGCAGAAGGCCATGCATCATATTGTGAGTTTCTTTTCCTGCACAGTCTCCATTGATTAGATGTGAATATTTGTTTGTTATTGGGTCCTGCATTATAGGAAAGCCCCCAGTCTCCCTGGCATTGAAGTCTGTTTACTTCTTCCCACTCCCCATTTCCATTAAACAAATTGACTCTTGTTATGAAGCAGAAGGGCTAGAGACTGCTGAACCCACACACATTCAGGGTTTTAGCTTATAGTGCCACTGACCTGAGCTGCATTTGGAGTCACCTGGCTCCTATTTACCTTTAAAGACGAGCATAAAAGCTGGAGTGCCCTGATGGATTTTAATGAGTGACAGCCTGCTGGATACAGGTTTTATTTTTGCCCGGGAGCTCTGGCCTAGACAGTGGGTATGAGGGGAGATATAAGGGCAGGGGAGTTTTCTTTTTTTTTGTTTTGTTTCTTCCCCGTGGCATTTTTCCCCCACTTCTGGAACCAACAAAAAAAACCAGGCTTCTTGTAGCCTGTGCATCCTGGATCATGCTGCAGTTCTCTCCAGAGGGCAGCTTCTTTCAGTCGTAACTACTTCTGCCGTCACATCACTGTATAAGAGGTTAGACAGCTGAGGCAATTAACTATTTTGCACCATGCTTAAGCACTCTTTTAAAGGTCTAATTCCCACTACCCATTAAAGATAATGGAAAGGTTCCCATAGGGGCCTGAGATTAGGCTCTAAGAGAACAGTGACCTAAATTTTAGGTACCTCTATTTTTTATAGCAAAACTAGAGATACTGTAGAGGGTGTATGCTTGCCACCCTTGCTCAGAAAATCAGGTCCCTTTTCAGTGTCTCAGGTTGGACCGCTGGATGCTGAAATACCCGAAGTCATTAGTAGCTTTGAAAATCCAGGCTTCCTTTTACCACATTATGTGCCATTATGCAAAATCCTCCCCCCCCCCACCAAGCTACATATGGCCTAGGTAGAGCTAGTTGAGACATTTTCAGTGGAACAGTTTTTTGTTAGAAAGTGGTGTTTCAGCCCAGTTGAAATGTTTTGCAATATGGTGTTGATTTCAATAAAATTGCAAAAAAGTTTTGAAATGGTTCATTTTGACTTTTGCATTTTGTTTAGATGAAGTTGAAATGTTTTCTCATTTCATTTTGTTCAGTCTTTTACCTTATATTATCTTATATATTTTGATTTCTCAAAAGTATGAAAATGAAAAGCGTGAGGTGTGTTTTGTAGTAGTTACTAATTCTAAGAGTGTTAGTAACAACACTACTACAAGTAGTAATTAGTTACAAGTTAGAAGTACCCTCGGGACAGCAGTTCCATTTTGCAACCAGCTCTAGGCACGAAGAAGTGTCCTGGTTTGTTTGCATAATGCTTGCAATGAGGAACACATCTTGTAGAAGGGAAAGGACGTGTGAGCAATAATCTTTCCTTCCACTCCAGTTCTTAAATCTGCCATCTCCCTCCCTTAAATCTCTCCCCCTCTGTGTAGCCATTCGTGCCCGTAGGGTTCATACTGTAATGCAGAAGGAAAGTCTTTCTGCCCAAATAGTAATGAGTGAGAAGTTTTCAGAGACCTGCTAATCAGCTTCTTGGGGAGTGTCTATGTGAACTTCATTCTTTCCCTTCTCTAGGTCAGAAAGAAGCTATTCCTTCCTTTTCTGTGTTTGGCTGCACTTCTCTCTTTTCCCTCTCTCTTTCTGAATATCCCACATTCTATTCATGGCCCGTTTTGACAAGTGATGAGCACCTGACTTCTGTGGCAGGTGGACTTGCTCAGCACCTCGGACAGCAGCCCCGTGGCTGGGTTAGGGTTCCTAGTGCCTTGTGCCTCCCATGCCAGAGCTGAAAATTTGGAGATGGTTACAAAAGAGCAAACAACTTGGGGTGAAATCCTGGCCCTATTGAAGTCCATTGGCAAAACTTCCATTGACTTCAGCAGGGTCAGAATTTCACCCCCGGGGCTTGTACGTCACCTCCCCTGTGCAAACTGACTGTTTTAAAGGGACACCATGTTATTCAGTGGAACATACCCTGAAGTGAGGTGTACATTTCACCGAACAGCCCCAAGGATGTTCAAACCACAACAGCAAGGAACATAGTGAGTGGTTTTAGCACATTCACTCAGAGAAGGAAACTGAAAGAAATAACTCATCTGACATTTTAAAATGGGCATCTTAATTGGATTTCAAAAGCCGTTATCTCCTACCACAGGTATGCTAGTGAGAGTAAATGGTGTCGTGCAGAGGGGGAGAATCAGGCCCGGGTTCTCTGCAGCTTCATTACTTAGGTCCCAATGCAGCAAAGCGCTTGATTTCAAGGGTGCTTGACTCCTTTGCTGAATAATCCTATGACAAAAGTTAAGCTCGTTCTTAAATGCTCAGCTGGATCTGGCCCTTAATCTTTGCAAATTGCTTTCAGAGATGTCTTGATGAAAGATGTTTATATCAGTGCTGCAGTTAATAGGATTTAATGAATCCTAAGATCGTGTTCATATTATGTTAGGATGGGTTGAGGTGTGCATGCAAGAGGCTTTCGTGTATAAGTGTGAGTTGGGAGGAGGAATCAGTAAATGAAGGCATTTGAAGAGGGGTGCCCAACTTTCAGGGTTTGGGGTATAACCCGTGGTGAGCTGGAGCCGGTTCGCACCGGTTCACGCCAACCGGTTGTTAAATTTAGAAGCCGATTTAGAACCAGTTGTTAAAGGGGTGGGCAAACTCCATCCTGTTCGGCCTGCCTGAGCTCCTGGCTGGGGAGGCTTCCCCAGCCTCTTCCCCACCTTCTCCCCCTCTCACAGAGCCGGGCGCCAGTGCTCTGGACTGCTCTTGGGCAGCTCTGCAGCTTCTGCCACTTTGGGGGTGGGGCTGCGAGCTCCAGCGATCCGCACGGCATCCATACACGCTGCCCTGAGCAGCATGGTAAGGGGGCTGGGCCGGGGCTGGGAGGAGGGGTTGGATAAGGGGCAGGGAGCGTTTGGAGGGGGCGGAGGTTCTGGGGGGGGGTCAGGGGATGGGGAATGGGAGGGGTTGGGTAGACATGGGAGTTCCGGGGGTCTGTCAGGGTGGTGGTGGATGAGGTCAGGGCAGTTGGGACAGGAAGCGGGATGAGTTGGGTAGGTGGGGGGTCTCGGGCTTGTATACACTGGGCGGCACTTAATAACTGGTTCCCTCCCAGGTCGGCGGCGGCACTTCAGTGGTGGGTCATTCACTCGCTCCGGGTCTTCGGTGGCGCTGAAGGATCCGCCGCTGAAGTGCCGCCGAAAACCCAGTAGGGAACCGGTTATTAACATTCAGGCAGCTCATCACTGGCTATAACCTGTTACAACAAAAGGGAGGGAGGGGTGGTATGGTGGTTAAAATCCCAGTGTGGTGAGTCAGGAGGGCTGTGTTTCCACCAGGGAGTCATGAGGCCATCTAAACTCACGGCACTCAAACCTTCGCTGCATTGTGTCTCTCTCTTTCTCTGCATGTCTATGTGCATGTACGGACATGCTGCAGAGAGCAGGGATGTGTTTTTCTGTAGTCTGTGGAATATATATTCATAAGTGTTCATTGTGCGGATGTGTGCATTTATTTACTATATGTATAGTGCGTGTGGTATTGGTGTTGGATATAAAGCCTGAGCCACCAAAGAGCTGACCCATTCAATCCCGATGACTGATAAGCAACAATAATGGATTTGTATTTGAAGTAGCAATTCCAGAAGACTCAATAAAACTAAGGCATCCCAGCATCATATAAGTAGAACATCCACCTTTTGTAGCCATTAGTTTTGTTCTTAACTGCTGTGTGGGTTTATTTATTTATTTTACATTATTCCCTGTTAAGCTATGAATAAGTTCTTCCTCTGTATCAGACATTTTCCATTACCAGTTTTTAAAAGGAAGTGGGTCAGCATGGATTGCTTTCTAGGTGCCGTGTATTGTCTGTCAGCTATTTGTAGACATAGTTTTACAAGCTCACAGACTTTCCTAATGGGTCTTTGCAGAACATTTCGAGGAGGGTTTATTGCTAACAAAATCCCTCCCACCTTCCACCTTTGTTTTCTATTCTTTCTAACTGCCTGCTATTGACCTCTATTAACAACTTCAGCACTGAATGTGGTGCAGTCTAAAAATGGAAAAAATATTTCTGATCGTCTGCATGCACGAGGAAACTCAACACAAGGCAGCTTTGGACAGGCTGTTGGTTGTCAGAGCTGTGTGTGGGACCATGTGGGAAAGTCCTACTCATCTGAACTAATGGTGGAAATGAATAGAACTTCTGTAGACGTGTGAGCGTGTTTTTGTAGTAGTTACTCTAAGTACTGTATCATTTGAGAGAATTTGCTCGTTTCTAGAGTTTTTTGGAAACTCCACAAAGCAAGCAGGGAAAGAATTCTCTATTTAGGATGCTTCAAAAAACCTATGGAGAAAGTAAACATTTTCCTTACATTGCATTGGACTTTTCCATATAGTTCAGGCATGATGCTTTGAATGGTGAATTCTGGCCTGTTGCAACAATTCCATGGACACAGGACTCCTGGTTAAAAGCAAAGATAGAACATGGGACTTTCTAACCCAGGAGGCAGACCTTTACTAGCTGTGCTAAACAAGGCTTTTGCCATTAACTGGGGAAGGGTTAAGAGCTCTTCTCCTTCACAGATAATCCAGGTACTAGGAGGTACCTTGATGTCACGCATTTGAGCAGTCCTGATACTCCATCCAGCAGAGATCTGCAATGCTCACGCACACAAGTCAGTACGTTTGGTGGTGGTGTGGGTTTTAAATATTGTACAAATGACCGGTGCCAATTGACCGAGAACTTTGTGTATGAATATGAAAATGCCTTATGACTTTTCCAGCGGAGACCATTGCCCACATTTCTGTTTGGTTGCAATCATTATGTTTTAAAAAAATGCCCTTCCTGTGGATTATTAAAACTGTAAGACTCTTAAAAGTTGAATTTCCTTTTAATAATTCACACTATTGGTCTCCCACTTTGCTCTGTTGGAGAATAGCAATAAACTGGTCAATTTCATTGTTGTATCTAGTCTGTTTCTCTCTGTTTCTCAGCATTTGCAAAGCCTGCAGGGCAATATTTAAATCCAAACAAACTGTTGTCACTGAAAAGCAGAGAAGAAATACACTTCATGAAAACTTTTCTATTATATTAAATTATGTTAGATCATATTTTTGGACCCCATTACCCGATGATGACTTTTTAGTGCATGACATAAAATGCAATAACAGAAACCAGATGCTCCATCGTGGCTTCTGTTGAAAATATATCTAAAGTTGCCTAGAGTCAATATAACAGTAAGAGAAACTTGTTGATATTCAAATCACATCGGAATATTTGATGGATTAATACAAATCTTGGCTTATGTGATTTCCTCTGTAAGGGAAATGTCATAAAAGAAGTTTCCAATTTGGTTTTAGAAATTGAAAACTGGGAGAAAAGACAGTGAGGCTGATCACAGATGATGCAGATAAAAACCAGAGAAAGTGGAAGATGAGATGAATGCAACACAGATTAATAGTGCTGAAGCACTGAAGAAGGCTTTAAAGGAATAAAGTCTCATCACTAACAGCGACAGAGAGGGAAGGAACTCTTTAGAAATGAAACTGTATGAAAGCAGATAGAAAATCGCATACACGATTTTCCCAAAGTCAGAATACAATTAATCTCTTGCTACCTGTACATCTCCACATGAGAAGGTCTCATCTGTCTACTTTAGAACTGCATGGGGGAATTGATGTTGAAATGGAATACGGTAATGCAGAGGGAGAATGTTGACACAAATTTAGCAGTCCAACTTGCATTTTGTAGGTATCTCCCTCTATTGCTATGGAGACTTAGGCCCCTATCATGCAGTTAGCTCTCCAAGGGTGGGACCTTGCAGTGAGGCTCTGCTCAGAACAACCTCCAGGCCTCCTTATTATGACAAGGATTCATGTCATGGTAGTGCCGAAACAGGACTGAGTCCCCAATGTGCAGGGTGCTGTGCGAACATAGAAAAGAGACAATCCCTGCCCTAAAGGACCTACTCATACAATATATGCAGAATGAGAGCTTTAAGAACATAGCGAATACCGCACTAGGTGAGACCAATGGCCCATCCAGCCCTGTATCCGAGAGTGGCCAGTACCAGATGAGTGTAAAACACCCATAATTATGCCAATTATGCAGTAATGTACCCCAGGGGTAATTTGTTCCTAAATCCATGTGTTTGAGGGTTGACTCATGACCTGAAGAATGAAGGTTGATACCAGTAAACGTATTTACCCTGGCTGGGACAATGCAGGTAATATTATTATTATTCATATACATGTCTTGTTGCGGAGAGTTCCATGGGTTAATTATGCACTGCATCAAACCACACAAAATCTATTTCCTTTTATTCTTTCTAAGTGTATTGCCTTTTAAATCATGAGCTGCCCCCTTGCTCTCGTATTATGAGAGGGTGAAAGGGAATACATGATTGCTTTTCTTCTTTATATTTCAGTCACTGTTGAATCATTTGGTTGCAGGGGGTGTCAAGGGATACTTTTGCCTCTAACATAAAGTAAAAAAAAAGAATAAATACAGAGGACAGGATGGATTTATGCTGAGGCGCTGGGACTCAAATCTGGGTTTGAATCCCAGCTCTGCAATTTACTTACTTTCTGTGGCTTGTGTCAAACTAGATGATCATAAAAACTATGAAGTCAGACTAAGTGGGTTCCATTCCTTATTGGATATACTGTGGCATTTTATGGTTCTATGATGCAGTAAGGAAAACAAACATATTGGGGTTGAAAGACTTCAATGAAAGTGAAACCTGGCCTCAGCAGGCTGTGGCTATGGATGTGGTGGCTGTGGATCAAGATGTGAATATGGAACCTGTTGGACCAGAGCACGCTCAAGTTTTCTTGTTTAAAACCGGGGAGAGACACGTTGGGAGTTGTCTGAGATCAAAGAATCCAAAGTTGTGATGTGGAATATAGAAGAGGATCTTTCCAAGTTAACCCCGTATTTTCCTTTTGTCATCATTAGCTGGGGAGTGGAGAAAGCAGAGAGACAGACCCCATCTCACTGAACACTTTACTAAAGTAGACTTGCGGAGCTTTTCTTGTACTGTCATTACAAGATGCCTTTCCTGAAGAATTAAAGGTGTGCTGTGCGTTCGTATCTTCATGAAGGAGTGTCACTAGTTGCTTCAGGAGACGGGATTTATTCTCAAATTTCCAGAACTACCATTTGGTTGAACTAGGGTGACCAGATGTCCCGATTTTATAGGGACAGTCCTGATATTTGGGGCTTTTTCTTCTATAGGCTCCTATTACCCCCCACTCCCTATCCCGATTTTTCACACTTTCTGTCTGGTCACCCTAGGTTGAACTGTACCATCTGTGACCTGAGACTTTGCTCCTTTATTAGCTCAGATCAGAAAATGGAGTAAAAACTATATAGTTGGGAATGGTAAATGGGTTGCAGAGCTTTACAACTCCCAGGTCACTGTTTTGAAATAAGCAAGGGCGATCACTTATTGCCCTCTGTTTGTTAGGCTCTGTGAAATGGGCTGCCAGCTCAGTCCATCTGCTGATTGAACTGATGGCCTTCCATATAATAAAACCACCCACACAGTTGGCACTGTTGTTAGTTTCAAGATAAAGGCAGAGGATTGAATCTGCTGTGTGTAGGGAGTGTCACAGCGACCGAGTCCCTTTAAAGGATTTTAGGATCTGCCTCATCTGTGACTATTTTATCTTCCTGATCATAGGACTGAGAGTTCAGCAAGGGAATTCCTAGTGTCTGGGAGGGACACTTCTCACAGGTGAAGCTAAGTTCACACTCTCTTAAAGGGGCCAGCTCACCCTGTGACACACTGCTATAGGAGTTCCCTGCAGATGCATGAAGTCCAGGTGCATCTGGATGGAAGCTTGTCCTGTTTCAACCAGTGCTCTGTGAATTTAGGATTCCAGTATCCAGGATAGTGAATCTGTAGCAATTAAGACCCTCAACTTAGGGCCACAGTCTGCTTTACTCATCAGAGCACCTCACCTCATTCCCATGGGGCTACCGTAGAACTTCAGAGTCACAAATGAAACGTTTGTAACTCTGAACAAAAGGTGATGGTTGATCTCTCAACTGAACGTTGACTTAATACAGCTTTGAACCTTGACTATGCGGAAGAAAAATGCTGCTTTCCCTTTATTTTGTTGTTTGTTTGCATTTCATACAGTGCCGTGCTGTACTTGCTTGCTTATTTATTTATTTATTGGTCTCTGCTGCTGTCTGATTGCGTCCTTCCGGTTCCAAAGGAGGTGTGCGATTGACCAGTCAGTTTGTCACTGGTGTTCATAACTCGGAGTTCTACTGTATTTGATAAGGCCAAGACTCTCAAAGGCAACTCCCATTGCCTGAGCCTTACACTCAGTGTTAGTGTGGCAGAATCTAGCTTTTGCGAAGTAAATGAATATCTTCAGGCTAATGTGGATTTAAAAAAAAATAGATGTTTTTATTTACTCCTGAGATCAAATTTTTTTTTCTTTCGTAAAGAGGATTTTAAAATTGTTCGTTGTATTTCAATGGCCAGGTTCGTTAATCAGATACCCTCCCTCCCCAAAGGTTTCACAGTAGCTGTGTGTCCACTTCTCATGCCACTCGGAATAAATGTTCAGCTGCATGGGAAATCAGTACAACAATAAATCTCTCTTTCCCTGTATTACTTTCGTATTTAGAAAGGCAGTCGGAAATAGGTCAGTTACAAGGATGGATGGAAAGGGATTAGCAATTCAGATCAATCAACCAGGAAAACCATCACCATGCCTGTAAATACAGCTGTTTAAAATAATGACTTGCTTTAGTTGATGTCCCAACACTGATACATGTACCACTCACCCAGTCAGTATAACATGCTGCCCCGGTGTAGTGTTAGCTGGGACATAGCTAGGGGACCATAAGGCTGCTGGTGCATTAGCTAATAGGGGTGGGTCTTTTAATTCCAGCTATAGAGGCTCAGGCACTGAGATACAGAGACTCCAAGTTCAATCCCCCATGCCAGCGACCCACCTAGGGGTGTGGTGTTATGTAAGGGTAATACACACCTTAGCTGTTGATAGCATGTAAGCAAGAGCATAATACAAACATTACAACAAAGTTTCCAGTTGCCAGAACCTTTTTTCCCCCCACTTTTGTTTTATTTTCTTTCAGAAATTGACCAGGGGAGTTGCGGCGATCCTGGGATACCAGCCTACGGCAAGAGAGAAGGCTCAACATTTCGCCACGGGGACACTTTGAAGTTTGAATGCCAGCCTGCCTTTGAGTTGAAGGGACAGAAAACAATTACCTGCCAAAAGAGTAGCCAGTGGTCCGCTCAGAAACCAATCTGTGTTTGTAAGTCAGTGAGGAGACTGCTTTAAAGTGTTTGCAATGTCCAGTGAAGTAACTACGTAGACAATACATTTGTGCACTGGATTTAGTACCTAGAATGCAGAAAATACTGGAGATAGAGAGATGGAAGCCAAAGTGCAAAATATGGATTGAGATTTCAACTACCCCAATGTTCAAGAGTGTCTGAATCTGAGAATTTGGTTCTGTCCATTACAGGGGAAAGGGGACAGCCTCTAAATTTGGATCTGGCTTCAGATTCCAATCTCTCCTCCCAACGTTTTTTTTATGGTATTTAGTTTCAGGATTTGGGTTCAGGTTCACATCTTAGAGAAAGTGGAATCTTCCATACTGGTAAAACCCCATTAAATTAGATTCAATTTTTGGCCATTTAATTCTCCTTTGTAACGTGACAGCTCTCAGGTCCCCTACCTCCAAATCTCAACTTTAAATTTCTTGTCTTAAATCTCAGCAGAAATAGGGCTTGATGCTCCCAGCAGTGACTTGAGGGGAGGTTTTCAGAGGCGTAAGTTAGGTGCCCAATTCTTTCTGGCTTTCGGTAGTCCTGACTGCCCTTGGAAAATCTCCCCTTTAACTGATAGTATTAATTAAGCACAATACAATTATAAATTATCAGAACCATCACCAAAAAGGAAACTGTTAACAAGGCTTACAAAAGTATTTACTTTGTTTTGTTCCCCAGCTGAGGGTGAGTGAACTCATTGTGTCTAATATTTTACCCACTTGAGCACTCTAAGGTCTGAATGTTCAGCTTTGAGGAGACGAGAAGGGAAAGTCAGTGAAACAACAGGATGATAAAGTGGAGCTGAGAGTGAATAACAGATACAGAGGAACGGCTAGTGTGGGGAAGTGTGTGCCAAGAGGAGACAGAAGAAATGTTCCTAAAATGATACACTGTGTGTATATTTATTATAATACAATAAATACACACATGCATCCTGTCCAAGGTACTCACTTGTAGTTTACGTAGGTTTCTTCTGTACCAAAGACATTGCAAAGCCTAGAAAAACAAATATATTATTTGAAAATTGAATTACCCTTGCTACAAGGGGCAATACGTAGAGGCAACTGTGGAAGAACAACATTTGCAAATAAGTAAACTTGCTTTTAAATTATAGGGTAAATGTTTCACATGCTTTGAACAAGTTTTGCAGAATCTCTATGCAACTTGCACAATTTGTGAAAGCCCTTGGTGTCCACAAGATTTGCCCATTGCTAAATGCCATGCACTTTTGCACTGCGTGGCTTTGTCCAAAAGCAAACACACCCTGAAACGTTTGAGGAAAATAGTCCCCCTTGTATTGTCCTCCTGATCAAAATGGAAAGTGCTAGAATTCTCACGACACAGCCCTTTTTTGTAAGACTCTCCAATCCAGTTTTTTTCTACCCCAAACTATCCAATATTTGGGAATTTTTAACAAAACCTTCAGCTGTTCCTGAGATTTCCCCTGACGGACAATTGATAAATGCCTATTGTTCACATCTTGGATACCTGGAGCGACACAGCTCCATCAAAATGTTAGCACGGTTGAAATTTCCCCAACTTCAGTCCAATAAAGGTGTGGAATTTTCACCTACTCTGTCCATAGATATGGAATGGGCAGTGGGCATCATACCAAAGCCCATATTGCTCGGGGCAGGGGAAGAGAAGCATGATCACTAAAGAGCCATGAATCCACCAGTTAAAGCCATGCAACATCTTCCACCCCCTGTGGTCCAGCTGTGGATATTTACTAATCAAAAAGGCAAAATGTACAGATAGTGCAAAGAAATTTTGCCCATCCTCCTCCTGCTGCTCTTGTGTTTGGTTACTCTAGACACCATCACATGAATGCGTGTCAGCAGAGATGACACAGTAGAATGGCACAAGAACGTAACTCAGCATAAAATCTGTATCTGTACCTGTACTGGGCATTAGGTGGAAAAACATGGTAACCTGATTCATATGCTGCTAGTTGGAATATGCAAACAATTCAGTGGCTCCAATTCTAGCTGCAAACGCATGACAAATGCAGAAGGAGATTAAAGCAGCATCTGCTGGCCTGGTCAATGATTTATTTCCATGTTGTATGTATCTCAGAGAACTCATGGCCTGAACTTCCAGTGATGAGGCCACACAAAATCATCATGCACCTGCCTTATTGTGAGGAGTTCCTGAATCCACCATTGTCTTTGTCTTCATGATAAAAGATCTTCCATCTTTATCCTTGTGGTTGTCGTCATACCCCTTAACCATTCATGCTATGTACATGGGGCCCTTGGGAATCTTCAGCAGACTGTCCCATGCATGCACCATACTTCCCACTTAGAAACAAAGTATGTCTGGCCTTGAGTGCATATAGGTTCCCTCTGACTGGCTGAACTGACTGGAAATGGTTCTTTTAGCTCACTGTGTTTCTGTAGCTGAAAGGGGTGAGTTCAGTTATCCATCCACATGTTTGCTATTAGCTGATGATGAAGGTCTCTGCTGCACTCAGCCATGATCATTATTAGATGTGGAAGACCTCTCTCCCCACTTCGCAGTGTCTCTTAGACCTCAGACCAGCTTCATGGTTGCAGTTATTCATCCTGACATGCGTTTTGAAAGCTACCATTTGTAAAATCATTCCAGGGTCAGTACCGTTTTCACAAGCAGGGGTGATCCAGATTTCATAGCACAATAGAACCAAGATCATTACTTCGGTATCAAGTTGTGGTTGTCCTTCAGGAACTTAAAGATATTGAAAACAGGGTGAGGAGGTGTCTAAGGGGTAAAATTAGTACCTCAGACATGCAGTTGTGTTAATTATTTTAGTAGGTGCCGTATCCGGGTGTATTGGTGGGATCTGATATGAATACGAGGCAATAATCAAACTGTAGTTACCTGTGAATGAATAGAAAAGCAGGTTTAAGAATGGGGAAATAGCCACATGGTAACAGAACTTGCATAGGGAGCAGACTGGTTGTTCATATACCACAGTGATGACCCTGGTATAATGTATGGCCAGATTGACTAGAATGCCCCATTCCATTGCATCACGTGTCCATATTGCTACTTAAATGCACACATCTGTATTATGAAAAATAAGGCGTTTTGTAATTCTTACCTGATTTTAGATGGGCTGTTGCAACCCTAGGCCCTGATTCAAAACAGACTTTGTGACCAGGCCTTGCATTTAAAGTGTAGAGTTTACAATGTGTGAGTTACAGAGCTAAAGAAAAGGGAAGGACTGGCGTCCCTGGCTAGAGCCAGCTCATGTCTAAGAGATTCTGAAAACTTCCTCTGCACGGGTCTATTCTGTCCTTCTAATCGTGGGTTCCCCACACTGTCCTGTTAAAGCACCCAAACCTTGACCAGCCATGCCCGATGGTCTTAATCCTGTGCTATGAGCAAGTGAGTCAATTGCGCCAAATGTGTGATCATTTTATGTTGTGGATAATTATGGAATAAGCTGTCACTGCCAGGCGATACCTTTTGACACCAAATCCCGGTGAATGTGGGTGATGGTTTTGCCTTCCACTCCCCCTCTTCCATTACTTGTGCTGGTGAGTGTCTCAGGAGAATTATTTCTTAAATGGAATCATTTTCTGGCACGTTAGTTCAATGTCTTCACACTAATGGAGCTGTAGTTTGCTGGACCCGTCAAGCACTGTACAGGTAAAGAGAGTGTGAGTGTGTGTGTGTGTGTGTGTGTGTGTGTGTGTGTGTGTGTGTATACATATATGTGCATGTGCCTGTAAATGATTATGATCATGGATGTGTAAAGAGGACATGGAGGCAACATTTATGGTTTTACATTGAAGTTCTGCTACAATTGCCTTATAGGTTATGTGTGGAACCTAATGAAGAGTGGTGATTTTGTTGGAGGATCCATATTTTCGGGCCTGTTTGAGCTACTGTGGGGTGAGCCAGAAGGCTTGGGTCTGTGTCCTGATACAAACTTCTGCAAAGTTTCCATCTGGGGTTTTAGTTCAGGCTCATCCCTGGTTTCTGGTGGTTTTTGCTTTATTATTATTAGTTATTTTATTTTTTTTAATTAATTAGTATTGTGGTAGCACTTAACGCCTCTGTCATGGACCAAGCCCACATTGTGCTAGGCATTGTACAAACCCAGAACGCAGGACAGCTCCTAGCCCCAGAGAGTTTAACAAGTGACATTATAGTCACTTTTTTCCCCCCCTTAGTTGTAGTCCATGTGGTGCACTCCCCCTGTTCCTTTCGTTTCCGGTTTAAAAGAATCTACTACATGCCTGTGAAAACTTTTTTTTGTTTGTTTAATGGTGAAAGTTTCTGCCATCTCTAGTTGTGATGTGCTGGTTTTCAGCACAACTTCACACGGTTGTGTTATGGGTCTGGGTGATTGTGATGTGGCATGGTGCTTTGCGTTGTGACAGTGTGTGTGTGTCAAACTGCAAACTTGCAAGTTCCCGTGCCCTGGAACTGACTGGAAAGGAGACTTGGGGTCATCATACTGTGTGGTTAGAAATGCTTTTTTCCACCCAACCTTAGTTTCCTATTCACTGCTTGAAACCTCCCTCCAGTCTGTATCTGATTGCTTTGACACATATGACCTGTAAAATGGGCACTTACCTGAAACTGGAGCCTGTTCAGTAGATGTCTTAGAACTGGCGATTTGTGACCTGAACCTGTTATAAACTAGCATGGAGTGAATCAGTGGCGCCTGTTGCTACTTGTGGCAATTTTGAATTTGTCCCACAAAAGCACCAGCCATTGTGTGTGCAATTAGCAGCTTGGCTCCTCGCTCCTCGCCTGAACTCCCATTCAGTTATACAGCACTAAAGTTTTCTTTTTGTTCTTCAATAATCCTTACAGCCCATCTGTGCACCTGATGTTTTATGCCTCACATATAATTTTTCTCCTCTTTAGTGGTAATTACTCTTCCTGTTAATCTCATATTGGCTTTTTATATCTGCTGAATAATCCTAACTCCCCACTGCAAATGGTGTGTTTTCTAAATTAAATCTGAGTGGCTAACCTTTTGCATTCGCTTCCTGATACTTACATATAGGATTATGAGCTGGTAATACAAACTGTGATAGACGTTTTCCCAGCACGGTACTGAACAGCGCCATGTAATTTTGTATAACTTGACAAATTTTAAATTTTAGCTCTAAATTAACCTGTTAATTAGTTTTTCTTTCTTTCACTGCCCATGATTCACGGCAGCAAATGGAACCACTCTAACAAAAAACAATTTTTGAGTTTTAAATAAGTGGCAATAAGAGGGAAAAAATCTTCTCTGTATTTATTTATTTTAAATTATGGAAATCTGTTTTGAGACCGGGGAACCCAGACAGCCAGATTCCAGAAGGCAATAGTAATCTGTTGAATTTGCTTGTGGTAAGCTTTGTCAAAAGCAGGGTAGGTCTGGCAGAGGTAGGAACTGCAGTTCTAGTCTAAGTACAGAGAGGCCATTTTTGTGTGTACAAATTTTCAAAATCTCAACAAAGCTTTTTTCACCCAACATTTAAAATTTGTTTCACAGAAAACATTTACTATCCCCCCCAAGTCATAGAGTTGTTCATTTAAAATGTATAAAATAAAATAGTACTATTTTTTTAAAAGTTATCCATGTTTGACCCACTCTAGTTCTAATAAAGAAAAGGTAAATAGCCACCTGTTTAGTTACTTGAGAAGAAAGGCAGTTTCCCTAACTTGACCCAGCCTGGAGAGAAATAGTTGGATAAAATAAATAACCTGAACTTTTCTCCTGAATGAAAGATAAAAAAATTGACCTGAATCTTAGCAAAGGGAGAAATGTTCAGACTGGGGTTGGGGCAAAACCATAAAATTGGCTCTGGATTCCAATTTTCTAAACGTCTGTGTGTGTTTGCTCTGGGCTTTTGGCCTGAGTCCAGCTGTAGGTCAGATAAGTACCATGGGGTAGTTAGTAGATGGTATTTTGTGCATCTGAGAATTTATACAGTCCAACTTGGACTCTAAGGCCTTTCTACACACAGATTTTGTACCAGCCTGACTGTTTTGGGGAGGGGTGTGATGCGGAAATAGTTAGACGAGTACAAAGTTAAGTGTGGATGTGGTTATACTAATATTAAAAAGCTCAGGTTTGAATAGCTTATTCCCTTTGCTGTACAGGAATAAGTTATTGTGGTATAAACGCTTTTATGACAGCATATTTCCACATTAGGATAACTGTAGTGTTCTAACTATTCCAGTTCAGTTAAAGCAGTACAACATTTGTGGGTAGACTAGAAGACCTGAGAGCAAAACTGAGAGGTAGTGTGTAATTAGACTCGATGCGGGTACTTTACATTCTCTAGACCTATTTACTCCCACTTGCTGATGTGCAGTCTGAGAGGGGCCAGCGCCAGCTTCTAAAGAGGATCATGCAGAAAACCATGCAAAGGGCAGCTACAGATGGGGGGTATTTTCTTCCTGTCCCTGCCACTCATTAGTGGCTGACTTATGCTGTGAAGCAGAGGGAATCACATTCCTTCCAAAACTCTTGGTAAATTTCAGATAATTATTCAAGATGTGTGGGGTTGTTCAAATCTCCAGAAGTTGGATCTTTATAGGCACTGGGGGTTTTCTCATTTTAACAGTCATGGAACAGTGCGTTTCCTTCCTCCAATGGGAATTGTTCCAATGCACTCCTTGTAATGTTCCCTCTTTATCTTCTTTTTCATCTGTGCAGTGCTGATTGAATATGATGTGTACAGTGTATATTGATCTGCAGGCTGCTCCACCCCTCTGTTACTAAGGGGTGAGACTATTCTTCTAGGTTATATCTGTTGTGGATGTTAGTTGCTCATCTGTTTGTAGGCTCAGTTTGTTTAGTGGCTTTTGGGTGAGTAATAGGACATTTGTCATTTGTTGCTTTGGTGCTGGTTTACCTGGTGCCTTTTTTGCCTTGTGTGCTCAGGAAAGGTGCTGGAATGAGATTCCTAGATCTGCTTTGATCCACCAAACAAATAGAGGATGGGTGCTGGCAAGGCAAGTACCTCCTCTCTGATTGCTATGGGCCATCAAGGTGACTTTTGGCTTCATGCCATCAGCAGAGTCGGCCATGAATGAGGCTAGTTATTGCTGAGTGATGACGTGAGTGTGCGTGCGCGCGCGATAGGAACATGTGTCTGCGACGACCCTTTAATAACTTTTGGTTACTGGTGGCCAGAGTCAGGTTCAAAGAGGTTAATTATTGGTGAAATGCTCTGAATCTTCTGACGGCTCCTAAGCCATTTGGGCCATTGTTTCTTGGATTACTCTGATCTCTGTGTATATGTGGAATTTGTAGCTGTTTTTAACAACCTTCTTTCACAGATGCAGCCATGTAAGAGCATCCTGTTCTTAAAATTAAGTTGCTGTTCTGCATCCAAAGACTTCATTCTGCATTATGGCCCCAATTCATCAAAGCACTTCAGCTCTGAGATTTAGGCCCTTGCTTAAGTGCCATGATGAATAGAGATTAATTTATCCATGTGCTTAAGTACTTTGCTGAATTGGGGTTTATTGTCCGATGATTCACTCCCCATCCAGTTCTTATTGTGATCCACAGGGATATTTCCATTTCCCCCATCTATGGCTCGAGAGGATGTACCTGCTCTGTTGCTGACTGGTGGGCCAGTCCCTTCCAATAGAGCTTTATGTAGAAGGGTGCTTGTTTTGTGTTTGTGTGTGGATGTATGGTGTCCATCCAGCAGGGAAGTCACAGGACATCCAATACCATTCCACTCCCTTCAGTTGTTGTATCTCTCTTAGCATCTATACAGAGTTATCTTCAGTATGCACAGTTCAGGTGGGAACCATGCTTGTTGTTTCTGTAGCAGATATCTTTAGTTTGGGATAGAACTTCAAGTGACCTTCAAAGACTGTCCAGGTCTGTCTTTGCCCAGCAGTGGAATTTTGTGGACCCATAACAACATTTTTGGGGCTTGGACAGTTTTTTCAAATACTTCTTTAATGTCTCCAGACAGGCAACAGACCTTGCATGGAAGTTCTTAAGCTCAACAGACACTGTGCTGGGTTTCTCTTAGTCAGAATGAGAACCTGAGCTCCTGAATTCTTGACTCTCAGTTTAACTAGAAGACTGGCAAGTATGGGGTTCCAATAGTGGATCTTGCCTGTTAGGATAGCTTGACTCAAAGCCTCCATTACTATGTTGTGGTGTTGTTAGCCTTGTTGCTGCACATTCTGATTGTCAGAGGTGCTGACCAACTACCGGCTGGCTGCTCAATGCCTTTGAGAGTCAGGTCTCCAGGGCCTTAAGATCCATTTCCTGGGCTGAATTCTGCTCTCGTCTACACTGGTCTGGAGTAACGATTCTGGCTGGTTTACACTGGTGCATCTGAGCCTCCCTGGCCTGAGGCTTTTTCTTTATTCCTGATGGTGCTGCTTATTTGCTGCGTATGTCTCTCTGTGTACCTGGGTTGGGTGGGATCTTTGCTAGTGGCTCATCTGTTTTTTTTTTGTTTTGTTTTTTTTTACCTTTACACTTTTTCTCTTCTCCCCCAGAGGAAAGGAAATGTCCAGTGCGTCACATGCCTGTGTTTAATCTGGACCACGGAGTGGTTTTCTCGTGTCTCTTGCATTTGTTTGCCTGTCCTAATTTTACGGTGTATTTTAACCTAATATTTTATTTTTGCTGTTGTTGTAGCTTGAGGAGATTATTTTTCTTTTCATTGATTTCTTTACTATGCAGAGTGCCAGAGGCAGGGGGCTGCAATCTCTTGAGATTCTTCTTGTTCTCATTATTTAACATTTATATTGCAGTACCTCAGAGTTTTGCTAAGTAAAGGGACACTCTCAGTTTGCATGTCTGTTAATATACATGGCCTCACTTGAGGCCAGCCTGTGTCTCAAACAGTATCTGGTTGCTTTATCCCAGGAGCAGATCAGGAAGAAGATTGTGACTCTCAGTCACAGTCTGAATCCCTTTTTCCCGCCCCCCCCCCCACTGCTGTATCCTATGTCAGCCCAATACCTGGCACAGCAGAGGTCTTCCAGCATGCCCAGTCCACCTCTGCCCACTCCTACCAAGCTCTGCATGGCCTGTCCCCTCCCGCTCCACACACACACAAACTCACACGCACTCTACTACCTACAATGGAGGTAGCCAATAGTGGGCCATAGTCTAACCCCTGGTATAACTCAGCGTTGCTCCATTTACATCCATTTCCTTCTGCTGCTGGTTGCATGGATCAGCAGAGCACAATGTTATAGGTCCTACATTATTATTAATTATTTATTGGTATTACTGTAGCACAGGGGTCGGCAACCTTTCAGGAGTGCTGTGCCGAGTCTTCATTTATTCACTCTGATTTAAGGTTTCATGTGCCAGTCATACATTTTAATGTTTTTAGAAGGTCTCTTTCTCTAAGTCTATAATATATAACTAAACTATTGTTGTATGTAAAGTAAATAAGGTTTTTAAAATGTTGAAGAAAATTCATTTAAAATTAAATTAAAATGGAGAGCCCCCCAGGCTGGTGGCCAGGACCCGGGCAGTGTGAGTGCCACTGAAAATCAGCTCGCGTGCCACCTTCGGCACGTGTGCCATATTTTGCTATCCCTGCTGTAGCACCTAGGAGCCCTAGTCATCGACCAGGACCCCATCGTGCTAGGTTCTATACAAACCCAAAACAAAAAGATGGTCTTATTTGGATTTATAGGACCACATAGGAGTCACCTATCTCATACTTCCACAGTAGTGATTCCTATATTGTTCAGTGAGTGGACGTAGTTTTTTTTAATAGACAGATGTTCCCAGACACCTTAGAATAGGGTTTAGTTGTCAAAAAGACTTGACAGCATTCCTTTTAATAAAGATTCCTACATACACTAAATCCTTGGTAGATGCTGCCACTTGTTTCTTTTCTTTTTAATCTAGCTGCCCATTCTCTTTGTTATCAGGAGCAGGAAATGGCTTGTAGCTCTTAGTCTCAGTAATGCCCGGTAATGTGCATTTTATTTGATTTGAGACCATTAGGTATTGAAGAAAAAGGAAGCTCGTACTAGGGGGAGGGCAAACGTCAGACCGAATAATTGTATAAATGCCAGCCCAAAGCCATCATCCGAGTTTATAGCCGCGTGCCAGGAATTAACGTGAAAAGAGTATTAAATGGTAGCTTTTAATAAATGTATATCAGGCGATGTGGGGGCGGAGAAAGGAGCAAGGAAGATGTATGTAAAGCGTAACCATCATCAGGTAGGTATCAATTAGATAGTAGCATTACAGTTCAGAACGAATGGACCCTGTCAGCTAAAATACAGCCTATATTGAAAACAGTCACCCCCTGAAGGCTGAGGATTTTTCATTTGCACTGGTCCCCCCCATCCCCCTTCCACGCAATTAATTATGTTCATGGTGCAGGAGTTGAGTGCGATTCTTCTTGACGTCGTTAGTGCGGTAAAAGTGAGTGATTAATTCCTAATGGAAAGGGAGCTGTCCAGTGCACTCAGCACTCTACAGCTTGGCCAATCATATATTGCCATGTCTGTTTGCACCAAGCAGCGTGAGTATGTACAGCATTTTTCAGAGAAAATCCAGTCACTGGGCCTATTCAGTGGGAAGGGATTGACCCCCATGCAAAGTGGCTATCAAATCACAATGGCACTGTTTTATACCCACATTGTTTTGGGGCAAATGACTGCAGAAGTGGCAGGCCAATCGGGAATCGAGCCCACAGCTCCTTCCCTCAAGGAATTTGCAATTTGTAGCCCTGTCCTGTAAGAATTTAACACATTGGAGTAATGCTATGCATAAGAAGGATCCTGTAGAGTTCAGGGAGGCTGCTTATATGCATCGAGTTATGTGGATTTGTAGCATAGGGGCTTAGGTTAGAACTGCATTTAGCAAATGATCGTGTAAACCAAATAGCACCCTGAAGCTTTAAAATATCCCCTATCCTGCTGGAAAGGGGATGGTTGAGGGGTTTTTTTGTGTGTTTTTTAAACAGCTAAGTGTTGTTCCATGGAATTCACCCTGCAAGGTGCAAACTCCCCTGCAGGGTGAATTCCATTAAGTAACATTGAGTTCTGGGGGTGGGGGGAAGAAAGAGAGAAATCCACACGCTACTTCCTGCAGGATAGGGGAGCATGAAATCTATTGCAGGCATAGTGGGACTTTAAAGCTTCAGGGTTACACACAGCATAAAGAAGGAGACAATGCAATCCCTGGCTGGAAAATTATTGACCATTGGGAACCAAGGACCAGAGAATATTTTTTGAATTGAAGATATTTCTTCCTCCCCTTTATAAATAAATCACTGATGCCCAGCAGTGAATGGAGCACTGATCCCTTCCCATCCTAAATGCTTTGAAAAGCAATAAGGTTATGAATTTGCATTGGGGTGGGTGGGAGGAGTAACAAGTCAGGGTTATAGGAGCTGTGTGCTGCATGATTGATGGCGATTTCTCATTGCAGTTTCCTGCTTTTTCAACTTCACCACCCCATCTGGGATTGTCCTGTCACCAAATTACCCTGAAGAATATGGGAGCAGCTTGCACTGTGTTTGGTTAATTATAGCTAAGCCTGAGAGCCGGATCCACTTGGCTTTCAATGATTTTGATGTGGAGCCTCAGTTTGATTTCCTAGCCGTGAAAGATGGAGGGACTCCTGAGTCCCCGGTACTGGGGACCTTCTCAGGGAGCCAAATCCCTTCGTCTCTGACCAGCAGCGGCCACGTAGCCAGGCTTGAGTTCCAGACTGACCACTCCATGGAGAAGAGAGGCTTCAACATCACATTCACCAGTAAGTGCAGAATCCTTCCTTTCTACTAGCACCTGGAGGACAGGCATCTTGCCAAGTGGAATTATCATCTTGGGCCAGATTCTGATTGAACAGAAACCAGAGTAAGTCCAGAGTAACTCTGATATCAATGGTGTTACTCTGGATTGACAGATGGTGCAGTATTGGTCAGAATGTCGGCCTTTGGGTCTAAGGCACAGAACTCAGAAACAGGAGTCACAGGTTCTGGTTCCTGGCTCTGGAAATGCGTGTGGTCTAGTGTTGAGAGCAGTGAACGAGGAATCTGTCTTTCTAAGGTTCTTACCTGGCCTGCATCACGGCAGCTTATGAGTACCTCACAGTCTTTCATGCATTTATCCTCATAACCCTCCCTGCGAGATAGGAAATTGCTATTATCCCTGCTCACAGATGGGAAACTGAGGCAAAGAGAAGTTAAGTGACTTGGCTAAGGTCATGTGGGAAGTCTGTGGTGGAGCAGGAGATTGAACCTGGGTCTTCCAAGTCCTAGGCTGGTGCCATAACTACAGGCCAGGTAATTTTCCCAGCTCTGAAAGAAAGCAGAGTCTAGGGTGAGAGCAGGGAATTGGGAGTTAGGATCTCACATGCCTCAGTTTCCTCATCTGTAACATATGAATGCTTATCTGACAGAGGTTTGGTTGATTTTAAAAAAAAACCCTGTGAAGACTTCGAGATCTTTTGATGGAAGATGCCATATAAATGTTCAGTGCTATCATTATTCACTTGTACTGGGAGGCATACAGAACCTGTGAGGACAGTGAGAGAGGCACTATATAAAATGAAGGAATGAAACAGACAGGGTTATGTATGGCTTCACATAAATTCAGGCCTTCCGTGTTCAAGTGAATGCAAACTACCATAACAATTTACACTCATGTTACCCTGTAATGTTCTAAAGAACATTATTAAACCTACTCAGCAGAAATGATAAATGATTCAAGTTATAACGGCAGTTCATGGCACTGCTAAATTAATCGTCTTTCCTGCTGATAACTGCAAATCAGCCATTTAAAAAAAATGTAGGTCTTGAGAAATCATTTGCCACATCAGATCAGGCTATTGGCTCTTCAGGTAAGATGGTCTGCTTTGGGCAATGACTAATCCTTGATGCTTCAGAAGAAAGGGAGTACCGGCCCCTCTGCCAGTGCTGCTTTGCATTGCTGTAAATGATGAACTGAGGGCAGGGCCAGCAGCATTCTGCCCTCAAGCATACGTCTCTTATGCCATGAACCCCTGAGGAAGGGAATGTCACATGCTGGAGGCTCTCTGTATGAAGAAATGTTTAGGCCAAATTATCTTCTGTTGTAAATGAAGCCTATCAACTCTCATTCTTCTTGCTCATTTATACCAGCAAAGAATTTGTCCCTTTCTTTTCAGCTTTTCTATCTGTCAACCATTAACTTCCTTGACACTGGTTGACAGGATCAAAAAGTAGGGATGGAGCCCAAGTTTCTAAGTTTCACAGTCCAGTAGATATCACTGTTAGCAAGAAGAAGGAGTACTTATGACACCTTAGAGACTAAGGTACCCCCTCCTCCTTTTTGCTGATAAGGCTAACATGGCTACTACTCTGAAACTGTTAGCAAGGGCATCCTTGTTAGTTATTGATGTTCCATTAGCACCTAAGAGCACCAGTCATGAACCAGGACCCCAATGTGATAGGCACTGTATAAACATGTAACAAACTGCTGGTCCCCCACTCCAAAGAGCTTACAACCTAAGGATAAGGTAAGGGACAACAGACACATATAATAGACAGTCGGGGAGCACAAGGAAACTGTGAGATTCAACCTAAATGTTTCTGCTTTCTTAACTGAAAGTGGTCTTCACAGATTGTAGTAGTGCTGTGTCGATAAGACTGCTCCAGACATGGTCCAGAACTTGTCTCAGTCATTACACTTGTAAGAGCATAGGTGTGCAATTGATCTGGGTACTGCTGCCTTTCCCATGGTGCTAACCACCGAAGAACATTACAAACTTTTTTTCAGGTATGGTCCACATAGTCATAAACTTAATGAAACATTAAGACCAAATTCTTGCTTTCTGATTGATGGCCTTGGTTTTTAACTGCTGGTAAAGGCCAGTGCTGACAAGTGCCCTGTATCTATGGGTACATGCAACTCCACTTCCAATTTTGCAATACATAAAAAGGTAATTACTTTGTTTTATAATAGCAGTAATGACTGAGGTCGGCTATTTCATGGCAGGCCATGGTTAAAGTGCTCTTCGTGTTAGCCTCAGGTCCTCAACCCTTTCATATTCAGTCAGTTTATTGCCCCTCTGTGCATGCATGCCCCTTGTTGGCTGTTTGTTGTGTAGCATTTCCGGAGCTTCAGGGAAATTCTCTCAAGCAACATTTTTGTGCCGTTTCAAATCTGAAGAGTTGTAAAGGGTGTTATTGCAGGCGTTTCCAGGGTTCCCATCCCTGTATTATCTCAGCACCTCACAAACGTCAATGGTTTTGTCCTGACAGCACTGCTGCAGAGGCGAGAAATTATCATCCCCGCTTTGCAGGTGAGGAACCAGGGCATGGAGAGATCAAGTTATTAGCCCGAGGTCATTCAGATTCATCGAGGCCAAGATTTCAACCCCCGAAGTCCCAGAACAGAGCCTTATCCATAAAGCCACCCGTAATTCTGCCTGTTGTTATAAAGTGAAAAATACTGTTAGTGTTGGTGATGCTGGAGTCATGAAATCTGGGTGGGTATGGAGAGAATGGATGGCTCAAGGGAAGCAATGGGGCAGAGTTAACCCCTAGTTATCTGGTTTGAATGCAGTACAGGTTACAGAAGAGCACAAGTCATTGCTGTTCATTGCTTTTGTGGAATGAATTTGCAGTCAGAGGCGAGGTCTACACGACAAACATTACAGCTGTAGCACTGCTGCTGTGCCTCTGTAGCACCGTAGTGTAGACATTTACTGCAATGACAGAGAGGATTCTTCTGTTGACTTGCGCTGTCTACTCTGGGGCTTAGGTCAGCTTAACAACGTCTCTGAGGGGTGTGAATTTTTCAGACCCTCTAAGCAATGCAGCTGGGTTGACTTAACTTTCTAGTGTAGACCAGCCCTCAGTCTCCACCTCAGAGACCCACGGTGCAGCTGGCCCAACTGGCACCATTGACATTCCTGGACACAGAGACTGGGAACCAAAAAGGACAAGACAACTGGACACCCTCACCCTAAATGCCCAGGCTCAGATACACTGGTGGGGAAGCGTTCAATGCCGCTGCTCAGCCTGTACCTTTCATATGGACAAAAAAAATTTAGGCTGCTCAAATCACATGAACATTCACTGGCAGTTGGGTTCCTAACTCCCTTGGCTACTCTGAAAATTCTGGTCTCTAGAGCTTTCAATCTAATTAATAGACTTACAGTGTTTTAATGATTTACTTAGTTTGAGGAGCTAAACAGTGGTGTTTCCTATGGGAGGGCCAGCCAGAGACCACAGCATGGGAGGAATAAGGTGGGAGCACTGGACTGGGACTCAGGAGACCCTGTCTGTGTTCCTGGCTCTGCCACTGACCTGCTGGGTGACCTTGGGCAAGTCAAATCCCTTCTTGGTGCCTCAGTTTCCCCATCTGTAAAATGAGGATAATGGTACTGACCTGCGTTGTAAAGCACTTTGAGATCTATGGTCGAGAAATGCGATGTAAAAGTTACGTGGTAGTATTGTTTCCACTAGGGCTGCTTGAAATTTAGTTTGAATTTTGACCAAAAAAATCCCAGGGCGGGGGGAGTTTTGCATAAGCTTATGCTGTTTTTCACCCAGCTCTACCCTTCACCTACACTTGAGGGGCCTGATCTATCTATCTATGGTGCTTAGAGGGCCCCGTCACCATAGCATCTGAGTGCTTTGTTATCTTTACCATAACTAGCCTCAGAGCATCTCTGTGAGGTGGGGCAGGGCTATTAATGCCGTTGTACAAATGTAGAACTGAAGCAGCATAGAGAGGCTAAGTGACTTACCCAAGGTTACAGAGGAGTTCTGTGGCAGAGCAGAGACTTGAACTCAGCTCTCCTAAATGCTAGGCTAACTCCTGACCGCCTGCGCTGTTCTGTCTGTTCTTGAGCCAGCTCCCATTGAAGTCAATGTTGCCTTCAATGGTGCAGGATCACACACCAGGCAGCTCTGTGGAAGTGAAGATCCTAGATTTGGGTCTGACCTGGTTGTTTCTCCGTTGGCAAGAGGTTGGGTGAGGAAGCGGCTGACTCACTGCCATTTTGTCATCCCCTGCAGCGTTCAGGCACAATGAATGCCCCGATCCTGGAGTGCCCGTCAATGGGAAGAGGTTCGGCGACAGCCTCCAGCTTGGCAGCTCCGTATCCTTCCTCTGTGATGAGGGCTTCATAAGAACCCACGGATCAGAGACCATCACCTGCATCTTGAAGGAAGGCAATGTGGTTTGGAACAATGCGGTGCTGAGATGTGAAGGTAAATCGCTCTTTCCCCTCCCTCTCCAACCCCAACCGCAGGGATGATTTAGAATCTGTTTTGAACAGAAGATTAAATACTTGAGGACTTGACTCTGGCCCTGATCCAGCAAAGCATGTGCTTAACTTTAAGTGCATGGATAGTCTCGTTGAAGAACATGGGCTGCTCGTGTGCTTAAGATGATATCCTTTGCTAGGTCAGGGCCAAAGGGCTTAGCAAGTTGCAAGATCAAACCCTAAATAGATAATTTAATTGTGGAGGGGGTTAGTGTTAGAAAGAGAAATCTCCCGCTAATGGCTGCAGCCTAGAGAGAAGGAAGCTACTACCACTTCCCATCGATGCCCCAATCCTACAACGTTTTCTTACATGCCTTGCACACCGTGAAGCGCCCCAATGACATTAAAGGGCATCACACCATGGATAAAGCAAAATGTATGCATAATTCTTCGCAGCACTGGACCCTGAAGGAGATTTCTGTTGTCTCATACATAGAAGCTTGTGTTATTTTGAGCTGAAAGACCAGGGTTCTAATCCCCAGCTCCAGATGTGATTTATGTACTGTTGGACTCTTGTCTGCGCCCTATAGCTTCCTTAGAAACTTAAACAAACCAAATAATCACTCAGTGATTAAGTCTGTGACTTTTTTTTTTTCAAATAAATTATGGGATTTTTTTATTAGTTCAGATCTGTCTACAACAGGTGTTTTTCTTCACACACACACGCACACAAACAACCACAAAAAGCTTTGATTTGCTAATAACAAAAATAAAATTCTTTACCACAAGTCTCATGGTGAGATGTAAAGAAAAGAAAAAGGAAAGTGTTGAGATGTTTTCCATTTTTTCCCCTCCTGATTTTTGAGACCAAAAATCTTACGTATTCTTCAGATAATAGAAGAAGCAATAGGCCCTTTCAGTGAAATGAACAATGAATTTCTTGCTATAGAAATTCAGGCCTGTCTATGAATCTCCAGTATATCAATGACTGTGTAGTACATCAGGCCCCTATAATGGACTCTGGAATTAGATGTTTTGCAATTACAGCTCCATGCCAGTATGTCTGACTCCTCGCATGCACACGCACACGCACACACACACACAAAGGTTCTGATATGGATTTCAAAGCAGCTCCTGGTGCTTTAAAGTTTCCAGTGTGGAAAACAGAAATGAAATGAAAAGAGCTTGTTAGAAATTAAAAGGCCTCTTTCCCTCCCTGTTCTTGGAGAAGAGATGCCAGGAAGTGATATTTGCAAGCGTTTGAATTACAGATGTTCTGAAGTATTGAGAAATAATTTCAGTAATTGGCCATCCGTGTTTTAATGCCAGTCTGCAAATATTATGGAGGATGCTTTATTGTCTTTTCCATTAAAGGGAGAAGAGGGTACTTGCTGTCCAGAATGATTGTAATTCAGTAGGAGACTGCTTTTTTTGGTTTGTTTTTATCTGATTTTTGCAGGGAGTTGGCAAATGAAATATTTGTGGGGCTGGCTCAGTACTTCAGTTCCCTTTGTGAGCCTGAGTGTTTAACTGTGTGCACGTCACTAGCTGGTCGGGGGAGAGGAAATATATAAATAAAATTATATTTTTATCAACTTTTAACTGTGTAAGCTTTGATAACCCATCTCTATTAACTTGTACTTCTCTGTGCGTGATCTCTTGGCTTGCCTTTGACTTGCCCTCCAGTATGTGCTCAATAAAATGCAAATTCTAATTAGTTCTTAAAAAAAGAAAGAGGGTTTGTGTAGAAGTGTAGAACAGCTTGTCTCTCTCACCAACGGAAGTTAGTCCAATAAAACATGTCACCTCACCCACTTTGTCTCTATGAAATACTGTTTGGTTCCTGGAGAATTACTAGACAAGAAGTGGATAGTTGAAAAAAGAGCATCTTCTCCCACAAAACCAACATGGACAGCAGGTGGGAGGCTTGGGAGACACTGGATAGCTCATGTTTTTGAGAAACTGATTTTTGCTTTTGGATCACTGATTAGGACCCTGCTTGGGAAGGGCTGATCCCATGCCCTCTCAAATCAATGGGTCAGGCCCTTGAGGCCAGACTTGAAAAGGCAGGTAGGCGCCTGGTGGGATTTACTAAAGCATTTGAGCAAGTTAGGCAGCTAACCCCCGTTGAAAGCCAATGGGAATTCAGCAAATAACACAAATAGTCACTTCTTAAATTCCAACTGGGCCCCACCCCAATCTGCACCTGTAGGTGCCTAAACACCTTTGTAACTCTGGTCCTTAGTGACTGAGAGTCATTACTGCCTGGTAGCTGTTTGTTGGCCTGGGGAAGTCAGTTTGTTGGGTCTCAGCCCTGGTGCCCATTTCATAAATCCGCTGAACTGAGCTGGAACTGACTGAAGGCTTTGATAGCCGTCTCAACACAAATAGGTTAAGTCCCAACTGGGCCGTGAAGACCAAGCTGTCCTCATGCCTGCAGGGCAGGTTTGAGGCCTGTAAGTTGGGGAGTATCATGGGGAATCATGCATAAGTAGATTTCAGCCTCCCAGACTGTCCACTTTCATGAGCCCTAACTTCACTGCAAACATAAATTATTGACCTTACCAGTCTAGGAACTGATATGTCCTACATCAGCATACTTACTGTCTGCAGGGGACTCGGGGGAGTAAACTCAGCTAATTAAACCTTTCACCTGATTCCTGTGTCCTCTTTCCCCAGCTCCGTGCGGTGGCCATCTGACTTCTCCGAGTGGAATGATCCTGTCCCCAGGCTGGCCTGGCTTCTACAAGGACTCTCTGAACTGTGTGTGGGTGATAGAGGCTCAACCGGGATATCCCATCAAAATCACATTTGACAGGTGGTCACTGAGGATAAAGAATAGCATGGCTTCTATTAACCAATACTGCATGTGTGTCTGATCCTGTGCTCACTGAAGTCAACGGAAAGATTCCCACTGACTTCAGACAGGTCCTTCATCAAACCTTATATCCAGCACTAAAAAGTAGCACATATGAGCTTTTTGTTAAAGTCAGGCAATTTATTTTGCACATTTTTTCACAAAATTTGCATAACAACCCAGATTTTTTGGGGTGATATTTTCCCCATCATTCAACCAACTCTACAGTTGGTTAATCACCCCCCCCCAAACCTTCCGCTAAAAATGTGAAATTTTGAAATTGAAATAAATGAATAAATCAGGAAAGTGTTGTTTTTTTTTAAGGAAATATTTTCCCTTTTTTCAATCAGATCTCCTTTCTGTCTATAAACTAATCCTCACCACAGCCCTACCAGCTGGGTAAATAAGTGTTCTTACCTCCCTTTTGCAAATAGGAGAACTGAGCACTGGACCACGGTGCCTCTCTGTTATTAGTCTTTTCAGAATTATAACATGGAAATTGCCAATCTCTTTATGTCCCTGGCAGGTTTAAGACTGAGGTGAATTACGACACCCTGGAAGTGCGAGATGGCAGGTCCTATTCCTCCCCACTGATAGGGGTCTACGATGGGACTCAAGTGCCCCAGTTCCTCATTAGCACCAGCAACTACCTCTACCTCCTCTTCTCTACCGACAAAAGCCACTCCGACATCGGCTTTCAGATCCGATATGAGAGTAAGTGCAGTTCCCAGCAGCAGAAAAGGACTCAGTCAAAGGCACATTGGAGCTGCTTCTCCATTCTGCTATGCAGTTAGCGCTGTTACTCTTAAGTGTTTTGAGGACCTCAAGCTATTGCAATCTGATAACAACCTCTGCATTATGATTATCTTTATTGGTATTTATTTTATGTTGTTTTCAACAACTCGAAACAATATCTTCAGAATAGATTTATTTCATAAGGAAGCAGATTCGACTTCCTCTTTCTGTGTTATCCCCTCACCTTAAGACTAATCAGTGACACCTCAGAAGAACAGCCTGTGAGAATCCCAGCTTGTCAACGACCCATTACAGTGCAGTCCTTGCAGACGTTCGAGTGATTTTATGGGAGTCAAAGGAAGGTGCTTGGCTAGAGAGAGGAACTTGTGATTGTTCAGCATTGTGATTATTATTCGGTGGTTATCATTACCTGCATTGATTAACATGCTCATTGCAGTGGCATCTGTGTATGCATTGATTGAGTGAAACACATGTTTATGGGCAAGCTGTGTACTCAGATACTGTCTGTGCAACTCATACGTCTTCTATCGGCTTCAGCGGCAGTCTTTTTTTTTTCTTGTTTTCTCTCTCCAGAAAACACCTGTCAGTTGCTCTAAGTGCTATGCTGTGTGGTGTTTGTGTGTCTGTTTATCAGTCTGTCTATCTGTCTACATACATAGATATAAAATATGTGGGTGTTCGCATAGATAAATAAATACGTCTCACATACAGAGGTAAATTATATCCAGCAACAAACTATGAATGAACTCAACAAAAGCAAGAAATATGTTTGCTATTCATCTGGGACCATATGGTCCAGAATAATCGCCCCACAATGATGTTGATAATGACAACACTTGTCAACCATCATCTCCTTCAACAAAGCCCCCCCCACTTTGCTCAGTTGAGGAACTTTGCTGCATGCCTGCAAGGGTAAGGGCTGTAGGCTCTGGCGATCCAAAGTGGGAGCAAATTCCATAGTCCAAGGACCTGAAGAGAGAAACCCAGCCGCCTGCTGCTTCCTGTTTAAATTGAGAGGGATCCAGCTGAAGTCCCTCCACTAGGAGCAGCACCAGTCATTGCCGTGGGATGTTCAAGGACAATCTGCAGCCCTGCTGCTGTCACTGTCAGAACTCTAGTGGAGACAGCTCTGTTCCCCACCAGTCCTTGGTATCCCGCCCCACACTTTCACTGCCACTCCTGAACAGCTGAGTGACGCCAAACCTACCCATTCCAAGCAATGAACACCATGCTGTCTGAGTGCTTCCCAGCCCAGGGATGATCCAGGTATGGGGAGCAGAACTGGGGCCAGCCTAGATCTTGTGCACGTTTCTCAGATAGCACAAGAGTGATTTAAAAGTTCATGATAAAATTCCTCCTACCCATGAAGCCACCTTCTGGTTAGGGGATGCAGAGGGATCTAGTTGCTCCCTTTAAATCTCTGATTGTTTCTTTGCTGCAGCTGTGAAGCTTCAGTCAGACCATTGTTTGGACCCCGGGATCCCCGTAAATGGACAGCGCCATGGGAACGATTTCTACGTAGGAGCTCTAGTGACGTTCAGCTGTGATTCGGGCTACACCCTGAGTGACGGAGAGGCCCTGGAGTGTGAGCCCAACTTCCAGTGGAGCAGGCCTCTGCCCAGCTGCGAGGGTAAGGGTTTTGGAAAAGAACATCTGGAGGAGTGGAACCCAAGAGTGGTGAATTCTCAGCAGCCTGTGAATCACATGTCTGAAGCACAAAGTACTGCAAACTGGCCTTTATGTACAATCAGTACCATTAAAATTCTGCAGTGACTGGAATACTGCAGTACCTCGGGTATCTGGGGCAATGATCATGATGCTGTGGTGTCTCCAGTTTTCACTATAGCTACCACTTTGCTGGAGGGGCCCGGGGAAGGGACTGTTGAGTTTCTAACAGCACCAACTCAGTGAATCTTATTTGTGATTTCACAAGCAGCGTTTCCCCTGGGAGATGTTGGTGTTCACCAAGAATAAATATCCTTCTAAATGTCTGTGATTTATTGGAGGGGCTGGTGGTGGTGGGTTTTAGGGTGAATTTAGTTTACATTACAGGTGTCCAGTCTACAGATCTGGACAACAAAGGTCTCTGTTGATACACAGAAAAGTTACAGCAGCAGAACGCTTTCCCCCATACTGCCCCCGAATGTGCACCCGTTCTGATCTTGGACAGTTTCCTGGCGAGCAAACAGGTAGTTTAATCTCTGTGGCCTATTCAATGCTCGGCCACTGGCCCATTGGCTCTGGCATTCTGTCTCTGGCAAGGCCCAGAGTGCAGGTGATGCAAGAAAATGAAGGTGCGTAAAATGCAATTGGCCACAGTGCAAAGCTATGCACAGGGAATGGGGAGGGTTATTTTCCCTGACCTGTGCAATAATCAAATGTATGCCCTGATGCAGGAGTTCTGATTAGCTGTAACCATGGATAGTATCACTGGTCATGAAATTAGTCATCCACTGTAGCCAGCATGGGTCCCCTTCTTCAGTGGGCGCCATAGGCTGACTGCTACATGCCACACAGGGAGGTATTTCCTTTGTACGTTCTAAATGTACTTAGTGTGGATTTAATCATGTTGTCCCCAAGGGGCAGGGAAGAAGAGCCTTTTCTGTCCTAAATATCCCAGCCCAGATCTCTCTAGCTCTTCTCCTTTTTCATAGTCGCTCCGTTGGCTTGTCTGATTTTAGCACATTTGATTTTTGCAGCTCTTTGTGGAGGTTACATCCGCAGCTCCAGCGGCACCATCTTATCCCCAGGCTTTCCTGATTTCTACCCCAATAACTTGAACTGCACCTGGGTGATAGAAACTTCTCATGGCAAAGGTGAGACCCCTTTAGATTAGGGTGGTTTTGAAAAGAGGCCATGCTGCGGGGTAGTGGAGGGGACAGCATCCCATGTAAACATGATGGTTGGCTTGCAGAAGAGACAAGGACAACCCAAAAATAGCCAGTGTGTGTTGGTATCTCTTTCTTTTGTTTCCCATCAGTCCTCACAAAAGTGATATGGGAATGACACTGAGGGTTGGGTAATGCAACCAAGGCTTTCTCAGAAGCACCTTGTCGTTCCTCTGGAATGGGGAGAGGTGGCATAATAACATAGGTAGATGGACCCAAACCCTCACATCCAATCTCTGCAAGCTTTGGTGAAGTCCCAATCCATAACTAATCCTTATTTCTGGTACTGGTCTTCATAGGGCCTGAAGCAGAATGCATATCTGTACAGATCCTCATTATAGAGGGGCCTGGGTCCAGCTCCTTTTTGCTGAACTGTACTGCTCAGGTCCATCTGTGTAAGGAAGTGAAATCATTCTCAGTGCCCTTGCAGCACATCCTAGACCCAGAGGTGATAGAAGTGTATCACCATTACAGAAGAGACAGCAATGACGTCTGGTATTTACGAAAAGGGACAGGTAGTCAGGACTCCTGGGTTCTGCTGCTAGCTCTGCCACTGAATCATTGCATGACCTTGGGCAAATTAGTCCAATGCTTCTGCTTCCCAACCTGTCAATCTAGAGTAAAAAACCAAAGTCACCTTTTGAAAGCATGTTGGGATCCTCGATGAAAACCACTGCATGCATACAAAGTATTATTGTGGACCGACGGCTTAATACTCGGTTATTCCGTCACATATGTTCACTCTTCTGCCTTTTAGTGACATAGAGACCAGGAGTTAGGCCCCCCAGATTCCTGGCTCCAGTGTACAAGGAGCTACTTCCAAGCTTAGGTTGACTTTGTGACAGCCTCTTACGGGAAATGAGGTTAGATTTGATACCCATGCTGTTCTAGCTCACTGGGAAGTTTCTTCCTAAAACAACCTGGATTAAGGGCGTGTGTGTGTGTGGGGGGGTGTTATATCCCTTATATAACCATGTCCCTCTGTTTATACCAGGTAGCAGCATATGAGAGCTAGCGTCAGCCAAGTTTGCAAGACCCATTTTTATTAAAGCATATAAACTTGTCAGTGAAAAGCACAGGGCGTTACGGGAGCCTTCATGTGCTGGGAAAAGTGTCCTGTTGAGCAGTGCCAATTCGCTCTTCACTAATCCACTCTGCCCTGGAATCAGCTCTTCTGATGAGAGACATTGCATTAGCATGTTGCTAAGCTAATGCACAATTCAGAGAGCTGACACCCTCTCATAAGACGGTGGATGGGTTCCCCACCCCCAAACAAAGGAATATCTCTGGCCCAAGACAAGCTGCATTTTCAAACAGTGGCTTTGTGTCTATACTAATCTTTTTTTTTAATTCTCCTAAAGCATCCTACCATTGCTGCAACCGGTTCAGCAATGAACGCGGGAGCCTGAGCTCGTTGGAAAATCTGGCTCGCAGTTAAAATTCACGTACCCCCCTTCCCTCCCACACTGTGTCTATAATTGTATCTGAGCACTAATGGGAAAATATAAAGTGTAAAAATGGCCTCTGGGCCAGAGGGAAGAGAGACTGTGTTACTATGTATGTGTTGGGGGTAGGGGTTATTCCCCTTTTTCCCTTGCTAGGATTCTTTCACCATTGCTAATTACCAGCAACCTGCTGGAAATAAATACCAGCCAGCAGTGGAATCTCTCATTGCCCCGGCCTGCTGTCTGCATTCAAAGGCACTTTGCTTGTCAGTTTTATAACTCAGCAGTTTGGGACTCTGCCCCTGTGCCTCGCTGAGTCACCATTCCTGTATTTCTGCAGCAGCCTGGGTTAGGCATGCAGGGGCCATGCTTCTGTGTTAGTGGGGGAAATCAGGAGACCATGGAACCGAATTAGAGTTGAGTGGGAAAGGAGAAGATACAACAGAGGACATAACCCAATTATAGGACGTTGGCACCAAGCCATCTTTTATGTCAGACGTCCACTCCCTCATTGTTCCTGGAGTTCAGACAAGCCGCATTTATTTACCGGCACAAGGAAAGAGGAGCGAGCCTGAAGTTTTCCTTTTATCTAATGATTTTGTGAAAGGTGACAGAATGAAGCCAGACGCTGGATGTGATGTGCTGTATATACATTCTGTTTCCATTGAAACTGTGCACAATTTCTTAATGATCTGTTTTTGCTAGGCTCTACTGCATGAAATTGCAGAATAATGCATTACACGGAGATCTCCCAGCCCCATTCAGCAATCTCTGTCCTACCTAAAGTAGTAAGAGGCAATGGAGCTGATTGACCCCAGGTGAAGGTAACAGAGATTGAGATGGGATGAATTTGGGTTGGTGAGAAGTGAAGAGGCTGTAGAAATTGGGGCAAATTCTGCTCCTAGTTATGCCCATGTAGCCTCACTGACTTCAGTACCGCCACCCCCTTATTGAAGAATGTTGTCTATTGTTACATCCTCATCTCTGAATTCTCTGTTCTCTAACATTGCAGTTGAATTTGGTGCTCATTAAAGTCAGTCCGTTAACCGCTCTGGTGTGAGCAGCACTGATCACAAGCGTGGGATGAGGTCCCCTTTGCAATGCTCACTTCCTGACCAATGCCAGCTCAATTTGGACTTGCAGCACCCCATGCTATTCCAGATTCGGGCCGCTCACTCTGAGCTCTACTGAAGCATCTCCATTCAGAATTGCACCGCACCTTACTGCTCCAGTCCTGGGCCTACACCACACGACTCTTTCGGCATATCTCAGTCCATGCCTCACTCCAGTACTGAGCTTCCTCACAGCTCTGCCAATGCAACCCGGCCCAGACCTGCAGTATCGTCTTGCTGTTCCAGGCTTTGACCCCCCGCATACTCAGTTCTGCCAGTGCATTTCAGCCCACCATCCTCTTCTGTACCAATATTGTGGACCTGACACAGCTTCCAGTGTTGGATTGGCAGCACTCGTGGCTGGGAACAGACGGAGTTTCCAGCTGCTGGGTTCTGAATCTGTTGGAAATTGTTGTGCCATCTTGCATGGGGATTGCTCACATTGGAGACACAACAAACTGTACTTGCTGGAGCTTTGCAGTGGCTTCTGCTTGGATATTTACTGGGTCCTTCAGGGGGTGGTTCAGCTTCTGATGAGATGCTGAAGTGAGGCATCTTTTCCCGGGTTCCATAGCGTGTTTGTCATCTCTTTGCAATTGGCTTCCTAATGCGTGACTGACATTTTGTTGTTATTTCCATGTTGTCTTTCAAAAAGCAGCTTGAGTGGGAGAGACGTTTTCTGATGTAGCCTAGGAGGAGTTTAAGGCCATGTGCACTGATAGCTACAGAATGGCTAGGTCTTATACATGAGATCAGCCTGATCCCCACAGGTCACAAGTCAAAACTGAGATTGTATAGCAACTCCGTGCAAAGTGACCTTTCCAGTGACGGATTGTCTAGCACAACTTGCCGTTTCTAACAGTGTGAGAGGAATTTGTCCTGCCATTCTCACAGCACCCCCGGATTATAAAATGTGCCCCGGTCTGCATATTATTCTGAATGTTCCTAAATGCACCCTCCCTGCTAAGCCCCATCCTTTAGATCACTGGTTTTCAAGCTTTTTTTCACTTGTGGACCCCTAAAAATTTTCAAATGGAGATGGGACCCCCTTTGGATTTCATGGTCCAGAGAGACAGAACTGCCATCTACTCCCTCTGAGCTGCCACTCCTAACTCAGGGCAGCGGCACAGCACCAAGGCAGTTTGCCTTGCCCTGCTTGGTGCCAACTCCCACAATTGTCCTCTTCAGGCCCTGTCAGTCTGGCCTATCACCAGCAATAAACTCTTAATTTCATTGCCAGAGTAACGGCTCTGGCCTCCCTCCTGCTTTGCAAGCACATTTGCCTGTTCCCTTCTCAGCTCTCCACGCTGCTCTGTGCCCCCGAGGGCACAACCCTTCCCTTTCTCCCTCTGCCTTCCCTGGGACAGTCTCTTTGCTTTGCACTGACCTCAGTGAAATATTTATTATGGATGATTTTTCAGTGACCTGTCGATCCCACCTCCTCTCCTGTGGGGTGGGCTCACTTTCACTCAGACATTGCCTGGGGCTTACCTAGACTCTCCGTCTTCCTGCTCACATCTGCTGCCATAGCCTTGATCTGCCAGTGTCTCGCAGGGGTGATACTTTCTAGTCTGAACATCAAGGATCTCACCATCTCTGATCACTGCCCCTCCCATCCCCTTTAAAACAAAGCACTGTCCCTCGCCCCAGGCAAGTCCACACTTAGCCCTTCTGTCGTGCCATGGAATTCTATAACCCTTGTTTTATAATGCATCTTCAAACAAATTGCCCTATCAGAGCCTCTTCCATAATCCAGGTTATACTGTTATTTTACATTGGCGCTAATGCTACCCCCCCACCTAAGTGGGGGGTGGGGTTTGGTGGGGTCAGCAGAGATTGGCAGTGGCCCCAGATGAATTGGGGAGGAGAGCACTTGAAGGCGTGGCGCCTCCCCTCCAGCAGCTGTAACCACTCATTGGTCAGCTGGGGGAGGAAGAGAGCTGATTAGTCCCTCGCCCTTCCCTTCCATTAATTTAAATTATAGCCTGGGGCATGTGAAGCATCTTTGTTGCTCTGTTTCATCAGCCATACATGTGAGCATCAGTGAAAAGCAGAAGCAGCAAAGAGTCCTGTGGCACCGTATAGACTAACAGACGTATCGGAGCATGAGCTTTCGTGGGTGAATACCTACTTCGTTGGATGCAAGTGGGTATTCACCCACGAAGGCTCATGCTCCAATACGTCTGTTATTCTCTAAAGTGCCACGAAAGATCCAGACTAACACGGCTCCCCCTCTGATAAGTGAAACGTAACTGAATCTTAGCGTCAAACAGGCATAATTCCTATTGTCTTCATTGTTATTCTTTCTTCTGAAAGGCTCGCCCTTGCTTCTCCAAGGACATTCAGCATGCTGCCATGATTCCTGAAAGCTAAGGCTGTTCAAGGTTGGGTGGAACAGTCTCTATACTAGGGCAGGTTGACTTCCTAAACCCATCAGGGCTTAAAACCAGCAGGAACACACCCATATGCCGTACCAGACCATCCCTGAAGATGCAGCCTTATTCTCCAGAATTTCAGTTTGCAATTTAAAAAAAAAAGTTGATCTCTAGCTAGGATGGTTGCAAAGAAAACTTTTAAAATATGGCTCGTGTGTGACTAAGGCAGAGATGAGTCTCGAAGAGACTGGAACAATAGCTCAGAGAAGAGTGAGCTATGCCATGCACCTCAGTGATGGGTTAACTCAGATGCCCAATGATAATTTATTGATATGAGGGGAGAGTTGTCACAGATGGGTACAATTTACAAAAGCACAGCATTTGGGAGATGCCAACACTTACTTTCCCCCCATCTAGTCAATTAAAATCCAAGCCTAAATTGTCCAGCAGAGCTTATGGGCATATTCTTTCCCCCCCGAAGGGGAGCCATACCCAGGGACCTCAGCAGTGCCAAGCAGCGAACATAATCATAGTCTCATTTGGTAACTCTGATGCGGGGGCAGGGCTCATTTTGTGAGTGGAGTCTGGAAGAGCACCGCCCCTCCCTCCTTCCTTCCTAGTCTGACCCTGATGCCCGTTTATTTATTTCTGAGCCGCTGTGTTGAGACTGCCAAACATTATGCCAGTTGAAGCCAACTGCGTTAATGATTTCGCAGCGGAGCTGGTCTGAGGAACACCAATTCTTCTGATAGGCCACAGAACAGCTGTTGTGTGGTAACTTTGGTCCTTCTTCCTGCCGTGTTCTGGGTTGAAAATAACACTTAGCTCTCATAAAGCGCCTTTTCATCTGTGGATCCCAAGCACTTTACAAAGGAGCGCAGGATCATTATCCCCATTTTACAGAAGGGAAAACTGAGTCACAGAGCAGTGGAGGATATTGCAACTCAGTGACAGAGCTGGAAAGGGAACTGAAATCTTCCGACTTCCAGTCAGCTAGACCGCTAAACTAGCAGTGAAATACTCTGCAGCACAAATACCAATTTCATGAGTCATCTGCTCCCAGATCTTTCTGAATTTTTGCTCTGCTTATTGCATGTGAGCAATACACTCGTTTTCTAAAGGAAGCAGCTGTGTTGTTGTAATGGCTTTTTTTACATGCCCAAAGGCACTAATTTACTTTATGGACTAATGGGCTGTAAAATTTCAGTTTAAAAAGAGTTTAATTTTTAAGATATTTAAGGCTGAAAAAAACATTTTTTGTTTTTAATCTGATAACTTCTGAGTGACCAAAATGATTTCTTTCCCCCCTGATTTGGTAAAAAGAAATTTGCTTTCAGGCTGACACATTTTGTGCTGCAGTAAATTTCAGACCAGAGCAAAGGTGTAGTCAGAATTGCAAATTCTTTTAAATGAGTCTGTAGTCAGCCCTGTGGCTTTAGTTCTAGAGCTGTTAACAGGCTCCACTATTAGAAGTTATAACCTTGTCTACAGTGCTGCGACTTTCTCGCTCAGGAGGGTAAAAAACCTGCTCCCGGCACTGGTAGCTACTCCCCTCGTGTGATCTAGATGGACCTTTAGTCTAACCCAGTATGGCTGCTCTTATGTTCTTAATATCCAGAACTTCAAGGCTTTACCCAATTTTGAATTGTTAGAAATCAGGACAAGACTTCACGTAGGAACCAGATTATCCTGCATCTGCTACTATGTGGAGTTCTTGCACCTTCCTTTGACACATCTGGTGCTGGCCAGTGTCAGAGACAGAACTAGAGGGACATCAGACCTGATCCAGTCTGACAATTCATCCATTGTCAATTAGAGTTTTTTTAATGAAATACCTTTGTTGTGCCACTGGGTGCTACTTGTGTCACTACAGGGGATTACAGTTCAACTGTAATTGATTAGAATCCAGATTGGGATACTCTTGTGCTGAGTAGTGATTTAATCCATCAGTAGCCCCACTGATTTCAGTGTATGCCTAGTGTAAAGGAAAAGTCAACATGAGATTGGATATCACAGTCTGGTCCTTAATGTTTGGAAAGTGCATTGAGGTTTTCGGATGAAAGAAATTGTATCAACGCAAAAGGGGTTTATTTGTTGCCTGATGTTTCTTTAGCCCAGGGTAGGCAACCTATGGCATGCGTGCCAAAGGCGGCACACAAGCTGATTTTCAGTGGCACTCCCACTCCCCGAGTCCTGGCTACTAGTCTGGGGGGTGCTGCATTTTAATATAATTTTAAATGAAGCTTCTTAAACATTTTAAAAACCTTATTTACTTTACATACAACAGTAGTTGATGAAGCGGGTATTCACCCACAAAAGCTTATGCTCCAATATGTCTGTTAGTCTGTAAGGTGCCACAGGACCCTTTGTTGCTTTTTACAGATCCAGACTAACATGGCTCCCCCTCCGATACTTAACAATAGTTGAGTTATATATTGTAGGCTTATAGAAAGAGACCTAAAAACGTTAAAATGTATTTCTGGCATGTGAAACCTTAAATTTATAAAATAAATAAATGAAGACTCGGCACACCACTTCTGAAAGGTTGCCGACCCCTGCTTTAGCCTCTTAACTTCATTGGATGGTTTATGTGACATAGGATATAGGACCCCGCCTTTCCTGTCTCCACAAAAGCTGCTGCTGACATTTTTGCAGCAGGGCTTTTTTCATAAACGAAGGGTTTCTAATTGTGTTTGAATGCCAGCGTGGAAATCACCCAGCTGGAGGCCTCTGTGAAAATTAGAAATAGTAGCTGTTTTTGCGAGTGTGTGGGTGTGAGGGAGATGTTAAAAAAAACAACAACCATTGCTGCCTCTAAGTACTTAACAAATGTGGCCAGGTCAAAGCCTTCCAGCTTCATTGTTCAAACTATGGAAACCTAGGTTTTTGAGAGGGAAGAGGGGAGAGCTTTTCTTTCTTCGGCTGGCTTCAGTAGTTGTTGTTGGTTCAGTTTTAATTTCTCTTTTGGCTGTACGCTGTCAGGATGAGAGTGCAGAATCTTTCATGCTCATAGGTCGTGCCATACCAGATAAGGCCAGGGTCTATCTAATTCAGTATCCTGTCACTCACAGGGACTAATACCAGCTACTTCAGAGGAAGGTGCGGGAAACCCTGCGGATTTGGCATAACCCGCCTCCAGGGAAAGCATCTTCCTGATTCCTATTAGTTTTTCCGTCTTGCTCTGCAGCATGGGGCATGGGATCACCTGCTGTGATCATCTGGGTATATTTCATCTCATCAGTTCACTGCTGTTGTAGGAGCCTTAGGCATTGGTGGCACCTAGGTCTCTCCTATTCTTTGCCTGTTTCTCTCCTCTCTAAAGTAAACTCTCCCAACCTTTTCAGTCTCCTTTTTCTTTTTTCTGGGAGGTGGGTGTTGAACTGCTGTTTTGGGGAGAAGGAAGGTTAACAGGCTGCACTGTAGAAACACGTGTTCAGCTGTGGTCCTCCCTTTTCTTCCCTGCAGGTGTTTTCTTCACCTTTCACACCTTCCATCTGGAGAGCGGCCACGACTACCTGCTGGTCACCGAAAATGGCAGCTTCACCCAGCCGCTGAAACAGCTCACCGGGTCCCGCCTGCCTCCCCCCATCAGTGCGGGGCTCTTTGGGAACTTCTCCGCTCAGATCCGCTTCGTCTCAGACTTCTCCATGTCCTATGAGGGATTCAACATCACCTTCTCGGGTAAGAGCAAAGACTGATTCTTGTCAGGAAATGAGTGCTGGTGGGAAGTGCCAGGCTGAGTGCCTCCAAGATCAATCCTCTGCCTAGCCACATTCACACCACTGATGCACCTGAGCCCTGAAGTGAAGTGGTTCGAGGACTTCTACAGGGTCCCTCTCTGCATGATCATTCAGTCTTGGCTGCTGTATAATTTGCAATCAGCGTGACCTGAGCCAAGATCGAAGTGATGACCAAGTATAAAAGGCCCATTCCCCTGAGCCATCTGATGATGATGATGATTATTAATTTTATTTGTATTACCATAGCTCCTAAGATCCCTAGACAGGGACCAGTATCCATCCAGCCATTCTTCATTTTAAATCAGGAATTTTAAGGGATATTTCACTTTTTTTATTTTATTCCGTGTCTTCTGATCCATGCAAGTACAACATTAATAAAAATGTACCTGTGTAATTATATTTCTTCATTCTTGCATGGCATCAGCCAGTGGACTAAATCTGCTGAAATTAAATCCCTCTTCTCTGGTATTTATCATCCCCTCCCAACTGGCTTTTTGTTTTCTCCTCTGTTCCTGGGAATCCAGTTTCCTCTCTCGTTTCCTGTGGATTTGCCAGCCCACCTTGCTCCAAATACCCCCATTCCCTGCATACTAAATCAGAATCACTGCTAGGGCACAGCAGTTCCAATCTCTGCCCAGGAAGCTGTGGCAGATGGGATGCCTTAGAAAGAGACTCTAAGCAATCTGGACTCTTTGGAGAAAGCTGGTCACTCCTGTCGCCTGGCTGGTCTCCTTGTACATTGGTCCTGTGCCCTGCTCATATGCCCAGGGCACTTCATCAAGCAGCTCATCCAGTGACCCAGCCTCTGCAGCTGGCTCTGGTTGATCTTAGAGAGAATACGTGTCTTGCAAAGCTTCAGCCTTTAGATTAGCCTGACGGCATTGCTGGGAAGCTGGAACAGTACATTTCTTTGCTCAAGATGCTGTAATAAAAGAGTTGCTGATAGAAGCAGGCACCCTGGAGCCTAGGAGGGCATCAAGGGATGTTGAACTCTGAAACTGCTTGGGCCTGATGCTGAGCACCTCAACTTCTATTCATCTCAGTGGAGCATGCGGAGAAGAAAATGTTTCCATTCTGATTTGGTACCATTGGTGTGGCTGTGCCCTCCCATTAATCTGGTGTCAGTGATGGTGAATGAGGGCCAGTGTCGGGTTAAATCTAGAGCGCCATTGACTGCTCCCCTAGGATGAAACTCACCCCGGTTTTGAAGGTTTAGGTGGAACTTGCGCCTTCGGCTGGCCTGGTGCCGGCCCCTTTGCCTCGGCATGAATTACACCCAGGCTGCAATCAAAACACTGAGCACTTCTGTCATCAGTGCATCGTTTCTGTAGCTCCTTGCGGGTGGGAGAGGGAAGCCTGATGAGTCTTCCCCCTAATGCAACGTCATTGTGCTCCTTCTTAGAGTACGACCTGGAGCCCTGCGACGAGCCCGAGGTCCCGGCCTACAGCATCCGAAAGGGCCTGCAGTTCGGTGTGGGGGACGTGCTGACCTTCTCTTGCTTCCCTGGGTACCGGCTGGAAGGCGTGTCGCGCATCACCTGCCTGGGGGGTAGACGGCGTGTGTGGAGTTCGCCTCTGCCAAGGTGTGTTGGTAGGTGGTCATGTGCTTTCATTTTGCTTGGTCATTGTATTCTATTGTAATGTGAAACGGGCAGGGGTGTGTGCCGGCGGCGTGCGGCATTTTCCCCCCCTCCCGGGACCATGTCTTTGTGCTTGCCATGTCGGGGGGGGAGGGAACGAGCGACAGCTCTGGAGATGGTCCACAGAGCGGCAGGTAAATCATAGGGTATGGTGAGGGGGCTGCATCCCTGATGAAAAGTCTTGTGAAGATGGCTAGAAAACGATACCCTTTCCACCGAGTCCCAGAGCACATGGAAATGTGGGGCATGGGGGGACTTCAGAGGAGATGTCCACAAGCGAGCCGTCCAGGAGTTCATACAATGATTGTCTCCTGGAAAACACTGCCCTTCCTATGCCCCGCCCTGCCCTTCCTATGCCCTGCCCCAACCTCCTCCCATTGCCCCGCCCCCATTGCCCCACCCCCAACCTCCTCCCATGGCCCACTCCCCACTTCATCCTCCCATTGGCCCCTGCCCTCCCTTCCCTTTACCCAGCCCCTGCCCACCTCTTCCTTCCATTGGCTCCTCCTTCACCACCCAGTGACCAGCCTCCACCGCCACCTCCTCCTCCTCCCATTGGCCATTGCATATCATCTCTGGGCACCTACAGCGATTATTTACATAGCGGAGTGATCCTAGGACAGTATTTCATGTACATTTTTTTACATGTAATGCAATCTGACAGTTAGAAATAAACAGCCCGCACTGGGTTATCAGCCAGCTCCCTGCAGACCATGAGCAAGTCCTTTGCCGACCACCAGTGGGCTAGATCATGTAGTTTGAGAGCCCTCTGCTTTAGAGATAATCCCTGATCCATTTATCCCACCACTTCCAGTCCGGCAAATCCTGCCATTTCGAGTCTGTCTATAAATGTGAGTAACCTGTTGTGGTCGACACAGAGAGGGCATCCCACTGAGAGCAAGGCTGTCTTTGCAGTCTGCAGCGCATTGCCTGTGAGACCTGTCATGCTGAATCCATTTCCTAGCACTGCTTAATGTCCCAATCACAAGGTCACATCATCCTGCCATGACAAGTACCCATTCCGGGGCACACATAGCAATCAGGTTGCAGGGAAAGCTAATCAGGGAAATAGAAATCAAAAGGAGTCATAACACCACTTTAAATTTGATTCACAGACATCAGCACTAAGCAAACATAATGGCTTCCACTTATCCAGTTTACTCCTGGTTTTAAATTAACATGTTGGTTTTATAATAATGGATCAAATTTACTGTCTGATGGTTTGCAGGGAACTCTGGTGTTTGGGTGACTAGGTTCAGGATGCTGGTGATCAGATTCTCAAGTCAGTGTGTTAGCCTTATGTAAAAGAATACAGTCAGGAATTTTATGCCTGATCTTCCATCACCTGCTACTACTTTACATGTTTGCAGAGTGCATGCAACAGCCTTTTCCTGTGAAGAAATAAGTGCTGAAATACTTTTTGTGGAGGAGACTAGGTTCAGCAGTTACAACTGAGCAAATAGCTCCAGGCATTCCCCATGGATATTTGCTTGAATGACATAACACGGTTCTTTTGGCTATGCTAGCACAACCTCTTTGAAAGAGGAGTGAGAACCAGCCCGCTGCACTGTGATCAAGTGCTCCCCAGGCTATGGTTAAGGGAAATAGAACGGACAAATGGGAGCCCAGTGGAACTGGCCAACCCTCTCGCTGAAAACTGGGGCTGCCCAAGAGGCGTCACTGTCCTATGGCAAATGCGTAAGACCTAGTAGCTCTTTGACCCTCTGAGCTTTTATAGAATCATGGGACCGGAAGGGATCTCGAGAGGTCATCTAGTCCAGTCCCCTGCACTCATGGCTGGGCTAAGTATTATCTAGACCATCCCTGACAGGTGTTTGTCTAACCTATTCTTGAAAATCTCCAGTGATGGATATTCCACCACCTCCCTGGGCAATTTATTCCAGTGTTTAACCACCCTGTCAGTTAGGAAGTTTTCCCTAATGTCCAACCTAAACTGACCTGGCTGCAATTTAAGCCCATTGCTTCTTGTCCTATCCCAATGGTTAAGAAGAAGAATTTCTCCCTCCCCCTTGTAACAACCTTGTATGTACTTGAAAATTGTTATCATGTCCCCTCTCAGTCTTATCCCTAGTTAGTGTTAATAGCACTCTCTAATAGGAGGTGAGGGAAATAACAGGACACTGCTCTAATCACATGTCCATGTAGACTTCATCCTGAGTTTCTCAGGGGGCTCTGTGGTTCCTGTGGTTTCTGTAAATCTCTCAGGATGCCCTTGGGGCCTTCACTGCTCAGGGAAGATCATGATAGTCTTGCCCAGCTTTTTCCTTTACAGGGGAAGGGTTTGGTACCAGCTTTCACACATTGCCTTGAGCAAATGCTTCCTTATTCAGCCTGTATTTGGTCCTCTCTTCTGCACGGACACCAGTTTTACGTCAGTCTGTTCTGTGTTATCCACCTGCTCTTACGCTGCTGGCTCCCTCAGGAGCCTGCCTGTGCCTTACTAGCTTCGGAGAGAGATGCTGCAAATGGATCACCATGACTGATGCAAAAGAGGCCTGGCGGTTCTTAGATACAAGTAAAGCAAAGCGAGTGGCTACTTAGAGCAACACTCTTTTGTAGGCCCCATTTCCCTTGGAGGCTCTGCCCTATCTCGCTCTGCTGTAGAAGGTTTGGAGAGGAGGAAAAATCAAGCCCCTGCCAGAACTTCATCCCCCCACCCCCAGTAGAGGGTCAAAGAGGGAAGGCAGTGCCTTGCTTGACTTACCACCCTCGCTGGGATCTTGGGACCTCACTAACCATAAGGCTGGCCAAGTCACAGAGTCGCTTCAGTGGTCAGAAGAGGTGGGGAGCATAGAAGCTGGTGCCCTTGCGAAGGTACAGACTTAACACGCAGGGTAAAGCTACCTCACAGGTGTGCAGGCGTCTGAATCAATATTTGCCTGATCAATTCTGTCGGAGAGTCTCGGGTGAATTCTTTTTGACATACCTCAAGATACGGTGGCTGAGGAGGTGTTTTGTTCTAGGGTGAACGCCAGCCGGGATGATTGTTAATGCTTTGAAATTTATTCAAAGGTGCAAGCAGGGAGGGAACATAGCTGCTTAATGGTATCTGATGTACAGAATCTTGAAACCATCACATCTTCAGGCTCTTAAATTGCTTTGTACAATAGACTGCATGTGTAAATGAAAGGTTCTTTTTAATTCTGGTCGCAGAAAAGTCACTTTGAAAGCCACGTGCATTAGATTATAACAAAAGCCAATGTGATTTCACTACAGCCTGCTAAGGCCAATTCTTTGCCCTGGTGAGTCTTCGCAGCAGCCTACTTGATGCAATGCTGAAACAGCTACTGATATGGCAAAGAGTAGATGGGATCAAGGAACTAATGATAATGTTCTAGGTATTGTGTAGTGGTAGGTCTCTAAGAAAAGGGCGGTGGTTTATGGTGAGAGGGCAGGACTAGATCTGGGTGGGAAATGGTTTTCTCTGATTATGAGAAGGTTTGAGATTTAACATTTTTTTCCTGTTCTGAATTGGACTGAAAAGTCAAAATTTCAAAGATTTTCACCAACCAACAGACTGATATTTCTTTTTTAAAAAAAAATTGGGTCAGTCAAAATGTGTCATTTCAGCAGTTTCAAAATGTTTGCTTTTGCTTTTCACCTTTTAAAAATTATTTTTTACTTTTCTCTTAGTATAAATTAACAAAAAAATTAAACAAAAAGTCGTTTCAAGCCCCAAAATGTTTTTTTTTTAGAAAAAGTCAACAGGGATATTTTGACAATTTCAAAACTTTGTTCAAATTTTCGAATTGTGAGGCTTATCAGAACTGACCCTTTCCCCGTAAACCGATTCAGTTTTCATAAATCAGCATTTTGCAAGGAAAATTCCAGACTTGCTCTGCACAGGACTAGAAAGTAGGACTCCCGGGTTCTATAGATACCTCTTCCACAGGCTCACTATTAGAGAAGCCACTTACAGCTTGATTTTCACAGGCGCTGAATGCTCACGGCTTCCTTTGGGAGTCCGTAGAAGCTGTGATTGCTCAGGACCCCAGAAAATCAGGCTTATGAATTCCTCTGTGCCTCGTTTTCTCAAGTGCTGCTGCTGTTGTGTTATTTTCCGGTAACGCTCAGGACCCCCAACCAAGATCAAGGCCTTGTTGTGTCATGTGCTGTATAGACACATAATACAAGACAAACCTTGCCTAGAAAGGCTTACAATCTAAATAGACAAGGCAGACAAAAGAAGTATTTTTATCCCCACTTTATAGATAGGGAGCTGAGACCCAGGGAAATTAAGAGATTTGCCCAGGTTCTCACTGGGAGTTAAACCCACTTGTTCTGAGTCCCAATCAATGCCTTAATCCCAAGGCCTGCCTTCCTCTGGAAAGTAGCTTGCTTTGAAAAATTTGAGCCATTCAGACACTGTGGAATACAAACTTTGGCTTGAACTCAAACGCTACAGGGTTCACGTTTGTCTTAGGAGACAGTGTAGACAAAGGACCCAAGTAGGTGGGGTCGGGGAGAAAACCCAGTGGAAACATGGGCTGTGACAAAAGGAGCAAAGAGAAATTCTAATGACAAAATAAATATGGTCTATATCCTGGCTATTGGTCTGCCTGTCTGGGTCAGCTGAGCATTTCTGCAATTCTCTCCCTAATAAAGTGCTGGCTTTTGTTCAGCTACAGAAAAAGGGATGGGGGTTCAAGTGACTCGCCTTTGAAAAATCTCTGGGCTTAAATTTTGGGAGAAAAAAAGATTGAGTGAATTTGGGCTAGTTTGGGAAACAAAAAATGAATATGAGGGAGTAGGAAAACCTTCAGATCTCCGCAAGCTTCTCCCATTTCTTGTTGAAATTACTAGAGCTGGCAGCTGCAAGATGGGGGAGAGAAGTGCTGAGTCAGTAAGAGAATAGGAGGCTTTGAAATAATGTCAAATAGTGAATCCCCGATCTGCTATTGTTTCACTAGAGCTAAGGGCATGATTAACAATGAACAGTGTCTCAAATTTTGCCTGTTCTTCTGTCTTCAACTTTATTCTCAGGAAGATTGTGAAATTCACAGTTATTATTTAAAATTAGTCGTGAATTTCACCTCCGCATATTTACCTGCACAACTAGCCTTTACCATTGTAAGAGTTTGTTACCAATATTCAATGGCTGAGCTAAGAGATATTCTCTGTGTGGGTTAGTTAAATAGAAAGGGTCTGATTTTTTTGTGTTGGGTGACTTGTATAAGCACACAGACAAATGGTTGAATAGCACAATGTAATATGCACTTCAAAATGTTCTTTCAAGCCCTGATTTAGGAAAGCATTTAGGCATGTGCTTAAGTCCTGTTGATTTCAGAGTTAGGCAGATGCATAGGTGCTTTCCTGAATTGGGGCCTCGGTGGGTAATGGTACATCCACACTTAAACTGTTATATTTTTTCTTTTTGCAAATGGCTGTGCTAGTAAACTCAGCACTTTGAATGTTCATAGACCATACACAGTCATATTAGGATTAATTTTTTAATCTGAACATTTGCCAAATTTTCTAAACACTATTCGCTCAACCCTGCTCATTGCTGAAATGCCAGCTGCACTTGAAGGCAATGTGGATTTGGGGTGTGTGTAAGGGACCACACAAACATGCAGGGATTCAGATATCATTGTATGCGTGTACCATATTGCGAGTATTTCCATATGGTTATTAAAATGTTCCTTTGTGTCTTCCCACAGCTGAATGTGGCTCATCTGTAACCGGAACTCAAGGGGTTCTGTTGTCCCCCAACTATCCAATAAACTACAATAACAACCATGAATGCATCTACTCCATCCAGAGCCAGCCAGGGAAGGGAATCCAGCTGAAAGCCAGGACTTTTGAACTGGAGTCCGGGGATGTTCTCAAGGTAATGCTTCTCTCTCCTCTGTTGGAAAGTAACCCTTTGGAGAATTTAAGGAGACACTTGTAAAAGACAAATATCATTCTGAACGTTTCCTTCTGGGTTAGCCGACTACCCTGAAACACATCCCTTCGAAAGGCAAATGTGCAGCTTCATCAAGCAAAATCCACAGTTATCTTGAAGTGTGTTAATGATTGCTATCATTTGTGTCATGGCAGCACCCAGAAACCCTGCTCATGGGCCAGAGCCTTTTGTGCTAGGGGCTGTATAGACACAGAACAAAGCCCACAGTCTAAGTTGTGTCAGCATCATCTCTGGGAAGTGGGACAGCCTTGAGTCTTTGGGATAAAATGTGAGATCTGTAAAGAGAGATGAGGCAGATATTTAGAGTGGTGCACATCTGGGCATAGAAAAAGTTTTGCATTATTTGTGTCCATAAAGCTTGTAGTGCAGATTTAGCAACCTCTACCCACCTCAAGACCCAACAGAGCATTACTGAGTTTGGATCAGCGTCAGCGATGGGTAAAGTCATTTGGATAAAACAAGGAACCTACCTGTAATTTTTGGCTAAATATGGACATTCCAAAGTAGTGCTAAGAGATTAACCAAGTGGTATTTGCAGTGTGGATTAAGCAAGTTAATGGCTGGTTAATACTGGGAAAACTTAAAGGAATTTTTTTTCTCCCAGTCTGGTGTTCAGACATGCAGCTTGGGTATCCGGACATTTTTGGATGCTTTACCAACCCCTCCAAGCTTCTTGAGTCTGATTAGCCCCTTCATTGTCTGTCTGTCCAACTCTCCTTTGCTGTATGTCTTCATGGGCATCCATTGCTGGTGAAAGCTGCTGGAACTGGAAGCTGAGCTGTGCGGCACGGGCATCAGCCGTATGGATTTGCACCAGGATACTCTCTGCCCTGTCCTCTGCTATCCCCAGGAGGATGGAAGAAGAAGCTTGGCCTTCACATTCTTTCAGTCCTCGACCATTCGCCCGAGATTGCCAATTGTAGTGGTGTTTGTAATAATATAGATACATATGTTGTCCCCCTGATCCCGCTTGGAAACTGGACTCAACTCTCCAAATGGGTCACTATACAGCCAGTCAACCAGTAGTTATCACTTATCATTTTGGGCCTGATCCAAAGCCCATTGAAATCAGTGGAAAGACTCCCTTTAACTCTAGATCAAGAAATGCAGCTGAGCCTCAGCAATGTCTGTGGTTGGGGTACCTCACTGAGGTTAGAGAAAGAGCTGCAAATGACTGTGTATTTGTGTGATGTCCGTGAAACAACATCCGACTGTCCATGGGCACTGTGCAGTGTTGCTACTATGCGTTAGTTTTCAGTGCTCTGGTATCACATGCCTCTGTAGAGCCAAACCTCCCCAATTCTCACTATTATCTGGGAGACACATTGCTCATGGCTGCCTTTTGCACACAGAATAAATAAAAGCAACATTAACGCACCACAACATATTCTCTGCCCCTGGCATGCTTTAGCGTAGTATTCACTGTTTCATGATGCTTCACAATCTGCTAATAAACATGTAAGTAAAGTATATAGTCTGTAAAAATAGTAATATCACTGTAACTTCTGCTAGCAAGTACTTGCTGAGAGGTGGGGAAAGGTCTCAGTCTTTTATGTAAATGATGCAGTGTGCTGTTTAGATTGATAAAAGGTCATGGAAATATCCTGCACAGACCAGCTAAGAGGCTGTTTTCCCCCCCTAAAAAAAAAAAGGAAAATATTTTGTCTTATGGTAGATAGATGGAGATGGGGCTCTAATCTGGCAGCTTCAGACACCCCACAGAGCATCAGACACTGCACAATATGCATAAATGTTTAGAAACATCCATTAATAGAGGGAAAAAATTACTCCGTTTCAGAGATTTGCTGGAACGCCAAGGGGTGACTCCCTGAAGCCAAACTTCCATTCTTATCCCCATCATTGTAAAGCAGCAAGTACGAACCTGGAGGATGCACGAGGGTCTTTGCATTATTTTTGTGTGTCTAAGTGTCAAGGCTGACTTGCCAAAGGGGGGAAAAAAAAGATTATTTAAACGCAAAACGCCAGAGCCGTGCTCTTCAGCAGTGCAGGGCCCAGTATTTTATTCATCTGCATTTACAAATTTCCGCACTCGTATAGAGGGAGACAAATCTAGGCTGTGTGATATTAACCACAAAGAACTGCCTTTTGTAGGGAGCATTATTACAAGCTCCATGCTACTGGGCTAAGCCATCTCCCAGGAAAACATCTGTCCTTATTTGAGTGTTGTATTTATTCGGTGCGAGGTGGGCTGAATCCCCTGACATGCTATCCACAGATTCACTGAAAGAGAGAGATTTCCTCCTAGTGCAAAGCAGGATTAGGTTGTTGTAATGTTGGCCTAACCTAACGTGGACTGACATCAGCTCCATACCGACTAGCGCTCATATGCTGGAAAGAGAAAGATTTGGGCAATGTTAAACTCCACTGAAATACCCTGGACTGGGAGGAATGTTCTGGTCAGAGCAGGAAATGTAAATGTTTCATTAATCTCTCTGTCGCACTTATATGGCCCCCGTTACCGTGGGATCTGAGCTCCTCAGAACCTTGAATGTATTTATCCTCACAACACCTTCTGAGTAGGGAAGTATTTCTCTCCTCATTTACAGGTCTGAAAATGAGGCACAGTGAGACTAAGGCCTAGTCTGCCCTAGAAAACTAGGTCAGTTTAACTACGTTGATCAGGGTTGTGAAAAATCCACACCCGTGAGTGGTGTAGCTAAGTCTCTAAACAGACAGAGCTAGGTCGACAGAAGAATTCTTTCATCACCTTAGCTACCACCTCTTGAGGAGGTGGATCACCTATACTGATGGGAGAATCCCTCTCATCTACATAGGGTGTGTCTACACTGAAGCTCTACCCATGCTGTAGCATTTGAAGTGTAGACAAGCCCTAAGTGACATGTGCACAGTCACACAGGAAGCCTGTGTCAGGACACGGAATTAAACCCAGGTCTCTCAAGGCCCAGGTTAGTGCCCTAATCCCAAGCCATCCTTCCTCACTGCTGACCCAGGGACAGGTGTTAGTGACAGACATCAGCAACGTGATCCATTGTTTCATCCCAGATTGTCTGTATCATGGCAAATGACAACTTGCAGCAGATGTGTGTGTATGTTTTCGCCCAACAAAAGGAGGTGCATAAGGTTAGCCACAAGGCTGGATTGGGTGTGTTTGTACTTCCAAAGTACTACCAGGGTGAAATGGATGGTTCCGGTCATTGGCAAATAGGATAAGGAGACTTTCCCCTCTGGGTCATTAATTAACGTGGCCATTTAATGGCCTAAGTGAAAATATTTGGTGTTTCAGCCCACTTCCTACTACACGCGTGACCCCAATCACAAAAACTAGACTCAGAATTGACCACTGATATGTCGCTGCGACAAAGAACTCTTACATGATTCGGGGATGAGGAAGCAGCTGGAGCTGCTGATCTATTCCTGAAAATGACACACAGGATCATAGAATATTAGGGTTGGAAGGGACCTCAGGAAGTATCTAGTCTAACCCCCTGCTCAAAGCAGGACCAATCCCCAGACAGATTTTTTTTACCCCAGTTCCCTAAATGGCCCTCTTAAGGATTGAACTCACAACCCTGGGTTTAGTAGGTTAGTGCTCAAGGGTGTGCTGCTGTAGGAACATCAGAGGGCTGAGTGTCTCTGAGGGGATCTCTAAAGACAGCAGCAGATCAGTGAATGGGGAGAATCAACACCTTGGAAAGAAGACACTGAATTTGGGAGAGTTTTGAGCACAGGCTGAGGCCTGCTTCTTATATAGACATTGGACTAACCAGGGAGGAAAGAGAGATTTTGAACACACTTCAGGCTCACAGAGTCTGCAGGGAGAACTTGTGGGGAAATGGACCTAAAAGCGAATGAGTGTGTAGACGGTGATAAAACACATACTGATGCATCCCTTTTTAAGAAGTGCTGCATTCCCCAGCTTCCTCCCCTGACTCCATTTCTTCCCATTTCCAGAGTGATCCAGTCATTCTGGCCCATCAGTCAGTTGCCCAGTGACGGGCATCCTTGTGGATGTTCTCATTAGCGCGATCAATGATTAAACGGGTGCCACCGTGATCACACCAGGTGACTCTCTGTCCCCCTCTAATGGCTAGCCCCCTGAAGAACCAAACATACAAAGTTTTCTTTCTTTTTTTTTTAATCTTCCAGGTCTATGACGGTAACAACAACTCTGCTCGCCTGCTTGGCTCCTTCAGCCGCACTGAGATGCTGGGCACCAGTATCAACAGCACTTCCAGCAGCATGTGGCTTGAATTTATCTCCAACAGCGAGAACACGAGTAAAGGCTTTGAGCTACAGTTTTCTAGTAAGTCACAGGCCTGCTTGCTCATGAGACGACAAACCCGAACTGTCATTGTTATTTCTTATTGCGCTGAGAGGCTCCAACTGAGACCAAAGTCCCATTGCGCTAGGTGCTGTACAAACGCGTACTGAGAGACAATCCTTGCCCTAAAGAGCCAGTAGCCTAAATAGACGTCACAGAGAACGTGTGGCAGAGAAGAAGCATTCTTATCTTCATGTTGCAGATGGAGAGTTGAGAGACAAAGAGATTAAGCCCTGGTTTATGCTTCAACGTTTTACTGGCATAGCCATGTCAGTTAGAAGTGTGACAAAGTCATCCCTAGCGCAGATGGAATTATACTAGTAACAAGTCGTTTGGCCAGTATAACTTATTTCATTCATGGAACTGGTATAAGCTGCATCTGCACGAGGAAGATGTACCAGTATAGCTGTATGGGGATGGTTATACCAGCAAATCCTTTCTAGTGGAGACAAGGCCTGGGGAACTTGCCAGCGGTCAGAAGCGGCGCCAGGGTTTCTGGTGCCCTAGGCAGAATTCAGGGGATAGCATTTTATGCGCTTCCTACAGGGCGCATGGGAGCTTCCGGTTCCACTCCCATCGCACCGCCAAAGAAGGACCCTCCGCCGAAATGCCGCAGGCTACAGTGGCAGTCATTGAGCTGCTCAGTTGCCTGCCACTGTTTTCCACAGCACGTCGGCAGAAGGTCCTTCTTCTGCACAACTGGAGTGGAACCGGAAGCTTCCGTGCTCCCCATGGGGAGCACACAAAATGCCGCCCCCCGAATCCTGGCACCCGAGACGACCGCCTAGGGTTGCCTAATGGAAGAGCCGGCCCTGCCAGCAGTCACACAGGAAGTCTGACAAAGTTGGGCACTGAAATCTTTAGATTCCCAGCCCAGTGTCTTAATCACAAGACCATGGTTCACTGAACATTCCTTCTCTCTCCCTAGCCTTAAGATCCACATTAGGAGAAGAAAATTCTCACACCTGGTGACCTGGGAAAAGCAGTAACTGTTTTATTATCTTCCCACTTATTCACGTACTTGACGGTTAAATATCTGATGAAAACAGCTTCCTCGTCTCTGGTTCCAGGTTTTGAGCTCATTAAGTGCGAGGACCCCGGCATCCCACAGTTTGGCTACAAGGTTCGTGACGAAGGGCACTTTGCGGGCAGCTCTGTGTCCTTTAACTGTGACCCTGGCTATACGTTACGAGGCAGCAGGGCGCTGGTCTGTTTGACAGGAGAACGCAGAGCTTGGGACCAACCGCTGCCGGTGTGCGTAGGTACGACTGCTGTCATTTCTCAGCTAAGTGCTCTGTTTGTATCTCCCGTCCCAAATGCGCCTTTGGCCTGCATAGCCAGTCCACTAGCCTGAGATGAAGTCATGCTGATCACACCCATCTACACTAACAGAGACTGTACTGTAGAGCCCTGTCCACACGTCCTTTTATCAGATATCTCTTTGTTTGTGTTGTGACTATAGATTGAGAGGACTGGGCTGTGCATGTGTTCCACAAACAGCCCCCTATTAAATGTGTCGCAGTCCTGACACCCCTTGCTGTCATCTTCAAGCTCTGGTCCCTTCAGCACAGATCTACTAATGTCCTTCATTCCTCATCTGCACCTCTCCTGTTGTTCCGACCTTTGTCCTCTCTTAAACGTGCTAAGCTGAGGAGTGATTTCCGATGATGGCAGACATCAGTAGAGATCTAAATTTCAAAGTCCAAAATATCTTTAATTTGAGAGCTACACACGATTTAATCCCAGATTGTCAGCGGTTTTAACTCTGTTGCTTTAACTCTCCTAATTTGCCTCCTCTCCACAACTCCCAAGTGGTCCATTCTCCTTCTTACCCCACAAGAGCAGTACACTCTTGCCTAGACGAGTCTGAAATTAAAACCTTAGTATCCAAAATGAGAAAATGACCCTCGTGGGCTAAATTTTCGAGGAGGATTCTTAAAATTCACTTGCAATATTGACTTTATTGCTTCTTGTGATATTTTCAGTTGCATCTATTTGCTCATGAAGCATGGAGAGCTGTGTGCAGAAACAGATCATTGTTGTTTAGATTGAAGTGCTCAAACTATATTACATGCTGTACAGACCACATAGGAAGACAATGCCCCTATGCTGAAGAGCCTATTATGTATATAGACGGAGGAGGACGATATTGTAAAGAGATACAATATACAAGTAATGGGCAGTGGACAATTAGCATGTGTCTGATTAATTCCATGCGTGTGTACACTAACCTCAGCAGCCCTTTTACATAACCATTGTTAGTTCTTTAGTTTAGATAGGCAGCCAGTCACTTATTTGCTGTAGGCAATGTCCATGTACATGGACAAGTCATGGTCTTTGTGCTTGCAAATACAGTGCATGCAATTAAGGAGAACCATCAAAATGTTGACCCTCAGAACCCTTCAGCATTGGCATAACTCTTCTTTGATTCATGCTAAATTCTCATTGCTGGTAAAACTCCCATTTGGCTTCAGTAGGCAGAAGGTTAGGCCAAAGCTGAGAGAATCCTCATTAGATGAAATTGAAAGTTAAGCCCAGAAAGTCCATTGTGGGAAGAAAACTCTGCAATCTGTCAAATACAAGGTGTCATTTTGACTCCAAGAAAAGAAAGTTGGTTGCTTGTCGTCATCAGCATCATCTTCGTGAACCAGGTGTTTTGGTCTTTAACATCCACATGGAGTTTAGACCAAACTGTGTGCAACAAAATTTTCTGAGTGCACACATGCGTTCTCTCTCTCTCTCTTTCTTCCCCCGACCTTGGAAACAATAAAAAAAACTATTTAAGACCCACAAACAGGTGTAGGGGTGTGTGTGTGTGTGTGTGTGTGTGTGTGTGTGTGTGTGTGTGTGTGTGTGTGTGTGTGTGTGTGTGTGTGGACAATCATGGCAAACTAATGAAACAAGAAACATGATAAAATAGGAGACCCCTTTTTAATGGAAAGATTTATATCCCCATCTGCCAATAAAGAAGATATACAGTAGCGTCACAATTAACTGCATAGTTACTCTGAAAGTTATTACACAGTAACCGCAAGATAACTCAGCTGGAAATTATAGCAGTTAAAACTGTTGTAGACATTTAAAACTAGGCTGGACAAAGCATTAGGAAATATACGGTAAGAAGCATGTAGTATTGACTAGAATATCCAATAGATTTTTTTTCCACCTCTAATTATTATGATGCAGTGATGATCAGCTCAGCCTTAATATCCTGTTAACTGATAACTGCACAATTAACCTGTATTTCCAGTGTGTGATGAAATCTCTTGGAGCACCTTTCCATAGGAAGGTCTCAACAACTGGTGGGTTATTTTCAAGCTCAGAAATGACACACTAGGAGTTGGGTCAAAAGCAAACTGGCTTCAATTGATGCAATGGCCTTATACTGAACTTTAGCTCTGGCTGCTAAAATTAGATGGCCACATTTTTATAATCAGCTGAACTTTTCGTTGTCTGCTCTGTGTGTGTGTGTGTGTGTGTAAATTCATAGAATTTTAACAAATGTTTAACAAAACACATTGGGGGGGGCACTATGTTCTTTGTAAGCCAATTAAGCAAGTATGTAGGCTTTATTATGCTTGTGAATCATTATTAAAGATTTTTGCATATGCATGGCAAAGATATTATGCTCTCTCAAATCACCCCACAAAGTGTGAATTAAAGAAAGCTGAATGCTAATGAGCTCTAAACTTGTGCACTGTGAAGCCAAAGGGGGATGAAAGAATCTTTGGTCTGCTGTGAGGTCACATCAGGTTGTAGGAACCTGTCCTGCAGAGAGGTGCAGAGCTATTCTGCTGACTCATCCTGCAAGCCAGATGAGGTGAGTCTCATTAGCTTTAGTATAACATGGTTGAGAATCTCTCTAAGAGAAAAGAGATATTCCTGCCTAGGAGCTGCCAAGCTCTGTAGTATAGACTGAGATTTGCACTGATAGTTACATTAGTGATAAAAGGTCACCCCATGGGGGAGGGATAGGTCAGTGGTTTGAGCATTGGCTGCTAAACCCAGAATTGTGAGTTCAATCCTTGAGGGGGTCATTTAGGGAACTGGGGTAAAAATCTGTCTGGGGATTGGTCCTGCTTTGAGCAGGGGGTTGGACTAGATGAGGTCCCTTCCAATTCTATGATCTGTACACCATCCTTTGTGTGTGAGCTGTGTTAGGGGTTGTTGGATGTATATAACCACAAAACATCAAGAATCTTTTCCTAACCACTGCATATGTTTTTTTCAGCGGAGTGTGGAGGCACTATCAGAGGAGAGTCATCAGGACGGATATTGTCTCCAGCATACCCAACACCCTATGATCACAACCTCAACTGCATTTGGACAATCGAGGCAGAAGCTGGTTGCACAATAGGGTGAGTTGGGGGCCAAATATAGGGGCTGTTTTGCTGCTTGTTTTTACTCATAGCTCTTCTGTGGTGAGGCTTTGGTTTACTGCATTCTTTTGCCAGCAGAGCTGAGTGAAACTTTTTGGATGAATCGTTTATTTGCTAAAAATGCAGTTTTGGGTTGACAGAAATTATATGTGAATTTGGGTCAAATCTGGTATATAGTTTTGGCCAAAAAAAGTAGTAGTAGTAGTAATAGTGATGACTCAAAAAGTTCAATCTATTTAGCTTAACAAAGAGAAAACTAACGGGTGACTTGATGACAGTCTGTAAGTATCTACATGGAGAACAAATATTTAATAATGGGCTCTTCAATCTAGCAGAGAAATGTCTAACATGATCCAGTGGCTGGAAGCTGAAGCTAGACAAGTTCAGACTGGAAATAAGCCACACATTGTTAATGTGGAGAATTATTAACCGCTGGAACAATTTACCAATGGTCATGGTGATTTCTCCATCACTGACAATTTTAAAGGTGGGGTTTTTTTTTAAGATCTGCTCTAAGAATTATTTTGGGTAAGTTCTTTGGCCCGTGTTATACAGAAAGTCAGACTAGATGATCATAATGGTCCTTTCTGGCCATGAATCTATGAAACTATGAAGAAAAAAAAATCAAAACATTTCCTTCCAGAACAAGATTTTGGTTTGAAATTTAGCTTGATTTCTTTGAAAAAAATAACAGGAAAAAAAGTGGGGGGAAGACACCCAGAAATGAAACAAAAAAGCTGAAATAAATGTTTCATTCAACCCCAAACTAAATCTCTTCAGTCTTTTGTTTCAGCAAGAAAAAATGAAAATAAAAATTCTTTGGTTTGACCTGGACAAAATGAGGGTGGGGAGGAGGGTTCGGCCTCTTTGCTGGGAAATCAGTTGTTTGCTCTGTTATCAGCCCTGTTTGCTCTCTTCTTTATTCTATTATCTATTTTCTCTGTTATCAACTCTTTTTACAAGTAGGCTGAAGTCAAAACTGGTCGATGGATTTGAATGTCCAGTTCCCGTTAAACATCCAAGTCCCTGAGATAGCGTTGAAAATGTGACCTGTAGTTCGGCTGTAGGGAGGCTGGGTTACCATGTGCTCTTCTGCAGTCTTGTTTGTTATGCTGGGATTACATGGTGGTTACTATAGGCTTGTTTATTTCCCATTTGCTGCTTCTGTGATGCTGGAAACCAGCCAGCAATTACTTAAAGAGGTTAGACAGAATGTTATTTCACTTTGCGGCAGGGCCGCCCATGGGGTAGGGGGACAAGTGGGGCAATTTGCCGCAGGCCTCAGGCCCTGCAGGGGCTCCCATGAGAATATAGTATTCTATAATATTGCAACCTTTTTTTATGGAAGGGGCCCCTGAAATTGCTTTGCCCCAGGCCCCCTAAATCCTCTGGGCAGCCCTGCTTTGCGGATCACAAGTGAGCCGCCAGCGCTTGCTCTTCTCCTGCTGGGATGGTTAAAAGAGGCACCATTTCCCCCGCACTCTGGCTTTGGTTAATTTATATCCGCTATATGGCCTGTCTCTGAAACACACATTATTGTCAGAAACATCTGTCACGCCACACTGTGGAGAAGGTCAGGTAATTTGCTGCTGCCACTGTTGTCTGATACTATTGCTTTATTAAACTTTCATCTGTTAGCCTTCAATCCTGTGTCTTTGTGCCGTGTAAGGGACTTTGATTTTGTTTCCTCTTGGGATGTATTTTAGAGTTGAAAACAGGCTCGCCACCAGAGTATTGCACTGAGATTCCCCGGTTCGGTCCAACACGCTTCCAGTTGGTTTATCCTACCAAATGGGCTTGTATTTGACATCCAAGCACCTGCAAGATTATATCCTAGGCAGTTAGGGGCTTGAGCTATCTCCCGCTCACACCACCAGTATAAATTAAGAATAACTCATCCGAAGTCGGTGGAATTACATGGCTCTAGATGAAGAAAGAATCAGGGAGTTGAGTCCCCAGATATGAGCAGTGAGTGGAGGAGCTGGAAGGATAAGATCGCAACACATGGCATCTTTTTATTATAACTTCACTGTTTTCTAGTTTTAATAATAAAAAGCAACATACAAAAGGGAATTATTCTCCCTAAAAGAAGCATCAAATTAGTTCGCAAACATCTGGTGAGTATGGAGACCAGAAACCGTTTCCTCCTTCCGCTTTGCCCCCACCCCTTTGCCTTTGCTTCAGTGCAGTTTAAAATGTAATGTATTCTAGTTTTTAAGGTATGTGAATTTGGCTCTGAGGTAGGTGGGGAACTGGCTCATAGACTTAGTGCAGCTACCAGCATGCTTTTTGGAAACTTCTGCTTCCCTAAACCAGCACTGAATTCTCCCACAGCCCTGCCACACCACCTCAATACAGCCCTGTACTTAACTGGATATTCCAGTCCAGCCACAGCTGCTTTTAATACAAAACCAACTACTATTTGCAAATACATTTTTTGCTAGTAAATGGAGAAATGTGCATGCAGAATTTATTCAACAAATTGTTATTTAGACCAGATCTTCCGTTGCCCATATATTCACCCTACTGCTGTTGCTCACTATAAAAAGCTCTGCAGTAACACATCTGTACTGATCTGCAGAATCCCTTACTGTTCCAATCCTGTGTTCTCAGATTGCTGTGTCTCGGCACCTCTATCCTGACCCACAGCCTACCTGCTACAGCAGCACTGATCTGATCTTTACCAGTCATTTAATCATATTGAACTATGTGGTGCTTTTATTCAATGGCTTTGTGCTAGGGGTGAATTTGGTCCAGTACTTTTAAATGCAGAAATTCCTGCATTACTTCAGTCTTCTCAAACTGTTTCTGTGATGGATGGTTTGGGGAAATCAGCATGAGAACTCTTAATGGATGCAAGGAGGGGGGACTTTCAAAGGAGCATTTCTCAAAAATCTCTTCTTTTTCATCCCCCTGCAAAGGACTTTGTAATATCCCATGCAAATATTTAATGCTCCTTGGCTTCCATCAGGCAATGATGTCTTTTGATTGAGCTTATCTCCACTGATGTCTTACTCACATTCTTGTTGCAACGGATATATTCCAATTAACATGTACACACTCTGTCACTTTTAATAGCACTAGTTTGCATCACCTCTTGCTGATTTAAATGATGATCTGACCTGTGGTCCTTGTTCTAAATTGGCAGTGGTGGAAGCAGGCATTAAATTGCAGCAGTAGGAACAGTGGTTCTTGCTGGATTGCTGGGTACCAATTAGGTAATCAGTCTAGGGGAAAATAAAATAAATATGAATTTAGTACTTGTGGAAGGCACTGGCTTGACAATCAAAAAGATCAGAGTTCTATGTTTATTCATGGAATAAAGACTGCATGTGTTGCAAGCATAAACTGACAAAACCGTTCCCTAGATGACTATGGCTCTACATGTAACATGCACAGTTAAAATATAAGGTCCCAGTCTTGCGGCCTGATCCATGCAGACAGATTCATGACCCTACGCAGAGCTCCATTATCTTCAATGGGATTCACTCTGCCAGATCTGTACACCCACACGACGTCTCCTGGAAGCCCAGAGATCTGATTCTTATTTATCCCAAGGCCTCTTTACACCATTGTAACAGCGCAAAGGGACCACAGAGTGGGTGTGAATATAATTCACCGGCACAGAACCCAAAAGAGCATAGCAATGGTGGCTGATCCTGCCGCCACTAAAGCTTGCGAGTAAATTTACTCCCACACCTATCCCTATCCACTTCAATGGCAATACGTGAATGAGTCATGCTATATGCTAATATTTGTGGGATCAGACCAATGGTCTGGAAGGGCTCAAGAATGGAATGAAATTATGCCAGGTGACAATACAAATTGAGACTCTTCCTTTCACCAGAGATTAAGCCCCCTGTTCTGTTCCTCTGAACATCTGGTTTTTGTGCAGCTGAAACAGAGCAGATGAATTTTGGTTTGTTGGGAGAGCGAATTTCCATCAACTTCCTTTTTTTGGTAATCCGTCAGAATAATAATCCTCTTCATGCATGATACAATTGTATAAAGCTCTCATTTATAACTTCCATTAAAATTAATCACCAAAGCTTTTTTAATAAAGCTGTCTCTCTCGGCGGGGTGGTGGGGAGGAAAAGAAGAAAAGGAGGTAGATCGAAAATGAAATGTCCATTATTGCTACAAATGTTAAAAGGGGTACACTTCAAAAGGGGATTAACCATCTCCCCCACCATAAAATTGCAGCTAAAATATCTTTAGCTCCAGTAAAGAGGTGTGGAGGGGGAGGGGGAGGTACATTGTAAGACAAATGAAACTTGCCTCCGACATCTGTTTGTATGCCCAAGAACAGTCTGGGAATATGCTGATTCAGTGGTGTTTTATTGTTCAGCAGCCATCTCGGGGTTGTAAGAGAGTTTATTGTTATTGCTAACCCTGGCCTAAGGAATGGCACCGTACTGACAGGTCCATTTTTCAAAATCTCATCTAAAAATATGAGTAGAAATATTTGGATGCTTGGATCGGCATCACTGGAGACTTCTGGGGGCACAGAATTTGAGCAGTTCTTATTTTGTTGGTATGGCACTTCCAGGGGGTTAAGAGGAGCCCCAGACTACTGAGTCTGAAGGTCCTAGTCTTAAACAGAGGCCTGAATCTTTGGCTGATGGGCTATAAATCATTAGCATTACAATCATTCTGCTTCTTAGCCAGTTCAGGACCTGATTTTGTGTTGTGTAAACTGAGCAGAATTGGGCAGGGCCGATGCTTGAATAGGAGACATAAATGGAAAACCCTGATGGCTGCAGTCAGTGTAGGTGTTGGCTCAGTATCATTATTGGTATTCTAGTAATGCATAAAGTCTGAAAGCCAGATCAGGGATATCACTGCGCTAGGTGCTGCACATACACCTACGAAGGGGAAGTGTCTGCTTCAAAGACCTTACTGTCTAAATAGACAGAAGTAGGGAAACAGGCTGTATCACTATCCCCTTTTTATAGTGGGAGTCAGAGGCACAGAGGGATTGGGGACATGCCAAAGGTCATCTAAGGAGCCCATGGCAGAGCCAGGAGTTGAACCTCATCTGTCCGTGTCCTGCAGGAGTGCCCCTCTTCCATTTCAGGCAGGTCTCACCCCTGAGCAGGGCTGGATTTCCCTCTGGGACTTCCCCTGTGGTTAGGGGAAGGGGTTAGTTTTAATGTTAGACCCACCTTGTCACATCATTACTTCTTCCCATCGTGTTTGCTTGAGTTCCTGCCTTTTCCATTTAAAAGTGCATCCCCATTGCAGCAGCTACAGATGAGATTTTTCTCTCCTTCTCGTTGAGTGAGCACTCAGGGCAATTTTCTGCCATTCTGCACCCTCTTAAGAATCCCTTAATGCTTTCAGGCATTTGGGTAATAGAGTACAGCATGTTTCACTTGTTCTTTAGAGGAGTTATGTCACTCTAGTGTAGAAAGCCTCTTTGACCTCATTTCTAATCATGTCTGCCTTATATACCTAGCTGCAAAAGCCACTTCTTCTCTGTGTATGGCATATTCTTCCGCCCTTTTTATCCAGGGTTCAGAGAGCATTGGGAGAGGCTTGGAGCAGAAAGGGTGGCTCCTGGAGTTGTTGCTCAAGGAGGCAAACACCTCCATAGTTTTCACTGGCTTGTATTCATTAACAACAGTGGTTAAGAGAAAGAAGGAGGTAGCTGGTGTAATAATTCTGTGCTCTTTGATGGTGTTCATCTGAAGATCTCAAGGCCCCTTATCAGTGGGATTTATCTACCTGACTGGGGGCTAGTTCATTATGAATGCCATTCTCCAGCTGAGGATATTCATGTACCTAGAGGATAAGGCCCAAGTTTGCAATAGCACCCCGTCCTTTGAGGTGCTTCAGTTCTGGGGTGTCCAACCGGAGGTGTTTACAGCCTGACTTTCAGTGCCGCTGAGCACCCGCCTCTCCCCAGGAAGGTAGTGTGAGCTGTGGGTGCTGAGCACCCTTTGGAAGTCAGGCCCTGGGTGCCTCAAATTGGGCTTGCTAAGCTAATTGGGCACTTTTTGAAAACCTGGGCCTACGTGACTCCTCCAAGTTTGCACAGCAAGTCACTGGCAGCGCTAGGAATAGGATCCAGAAGTCTTACCTTCAACCTCCTTCCCCTAAGCAGGAGACAACTGTACTGTGGTTTATACATAGAACCACTGCCTCACTTGCTTTTAGCTGCATTTGAATATATCTATTAGTGATTGTCAGAATGCAAAGATAATTGTCCTCCTCTGTATCGCTTGCTACACATATTTGTTGTGTCCTGCGTAAATGACACTGCCAGCTCTTAGGGGCACAGGGAAGGGAGGGTGATTGTAAGGAAAGTAAGGTCATGAAGTTACATGAGCCCCTGTTGAGTAAATCTATTGTTCCCGAAGGTACCTAATCTTTTAAATTAATACATAACTTCAGATATTCCTGACGGATGCACAAACCAACCCCCCCCATCTGTTGTCTCTTGTCTTATCCTTAGATCGGAAGCTCTTAACGGCAGGGACTGCCTCTTTGTTCTGGGTTTGTACTATGCCTAGTGCAAAGGAGTCCATGACTAGGGGTCCTAGACGCTGCAATCATTGGTCAGCCTGTCCCTTGTCATTACATCATCAGGTTGTCATGTTGATGGCTCCCTGCTTAATGGTTGATCGTTTGTAAGTCGCTTCTTAAAGCTCCATTAGGAAGTAAGGCACCGATCCCAGTAATTTGAGAGCTTGTTGGGGTTTTCCTTTAACAGCTGGTAGGGCAAGATGTTTATAGCCTTCCCTTGCTATACTCTCCCTCCTCCTCCCCTCCGCCACTTCCTTACACGTCTTTCCATCCGCTCTGTGTTCCAATTTCTTCTGTGAATTCACTGATGAGTTTTCATTGCTAGTAAGTTAGCCCTGAAGCAAATGCTATTGCACTGAGATATCTGAGAGTGATTCCAGTGTGATCCATTCTTATTTTGCCTGAGTCTATCTTTTTTTTTTTCACTTTGCTCAAGGTCCCTGCTTAGATAGATTTATGATTCAGCTCTTTTGGCTGCTATCTGATTCTGTGGGCGTCATTTCCTTCCTGAGTACATTGCAGGTTTTGATGTTGTTGTTTTTTGAACTGTTTTTTGGAGGGGGTTCGGTTCCACCTTATTTGTTTGTTATTGCTCTGGATAAATGGAAAAAACAGTTAACGTTTCTGTGTTTTCTTCAATAGACTCTTCACCAATGATTGTTTTATTTTTAGAGGTTTCCTCAGCAAAGCAGATAGAATGGTATGTCTAGAGAGTTAGTCCAGTTTTAGCCTGATTTCATTGTGTCATGCAGTGTTTTCCCCGGTGATAATGTGGCAATGAGAAACAGGCAATTAAATGACCATACTGGGTCAGACTAAAGGTCCATCTAGCCCTGTGTCCTGTCTTCTGACAGTGGCCAATGCCAGGTGCCCCAGAGGGAATGAACAGAACAGGGAATCATCAAGAGATCAATCCCTTGTCGCCTATTGCCAGCTTTTGGCAAACAGAGACTAAGGACACCATTCCTACCCATCCTGGCTAATTGCCATTGATGGACCTGTCCTCCATAAATGTATCTAGTTCTTTCTTGAACCCTATTATAGTCTTGGTCTTCACAACATCCTCTAGCAAGGCGTTCCACAGGTTGACTGTGCATTGTGTGAAAAAAATACTTCCTTTTATTTGTTTTAAACCTGGTGCCTATTAATTTCATTTGGAGATCCCTAGTTCTTGTGTTTTGAGAAGGAGTAAACAACACTTCTTTATTTACTATCTCCACACCAGTCATGATTTTATAGACCTCTCTCATATCCCCCCTTAGTCGTCTCTTTTCCAAGCTGCAAACTCCCAGTCTTGTTAATTTCTCCTCATATGGCAGCTGTTCCATACCCCTAATCATTTTTGTTGCCCTTTTTCTGAAACTTTTCTAAGTCCGATATATCTTTTTTGAGATGGTGTGACTACATCTGCACACAGTATTCAAAATGTGAGCATACCATGGATTTATATAGAGGCAATATGATATTTTCTGTCTTCTTATCTATCCCTCTCTTAATGATGCCCAAACAATCTGTTCACTTTTTTGACTGCGGCTGCACATTGAGTGGATGTTTACAGAGAGCAATGACTCCAAGATCTCCTTCCTGAGCGGTAACAGTTAATTTAAACCCCATCAGTTTACATGTATCGTTGAGATTATATTTTCCAATGTGAATTACTTTGCATTTATCAACATTGGATTTCATCTGCCATTTTGTTGCCCAGTCACCCAGTTTTGAGAGATCCGTTTGTAGGTCTGCTTTGGACCTAACTATCTTGAGTAATTTTGTATTATCTGCAAAATTTTGTCACTTCGCTGTTTACCCCTTTTTCCAGATCATTTATGAATATGTTGAATAGGACTGGGCCCAGTACAGACCCCTGGGGGACACCACTATTTACCTCTCTCCATTCTGCAAACTGATCATTTATTCCTACCTTTGTTTCCTACCCTTTGACCAATCCATGATAGAATCTTCCCTCTTATCCCATGACTACTTACTTTGCTTAAGAGCCTTTGGTTAAAGGCTTTCTGAAAATCTAAATACACTATATCCACTGCATCCCCCTTGTCCACATGCTTGTTGACTCCCTCAAAGGATTCTGCTCAATTGGTGAGGCATAATTGCCTTTACAAAAACCATGTTGACTATTCCCCAACAAATTATGTTGATCTATGTGTCTGACAATTTTGTTTGTTAGTATAGTTTCAACCAAGTTGCCCAGAACTGAAGTTAGGCTTACCGTCCGGTAATTGCCGGGATCACCTCTAGAGCTCTTTTTAAAAATTTGCATCCCATTAGCTATCCTCCAGTCATTTGGTACAGAAGCTGATTTAAATGGTAGGCTACAGATGACAGTAGTGCTGCAATTTCACATTTGAGTTCCTTCAGAACTCTTGGGTGAATACCATCTGGTCCTGGTGATTTATTACTGTTTAGTTTATCAATTTGTTCCAAAACTTCCTCTAATGACACCTCAATCTGGGATAGTTCCTCAGATTTGTCCTCTGAAAAGAATGGCTCAGGTTTGGGAATCTTCCTCACATCCTCAACTGTGAAGACTGATGCAAAAAATTCATTTAGTTTCTCCTCAATGGCTTTATCGTCCTTGAGTGTTCCTTTAGCATCATGATCGTCTGGTTGTTTAGCAGGCTTCTTGCTTCTGATGTACTTAAAAAAAATTGCTATTATTTTTCAAGTCTTTACCTAGCTATTCTTCAAATTCTCTTTTGGTCTTCCTAATTATAGTTTTATACTTCGTTTCCCAGAGTTTATGCTCCTTTCAATTTTTCTTACTGGGATTTAACTTCCACTTTTTAAAGGATGCTTTTTTTCCTCTCACTGCTTCTTTTATTTTGTTGTTTAGCCATGGTGGCTCTTTTTGGGTTCTCTTCCTATGTTTTTTTTTTAATTTGGGGTATACATTTAAGTTGAACCTCTATAATGGTGTCTTTAAAAAGTTTCTATGCGACTTACAGGGATTTTACTTTTGGCGCTGTACCTTTTAATTTCTGTTGAACTAACTTCCTCATTTTTGTGTAGTTCCCCTTTCTGAAATTAAATGCTACAGTGTTGGGCCACTGTGGTGTTTTCCCCACCACAGGGATGTTAAATTTAATTATATTATGGTTATTATTACCAAGCGGTCCAGATATATTCACCTCTTGGACCCGATCCTGTGCTCCACTTAGGACTAACTCAAGAATTGCCTCTCCTCTTGTGGGTTCCAGGACTAGCTGCTCCAAGAATCAGTCATTTAAGGTGTCAAGAAACTTTATCTCTGCATCTCTTCCTGAGGTGATATGTACCCAGTCAATATGAGGATAGTTGAAATCCCCCATTATTATTGAGGTGTTTTTTTTAATTTTATTTTAATAGTCTCTCTAATCTCCTGGAGCCTTTCACAGCCACTGTCACCATCCTGCTCAGGTGGTCTGTAAAATGTGAATTACTTTGCATTTATCAGCATTGGATTTCATCTGCCATTTTGTTGCCCAGTCACCCAGTTTTGAGAGATCCTTTTGTAGGTCTGCTTTGGACCTAACTATCTGCTATATTCTTATTATTCAAGCATGGAATTACTATCCATATCCTATGATACCGTTTGTTTCATTTAAGATTTTTACTTCATTTGATTCTGCGCTTTCTCTCACATGTAGTTCCACTCCCCCACCAGCATGACCTGTTCACCTGTTCTGTCCTTCTGATATATTTTTGTCCCCTGGTATTACTGTGTCCCATTGATTATCCCCATTCCACCAAGTTTCTGTGATGCCTATTATATTAATACCCTCATCCCATATGAGGCACCCTGGTTCACCCATCTTATTATTGAGACTTCTAGCATTGGTATATAAGCACTTTAAAACTTGTCACTTTTTAGCTGCCTGCCATTACATGATGTAATTGAATGGGACCTTTTTTCATTTGACAGTTTCTCATCAGATCCTACCCATATTTTATCATTTTCCATCCTCGCCTCCTTATTAGGACATAGGGAATCTGCACTTATAGATCCTCCCCTAAGGGATGTCTGGACCACATACGCGTCTTCACCTGTCAGCTTTTCATTTTAAAAGAAGGAATGAAGGGGTTGAACCCTGGTGTATTGTCACTTTGTGCTGACAGGTCCCCTGGTTAACAGTAATAATGACAATATCTTACACTTAGATAACCCTTCTTATCCTGGAAGGTGCAAAGTTCTTTGCAAACTATGTGTGTGCAGCAGTCATTTCACATCTCTTTGAAGCAGAGGGCAGACGGCCATTGAAAAGCTGCTATCTGACACCAGTGTTTGGGACAGGAAATGAAAAGGGATCCCATATCTAATTGCAGCAACAAGGGAAAGCATTGGATAAGTAGAATGGAATTTGATTAGGGAATCAAGATCACGAGTTATCCTTCTTCAAAGTCCAGAGGAACTTTAATGAGCACAAGTGGACAGAACCGCTGGCTCTCATGGAAAACAGCAGCACCTCTGCCACCACACTGGGCTGTTAGATCAGTCCTGACTCTGAAGTGGAGATCCATCTACTGACTCACCAGCCCCACTTCTTCCCAGGATTTCTGGTCCAAGTGCTAGCCAAGCATGACCCTGCTTACCTTACAATTTGATTCCCTAATCAAATTCCATTCTACTTATCCAATGCTATCAAATCACTGGCTACCAATATATAATGCATTACTATAGTAACCATTATCTTGCATAGGGAATTGGCTTACAAGGACAGACAAGATAATAGCCCACAGTGGTAGTGGTGCCGGCAGTAGTGTGCTGAGAAACCTTTGATCCAAGGCAGGTGAAGCAATAAAATATATGGAGCAGAGAAATGTGATCTGCATTCAGAGTATTACAATAAATACAAAACTGAGAACATTGTGTAATTTCACCGGCTGTTGCTTCTCCTCTTTACTCTCTATTCCCTTTTAGCTATATTTTGGAGAGCTGATCATAATTTCTGACTATACAGATATTCTCTTGGGATTTATTCTATCAGCTGATTGCATTTAGCTTTGTAATAACTAAAGTTTTATAAACGATGGTATCCAAAACAAACTTCAGTACAGGGTCCATGTAGGACAGAAATGCACCTCACCTGCTATGGCACCTTTTGTCTGAGTGTTTCAGAACTTGGTCTAAGGGGAGCATCATAACACCTCTGCAAGGTAGGTATTCTTGTCCCCATTTTGCAGATGGAGAATCTGAGTCACGGGAGTTATGGGCCTGAGATAAAGCCCATAAAAGTCGGTGGAAAGACTCCCATTTACTTCACTCCAGAACCTAAGGGACTTGCTTCAGGTCACACAGCAGAGCCAGGAACACAACTCAGATTCCCTGATTCCACCAGCTGGTGCCCTTAACCATAAGACCATCATTCCTCACCCAGCTCCTAGCTGTCTGTTTGCCTCCAAGGAAGTCAAGGTGGAGGTGGGAGGGTGTTGCACACCTTCCAAGCCTCTCTCTCCCTGGGGTGTTTCCTGGCATGCAAAAGGGCCACTCTTAGTCCTCCTCACCTGAGAGTTGAAGCCTTCAAAGTTGGTTTAGATGAGAGGGAATTTGAATGAGGAGAAATTGGGGGTCACCTCTCAGAGCACCACATGGGGAGCAGAATTATAGGCTTAGGAGTTATAAGAGGAAGCCAGTAAGATGGAGGTTGTTGGCATTAATATAAGGTAAGCCAGGCATGCTGCCTAATAAATAACCAGGAGAGTCCAACAGCTGAATTCCTCTGTGTTTTAATCAATATTTCATTTTTCCTGTACAAAATTATTACACTAAAACAAACATAACAAGCATATTAAATAAAAGCCTAAAATGCAGAACCCTCCTGAGTAGTCAATTAATAATATCAAATCACTGGCTACCAATATATAATGCATTACTATAGTAACCATTATCTTGCATAGGGAATTAAAATATTAAAGCAGCAGACAGGTGCTGCTACCTCAGGAGAAATGAATAAAACAAAACAAATAAAGGAAGTGAAGCCCTTGAAAATCAATTGATTGAAAATCACTTTGTGCTGCTGTTGTTCCTTCTCCAAGCTGGTGGATATTGGGGGTGCGGGAGGAGCTGGCATTACCAGCTAACATTAAGAAATGGATTGCAGTAACTGTTTTAGTGGGCAAACCAATTATTTTGAGAAAATGGAAATCTGCGATTCCTCCCGCACACACAGACTGGCTGAGTAAGCTCTCCGCTACTGCATTAAAGGAAAAAATGACTCTGTCTAATAGAAACGCTTGGAAAAAATATGAGAACGTCTGATCACGCAAGAAACTATTGTATACATTTGCAGCTTAGTATATATTAGTCCCTGATGCTACGTTCTGACTTATTCTTTTATTTAATCACTTCAATAATTGATGCCCTGCATGATCTCTGCAGGTTCAGGGTTTTTTGTTTGTTTGTTTTTCTCTCCAGGTTTTACAAATAGTGACACTGAATTGTGTTGTTTATATACGGTTTCCATCTTGTGCATATATTTAGAGGGGGTTAGGTTTTGTTATGTGTTGGCATTTGATATAAAAACGATAAAAATAAAGTTAAAGAAAAGAAAAATCAATTGGCCCCAGGGACCCAGCCCATGTCCATTGCACATACTTGCCCTGACCGCCTGTGGAACAATTCCTAAAGTTGTATTGTTTCACTTGAATGTGGCAAAGGATTCAAAGATGGAAATAGCACAATGAAAGGGGAGAAGGAATCAGTGAGAGAGGAAAATTAGAGGGAGGCTCATACGTTTACTCCCCCAGGGTTTCCACAGTCACCTGTTACTTGGATCAGACCTGGGCTGCAGCCTAATGGGAGTTTCCCAGCTTGCCCGTTTCCTTCTGTGCCTTGCTTCCCAGGCCAGCCCTGCACGGCACCATTGCAAGAGTTCCCTGACTTTCGTCTCAGCTCCACTCAGACCTGTGCTGTATTGTTTCAGTGCTCCGCTCAGACCTGCCTTGCAGCATCACGGTTCCTATCCTCTGACTCCATCCACTGCTCTGCTACCCCACTCAGCCTTGCCCTGCACCTTTACAAGAATTCCCCTCATTTCCAATTTTCCACAGTGCTCCCAGCTCAGCCCTGCCCTACAATGTTCCAGAAGATCCTTTCCCATCTCCCCTGTTTTACCCCGTTCCCCGTTTCAGACCTGCATTCCAGCATTCAGAATCCTCCCCCCACCCTTATCGATAGATCCAGGCCTGTGACAAAAAGCTCTTCCACTGGGAAGCGAAAAGGACAGCCAAGGTTGACTCATGCAACATAGGGATGAGATGTGAATTAGATGCATGCACATCAATTATCTTAAGGGGTCCCAGCACATTTCTTCTGGGTTTAGAACAGCTTCCCCATTTCACTGTGTTTGTCTTTATCTTTAATAAAAGGAGCTCAAGAAAACACGATTGGATGCACCTCAGCCACCCCTTCACTGCTCCTGCACAACTTCCTCACACTTTTCTGTGCCAGCTTGACTTTAGTCTGTCTTAGGGTTTTACCCTCCTGCCCATCACCCTAGTATCTGATCGCCTTCCTCATATGATCAATGGCAGTAGCGAAGTAGCTAGTGGAGATGTTCCCACTGACTTCAGTAGGCTTTGAATCAGGCCCTTAGTCTCGCTGGAGAAGAGTTTTAGGATTGGTTAGTGATTTTGAATGCCCGGCTACACATACCATGAAAGGGCCTAATTTTCATAAAGCACTGAGCACCCTCTCCCATGAAGTCAGTTCTCATCTGTAGCTCTCAAAGGGCTTCACAAAGGAGGTTATCTCTGTTTTACTGATGGAGAAACTCAGAAATAGAGAGGGGAAGAGACATGCCCTAGGTCAACCAACAGGCCAGTAGCAAAGCCTGGAACAGGGCTCGGGTCACCCGAGTTCCCATCTGCGTCCCTGTCCATTCGGACATGCTGTCTCTTATTGGCATCAAGCCCATTTTTAGCTGCATCCACAAAGGACACAGACTGTGAGTCATCAGGCCGGATCATCCCAGAATGGCATACCAGTACTTTTGCCTGCATGGAGGATGCCATTTTGTTTTCAAAATGGTGTCCTCCACTCAGCATGGTGTGCGCGAGGACACACAGAATGGAGGACTCCTCTGGGTAGAGCAAAATGGCGTCCTCTGCATAGGTTGTGTGTGAGGTAACGTTGGTGGGGGTGTTCTAGAAGGTGCCCATTCTGGACTACGCCGCTGGATGCCTACCCTCGTATTTAGTTTTGCAAAGGATTCTGATGAGCGTTTGTTCCTTTTCCTCGACGCAGGCTCCATTTCATGGTTTTCCACACAGAGGAATTCCATGACGTTCTGAGGATATGGGATGGGCCTGTGGAGAACGGGATCATCTTAAAGGAGATGAGCGGCTCCAGCTTACCCAGCGACGTCCGTAGCACCTTTAACTCTGTCGTCCTTCAGTTCAACACTGACTTCTTCACCAGCAAGCAGGGCTTCGCTATTCAGTTTTCAGGTAGGCACCAAGGAGAGACTGTTTCCTCAGGGTTGTACGGGGCTGGTGATGGATGGGCCATGCCTTTGAGTGCCGGTGATGTGTGCCTACCGTAACGTAATGCAACGGGGAAGAGTGCTGCATTCCATTGCACCGTATCCAGGTTCACCGGGGTGAGCTTGTAAATGGCACAATTGATCATGGGAAATACGTTAAGAGGAATTGTGGGTATTTGTCCCCACAGTTCCTTGTGAGGTATCCCACGGTGCCACAATGCACAGTGAAAATTTCCCGCAAGGTGATGCACCTGCAGGCGGCATGGAGGGCACTGGGATGCCTACCCACAGGGCACCATGCTTTTGCCAGTATTACCTGAGGCTGTGTGGACACAACGGTGTAGCACAAGGAGTCCAGTGTGAGTGCACTCCACTGAAATCGCTCGGTTAATGGAACTTTACCATTGCAACTTCAGTGTGTAGACAAGGCCTGAGAAGTCGTGTCCAGTCTGGTGGCCCTATTTGTAGTGTCACATGCAGTGAGGCTGGGGACTAGTGTGAGGCCTGTGCATTGTATTTTGAAAACATAACTGGTGCAAGGTATGTCACACCAGTGCAAACCCATTTTGCACCAATCTACTGTGTCTGCACTGAGAGGATTTGCACTGTGATGTAGTTAAACCAGTGCAAATTTCCCTAGGCTAGAAAAGCGCAAAGGGGATTATGCTTTGCCCAGAAAATATGAACTGACTGATTTTCAGAGGCACTGTGCACCCAAACAACGGGAGCTGCATGCTTATTGCATGTCTGAAAACCAAGCCATAAACACGGTGTCTCATGTACCTTCTGTGCTGCACCAAATCTACAGATGGGAAGACAGGACAAGGTTTGAAAATGACAAATGATTTTCGCCTCCTCCATTTTTTTTTTTGTGTCCAACTTGAGACACCCTAGAGGGTCCTGATTTTCCAAGTGTGGGTGCTCAGCAGTTTCTGAGAATCAGGCCTCTTTATGATGACTCAAGTTGGGCCCTCTAAAAATGGAAGCAACCCAAATCAGTTGTCACCCTTGAAAATCTTGGCCTTAGTCTGTTTGTAGCACAATGTTGTTGTTGTATACAGCATCACTGTATATAATGTACGCGGCCTGACCTGGTGTTCACTGCTCAGGCCCTGAGCCTGCAAACACTTACACACATTGATTTCAATAGGGCTACTCAGGGTAGTAACATTAAGCATGCATGGACCTGTTACAGAGGGCCATTGTTTGTAGCTCTAGTGGCAAGGCAGAGATGTATCGGTTTTACTGCAGTAGCCAGGCTGCAGTGTTCCTGGATCGCTGAGTGGTGGCGTCCTTGGTATCTAGGCAGCAGCTCTTGTCTCTGTTTCCAAGTTGTTTGGCTGGACGATTGTATGGTTCTGTTCTTGGTACCCGCGTGTGGGCTGGAGAGGTGCATGCGTTGCAGGTGGAGCCCTCCAGGCAAATCCTACTGGAGTCAGAACTCCCCCTGGGAAGCACAGGACAGAGTGGTGACTCAGTGCCCTTGGAGAAAATACTACATCCTCTGTTCTATGCCTGGCTTGCTTCATGGGCTGGAATGGAGCAGGCACATTTTCCTGACTCACCCTAACTGCTGTGGGGTGCTGGAAGAGAGCAGGGACTATGCTCCCCAGCAATATTTTGGCCAGCTCCTGCACCAGGGTAATAAAGTGAGATGCAAACTCCCTCCAGCTCTTTATGCTGGAGCTTGCCATAGCATGAGCTAATTGCACAGAGCCAGATTACTATAGCAGAAAATAAGCTCCAAGCAGCTGTCTGATGTAGAGCTGCATCCTTATTTACTACTACTTCTAACAGCCTTTGTTCATAGGATGCGATCGCGTAGCCAGAGACCTGAGCTCAAACCTACAGGCTGGGATCTGGTATAATTTAAACATATATTTATATAACTTCCCCCCCCTCCTCCAACCCCAACGCTAAAATGCATGAGGCTAAATAGTTTTATTGTCATGGGGACATTATGCTGCAGATCCTCAGCTGGTGTAAATCAGCAAGGATGGAGCTTTGTTGATTTACAAGGGCTGTGGATCTGTCTCGTATTTTTTTCTGTTGCCTCGTAGGGACAGCTGCCAGGATGCTAGGTGAGCACATCCATTTCTCAAAGTTCAGGCTTGATGCATCCCAGGACTCAAGGCTAAATTTCACTGCCACACAGTGACAGGGAAAGCTGCTAGCATGTCAGTTTATTTTACAGCATATGTTTGATGCAGGATTGTATAAAAATGCCATGTAAGATTAGTGGATGCCTGGGTGTATTAAGTAAACGTGTATGTGCAATGCATGATTATACATCAGACTTGCACTCTGTGTTGCACACTTAAACTTACCATTCCCTGGAGTCTTTCCCAGTTGGAGGAACAGATGCTCAGTGCAAAGTAAAAGTGTGTGTGTGTGAGAGAGAGAGAGAGAACTTTATGGGGAAACAGAGAAAAGAAAGAGGGAGAAAAGTCATTGCTTGGCACAGTGTATTTAAAGAGGATAGTACAGTCAGCACTAATCATCTGCATTATGCATCTTGGCTTCTCCCCGCCCATCACCCAGTTATTGCAGTTGAGTTAACAACACAAGATGAAGGATGGCCTTGGGGTTCAGACACTGATCTGGGAGATGGAGGTTTATTTCTTGGTTTTGCCACTGATTTCTTCTGTGACCTTCAGGAAGTCATTCAGTCGTTCTGTGCCTCAGTTTCCCGCTCTGAAAACCAGGGCAGCAATACTTTCTTCCCACTTACAGATGGTGTTGGGATAAATATATTAGTGTGCATGGAGCACTAGGATATTATGGCAGTGGGGACCATATTGAATCCCAGAGGGACAGATGTTCACCTCCCATTCTGTTTTATGGAATCTGCACTTATGCTGGATGCAGCAAGAAAATCAACATTCGCAGCGAGCAGAGTTCCCTGCCGCAGGAGTATCGTTAGGTCAAATGACAAGGCTGCCTTATTATAAAAGTCTGGATAATTTTCGGTCCAATATTTGCAGCGATGTAGGTTAAGAGTTCGCAGATGTCAATGCTTGAGAGAGCAAGCAGATTGCCACAAGGATAAGGCAAAGAGAGTTTAAAGTCACAGTATACACTGTGTACACTAGATCTGGCCAAAAATGATGGGAGAGGAACATGATAGAAATAAATCCCCATTTTTCCTCAAAAAAATTCCAAAATCCAAAATTGTGAAATTTGAACAATGTTGATTAGCTCTATAATTTCCTGAAAGACTGGGAAATAATTTCCTGAATAGTAGAGCTGCTTGGAAAATTGTCATTATTTTTTGCAGAAATTTTTTTTTAAAGTTTGTTTTATCAAAATTCTCCACAAAAATTGTTTCTACTCCTCCCCTGCCATCCTACCCTTTTTCCAGGGACAAAATTGAAAAGGGAGGAAGAGACTGGGGAGGGGGTGGAGATTGGATTTTTCCAGTTTTTGGATTAAAAAAAATCAAACAAAAAAAATTTACAGTGAAGATTTTTTTTAACTTCATAATAAAACACCATTTTTTGTTGAAAAACTTTTTGGAAGGAAAAAATCTCAGTTGGCTGCACTGCCTTCACAAATCAGGCCTTCTAAAATCATGAGATATTTTTTTAAAGATGCATTTGGGGATCGTCTTTCTCTTCTGGTTTGTGAGCCTTTAGATCACACTCACATCACATTTTCCAGCTTTTCTCTGCATCCACGAGGTCTAGAAGCTTCCTATGTTTTTTTAATCAATGAAAGCCAAGAATGCCACATGATCATATGACTCCAGGTGCTGGGGCTTTAAGAAAATACCAGATAGTGTGAGAAAAGCATGAAAGTTGTCAACACTGTTCTTGAAGAATTTCCTCCACCCCCCCCAACAAAAAATTTTAATTGAAAAAAAATTCAACCAGCACTTCATTTTCTTAGGCATCATATAGAATGTGCAACCTATAGGAAGGGTAAGCTAGGCCTGGGGAGGTACGCAAACCTGTATTAATAGATCTGTTTCTTTGTTTTTTGATACTCCCAGTTTCCACTGCCACCTCCTGCAACGACCCAGGGATTCCCCAGAATGGGAGCCGGAGCGCAGACAGCAAAGAAGCAGGTGACTCCATCGTCTTTCAGTGCGATCCAGGATACACCCTGCAAGGGGAGGCCAAAATCAGCTGCGTGCAGATTGAGAACAGGTTTTTCTGGCAACCCGACCCTCCCTCCTGCATAGGTATGATCTGTGCAACATTTCTCTGATTGTACAGCAAGGGATCTAGGTTCCCCTTGCTAAGGGGTGTTGGAACATTTTGCAGATTGAAAGGGGTAGAAATCCCAACTGGTTTGGTGGATGAGTACAACAGAGTGCATAGGGTTCACACAGCCAGTGGCAAGGAAGGGGTTAGAATCCATATCTGAACATGAGGACATCATTAGGGGTCTGTCCTGCCATGCGGGTGAGGAGGTAGAAGTGGGGAAACCTATCACCGAGCTACGCTGTGCAATCAGGGTTGCCAAAGGGGTCTGGCATATAAAGCCCAGTGCTCTCATGATCCCTGAGCACAGAAAGAAAGGAGAGTGAGATATTAGGTAGGAGGTAAGAGATTGTCTGGGCAAGCCATTTGTTTTTGGTTGGGTGACTTTTGTGCAAGGAGGTAACATATTCTGAATCACAAGAGAAAACTATCTGACATTTTCGATGGGTTCATAAAGTCATAAAAGAAGCTCATGAAATCTATTAACTTTTTCAATATGGCCAGAACATATAACAATTGTCATGCTATGCACATAAAAGCAATAAATGTTAAATTAGCTGACTAATTAAATGTTAGCCAGATATTAGTCAGCCTGTAACCTTTATTCATGTTTATGCAATGTTACCTCAAGCAACTTAAATTAATTAACTCTATTTCTTAAAACAGATTTAAAGACAGCTGGGAAACTTTTATGACATGCCCAGAATTTGTTTGCTGCAGGACAGCTTGATATTTGAAAGACTCTGTTAATAATCTCACATGGCATCATTTCTATCTGATGCTGACAGCCCTATTAGTTGTTGTGGAGCTGTAACTGAAATCACAGTGTTGTGTATCTAGCTAATCCCCCGTTGAGTTCTCATTCACATTGAAAGCTGAGATCTTAGTTCTATTCCCTGGAAAGAAGAACTGAGGTGAGATGATCCAGGCTAAGGGAATTCTCATAGGGTGTCTTCAGTGAAGGCCATTTGACTTAGAAAGAGCCATTACGGTGAGTTGCTTTTGGACAGAGCCCTGGCGATCCCTTTTTAGAAGATGCAAGATCTCCCAATAAGCTGGGGGAAAACAGCAGCGACAAGGTTCTCTTTCAATGACAAAGGGCTTTTGGAATTTTTGGAATTAAATGATTCTACAGTAGCCTTACACTATGTTGCCTAATTACAGCTGGTTGAAAAGTGTTTGGAGTTTTTTTTCCCCCAGTGGAACATTTCCAGGTTTTGGTGAAAAATAAAATACTTTGATTCTGAAATACCTCTGTGGTGCCTCCTGGGAATCGTGGTTCAGGTGTCTCATGCTTCCATTCTTCTCTCTAAACTGAGCTCCCTGGTTGGACTACATCTCCCATGATGCATCATTGTATCCCTTTTGGTCTGAGGAGGTGCAGAGCATCTTGGGAGATGAAGTCTTGCCCATAGAGGAGACTGGGAGTATGTAGCAACTGAACTACAGCTCCGCTGAGATACTGCAGCAGCATTTCATATCTATATAAATATTTGTTTTAGGGTGTTCAGTTTTTTGATAAATATCAAAAATCTCCCTGGAAAGCAGACACATTTTGTGAAAAATGTTGTTTCAGTGAAAACCAAATTTTCTGTCATAAAACAAGCATAACTGGAAACTTTTCAACCAAATGCTTAGCCTTCCTGGCAATGCAAACTAACCATTAGTCCTCAACAGCACATGTTTTCACTTCTTGAGCAGGAGCCTTGATTTTGTCTGGGAGCTGCCTAGATGCATGAAACAGGAAGGCTCAAGGCATCTTTTCTCTCTCTGATGATTCATCTGTGTGTCTTATGAAAATTGTAATGGGCTTGGACTGTCTCTTGCTATGTGTATGTCTAATGCCCGGTATAACAGGGCCCCAGTCTCGGTTAGGATCCCTCAGGGCTACTGTATCACAAATAATATCTTATTTCTCTTGCAATCTAGCTGTGTGTCTTTCCATATCTCTCTCTCTCCATATGGCTGTCTGTCACCATCTACCTATCCATATTTCCATCTATCTATTCCTCTCCATCCATCCATTTCTAAATCTACCGTCCCCATGACTTCCAGGTGCACCTAGTCCACAGCTCAACCCGGAAGTCTAATTCCCACCGTTGTCTGTTGTTTTCCCCCTATGGCAGAACGTAGTATCACTATCTCCCTCCCCCCTTTGCTTTCTTGTTTCAGCTCCCTGCGGAGGGATCCTGACGGGACCGGCCGGGGTCATCTTGTCACCACAGTACCCTGAGCCCTATCCCCCGGGGAAGGAGTGTGACTGGAAGTTGACGGTCTCTCCCGATTATGTCATTGCCCTGGTATTTAATATGTATGTACCTGTGAGCAGCTCAGCCGCTCCCTTCAATTCTTCTGGGACTGGTGGGGAGAGGGGAGGAGCTCAGAGGTGGGGCAAGGCCTGAGGTAATGGGTTTGCCATTTGCATCAACTGCTCTCTAAAGGGTTGTCCCAGGGCTCCATGAATCAGTTTCCTAGAGAGCCCCTAACCAGACATACTAAACCCGCAAAAAAAGCAAAAATTGGGCTTGGTTTTGGCTTAATTGGCTTGTGAGTTGCTTGTTGGCTAGTTTTTGGCTTGATGCTTGTTGTAGCTTGTTGCTTCTGTTTTTTAATTGGCTCCCGGCAAGCAGGGACAAGGGGGGACAAACAGGGGCAAGCGGAGCAAGGGGGGGAGTGAGTCAGGGTGCACAGCAGGCCCACCACCATCCCAGACTGCACGTCGGGGGGATCTAGTCACATAGTGTGTTGGGGTTCTTAGGGATTGGCTTGTTTTGACTTTGTTTTGAAATGGGATTAGCTTGGTTTCTGGCTTATTGTGAAAGTCGGGGTGCTTATTTACCGTGTGAAAGTTGGCAGCTGTGCCCCAACCTGTGTCCAAAAAACAAGGGCATTCCACTTCTATCTGCCGGCCCCTTCTCCCACCAGCCTCGCCAAAGATGGTGTCTGGTTCCTGTAGTGTTGGCTGATTGGCTCCCATGTTTACCCTCAATCCGTCCCAGTTGGGAAAAGGATACGTGTATTCCGACCACAGCCCTGCATTATTTGGGCATGTGTTTCAAGAGTATAACCCTGGAGCTATTGCAGAGCGAGTCTCTGCTGTGCCCCCTGTAAGCCGCCCGGCTCTTCCAGCTGCTGTTAATTCATTAGCGGGTGTTTTCAAAGGACTGGATCCAAAGTGTGGCAGGATCAACAGGTTAGTCCTTTGGGCTGTGCTGCTTGTAGCCCATATGTAAAATTTGCACAGAAGCTTATGGACACCTTTAAAAGTACCCTCGGGGTACATCGAGGGAAAGAACCATCTCCCTGTGCTGCTCACCTTTAATTTGCACTTTTCAGTAACCGCGGTAAGGGGCATCTCGAGAGACTGTCTGGGTGGAAGAGCAGAGCATGATGGCATTAGTTCATGTTGATTTATATAGGATTTTTTTCCCACCCACCATTAGGGCAGCCTTGTGGTTAAGGCTGGACAGGGGCTTTGGAGAGCTAGATTCAATTCCTGCCACTGCTATGGGTTCTCTGGGAGACTTCAGGCACATCGGTTAGTCTCTTGGGACCTCAGTTCCTGATCTGTAAAATGCGGATTACAATCCTCCATTTTCTCCACCTGTCTTGCCCACTTAAATTGGAAATATTGTGACGAGGCTGTTTCCTTTCTCTATGTCTGTACAGCACCTAGCACACTGGGGCCCAAGGTTCTGTTTTACATGTAATAGTTCCAGCTCTGCTCATTCTATTTCTTTCCCAGCTTTAATTTGGAGCCCGGCTATGATTTCCTCCACATCTACGATGGCCACAGCTCACTCAGCCCCCTAATCGGGAGCTTCTACGGCTCCCAGCTGCCTGACCGGATAGAGAGCAGCAGCAACAACCTTTTCCTGGCTTTCCGAAGCGACGCCTCCGTGAGCAATGCAGGTTTCGTGATCGATTATACAGGTAACATGCCAACCGCAGTGTGTGCTGTGCCCTGCCGTTCTTCAGTCCAGCCTGACCCAGTGGTCTATGTCAAAACCACCCCCACTTTGACCAGGCCTCCTGGATGAGCCGTAAGCGGGAGGATGCTTACCCAGTCGGTAGCTGTAGGAACCCTCCCATCATCCGTCCTGCAGTCTGTGTGGCCGTTGCGAAGGGAGAGCAGCCGATTGCTGTCCAAGGGAAAGATTGTCGAGAAGAGTGGTTGGGAATAGAGACGAGATTCATACACCAGATCACCTCGTCTGACCCGCTGTACAGCACAGGCCACCAACACCAGCCAGCATGCGCACACTGAACCCCGCAACTGACATTAGATCAGGGTATTACAGCCCACAGGAGGGGACCCAGGTGCACCAGTGCCCGAGGCCCCCGCAATAGCAGGTAAATGATTATGTGAGATAGAGCCAGGTGAGCCTGGCAAGCGACCTGCACCCGCACGCTCCAGAGGAAGGTGAAAAAAACCCAACGTCTCTGCCAATCTCACTGGGGGGGAGAGAGAATTCCTTCCCAATCCCACTTGCGGTGATCAGTTAGTCCCTGAGTATGTGAGCAAGAACCAGACAGCCAGGCACCTGAGAGAGAGAATGTTCGGTGCCACCTCAGAGCACTGGTCCAGTGTCCCGTCTCCAGCCAGGACCATCACTGATACTTCAGAGTAAGGAGACCAAAAAAAACCTGAATATGGTGGGGGGAAAGATCCCTTCCTGACCCCTGCAACTGAAACCCTGAAGCATGAGCTTTAAGAATGTAAGTCATAAAGTGGAAGGGACCCTCAGGGCTGCCATGCCCTGCCCCCCACTATCTCAAGTAGCCTTGTCTTGCAATACCAAAAATTGGTCCAACTCTCTCTTATAACTAACTAAATTGTTTGCCGCACAGCTCCTATTGGGAGTTTGTTCCAGAATCTCACCCCACTTATGGTTAGAAACCTTCTACTTTCCAGCCCGAATTTGTTCGTGTGCAGCATCGTCCTTTTAGCTTGAATAGCACTTCTCCCTCCCTGGGGCTTACCCCGCCACACCACGTATTTACAGAGAGCAATCCTATCTCCTCAGCCTTCTTTTTGCTAAGCTAAACAAGCCAAGCTCTTCCCATCTCCTTCCACAAGATAGGTCCTCCATTTCCCTGGTTATCATCAGTAGCTCTTCTCTGCACATCAGTAGCTCTTCTCTGCACCTGAATTTCAGTCTGACTGAATCTTTCTTGAACACAGGTGACCAGAACTGCACACAGGATTCCAGGTGAGGTCTTACCAGTGCCTGGTACAATGGCATTAATCCTTCTCTACCTGTTATTGGAAATGCCTCACCTGACACATCCTGGGATTGGCTTTGCCTTTTTCACAGCTGCATCACATTGGTTTGAGGTCAATCAAGTCCTCTGAACTACCTGATTTGTAAAGTTTCAGTTACTGTCAGGTGGGAGCAGTCCCAGGGGCCTGGCTTCAGTGGAGGCTTTGGGAGGTGCCAGCTCTCAGAGAGGTTCCCTAACGAAAGTGGACAAGCTCACCAGAAAGTACAATGCTGTGATTCAGTTTCATTACTGGCTGCAGAATTGACTCTGGCATCCACATTAGCATCAGCAGCAAAGAAAGGGCAGGGAAGGCTGCGAGGGGAAATGGTTTTCAATGAGCATTGTCTTACATAACACTCTAGGAACTGCTGGCTCTGCCACTGATGCTCCTGTCCTTGGATAAGTCATTTAACTTCTCCGTGCTTCAGTTTCCCCAGCACTTTGAGATTTAAACATAAAGCTCCATGTTAGATTCTCAGGGTGAAATCCTAGCCCCATTGAAATCAGTAGCAAAGCTCCCACTGACTTCTGTGGGGCCAGGATTTCACTGTCAGTGCTTCCAGTTTCTCATCACCATTACACAGACCCTTGTGTTCGACATGGGAGCATGGGGGCATTTCAGAGCCCTGATTGGATACGAATTGGGCAAACAGTTATGCCCATTTCAACAGAGCCTGTATTTTTGCAAACAGAAACACAACCCCCTTTGCGTGGCTAAGCTTCAGGCTCTCTTCTGAGACTAGTTCTTTTATTAGTATTATTTGTGTGGCCATAGACCCAAGAAGGCCCAGCCTCATTGTGCTGGATGCTGAACACACACCAAATTGAAAAACAGCCCCTGCCTCCAAGATCGTATTTCCCCAGGCCTGCACTTGGCCGTGTGGCTGCAGTTCAAGGAGGTTATGTCAGTGGGACATAGATAAGGCAATGGGGGAATCATCGTTACATTGCAGGCAGTTGGGTACTGCCAAGATTCTCTTTGTTGTTTGACATCTGTTCTCCGTGGTGTGATATTCACCACATCTGGGGCTGGCTGTGTTAGCATCTGGTTTGTGCTCTTTTCTGCCAAGTGCAGGAGTGCCAGGTTGAGATGGCAGCGTATTCAGCCTCTGGGCATTAACGGGAAGTGGAGGGAATGCTTTATGAGACTCGGCACCAGTGCTTCGTGAAGATGGAAGCTCAAACAATTTCTCCTCTCCCTAAACTGGAAATGTGGGGTCTGATGCTAAGTGACTCCCTCCCTGTGCTCACAGCAGGAAGGCAGGAGATGGGTTTCAGATGCTTTTCAGCCACCTTTGTACTCTTCATAGTCTGCCATGCAGGCACCTGTCTACCTTCCAGTATAAGTTATAGCAGCCTCAGGGCTGCTTTAACTTACCTTTTGCTTCCTGTGTGGCCTGGAAAGCACAGGACTGATGTAGGTTTTGGCCACGCCTCCAATCCACCCCCCTACACTGGGGGCTGGGAGAAGAGACCAAGTAGGGTTTGTTTATACTGCAATTGAAGACCCACGGCACAGCCACGGCTGGCCCAGGTTAGTTGACTCAGCCTTGTGGGGCATGGGCTATAAAATTGCAGTGTTGACGTTGAGGCGGGGCTGGCTCTGAAACCTGGCCAGGAGGAAGGGTCCCAGAATCTGACCTTTATTTAGGCCCTTTTGAAAATATGGCCCTGAGGGTTTGTATCCCGCCCAGTGTCCAAGCACGTCAGTTAGTTCTTAAGAGTCCTCACCTGGCATTTACAGGACGGAGCCTTGAAACAGTGGGGTGGTATTTGCATTTCCAGAGCTGCAGGGCAATGTCTGTAGCAGAGAGAGATTTTCTTCTGCGAGTTTTAGTTAAGTAGATGTTAACACAAACAATGTTCTGTGAGAGGGCCAGCTCCGCTGCTGGGGTAAATCACTGCAGCGCCATTGAGGTTAAGGGAGATGTGCCAATTTATTACCACTGAGTGTGTAGCCCAGTGCTTCCGTCTCAGTTAATGAGGATCCACCTCCTTGGCCTTCGATGCTGTACATCTCCCAGTTCTCTGATCTTCCTGTAACCCCCACACCTTCTGGGTGTGGGAGTCTGTCCCAGCCAGTGGAACCAAGACCCCTTAGAGAGATTAATGAGTTTGTTCTACAGCCGTAGCTAACAGCCAGTTGGCTTTTAGCTCATTTAGTAGAGGGTCGTGCACTAAGCTCCAGAGGCCCCAGGTTTAATCCTGCCCATCGTCGACGTTACATTCCATCAAGTTTTCTAGGGCAGACCAGACCCGAAATTGTAATGTAAAAAACAAGCAGGAGGGGTGGCTGTTTGGGGTAGCTTTTAGCTATCATAAGGAATCAAGAAACCAGCATTACAGCCCAATTCCCCCCACCCCACCCCCCGGCAGCTCACCTTTTAAAGGGCTATTCGCATATTCCTTTTTAAGGCCTGGATTCAGGAAAGCGTCTGGCCTTAAACCCTGGATGAATTGTACTCTCCATTATGCATGAGCTACTCTCGTTGGAGTGGCACAGACTTATCAGACAAAAGAGCTTTGGCCCCAAAGTGTATTTATAAAGGGAGCCAGTTGCCAAGCCAGGTGTCCTTTCTTATTAAAGCAGTGGCTTTACGGCCTTTAAAGTATTTTGTTTCTTTCTCCAGGGAATCGAGGGTAAAACACACCTTCTGCTGGATTCAGCTCTAAAGGCTAGGGGTGTAAGAAATGATTAAAGTCTTAAGCTGGTCTTTTTAGCTATTCTTTGCTTTCAAGCCAGGCTGGGACGTGGCAGAGCACTGTTAGTGTGTGCGGGGTAGGGAGGGGCTGAGGGTGGAATGAGAGACATCATTTGGCAGGGTTTAGGAAGGGATGCAGCTTGAGAAACGGGCTGTGATTAGAGGCAGCATGGATTTATTTGGGGAAAGGCTAGCCACTGCTGAATAAAAAACCAGTTCTAAACGCTGTGTGGTGTTTGGACTGTCTGAGGATGTATCTACACTGCAAAATATACGCAAACAGAAAAACAGCCCAACAGCGAGTCTCAGGGGATGTCTGCATGGGCATTAAAAAACATAGCTGGCCTGGCTCACAGGGCTCAGGCTCCAGGACTGGAAAATTGCTACACAGACATTTGGTCTCAGGCTGGAGCCTGACGTCTGAGACCTTGCAAGGGTGGAAGGTCCCAGAGCTTGGAGTCCAGTCTGTGCCCAGATGTCCATGCGGCAATTTTAAACCCTGCAGCCTGAGCTCCGTGAACCCGAGTCAGCTGACCCAGGCCTCCCACAGGCTTTTTATCTTTGTGTAGACATACCCTGAGACTCGTTGCTGTGTAGTTGTTTTTTGTGGGGGGAGGGAGGTGTTTCAGTGTAGACATACCCATAGCAGCATGAGACGTTAGACTAACATGTGCCCAGAAGGTCATTGAGGGCTAAAGAAAGTTTTCCAAGTTTCCTTTTTAGGCCACTTTCACAAGGAACTGGGTTTTCTCTCTCTCATACACACCCTCTTTTACATACATACAAATGTGATTTGCTGTAGGATGTGATGAGAATTTGACTGTGAGAAGATTAACTACTATCTTAATTGGATTCAGTTTGGGGAGGCAAAATCAAAAGGCATCGAGGAAAATACATTGAACAAATCATCTTCTTCTTCTTCTCTCGTCACTTATGTTCTTTGGAGCCAGAGTTTTGTACTGGTGCCCATCACTGAAGCGTCTGTTCTGCTTTAGCCTTCAGGGATTCTGGATTTTCTCTGTTTCAGACCTCTTCTAGTCATGCCCCCAGCCAAACAGTCTGATTGAACCCGGGCAAAGAACCACATGGGCCAATGAGTGTTGCATTGTGGGCTTAAATGCGTTGTTCTTGTGGCGGGGCCGTTCGAGCGGTATGGTGATTGGGATCTCATGCGGATCTGAGGAAAAATGCAGTAACATTCCAGGAAGGCTTTTCTAGTGGTTATTTCAGGCCCATCAGAAACAAGAAACTCTGTGCATCTAGTGACATTCATTTGAGACTTCCAGCTCAGATTTAGAATTCCAAAAGGTTGGCAAAGTTTGGTTAAACTTCATAGAAGTAACTGAACTGCCATCAAAATTCTTCTTCTTCTTCTTTGCCTTTGCCTTGTCCCATTAGTCGGGATCAGTGGTTCTTGGTCTTCATCTCCAAGTGTTCCTATCAACTGCCTCTCTTAAGCTGACACTGACCTTCTTCATGTCCTCCTCTGGTGTCTAGAACCATCTTTTTCTAGGTTTTCCTCATGGTCTTTGTCCCATGACTACCCAGTCTTGGTTCTGGCCATCATCCATCTCATCACCTCACATCACCAAGCCAGCTCAGTTGATACTCCCTCAACTTTTCTGTGATGGGGGCTACTTGCATCGTGACTCATATCATGGCATTACACAACCTATCAGTTCTTGTCTTACCCAGCATCCACCTGAGCATTCTCATTTCAGTGTTGTGTCATGGCTGTTCTTCTTTCTTCCTCGTTGGCCAGCATTCTGACCCATATGTCGTGGCCACCCTAATCAGTCTTATACACTTTGCTCTCTAGTTTACTTAGCATATCGTTATCTCAGAGAGTTCCCATCAACTCTTACATGCTCTTCATGTGACTCCTAACATCTGCATCCACAGTCCCATCACAACTCAACACTGAAACCAAAGTATTTGAAATGTTGCACAGACGTTAGCTCTGCACCATCTTGTTTTACTGGTTTCGCCTTGGCCCACTCAACAAAGCACCATCTGTATCCTTTCTTTTGTCAGCTGATGTGTGAATCATTTTCTTCTAATGCAGCCCTCCATTGTTCTAGATCCCTTTCCAGTTTGTATTTAGCTTCGTGGTACAATGTAATGTCTCCGCAAAAAGCATGCTCCATGGAGCCTCTCCTCTAATCCCCTGTGTCAAGGTGCCCATTAAATCACAAGTAGGAATAGGCTTAAGGCTGGTCTTTGGTGTACTGTAGACCTGCCTTCACAGTGAATGGCTCACTGTAGCTGCAATTACTTCTCACTGCTATAGTACTGCTCCCATACATGTCCGTGGTAGTCTGCACATATGTCTCCAGCAGCTTGCATAGCCGCAAGCACGGCCGTATCAGTTCTCTAGAAGCTCTGTCAAAATATAGAGCCCAGTTCGCCACTGCCCTACACTTTGTGCACTTTTTCACGTCCGTGCCGAGTGAATGTGAAAGGATCCCATTCTGACGGAATGGTATTTTACACCCATCTGGCACTCCCTTGGTAGTAGTGTTGATGACTGCATGAGGTGCAGGGCAGCTGTGAACTGGGCCCATGGCACTTTGCATCTCTTCAGTGCTTTCCATCTGGGGATCTCGCAGCAAAGGGTGGTTTAGCCTCGCCTCTCCATCCCGAGACTGAGGCGACCTTTATCACCTCAGAATCCCTCGGTACGATCATCTCCATTTTACAGGTGGGGAAACCAAGGGACAGAGAAACTAAATGGCTCCACATTGAGTCAGTGAGAGAACAGGGAACAGTACACACTAATCCTGATGCCCAGTTCGCTGCACTGAACATGCCTCCCTCCCTACCAACCCAACCTTTTCGGGTTCTCTGACAGGAATGGACCTGGTGACTGAAACTAGTGTAGACAGTGCTACAAGTCAAGTGCATCCTTGCAACTGCAATGCATTTGCATTTGGGATCCTCTCCTTGGGGGCGTGAGTTTTTTTTTTTTTGCTACCACAGGCTCCTGCTTGTCATTGCAGAATATTCCATCACAACCATCTTGCATTTTAGCGGAAGTTTTGGAGAGGGTGGATATAAAGCTCATCATCCTGTGCCAAAGGCAGAGAAATGAGGTATCGAAAACATGGAATGTTGCTCTATAATGCAGAGCTGGAAGAATGAGAACCTCGCTGCCCAGTCCATGCAGAGCATGTGGATGGTTTGAAAGGTGGAGCAAGGAGTGGAAGGGTGTTGCCAGGGATGCAACAATTGGCAATAATAGAAGATGTCCTGCCCCATTCGCTCATTCTTGTGAAATTTCAAGCTGAGATGCTGCCTCTGCTAGGACATTTTTGTCGTTGGGTCCCCTATCCGAGCCAGGCTGTTATTTTGTGAGTGATGAATGTGGGCTGGATTCCTGGGAGGATGTATCAATTCAAGCGTGTACGGAAAGGAAGGGCTTGGACTGCCAATGTGCTTTACATGTGCAACAGGCTACAGTTAGTCTGCTGTTCCTGCTGCTCACCAGCAGCTGATGGGGACAGAGAGAGGCTGCATCTGGACTAACTGGGGAAGCCAGGCCAATGCAAAGAGGAAAATTAGGACATGATAGAAGTAGGGGCTAAAAAGAAATGACTCCTCAAACACACCTCTGCCAGATGCAGATTAGATGCACCATTGGGAAGGCTTGTCTGCTTTCAGATGCATGAGAGACAGAATGCTAGACTTGCTGGCCCAAACCTGTCTACGTGGAAGCAGTATGGTCTAGTGGATAGGGTGCTCGATTGGGGTACAAAGGCTGCCACTGACCTGCCAAATATCCTGGGCCAAATCTCATCCCCTTCCTCTGTGCCCATCTGTAAAATGGGGGTGATGGCACTTTACCCTCCTAGGGGAAATGTTTTGAGGTCTGCAGCTGAAAAGCTAAGTAGTTTTATAGTCAGACATGGCAAATCCTGTCCATTTCTCATCCGGAATGAATGGGTGCATCTCCAGTAACTAGCTATAAACTAAGAAGACAAGAGTAATTAGCAGCTCTTAAAATTGAACAAATTGAAAAATTTCCAGCCTTTAATTAGAATTCTTTTTAGTACAAATGAAGATCTTTGGTTTTGTCTCTGTTTTCCTCTCCCTCCCTTTTGGCAGCCAAAATGTAGTGAACAAAAGGTGGCCTCATTAAATTAGGGCTGTTGTACAATGTTATTTTTTTCCCTAAACACACCTACAGAGTTAATCACGCCTACATGCTTCCCATGAAGCCAAACTGCTGGGAGAAAAGAATGAGGCTTTAACTTTGCTCATTAACTTCCCCACGCATTAGAAGGAGATAGCAATTGGAGTTTGAGAAGCTGCAGAAAATGGAACTTCGGCAAATTGGAGGAAGAAGAAAAAGAAGGGGGGGCGGAAGGAGAATATATGAAAGAGAAATCAAGTATCTCGTTGGGCTTCTTGCCAGAACAGAATGCCAAGTGCTGTTCAAAGACACTGGCTTGTTTGTAACATCTCAATGCATATGGTCAGCTCCACAGCCCATGGACTGACTTCACTCTAGTCCCCAGGCTGCATCTCTCAATGGTCTCAGCCCCAGATGAAACAGTCCAATTACCAGGGACTTCGTAATCCTCCACTAGTAATGTGCAGGGAAAGACGCCATAACCATCCACCAGCCCCTTTTGGAAATCCAACATCTTCTCAGGGACTGGGATCAGATTGCTAGGCTCGAGCTGCAACACGCATCAGCCCCGGCTCTTCATGTTAATTGATTCGGGGACCGATGGCTCTGAAAGGGCAACTTTCACTCGGGGTAGGGGAGGGAAAAAATCATGTAGAAACATAATGGTTCTGATTCTGAGTCTGCCAGTACTTGTGCTGGGCATAGCAGGGAGAGAGCAAAATGTGGCTGCATATAGGTATGAAGGTCTATACTAGGGACACTTTGCCAGCATAGCCATGCTCTTATCCCAACAAAACTGCGTTTTTGCCAGTATTGTTTATTTCAGCGCCCCCTCCCTCAAGCAAAGCAAGCTAGAAGTGCAGTTTTGCTGGGACGCAATGTGTCTGTATTAGGAGCACTCTTCACACCAGAGCTGGGCAAAATAATTTGGGCAAATAGATTTTTCTTCCAAAAATGCATTTTTGGTGCACTGAAACGATTTGTAAATTCAGGTAGAATTCAACATATAGCTTTGGCTGAGAAAAAAATAAAACTTTTTTTTTTAAAGTACAGGTGCTTACTTGTGACCTTTTTTAAATGTTTTGACTTCTTGTTTTAAAATGTTTTGTTTGATTTTTTCATTTCAAAATGGCGTTTCTAGTTCAAATTTGGCCAATTTTTTAAAAGAATACCCCAAAAGGCGTGACAAGCACCTCAAAACCAGCCAAATTGAAACAAAAAAACTCAATTTTTTTTTTTAGTAAATGGAAAGGTTTTGGTCTCCTTTTTTCTGTCATTTTTTGATTGGCTGAAAAATTTTCAAAAAAATTGTTTCGGTTCAAATTGAAATTTATTCCCTCTCCCACCCCAGATTTTTCATTTCTGTCCCCAGACTGAAAAATCCACTATTCACTCAGTTTTACTTTGCAACCTTGACCAATACACCTATGCCAGGAGACATCTGTAATGTATGTACTGGTATAGTTTACGCCCCTTCTCTTACACAGGAACAATCTATACTGGTATAAGCACTTTATACTGATGTAACTGCTTCCACACTGGGGTTGGTACTACTTTCACCATACCAGTACAGTTAAAATGGCACAACTTTTGTGCGTATGCAGGGCCTAGGGGACAGAATCAGCATGGTTGAGGAGACACAGCTTTAAGAGCAACTATCATCTTGTTCATGTGCATCTACCTATACACTCCCCATTCCCCACTCTCACTCCTGCTACGAGACAGGAATGACTTGTTCTCATTAACACAGGATCCAGCGTCCTTGTATTCCCCATTCATCTGACTACATTTTTAGCTTGTGCTTATGCTTGTGGAGCCTAAATTTCCAAAAAACCCATAGCAGGATTGTCCAGTGCTCAGCATACACAACTGGGACCAGTTTTTCAGAAGAGCTCAACATCCTGTGTGCACCCAGCATGCTCTTGAAAACCACCCTGCTGTGCAGACGGAATTGCAAATTACATTTAAAAATTGCAAAAAAAAAATTGCTATTTAGTTAGGTCTTTTTCCTCCAAATGCTAAAATTTACCCTGTCTCTCTGCTTGTTCGTCAAGGCCCTGCTCTGAAGTCACACACTGGCAGAGAAGGCATCACAATCTGTTGACTTGCAAATGGCTTTTGTCCCAGATTCAGCATGATGATGACTTCTCTTGAGGACTGAAGAAAAGACACTCATTAGGGAGGAAGCGCTGTCGAAATACAGATTTGAGGTCATTCATAGCGGGTGCTGAATTTCAAAAAGATCCAAAGTTGCACTGGATTTTAGTCAGCACTCCAGTAGTTTGAGTGCTTTGATGCTTATCTGAATTTTGCAAACCTCCTGCGCCTTTGGTGACCACATGAGTGCAGTCCCTCCAGATAGCCAGCCTGCTATCAAACGTTTCTGCTTTGCACTCCAGTGGCATTTTTTACTTTGCATCCCAGCTGGCCCCGAGGAAGTGCTGAACTGGGATTCGGGGGAAGTAACTGCATATTTTTTGAACCTCAGGAGAGGCTTGATTTGCAGTCTGGGCACAGGTTGAGATCCATTTTTCTTTATCTATATTGGCTAGCTCTCCTATAACGAGAGCTTAAATGCAGCAGCAAGAAGAATAAGAAAGGACTTAAAACTATATCATTGTTCATCAGCAGGAGAGAACATTAATCTATGGAAAAACACGCCCGTGATGAGTGGATCTAAGTTTCAAGTGGCATTTGAAATGATTCCCTAAGCTAGAAGGCACTCGTTTGCAGCAACGCTATGAAGGGCTGTTGGAATCACTGAGCATTACCCAATAATTCCAGTAGCTGAAATGGACAAGCTGCCAGTTTGTCATATCTTGCTTGAAGAGAACATATAATGGCTTGTGGCATCCAAAATGTAGTGCCTGCGTTATTTGTAGGTCTCAGGTGAACACACAAATATTGGAGGACATTGATGCTCTTTGGGATAATGGGGGAGGGAAAGGGGTGTTCAGAATGGGAAATTTAGATAAGCAAGTCCCTGTTGAAATCAGTCCTAAAGCGGTTCGGAGATTTACTACTTAAGAGTGCCCCAAAATTTGTTGGAGGGGATCTGCCCCTATATGTAGGTCTGGCAGAATATAGGGGATATAAATATCCTGCAAGAGGCTGAAGGAAAAATCTCTGAGAGAGGGCACTTTGTTGGGTTACTATAGGCAGTCCTACATGGGTTCCCCCTCCCTCTCCCCCACCACATCCCTAGCTTAGGGAAAAGCACAGGGGTGGAGTTGGAGACAGGAGGGGCCAAGCTGTAGCGCATGTTGCTTCAATAATTCTGGTTTGTGCGCTGCAGGGTATAGGCAGGCTTGGGGAAGCTGACATAACTTAGAGCAGCCCCTAGAGCTGGCTAAATTATGCCAGGAATTCAACACAAAGGTGGGTTAAAGTTGTGTTTGCCGCCTCCTCCCGCTGGGCTTTACCTCCTGGAAGCTCAGCACAGCATCTGATCCTAGACGCTTATCCAGATTTATCCAGACTTCTTTGGTACAGGAGGGATGAGAGAAAGTCACGGTTAGGCATTTCATGACATTTCTCGCACTCTTTGAATGTGTCCCAATCTTGTTCCTGGCTGGAATCTGGAAGTGAAGAGGCAAGGAACCGAGAACAAACGAGGCACAGCCGATTACTTTTCACCCTTCCACAACCGTCCATTGCGAGCCAGTTATTACTTGATCAAAGCGGCTTTCCCCTTTCCCCTTTTGAAGATGGAAATTCCTGCTGAGCTGCAGCACACTCAGCAATATATGGCAGGACGTGCTATAGAACATCCAGTCATGTTTAGCATTCAGAGAGACCCAAAGAGGGGGAATGGTTCAAACTGCCCCATAAAATGATTCATTATATTGCACTTGGAAATACGGGTATGTGCATTGTAAACGCACCCGGCTTTTTTGTGTCTTGTGATCTTGCCGTATCAAAGGAACAGAGGCCGTGCCTCTTTCAAGGCAGCTTTGGCATTGTCACTGGAAAAGGGGCAAGCACCGATGGCTCTAGTTGAGCAGCGAGGGCTGTGTGTGGAACCGAGGACCCAGCAGGGTAACAGTCTGGTTTATTTAATTTTTTTCTTGCTAAATGAAACTTCACACCGATTATTTTCTTTTCTGCAACTTTTCAAAGCGTTGTCTGAGCATTTAGTGCTCATGAAGAGCCCCGTAGCAACAGCCTTAGAAGCTACCGTCCTGTGTCTGCAGAACAGATGCAATGTAGACAACTGCTGCACAAGTTTTCTTCACAGTGTCCCACCAGCGTGTCCAGTCTGTGGCCGGGAAGGTATCAGGGGACAGGTTTATATCCGTGCCCCATTTGGCTCAGTCATTCTTTGCTCTTACTGCCAAGTTGGCTACGCAGAGGGCCAATTTTGGTGGTGGACAGTTACTTGTGTGTGTATGTGAGAGAGAGAGAGAGAGAAACGTGGATAGCTGTCCCTTTGGAACTGGAATGAGACACCCAAACTCTCGTTTTGCAAGATGTCAAATGCTTTTCGGTCACTGCCAGCTGTGGCTGGTTTTGAACCAATCACCACTTACTTCACAGACCTGGAATTTGGTGAGGTACGACGCTCATTTTGCAGACCAGCAAATCAAAGGACAGAGAGATTAAAACTTGCCCGTGATCACATGATGAGTTTGGTGGTGGTGCTGGGGATCCAACCCAGAAGCCCTGATTCTTCCTCCTCTGCTGCCACCACTGGACCAAACTCCTCCTTAAACTGGAGAACGTCCTGCCATTTTGCTCTGTGAACACATTCATAGGTCAGCATTGGCTGGTGTCATAGCGAATGGCCAGTGAAGGAGTTGGTGGATTGGGGCGGGGGTATTGTCGGCATGCCAAGGGGAACCATCTGCATGGCTGACTAAGGCACGTACTGTCCCTAGAGGCACGGACTCTCCAGGGAAAAGAAAAACAGCCAAAAAGAGAGAAAACAAAAGAGCAGCGGGGGGATCCTTCAGCAATCAGCCGCCAGCCCCCGACAGCAGGGTGACTGGAGCTCTGAACATCGTGATTTTTGAAAGCGAGAGCGGAAACTGAGATCAAGTGTATAGCTAAGGCACCTGACAGCTGGGTGGGAGGCTGATTGGCAGGTTGAGGCGACATTAGCTTGTGAGATGAAATGCAGGGAAATGGTTCAAAATCACAAGAGAGGCATAAGGTGGTCATGAGGAGACCTGTCGGGTGCAGCCTTGTTAGAGAGGAGGCTAATAACGAATGCTAGCATTCACAAGGCCTGCAGAACTGAGAAACAATTTGAACAAGCAAGCGCAGCGTTTACTTTTGCAAATGTCTCCTGGGCGGTGATGTACTTGGGTTGGCTTTGCCAGGCAGCAGCACTTCTGCCTTGTTCAGGGCATGGGATGCAAATTCAGTCACTGCCTGCGGTGCCTCACTCCCAAGCCGATGGAGCCATGGGCGCACTGCAGATGTGCAGAGGGGTGCTCAGCTTCTGCTCTCGTCCCCAACGGCTGGTGCTGGGTTCTGGCGATGAAATCCGGGCCGTTTTTGGCCTCAGCTCCATGTCCGGGTAGCTATGCTCAGCACTCCAAGTGTTTCTTGAGCGGTATATGTTAAAACAGATCTGTAATTGCCCATAACTGGGTGGATTGTTACCAGTACCACTGAAAATTCAGATATAATAGGCTTAATGCACGGTAGTTTATTTGAGAAAGAATTGCACAAGCTGTAAAGGTTACAGAATATACATCTCCCTAATAAGCCTCAATTCCCCAAGCATAAACCCTCAGTAACTGTGCTGGCCTTACACAGTATCTTGCTTGGCAAACAAAGCAGGTATAGGTACCAGTCCTAGAGGGAGACTTCTCTTCTTTTCCCCTCTCAGGTACTTGGTCTGTCAAATGTCCCTCGCTGCAGGGTCTTGGTTACCCCAAGGCCTTCTGATTCAAAAGTCCTACACAAGTCTCTTGTAACAGGGTCTTGGCTACCCTGAATCTCTGTGTTACAGCATCACAGACCTCTTTAGATGTCAGTTGGGGAACTAACTAACTAATGTACTCTGCTTAGCATTTATATCTTTTGTTCTCACAGGAGTCACATGTCTCAGAAATATGCCCTGTGTTTCATTACTGGTTTGCTTTAATTAATCTTTTAGAAGGGGGCTGCAAAACAGGCACAGACAAAAGCTCAATCAACGTTTACCCTCTCATCAATCATTCACTTGAGCGTCTAGTGCGGTGTTCTCCAGAAGGGGTTATTTTGACTCCGGTCAACCTGTACCAAGCTCCCTGGTGGCCTGTTTTACGTTTTTTTTTTACATTGTGAGCTGGTCAATTGGCTGACAGGTTTCAAGAGAAACACGCACAGATACAGCCTTTTTTAACCATTCTAGTGCAATTTCAATACTCTCAGTAAATGTCTACACCAACTGTCTGATGCTAAGAGAATCCTGCTCCCAGAATCCTCTAGCAAATTCCAAGCCATACCAAACTCATGCTTTACCACACTTATGCATGTCAGCCACAGTAAGTCATAGTAATTTGGCACCATCCCAACAGTATACAGAAGAATCTTTATATTGATGAAGGCTGCCTGCTCACTATTATAGCCTGGCTGAGCAGCAGTGGTCATTATCGGAAGAGTGAGGGTTAAAGAAGACAAAAAATGTTGGCTCCTTGTCTAACTGCATAGCCTGGTGGTCATGCTCTCCATCGCCATGGGTGAAGTGAGACCTCCAGGCCTGGTCTCTTCCTAGTCGGCATGGCTAATGTCTCTTTATTGCATCCAGCTTCTGCTCAGGCATGAAATGATGGAATAAAAACAAAGTTCTTTATAGCTTCTGAGAACAGAAGTATTTTGCCACGGTCTGTCTGAGCATCAAGGCCCTTTACAAACAGACAGCTGATTATGCCTCACAGCACACACACACCTTCCCTGCAGGAGGCAACTAAATTGCATTATTCCATTTTGCAGTGAAGAGAATAAACTTGCAGCGAGGGGCAGTGAGGTGGCCAAGGTCATGCAGTAAGCCTGTGGCAGAGCCAGGAAAAGAACCTTAGAGTTCTGTCTCCTCATCCTGTGCTTTTACCACTAGACAGTGCTCCCCTCTAGAGAAGAAGAGAGGCTTTACCTCCTGTGTCCCAGTTCAATTATCCCCAATAGAAGCACTTCAGACTCTGTTCTCTGCCTACCTGAGCCACTGTCTAATGTTCACGGGAAGGAAAGCACAAAGCTAATCCTGCTTCCAAAGAAGCCAGGGCAGGGCCTGGTAGGAGTGGGTTGAGTCTTTTTTCTTTCAAACAAAATTAAAACTGCACGATATCATTCTTAGGCAATTGTGATTGTTCACAGACCCCACTGTTCACCAAAAAGCACTGAGCTTTAATCAGCAATTTCTAAATGACAAAAGCATAGGAATAATCAAAGCCCCTAATTATATTTCATTTTTTAAAAAGTCCCTACGAAGCAGAAGAAAAATATGCACAGCCTGACAGATCTGCAATCTTTACTGAAATTTTCATATATAAATGGGTATTTTAACTCTGCAGGGCATGGGAAAGAGAATGAAAAATGTCTTCGTTTTGTCTAATTGCATGTAGTGATTCTGCAGTAATCTACACATCTGGATAAAAAACCAGCTAGCACATGGCACTGTGTATCACTGAGGGTAAGAGAACTAAACTGTTAGATGCTAGACTGACGGGTGCCTGAGAGATACCGTGGATAGATGTTGTGCATCCAAACTATATTAACTATATGCTCTGGTTTGCAAAGTTCATTGCATTCTGTCTCCAGTTCAGCAAAGCATGTATGCAGCTACTTAAATAAAAGCTCTGCCTATGTGCCTGATTTGGTACCAGTAAATACTTGCACAATCACTATCTCCCCTCCTCCACCATGCTGTGCTTGTGCCAGTATTTTAGAGATGGGCCTAAACCAAAATCTGGGATCTGAATATCCCCAGTGTGTGAGAATGTGTTTGAAATCCAGGCATAGATCTGGATCCAAATCTTGCAATGACCCCCATCTGTTATAATGGGCTGAAGCGGAATCCCAGATCAGAAAAGGCTGGTTTTGAAATTGGGATCTGCCTTTTGCTTGGAAAAGCATAGTTGCTTAGGGAGGGTTTCAGAGACATGTTTTTAATATCATCCATAATTTTATGTCCAGGCTTACTTGTAAAGACACACTATAGGACTTGGGGGAAATCGTCAACAGTGTCCAAGTGATTTAGGAGCCTAATTCCTATTGACTTTCATTGGGGTTTTTCTAAGTGCCTAAGCCACTTTTAAAATTGGAATTTAGGCACTTGCATCACTTAGAGGCTTTTGAAATTTTTTCCCTGAGTGTGTAACTCTGTGACTACGGTTTGTGGTGCCTTCAGCGGAATTTCTATGCAAAATTAGAGGCCCAGTTGAGGGCCTATAAAAAAATGAACTGTAATGTCAGCAACACCACAGCATTTCCAGAGGTTGCGTGTAATAAACGCTCTTCATCTGAAGATCTAAAAGCACTTTACAAATAGTAAATAAGGCTCACAAAATCCTTGTGATGTGTTATTCCCCCATTTTAAAGATGGGAAAACTGAGTCATAGAGCAGCTAAGTGATGTTCCCAACGACACCCAGTGAGTGAAAGTTTATCTTCACTGCAGAGTTAGCCCAGGTGACTGGCATCTGAGTTAGCTAGTCCAGGTGTGAGCAGCCATGCTGCAAAGCCTGTACCCAAGTTACTGGGTCCTCACTGGTGCTGCGCTTCCTCATGTGTGTTGCTAGGGCTCCTGATGGCATATCCCGTGGTTCTTTGCATGCTGCAGTAAGCTGAGCTGCTCTATGACTCTTTTCGAGTGAATTGTCGGAGATCTTGTCTGTCCTTCTGGACACATGGGGGGAATTGTGGGAAGGCACTGGAGGACTATCAGCTCTTGAGTGATTTAGCCACTGCAAAGTGGGTGGTTTCCACCCGAGTGAAAGCAGAACCTGAACTCTAACCCACGCCCCCAACTTTGCTAGCTTGAAAGTACTACTAAACTCAAGTGAGAGGTTTTTGTGTGCAGACAGTGGGGGGACAGGGACAACACCTGGGTAGGATCCCAGGCTGATTCGATAGGGAGGACAGCCCCTGAGTGGCACAGCTGTTAATAATAGGACTCTGTAGTCTTGACTCCCAGTTACCTGCTGTAACTGATAGAGCTGGCACCACGTACTATTTACCTGCTGGATGAGCATCTAAAACAGTCAAATCAACACGCTAAACATCCTTGCAATATTATTTTGCAGAAAATCCCAGGGAGTCTTGCTTTGATCCTGGGTCAGTTAAGAATGGCACCCGAGTGGGCACAGACCTGAAACTGGGATCGACAATTACCTACTACTGCGATGGTGGCTATGAAATCGAAGGAGTATCCACCCTGACATGCATAATGGGAGGGGATGGGAAACCCACGTGGAACCAACCTCGGCCAACATGCACAGGTAAGGCTGGTGAGGTGAGCGAGGAGCTGGCTCCGAAATGTCTACACCTGCTGCCGAGCCTCTCTGTGGCACAAACCATTCAGATGCATGGGTGTCCCTTTTATAGCAAGCTCGTCGGGTGTTGGGGGGAGCTTTGTTTTTACTCCTGTAAAAAATATTGAATGAAAAATGAAAGCCCTCACTGTCTGAGGTCAGAAAGAAACTTACTCTGTATGCAAATTATGTCATAGATGTCCATTATGAGGGATCTTGTCCCTTCTTCAGAATCATCTGACAAAGACGGTACTGGAATAAACCAGTTATCAGATCCAGCAGGACAAATTCTGCATTCCTAATACAGCATCTGATTCGAGAAGCCACTTAAGCCTGTGCTGAAATTCATTCTTATTTAGGAAGGTACCTAAGCACGTGCTTAATTGATTTCCTGAGCCCAGGTGGGAGCTGGTAAGAAAACAGGAAAATGTTTTTTCTCATAAGTTTTTCCTGTTTTTCATCAGAAAATTATGTTGATAAAATGTTTCTGACCAGCTCTATTTCTAACGGGAACTGGGCAAGAGACTAATATGAGGCTAGAACACAGGTGTGGATTGGAGAAATCGATGGTTTGAAAGTGTTCTGATGGGGAGTGTTGTGTCGGTCCCTGAGCCTATCTCCTATTGCTGAGAAACAATGAAAACATTAAGAGCCCATCCCTCCAACTCCTGTGCTTTATAATCAGATAGATAGCACTGGAGATCACGCATACGGCTACATACTGTCCGTGACATCCTCCTAATCCCCGGTATGGTGGTGGTAATTAAACATGAAGCAAGCATGAACTCCAATTAGAATAAGCGGTATTGTTCTTAATAAGAACTTGCAGGAGTCCTGCTCCACCTGAAATGTAGAGTTGATCACAGACTTGGGCAACCAGTCCCTGCTCAGAATTATAAGCACATGGCTGGATGTATTTTGAAGCAGTGGTGAAAATGGGTAATGCTTGAAGCTAAGGCTCGAATGACAGTTGCTCCAGTGATTTCTTCCAATGATTTCTTCCTGACTTTGTCTTTCAGCACCGTGTGGTGGTCAGTACACTGGATCAGATGGAGTAGTTCTGTCTCCAAATTATCCTCGGAATTACACCAGTGGACAAATCTGCCTCTATTTTGTCATCGTGCCGAAGGACTACGGTATATGCTGTGCAGTCAGTGGGCTAGATTCTCAGCTGGTATAAATCAGCATTGCTCTGTTGAAGCCACTGGAGATGAGTCAGTTTATACCAGCTGAAAATGTCCCTCACAGTCTATTTTCTACAATTGTGTGTGAGTGTATTATTACTGGGGAGGAGGAGGAATGGGAAATACAGCAAAAGTGACACTATTGACTGTAAATTTAATTTCATGTACAGAGGTGTTGGAAAAATTTTAATTTAAAAATTACACGAAAATGGCAAAAAAGAAATTGACAAAGGTTTTGTTACTGGTTGGGGGGGGGGGAAAGTGAAAATTTAATTTTACAGTGATTAGGTTTTGCAATGGAGCAGTAACAGCAGTCTTCACCTTCAGAAGATGTCTGAGAGTGCAAATGTATTCAGCCCAAATACATGCTAAATTTTGTGCTAAAATTGTGTCTGTGTGTGAAAGAGAGAGAGGTAAGAGTAAAAATCAATCTGGTGGCCCTTTAAAAATCTTTCAGAAAATAAGTGTTTGTTGAATGGATATTTAGAAGGTAAATATAGAACTGTTAGAACAGCTGTTAGAACTGATCTTTGCAATTCAGCCACTGTCAAGTGAAATACTATCACAGGCAGGAGATAGATATGTTGCCCCAGCAAGAATGATAAGGCTCTCTGCCATTCTAATATGCACAATGAGGAGGTGCAGCTACTTGTACCATATTTAGACTGTCGGATGAGAAAAGCTCTCTCTCGTGTGCAAAGCTCCCTTTGAGATGTTATTTTTCCTGTAGACTTGTCGTGACCTTCATTTTGCTAAAGCTACTGCATGGAATATTGGAATCTGAGATTAGAGCAGAACTCTGTCTAGTGGCCGGGGGGAAGGGTTGGTGATTATTCTGCGATATCAACAGCACTATGCCCTGATTCAGCAAAATAAGCTGGGCTGAATAGGTGTGGGAGCATTCACGTGCTTAAGTACTTTGCTGAATCAGGGCCTAAATGCGCATCAGAGCCAGATTAAATCCATGCACCAACATTTTAGTTATAGACTCTGATGTTGCTTAATTTTGTACGGTGCCTGGATACCAGCATGATATGTACCTTGGAAACCCTTGAGACAGCTAGATGGATGGGTATTAATGTTGTTTAACATATTTTCTCTTTTTCAAAGTGAACTTAGGGCTCATGAAACTTGCTGCACTGACAGCTCTGTAGAGTGAAGCCCTGTAAATTTGATTCCACAAGACAAGCTTCTGTAGGCTGCCGTGTTATATTGATCTACAATGGAGTCAGTCCCCATAGCCCTTGACACAGCAAGGTTGGATAAGGACACCCAGTTCTATCTGGGACTGAATTAGGGCTGCCAATTTCTTCCCCTCAGTAGCTCGCACACAGCAATGACCTTCAGTCTTTACTGACTTGAGGCGGATTTGGACCCATGATCAAGCTGTGAAATACACCATAGGTTGCTACCATTCCACAGTGCCATCCAGCCCCGTTAAGGTGCTACTGTTGCTACTTTTGCTGATCCTTATGCTTGAATCAGTAAAGTATCTAAGCAAAATGTCTTGATGAGCGTCCTGACTTCCTATCTGCAGTATGATGACTGCAAAGTTAGATTTTTTCCCCCACACACCGTGTTTCAATAGCTTCATTAAAAGTGAGTGGGGAAACTGCTAGTAGCAAATTCTGCAGGAATCCTGTTTCCTTTCCTTTCCTGATTCTCCAGACTGCAGGTGTCAGGGGGCTGGCCCAGCCCCCTTGCAGTGTCCTAGCATGGAAGCCACGCTGTAAAACTGAATTTGAAAGTAACAAACGTTGCAGCTTGGTTGTTGATGAATTTCACAGTGAGGGACCTTACCGTTAGTGAATCTGTAGCTGGGCGTTTGCAACTTACAGATACACAGCTCGGGGAGTGGGGGGGAGGAATAGAGGGTTGGGTTCTTGAGGAAAATACTGTTGTATTTTGAAAAATTTACAAAAATTACCCAAATCCGCACACACCAACTTGAAAATGGCCTGATCATCTCATTATCCTTTTCCCATGGATGAGGTGGGGGTCATCTGGGTGCATTTACAAAATAAGCAGTAAAATGGGGAACACAGAATGACTTCCTCATTGGCAGTCTCAGCAGAGGTGCCTAGGACTGACAGGAAATTCAAGTATCTTTTCATCACCAGGAGGTGTCCTTCCAGAGCAGATGGGCTTGGGGCTGGAATTGGGCAGGGATGGTGTCCCTAGCCTCTGTTTGCCAGAACCTGGGGTTTGGTGACAGGGGATGGATCACTTGATAATTGCCTGTTCTATTCATTCTTTCTGAAATACCTGGCATTGGCCACTGTCGGCAGACAGGATACTGGGCTAGATGAACCGTTGGTCTGACTCAGTGTGGCCATTTTTATGTTATGTTCTCAATTAAGGGCTCAATTTTTTAATTTGAAAAAATGTCACTCTAAGCATTTTGGGGCAGGGACCAGCTTTTTGTTCTTTGTTTGTATGGTGCCTACCACCATGGAGTTCTGGTCCAAGGCTTCTCAGTGCTATCAGAATACAAATAATAAATAATAATCCATCGTTATCACTGGGTGAAATTATATATCCTGTGTTATGTAGCTGGCCAGGCTAGACTCGCCATAAGATGATCCCTTCTGGTCTATGAATCCTTGGTGAGCCAGCATTTTGGAAGCTTGCTGCTGCTCATGTTGTACCTGCTTTATGGATAAATAAGGGATTTCCATCCGAGGGGCTGACAATCGAGCACTTGTCTCTGGGTTCTCAAGACAGGCTGGAGGTACCTGAAGCTGAAACATCTCAGCGTTGCAGGTTGGCTTTAGCTGAATTGCAGTGTGTTCCCTGTCTCTTGCCCTTATTGGTTCCATTCTCTCCATTCACAGTGGTTTTTGGGCAGTTTGCCTTCTTCCAGACAGCGCTCAATGATGTCATAGAAGTTCACGATGGACCCAACCAACACTCCCGGCTCCTCAGCTCGCTCTCCGGCTCTCACACAGGTAAGGATCAGTCACCAGTGCTGGCAGAGACGTAACGCCCCGTAATGATCGATAGGGCCTTGCCTCTCAAAATGTCATTGCACTGACTGATCAGTGACAAGCAACGACCCCAGGCTAGGGAGAATATGGCAGCGCTGCTAGCCGGTGGGGGTAAGTTGGGCAAGGCCCAGTGAGTATGTCTATGCTGCAGCTGGGAGTGATTCTTCCAGCTCAGGTACACAGACTCATGCCAGCTTGACCCTGAACCTGGCCTCGAGGCTCAGTTCCAGCTGCAGTGTCAGGGCCAGCTCCAGGCACCAGCTTAGCAAGCAGGTGCTTGGGGTGGCCAAATCAAAGGGGCAGCACTCCGTCCGGTATCGAGGCGGCACATCCAGGTCTTCAGCAGAAATTCGGCGGCGGGTCCCTCATTCCCACTCTTCCTCTTTGAGCTGCTGCCGAATTGCCGCCGAAGACGAAGAGAGGGAGGACCCGCTGCCGAACTGCCGCAGAAGAAGTGGCGCGGTTGAGCTGCCACCGAAGTGCCACCGCTTGTCTCTTTTTTTTTTTTTTTTTTTTTTTTGCCACTTGGAGCGACAGAAAAGCTGGAGCTGGCCCTGGCAGTGGAGAAGTGCCAAATGTGGCGTGCTGGGAAATGGTTATTTAAGAACAGAGAGGGATTAATTCCCTCTGTTACGCACTATGTACTCCAGTGCGGTGGCAAACAGGGGCTGTGAAAGCCCTTTAGCCAGCCAGGGAAGAATTCCTCCTGTGCAGGCATTGCGTGAATGAGGCATAGGCTGCCCTGTGCTCGGCCCCTTACAAGCCCTTTCAAAACAGGGGGTGGCAAGATCAAGGGAGAAAGAGGCCATCATGCAGACCACGATGGTAGATTCTGAGCAGTTGCAGATTGCTGAGCTCTTCATGGGCAGCTCCAGCATGGCTGCTGTAACTGAGACCATCTTCCTGGTTTCCTGAAGTGATGCTGGAGGCCGATTCAGTTCTCAGCCAACACAAAATCACATTTCCCTGCAGAAAGTGATTGCAGTGTCTCTCCCCTCATAGCTGATGTTATCTTCCAACTGAACATTGCCTTCCTTTCATTTTCAGGACCCACCCATCCCTTGTTTGGCTTTAGCTTCCCAATGCTGTACTTAAGGAACTTGTTTCCTTGTCGTGTGTGTGGTGTGAGATCCCCATTAGTGGGTGATATACGTCTAGGCCAAGACTGACCATTGATATTTGGTGCTTCATTTTGGGGAAGCCCAGCCTGAGACACCTTAGAGGGGCCTGATTTTCAAAACACACTGAGAACTTGTCCTCATTGCCGATCAGTTCTGAAAATCGTCACCAGGGACTAGACTTCTCAGGACAGTGTTTTTGTAAGGTGCGCACCCTACCTTTTTTTTCCCTCCAAAATTTGAGTTTGGTTCTTTAAAAAAAGGAAATCAATTTTTTTTTTAAAAATTGCAGCCACAATTGCATTTTTTCTTCCTGAAAAAAAACCCCCCACCATAGGCAACCTCCAGCTGTGCAGAGTCATGTGCTTCTACAAATAGATTCTCACTGATCCCTGGGTACAATTAAAAATTGCTCTGTGTGTAAGGAAGACTCCTCCATGTCAGCTTCAGAAAAACCTATACCATAGAAGTTTCCCATGTTGAGAAGGTCTTAGCAGAAAGGCCTCAGTAAACCAGTTTCTTGGATGATGCTGTAATATGTGTACGCCTGTCGTCTGTTTCCCTTTCTCCCTGTCTAGGTGAATCATTGCCCTTAGCCACCACCAATCAAATCCTCATTAAGTTCAGTGCCAAGGGTCAAGCAACTGCCAAAGGATTTCATTTTGTCTACCAAGGTAGGTGCAGTTGTGGTCCAGAGATACGTCCATGGTGAGTAAATGTCTCATTGACATTGACAAGCACTTTTTTTTTTCCAAATAGGTGGTTCAGATTTGAACCTGATCTTGCAAAGTCCTGAGCATCTTTGATCGCTCTTGTTTCAGTGGATTTGAGGGCAGGAGTTCAGTGGAGTCAGGCACACAGGTGCAATTGTTTTGGTAGATTGGAGAGAGGCCAAGCACATGATTGGTTGTCTGTCTAATGCAAAAATGATTCATCCCATTCACCCTATTGAGCCACAGTTCAGATTCATAGGAATCTCTGTTCTCGTCAGAGCAGAACGTGCTGGCAAGTGGACCCTTTTTTTTCAAAAATACGGATGGGCGTCAAAGTCAGTTCTTGCTTCCCCATTTCCTGGTGGTTGTGTATGCATAGGTGGGGATGCCTGTCTGAGATCTGTTGGAGGGAGGATGTGCAAGGCATCCTGGGTAAAACAAAACACACAGTGCATGGACATTCATCTCTCTGGACCGAATTAAAATCAACAAAAGCGCGTCACTAATGTGCTTGTAATCTTTGTTTTTCCCGCTCTTCCCAGCAATTCCCGCCTGAAGTGCTAATAAATCTCAGAGCCACTGAGAGATGAAAATTCAATGATATCCTATTCAGGAATAATCGGTGTTTTGACTTCTTTATTCCCACTGGGAGAAATTGCCCACTCACACAAAGGTCTGAGAGTCAGTCTCTCACCCCTTCGCTCTCTCCAAAGCTCAGCTGTATCCCATACCATACAGCTCACAGGAGCATCATCCGCTAAGTGGCAGGAGCTCAGGCACTTACAGAAATAAGGGCAGTCCCTGGGCCCAACTGTCTTTTTTCTCCCTCGCTCGTGTTGACAAGTATTGTTTTAAAATGTTACAATAACACATTCCCTTGTTACAATCCATTACAATAAGGAGACTCCTAGTAGCCTGAAAGAACCAAGTCAGTTTCCTCTCGGTTCCAATCCCAGCTCCACTGCTAGCTCAGTGTGGCTATGAACAGGTCACTTAGGGCGGAATTTGCCAGGGAGCCTAATCAAGTTAGGTGCCCTGTTCGCTTGAGCGCTTTGAAAAACTCAGCCTATAACCTCCTTGTGCCTTGGTTTTCCCATTTGTAAAACAGAAGTAACAATACTGCCCTGCCTTGCAGGGGTGTTGTGAAGGGAAACACATCAGCACAAGAACACCTGAGATGGTGACAACAAAGAGGTTAAAGTATTCACATGTGGATGTGACGGCACTTTTCATCATCAGTTGCACCCTCTATAGCCCGTTTCCTCTGTTGTTTGTATGGGTCTTTCACACAGGAGAGAAAAACCACCTTGAATTAATAGGAAAAGGTGATTGCAAACCCCCCAAAATTTTTCAGGGGGACCCAGGAGCCAGTGTTGTACCAGGAACTACTTTAAATTCATTTTTAAAAAAAGTCCAAATCTTTAGTTGGTGGTGTCCATACATCACTGCGAACATGTTAAGTGATAATCAAAGAATGATTGTGTGCAAGGACTCGTGATTTGTGTGAACTGAATGATTCTTTCTGTGTGTCTCTAATAATAATGATAATACCAAGCTCTTTTATATAGCACTTTTCATCAGTAGATCTCAAAGCACTTCACAACCATTCCTATATTTTATTCTCACAACACTCCTGTGAGCCCGGGCAGTGCTGTGATCCCCATTTCACAGATGGGGTACTGAAGCACTGAGAAACTAAGGGACTCTCCCAAGGTCACACAGGAAGTCTGTGGCAGCACAGAGAAGTGAACCTGGGTCTCCCAAGCATGTCAGCACAAAGAGCCATTAGATTTGCCTGCAGACACACAGGTGAGTGAATGCAGAAACCATCAGAGCACAGTAGGGCTTTGCAGTGGGGATACTTCCACTCAGGCTAGACTAATCCATCCAGATGCTCAGATCTGAGTGCCAAGCACTTGGGTTACCTGTGCAGTGAAGACGTAGCCAAAAAGACAGCCTCTGCCCTAAACAGCCTACAGCCTAACTGTGCATACTCAGTATGTACCCTTTAAAGTCAGAACCTATAATCCTGGGGCAAAATCTTTGCCTGATGTTCAGCTTAACATACATTCTTGTTTTGCAACCCTGTCTTGATCTAACTGTCATGCTGTCTGGAATGGCTCACAAGCAAGAATACCCCTCGGGCAGACCGTTAAGAGGTAGGACAGAAGCCCCAGACTGGTTGTGAGTTCTGTAATTCAATTTCACCAACCAAGTAACAAGTGGTAAATTCCTCAGGTCCTGTACAGCCTTAACATGGAGTCATGAACAGTCCTCTTGGGCATTCCGATCTATCTTGCCACCCAGGCAAGCTTGACTCTGTGACAGATGGTCATTTTACCCAAAGAGAGAAAATATTGGGGTTACTCCCAGTCCCAAAGGAGCAGTCATTTACCCCAGGTCAATTTGCACCTTTGATCTCACATCAAAGACAACGCTTATAGCCAATCCTGTAACTAACTAAAGATTTATTAAGTAGGAAAAAGAAATGAGTTATTTAAGAGGTTAAAACAGATAAATGTGCACACGCAAATGAGTTGCTGTCTTAGGTTTCAGATGGTGAAAGAGCTGCTGAAATATGCCAGTTCTATATGTCCATTAGGGCTAACCCAGGTTAATCCTGGGGATCTCTTGCTTATGTTTAGAAATCTTTGTCCGTCAGAGTCCAAACATCATAAAAACATCCTAATTCCTTCTGGTCCGGGAGTCCAAGCTGATGAGATGAGCACTTCTGCACCTAACCTCTTCATGGGTGGGGTGGGGGAGAAATTGACAAAGTTTCTGTTCCACAGTGGCCCATTTGGATTCAGTAGTCCTTCCTAATGGCCAGGTGATAACACCTTCTGTAGAAATCCAACATTTTGCATTAGGTGAAGCTTTCCCCCACCTCCTGTTTGGTGAATTACATAGTTTCAGAACAAACATTTTAGTTATAGAGCGAACACTTGAGAATTACCTTATAGCATGGGATACAGATATTATAAGTAGGACTAATACAAGCAGTATCCTACAAGCATGCCATAAAGTCTAAACACATTCTTATAACACTAATATCTATTTTAACTGTACTAATCCACAGGCGAACCAAACTTTTCCAGCTAAGCATTAGTCTGTGTTCAGAGAGCCCCAGGGCCTTGGCATCTTCTAGCTTCTGGTCTGCTAATATCACACTAACAGTTTCTCCCTCTGTGTTCAAAGCGGTTCCTCGCACCAGTGCTACACAATGCAGCTCCGTGCCGGAGCCCCGCTACGGGAGGAGGATTGGCAGTGATTTCGCTGTCGGGGCCATTGTCCGATTCGAGTGCAGTGCCGGATATGCTCTCCAGGGCTCCCGGAGTATTGAATGCCTGACTATGCCGGGAGCATTAGCTCAGTGGAATGTCTCCGTGCCTACCTGTCTTGGTTTGTAAACCTGGTTCTGTGGGGGATTAAAGGGAAAGCAAGCTTCTCTGCATGCCTAGCTCTTTGTATTCCTTGTGGGAAAGCCCTATAGAAACTCATGGAAAACCATCCCCTTTTTCTAGGGTTTTTTTAACGGAATATTGAATTCTATGGGATGATTACAATGATCTTTGAGAGGGTATCATTCTCTACTAAGGACTTTGCTCCTGCTTGCCAGATGTGCCAGGGTAGTGCCCAGCAACGCTGGCCTAAATGGGAGGGGATAAATGGCATTATGCCACCTTTCTTACCACCCTTCACAATGCTGGTGGCTGAACCAGGCCAGGCTGTAAATTAGACCAGCCTGTAGGCTGCTCTAACTTACACCAAAAGATCATGGTTTCCACACTGATCTGGATTGCTGAAATGTGGTGTACTCCTTCCCCATCCCTGCCAACCCCCGATTTGGGGCCAAAATCAGGTTCCCATTGTGCTGGGTGCTGTGCTGTCAGGAACAGAGGTGCAACGCAGATGGTTTTATTCACAAATCACTTTCTTAAGTAATCAACCAGTCTCAGGTACTTTTCTGCCCATACCCAGTGAAGTGTTGGTATTAAAGCTGAGCTCTTCCACATTCAAGTTCTCATTTGCTTTTGCTTTTTTTTCAGTGCCTTGTGGTGGAAACTTGACCGAGCGTAAAGGCACCATCCTTTCCCCTGGCTTCCCTGAGCCCTACCTGAATAGCCTCAATTGCGTGTGGAAGATAACCGTCCCTGAAGGAGCAGGAATACAGGTACCGTATTAAACAGCTGTCACTGCAGTGTGATGTTGAGAGAAGGAACATACTGTATCTAGTGCACTTGTAGAGGTCAAGTACCATTAAGTCGCTGCTACTCAGAGGTAGGAGATCAGTGGAATGCGTAATTCTTTTCTGGAATCAGACATTCATTTTCACTGAGGCTGGCAAGGTGGTTGAGATTTCAGTGGGAGGATTACTACATGGGGAAGCTGGCCGGCAGAACTACAGAGGAATAATTAAACCGCTATAGCTATGCTAGTATAACTCTCTGTGTAGATGCTCTGTTCTGGAATAAAAGTGAGTCTTTGTTGATATAGCTTATGTTGCCTGGAGCAGCCACATGGTATGTAATGATGCAGGTTTAAGTCATATAAACTATATCAAAATAAATCATTTTTAGTCTGGTTTAGATTATCCGCACAGGGTCTGTACCAGCATAGCTATAGCAGTATAATTCTACCACTGTAGTTCTAATAGTCAGTTTCTCCATGTAGTGAAGCCCTGTGTTTTGGTTTCTCTGGCACTTATCAGTCCTCCACAGAAACCCTGTCACAAACCTGAGGAGGCTGAGAATTAAATTCATTCAAAACACATCACAGAGACCAGTCCTTCAGATAAAGTTCCCATCCTCACAGGACGGTATGTAGCTACGTGTTATGCTGGCATCAATTGATGCAGATAAGATGGATTCATTTAATAGGGTTCATTCATTGCACAAGTCTGATAATTGCTGGGCTTCTTTCTTCTTCTTTATACCATTTTATCAGCAGGGGTTTTGTTTATTAAATGCTCCTATATTTTTTTATCAGGCATTAGGTTAATAGAGTTTTTTCCCCTCTCTCTGCAACAATCATAGCTGTTGGCACACACAGTAAATATATGTCTTACTTTTATTACCCTATCCCTATGTGCTGCAAATCTGCGTCTGACACGAAGCGACCAGGCTGCATTCTGATCTCTAGGACACCAGTGTAAATCTGAAATGATTCCATAGACTTCAGTGGAGTTACTTCAGATTTACAGTCATGTCACTGAGATTAGTATCTTGCCTGACCACGGCCTGTCACATCCGTGACAGTTTGTTAACAGGTGGAATGGAGGGGATAAGTGCTCTGTGGCTTCTAAAGAGGCTGTCACTGCTCCCAGACTGGCAAATTCCTGCTCTTGTTTTGTATTTTAAGCCCAATTAACAGAATGTTTTGCAAAGGTGCAAAATGCATCACAGATTCCTTCCCACTCATCTGAAATGTTAGCCATTAATACAATCAAATTGCAGGATGCTCCATTTAAACATGTAAACAGTCGATACATTTTGCAAAATGTTTGGGACTCTCATTCTCAAGAGGTGATAATTAATTCACTGATTTTTTTTAAGTGATATCAATAGATTCCACCACTTTTAATGCAAAGCGTCAGTGGGAATGTTCTCAGCACATGTAGGCAATCATTGTTTTTACATTCCTACACTGGGTATGGAAGGAAGTGAATAATAATATAGGCTGGTAAGAAAAAACATGTCTTTCATTCATAAGTGCTCTCCTGGTGATTTCGTCTCCCCATCATTATGATGCATCTAATAAACTCTCCCACAAGCCATAATGGGTAAAACTAGAAAAAGTAATATGAGGAAAATCAGGAAATAATCCAAAAGCCCTTTTTTCCACTAACGGTTTATCTACAGGGGGGCACTAAGGAAAATTAAAGTGGATTAGTTAAACCTCACTAAACCCATATGTCAAGTATCAGAGGGGTAGCCGTGTTAGTCTGGATCTGTAAAAGCAGCAAAGAATCCTGTGGCACCATATAGACTAACAGATGTTTTGGAGCATGAGCTTTCGTGGGTGAATACCCACTTCATCAGATGCATGTAGTGGAAATTTCCAGGGGCAGGTATATATATGCAAGCAAGCCAGAGATAATGAGGTTAGTTCAATCAGGGAGGATGAGGCCCTGTTCTAGCAGTTGAGGTGTGAAAACCAAGGGAGGAGAAACTGGTTCTGTGCCCCATCCTCCCTGATTGAACTAACCTGGTTATCTCTAGCTTGCTTGCATATATATACCTGCCCCTGGAAATTTCCACTACATGCATCTGACAAAGTGGGTATTCACTCACGAAAGCTCATGCTCCAAAATGTCTGTCTATAAGGTGCCACAGGATTCTGAACCCATGTGGACACTCTTATTCAAAATTAAAGTGGCCTTAATTCAGTTTACTTTACTTCCAGAGTGAATTAAGATAATCTAAATTGAACAAAGCCAATTTAATTCTGAATACAAAATGTCCACACTGGAGTTTAATTATAAATATATGGAGATGTACCTATCTCATAGAACTGGAAGAGGCCATGAAAGGTCATTGAGTCCAGCCCCCTGCCTTCACTAGCAGGACCAAGTACAGATTTTTGCCCAAGATCCCCAAGTGGCCCCCTCAAGGATTAAACTCAAAACACTGGGTTTAGCAGGCCAATGCTGAAACCACTGAGCTATCCCTCCCCCTTTAACTAATCCACTTTAAATTCACCACTTTCCTTAATTTGGATTAATTATCCTGAGTGTCCCTGTGTAGACAAGCCCTAAAGGTGACCTGCAAAGAGGAAAAAAAATAAGTTTGGGTTTATGCACATGAGAAACAAAAATCATCTTGCCTCTAAGTGAGCATCAAGTCAATCATTTCCAAAAGCTTTACCAGCGCAGTTCAGCATCCAATACCATGGTGATGCGTAGGGCCCTACCCAATTCACGGTCCATTTTGGTCAATTTCACGGTCATAGGATTTTTAAAATCATAAATTTCATGATTTCAGCTATTTAAATTTGAAATTTCACAGTGTTGTAATTGCAGGGGTCCTGACCAAAAAGGAGTTGTGGGAGGGTCGCAAGGTTATTGTAGGGGGGTTGCAGTACTGCTACCCTTACTTTTGCGCTGCTTCTGACGGTGGCGCTGCCTTCAGAGCTGGGTGCCTGGCCAATAGCTGTTGCCTTCCGGCTGCCCAGCTCTGAAGTCAGCACAGAAGTAATGGTGGCAATACCAGGACCTCCCTGGCCTCCCCCATGGAATCTCTATAATATAGGGTAAAAGCGCACAAAAGACCAGATTTCATGGGGGGAGACCAAATTTCACGGTCCGTGACGCATTTTCATGGCCTTGAATTTGGTGAGGCCCTAGTGATGAGTCATCAGCAAGGGACTGGCCCTTGGTCCTTCAGCACAGGCCTCTGCCACTTTCCGCTAAAGAAATAACTCTGTTAGCCTGAAGCAGCACTTCTACCCATGCCACTCTTCACAGGGGGCCACAGTGCATTGCACTAATGGCATGAGTGGGGATATGGATGATGAATAGATCCACAGCCCCTTCAGCTTTACCCCTGAAGACGCACGTAGACCAAGGGGCAGAAATGTGAATCCAGATGACGTGACACCTTCTGCCGAGGAGGCTGATGTTGATTTCTGATTCTTTTTCTCTGTTGGAAGTTTCTCAGCTGAAGAAAAGTTTGCTGGAGCCATTGGGCTTTGACAGGTGGAACGTATCACCATGAAGTCTGCCTCCGGGAGCCGTCAAGAAAAGTGATGCACTAAAGGCAGAACAAGAGCGATCACTCTGTGTTTGACCCACATAGAAGCAAAGCCAGCATCTAGTTATGCTTATGCACCCCAAGGCACTCTCTGCACTGAGGTGGACCACATTGTAACCAGAGCCACTTAGCCCTGAGCACCTTATGTGCCCCATCCCCCCAATTACCTCCTTTTGTGTGTGAAATGTTCAGAGTTATTAGATACTAATTTAAGTATCAGTTTACCCCCGTTCTGTACAACAATTAAAGGTTAAACAACTGTAAATCAGAGGAGGAGGCGAAACAAAAGCTCTCTTAGCAGCAACGAGTCAGCGGCAGGGGGGTTTTATGCAATCAATGCACCAGCTCGCACTTCTGCCATGAATTATTCATTCTGGGAACAAACCTTCCTGTGAATTAATTTCTGTACATGGCAGAAAACAGATGCAGATCCCTCATGAATCTACATCAGTCTAGAATTAGAACCTTTAAAGTGTTTGTCTTGATAAACATAAATAAAGGAATTTTAAGATAGCAAATGAAACCCACTTTCCTTTGTAAAAATGTAAGTAATAATTGGGGTGCAATTATGCAGGCTGACAGGTATTGACTCTGTCAGTGTGATAGGTAATGGCTCCACAGGGGTCATTAGTATTCCAGCTAGATAGACTTGGTTTGTTTAAAAAAAATAAGGCAGCAGAGTTATTTTATCATTCAGAGTAAATCAAGCAGGAAAACAGGTTAAAATGCCAGAAATAATGCTTTGATTTTTTTTTATTTTAACTTTGCATTAGCAGGCAAAAGGAAGTCAGGTATTGGAACTGGATTTGTAAATGCAGCATGTAGGCATTTTAGAGAAAATGGGGATATTTTTGTAGGATTTCCAGATAGGCGGGTGGGGAGGTGTCTGGGAGTGGGTATGATTATATATAAATCAGGATTTTTCGTGTCTAAAAGTACCTGTAAGTGTTTAGTCTTGCAAATTGCCTCCAGCTGAGCTCAGTGCTTAAAAGAGTAATTCCATTGAATTTAACGGGACTTCTGCTGATCATAAGCATTGGGATTGGTAAGAAGTATTTACATCATCCAAGCGAATAGCAGCAATACGTATATGCAAGAGCCCTGGAAATGAGAGAGATTCTATCCAGCCAACCAAAATGCCCAAATGTGGGTACAAAATTCCATCAAGTTAGGCACCTAGGTAAATGATCTGATTTTTTGTCAGGGGCTTATAGCAACCACAGCCCCCATAGATTTGAATGGCAATTGTGGGCACACAACTCAGTACTTCTGCAAATCCAGACCTCTTGTATAGGAGCCTAAATATGGGTTTAGGTGCCGGGGACTGTCTAAGAATGCTAAGAGTGCCCCACTGCCTTTGACTTTCAGTGGGAGGTGTGCCCCTAACTCTCTTAGGCTGCCTTGAAAATGCCAACCTAGAAGCACAGAGCAACTTGTTTCTCCAGCACTTTGTCTTTCTTGTCCTTAGAAATACTATTAGAACCTGTCTGAAAAGGCATCAAGAGAAAAAAAAGTCTGCTGATAATCACTGGAGGTGTTCTTGCTGAAGAATAGGAGCTATTTCAGAATGCAAATGCCATATCAGCAGCTATAGAAATTTTATTTATTTAGTGATTTTTGAAGCCCCTGCTTCTGGAGTCATGTGATTACATAAGAATCTCAGTTTTCATTTTTAAAGTAAATTTCCAGCACTTTTAGTTGTAGGGAAAAGTTTGTAAACAAGGCTAGAGTGCACCCAAAAGGCTCAGAAACTGAAGAACAATATGAACTCACCATTAAAAATAATCATCATCGTATTATGAGTTTTCAAGCCTTTCTTGTGATTTCTGATCACGGGACATTGGCATTACTGTACATGGGAGCATCTTCCTTCTGAAAACATCACATTTTAGGGTGAAAACATACTGAACTCTGAAGGAATTTTGCCAAACTGAAGCAAAAGACCAGATCCTCAGCTGGTGCAAATCAGCTTCTGAAGTCAAAGGAGCTGTGCCAGGTTGCACCACCTGATGATCAGGCCCAGTATATGGACTGATGCTTTCCAGTTTTGCTGTAATCATTTCACTCTGCCCAACCAGTGACATTCTGAGACTGTAGTTCTGTTAACTTTAGTAATGCGTCATCACGGGCAGAGTGACCGTTCCTAGTGAGATCAAACCACGGGACACATTGTTGTCTTTATTAATGGCTCTGTGGTTGGTATTACTTTTGCCTATTAACAACATAGATACTGAGTGAATGATATTCTTTTCTTTGTTTAATCTTTCAGATTCAAGTGATCAGTTTTGTCACTGAGCAAAACTGGGATTCCCTGGAAGTGTTTGATGGAGGGGATAATACGGTCACCATGCTGGGAAGTTTCTCTGGTAGGTGGCTATTTAAAGTCCTGTTTGCAGTATTCAGCAAAGCACTTAAGCACAAATTTAATTTCCATTGACTTCAGCTGGACTGCAACACATGCTTGAAGATAAGCACATGTTTAAGTGCTTTGCAGGCTAGGGACGGATTTAAGCATGTCCTTAAATGGGACAGTGTGCTTTGCTGAACTGAGGCCTTGGGCTATGGTTGGCTTCAGAAGATGCCAACAGAGAACCTTAAACATGGCACTGGCTGGTCACCTTTGTAGTGTTGTTAGTTTGGTAACAACAGTACCATGTCCTCTTAGGGAAAATGGAGGAAAGCGGTCTAGTAAGTAGAACCTGGGAGTCTGGACTCTTGCCTATTATGCTCCAGCAATGGGACTGACCTGTCACTTGGTGACCTGGAAAAGGTCAGTTAGTATTGCTGAATGTGTCCACACTAGAGAGTGTTGTACCCATTTTCCAGCAATGTTCCAGTGGTGCAGTAGCAACAGTGTAAACACTAGTGTAGGGCATAGTGTTTGTACCACCCTGCTTGTGAAAACCTGCTGTAAATCCTGTCTGCACTAGCACTCTCACCATTGCTAGCATTACTAAGCTGCGCCATTGCCGGGTGCAAAATGTTGTGCTTTAGATAAGGCCTCTGTCTCTCATTTTTACTCATCTGTAAAATGGGTGTAATTCTATGGCACTTTCCCTAAACTGCTCTACCAACCCAGTGCTTGTACAGTGCAAAGTCCAAGATTGCCACCGCCTTTGTTAACAATGAAAACAGGAAAAAGAGAACATCAAAACTAACTCAAGCTTTCTCTCTAGACTTGGTTGCCAATATGGTTTCTCCCTCAGTATCACTCAGCCATCACCCTAGATCCTCTCATCCCAGAGAATGAGATTACCTTACATCCAAATGGGTTAACAAGTCACCTGCATCACTGAGTCACCAGAACCCTTTTAACCCTTTCCCTGCAGAATCAACACCTGGGTGCAGTGTTTCTGGCAAAAAACTTGCCATCGGTTATTCACAGCATTGTGAGATTTAATTGATTAACATTTTTCAATGCTTTGAGATCCTCGGATGAAAGGTTCTGGGTCAGATTCATAAAGAGTAGCGGTCCCTGCATCCAGGACTGCCCTTAGTCACACGTATCAGACAGAAACACTTGCACCTGCTAATGTAATAGCTAACAGACTGGGGACGGCGTAATGCACTCCTGGCTACCCTAGCGACTCAAACTCCGCTCCCATTCCTCCTCATCACCAAGTCAATCTCTCAATCCCCCCGTCCGGCTGCTCTCTGGCTGTTAAGACTTTAGGTGATGAAATGTGTCTCTAGGCTTTGGAAACATCTTTTCCGACCGTTCTTGGCTATTCCTCTGCTGGACTCATGAGAACCTGCTCAAACTGAGTGGGCTGTTAAATTAAAGGACTTTCTGTTCTCAGATTCTTCTCAGATTTATGCAGCAAGTCTTGGAATGTAAAGGGGAGGAGAAAAAAACACTTTACAGTACCATACATCCCTCCTCTTTTCCCAGGTACAACGGTGCCTGCTTTGCTGAACAGCACTTCGAACCAGCTCTATCTGCATTTCTACTCGGATATCAGCGTGTCCGCCGCAGGATTTCACTTGGAATACAAAAGTAAGCGCAGCTCCCAGATGGGTTCCTGTAACAGCACACCCTCTAGCTTTGATCCTACAGGTCCTAGTATGAGGTGTAAGGCGGTGACCATTCAGTGCAAATGGAGGCTACATAAGGTGGGGGAGGTTAAATGCTAGGTTTTGACCCGGTGCTCAAACACCATCCAGGCCTACTCTCTTGCGGTCAAGTGCACAGGGTGTAAAAGAGAGAGGTATTCATGTGGGCATAGAATGGACGTGGCCAAGGAGGTATTTTCATACATGTGATCCTCGTGCTGCGGCTGATGCACTTAGCTGTGACATCCCCTGTGTAGCCTCGCCCCTGTTACAAGGCAGGAGTACGTTGGCAGCCTGCAGGTTAATAGATCAGGGTCCCCTGCACTTCCTTGGCACTTTATACCTTGCACTTACACACGCTGTACTCCGTTGCTGTGCCATGTCAGTCCCCCAGTGCATGAATGTGTGTGGCAAGCGTACGTGCACGGCTGTCCTCCAACCCAGACTTCCTCCCTGTGCCGGGATGCAGAGATCATTGCCGTGGGCACCGCTTTGTAATAGCACCTGGCCCTACGTGGAATGAAAGAATAGAAATGAACGTGGGCTTGCGACAGTGTCTGTCTTAACCCACCTCCCATCCCAATGAACTTTGTGAAGCAACAAGTTAGATGCTGGCAGTGCAGCGATGGTGCAGGTGAATATGGCAGGGGCATGCTTATTAATGACTTTCACAGCCTCAGACATCAGGCCTGGGAGGCTTATTAGCATGAACTGAATAGAAAACCCTGAGGAAGACCTTCCCGCCAAAGCAGCTGCTGCCCCAGGCAATCGAGGACTGTTCCATTGCTGTCTCCCAGTCTTTTATTGGAAAGATTCACATGTTGGTGCATCCCCAATTGCCATTAAAGGGTCTGACCACTAGGGATCTGGAGGTAACCCATCAACCAGACGTGACGTAGAGTCACTTCCCCTTCTTGGACCTCCACTCTAGGAGGATGTGGGAGCATCACATGGGTTTGGACAGGGAGCCTGGAGCCATCCATATGAAAGGGGACCTGGATCGTGTGCATCTCTGCAGGACGCTGCGTCTGACTGGAGTGGGGGTGGGAGGGATTTTCATTAAAGAGAACTGGCAGGTTTTGAACCTGAAGCCAAGGGTTCATTCTTCCTGCTGCCTGTACTTTGATTCCTCATCTATGACCAGATCTGGCCACTCCAGAGAAGCTCTCTTGGTAAAGCTACAGCAGACAGCCATGCAGAGGTGGCTGTAGGTATCTGAATGATAGCTGGAACAGAGTCCAGCAACGTACGGACTGTCAGTAGTGGAATGATTGCTGTTATGAAATTGAAGGTATCTGTAACAGCAGTGGAAGCAAGCAGGGTTTTGCATTTACAGTGTACGTCTACCACAACCAATCCAGGGCATTCTCCGCTCCCTGCATGCATGGAGGTTAATATTCAGAGACATTCTGACTCTCTGACTCATGCCTGAATCAGTATCAGCAGCACTGAGCTGATGAGAGATGTACTGGGACTCTTGTCTCCTTTAATGGAATCTTCCTGCAGGCGATGTGAACATAATTGTTTCTTGCTGGACACCCTGTCTTGACAGCTACTCACTAACATGACTCTCGCCTTCAGATCTTGAGCCAACAGATTGTGGGTTTTCTTCTCCCCAAAGCCGCAGGTAGAGTTCGACTGTTTCTTATTTGCAAAATGTCCACAAAACGGCATAAGGTCCTGTGCTGTACAGGTGCCTCTCTGCAGAGACTCTGTGCCCTTAAGAAATGTCTGCTTCTACCAGACTTTCCAGGTTGCTTCTGTTTATGCATCAGAAGCCTGTGTGTGCTAATGGTTAAAGCAAAATGGCAGGAGAGCTTGGGAGAGGCTAGGACCCTGGAGTCAGACTCAGGAGGTACAGGTTATGAGCTTGCAGACATCTCTTCCCCTTTCTGTGTCTCCTCCCACCTTTTGTCTGTTTAGTGTGTAAGCTCTTCAGGACAGGAGACGCCTCTTACCGTGTGTGTTTGCAGCACACCGTACAGCGGGGCCTTGATTTCATGGGGACCTGTGGGCATTACTGTAATGCACAGAAATGATTCTGGATTTTATTTGCTCTGTGGAAGCACCTGGAGGCCCCAGATCAGGGGGTCAGGGCCCCATTGTGCTTGTTGCTGCACTCACAGATAATAAAAGGACCATCTCTGCTCCCAAACAGCTTGTGGTCTGAACAGCTTCTCCTTGTAGCTGAGCCACTGGCCTGCTCCATGGCTGGGATCCCGAGGGATCAATGCAGTGGCCCAGGAGTCCTGTGTTCTAACTGCAGCCCTGTCAGTGACTTGTTATACGGGCTGGTCACTTAATTTCTCCATGTTTCAGCTCCCCATCTGTAAAATGGGAGTGACAGTTTGCTGAGAGGTTCGGTTAATATGTGTACTGCATGTTGAAGTTGTTCGAGATCTTCCTTTGGGGCCACATCCCTTGTGCAGGCGTGGGAGCTTTGACACGCCCTGGGAGCAGAGCCGGCCCCGTGTTGCCTGGTGTTTGGCACAATATAATGCTTCGCTGTTTCCGCTTGCTTGTTACGGGTAGGTAGCAGGGCTATTTATTTCTCCTGCCATTGGCAGTGATCTGTAGAGTATTTCCTTGTCAGTGTCTTGGCCAACACTGTGCTCCAGGAAGCTCAGTTACTGTGTCAGGAACCGCTCGTCTGTTTGGTGCATAGCCAAAGGTGGAACCTAGAGTGGCAGATGCTTCAGTGAACTGTTCACCACAGCAAGAGCTGGTGGAGATGGGCCGGGAGTGTCTCTTCTCTGATTTATAATCATTGAACCAAGAAGGGTGCAGGACAGCAGCTGTTGGGAGCGAGGCTGTATCAGGAACAAGCAATATCCACTTTGAACTGAACCTGACAGCAATATTACCAGCCCCAAATGTTCAAAACCCATGAATCAGATCCCTCAAAACCACGAGATTGACTCAGGGTGGGCGGGGAGGGAGTTTAGCGTTTAAAGTTTATTCTCTTTACCAGATCTTCATTTAAGTCATTTGCTCCCTGCCTATGGAGTGTTTTGGTTTGGGGGACGGTGAACTGTGGCTTCATATATATGGCCAGGGTTGGTACCCAGGACCTCCAGCACTGAGAACCACAAGCCTTGAGCTGAAGGCGCGCTCCTTTGTATGTAAGTGAGTCTCAGGCTTTTATACTGCTTGGCCCCAGCAACTGTAGCAAAACACAGTCCCATGCACAGAACCAGCGTCCCGAGGCTTCAGGAGTTTGCAACCCATCTAGATTCCTTGATTTGTAAGTCAGAAGGGATCATCATGATCAACTGGTCTGATCCATAACTTTTCACCCACTGATTCCTGCCACACAACAGATAGGGGGCCATTTGGTAAGGAGCCAATATACAGAGACACCACCATGGATAGAACCCCGGACTGTCAGCCCTCAAAGCACATGGCTTGGCTAGTTGAGCTGAAGAAGAGCTCCTTTACCTGTAAGTAGCAGGCTGTTGCCGTTGCCAGAGCCAGCTATTCGGCAAACAGTAAGCTTCACTGCCCAGGGAAGATCTCGTAGCGTGGGCTTTGTGGCAGGAGGCATGACTGCGTTCATCTCTCTGCAAGGATTGGGAGGGTTTTCAGCTGCTCATTGGCTCATGTGCTGCTTTCCCTTGGTTAGCTGCTACTAGAGCGCTTAGCCCTCCCTCTGCGCTGTACGGAAACAGATACAGGAGAAATGCCCTGCATGGGAGCATGCAACATTTCCAGGTTTGAGCCGTTCCATGTTGCTCCCTGCTGAGCGGTGTGTCGGGGGGAGGGATGTTTGAGCAGGGAGTTCTCTCCTAATGTTCACAACCCGGGTGCGAGGGAATCTGTTTAGCTGGTAGTAGGGGGAAGAATTTGAAGAGACGCAGTTAGCATAGAAGGAGACATTGCTTAGGGCCCCATCATATTTTTTGCCATTGTTTCCATCCCTCTTTGATGGTCACTAGATCAGCTCGGGCCAAGGTCCTTCCCACTCACTGGGATAGCTTCCCTGCATGCTGCTATCTCTGAGTTGGGAGGGGGGGAATTGCTTCCGTCTGTCCTTTAAAGCAGGTTCTAGAGATGAGCCAAACCAGATCCATGTTTCCAGCTCTCCCCTTGCATCCAGAAACTGAACTGGAGGCGAGAGCTCTCCCATAACCATATCCAGGCACCTTCCCCTGTTCTCTATAGTTCCCAATGGGAGTGTAAGGCATCATCTCTGCTCTCTTGTGGCCTTGCTCTGAGTTAAGCTTGAGAGTGAGCATTCAGAAGGGTTCCTAGATGGCAGCTTATACAAGTAAATTACCTCTGTATTGTGTTCCATTGCTGATGTTGAGAGTTCTTGGAGCAGGGACCTGGCTTTCTGATCTGTTTGTAGGGTGCCGAGCACAAGGGGGCCTGGTCCATCAGGGTTGCTCTTAGGCTCCACAGTAATACAAACAACAATACTTATTATTCAACTGCAGTTCCCTGCCCAGATACTCACACACTCTCTCTCTCTCACCTGGAGACTGTTTGGCACTGGAGCTTTGCTCTGTCCACAACCTGGCTCCCATCATCTAACCCAGATGGCAGCTCCCACTCAGCTGGCCACACTAGAGAGCTCAGTACCACCTGCTCCCGTCAAGAGGGCCCTGGCCTCCGCAGTTTTGGGGTGGAGATGTGAAGGCCCAGGCTGGGCCACAGTTGTGCACAAAAGCTGTGCCAGGCCCTTCCTGGCCCGGCTTCGATTGCCCAGAGAGGGGTAAATAGGGCAGCCTCCAAGCTCCCAGCATGTCATCTCGCCATTCTTCCGTCCCTGACAGACATGTCGCACTACAGAAGCTTCCATAGTAACCGCAGAAGGGTCCTGCATTTCCTGCCATCTCCTCCACCCTCACCCCCGTTTCCTGCCACTTCCCTTAGTCCCCAAGGTCATGCATGGATTTGCCCTCTCCATCTTGTCCCCTGCCATGTTCTCTCCTTGAAGCCCAGTGTCACTCTTGTTTACGGCTTGCCTGTCTGCAAAGGATGCTGTCTCGGTCTGTGAAAGTGAGTCCTGCCACTCAGCCAGCTGCCCAGGGCTTGTCATCCTTTCTGGGCAGTGTCTCTGATACGGAGCGGCTAAGAGTCTGGGAAGGAGGGTGCAAAGGATGCTCCCCAGCACGATAAGAAAGCGGCTGGACAGGCATGGTTTGACATAGAGGCAGTGGTGTGAGGCATCGGCAGGGCCACCAGCCCACCTGGCGGATCTGCTTCTCATTTGTTTCCTCCTCTCTCCATCCAGCCCATTGTTCCCAGCAGTGTGCACATCTGTAGCCAGATGCCTCTCTCTCTCCCCATGCAAATTGCGGGCGCCCCCAGGTGAATGCTGCCAGACAGGCACAGGGAAGAGGCTTGAGTGGGTCAGCAGATGAGCGACTTGCTGGGGAATGCATCAGTCTCCCACATGTGTTGGAGGGTGTCTTGCCCTCTCCTTCTCAGGGACGGGTCACCCTGGTGCTTCCTAGCACTTGTTTGATTGTTGAGGGAGACCATCAGAAGTCGTTGGGGATCCCAGGTCTCCTCATTGCATTTCCAACCCCTCCTCCATGCCTACCAACCCACTTGCAGGCACGTGCTAATCCAGCCAGTCAGCTGTGGTTTTTCCTAGCCACTGGGCAGCAGGTCGCCAGATGTGCCCATATCCCATGACTTTCTTCCCACTGGGCTTTTGTTTCTTCACTTGAAGAGACTTGCTTGTAGAGAGAACCTGCGTCCTTTGGGACTGCCGTGACCAGCGGGCCAGGAACAGTCAAACCTGACCCATCAGGTGCATCCTTGGGTGTTGGTGGTGAGATTGGAGTCATGATTAGAAGGGGTGGGTTTGACAGCTTTGGTAGCCCAAGAGAGGTTGCTCATTTGCTATGAAGACTCTAATTCAAGGCTGTGGTTTGAGCATGGGGCAGGGAGTCAGTAACTCCTAGGTTCTGACCCATTTTCTTCTGTTGTGCGACCTTGAGTCATTTCACCACCCTCTGCCTAAGTTTTCCCTTCTGTGAAATGGGGATAAGAGCACCTTGCTCCTAATGGGTTAATTAGTAAAGCAGTGCCTTAGTGCAAGGTATAAAAGTGAGAACGCCAGCGAATCCATGAAGTCTAGCAACGATGTGGCTACTCCTATTGGTTTTACATGGAAGGCCCCCAGATACTACGGTGACGGTCGGCAGGATAAAACCCTGAGGTGGATAGATAATCATGGTTCTCAGCTGAGGCATTGGCTGAAATATACTGGGTGCCTCATTTTGGGATGCAGTTTCCAGAGTGGGACAGGAAGTTTCCAGCTTGTACACTTAGGAACACTGGAAGGAAGCAGCGTGAGGTGAGCTCATACGTAGTATTTCTTCCTCCTCTCTCCCTATCTGATCCCTTGAGAAATAGCCCTTATCTCCACATGCCCAAAAGCCAGAGGAAAGTGAGTGGACTTCAGCACTGAGGATGACTCAGTCGCCCACTGTTCTGTGTGAGAAGTTATTCAAATCTGCTCTCACTACTCCCTGAAGGTCAGGAAATACAGTCATGTGTGTTTTCTTGCCGGGAAGCATGACTCTGGTTTCAGAAGGAGAGTTGCCATCAAAGTCGTGTCAAGGTTATTTCTTTTTTCCCCCGCTTTCTAGTTCAGCCTCAAGATTGTAGAGTCGAAGCAGAATGTTAGCCCTTGGAATGATGCTGAAGGTTATCTTTTAGTGACAGCTGTTAGTGTGGTGAGTGAGGGAGGTTCTGGCAGGCAGCTGAGCTACAGTGGGTATGAGGTGACTGCAAACTACTGTCTTAGTTTTATCTCCATGTGGCGCCACGGAAGTGGGAGACGGGGGGATACGTAAAGAGGAGAGCACCTCACCGGACATATGACCTTTGGGGTTGCTAATCCTGGTTGCAGGGGGCCTCCTTCCCATTGTAATTGTAGCCTGGAAGGAAATGGGACTGGGTAAAATCTTCATGGAATATTCAGTGTAGATGCCATGAGAGACCCACATCTGTTACTGTTACCTGTCTCGAATGATAAATTCATTCCATAATCGAAGAGAAAGAGGGAGGAGGCAGAAAGAGAGGGAGGAAATGGGATTGTGCCATCTGTGCCCCAAACGGATAAATTACATACAATGAAAATAATGTATCTTTGTACTACAAGCGTGACTCAAATAAAATGGAGTTGGTCAAGCAAGGGAGGACTGGAATTGGCTTCCTCTTCTTACAGATCAGGCAGCATTGGATACAGAATGATGTACAGCAACATGAATACAAACACAATTTAACATTCTCAAGAGGGCTTTGGCTGCCTCAGTGCTTTGCTTTTCTACTCTTTGCTACTTTAAAGACTGGTGTATTGTTGCTTATGTATAATACAGCAATTATTACACTGCTGATTAGCCCTGAGTCAGTGAGGGCTGATCAGTAGCGTTTATGCCTGTCAACCAGAAGGTTACATCTTACTTATTCATATCCGACGAATACTCTCCCAGGGGAGGTGTTGGGAGCCCGCTCATGCAAGACGAATAAAATTGGACTGAATAAAGCACTAGAGAATAGAGTGGGGGGAACTATTAAGATACCAGAGAGAGCTGCCTAGGCAAGGAGTGTAAATGAGTTGCTGGAGCTTCTTTGTGGAGGATGGAGAAAGGTGGTTAGGGCTGTTAGGAAGACAGGAGTCATGGCCTGGGCATACAGATCAGGTTAGGTGGCAAAAGAAAGTCACACGGAATGCAGCACAGGCTTCGTTATAGGGATCCAGCTTTCTTGCTGATGGCCCTTGGGAAGAGGTAGTGGCAGGTGCAGGTGTTCCCAGCTCAGAGGTAAATGGATTCTGTAGAGGAGGGATTAGAACTAGAACCAGTGGGGGAAAATGAAAGAAGGTGAATTTTAGGTGACTAACAGGGAGAAATAGGGCAGTGGTGAGTTCTGTTAGACCCTGTGATGGTCTCCCAGTGGAAGTGATGGAAGTCCCATCACTAGAGACATTCAAAGCTGCACTGGGCAAGGCATGCCACGATACACTGTTTTGGGGGGAATTTCATAGGGAGATGAATATGGCAAAATGGAGTTTGCCCGTCTGATTTCTATGGGGGAGGTCATTAGCGACCATTAAAGGGACATAGTGAGTTAAGATGCAGATTCCCCTCTGTGGTTTATGCCCATTTCAATACACACGCTCAGTTGCACTGGATCTTTCTCTGTGTTTGCTCCTGTGGTCTCTCTCCCCCTTGTTTGTCGTGTGTTTGTAAGTATGATTCCTTGTCCCACTGAGACCCAAGGTTCTTCCTTCTCTGCCTTTGCCATAGTTCACATTCCCCTCTCTCTTTGAGCATTCAGTTTCACACTTTCTTTTTCACAGCCGTCGGCCTGTCCAGCTGTCCAGAACCTGCAGTGCCTGGGAATGGCCTGAAGATTGGAGAGAGGTACTTGGTTAATGATGTCGTCTCCTTTCAGTGTGAGCCAGGCTATGCCCTTCAGGTACTAGACACTTGCAAATCTGGAAGGTTTTTGTTTTCTGGGCTTCAGCATTGCTGTGAAACAAAGAAACCCCAAATCTCCTAAACATCTTATTGTATTATATTTTGTAGGGGCACTCTCACATTTCCTGCATGCCGGGGACCGTCCGGCGCTGGAATTATCCACCTCCACTTTGCATCGGTAGGATTTGGGCCACAGCTTAGCTGCTTCTATACGATGCCCTTTTATCATGTGGGGGAATAAGCATGGGTGAAAAGGGAAGGACTGGTAGCACTGGGATTGGTGTCCAAAACAACAACAAACCTTGGTTTGGTTCGATTCACAAAGCCCCCGTCAGTGAATCTACATCACGGAACCATCACTCCTGTGCAGAGGGAGAGCCATTCCCCTGACGTGTCATTCAGTGGTGGTCACTCTGCAGGAAAAGAAGAATGGTAAAGAACCAGAATTTCACCATGCCTTATTCACCACGCTTGCCTACGGTGATGCCCTGGGGAAAGGTGGTGGTGAGTTGCCAGCAGTGTTAAAGGTGGTGGACCGTTAGGGCCCATCCTGCTCCTCTTGAGGAGACCAAGTGTCAGGCTATTGATTTACATAAGGGTAGGAGCAGGTACTGTAGAAACAGAGGCGTGAAGTCAGCTTGCGGGACCTTTCAGGTTATTTTAATGCAATATTTTGCTTTTTAACAACTCTAGATGTTTAATATTCATATTCTGCACTTTATGACTTTGCGAGAGAGACATTTATGCATTTAATAGCGTTAGTTAGTTAACAGTTATTTCAGGCCCCTGCTGCTCCAGCTCACATCGTTTAGCTTTAAAGTAATTATAATAGCTGCTGGCTCTTTTATCTGATGATCTACAGGCCAGAAATAAATAGAGAGATACTTACAGCAGAAATAAGTGAGCAGAAAGGACTCCTGCCAATGGGAGCTGCTTAGAAAGGAGCCGGAACCCCTTTTGCTCAGCATTATAGTCAAGGAATTCAGGTGCTGGGAACGGCGTCTCAATACTGCAGCCACCGGGACCTCCAAGATTAATGGATAGATAAGCAAGAACAAAAAACTCTTATATTCTCATTCATAGGATATATTTGTGTTGGCATAGCACCTGGGAGCCCAGTCATGGACTAAAACCTGTTGTAGACATTAGTGTCTGTGCAGCGAATAGCACAATGGGGCGCTGGTCCATAACTGAGGTTTCTATGTGTTAACACAATGCAAATAATACTGGGGTTTGATCCAGATTGTTCCTTCAGTGTAGTGCTGGAAAGTTCTGTCTGTGTGTCCCTCCCCATACATGCCTGTCTATCTGTCTACCTACCTACTTCTCTTCTCCTCCAAATCCCAGTGATGTCACTAGGGGACGACCACTTTGCAGGACCGGGTCACTGCTGTTTTAATAAAGGAACACAGTGTGCATCTGGGGTTGGTTCATTCAAGCCCAGGAGCATAAAGCTGGATCCATATTTAGGCATCTTAAATAAGGGCATGTCTCCACAGCCAGTGACAGCCCACAGCAGCAAGCCTCTGAGCACAAGTCAACAGACTCGGGTTTGCACTACTGCACTCAACGCACTGCGGAGACAGCACGTCTAAGTTGCAGCTCAATCTCTGAAGCCCGACCCCTGCCTAGGCCTCAGAGTCCAAGCTCCAGCCAAGTCATTGTGTCTACACAGCTGTTTTTAGTGTGGTCTCATGAGCCCCATGAGTCTGAGTCTGTCGATTTGGGCTCAAAGGTTTGCTGCCGCAGGCTGTGTAGACCTGGTTTTCAGTGTGTGTGTGTGCGCGCGCCAAGCATCACCCAAGTATGACAATTTTCACCTAAATGTAAAACCAGAGATAGGATTCTTCATCGTTCTGTCATTTCCAAACCATATACAAAAGCCCCCAAAGCACTGGAGAAAACATATTAATTCCCTGGCAAGGTTTGCTGGCTTCTTTCAGTTTATTTTATCCAGATGTTTTCCTTTTACATAATTTAAGAGCAGTTATGTTAAGCAGACATCGGGGGGGAGGGGAATCTTACAAGAGAAGCATTGTCAGACGTGAGCATGCGTAGTGATATGCTGGACAAAGGGAAATCTGTACCTTCAGTGTCAGATTGGATTAAGGATATGAGTGCATGTCTTCTGTTGGAATGTATTACAAGAGTAACGCAGAGGTCAGTCAGATAAGATGGTGTCTTGAGTTGAAATTTAATCTATCGTCTTTTGTAAACATCTTGTTTGTTTTGATATTTGTGCACTGGCCTTTGTAGAGGTTGCATTTGAGCCAATATATGCAGTTTCTGTATTTATAAGTGTCCAGAGTTGGCTAAATATCATACCAACTGTTCCACCTTGATTTGGATCAAACGGAGGCACTCAGAATCAATGTAAGGGGCTAGACAGATAGATTTCTTAGCTGTATTTTGTGCCTTGTTTAAGAAAATGAAATCGTTACCGCCCGCAGGCCCCGCTGGGCTTGATTCTGCACATACACATGGTAAACAGATGCCCCCAGCTTCTAACACCTTACACCTAAGGTCCCAGTGCTGTGGCCAGAGCTGCTCAGAGGTATGGATCCAGTCACAGGATAAGAGCTTTAATAGGTCAGACACAGAGTGCAGGAAAAACATGCAACATAGTAGTGAGATGATCAGAGTGATGCTTGGCAAATATCTCATTAGTTCTGTGGTGAATTTTTCTTTTCTTTTCCATAAAATAAATGGATGGCTGCGGCTGTCTCCCTGTGTAAATGGTAAGTGACCTTTCCGCAGATCCTTTCCATTAACATCAGGCCCTTGTCAATCTTACAGCCCAATGCGGTGGGACTGCAGAAGAGATGGAAGGAGTGATCTTGAGTCCTGGGTTCCCAGGAAACTACCCCAGTAACATGGACTGCAGCTGGAGGATCTCTCTGCCCGTAGGGTTCGGTAAGGCTGCCAGTTCTTCAGACGAACACTGTTTCTTCTGGATGCCTATTTCTGCTTGTGACCTATGTGATGGTAGACACTCAGGGGTTAATCTGGAAGGACTCACTGCACCTGCAAATACAGATGATTCTCTGGGTCACTTCTGAATTTTCTGGACTGAAGCTTTCCCCCTTGTTATAATCACGCCTGCCTCTGTATGTTGGGGTGCAGTCAGGAAGCAACAGCCTTGCCTCCCCCAGCACCCCAGCTGGCCACCCGGATCATGGCTTGTCCAAACACCACAGCATGCAGAAGGGGGAAGAGATTTGTCTTGTGCTCTCCTTCTCCCTTCCTCGTAGCACATCTGCTCAGGACCCAGTCACAATCCCTCCCCAAACAGTGCAGCGTAGGAACTCTGGTGGCACTGGGCCATTAGCTTGAGAAGTGTCTCTTATAGAACAACTGAAAGCCAGTTGAGATGTTTAAAGGGCAAATCAAGATACAATTAGACCATGGTCTCCCTCTAAGCAGCGCTTGAATACTAAATTCTCTCTCTCTCTGTGCAAGATGGGAGTGTTTGTCTGACTGATTTCTGTCAGAAACCTGGTCTTCACAAGACAGTGGAAGTGGCGATCTGGTCCCCATGCTGAACTTATCCCTGAGAGAGCATTAGTCTGAGTCAGTGGTTCTCAGCCTGCGGCCCAATCAGCACAGAGCTGCGGCTGTCATGGTATAATTCTCCACTCTGAACCTTAATCGTCCAAAAGATCGGGTACCAGCATGAATTCCTCTAAGCTCAATTACCAGCTTAGTACTGGTAGCGCTGCCACCAACCAGGAATTCCAGTGCCTGGTACACTCTGGTCCCCCCAAAACCTTGCCCGGGGACCTCCAAGACCCAGTCCCTCTGGATCTTAACCCAAGGAAAGTAAACACTTTCCCTCACCTTTGCCTCTCCCAGGCTTCCCTTCCCTGGGTTACCCTGGAAGATTACTGTGATTCAAACTCCTTGAATCTTAAAACAGAGAGGAAAATCCACCTTCCCCCCTCCTTCTCTCTCCTCCTCCCAGACTCTCCCTGAGAGAGAAAGTAATCCTAACACAGAGAGAAAATTAACCTTTCTCTCCCCCTTCCCTCCTTTCTCCCCACCAATTCCCTGGTGGATCCAGACCCAGTCCCCTGGGGTCTCACCAGAATAAAAAAAAATCAGGTTCTTAAACAAGAAAAGCTTTTAATTAAAGAAAGAAAAAACAGTAAAATGTATCTTTGTAAATTTAAGATGGAATATGTTACAGGGTCTTTCATCTATAGACACTGGGAATACCCTCCCAGCCTAAGTATACAAGTACAAATTAAAATCCTTTCAGCAAAATACACATTTGCAAATAAAGAAAACAAACATAAGCCTAACTCGCTTTATCTACCTAGTACTCACTATTCTGAACTTATAAGAGCCTGTATCGGAGAGATTGGAGAGAAACCTGGTTGCACGTCTGGTCCCTCTGAGCCCCCAGAGTGAACAACAACCAAACACTAACAGCACACACAAACTTCCCTCCCTCAGGATTTGAAAGTATCCTGTCCCCTGATTGATCCTCTGGTCAGGTGACAGCCAGGCTCACTGAACTTGTTAACACTTTACAGGCAAAAGAGACATGAATTACTCCTGTTCTATTAACCCTTAACTATCTGTTTATGACAGTGGCCCATGTGACATCCTCTGGGCCATATAGGTAGTTTTGGATGCAGCCCATAAAACATATTCTAGGCCACATATGCAGCCCACAATGGTAAATAGGTTGAGAACTACTGGGATCAGAGGGACGCCTCTCTCTGGATGGATGGAGGTAAGGTAAGGTGTGAGCTTATTTCATGATATGTGTGGCTTGGACTTAAAGGGTGTGTCTACACTGTCCCCTAAGCCACATTTGTGAGACTCAGGCTTGTGGACTCACTGTTTCCCTGCCCATGCTTAAACGTCCAGGCTGCTTTGTAAATCTGGGTTTGCAATTGCTGAACCTGGATCTTTCAACCATGCTAACATGTCTATACTGCGCTGCACAGACCTTCTGACCTGGGTCTACAGCGTGACCTGCATGCATCCACACTACAAAGTGACAGGGCATGGACTGAGTCACAGCTGGACCCAGGCTCTCACCCATCCAGCTAGCTGATGTGTCCTAAGTGCTGACCCGAGTCAGATGGATTTATGTGAAGTTGGGCTCACACCTGAGTCAGAGCCTGAGCCTAGTATACAATGTAGACATACCCAAAGGGCCTATGTTCTTAAGCAATGGTTCCCACAAGAACAGTGGAGTGAATGCTTTTTTAAAAGAATACGAATGTTCAACGCTCCAGCACTCAACTGATGAGTGTCCACTTTGCCTATTGTGTTGCAGCACTCCATTGAAATAACAGGAATGAAAGAGCTTAGCTGGTACCGTCAGTACAGCAGGTGCTGTCTGTCCGGATGTACCTGGGACATTCAGCAGCACAGCAAATGTATTCTACCTGCATATAAACAGGTTCCTTCAGTCCACCTGCATGCACCTGGTACAGTTCACCACCAGGCTTATTGTGGCATCAGACACTTTATGAACATAGTTCCAGGTCCTGCTCCTTGACCCATCAGTATTTGCCGATTTCCAAACTAGCAGACTGGCTTAACTGTTGCATTCATTTCTTCTTCTCCTGCTCTTCTCCTGCTCAGGTGCCCACATCCAGTTTCTGAACTTCTCCACCGAACCAAACCACGATTTCATTGAAATCCGGAATGGACCTTACGACACCAGTAATGTGATTGGCAGGTTCAGCGGCACTGAAATCCCGGGCTCCCTGCTGTCAACGTCACACGAGACCACCGTGTACTTCCACAGCGACCATTCACAAAACAAGCCAGGGTTTAAGCTGGAATACCAAGGTAACAAGGCCACCAAATAAGCAGGGAGGAAGAATCCTGTCCCCAAGGCTGGCAGTGGAGAGGGACCGGATGGAACAAGAGCAGCTCTTGTGTTGAATTTGTATCATGAGGACTTAATCCAAATGAGTGGAAAGGTGTTACATGAGATCCATACTTAATCCTAATAGCTGGGTTCCGTTCATCCTGTGGTGGCCTAAGGCAAATAACGTATGTTCCTGTAGTGCTTTGTAACAGTGAAATGCCTCAGAATTAATTCTGGCCAGACTGACTTTGATCTTGGCTCTCTAGACTGTCGTATTCCATAAAAAGTAGTCCCCAATGGACATGACTTTGCTTTAAAATTTTGCAGGTGCTTGTCTTTCTAGGTCAAAAGTCAAGTTTGGATCCTGAAAGCTCCTCTCTGTTTCCTAGAGCTGTGATGCACTCTTGATTTGTGCTGAGATGGGTTGTGGAGAGGGGAACTGGACATTTAAAAGAAAAGAGGTGCAGTAGTTTAACTGAATATTCATATGCCATGGTGCTGGGCGTGGTTTTAGAATCTTAACAGAGAATGAGAGTGGGAGCAGAGAAATAAATTAGCACCAATTCAAAAGGAAACTCTGGCCTAAAGTTTCACAACTGATCAGTGAATTTGAAGAGCCTCTTATTTTGTATCCTCAGCTTGAGATGACCTTACAGGAAGTCAGGTTTCAGAGTGGTAGCCCTGTCTGTATCAGCAAAAAGAACGAGGAGTCCTTGTGGCACCTTAGAGACTAACAAATTTATTATGGGCATAAGCTTTTGTGGGCTAAAGCCCACTTTATCAGATGTTGTTTGTCTCTAAGGTGCCACAGTACTCCTCATTCTTTTTACAGGGAGTCCTGATTTTCAGGGCGATCGGGCTCAACTCTATCAAAATCAAGCCCCATTTAAGGTGTCTTAAGTCAGGCACCTGAAAAATTGAGCACCCCAGATCCCTAGTTGTTGTTAAACATGTGGGCCCCTGAGCAGTGAATGCCTGTGAGTCTGTGAAACCCTCTGGGCAGGAGCTCTCTGGGCGTTGTGTGTTGAAACGTCTCAGTGTGGATTTTCTGCTTTTGGAAGGCGCTGGGCTCCTTGGTTCCCTGGATGCTGAGCTCCTTGGTTCATCCAGCTGTAGCATGAGCAACAGCAGTGCTGTTTCCCCTCACAATGTCCCTTGACTAATATGCCTTTGGAGGGGCTGTCTCACAGGTTGTTGAGTCTCATGGCTCATTCGCTCTTCACTCCTTCCCTCTCTGCTGAGGGGCCCATTGGTCATTGCAATACACTGGCAGCCTCACTAAAAGAAGCCAGGGGCTGAGCAGACCAAAGAAGCAGATTTCCATTTATATGCCAAGACACAGCCCCGTTTCTATATATACCTCAAGGAGAATGGGTCAGTGTATATCTGAGTCTGCAGGGCTGTCAATCCGGAGCTCTCATGAGTACTACATTTCCAAAAACACTTGGCCTTCTCTGCATCCCCATCCTTGGTGGATTCAAGCATTGATGGGACCAGGTGTACTGCAGGGGAGCTGTGTGTTTTGTGATGAAGGAGATGAGGGTGGACTTTGATGTGCCACAGCTGGGGGTGATCCTGCCACCACAGAAGAGAGGCAACCTTGGAGTGGAAAAGGCAGAGCATATCTCTCTGTCCGTGTGATGCAGCCAAAGGCTGGCAAAGGGCAGACTCCCCAGAAATAGCACTAAAAGCAGCTACTCAGACCTAATTAAAAACATTAATTTTCCCTCGGCTTGCCCATGCTTGCACCCTGTAACTCATGTGCTGTTGTACGATTTAGGGGGAAAAGCCCAGACCAAGGCACCATGAGTAATCTCATGGAAATTGCTATGGAAATTAGCTCTGGCTGTGCTGATCAATAACAACTCATCATGTCAGGCAGAGCATGTTAGCCCATTGCCGTCCATTTATCACCAAACCTACTTCTGTTTTGTTGAAAAAACAGGCAGATTGCCCCCATTAGAAGCAAACTATGGGTTGACTCTGCAGATATAGTGCTCATAGAGACAGGATAAACCAAGAGTGGGGCCCATTGCTCCATGACCACGCCTGCCACAAGTAGCAGGATTTTCTAGTCACTATCATTCAGAAGAACGTTTGGCTCTTTAAACCCTTTATAGAGTCACCACCAAAAAAAAAAAAACCCGCCAAACCACACCCGCCCAGCATTGTGAAGAATCTAATGGTGGCATTCTGGCCCCACTGCAGTCAATGGCAAAATTCCCATTAAATTCGGTGAGGCCGGAATTTCACCCAAAATCCTTAATCATGCCACCCCAAATCCCTAATCATGCCAGCTTCAAGCCCTTCTGGTCCTAAATCCAGCTATAAGGCAGGGAGGAAAGGGCTATTTACCGCCATAGGACATGCATTTATCAAAGGATTTTTGTCCATCGGGGTGACATTTTGGCTATCTCTCCTATGCCCCGTTTCCTCCTCCACCCATCATACCTCCGTCCTCTAGAGCGACAGCCAAGATATGGTGAGGATGGTGGCTGTAGCACTACGAAACCCTTGGCAGGAGGGAAAAATGACTCCAGCCTTTAGAGGAAAGCATGAAATATAGAATCTGTCTCCTTGTATTTCCAGCCTACGAACTCCAAGAGTGTCCTGACCCTGAGCCTTTCGCGAATGGCATTGTGAGAGGAGCCGGTTACAACGTTGGCCAGTCCGTATCTTTTGAGTGCCTTCCTGGATACCAGCTGATTGGCCACCCAGTCCTGACGTGTCAGCACGGCACCAATAGGAACTGGGACCACTCACTGCCCAGGTGTGAAGGTATGACTTTATCGGGTCACCTTTGAACATCATGGGGATTTTCTGGGTAGCCAAGGAGTCTGCTCAGTACTGGCTTCTTGTAACTTGTTTGCCTTGGGGATTTTGATGGATCATCTGGGAGGAAGGAGGAAATGACATTGCCTTGGTATTTTGAATCCACCTTCTCTCTAGGTCAAAGCCCAGATTGCTGACTCAGGTTCATTCAAACCATATGCAGTCTGGCTTTGTGCCAATGCTGATTAGTGGGAAAGGAACAAGCTCACAACAGCAGCTCAGTGATACTGGGAAATGCAATAGAAGAGATAAAAATGTGGTTGGTGGTTTCTTTGTTTTATTCATGTGATCCTCGAGGGCATAGCTCTTCCTTTCCTAAGCCTTTGTGTAGCGTTGCTGAGCACTGTTTAACAGCTGCTTTGTCTCACCCCAGAGCCAGCTGCATTACATCAGTGAGCAAAGTGTTTATTGTTTGTACAGTCCATGGCTCTTTACATTTGTAAAACGTAAAGTGCTTTGTGATCCTATAGGATGAAAGTTTCTCTGGAAACATAAGCTGCTGCCAGAAACAGGCCTGAGCTGTGGAGTACGGATACAGGTCTCGACCCTGGTAGTGTTTGGATCAGCGAGTTAGGGTCAGCCAACTTTGAGAGGTGTGAGCGAGTGGCAAAATTCACACCCGGACTTGGGTTCATCTACCGAAGTTAGGGTGTGTTTGCATCCGGGGTTATGATTCAAGCCCATTTCAGGCTATCATCGTTTTATTCTTTGCTTGTTCCATTGCTGACTATCAATGGGAGTAGTGCTTGTGCAATAAGACAGTATATGGCCCTGAGAAGAATATGCCTGTTGGGCCTGATTTCTGAAAGTGCTGAGCACTTAAAGCGCCCATTATCAGAACCTCTGCGAACCAGGTCCATAATGCCTGTCTTCCAAGGACAAAGGTGCGCTTCACAGATCTTAATCATCTAACCCTCTGAGCTCCACTGCCTCGTGTATTATCAATTCTATTGTACAGATGAGGGAGCTGAAACACAAAGTGTTCAAGTGACTTGCCAATGATCACCCAGCATCTCAGTGGCAGAGACAAAAATTAGAACCCAGATCTCATCAATTCTTAATCTCTCCAGGGACAGTGGCTCCACATTGTAAATGCGTTGATTTGTCTTCTCTGCAAGCTCCCCACAGAGCACATTTCCCTGAGCGCTGTCATGTGGCAACTTCAGAATCTGTGCTCCGTGCTTATGCTAAGAAAGCATCATCGTTTTGTTGATTTATTAACCCCTGAGAAATTACTGCCAGCTCTTGGACAGGTTTATGACCACACATGGCCTGCATTCTCTGCCTGGTTTTCTTTCTATTTTTTTTTTAAACTTTTCCTCCTTTCCCAGCCTGCTATTTCATGCTGACACTGAGCCTGATTAGAACAGTGTTTTATTGTTCTAAATAAGTTTTACCCTTTTCCCTTTCAAACACCTATCAAAGTCAGAACTTTATGATGTGTCGGAGCAGCTAAATAAATAAGGTAAAGAACTGGGGCTTTGATCAGCTCCGTGCTTTGTGTTTGCAACACCCAGTGCTGCTGCTGAAGTAAATTTAATCACCACCATTGTGCTGAACCCCTGCTGAGAAAATACACTTGCAGCTATCGGGCTTCAGTGGTAGGATTGTGTCAATGTTCAGTCTGGTCTCCCTTGTGCAGTGACTGCTGCATCACTGAAATGCCGCTGAATCTTTCCCTGTTGGAGGTGGAATTCTGTAATGATCTTAGCAAGAGTCTCCGTTTGCAAAACCTGTGTCTGCCGCTCTGATTTCCAAGAGTGGTTTCAGGGTGTTAGCCGGAGTGAATGTCTCGGTGTTCTTGACATTCAGTCTGAAATGTGTAGTTTCTCTGTTCAAACCCCAGCAAGGCTATCTTGGCCTTTCATCAGTCCGAGAGAACGATTGAGTTATGTGCAGTTTACTGTAGCGGGGTCTTTTATATAAAACCTTAAGAAGTGCAAGATTCCCCCTGTAAGCAGGATGGCTTGTACCAGTTGCTCCCAAACTTGCCTTTTACTGGGGGGCTACGTTTGTTTTTCTCTTTTGAATCAAAACTCCTTAGCTCTAGAGAACATAAAACATAAAGGGCCATGTCAGCTGGTGTCAATTGACTTCAATGGAGCTCTGGTGATACACACCCACTGAAGATGTGGCTGAATATCCCCCCATTAGCACCCAGTCCTGTAAGGTGCTGAGCTCTCGCCGCAGGTGCTGCACACCCGCAATGCTCGTTGACTTCACTAAGCATTGGAGGTAGCAGGAGCAAGCCCCTAAGGTATTTAAATAACCGTTCTGCCCACATTTTCCATCCAGCCCTTTCTTTCATCCCTGCTTGCTTTCTTTAGCAAGAACCCAGCTACACCACAAGGAAGGGAGTACAAAGCAATTGGCATGTCCTGCAGTACTTCTAAGTGTGATGATTCAGGAGCCACATACTTAGGCGCAGTAAGAGGTGGTTAAGTACAGTTTGGGGTGGTGGTTTTGCTGAGGAGTCACTGCGCACTCTGGGTGTTAGCACTATTAATATCACTGCAGATGCTCCCTTTCCAGATTCTTAAACACAATCACCAATCGCTGTGTATTTTTGCATAGAAGCTGCCGGTGAGTAATGGTTGCCATAGTCCAACAGTCTCACCTTCCCATGCAGGTCACAGAGGAAAGTCCATTTAACTGTAAGAGAAGTAGTGTTTTTGAAATAAATCTGTATAGGCTGAGATTTCTAAAGCCACTGAAGGGATTCCCTTGGGAATCACTGGATTGCACTGTTTTTATTACAAAAGAGAGGAAATGAGCATCCCAGTCTCCGAGGTGGTTTTGAAAATCTCATCCCTGTTATATAAGGGGTGTGTGTGTGTGTGTGTGTGTGTGTGTGTGTGTGTGTGCGCGCACGCGCGTACACACACACTCTCACTTGGACTGCTCACATGAATAGGCAAAGTGGGATTAGGCACTAAATACACAGGGCCTGCCTCGGATGTGATTTACACCATTAATTGGAACTAACTCCATTGAAGACAATGGAGCGACTCCAGCGTGAAACGCTGTGTGTAAGCAAGAAGAGAATCAGGCACACAAGGTGTGAGAGACAGTCCTGTCTGCAGGGGGCTAATCACGCTCTGGAAATCCACCAACTCTGTTCCAAGCAGATTGGAAAAGGTTCTCCATCCAAAATCTTGCGTCCTAGAGAGGCTGCATGATGCAGTGGGTAAAACCTAGGTGTGGGACTCAGGAAGCCTGGGGTCTGTTCCCTGTCTGCCACTCATCTGCTGTCATGCAAATAACTACTACTAATAATCCCCACCCCTACTCTCAGATCCGCTCTCTAAAACACCAGATGTCCAGCAGTTCTGGCCCAGGTCTTGGCTTATTTATGGTTGGGTAGCTTTGCCCACTGACGGGTTTAGGAGCATGCTGTTCCCCCATGGGTACACGTGGCTGGAGAACCCTAGTCCCGGTATTGGAGCATGGGGTGTGGTTTCTCAGCGCACCTGGCTGTCAACTAGGTACCAAAAGCCTCTGATTGTTTCTGCCCAGCCCTGAAGCACTAAGCAGGGTTTACTGTTAACATGATGCAGATGAAAAGTTTAGGACAGGATCCACAGATTCCTAACATGCACATTGGGTTGGGTCCAAGGTTTTGGACTGGATCCATCTATAATCAGAACCACTGTCTTGTCTAGCTGCTCTATCTCTGTCATCTCATGTATTTGTTGAGACCAGTCACTGCAGCCCTCAGTGTTGGCTTGTTCCCTGTTGACACTGTGCAAAGGAAATGGAATTCAAATCTTGCCTTTATCTTGAACCTTCTGGGTTAACGGGATCTGGGAGCTATAGTCAGAATCTGGATCAGCCTCTGACTCTCAGATCACTCCTGAATCATCCTCTGGGGCTGAGGAGCAGATCAGCATCGTTGGGCACAAGAGTGAGCCATGTATCCATCTCTGCTCAACTGGAGGGAGGAGGTTCACAGCCGGGGAAGGAAGGGAGGGGAGGCGAAGGGGGGCCAGGGATCCAGGAGGGTTTTGTTAATTGTGTTCGTGTTTCTCTTTGTTGTTAATGACGTGCAGTCCCATGCGGAGGAAATATCACCACCCAGAATGGCACAGTCTATTCCCCGGGCTTCCCCAACCAGTACCCCAATTCCCAGGACTGCACCTGGCTCATCACGATGTCTGCCGGGTATGGGATTCATCTCAACTTTACACTGCTGCAAATGGAGCCCTACAATGACTTCATCACCATCTGGTGGGTGCCTCGGCGGGCGCATGAGAACTGACTCGATCGGTCAGTCGGCCTGTCTGCCTGATCTGTAGGGATCTGGGCCCCGGTTCAGCAAAGCATTCGCTCATGGGAATAGTTCCATTGGCTTCAACGGCGTTATTCATGTGCTTGAGTGCTTTGCTGGACTGGGCCATTATAAAGCGTTGTGGGGGAGGTCGGGGGGAGAGAAGATGCTTCTGGAGGGGTTTGGAATATAGCTAGGAGTGATGGGACTTTGGCCTAGTAAGTATCAGCTCAGCGTCTGATAGGCCCTTTCTCCATAGAGTCATGTGCTGTCCATAGGGGAATGGACAAGATGAGCTGACAGGTCATCTCCAAACTTAGCTTCTGTGATCTTAACCTAAAACTTAGGCTGGATTTCAAATGAAAAGTCCCCAGAGGGAATGAGAGTGAACATGGGCTGGTTTCCTAAAGGAACTGGTGGAAACCCCCTTCATTTGGGACAGGACAAAGATCTGTAGATGGATCGTCAGCCGATGTACATTGGCCGTAGCTCCAGTGACTTTGAGTTCTCACCATCCTTTTCCCGTTGACGTCATTGGAGTTATGCCATTTACAGCAACCGAAGATTTGGCCCCTGGAGGATAAACACTGTCTAGGGACTGAATGGCAATAGGTCTTTCCAAGCTCCAATTCTGTGATCACCGCCTGTTCAAAAACAGAGAAATCAAACCCATGCTGTGCGCAGTTTAAACAAATGCTGCCCTTGTGCGGCCAATCTGACTCAATTACTCTCTCTAGACGCTGCATCTCTGCTGGGGGCAAATGCAGGACATCATCCGAGCTGAGACTGGACATTGTTAGGTTACAGGTCCCTCCTCCGCCTGCTGGCTTCTCTCCTCAGCCTGGCCCTTCATCTCTGAAATGCTCTGCTGAAGGGAATAAGAGAAAATCTCTTGACAGAGGATACTTTTATGAATGGCAAACAGGGTCTTTACCTCAAGCTGAATTTAGATGAAATGAATCTGGTTCAAACTAGCATAATAGGAATTGCCTTTTGCTTCAGATTTCCCCAGCAGACGTTTTCCCGGGCTTGTTTATTCCTTTGCAGAATGACTTTGTGGTACTAGATAGATATAGAACAGGGGGTAAATACTACATTTGCTGATGTCATCTTTAGCCTTTGCTTTGTCATCAGACATAAGTAGCTGTGCAATCCAAAGTGAAATCACAGAATGCTTTCACTCAGAGCGAGGGCACAGCATGGCTTCAGGAATGGAGAGCTGGGTTCAAACACAAGCTCCCAGAGATCAGGAGCCAGGTCTTTAGCTGGTGTAAATGGGCATAGCTCCACCAAAGACAGTGTAGCTAGGCTGATTTACATCAGCTGAGAATTTGGCTCCAGGAGCATGGCAGGGTAGGATCTTCATCTCCTCTTAGGATAAGGAAGGAGAAGTCATGCCCAGCACATCAATAACTCCACTCACATTGATCCATCGAGGGGGGCACATGAGGCCAAACTTCCTAAAGACCTCAGAGCTACATTTTCAAGTGCTCAGTGCCCACTGCTGGAGCTGGACATTCAAAGGAGCTCAGCATCCACTGTACACCAAAGTGCAGAGCTCTTTGGAACATCTGGCCTTAATTCTCCAAAGGCAGGTGATGAACGTTCAGAAAGCTGAGATGAACCCTCTCTTCAGAAGCAGATCACTGGTTACATCTGGAGTCCCTATTGCCTGCAATGATATGGGCCAACCTGGGGAGAATCCACTTATACCACTCTGGAAATGTAGTTATTGGCTGCCAGAGGAGTAATGGGAAACCTAATGTCGCAGATTGGGGTGGTGAAAACAAAGATAGGGCAGGAAAGAACAGGACGTTGTGTGTATGTGTGCATCGGCATGCCAAGAGGCCGATCCCAACCTGGGATAACAGGGAAAGGTGGAATGTGGTTGTGTTCTTTCTGACTTGTGCTTTCAGGGATGGACCACAGCAAACAGCCCCACAGCTGGGCATGTTCACGGGGAACTCAGTGAAGAAATCAGCCCAAAGCTCCTCCAACCAGATCTTGATGAAATTCCACAGTGATACAGCCAACGGAGGGATCTTTGCTATCTATTTCTATGGTCTGTATTGCTCATTGAGCAGCCTGTGTTTTAACTTCTTGCCCCACGATTTTGTTGCATGTAGAGGGGTCTGAGCCAGTTGTGGGTCATCAGGAGGAGGAATAATGCTCATGAAATTGATATATTTAGAGTGCGAGATACAGAAAATACCCTGCTACTTGAAGCACCATCTCTCAGATGAGACCTATCATGAAGGGTCTGGCTCTCAGAGAGTTGGGACCTGAAGTCTCTGTGCAATTTTGCACGTGCAAATCCCTGCCTTATGCACACACTTATAATTTCACGTGCAAAGTAGGCATGCACATGCCATGCAGAAGCAGAAATATATCAGCAACTTCCTGATAATCAGAAGACAAATCAAACTCTTGCAAACTAGCAACTGTGAAAGATCCTATGGCATATCTCACAAGGTGACAGCTATTGATACTGCTCTCCTTGGCAAATTCTATTTCATGTCAATCCATTTTGTTCCCTAACACTCCCACTGCTTGCAGTTTCAGTTGGATATGGTGGTATTCTTCCAGTCCCATGCTAAACTGCTTGGGTAGCCTTGCTGTGCTCTGTTAAACCACAGTCACGTTCCAGCCCAGAGGTGGCTTCATTTCCCAGTGAGAGAAATGATTCCTTAAATTATTCGGGGATTCTTCGGTCTGAGTGAGTCACATGCTCTAGAAATGTTAGGTATGATGTAAATAAGAGCATTTTCACCCCACCACTAAACAAGAGTCCAATTTTAAATTGGATTAGCAAACAAGAACCTATGACAATTCTGGGATTTCGGAAAAGGTGAAAATGACCTTCCACTCCTCACAATAATTCACTTGGAACAACTGCAATGAAGTCTAATATCAGTTACATGCCAGTCTGTACAGAACACCAAATGTTATGTCCAATAATGGAAAGGTCAGTATTACATGGCCAGGCTAAGCTTAAAGAATCTTTGCTAGGCTTCTGGGGGAATTGCTTGATTACTGCAAAACACAATAAGGTGTGTATTAATACACCAGGGATGTGTCTATAACAGTTATGCACAAAAAAAAACCCACAGAAAATCTGACAATAGAAGGGAGCAGAACATAAATCCTACTGCAAGTCAATTGACGCTTCCTTTACTGGGAGTTGGAGACCAGAGTTAGTATAGTGAAAGCCCACCAGAATATATTTATATTCACGCTTTATATTAAAGTTATTTTTCTGAATGTTCTTTATGCTCTAAAGAGAAGTACTGTGTAAGAGTGAGGTATTGTTATTAAATGGTTAAGACACAAGTCCTGCATCTTGGCAGGGAGTTAGACTAGATTACCCTTGTAGTCCCTTCCAACCCTATAATTCTATAAAGGACTAGTAAGTGATTAATAAGATGTCATAAGCATTTGAGCTCTGCATCCGACCTGAACCCACCCTAACCCAACTATAAGTGTTGGGTGCGACTTGGTTGGGAAAACAACCAGACCCGCTCGGGTCAGCTCAGCTCTTTTCCTGCTGCCCGTGGGGTTGATGTGGGGGCGCTGTGGGTGTGAGTGTGCAAGGTGAGTGTGCCAAGGATTCCCGACACTGCTCACTTTGCAGCCCACGCACAGCACAGCAGGGGGCAGCAGCTAGCAAGAGCAGGGCTTGCAGGGGAGGACAGCTGACCCCATGGGCAGTAGGCAGCCATGGCGCTGACCCAGGTTCAGGGACCAGAGTCAGGGGTCGGTCAGGTTGGAAAATGACTCTACCCTCTCGGATCAGGTCGGGTGGGCTTGGGTCCAGGTCAGGCCGCCCAAGCAGACGTCTAAGGAGCATGTTATAGTCATGAGTAGTATGTATATAAGCACCTCAGCAATTAGATGGTTATAAGCAGGCTTGGCAGGATCAGACTTTTATTGGTAAATGTCACTAAATGTTGATTTCACCATACACAGATGAAAAAATATTTTTATAATAATTGAAGGTTACAGTTGGACAAAGTAAGAAAAATCCCACTCAAGAACTTATTAGAGTTTGCTTTAGGGATATTTGCTTTGTATATTTTGCCATGTGATGTTGGCTGTTTTGTGTTTTAAAGATTGTAAAGCATTAACTCTTTGAATTTCAGCATCTGCTGTCCTTAAATAACTAGTGTCTAGCCCCACATCACCTGAACCCTTCATAATTTCCCACAATTGCAAAAATTTAAATTGATACAAATCAGAAGAAAATCTTAACGCCCAGATTGCACAATAGTGAATATTTAAATTTATACAAAGCTACAAAGCAAACTGTGCAAAGCCTAGTTATAAACTGTGGTTGTGAGCAACCTGTTGCTCTCTTGTACTCAGGAGCCGTTGCTTAACCATCTATTAAAGCATCTATTCCTGGTTTATTAACCCCTTTATAGAATACATAGAAATGGAACCTCAGTATAAACTGTGGCTAAAAACTTTATTGATTGAGCTGGTTGAAAAATGTAAAAAAAAGTGCACAAATTTCATCCATTATTTTTTCATTGAAATTTAAGATTTCAGTGAGAATTTTCATTTTTTAAAAAAATGACCTATCAGAAATCATCTGCATCTCTGTTAATTAATGTTAAGTTGAGTTGAGGTTGATTAGATTACATATCCCACCAGAGCTAACCAGAAAACAACCAGGAAATAAGCAGCTGAATCATCCGATATTCATTCCACTCATATGATCCCCATTTCAGCCTCAGGCATCTTCCTTCTACAAACTCATGCCTTCACCCTCATCCTGAGCAACCAACTTCCACAAAGTATTTAAAGATTGATTGCCGGCTGTTTAACCCTCCCCAAATCATTCCATTCCAATGGTAATCTTCATCCTGGTGTGGCGGGGAGGCACACAGCCTGGGCTCTGTTTAATGCTCTGCAACCGTCTCTCTTGGGGACTGAATACTGTTACTATTAATGCTTTCTCTGTGTATACACCATGATAAAAAGACATAGGGTCAGATTCTGCTCTGTTCTGCTCAAGCTTTGTATACTTCAGTGGATAAGTTGCACATAGTACAACAGAAAATTTGTGCGCAGGTGGCTCCCTGGTTGACCAAAGTGGGTGGTGGATTCATTGGCGGTGCCAACCATATGCCAGTGTAAGTCCACTGAGTTCCATAGAGTTTCCTCTGGATCTGCCACATTGCAACTGAGATCAGAATTTTTCTCTTTGTGGATTCACAGGCTTTCTTAGGTCAGGCACACAAGACATCCCATTAAATATCTTCCCCAATGCAATGATGAGCATCATCCGCTTACAGGAACCACCACCCTTTTAACACCTACAGGGAAGCATCTCCTGGAAAAGGAGTGGTTCAGGGAGGCTGAAAGGTTGGCAGCATCCCTTGAAACTTGATGATGTCACACCTATTATTAAATGCCTGTTTCAAGTAGCAGCCCAAGAACCTGATGTGTGAAAGTGATGAGAAAGGGTGTTTATGGCACAATAACTCAAGGGTGGGTCTCAGTGGTGTTTCAAAGAAAAAGGTTGCACTTTGTTGTAGTGCAGGCACATCAGGGTGCTTTCAGAGGAAGGTGTATCAGTGCGGTGTTATCCAGATGCTGAAACCGTCTTAATGATGGCCCTGTATTGAAATGTAGCCCATTAAGGAATAGAGATTGATGCTCCAATTGCTGCGTTATCTCTCCACTTAAATAGATGCTGTCAAGCATTTTAAAATAGCATTTAATTTAAATTTTGTCTGGTTTTTTTTTTTTTATTCTCCACTGTCAAACATCCATTTTAAAGCTTGCAAATAGCATTTCTCTTTCTCTCTCCTAGGTGTGTTGTTTGCATTTCCCCTTAGGTGTGGTGTTTGCATTTCCCCCTGGGTTTTATTTATATATATATATATTCCACAATCAAGGGGATTAATTCAGCCTTGGACTCTGGAATCTTTATCCATAAACAACATAAAAGAAAGGAAATTATTCTCTCCCTTTTATGGTTGCACCTAGATTCGAGATCAGGGCTTCCTCCTGCTAGGTGCTGTGCATACCTAGTGAGAGGCAGTCCCTGCCCCAAAGTGTTCACAGTCTGTATAGAAAAGACAGAGGTTGGGAGGGGAAACAGAGGCAGAGAAATTTGCCCATGGTCACACAGCAGGTCAGTGGCAGTGCTGGCATTAAACCTGGGATTTTTGAGTCCCACCACGGTGCCATCTCCTTAAAGGGGACCACTGAGAGAAAGTGCTAAGTACCCAGACTTGGAAAATCAGGCCCCTTTATGGTGGCTCAGGTTGAGCTCCCCAAAATGGAATAATCAATCACCATTGAAAATCTTGGCCTAAAGCCCAGTCTGCCACTTAGGGTGTGTCTACACTGCGATCACGGGGTGTGATTGCAGCTCTCTGAACACACCTAAGGTAGCTTTAATGGTGCTGGCTCAGGTCCTGGAGCAGTGAAGTAGCTGCAGCACATACACTGCAGTGTGGGCCCACCTCCCGAGTTAAGCACCCAGGATTCCAGGTTTCCGCCGCTTCCCTGCTCTGATGCCCAAGTTAGCGGGATTAAAGGTAGCTCAGGTATGTCCACATGAGCCGCAATCACACTCCCCGATTGCAGTACAGACATACCACTAGCGTGGAATTTTATTCACCTGAAAATAAGTCTTTGCAGAGATGCTTCTGCCATTAAAGCAGTTGTCCAACCTTTGCTCTTTCTTCTGGGGCTTTTTCTCCCTCTCCTTGTTTTCTGTGGCCATGATAAAGCACCAGTTGTTTATCCAGAGGCAGAGTGTCCAGAGGAGCAAAGGTTCGGAGTCTTCAAGCAAGTGTTTATTTCTGGGAGCTTGACAAAATGGCTGATGGGAAATTCACTCCCGTTTCCTCCCCCTCCTTCCCTTTTATTCCTCCATGACCAAAGAAGCTTTGCCGGAGAAGTGACAGGTTCGGCAGTTAAACTGCCCAGATCTCTGGAACATGCATTGTTCTCCTGCTCATTAGCTCATCATTTCACTGTAACTTTTTGGTATGTTGCAAAGAACTTGTATAGAAGGCATCTCACAGAATTACAGATCTGACAGTTCCCTTTGATCTCCTCTGTTCAAGCTTAGCTCATTATGATGATGTTGGGAATTTTTTTTCTTTTGCAAATGTTGGGCCATACACTCCCCTTAGGCAGTGCATGGGTAAAAATAAATTACCCTCTTCATCCAACTCTTTCCAAACATTTCATAAACATTAATTGAGCCTCACAACCTCTCTGATGAAGTAGGAGAGGTTATTGTACCCCAAACTTATAGATGGGGAAACTGAGGCACAGAGAGGGGTGAGTCGGTGTCTAAAGTTAAGCAACTAAATCCTAATTTAGGCACCTAAATACATTATAATAAAGTCTTAAGAACATTGTTCTTCTGCTGCTGTTTCCACTAGCTTTGTAGAGTTAATGAAAATTATTTCCTTTTTGTAGGTGGATCATCTACATCTGGGCTTAGCAGGCTGACACCAATTGCAGAGAAGTTTATGGTGGCCCAGGCTCGGTGGGAGGGGTATGATAGAATAGGACTGACCTCAGAAAATGCTTTCCAAAAAGAGTTACTCAGATCCAAAAATAGATGCTTTAACCACGTTCACATCCCTTGTGTGTTCATCTCCATAGGGATTAGAGTGTGAAGCCATTATGAGCTCATCTACTGGTGAGCAGCAAATTATTTTGCTCAAGTTCTAGAATATTTTCTGACAGTTCATTTCAGGCTGTATGTTCAATTGTAAAATGTCCTCGTTGTTGTGTTTTGCCAGGCCCAGAAGGCAAACGGTATTGGTTTTGTTCCCTGACTGGATAGTTTCTTTATTTCACCAACACAGCTGAGAAATATATAATTAAACACCTGGTTCAAACCTGCACTATTGTTTTTTACATCGAATACCAGGGAAGTTACACTGTGCACTGCAACCTGCATCTTCAATTTTAATACTCTCAGTTGGAAATTCAAACCAACTGCATCCCAGGAAGTATTTGCGGAATAAAATAATGAATAATTCCAAGTGACAAATCAGTGTGAATTTTGCAATCTCAGTTCAAGGACAGGGATCAAAGATGAAATTCTCAGAATAATTGTTCATTGTGAATTATTCACTTGAATGCAGAGCAGAACAAGATTTCCACTCATCCTGGTTATTCCCAGATTGACCTAATCCGATTGAGGTTGTCCAGTCTCTTCCACTAAGTATCCCAGACTCTGGGGATGATCCCATCACCTCTGCACATGAGTCACTTTGTAAACACCAGTCACCCTTCATCTGTTCACGAACTAAACCTTCTACTCTTTCATACAAATACAGAGTTTTCTTCCCAGTGACTTTGGGCATGGAAGCTTTGTAGTGTGCTATAGATGGCATTCTAGGCAGACTAAGACTGCTGAGGAAGATGTTCTTGTGAACAAATTGCTGCAGCCCAGCACCATACAGGGTTTCCTGTAGTCTTCTTTTCACTCTCCTTCCATTCACCTGTTTCCTGGGAGGAGAAGTGCTGCTTAGTGTGCTGTCCATGGTGCTGATTCTCAGTACAGACACCATCCTAAGGACCTAAGAGAGACAAGGTGAACAAGGGGTCCTCTGCAATCATAGGACAATGATAAGTTAGTAGACAGCAGGGTGTTTTGGAAATTGTTGTAATAGGCATAAAACAAGTCCATGTTTTTTTTAGTGTCCTGCTGCCTATTAACTCTCCATTGTCCTGTGACTGGAGAGGTGTTAACTGTCCACTTCAATTTAAGTGGTCTCCTACAATATGTGTGAAATTCTTATGCTTAACAATCTGTCCCACCTTATGTTTAGCTTGGGCATTCTGGTTACCTTCTCCAGACCTGAGGAAGAGTTCTGTGAAGCTCATAAGCTTGTCTTTTCCACCAACAGAGGTGGGTCCAATAAAATATAGTACCTCACTCTCCTTGCCTCTCTCATGTCCTGGGACTAACATGGCTACAACAACACTAATAATACCGGGGGGTGTCTTGCATCTCCTCACCTGCCCTTTCTCAGAAGCCATGTTGGACGTATGTTGGAATCCGTTGGGTATTTCAGCACTGGCTTTGGCTGTGGCAGGCACTGAACAAAGCTGAGATAATGTAGGGAACCTGAGCCAGAACTGTACAGTCCTGATAATGGGGGTTCACATACTGGGGAAGGACGAAGTCGATGATATTTTCATAAGGTGTTAAGTGTAAACTAAGGCTCAGCCATGACCCTACCAAGAGAGAGGGAGGATGGTCCAGGGGTTACGGGGCTAGCTTGGAACTAGGGGAACATGGGCCCTGCAGCAATCTTTCTGTTGGACCTTCCACTAAATTTAGCATCTCTGTGCCTCAGTTCCCCATCTGTACAATGGGGACAATAGCACTGCCCTGCCTGTCGGAGGGGCTGTGAGGATGGAAGATTGTGAGATGCTCAGGGTAATGGGGACCAGATAAGTAACTGAGATTGATACTGCTGGGTTCTCCATCCTTTTTCCATGCCGCAGGGTGGCAGTTTATTTCAGAGAAACAGATCCTTGTACCACACTGAGTGGTTGTTAGGCATATGCGAGCCTTGTCCCAACAAGTCACATCCTGTTGGAAGCAATTCCCTGCCCTGACATTTGCTGTTTTTCTTTCTTTTCAGCCTATCAGCTCTTCAAATGCCACCCTCCGACCATTGTTCCCAATGCCGAAATCATCACTGAGAATGAAGAATTTAACATAGGTATCTTCTCCCCACACCCATCCCTGTAGGATAGGCTGCATCAGAACAGAGGAGAGCTCCCTGTAGCTGGTATCTTGGTTCCAGTGCTATGTGCTTCAGAGGAACGCATCTAATTCTGCACTAGTTAGCATGGGAGGTTGGAGGGCTTGCCCCAGTTCGGTGACTGGCTTATGCACCGAATCAGCTGGATTTGATAGTCTTTTATCCTCACTGGTGTAACTGCAAGGACACGTCTCCTGTGAAAGCCCAGTCCGTGTTCAGAAATGTACAGAGCTATTTGCCTCAGTCACATCCTGCCGCATTAAGATGTTTCAGGCGATTAAAGTGTGTAGCAGGCTATGAGGCTTCAAACAAAAGCTTTCCTCCATATTTTTGAATTTTCAGTGTTGTGTCTGTGTTTAAAGTATGTCCACAGCCAGAAAAGTCGCCATGATCAAAAGCTACCTTGCTCACTGTATCTGCTCCTTCTGAGCCAAATCCTCAGCTGGTGTAAATCAGCATAGCTCCACTGAAATCAATGGAGTGACACTGATTTACTCCCGTTCAGAATGCGACCCGCATGTGCCACATTTTACTTGTATAGCCATATATAATCTATTTAGTTATACTCCACATATTATTCCCATATATCTATGGGGGGATCCAGCTCGATTTGTGTCTGTCTTGCGCATTATCAACAGCATTGCCAGCTAAGTTCTGATTGCAGGACCCACACTGGTGTAAGAACCAGGAGGTGGGTTCTCAGATCCTGAGGGACTGTGCAGCCGATGTGCAGTGGACCTACCCCTCACTGAAGCCCTTAAAAGGTGGTTGAAGTGGGTATTAAGTGGAGCTGCACATGGGTGAATTTTCCCCCTGTGGATTGGTATTCTCTGGCTATAGAATAGGTGAGTTGTGCAATTGATGCACTGGGTCCCCTGCAGTCAGCCCCTTTGAGCAATCTCCTGAAATAGCAGCTACAGAGGGAATGAAATGGTACCTAAGCCTGGTACTGGCCACTCTGAATAGGGGTGAATTTCATCTTTGATAAACCAAACCTTCTCCCCAGCTGAGGGCATTTGTCTTTTTTTCCAGGTGACATTGTGAGGTATCAGTGCCTCCCCGGCTTCACCCTGAGCGGAACTGAAATCCTGACGTGCAAGCTGGGGACTCATCTCCAGTTCGGAGGGCCGCCCCCCACCTGCGAAGGTAACTGGCCTGGGTCCCAACTCATTAACAAAGCTTTTCTCCCTGAAAGACCATGGTGCAGGGAGCGCAGCTCTTCTACTGCCATGGGACTCAGTGTAGCCAGCTGCAGGTACTGAGCAAAGCAGAGCGAATAGTAAAAAAAAATATCAGTTAATTTATGACAGTATCCGTCTGAGAAATGATTTGAGAAATTATATGTAGTCAGTTGCAGCCCCTGCTGATTGCCATGGGAGCTAACGGCTCTCAACCCCTCCTGGTAGAATTTGTCTAGCATTGGGTAGCGCTGTGTTATGCCTTGAGGCCCCAGCAGAGGAAAGCATTTGAACACATGCTTAATTTTAAGCATAAGTGTAAGTACTTCCTCGAGTCACAGCCCGAACGAAGCCTTTCCGGGCACTGTTCTGACACAGCAGACACCTGGTTACATCCATGAAGGCATTAAAACAACAATTCAAACATCCTTATCCTTGGAGAGACAAAGATCCCTCTCTGACCATTTGCCAGTGATACATGAACCCCTGTAGCACCAAGGAACTGACTTCAGTTAAGTACAATCCTCCTGAGGGCAGAGTCTGTGAGGCGCAGCTTCTGGATTAGTACTACACAGTGCATTAAAGGAGAGAAAATTGAACGCCCTTAGTGTGATGCATCACACCCCTTCCTGTTACTCAGGAGGAATGCCAAAGATGCAACCCTGTTATCTTATTTATCCTATCTCTTCCTATTGATAGGTTTTTTTCCACTTCAGCCATGGTTATCTCTTCATCTTCTTTTCACCATCTGGGCATTTTTGCTGTATAATGGGAGATTTTTCTCCAACTTTGTCTCTCTCTAATAGTGTGAGAACGGGGTGGGAGGGGCAGTCATTTGGTTATTAACTGGTGGTGGTTAGCGTGCAAGCCAAGAGATTGTTTAAATGATATCTGGTCACCAATTTACAGAGGTAAAAAAATTCATTATTGGGCTTAAGGATTTGGAAAGAATCCACTGTCCCTTCTGGACAGCTCCTGCTGTTTTCTGTAATCCCAAGTATAGCGTTCAATACAGCATTCAATCGCTGATGGATGGATGTACAGATAAATAAAGATCCTCTTATGGGTTTGTATTTTGGTGTCTCTTGGGTTAGGCTTTTTGGTTTGTTTTTACACCAAACTTTTATTCAACACTTGCTTCTGGTATAAACACTTCTGCATTGTGTGAGATCTAGGGATTAGAGCAAGCAACTAGGACTGACAAGGGTTCTAGTCTAACTGACTTGCCTAGTAATCTTGAGCAAGTCTCACAAGAGCTATGTCTCAGTTTACCAGTCAGTAAAATGGGGATAATAAAGTTTGCTCGGTCTTGGAGGGAATATTCTGAGGCTCGATAAGAGAATGGTTGCACACTGCTTTAAGATTGTCAGTCAAAAGGTGAGGCCCTGATCCATCCCTGCGTTACTCCGGTTTTATACCCGTGCAACTCCCATGGATTTTGACAGTTTCCTCACACAAAGCTGGAGTGACACAGACCCAGCTCATGCACAGTGCTATTTTTCCTTGACTTCAGCTAGAGTTGCTGCGGGCTCAGCACTCTTAAAAAGCAGCCCACTTAGTGCGGAGCCTAAATCAGGATTTAGGTCTGGAATTTTCCAAGGATCCCAAGAGAGTCCCTAGATCCTAATAAAGGTCAATTGGAGTTGGGAGCCTTGTCACCTTAAGCCACTTTGGAAATTTCAACCTAACTCTAAGATCCTGCATTTTAAACCTTGGCTTTCCTTTCTTCCCATCGTTTTCTTCTGGCCCCTGAAACGAGGTCTCATTTTCTGGGTTTGGTTTAGTGCACTGCCTGATGAACGAGGTTCTGACGGACTCCACCGGCGTGATCCTCAGCCAGAGCTACCTGGGGCGTTACCCCCGTTTCCAGACCTGCTCCTGGGTGATCAAAGTAGAGCCCGGGTACAACATCACCCTCACCATTGAGTATTTCCTGAGTGAGAAGCAGTACGACGAGTTCGAGATCTTTGATGGTAACTGTCACATGAATCACATGGATGCTGTCTGTTGGGGGTGGGGGAAAGAACACAACCGTGTAGCAGTGAGCGTTGCTGTTAGTCACTAAACACTGTCTTCCCTGAGCCTAGGAGGTTCTTTCCAGCGACACGCCTATCACTGTGTTGTGCTTGGAAAAATCCCTCCTAAGTGGGTATGTCTACACTGCACTTAAACACCTGCAGCTGGCCTGACTTGCGCTTATGGGGCTTGGGCTATGGAGCTGTTTGTAATTGTGGCGTAGACATCATGCTGGAGCCCAGGCTCTGGGACCTTCCCCCAGTCACAAGGTCCCAGAGCCCAGTCTCCTATCCAAGTCTACACCACAATTATAATGGCCCCGTCGCACAAGCCCTGCAAGCTGGAGTCAGCTGGCGCGGGCCGACCATGGGGGTGTTTAGCTGCAGTGTAGACATACCCTGAGGGAGCATTTCTGCTTGGGAATGCAGCACGGTGAGAAGCTCTAGCTTTGCGCTTCACTTCCGGGTGAGGAAGAGGCCAGGATTTCATCGCGGCGGGATGGCTCAGCGAAGTTGTTGGGACAGCTGTGCATGGAGAGAGGGAAGTAGCTGGAGCATGTGCAAGGTTGAAGAACAATGAGGAAGGTCGTTGAGGAGGATGGGTTGAGACGGGGAATGAAAGGATTTTAAAGCAATCCAAAGACATTTCCCTAAACCACACACCAAGCACCTTGCAGGAGAGCCGAGGGTCTCCTGTGTCACAGCTGAGCGGCTCTGTTCTTGTGCTCAGAAATGGAACCTCATGGCGGAATCGAGAGCACAGACCCCTTGCTCATTGCCCCAGTGAGTGTGCAGAAGGTTTTCACCGTGAAGGTGAAATCCTGGCCCCACAGAACTCAATGGCAATGTTCAGGAGGAAGTGAGAGCTCCCACAGTATGGCCAAAAGCAGGTCTGGCCCTGTGTTCCTTCTGCAAAAATCAGGTCCCGGTGTGTGAGACTAGGAGTGGCTATCGCTGAGCGGAGGTGCTGGGCCCAACCTTCCCTTGTCCAATCTTTCCCGAAAGGTCCCGCTGGCCAGAGTCCACTGCTGTTGTCTCTAAGTGGGAATTACTCTGCTCCTCTGACTGTAACCAGCACTGGGAACAAGGTGTATCTCCGCTGGTCCTCCGACCATGCGTACAACCGAAAGGGCTTTAAAATCCGCTACTCAGGTGAGTTCGTCGTAGAGACTGGAAACCGGCCCCTGAGAATGTGGCCGTTACTTTGGCTACCTCCCTTTGCTTTTCCTATTTGAGTGTTATTGCTGTATGAGCCAAGCAGGATTGTGTTGGGGGAATGGAGCTGTATAGAGCATTCTGGAGCAGCCCGAAGCTTGCCTAGTTTTCAGTTCACTGACGTTTGGGAAACTGAGTCAGTTGGGGGTTTCCAAAGGAAATGTCCTGCTTTTGCCTGCAGTACACCCTGCATGTTGTATTTCTGATGCCCTCGTCCCTGTGATATCTGGGCATCAAACCTTTAGTTGGGGGAGGAGGAAGCAAAAACTCCAGGGAACCGAAACCAGAAAAATGTTACATGATCTCAGTGATCCAAAACTAGTTCCACACAGCTCTCCGTAGACAAGATTCGACCCAGCGTTGAGTTGAGTCCCACTGAAGCCCAATGTACAGCATGGGCTTTTTGCAGACTCTTGGCATCAGGGGGAATTTTATCCTAAGGAAGCACCACCTGTTGTGTGGATCTGAAGCCTTGATTGGACAGCTTCTTCCACCTCTAAGTCCTTAAAACAGCATTTCCCTCGCTTTGATCCACTTAAAGATCACTGTGATGCTGTGTTATTGGAGCCTAATATTGAGGAGATGCTGTCTGGTGCGTAGCATCAGAAGCACAGCACTTGGAACTTGTGTGAGAATCCATTTGGTGCATGAGAAGTGACTCGAGGTGACTTCTTGTATTAAGGCACCCAAAGGGAAATACTAGAGCTAAAATCCTGCTCCCATTCCAGCCACTGGGGGTTTTGCCATTGCTGTCAGAGGAAACAGGGTGAGTTTTAACATCTCATCCAGCATAAACCAATTACCGGATACTGACTGTTTACTAAGAATTCCTCAAAATTAATTAGCATCTTTTGGAAGCTAGCAAATTTCAATTACTTAATGAAAGCCATAAAACTAGAGTGCGACCCTGAGTGAATGTCATAAATAAATGACATTACTCAGTAAATGAATCAATTAATATTTAATTACCAGACATTACTCCTAATTTCCAGAGCTGAGTAAATCTTGGTGGTTTTGCTCTTCTCAGAGTGGGTTTGTGAGCATTTCCTTTTTGATTTCTGACCTGGACCTCCACTGAGAACATAAAAACCCAAAGCAAAACTCTTTCAAGCTTACTGAGTTTTACCTGTTTTTATCTCCAAAAGACTTGCAAAATTAAGAGTTTTGCCCAGCTTCCCATACAAGAAAAGTACTTGAATGATAGCCCCCATCTGACTTACAGGATGGAGGGACTCTATCCTGGGAAGCAGTGACTCTACAAAAGATTTGGGGGGTAGTGGTGGATAATCAGATAAACATGAGCTCCCACTGTGACCCAGTGACCAAGAGGGCTAATGTGATCCTTGGATGCATAAACAGGGGAATCTCAAGTGGGACTAGAGGGATTATTTTACCTCTGTATTTGGAATTGGTGCGACCGCTGCTGGAATCCTGTGTCCAGTTCTGGTGTCCACAGTTCAGGAAGGACATTGATAAACTGGAGAGGGATCAGAGAAGAGCCAGGAGAATGATTAAGGATTAGAAAACCTGCCTTCTAATGATAGACTCAAGGAGCTCAATCTATTTATGTTAACGATGGAAGGGTAAGGAGTAACATGATTATAGTACCTGCATAGGATACAAATATTTAGCAGAGAAAACATGATCCAATGGCTGGAAGTTGAAGCTAGACACATTCCGACTGGAAATAAGGCGTACATTTTTAACAATGAGCGTAATTAACCATTGGCAGCATCTACTAAGGGTTGTAGTGGATTCTTCATCTCTGACGGTCAATCGTTAAATCAAGACTGGCTGTTTTTCTGAAAGGTCTGCACTGGGAATGGCTTGGGGGCAGGTCTCTGGCCTGTTATACAGCAGGTCAGACTAGATGATCCCGGTGGTCCCTTCTGGCCTTCGAATCTCCAAAAAGCACAGCAGCGTCTGGATTGTCACTGGCAGCGTTTTCAGTGCTTCCTCTAGAATGCTGTGGTGCTTTGTAATACTGGCTCCGGGTCCAGCCCCAGTTTGCTCAAAGGGTGTGTGACCGTCAGACCAGCCCTGCCTACTTGGAACAGAACCTGAAATCAGTCGCATTCAGATGCTTTTGTTGTTCAAGAATACCCCGCCCCTTGCGCAGAGCACTCTCAAAGCCCCATCCTGAGCGGTGCTGAGCACCCACAATTCTCATTGAATCCAGTGGGAGTTGCGGGCACTCACAACCTCCCAGGGTCAGGTCCTAAATTACTAAGGGCAGACCTGTGAGCTGCATCTCACGGTGCTGTAAGGACCATCTCCGTGAACAGCTCTCCCATGCAGGTAGGCTGAGCCTGGACTCCATTCCCCTAACATGTCAGCCAGCAGCCCTGAGCTGGTGCAAAAGAGGGAAGTCATCTGGCATAGACCAGTGTAGAACTTTACTTTCCCCTTTGAGCCGAGATGGAAATGTGTCTCTGAATCACAGTTCCGTCCCTGGTCTGCTGCTGGAGCAGGACAGCTACACACTGCCCCTGATGCAGGCCACAATAATGTTACAGTCTGGCCCTAAATATGTCCGGAAATCACTCGCGGAGCGGACGGGTTCTTTGCACCGCTGTTAATGATGCCTGTTCCTTATTATGTGCCGTTGTAACATTTCCCCCTTTGGCTTTATATTTTTTGCAACCCCTCTCTTTCCTTGTAAGATCTTAGACCAAAGCAAACGCCGTCTAACACCTAAGCACAGAGAGGGGAATTTGTCTCGACATGGCACCTCTTTTGTTCCAAGATATGTGTATGTGTGTGTGACATATTTTCCCCCTTCTCCAGCTCCTTACTGCAGCCTCCCTCTGCCCCCTTTCCACGGCTCGATTCTCAGCCATACCGGGCTGCAGCCAGGCAGCGAGATCCTTTTCGGCTGCGACACGGGCTACCGTCTCATTGGCCACAGCGGTACCACGTGCTCAAGGCACCCTGAAGGCTATTACCACTGGAGTGAAGCAGTTCCTCTGTGCCAAGGTGGGGAGAAGACACATGAATTCCTGTGGGGACACCCAATCCCCTGAGCTCCTCAGTCTGAGCTCGGATGAAGCCCTGGCTTGCTTGGGGGCATGGGCTGGGTAGACCTGCACTGCCATGGCCCTTTTCCCCCTGCTCACTGGGTGTCTCTGGCTGCGGGTAGGGGCAGAGGGAATGCTCACTCAGGGCGAGCAAGAGGCCGGGAGGTAGGATTGACGTTACGGCTTGGGCTAGAGCTTAGGCTCTGAAGCTTTAGGGAAGGGGGCAGGGTTCCAAGCCTGATCACAACATGTACCATTGTGGCGGAACGGGGTCATGGTACAGCCCAGCCTGGAGCGAGGGCTTTCGGGGTTAGGGTGGGGTTTTCAAAAGCACCTACGGAGCATGTGTCTCCTTGACCTGCAGTGGGATTGTGGCTTCAGTGGCAGAATTGTGCTTCCTAACTCCCTTAGGCACATCTGAAAATCCCACCCTCAGCTAATTATTGTGTGCTAAGGGGGAGATTTCCCAAGGCACAGATGACAAGTAGGTGCCCCGCTCCCATTGGCTTTCAGTAGGTGCTGGGACATAGTGGTCCTTTGTGAATTTCTCTTACTGATCATGTGTCTCTAGCACACAGCGCTTTGCACATGCATCAGAGGGGAAAGCTCCCACCAGAACATCACCTGCTGCATCACCATATTCCATCCTTTTTTTTTTTAAACCCAGCTCTCTCCTCCCCACTCACTGCTTTTGGTATTTGTACCTGTTTTCAATCCCACGATCAACCCTGCTTTTCTCTGTTGATAAAACACTTCTCTTTATCTGGATGGGGTTTTCCAATAGCTCCGAATGTTTCTTCCTGTAATGTTCCAAGTGAATGTAACGCTGGGGAATCAACATTGTATTGATGGTTCTCGAAACTGGCCAGAGAACAGGTACCGTGTAGGCAAGGTGTTCTTATACTAGTGTTATCCGTTACCCTGCGGAGTAGCAGGATAGTTCAGGATGGGATTTTCAAGAGATGCTTAAGTGTTTTAGGAGCGTAAGGTACGCTTGTGCTCCTCAATTACTTAGGGCCAGATGTTTAAAGGTATTTAGGTGACTAACACCCATTAAAAACCTGGGTGCTAGGCTCTTTTGTAAATCCTGTCTGTTTACACCTTAGCTTCTCTGAGGACTGGGAAAGAAACCCAGATGGCTACATCTTTCAAAATGCAAAACTTTGATGAAAATGGTTGCTGTGTGGGGAAGAATGTCTCTATTTTTTAACCATTTTTTTGATAAATAGCATTTCGAGGTGATGTTGTTTGGTTGAAATTTGAAATTTCGACACAAAAAACTCAGGAGTAAAATTTGCAAAAATGTTGCTAACTTCTTTCTTCGTTTTTCAACCAACTGCAGAGGGCAGGAGGGGATATGGACACTCCAGACTGCAAGGGATTGCCCTGGGACCCACCCTCTCCAATTGCAAGGGCTGCTCTGTGTTGGTTGCTCTGAATAACCTTTTAGAGTCTGTACTAACAGACAGTTGAGTGAGGTAAAGCAATCCAAGCTGCGGAAAGCTGTGCTGTTAACAAGAGGCAGATAAGGGATGCAGCTGGGGCAAACAAGAGAATAATCCCAGTCTAAAATACAAACTGGGGTAAGAGCCGGTTAATTGAATAGAGCAGCTGAATCCAACAGTAGGACACAGTTATATTAGCAGCAGGCTGTCATGGCAACTGTAGCTCATGAATCCCAGTGGAATGAGACATTAAACCAAGTGTGAAGACTTTCTATCTGGTACTTGAGAGAGCAGGAATTACTTGCTGAAATCTTTCTAAAGGAAAGCCCCACCATCCTTGTTGCTGCGCCAGAGGCTCGTAACACTCCTGAGCCTTTACTAGATTGGCCCCTTGAGTTGCCACCTGCCCTAAAAGGTGATTTACATTGGGGATCACATTCCTATTAAACCAAACCAAACCACCCTCCAGCCTAGATCCTGAAAAGTATTTAGGAGCCTAACTCCCATTGGTTTGAAGGGGAGTTAGGTGCTTAAATACCTTTGAGGATCTACGCCTGCCTTCCTGCAAGATGAGGAATTTTAAAGCACCAGGAAGATTTTACTTGTATAGAGAGAGTGTCTTGGTTCTTGGATTGTGGGGGACACGTCCTGCTGCTGCACCAAGTGGGATAGCGACAAGACAGTAAAAGTGGGACAAGGGGCCTTAGTTCCATTCAGCCTCCCTCGGTGATGGCGCTGAAGCTGACTCTGTCAAAGCTCGCCTGAGTTGTGCGGTCCATTAGTTACAGCTACAAGGCCTGGAAGGCAGAAAGCACCTGTGGTGTTATTGAGAGCTTGGCAGCTCAGACCCTGCATGAAGCCTGCTCCTTCCAGAGTCATTCCAGGCATACGGCTGTTTCTAAAGCAGCAGGGGGCTCTCTGCCTGCGAGCAGAGTTTTGCTCCGGAGCTGCTTCACCAATAACACCTGCCTGTGCCTGTGGATCGATTTACTGGGTGTGACTCGGCCATGCACCCTGCCCTGTAGGCACCTGGCATGTTCCAGTGAAAGGTTCATGGTAAAGCAGCAGGAGTGCTCAGGGAGACCCAGCAATGATAAGGTTAACACTCTGCCCTTTATTTGGGTTACTTCTTTTATCAGTGCACAGCAGGCCAAACTCCTCGCCAGTGTGACTGCACGGACTCTGCAGAGTTACATCAGGAATGTGTATGGCCCAGTCTCTTTACAAATATTAGATAGATGAAGTTGGGGGAAAGCTCATCCTTTGGGACTAGTGGGTGGAGTACAGAACTGGGAGTCAGGACTCCTTGGTTCTCTCCTTGTCTCTCTGTATGACTGTTGGCAAGTCACTTCCCCTCTCTGTGCTGTAGTTTCTCCCCCATTTTTAAAATACAAATCCTATTTCCCCACCATTATCGAGAGCTTTGAGCTCTGTGGTACTAGATAAGTAGCACTAGCTAAGTGCTACTTATTACCATAATTCACAGTGGTAGCAGCTCCCCCATCTGGCCTTGATGAGATGTGATCAATTGCTGGCTTGTATATGTTGCCCAGTACAACTACATGAACTCCAGCACACATTTTTTGTTGCTCTCTTTCAGCCAACTGGCAACCTTTTGTTTTTGGCTGTCCTCAGCATCTCTCTTTTCCAGTAGCTAGCATCACACAGCAGGGATATGGGAACTTGTCCCACAACATGGAATAAATTGCTCAGACAATCAGCCATGTCAGGAGGATGGGAACTGGGGTCCCCATAAACACATGGTTTAGTTAACAATGACATTTCGCGTAGCCCCCTTCTGCCAGCTCATAATCCTCCATTCCTTTCGCCATCCTCTCCAAGTAATCTTTATTGCCTGTTCTGTCCTGGTTGACATTTATGGAACTAGTACAGAACATTCTGCAGGGAGCAATCGTCCCTTGGCACAGAGGGGACAATACAAAACGATCTAATACATCTTTTCTACCTCTGCTGTCTATTTTTAAGCTGCCTTGTTTTTGCAATCACAGCTACATGTTTGCCATCAAAGCATGTGTCCTCTTCCCTAGCACACATTCTTCCTGCAAACACTGCTCTCGTACCTTCCCCCTCCCTCTCCAGCAGCTCCCCTCTCCCCCATCCTGAGAGTTAGGCTCCGAATGGGTCCCTCAAAGATATGTGTTGACTTTGCTTTCCCTGGGAAGAGTTCCAATATTTCATCCTCTTCTCTGACTCCCCTGGATTGCGGTGCTTGCATTTCAACCTGGGTAATGCATGGCTGGAGCAGATGGCACGTATACTGCAATCCCGAAAACCAAGCCTCTGTGCTCTATGCTGGGCCCTGTAAATAGAGACTGAATAATCCCATATTCTGTTCAAGGATGCCAAATTTGCAAATAGGGGCATCCTTCCACTGCAAAGCGAAGGGCGCCAGAGTCCATGTCATGCAGCAAGCAGAATATCCGAAGGCCCAACCAGCCATCTGTGGTGGACTGTTCACATTTCAGCCTGGCCATCTGCAGGTGAAGAGGGTTTTATGGGGAAGAGAGGGGATTAGTAGTGTAATGAATTTTTTATTTAACTACATCTGGCTTGAGTGACCCAGATTATTGCTGACTACCCTCTGGCCCCTTCATTCTAGTGCTTCTTCTCTTGTCATTACCCCCTCCCCAATATTATGTCTGTGTTGCTAGTTGCTTTGGTGTCACTTCTCCAATATTATTTATTATGTGTATTGTAGCTCCTAGAGCCCCATTGTGCCAGGCGCTGTGTGCACACGCAGCAGAAGTGAGAGGAAAGAGAGGTGCTTATCCCCATTTTACAGATGTGGGAACTGGGATACCCAGCATAAGGTTGGGGGTTTCAAAGGAAATTTAGGAAATTATGTGTCCAAATCTCATGGAGTTTGAATGGAAATTGGGCACCCAGTTCTCTTCAGCCCCTTTGAAAAGCCCAGCCTTAAGCGCTCCATGCCTCAGTTTCCCCAAATGGGGATGATAATCCTTGTGTCATGCTGGGGACTTGTGGCAGACGTTGGTTCTGCTCAGGCCCAGTACCTTGCCTCAGCCGCTAGGTCCTCTGGTTTGCAAAAGGCATTGGTGCTAAAGGATCCCTGCGCCAGCATAAAGCACAGAGCCGTCTCCGCTCTCCGGTTCCATGCACACTAAAGCTCAGCTCCAAAGCCCTGTGAAGTCAATAGAAAGATTTTCAGGCTAGTTCTGCATTGCAAAGAAACAAAACCCTTCAGGAGCTAAAAATAGCAGTGCAGGTGTTGGGGCTTGGGCACGAGCCTGAGCCCTGAAACCCAGCCAGGGGTTTGGGTCTTGGAGCCTGAGCTCAGCCCAGGTGGAAATGTCTACACTGCTGTTGTCCTCCTGGAGTGCAAGCCTGAGTCAGTTGACCCAGGCTCTGAAACTCGCCGCGGAGGGTTGTTTTTTTTACTGTATTTTTAACCTGCACTGACTTTAATGGGCTTTGGATCAGTCTATTAGTGTTTCACTTCTGAGTTTTCTTTCTGGCGAAGTCCCTAAACACCACCATCTCCTTGTCTCTCCTCTTTCTCTTCAACTCTGAGGGGCAGACAGGGTGAGGTAGACACCTGAGGAAAAGCTATTGGCTTGGTGGTCACCCCTTCAATTGCTCTAATCAGATATAATGTATGAAAAAAAGTGATTACAAACTGACAACTAACAGGCTAAGAATGATACGAATTTCCAGCACCATCTTCTTTCACCTCTGAATGAAATTGGTATTCAGCAGGGCAATTTGTCTAGACACCCCGTCTCCTAGTTGGATTCATCAAGCTCCTTAGCTCGCTGAAGTGACATACGTGTGATTATCATTTCAGCCGGGGATATGCCTGATCCCGCTAATACTTGCTTGCTGGATTACCCACGTGTATAAGCAAGACCAGCTTATGTTAGGTGCTTCTTAATTGCTTTCCAGACTGGAGCATTGAGTGACTCCAGCGCTGGTAATGAGATGAAAGCGCTTTGCACCTCTAAGGGTGGAAATCCATGCCACCAATAGCAGGTCTGTGCAGAATGAAATGAGATGGGTCTGTCCACTCAATGCCCTACGGGGCCCATGTCTCAAAAAGCCACTCTCCTGGCTGGCTCTGAGTTTTGCAACCTTTAATGTCCTGGAGGGTGAATAAGAGGAAAGCTGAAGTGTTGGACTGTGAATTGCTCTTCCAGATTCCCTTGGGTGGGACCTTGCACAAGCCATGTCACCTCTGTGTTTTCATTCCCCACCTGGAGGAGTTGTCAATACTCTCCCATTGCATGCCTTGTCTGTGTGGCTTTTAACACCTTCAAGGCTGTCTCTCACTGAGTGTTTGTACAGCACCTAGCACACCAGGGCCCTCATCTCAGCTGAGGAGGAAGGAGGAGGACTGGATGCTCCTTTCACCACTAGAGGGGGTCCCATACTGATGAAGCTTGGATGCGGCAGCTGTGACCTAGTGGCTAGAGCACGACTGTGGCATTCAGGGAATTGTAGTTCTAGTCGCGGCTCTGCCCCTTTGTGCCTCAGTTTCCCCTCCTCAGTTTTACAAGCTCTCCTTTGTACGGTGCATTTTGAGTCTGCCCAAACGGTGCCTGAGCAGAGGAAGCTCTTTCTCTAGGGATGGTCACTCCAGTAATAAATTCACTTTAGCCTGGTTAAAAAGAGACACCCACATGTGCCATTGTTTGGTGCAGGGGTCCACCCCAAAGCAGCCATTTCTAAAAATCCTGTTATCTTCTTCCACCTTTCTAGCCTGCGGTGGCATTTTGCAGCGAGGCTCCGTTGGCTGCTTTCTAACATCAGCGTAGCATTGCACAAGCTCTCCATTCCCGTTTGCCATCCTACCCCAGTCCAGACAGATGGGCTCTGAGTTGGGGCCCGTGACTCACCGGTCCAAATGGACCGGCTGCTGTCTTAGCCCAGACTCGAGAAGAGAGGGGCAGGAACCCACTTGTTATTTTTGGAGGCGAACCCAGGCCACTTTTCCAGCCACCGTGAATGCTGATGAAGAAAAGAGGATTGAGAGACAGCTTCTGCTTGCCCAATTTTCCAGCTCTGTGGGCAGGGGAAGAGGTCAGCATGACATTCAGCGTGTTGTACAAAACCCAGAGCACTGACACAAGCATTCCAGTCCGCCCTGTGCTTGGGTGACAGGCTTCTGCATCCACTCCTCTGTCCCCTAGAACCAGCCCCCTTGCCAAACCCTCCACGTTTGCTCTCTCTGTCCCTGCTGTCCCATTAAGCCAGACACTTTCAGGGCCTTGAACTCCAGCCCACCACGCTGCATAAGAATGGCCATACTCAGTCAGACCAACGGTCCATCCAGCCCAGTGCCCTGTCTTCCAGCCCTGTGGCCGGTTTGGCTTCGAATCCCCACTGGTGGGGGCACCTGGAGTGGGCCCAGGTCCATTAATTAACCATCTATCAACATTTCAGCTCAGAGGGCAGTATTTTTCCCCCTCCCCAGCTATCTCCTGTGGAGTGCCCAGAGCCCCGACGAACGGAATCGTCTTCGGCAAAGAGTACACCGTGGGTACCAAAGCTGTCTATCATTGCAACCAGGGATTCCACCTGCAGGCCACAGAAGAGTCCACCACAGAGTGTCTGCAGACAGGGCAGTGGAGTAACAGCAACATCCCTCCACAGTGCATGGGTGAGTAGCCTCCAGCTGGGCTCGGTCGCCTTATCCGCAAGGTGATTTGGAAAGGCTGTCCAGCCAAGGGAACGTTACATTTATGGCTTTGTTTCTGGTCTTCTAAAATGTGCAGCACGGCCCCCTCTGCTGGATGGATCGGGTATGTGAGCGAGAGCTACAATGTCGCCCTCCACAGCACATTTTGGGGGTGATTTTTCAAGATCCCCCCGCCCCTTGTAACACTCTGTAACAGCAAAACAAACAAGAAAAGTTAAGGACCCGCCCCAATGTCTTACGTAACTTCTGGACAGCCCCTGAGTGGCAAAGCCCTAACCCTACCCCACTGTGTTTCACAGGTTATCACCGGCTGTTTTGTAATTAGCTCTGTTCAGAGGTTAAAATCAGATATTCAGGCAAAGGACAGAAGAAGCCCTGTAAAAAGAGGTTGTGGTGACCCTTTAAGGGAGGCTGAAGGCCTAGCACAGTCTCTATCCAGTTTCAGCCCATAATTTACTTGGTGGGTCTTTTGCTCATGGTTTATGTCATGAATCCTGTTTGTGGTGTTTCCCCAATATGATGCCAAATTGTTCAGAGGTTAAAATCAGATATTCAGCCAAAGGACAGAAGAAGCCCTGTAAAAAGAGGTTGTGGTGACCCTTTAAGGGAGGCTGAAGGCCTAGCACAGTTTCTATCCAGTTTCAGCCCATAATTTACTTGATGGGTCTTTTGCTCATGGTTTATGTCATGAATCCTGTTTGTGGTGTTTCCCCAATATGATGCCAAATTGTTCAGAGGTTAAAATCAGATATTCAGGCAAAGGACAGAAGAAGCCCTGTAAAAAGAGGTTGTGGTGACCCTTTAAGGGAGGCTGAAGGCCTAGCACAGTCTCTATCCAGTTTCAGCCCATAATTTACTTGGTGGGTCTTTTGCTCATGGTTTATGTCATGAATCCTGTTTGTGGTGTTTCCCCAATATGATGCCAAATTGTTTCCCTCCTTTACTAAAAGGATTTTGCTACCCTCAGACTCTGTGCTTGCGAGAGGGGAAGTATTGCCTCCCAGAGGTGCCCAGGGGGGTGGTATGTAATTGTCCCAGGTCACTGGGTGGGAGCTCGAGCCGGTTTTGCATTGCGTTATTGAAATGGAACCCCTGGATACTGAACCCAGCCCTTGTTGCGGCCAACTCAGAGGGGCAGAAGGGTTACAGGAATAATGCCTAGGAGTTGTAGGCTTGGCAGCAATGCATGCTGGGAAAGGGGGACCGAGACGTGAAAGAGCTTCCTTTCCCCTGACCATTCTCTTAGCAGGCATCCTCTCTCCCCTTCCCAGCGTCCATTGCTGCCAAGCCACCAACCCTAGAAACTACGTCTCCCAGAATTTCCTGGTTCTGGGCTGTAAACAGAAACAGTCTGGGCTGGTGTTGAAGCCTTCCTTAAAGGACCAGCACACCCTATTACAAGCCCTAAGGCAGAAGGAGCCCCAAAGCAAAATCGTTAGTTAATTCCTGCATTTCTGCTTCCCCCCCTTTGCTCCCCCACTGTTGTGGCGGCTGTCCAGCCATCACCTGCCCCGATATCAACAGCATCACGGTGGAGCATGGCAGATGGAGGCTGACCTACGAGACCCAGTACCAGTACGATGCCCAGCTCATGCTGATCTGTGACCCTGGCTACTACTACACGGGCCAGCGGGTCATCAGGTGCCAGGCCAACGGGACATGGAGCATAGGCGACCCTATGCCAACGTGTAAAAGTAAGGATGGCAAATGTCAGTGGCCTATTCACGGGCAGAGTGCAGTGTTAAACATCTCACAGAGGAATCTGTTTCCCCACCACCACCAAGCCCACAAGCACCCTCCCCTGCATCCATACACACTGATCCTGCCCTTACCATGCCTTAGTTGCTGTGCTGCCGAATTGCTCAGGTAGAAGGAAGCTTGGAGCAAGGGATGGGCCACATGTTGATCTGCTTCTTATTTTAAATGGAACCGCTCTACATGGACCAAAATGCAGTTGTCCCAGGGCCGGCGCTTGCATTTAGGCGGCCTAGGCAATCGCCTAGGGCGCCAGGATTATTGGTGGGCAGCGTTTTGCCGGAGGGGGCGGCAGGCGGCTCCAGTGGACCTACCGCAGTCATGCCTGCAGAGGGTCCGCTGGTCCGCGGCTCTGGTGGAGCTGCCGCAGTCATGCCTATGGACGGTCTGCTCCTCGCGCAGCTCTGGTGGACCCTCCCACAGGCACGACTGCGGCAACTCCACTAGAGCCGCAGAGCAGCCAACCGTCTGCAGCCACGACTGCGGCAGCTCCACCGGAGCTGCAGGACCAGCGCGCGGGGCAGCGAAATTGCCGTGCGCCTAGGGCGCTAAAACCCCTAGTGCCGGTCCTGAGTTGTCCATCCTTTGCTGTCAGATCCCAGTCTGCCAGCTGCCACTAGTGCCATAGTGGAGTTTGCTTTTAAAACAAACAAACACAAAAATCCCACTTGAAAATCCAACCTGAGCTTCCAATCTGACACAATTGCCAAGTTCACAAGGGCAAACTGTGTAGATCTGTAAATCAAAACACTCTTGGCAAATGAATTAAGTGTCTCCTCCAGGAATCCTGTCTGTTCTGATGCAACTGCAGTGTCTTAGATCTTTCCTTTGTGAAAGGTCTTTTTCTCTCCTTAAGTGCAGATAGAGACAGAAAAAATACTCCTTCGAAATGGCACTTTTACTCAACCTTTGTGTCTGGAGATGCAGCTGCCGACTTCACTGTCAGATGCAAGATTTTGCTCTTGTTGGCATTTCAGGGCTCAACCTGTTCTGGGAGTGAATCAGCTCCCATTCTACCTCATTCTGTCAGCTAAATTCCAACTGCAGAATCTTGGTGGCAAGAGAAGGGGCAGAAAGAACCCAGCTCAATCCTCAAATCTCATATTGAGTTTGAAGCGTTAGGGAGTTTGAAAATATTAGAGACTGGCCAGACAGAAAGCTTGAAGAGGGTCAGATCTGAACTTTGTGGGCAGGACCTCAGTCTACAGCTTCTGATAATTAAACTTTGGATCCACACTTCCCCCCAGTCACTGGGGAAGTTTGGAGGGTCATCCAAACTTTGGGCACGTTCCCCACAATATATCGTTTGACTTTTAAGCAGATCTGGCAGTCACTGGAAGAAAATAAATATGGAAGTATCATAACCTTAGTCCCAGATTTGGACCTTAGCGTCCAAAATATGGGGGTTAGCATGAAAACCTCCAAGCTTAGTTACCAGCTTGGACCTGGTACCTGCTGCCACCACCCAAAAAATTAGTGTGTTTTGGGGCACTCTGGTCCCCCTGAAAAACCTTCCCTGGGGACCCCAAGACCCAAATCCCTTGAGTCTCACAACAAAGGGAAATAATCCTTTTTCCCTTCCCCCCTCCAGGTGCTCCTGGAGAGATACACAGACACAAGCTCTGTGAATCCAAACAGAGTGAATCTCCCTCTCTGTTCCCAATCCTGGAAACAAAAAGTACTTTCCTCTTCACCCAGAGGGAATGCAAAATCAGGCTAGCCACTTCAACACACACAGATCTCCCCTGATTTCTTCCTCCCACCAATTCCCTGGTGAGTACAGACTCAATTTCCCTGCAGTAAAGAAAAACTCCAACAGGTCTTAAAAGAAAGCTTTATATAAAAAGAAAGAAAAATAAGTACAAATGTTCTCTCTGTATTTAGATGATACAACACAGGGTCAATTGCTTAAAAGAATATTGAATAAACAGCCTTATTCAAAAAGAATACAAATCAAAGCACTCCAGCACTTATATTCATGCAAATACCAAAGAAAAGAAACCATAGAACTTACTATCTGATCTCTTTGTCCTTACACTTAGAAACAGAAGACTAGAAAGTAGAACTACTTCTCCAAAGCTCAGAGCAAGCAGGCAGCCAGAAAACAAAGACACAGAGACACAATTCCCTCCACCCAAAGTTGAAAAAATCCGGTTTCCTGATTGGTCCTTTGGTCAGGTGCTTTAGGTGAAAGAGACATTAACCCTTAGCTATCTGTTTATGACACGCCCCCCAAATTGCAGACAGTGGGGAATCTCACTGGCGGCGATTTCCTTCTAGAACTTGAAAATAAACAGATTAATACAACACATACACCTTTACATATACTCCTAAGTATATAACTAACAGACTTTTACATTTTAAGAACACTTTTTAACTACTGAATTCTGGGAAACTCTCACGGGAGAGTGCATCAGCAACTTTATTAGAAGCTCCTGTGATGTGTTGAATTTTAAAATTAAAATTTTGGAGAGCTAAACTTCAACGAAGAAGTTTCTTGTTGTTCCCCTTGGCAGTATGAAGCCACTTTAGTGCAGCATGGTCAGTTTGTAGTTGGAACCGCCGTCCCCAAACATATGGGCGTAGCTTTTCCAGGGCGTACACAATGGCATAGCATTCCTTTTTACTGACTGACCAGTGACTTTCCCTCTCAGACAGTTTTTTGCTGAGAAACACGACAGGATGGAAGTTGTGATCTGTTGCTTTCTGCATGAGCACTGCTCCTATACCACGCTCAGATGCATCCGTGGTTACTAGGAATGGCTTGTCAAAATCCGGGGCCCTGAGCACAGGGTCAGACATGAGCGTTGCCTTAAGTTGGGTAAAGGCCTTTTGACACTCATCAGTCCACTTAACTGCATTTGGCTGGGTCTTTTTGGTCAGGTCGGTCAGTGGGGCAGCGATTTGGCTGTAGTGGGGTACAAATCGCCTGTAGTATTCGGCCAAGCCTAAGAAGGATTGGACCTGCTTCTTTGACTTTGGGACAGGCCACTTTTGGATAGCATCCACCTTGGCCTGTAGGGGGTTTATGGTTCCTCGACCCACCTGGTGCCCCAGGTAAGTTACTCTGTTTTGGCCTATTTGACACTTTTTGGCCTTAACAGTTAGTCCTGCCTGCCTGATGCGCTCAAAGACCTTTTCCAGGTGTAGTAGGTGTTCGGGCCAGGAGTTTGAAAAAATGGCCACATCATCGAGGTAGGCAACTGCAAATTCTCCCAGTCCAGCTAGTAGACCATCTACCAGCCTCTGGAAGGTGGCGGGTGCATTTCGAAGGCCGAAAGGAAGGACATTGAATTCATACACCCCCGCATGGGTGACGAATGCTGACCTCTCCTTGGCAGGTTCATCTAGCGGTACTTGCCAGTACCCCTTGGTTAAGTCTATTGTAGAGATGAACTGGGCACGTCCCAACTTTTCCAATAGCTCATCGGTACGTGGCATTGGATAGTTGTCCGGACGAGTTACCGCATTTAGCTTACGGTAGTCCACGCAAAAGCGTATTTCCCCATCTGGTTTGGGTACCAGAACCACTGGAGATGCCCATGCACTGGTAGATGAGCGGATTATACCCATTTGTAGCATGTTTTGGATCTCCCGTTCTATAGCAGCTTGGGCATGAGGAGACACTCGGTAGGGTGGGGTTCTGATTGGGTGAGCATTACCTGTATTAATGGAGTGGTATGCCCGTTCAGTCCGTCCTGGGGTGGCTGAGAACAATGGGGCGAAGCTGGTGCACAGCTCCTTGATTTGCTGCCGCTGCAGACGTTCCAGAGTGGTTGAGAGGTTCACCTCTTCCACGCCACCGTCTTTTTTCCCATCGTAGTAGACACCGTCAGGCCACTTAGCATCCTCTCCCTGGACTGTAAACTGACAAACCTGTAAGTCTCTGGAATAGAAAGGCTTGAGAGAATTAACATGGTACACTTTAGGCTTTAGTGAGGAATTGGGAAATGCTATGAGGTAGTTTACAGCTCCCAGGCGCTCTTGGACCGTGAAGGCCCTTCCCATGATGCTTCCATCTTATGGGCCTGTTGCGCCTTCAAGACCATAACCTGGTCTCCTACCTTGAAGGAACGTTCTCTGGCATGTCTGTCATACCAGGCCTTTTGCTCTTCTTGAGCATCCTTTAGGTTCTCTCTAGCAAGGGCTAAAGAGTGTCGGAGGGTGCTTTGTAGGTTGCTTACAAAGTCCAGAATGTTAGTTCCTGGAGAAGGCGTAAACCCCTCCCATTGCTGCTTCACCAACTGTAATGGCCCCTTAACCTCGTGACCATACACAAGTTCAAATGGTGAAAACCCTAAACTGGGATGTGGTACAGCCCTGTAGGCAAACAGCAACTGCTGCAACACTAGGTCCCAATTATTGGAGAATTCGTTGATGAATTTTCGTATCATGGCCCCCAAAGTTCCATTGAACCTTTCAACCAGGCCATTGGTTTGATGGTGGTACGGGGTGGCAACCAAGTGATTCACCCCATGAGTTTCCCACAGTTTTTCCATGGTCCCTGCCAGGAAATTAGACCCTGAATCTGTAAGGATGTCAGAGGGCCAACCTACCCTGGCAAAGATGTCTGTTAGGGCCAGGCACACAGTGTTAGCCCTGGTGTTGCCTAGAGCGACTGCTTCTGGCCATCGGGTAGCAAAGTCCACTAAAGTCAGTACGTACTGCTTTCCTCTGGGCGTCTTTTTTGGGAAAGGGCCCAGAATATCCACAGCTACTCGCTGAAATGGGACCTCAATTATGGGGAGTGGCTGGAGAGGGGCCTTGACCTGGTCTTGAGGCTTACCCACTCTTTGGCATATCTCACAAGACCGGACATACTTGGCAACATCCTTGCCCATCCCCTCCCAGTGGAAGGACTTCCCCAACCGGTCCTTGGTTCTGTTCACCCCAGCATGGCCACTGGGATGATCATGGGCTAAGCTTAAGAGCTTCCCCCGGTACTTAGTTGGAACCACCAACTGTTTTTGCGGCTGCCATTCTTCCCGGTGTCCACCAGAAAGAATTTCCTTGTATAAAAGTCCTTGGTCTATAACAAACCGGGATCGATTAGAAGAGCTGAGAGGCGGTGGGGTGCTCCGTGCCGCCGCCCAAGCTTTCTGAAGGCTGTCATCTGCTTCCTGCTCAGTCTGGAACTGTTCCCTTGAGGCTGGGGTCACCAGTTCTTTCTCAGACTGTGGACTTGGGCTTGGTCCCTCTGGAAGCGATGTAGGTGATGGGGTTGTTTCCGTTGCTGGTGAACCGCTCTCCGCTGGTGCACCTGAGGGCATTTCAGGCTCTGGCTGAGCCTTTTGGGTATGGCTGTCTTTTGCTTCTGCCAGTTCTGGCTCGCTGGCGCCCTCTGGCGTTGAGTTTGAAGATGTGGTTGCACTTGCTGGTGCTGGTTGCTGTTCCAGTTCCGGGCCTGGGACTGGAGGTGCTGTGGCTGTTTCAGTGGTTGGCATGGAATCCGGGTCCACTACCTCTGTCTGGGTCTCTGGTAACACAGACGGGGCCTCTGTGGACGGCTCAGGAACAGGAATGGGTCTGGAAGCTTGCCTGGTTTGGCTACGTGTAACCATTCCCACTCTCTTGGCCCGCCTCACCTGGTTGGCCAAGTCTTCCCCCAGTAGCATGGGGATAGGATAATTGTCATAGACTGCAAAAGTCCACATTCCTGACCAGCCTTTGTACTGGACAGGCAGTTGAGCTGTAGGCAAGTCTACAGCTTGTGACATGAAGGGGTAAATTGTAACTTTGGCCTTTGGGTTGATGAATTTGGGGTCAACGAAGGATTGGTGGATAGCTGACACTTGTGCCCCCGTGTCTCTCCACGCAGTAACCTTTTTTCCGCCCACTCTCAAATTTTCCCTTCGCTCCAAGGGTATTTGAGAGGCATCCGGGCCTGGGGATCTTTGGTGTGATGGTGGTGTAATGAATTGCACTCGCATGGTGTTCTTGGGACAGTTGGCCTTGATATGTCCCAGTTCATTACACTTAAAGCATCTTCCATCTGATGGGTCACTGGGCCGAGGTGAGTTACTGGAGACTGGTGAGGTTGAAGGGTAGGGTATCTGTGGCTTTACTTGGGTGGTATGTGGGGTCTTTGGCTGTCCTCGGTGGTAGGGTTTATGGTCTGTGTGCCCCCTGGGGTAATCGTTCCCCTTGACAGTAGCTTTTTTGCTTTCTGCCAGTTCCATCCATTTGGCTCCAATCTCCCCCGCCTCAGCGATATTCTTGGGGTGTCCATCTTGTATGTACCGTGTGATGTCTTCAGGAACACCATCCAAGAACTGCTCCATTTGTATGAGGAGGTTCAGTTCTTCCAAGGTTTGAATGTTGTTTCCTGTTAGCCAGGCCTCATAGTTTTTTGCAATGTAGTAGGCGTGTTTGGGAAATGACTCCTCTGGTTTCCACTTTTGGTTTCTGAAACGCCGACGGGCATGATCTGGGGTTATCCCCATCCTGTATCTGGCCTTGGTTAGAAAAAGTTTATAGTCATTCATTTGGTGCTTAGGCATTTCAGCTGCCACCTCTGCTAAAGGTCCACTGAGCTGTGACCTCAATTCTACCATGTACTGGTCTTCGGGAATGCTGTACCCAAGACAGGCTCTTTCAAAATTTTCCAAGAAGGCCTCGGTGTCATCACCTGCCTTGTAGGTGGGAAATTTCCTGTGCTGTGGAGCAATATTTGGCGCCGGGTTGTTAGGGTTGGTTGGCACATGCAGCCCAGCTTTTGCCAACTCCAGTTCATGTTTTCTCTGTTTTTCCTTCTCTTCATTTTCTTTTTGTTGTTTTTCCATTTCTCGGCGGTGGGCCGCCTCTCTTTCTCTTTCTCTTTCTCTTATTTCCATCTCTGTTTGTTTTATTTCCAGTTGTCGCCTGTGTTCAGCTTCTCTGACTTGCTCTTGGGCCTCAATTTTTGCCTTAGAAGTCATGATTCCTGTTTTCTTGTGTTGGGGTGCCCTCCGGTGTTTATCTTCTGAACTGCAGGTTCTGTTGCCTCCTGAAGTCTGCCTAGCAACAGTGCTTTTTTCCTTTTCTCTCTCTAGCTAATGTTCAATGAAAGGAAACCAGAAAAACCACTTTATTTGCATGCCTATAAGTGCTGGTACGACTCTCAATGGGAGTGCTATTGTGACAAAAGACTGTTAATAGTCCTTAACGACTTCTGCTTAACATGCAAGCCACAAACTGCCAGAGAGAGCAGAAAAAAAAATTTCTCTCTGGTTCCCTTTTAAAACCAAACTGTTTCTCTCTGCTAAAAAGCCCTTAGCAGAGAAAAGAAAAATATAATATTTCTACTGGCTTCTGGGTTCTGTCTATCTCCCACCAGCTGCCACTCATGTAATAACCTTAGTCCCAGATTTGGACCTTAGCGTCCAAAATATGGGGGTTAGCATGAAAACCTCCAAGCTTAGTTACCAGCTTGGACCTGGTACCTGCTGCCACCACCCAAAAAATTAGAGTGTTTTGGGGCACTCTGGTCCCCCTGAAAAACCTTCCCTGGGGACCCCAAGACCCAAATCCCTTGAGTCTCACAACAAAGGGAAATAATCCTTTTTCCCTTCCCCCCTCCAGGTGCTCCTGGAGAGATACACAGACACAAGCTCTGTGAATCCAAACAGAGTGAATCTCCCTCTCTGTTCCCAATCCTGGAAACAAAAAGTACTTTCCTCTTCACCCAGAGGGAATGCAAAATCAGGCTAGCCACTTCAACACACACAGATCTCCCCTGATTTCTTCCTCCCACCAATTCCCTGGTGAGTACAGACTCAATTTCCCTGCAGTAAAGAAAAACTCCAACAGGTCTTAAAAGAAAGCTTTATATAAAAAGAAAGAAAAATAAGTACAAATGTTCTCTCTGTATTTAGATGATACAACACAGGGTCAATTGCTTAAAAGAATATTGAATAAACAGCCTTATTCAAAAAGAATACAAATCAAAGCACTCCAGCACTTATATTCATGCAAATACCAAAGAAAAGAAACCATAGAACTTACTATCTGATCTCTTTGTCCTTACACTTAGAAACAGAAGACTAGAAAGTAGAACTACTTCTCCAAAGCTCAGAGCAAGCAGGCAGCCAGAAAACAAAGACACAGAGACACAATTCCCTCCACCCAAAGTTGAAAAAATCCGGTTTCCTGATTGGTCCTTTGGTCAGGTGCTTTAGGTGAAAGAGACATTAACCCTTAGCTATCTGTTTATGACAGGAAGTCTCTGGGGTCACACTTCTGATGTCACCTTCATAGTTTCTTTAGAACTCAGGCTGCCTGAATATTCATAGATTCATAGAGTTTAAGTCCATAAGGGACCATTAGATCTTCTAGCCTGACCTCCTATATATGTCAGGCCATTAAATGTCACCTCTGTGTATCTTTCCAAAAGGCATCTGAAATACAAAAATATAGAGATTGTCTAGTCCAGTATGCTGTCTCTGACTTTGACCATTGCCAGATCCTGTAGAAATCCCATACTGGGCAATTCTGGAAATACCAGTCCATAGGGGATGTTTCTTCCTGATCCCCATCAATTAGAGTTTGGCTTATGTCTTGAAGCATGAGGGTTTATACCCCATATGTTTTCATCTTGTGTCATGTAATTGTGAATGTTCTCATTAGCCATGTAAATGTCAAATCCTCTTTTTCAATCCTGAAAAGTTCCTGGCCTCAGTAATAATTTGTGACACTTGGTTCCACAGACTGCATTGCATTCCAAAGCATTCCCCCCAGCCGCTCTTCCTTACTGCATGCTTTGGGATCTCTTTCAGTTATCTCCTGTGGAGACCTGCCAACGCCTCCCAATGGGAACAGGATTGGGACTTTAACCATCTACGGTGCCACGGCCATCTTCTCCTGCAATACTGGCTATACCCTGGTGGGGTCGCGTGTGCGGGAATGCATGGCTAATGGGCTTTGGAGTGGAAGTGAAGTGAAATGTTTGGGTAGGTGCTGGAGCGATATCTGTGTAAAGTGATGAATTATGTTTAACAAAGAACGAGAAACCAGAAGCCCAATTCAAGAATTTATATATGCACTTAAGTCCCACTCCCACTGAATTCATAGGGGTTTAAGCACATGTTTAAAGGGGATTTGAGGCTCAGCTGATCAGAGTGTAACAAGCTTTGGGTTGGGAAGATGAAAGAGGTTTATAAAAGTGAGACATTTGTTTTTATTTGTTGCTATTTTATTTACTTTTGTGGGGACTAGGCCTTTTCACCCTCTTAGGAAATGCCCCCGGTCCTGACCCCAAAGCACATTCCTGTCATTGGAAAGACACCCATTGGCCCCGTGTCAGGCCTCGTATCTGGAAATGGGAAGTCCTTTGCTTTGTGGCCACCAGCCTCTGCGTGCGCACAGTTCTGAAAGGATCTCCTTGTGTGCCCCATCCAGCTGGGCACTGCGGCATACCCAACCCCATCGTCAACGGGCAGATCACCGGGGAGAATTACAACTACCGAGGCAGCGTGGTGTACCAGTGCAACCCTGGCTTTCGCCTCATTGGGATGTCTGTGAGGATCTGCCAGCAGGACCATCACTGGTCTGGAAAGACTCCTGTCTGTGTGCGTAAGTATGTTGTCAGGTTTATTTAGCCCTGCTATTGAAGGGAGAGAGTTGGAAGTGTCAGGGCATTGTTCATCTAGGAGGTCAGAGACTGAGAGAGCAACTGGGGGAAAAGGCATTTGAATGAGCAAGGAAGGATGGTTGGAGCCGGTTGGGGAGGGAATATTTTGCATCTAGGTGATCAGTCAAGGTTTCAGCCCTAGTGAGAAATGATTGCCAGCTAGGCCTGTATTAACGACTGTGGGTTGGGAAGATAATCTCAGTCTTGTTTCTGTCGCCTACAATAAAAAAATCCCTCTCCCCCTCCGAAATGATACCGGTGTGTTGGTAACCTCAGCTGCATTGCCAAGGAGTTTAGTCAGCATGGAGGATAATTGCCATCTCACACCTGCAGGCGGTCCTTCCAGCTCAAAGTTGAGACACATGGATGAGGAACATCGGCTGCAGCCCGTTCCGTACCGCTTGTCCTCTCCTTAGCCAAGTATCAGCCTCAAGGGCTGTGAATCTGGCACCTTTCACAAGCATTAAAACTCATTTCCAAAAGGGAGAGAATAAAATGTAATCAGGTTTCCAAAAGATGCACTGAATTGGAAGCAGACAAATTAATTCTCAGGGCGTTCCGAAGAGCTAGGGTGATTTCAGCCACCGTGGTGGGAACAAAATAGGACTGGCAAACTGTGTAGTCGACCATCCTCGTTTTGCTTTCTTGTGATTTATGGGCTTTCTCATGAGCTGTCCCCCTGTTGATTTTGTGCCTCTAATCTACCATCTGTTCAAGAGATCCCTACTGCACAAAGAATTTCCCTTTGCTAAAATACCTGTGGCCAGATATTCACAAATTGCCATGGTGTGTTGCCTCCCTCTGTGCCCACAACCATTGTGAATTCAAAATGAGTGCTTGTGTGCATGAATATATCACCTGCATGTGCAAGAGAATGTGTAGCATGAGTGGCAAGATTTGCAATATTGACCGTTGATTTTCTGTACACATTTCAGTGTAAGATCCACAAACCCTCTCACCTTTTTCTTGGGTTTATTTTATTTTTCTTCATATATTTTTAACTGATGAGAGCTTATGAAGTTGCTGCACTTGTGTCTGCCAGAGGACCATGTCCTGCGAGGTACATTGGAATGGAATAATACCATTCTATATTCCGATCTCAGTTCCACTGGGATCAAACTGGAGAAACCGTATTGAAGTCATATAGAAAAACCTCCATGGCAAGGGTGGATGTCTGCCTAAAAGATAACTTGTGGCTGAATTAGAGGATATTGGTATGGATGTGGGAGTGACCAGGTGACGTTCTCTGGACCTGTGTGTTACAGGAGACAAAATCATAATGGCCCATTCTGGCCTTAAAAAGTATGAAGCTAGTCTGGATTTAGACCTGCCACCAGAATCTGGCTCAAAATACTGATTCTCAGCTCATTTACACTTGAGCAACTTTATAGACATCAGTGGAGTTACTCCTGATTTACATAGGTGTTAGTGAGAGGAGAATTAGTCCCTATCCCATGATAATTTTTAGGAGTCACCTTGCCTAAAATGCCAATTTTTCCTTTCAGTAAATAAGCTAATTAAATAACTCACTGGCTTTCTGACTATGATGTTAATATCTTCCAATCAACAGATGACGCAGTCCTTATGTTTCATATCCTGGTTTGTCGGTTGTTTGCTTCCAACCTCACCTGTCTGTGCTGTAGCTTTATGTGTTCAGATGCGATAGCAGCATCCATTTCAGAGCAGGATACAAAGCAGCCTGCAAAACAGTAAATAATACAGACGCGAGTCTGATTGTTAGAGCTGGGCTCAAACTGCAAAACTTTATGGAAGCTCCAAAATTCAGGGCCAATTGCACCCAGGGTTTTCCTTCATTCTGTTATGAGGATAAATGTCAGATGAAAATTGGGCTCAGGGTCTGAGACCAGATTCCAAATACACCCAAAGTATGAGAGTGTTTAGAGGCAAGATTTTGGTTCATCTTTACTAGCCATCTGTGATCCACAATGAGATGCAGAAAACACATTTAGCCCGCTAAGTGAGTAATGAGCCTGGGCCAGTAAGTCAGATTGCTGGGTAGCCAACCGTTATTGACTGGTGGGAATTTTCAAGCCACACCTTCAGCCAGTTAGATCAATTAAACCACAGCATTTGTAAAGCACATGCCTTTTCATGGGTCGGTTGGGTTCTCATGGAACAAATCCAACAGAAAGTCTGTATGCCCAGCCGATTAGAATGAAGCAGGTCCCATTGCTTGACTGCATCAATGCACTTCGCACTAGTGACCTACCTTTCTAACACAGGATCCTTAATAGCACTTTCAATTGCTTAAACTTAGCTTCATTTCCTTTTTTGGCATCCTGAGCAGGGACCTGATATTCAAAGATGGCCTCAAAGTAATTAAAACTACAGCAGCCCGTTGGGGTAACATACATTTAAAGTAATGAAAATGGAGCACTGTTGGGTTTTGAAAATAGGTGCCTTGAGGCTGTGTCATTATTTATATAGAAGCGGGGCCTTGTGTTATCCCATCCTAATTCCCTGCCTTGTTAATGTTTCTTTCCTTACACCTGCTCTACAACAGTTGCTATGCTATGTATGAACTTGAATTTGTGATAGGTGCAGTCTAAAGAGACTCTCCCTTTTATGTTGACAAAGAATCCACCACCTAGTTCATAACTGCTGTAATAGGACCCTAATGGTGACTCATGGGTACCTCGGAGAGACCCTGACATCTGCTTCGTGTAGCACCAAAACGCTATCAATCTTCATGCTTCAAGGCGTAAACAAGTCACCAGCTAGGGTCTGGGAGAAATTTCTCTCCCCATGGTATAGCCTTGCCCAATTGACCAGGTATATTATTTTTTCTCACCTTCCTCTGTAGCATTTGGTACAGCTGCTGTTGGAGACAAAACACTGAACTTCTAGGAATGGATTATCAATCTGTTCCACTGCGGCAAATTCCTTTGTCCTCCAATCAGTGTTGCTTTCTTATTGACTATCGAAGGATGCCATGTTCTTAACGTGGCCAGAAGCTGAAAATCCTCAAGCTTCCTTTGCAAACCGAAAATACTGCTGTACTCTGGAGTAACGGTCCCCAACTTTACTCCTTGCAGTAGGGTTGCTATGGCTTTAAATCCTTTAAGACCTGTTTCTGTAGAAGGGGGCGCAACCAGCCATGAGCCAACCATGCTTCTGTCAGGGGCGAGGGGGCCAACCAGCCATGAGCCAACCAAGCCTATATTAAATCCAAGCACTGTCTCTACTGGTTGTCCACATAATCCTTTTGTTGTGTCTGTTGTCTCTCTGTCCCCACCCTACCCCTCGTATTGTCTTCAGAACATAAGCACTGGGTCAGACCCCTGGCCATTTAGCCCAGCATCCTGTCTCTGACAGTGGTCAGCCCTAGTTGCTTCAGAGGAAGGTGTGAGAAAACCCTGCAGTAGACATTCTGGGATAACCTGCTGATGTGTTTCTTCCTAACCACCATCAGTTAAAAGCTGATTTACACCCTGAAGCAGGAGGGTTTATGTTCCTCTCTCTCATCTCGTGCCATTTGGATTGTACGCTCTTTGTGCTAGGTAACAGGAACCTGATTTTCTTCTTACTGTTAAATCTATTTCCTCTCCCCTTCCTCCCCCTCCCCTCCCCCAGTGTGACTCCATGGACTTCAAAGGGGTAACTTCTGGTTTACACCATGGTGAGAGAGAGAAGAATCAGGCCTCATGTCTTTGAATGTCTCGGTGGAGCCTAGCACATCTGTGGGTACTCAGGGAATGAATGGATAATAATGCTGGGATTTTCAGAGGAGCCTAGGGGAATTAGGTGCCCAAATCACAGTGAAATGCAGTGGGAACTGAGTGCTGAACTCCCTTAGGAAATGCCCCCAGTAGTAGCAACAGAGGGAGAGATCCCCAGCTGGTATAAATCAGTGTCATTCCAAAGACATGACTCTCCATGCTGAGGGTGGCTGTTGTGGTATATGGTGGTATTTTCTTGGTGACTGTATTCCTTGAGAACTGTCCTTCCAGGCTGAAGGCTCATTTTCTGCAGCCACGAGGACCACAGAGGTAACGTCCCCACTTTCTGATTGTAGCCATCACTTGCGGTCACCCGGGCAACCCAGCCAACGGCCTGACGCAGGGGAGCCAGTTCAACCTGAACGACATGGCCAAGTTTGTATGCAACGTCGGGTACCACTTGGAAGGGGCATCCCAGTCACAGTGCCTGGCGAACGGCCAGTGGAGCAACTCCCTGCCCACCTGCCGCAGTAAGTTCATCTTCCCCCTGGCCCTCATTCGCCCACTGGGGTTGAGGCCTGGAGCGTATGAATGTGCTGGAAGGGGTAGATGGTGGTTCGAGCTATAGTCCAAGGATCAGAAATGCCTTCAGGTGTGCAGCGTAATGGGGTTGTGACAGTGGAATAGCAGCAGCTCGATTCCCCCCTCCTCAAGATCGTGGGTGTATCAAAGGGGCGGCATGGGAAATGGCAGTAGAAGAAGGGTATGTTCCACTCACAGGGACTCTGCTTCTATTCTCATCGTGAACTTTTTGATTTCTAGTTACAAACCCTGGGCCTCATCTTCCACTGGTGTAAATCTGCACCACTCCTTCGCTTTCAGCGTCACATCAGTCTGTTGATGTGGGTGGAACTCTGCCAGTTTTCACCAGCTGCTACTCTGGCCCAGGGAAAAACCCTTGCAGACTGGAGCTGTGCTTTGTTTTTCCTGCTCAGTCATTCCTTCAGCTGACATGATGCTATTAAGGTAGCAGGGGAGGGTAAGTGGGAAGCACAGAGAGGATGTGATGGGGGTTTTGCTGATGAAGGAACGGTGCAAATGCCACACCCTGTGATCAAGCTGAGTTGGACTTTGTTTCTCTCTGTGCCACGTCCTTGGTTACTCCTGGTTCCTGAAATCCAGTTAGATGCCATCATGAGTCAATATAAAGCAGAGTTTGCAGCTGAGTGGGAACATAAGAGTGATGTTTGAAGGCCAAACATTCCTATGTGGCATAAGCAGATACGACCCCTCTCCCTCCCCGCCCCCGAGTTCTGGGGCACTGCACCCAGAGCTGATCCCAGTCCTGAGGCTTCACACCCTTCCTTACCACCTTCCAATCTATTGACGTGTGAATTGCTAATAAGAAAAAAAATCACTGGGCCAGATCTGCAGCTGGTCTCAATCAGGATAGGCTCCATTGAAGTCAGTGGGGATACGCCAATCCATACCAGCTGAGGATCTGACCCAGAAACACTCGGTCATGTTCCCGTATGCTAACCCCTCTTCCCTCTCATTTCCAGGGCTTCCTGCCTCCTTCAGTATTAGCGTTAAAGTTCACTTACCAAATTCCCTCCGTCCCTCCCCATCCCTGCACTTCGTTCCTCTATACTCCATCAAGCCACTTCTCTGTCCCTACTGCTGCCTCATCAATGGTAAAGTCAGCTCTTCTCACCTGCCCGCTAACTGCCCGATCCTGCAGTGAGCCAATCAGCGAGGCTCTGTCTCCACACATCACGTGGCAGGATTGGGCCCAGAAGACGATCTCTTCTTTTAAATCCAATTATTTTGTTTATTTTTTTTAAAGATGGAAAAAAGACCCCAAACTATGGAATGTATGACTTGAGATTTCTTCCCCTTTTCCTCCTTGTTTGGAGAGTCCTTTGTTCTTTGTTACACCCTTTGTTTTGTATTTTTGTTTTCTGTTATTTGTTTGCAGTTGTAAACTGTACTGACCCCGGGCACCTGGAAAACAGCATCCGTCAAGTGCAGCCAAGTGGTCCTCACAGATTCAGCTTTGGAACAACTGTCTCATATCAATGCAGCCATGGATATTACTTATTGGGCACACATGTACTTTCCTGTCAGGGGGATGGCACTTGGGACCGGTCCCTCCCACAGTGTCTCTGTAAGTTGTTCAGAGCCTAACCCTTTTGTTTAGGGCATTGCTCAAGAAGTCATAGTCAAATGATCCATTGCAGCCTTTCATCCCAAAGGGTTTCCATCACTCTTTAGCTGAATGATACCTACAAGATGTAATCCAAAGCCCACTGGAGTCAGCGTTCATCTTCCTATCCACTTCACCAGGCTTTGGATGGTGCCCCTAGAAGGGAAGAAATATGGTCTAGGGAGAGATTAGATTAGGCAGGGATCCTTTCACCCACCAATGAAATGCAGACACCTTTGAGTTTGGATTTCTGACCCCATTGCGCTCCAGCGACAATATCGTAGGTGGCGAAGAGAAGCGTCAGTTCTCCGGTGGATCCCATACAGGAAATTTATAGCAAGGCAGCGTATAATTAGCCACAGCAGATTTAGCACAGCTCGTACACATCCGAACGTCCGCCCACCCACTCGCTCACATGTCTTTTGAGAAAGGTAACGTTAGTTCAGTATCGAAATAACCACCTTCATTGCTCTTACTCTTTTGCAAAATGCATGTTCCCGAGGACTCGCTTCTTGACACTTGCTGTAGATTTTTTTCCCCTTAAAGTAACCTTAATGCTTGCTGCCTTTAAGTTAGTTACAGATGTTTATACATAAAGGCACAGTGAAGAGAGATGGGAGATTCTTTGCCAAGACTTGGGTTAAGGGAGCAGACTGATTTAGGAGATGGGAGCTCTGAGCTGTGTGGTTTTGAGCCAGTAGCCGCACCATTCAGAACTGATCGAAACAACATTTGAATGCACTGCAGGGTATGTGCTTTGGGCTCAGGTCTTGGAGAACTCTTTCTGTTTCATGAGGCATGCCTAGAGGGGAGCCTCGTAATGCACCCTGGGGTGTGTTGTTGCTTATGAGTGCTTTATAGCTCACATGTGCGCACACACACGCTGCTGTCACCTTAAAAGTGTATTAGACCCTAGAACTCTGAGCCCCAACCAAGTTTGGACCCATATAACCCCGAAGATTGGTGTTTGGAGCCAGACAGGATCAGACACAATGTAAGAAAAACATTTTATAACAACAATGGCAAATTTCAAGTAGTAGAGCATCATCTAATCCTATGGTGCTTAGGTACAATGGGGGAGTGGCAGTGTACAAAACCTACAGATAGAGACAAGATCTGTAATACAGTACAGGAGGTTCATACTAGTCAGGCAGCTGGGGATGCTGGACTAGTAATACTTAGCTCTTCCATAATACTTTTCATCAGTAGATCTCAAAGCACTTCACAGGAGGTCAGTATCACTCTCCCTTTCTTACAGATGGGGAAACCGAGGCACAGAAGGGCAAAGTGACTTGCCCGAGTCGTGCAGCAGCAGAACCAGGAATAGAACCCATGTCTTCTGAGTCCCTGTTCAGTGCTCTAGCAGCTGTCACACTGCACTTGGAGCCTGACTGCAGAGTCTTTCCACTGATTGCAATGGGCATTGGATTAGGCCCTGAGAAAATGGCATAATTCACCATGCATGTAATGGGCCCCAACAGAAAATCCAAAGCCGCCAAATGTATCATTATAATCCAGCAAAGGTGATTGCAAATTATATAGCTGCTCAGGCAGACAGAGAAAGCAGAACCTCTCTATGGATGTGCTTACTTCCTGCACAGCTAGACATAACCTTTCAGTTAAAGTCTCCTCGGTGGATCCAGTCAATTTTCCATGAAACCCATAAAGCACTTAACAAGGAAGAAAGGCTATGTGGTAGGGACAGGGGGCAAGTGAGGTGAAAGGGAAACACACCAGCTCCAGAGGAGCGATGGTTATTGATTTTCGTGTTTACATTCCTTCTTCAGGAGTAAAATCATTAGGATTTCTTTTACTTGCAATTGGTGCATCTCCTGTTCAGGAGTTGAACCTTGCAGGACAAATAGGTCAAACAGTCAGAAATGGATGGGGACAATCAAATCTCCTACCTAGCCACCTAAGTTTCATTCAGCTGAGCTGTTCCAAAGCCTCAATCTTTTTTTTAATTATTATTATTAATTTATTTATTTATCCTTTTTACACCAAGTCATAAAAACTAGTTTTTTGGCACATTTTCTTTTCCTTTGTTACCAGCATGCCACCATCTTACATTTACAAGCATGCTGCACAAGCCATGGGAAATTGACAAGTGATAATCACATCCTTAGAATCAGGCACTCAAATCAAATAGCCACCTGCTCATACCTGGGTACCTCAATCCGGGCTCCTTACATCCATAGCCAAGCCACTAAATAAACGTGGTCTTGTGGTTTAAAAACATTGAGCACATACAGCTTCCATTGACTTCAGAGGATTTTATGGGTGTTTTCACCACCTTTGAAAATCAGACCAATTTATTTAGCCCCTGTAATCACTACTCACCTTTTAAAATGTAGACCCAGGAACCTTACCTTCTGGTAACCCAGGTTTGAGCATTTTGGCTAGTGAGTATTTTAGAGAAGGAAAAAATCCGGTTCTCTAAGGGGCAGAAGAGGGACTCTGATACAATAAGTGAAATCTACCACAGCAAAATCTAGCACAGTGGAATAAATTTGTTCCGACTGTCTGTACAAATGCTTTACAACCCCCAATACGGTCACAGATTTTTAGCTTAGATGTGCCTGCTGGAGTATCCATTATGGAATTGTTAGTTACAGTATGAGTTTATTAGCTATCAAACTCATTTCTTTTGAAAAAGGCCTTTGTTTTTGTCACAGCTCTGTGCCAGTATCTTTCAGTGCCCACGTACTGTATATAAACATCCGCACCCTTTTCTTTTTCTTGAAGTATGCATCATGCATTCCACCTACGCAGAAAGGGGAAATGCATCCATTGCTGATATTTCCCTTCAGAAATCCTAATGGCATGTGGCCCTCCCATTAAGATTCTTTTAGATCAGATCATATTTAATTGCCTTTAGAGCTGTCAGCTTGTTTGTGAACAGCCAAGCTTCATCTACCCTAATAGCTAAGCTAAATAAACCAATTAATTATTGTTAACAATGTTTTTACTAACAATCATAGGGTGAGCGGTTCTTGCAAGCTGCCAGAGTAATTTCATCAGGTGTGACATTGCCTCTAATATGGCCACGTGTTGACAGAATCCCACACTGCCAAGGGATATGTGCGTGAGTGTGTAAATATTCATTTTTAATAAGGGATGGATGTTCATGGGAATGTGCAAAGTGCATACCTGGAAAATCCTTGTTTGGGTGTGCATTTGAGTATTTGCATGCACAGACCTGGGACAGCCCCTGTGCAAATGTTTACATGACCAGCCCTGGGGAAATCCATCCCGGGGACCAATGCAAGGTTTGTGCACCACTGCAACTTTATTTTGAGCACCTCAGTGGTGCATGACTCTTGTGCCAGCTCCTCTGAGTAGGGAGTAAGAGTATGCAAGATTTCAATGGGCAGTTCATGCTAAGGTCACTCAGGGCCAGATCCTCAACTCATGTAAATTGGTGAGGCTCTGTTGAAGTCTTTAAACCATGATTTGAGGCCTTCAGTGGTTCAGACATAGGTTTGGTGTTTGTTGTGGGAGTGGGTGGGTGAGATTCTGTGGCCTGCGTTGTGCAGGAGGTCAGACTAGGCAATCATATTGGTCCCTTCTGACCTTAAAGTCTAGGACTCTATGACTCTAAGTCAGTGGAGCTATACTGATTTACACCGACTGAGGGGTCTGGCCCATAACTGTTGATTGCTCTGTCTCTGCAAATTCCACTTTGTGGGTGCAGAAGGGGAGTGTTTTGCAGCTGCACCCATTGCACCTTCCTTTTGAACGCTCGTCCCCTGCAGTTAGATAGTAACACAAGCCATAATGTTGTTCTCTTTGTTTCAGTGGTTTCCTGTGGCCATCCTGGCTCCCCGCCCCACTCCCAGATCTCAGGTGATAGGTACACGGTAGGGTCTGTCATCCGCTATAGCTGCCTGGGGAAGCGGAGTCTGATTGGCAACTCCACTCGCATGTGCCAGCTGGACGGGCACTGGAGTGGCTCCCTCCCTCACTGCTCAGGTGAGAAGGCCAGGAAACTTGGCCAGGGTTAGTGTGATGACCCTTTGTTTCTTCACAGGCCCATGGGGAGGGAAACAATCCACCACACTTCCACCCAGCCTCCAGCTGGAGAAGAGAAGCCACAAGGCCTCTCAAATCTATATTCTTCGGAACAAAGGAGGGATTTGGATCCTGCAGGACTTGGAAAGCCCAGCTGGAGCTCAGTGGTTCAGCCTCCAGAACCTTGGACAGCGGGTGCCGATAAAGAGTAAACTTTGTCCTGTGGCACAGGATGAATAAATCATTGCAGCGAATGCTCTAAACATAAATAACACAGCAAAGTCAATACTACAGCCTGCTCTTTGCTATTCAATGGCTCCTATTGTGCTTCTGTGAAGAGCATTGATTTGGGGGAGGTTTCATACTCACAAATTGCTCCTCACAATGTAACCTCAGATTCTTCCTTTCTCTCTCTCTCATGCATTCAGATAAGTCAGGTGCTCCACACCTGAGCTGTTGCTCCATGCAGCAGCGCTGTCCCATGTGCCAGACATCACTTGGATAATGCGCATATACATGGGATCCCCCATGTCCACAACAGGCAGGGATAGACTCACGGTAACCGATTTCCAAGTGCTCATCGCCAGCAATCAGGCCTATATTTTCAAAAGCGCTCAGGTGTCAAAATAAGTGATAGGTTCACGAGAACCCTCAGCTCCCATCTCAACACTTGCAGGCAGATTTTTTGAAGATCTGGCCACTCATCTTGGTGCCTCCCGGAGAACTGAGCTGATCTGAAACTCTGGACCAGAGTGGGGTTTCTACCTCCACAGGTTGAGAAATGTCCTGATAAGCAAACCTCACATGTGATAATGAGAATCTGGGGTAGGGCATCAGGGGAGAGGAATCCATCCTTGTTCCAGTCTTGTTCCTCAGCCACATCCAAGTCTCTTCAGTCACAAAATCAGCGGATTCCCTCCCAGATGGAATTGAAAAACTGCCTGAGCTGTGTAAAGCCCCACTCCCACACCTGCAGCCTCCACCCCCTTGAGAGCAAGGCACGCAGGAGATGGGACTCTAGCTGGAGCAGAGGCAATAGGGGGAAGTGGTTAATTTTTAATTTTGCCACTTTCGACCTAGCAGCTCCACTTGACCAAGTTTAACCTGCACTTAAAAGGGGGGAAATATTAAGAGACAATTTCATCCTCTCTGAAGGACATATCTACAGAACAATTTGTGATTTGGTTAGTGTTTTATGGCCACTTGGAAAGTTTCTTCTTTAATTCATATCCATTTTTTTCAAAAGCCTTCAGCATTAGCCTAACTGCTCCTATTGAAACCAGTGGGACGGAAGGTCTGCTGGTGCCTTCAGAGAGAACAGAGTTAGGCTAGTGCCATGTTCTTTTGAAAACCTCATCCTCTGCAACAAACTCCAAACCACTTGGGACCTGATTTTCTCCCTGCTACCCCTCCCAGCTTCCTTGCACCCTATGTGAGTCATTTACAGCCCTGCAAAGTGGGCATGAAACATGACCACTGGTACGTGTCAGCGAACAATTCTGATTTGCTACTTTTTCACACCAAACTCAACTTGCACTAGGCAAGTAAGAACTAATGTGATGGGGAATCAGACCTTTTGTCTTGTGCCTGTGCTTTAATAATCAACAATTCAAACATCAGTTAAGAGCCTGATTCTCCATTGTTCAGCATGCCACCTCCTGCCCCCAGCACTCCCCTATACTAAGGGAAACATAGGGCCATCTATGCCACCTCTGCAGTGCTCCTGCACTGGGAAAATTGTCCTCCGGGGCCATCCTTTGCACCCCAGAGTGATCCATAGAGGCCAGAATCCAGTTGAGGCTGTTTCCAATGCAAAGGTTTTCGCCATGTGCAGGCAGCTCGTTAATTGCGACAGTGACTTTAGCAAATCAAAACAAGCGATTTTGGAATAAGTCGCCCACAGAAGAGAACAGTGAGGCCAGAGAGATTCCCGCCACCCTTTAAAAAACAAATGTTTTCCTGGATGACAAATGTCTTCATTATTTTTCCATCCAGCACAATGCCACAAAGCTCATTACTGTAGCAAAGCACAGAGGGCCTGGGAGCCAGGGGCTTCAGCTCTAACTGTAGAAGTGAAATATTGCTCCCTGAATTGGGGCTGGTGTGTTTACAGAGATCATTAGCAGAGAGAGCTGATAACAAACAGGCTTGGCATGAGCCTGGGATGTGGGGAGACATGTTCTCAAAGAATCCCTGCAAGGCAACCTTTTCAGCTGCCTCTCTTTTCATGTCCCCCTAACTTTCCGCCAGCAGTGCCGAGCATTAGCAATTTCTGCGAGCGGATGTTTCTCGGCTGGGTTCCTAGTGTGTCTGTGCTGCAAAGCTACCAGCTCCTTGCTCTGCAAGGATAACAGGGTTGGGGCAGGAGGCTTTGAGCATCTCATCATTTCTGCTTGGAGGGGAACCATCCGCCTGACTGATGCTGGCAAACAAACCTCTTGCTGCCTAAGCAGCTGCTGCAGAAAGTCTCTGCATCTGTCTAGGTTTCTTTCTGGAGTTTCAGGAGTTATGGGACCGCTTTTGCAAGTGCTCAAAAAGCTATGAGCTTCCAAAGACAGTAGACTCATGGGATGAAATAACCACCCATGCAGAAGGTCAGCACAAGAGCTGCATTCGGACTTTGCTGGCTTTCCCCATCGGATGAATTTCATGCTTCTCACTTACTACAGTGATGTGTGCGGTATAATGGAACATGCCTCGCCAGGGCTGTAACAGCCACCACGTTTCAAGGCTTGGATGACTTGTGGGAGAGCAGTTTTAGACACTCCCCCCCACACACACACATCACCAATGGGTGAGGGAAACTTGGAGCTCCTTGGCCTGCTATGTAATTCTGCTGCTCCAAGGGAGTCACCAGGAGCAGAGGGGTGAAACTGAGGGAGAAAATTCAGGCTGGCTATAAGAGAAAAAAACGTAGTGGCTGTGAGATCTCTCGGGTTGTGTCTAGTCTCCCAAGGGAAGGGTGGAAGGCTTATCATTTAGGGGCATTTAATCAAACCCACTGGGCAGAACATTGGAAGACATCCGTCCCTGGGACGGCAAGGAGAGGGAGTGGATGGGTTTATAGATGGGTTTCCCCCTACCAGGAGAAATTCTATGGCCTGCACTGTGGAGGAGAAGAGTCTTAAAGGTCACAATGGTCCCTTCCCACCTTAAAATCTATGAGGCTCCAATAACTATGGCTTCCTGATCCCAGCGGATAACTAGAAGGTTAATGAGAGGATACAGCTTATAGACTGGCTGCTCTGTGGTAGATGCTTGTATGACACAGGTGACTCCTCTCTGCTGCTGGGGGGAAGATGGGCCAGGACCGATGCCTGCACTGCTGCCCCTGGCTGTTGCTGACAATGATTTTTCTCCGCTTGGCAGGAGGCAGCCAGGGAACGTGTGGTGACCCAGGGATCCCTTCACATGGCATCAGGCTGGGCAGCGAGTTTGGTGTGGACAGCATGGTTCGGTTCAGCTGTGAACTGGGCTACACCCTCCGGGGTTCGTCGGAGAGGACCTGCCGTGCCAATGGCTCCTGGAGCGGCATGCAGCCGGAGTGCGAAGGTACCACTCCCTCCTTGCGGGCTGTCTCTCCAGGGGAACCTTTGAGGCTGCTCAATCGTGGAGTACGCCACACCTCTGACGGTGCTTGTGTGCCCCATGTATTGCATCTCAGAGGCAAGCACCGTGATTGTCTCATTGGTGAGGCCCAGTGAGGGCTAGTCCTGATGGGTCCCAGTAACCACTCAGACACATGGCGAAGGGCCAAGGTATTTTACTAAGCTTGTCAGGAAAGGGAAAGGTTACAAATACCCTAGGTACAGAGGCTGAAACAGTTACAGTTCAAAGTGAGCCATAGCAAGAAATGTCTGGGTCCCAGGAGCCGACCAACGTAGAGTCCAGGCCTAGAGCCTCAAGTGTCCTCTCCAGTCCAGACTCTGTTCAAGCAAATAGGAGTTTGTGGGTTTCCAGGTCAGACTCAGTTACTGTGTCTCTCTGGAGCCTTTCTGCAGTGGTTCCCTGCCCAGCCGCTGCCACTAAGGTCCCACACAGACCTGCACCCTGCTGTCATGTACGCCATTCACAGCCTGGTCTGCCCTTGGCTCTGCATCCTGTTCCTGGAGATTCCCCTTTGCATTCAGCTTCTCTGCAACTCCCTGCCGCCAGGCAGCCGCCACTTCCAGACACAGCCCAGTGACTTTCTGGCGCAGAACTTTTCCCCTCACCTGGCCAGGAGATTGGGGATGTGCAGCAGAGAGGGGGCTCATGGGTGTTGTAGTGCCCACCTTAGTGGAGCCATCACAGCAGGATAAGGAGGGCTGCCTCACACCCAGCTTTGCTGTGCAGGAGAGGCAGAAGGCATACCAAAGCCCCACTTCCTCCCCTAAGGAGGGAGGGCAGGAGCACGGCTGGCCTCCCCCCTGCTCCAGTTGGCAAGAAACCACGAGGGGCACCTGTTTCATTAGCTTCCTCCAGGGTTTGCTGCCAATCTTTGAGGGGACAGTGGTTCACACTTCTGCACCCTCCAAATAGCTGCAGGTCTCATCCCACATGTTCCACTTCCCAGCAGGGGAGGGGTTGGATGCACATGTCTCAGAGGCAACACCCTCTGTGCTGTGTCCAACCTGGATCTGCCATGCCTCATGCAGTGGTGTCACTGAGGCCCCACGATGGCTGGGTTCATTTCAGCATCTGAGGCTGGAATGAGGAAGAGCCCTTTTGCCTGTTTTACCTTGGTTGTGTCTGCTGGAGGCTGATCCTCAGCTCTGTTCAGCCCGGGTTCCCACCTCACCAATTATTGGATTGGCTGCAGGAATGGCTGGGTGAAATTCTCTGGTCTGAGCTATCCACGAGTCAGACTAGATGGTCATAATGGTTCCTTCTGGGCTTAGAATCTCCAAATCCGGTGTCACACCAATGGATTAAATCCCAGTTTGGGGGAGAAAATTCACGAAAAAGGGAAACTTTCCTTGCCTGGAATCTTTGCGAAACCCAGAGCTGGTGTATGCATGAGTAAGTTACATGACACAGTGGTACATAATGCAAATTAAAATCCTAATAAAAATGTTTTTATTTTAAAAAATCCATTTTATTTTGTTTGAAGAAAAAGAATAAACCCCCCTAATCCAACTTCATAAACCCCAGGCCAGCTCCTGCGAGCCACTCTGCTGCCTGTTGCTATTACAGAAGTATTTAAAAATCAATCCACAAAAGAACAAAAGCCCCAAACTAGGCAGGAAACCGATGAGCATGGAGACCTGCGTAAGCCCTTCTCCTCAGCTGATTTGAAAGAGCTCAGAGAGAGTTTAAATGAATTGGAAATTTATTCCAGATTGATGCAGCCCTTGATTGAAGACACTACGTCACATTTATTAATTTACCGAGGCCTTGGGGCAGGAGGGGCATTATTTTTTCTTTTCCCCTTTCTTTTGGTGGAGGGGATCAGCAGGGGCTGTATATATTAATACTGGGATCAATAACCGCTCGATTTTAAAAGGCACCAGAATGCAGTGGGGATATTTTAGTTTTGAATCACAGCTTTATGAATAATAGTAACATTATTCCTGTAATGTGGTGGTTTAGGGTTAGGCTCTTGCTGAGCGAAATAGGCAAGTCATTCTCAGTGCGGAGTCGTGCGCTGTGTCTCTGTCATTTGTATTCATGGCAAGGTGCAAACACGGTCAGGTATCCGTGGGGCTTCACTCTCTGAGTCTTAGATTTGACTTTCTAGAGCAGGGATTTCCATCTGTTTGTTTTAATGTTGTGAGTACATTTAAGGCAGGCAGGAGTGAGGACTAACAGCATTGAGGCAACACAAGCAGGGTTATGCAAGCTCTTCAACTGCACTTATTTCACATCTTCTTAATCCCGACCTGCAACACAGCCAGCCTCCCCTGGCACCCTGAACCAACACAGCTCTGCCAGAGTTTCCCTGTCCTAATCTGCAGCACCCCCTTCCTGTTCCAGTGCGGGGCTCGCCACACGCGACGCTGCGGATACCTTGACTTGCAGCCCCTCTGCCAGGCCAGTCTTGGACTCCCCAGTGCCCCTCTCTTGGCTACTCCAGCCCTGTCTCTACTGAGCAGACTGTCAGTTGTGCCAAATGGTGCAGGGGAAAGTTTGGGACATGGGCTGATCGGAGACTTAGGCCACTGGCTCACTGACCTGAGTCAGGCTTTGAACAGAGGGTTTGAGAACTGAGCCAATAAGGCTGACTCTCCTTCCCAGCCTGGCAACCCCACGGCCACTGGTATAGCCATGTGCACGGTCATTTTTGTCCCACGCTGCATGGTAGTGGGGTTTTAACCAGCAGCTGGCCCCAGGCATGTGCATTTTGGAAGAGGTGGAAAGCAGGTGGCAAAGTCCTTTCTCCCACCCCCATGTGCCCCCACAGGGGCAGCCAGTGCAGCTGGAAGCAAGTATCTACCCAGACAGGCATGTTTGGGCAGGATGGGAGCCAAGCCCAGGCCCCAACCCGCTATCCACCAGGTTGCACTTGGGGAAAGAGCGCAGGCAAGTGAGACAAAACTTGTTCTTTGCTCTGTTTCTGTCAGTGTCCCTGAAGCCAGTAGTCCATAGCCAGGCAGGGTGCCTGCCTCCATCCCTGCTGAAGGTGCTTCCCCAGCTCAGTGCCCCCCTAAATCTCTTTGGACCCTAATCAGCTGTATGTATTTTTAGCTAAGGATATACATGTAGTGGGTAAGGCCAAAGCTTTCAGTGCCTAATGGGGCGTGAATCCCTATTTAAGCAGAAGCACTATACTGAACAGAAGCTACAGGTGCTCAACTCCTCTGCAAGTCAGGCTTCTTACTTCGATGCTTGACTTTAGTCACCAAGGACCCGATTTGGCAATACACATCCTTAACTTAGAGCATGTTCTTAAGACCTATTGGCGTCAGTGGACATAAACACAGACTTCCCTGCTTTACAGAAATGTGCTGGGCTTAAATGCATGCGTCAGTCCCTCTGATGCACTTTAAAGCTAAGTGTGTGCTTAACTACTTTGCTGCATAGAAGCCCAAACACTGACATCTGTGGCCTGCATACTCTACATGTCACTAGCTGATTGGTCTGCTTTGGAAACCACATGCAGCGTGGGGCTTTTTTAGCTTCTGCAGAATGTGATAATAGCTTCTCAGTAACTAACCACGTTCCCAGGCTAATGAAATCATATTGAAAAGCTTGTTCTGACCCAGCTGCTCATAAGTCTGTAGGTAGTTGCAACTTCATCAAAGGCATAACTCTTGGATCGGGTTCAACAGACCCTCCATAAATAAGCTCAGGTCCAAGAACTCCCAGAGCCAGGAGCCGTCTTTTATTAGCAAAAAAAATATTTATTTTTTTTTGGACGAGAGGAGGGAGAATATCCCCAGCACCCAAGTTCCATATTTCCCAACTCATTAAAACCTGGTGATTAAAGGTCTCCAAGGCGTGATCCGAATCAGAGTGATTAATATGTTCCATATCCCTAAGTCGGGGCTAATCATATTTTAAAACTTCCATATTTCTGAATTAGCCCATTTGAATGTATGGAAGTCTCCATGGGAGCCCCATTCAGCATTGGAGTGGCAAAGCTCCAGCGTGCCAACGCAGCCATTCAGTGCCTCTGTAGGGTATTGTCTGTCTCTGACTCACACCTCACGCTCGGCGGCTAGGAACAGAAAGCATAATCAAGTCAAGAGGGGCCTGCAGGGCCTCAGTTCAACCCTGCACAGCAAGTGAAAATCATTCCTTTCTGTTAGCCGCAATGCAAAATGAGCGTGGAGGAGCTCTGTCCGTTCTTGAGTAGACCAAGGTCTATGGCACAGAAAAAGCACCGTTGATTAATTGTTAATGTTGCCAAAGAGGCCAAGAAATGAAAGGGGACAGAGATCAAGCTGCCATCTTGCCCTTTTGAAAGCAAGGCTGCGCCAGCTCACTGCAGGCGCTGCGCTGGGCAGAATCTTCTGTTGCCACTGTCAAGTGGTGTGGGCGCAAGTTGTTTATAGTCCCTAGAAGTCCCAGCTGAGATCAGGACCCCATTGTATCTGGCACTGTACGGACACGTAAGACAAGACCATCCCTGCACTGCAGGTCTTACCATCTAAATAGACCAGGCGGGGAAAACTGCAGCAGAAAGAGGTGATATCCCAGTCCAACAAAGCAACTGAGCACGAGCTTCACTTTGAAGACCACAGAACTTAAGCATGTGCTTAATTTAAAGTAAGTGGTTTGCTGAATCAGGACCAATGTGACTCACCCAAGGTCATAGAGAAGGGGTGTGGCAGAGGCAGGACCCAAATCCAGATCTACTGAGGGCCCAGCTGGATAAGGAAAGGGACTTTATTCCCTCGAGCTGTCAGGTGCCTGTCAACTGCTCTAAAATTCAAACAAAAAAGAGGAGGAATTACTTTTAAAAAACCTACAATCATTTTTTCATAAGGTACAAATGGATTGAAATCAAACGAGCCAATTATCGGTAGCGGCTGGAACCCCTCGGCGCTGCTGACTGTGTTAGACAGCAGCGGCCGCATCGTTTCCAGTAGAACCAGCTTTCCAGGCTTTCTAAAATCTCAGCTTTCAAGCCCCATTTAGCTTTAATTTCCAGCAAGTTTTAAAATGTAAATGCAAATTTACAAGCTCCCTTCCCTTCCCCTGCTTCGCCGTCCCTCTCTCCATGCACAGTGCTAAGGAGTGAGGGACCGGGGGAACAAAACAAAAATCACTTGCTCTCCTGCACAATAGACTCTGCAATTGCATTATTAGTTGCCATTAAGCTTTATAGTTTCTCCCCTTCCTTGAAAAGCTGAATGGAACATTTGCTTTTAGCGTGTTTATTATCACGCCAGATTAATTAAACAAAATCCGCAACCAGAATGAGGCAGGACCCTCGCTGGTGTTTGCCAGTTTAAGTAAACAGAAATGTGTTTATTTTAATTTATCCCAATTTGACCACTGAGAATATGCTTGTGACAGGATTTCTTTTTCCCCCTCTGCATGTTGGGTGGAATGTAGGTTACTATTAAATTTAAACAGTATGTAAATTACCATCTGCAAAGTGAAGGCTTTAGGACGCCAAAGGCTCTGAGCTATAGGTTATTCCCGCAGTGGGTTTTGCCTGATGTGTCGGGCATTGTTAGGAGACCAGTTCAGCCTGTCATCTGACTGGCAGCAAGACCCAAAAGGACGATTCTGTCCGCTGTAAGGATTAGACCGGGGGGCATGTGTGGGACATTTTATTTACATGCTACCTAGACTGGAATCCTCTTTAGTAAACAGCTTTAATCTGTGGGAGAGGAGAAGAGAAGCTTTATTGCTGTTCCTGGAGGGAATTGCCCTGCTTCAGGTTTGACAATCTCATGGAGCCTTAAAACGCCACCAGTTCTGAAGGGAAAGGACCTTTAAAAAAAAATTAAAAGAAACACCACACAGTGTAGTTCAATGGGATTCACCCTGCCAGGCAGAGGGAATGTTAAGAGCAGCACTGTATGTCACGGTATGGAATGAGAACATGTGCCCTAGAAGCCTCTGTAGTAAATAAATAATAACATGGCCCCTTCTTCTGATATGTGTGATGCCCCTTATGCCAAATGGTAGCTGATATCTGTGACCTTGTAGCTTGGCTTCCCAGGGGAGGGTAAATCAGCGACACAGACTGAATGTATTCTAAATGTAACTCGCTATGTGTAGGCACATACATCAGTCCTGAACTGAGATGGTCAAGCAGCCCACAGGACACTCCCTTCTTCTGGGAATCTCATCCCAACGCCCCTGCCTGGTTCCCTGGAAGCAAATGGGCCTCGAGAATTGACTCTAATCAGAGCCCAAGGCAGACACCAAACTCCCCTGCTCCCTCTCTCCCCAAGCTGCCTCTTCACCCCCTGGCATAACTCAGAACTAACCACCACACGCCATGTCTTCCCAAGAGTCAAAACTTGCTCGCAGAAAAAGAACTTGGAAGACTCTGTGACAGGTGGATGCCACCTGATGTGCTGAGATACCACTGAGCCTACCTGTTATACCAACCTGGGCACCCTTTTTACCTGTCTTGCTGAGCCAAGCTATTGAGCTTCCTCCAAGCCACACACAGGCAGGGCCGCACCAAACTGCAGAACGAAACAGACACTGAGGTCAGTTCTGGGAAGGTTCAACTTAAGGGACTTGCCCCAGCACTCAGGAGTCCACCTCCCTTGGAATGTGGACCCAAAGATATATTATAAAATCCGCCTCTTCCCTCAATATGGAGGAAGGTATGCACAACCTCTTATCTCGCCCCACGCCCCATTCAATTATGAATTGTACACACAGGGGTATGTTATAAATAAGAAATACGTTTATTAACTACAAAAGATGGATTTTAAATGGTTAAAGAGATAATAAACAGAACAAAGCAGATTACTGAGCAAATAAACCAAAGTACGCAAACTAAGCTCAATATATTTAAGAAACGGGTTCCAAAATGTAATTTCTTAGCCTAAATGTTATTTTAGGCAGGTTACAAAGTTTCTGTGATTCAGAGTTCCAGTTATATTTCTTTTCAGACTGGACCTCTGTCTCAGTCTGGACTCCCTCCCACCTCCCCTTTAGGTGTCTTTAGCAATCTTTCTTCTTGAGCAGACAGGCCATGGAGAGGAGGAGTCCTGTTTGTCTTCCTCCCCATCCTTAACTAGGAGTTACGTAAGGTGGCAATCCTTTGTACCCCCCACTTCCCTTCCAGTGGAAAGTTACAAGTCCCAGGTAATGTTTAGTATCAGATGACAAGACCACCTGGCCCAGTAGTGTCACAGTTATGTCCCGGGACACCTCCCAGGAGGGGGGAGAGATTAGTATCTTCCTTGTTCTGTTGTTCCTTCCTGATGGCTCATCAAATTTGATGGCCTCTCATCTGGTGGGTGTCTTCCCATTACACAGCCAGTTGTAATGGTTACATAGTCCATATTCCTAACTTTAGATACAGAAATGATACGTGCATACAAATTGGATCATCATGTTCAGTAAATTATAACCTTTCCAATGATATCTTACAAGACCCATCTTGCATAAAGTATCTCTTATGTCATATTAATATCATAAGCATATTTTCATAAAGAATATGGAATGAAATGTCAAAGTTCCACCTGGTGAAAACTTCTATACCAATAACTGTTACTACTCACCTTCATTTTGAAGTCACTCTTGATTAGTAGCCATCTTTGTTTAATAACCGGAACTTCAATAGGTAGGAAGCCATGCAGGAAAGCAATCAAACTTCCCCTCGACGTAACAGCAATGAGGGAAAACAATTACATGTTGAAAGGATCTACAACTTCCGAACTACATCAGCTTGCAAATTTTCAGAAGAGTTCATGGCCAGATTTTCAATTGCCCAGCTCCCATTGCTCCATTTACAGCCAGATTTTCAAACAGTCTCAGCACTCAATGCAGTGAGCTCTATTGAAAACATAAGCTGATGCTGAGTTTTTTCTTTTTCTTTTTTTTTCCCCAAAATCCTGGTCCACAGGTGTATTTCAGGGGTCTGACCACAGTCTGGTGTTTGTCTGTGTGTTGATCTGGATTCTCTAATCTGCTCCGGCTTCTTTCGGACTTTGCTGGCCGGTGCAGATAACTCGTGCCGGGAAATAAGGATGCTGCTTATGCTCTGTTACTGTCTTGTGCAGGCACGCAGCCAGTTTCACCACTGAGCTGCTGTTTCTCTCTATAATGGTATTAGGCACCTCATTAGTGAATCTCATGTACCACCACAAATGATAAAGTCCCATTACTTCCCAAGCAACGCTCGCCTTCCTCATTGTAATTCTCGGCCTGGTCTCCCGCCCGGCACAGGGCTCTCTCCTTATCTTTAGCAGCAATGGTGATTACTTTTAACAGCCACGTCTATCATGTTGGTTTCAGAGGGCCTCCATCAGAATAATATAGGCACAAAATATAGATGTGCTACAGAAACAAGAAAGTATGGGGTGAAGAGATTTACAACAATTAGGTATTAATAGAAGTGTTTGCAATTAGATGTGTGTGTCTATATACATCATTTTTAGTGGTAAGCATTCCACTGCATTGCTCATAAACCAGAGTATGTTGTACTAACTCTGGAATACGGTAAGGCTGTCTTAGTGGTTAGAGCAGGGGATTGGGAGTCAGGACTCCTGGGTTCTGTTCTCAGCTCTGTGAGGAGAAGATGTCTAGTGGTTAGAGCAGAGAACGTGGAGTCAACGTTTCTGGGTTCACTTTCTAGCTATTCCACAAGATCATTATGTGATCTTGGCCAAATAATTTCATCTTTCCCTGCCTGATTTTCCCATCTGTTAAAATCAGCATAATAATGCCTTCCTTGGGGGCACCATTCATTACTCATTTGAAAGCGCACTGAGACCCTGAGAGGAAAGGCACTACAGAACACCATGGTATCATTACTGCTAGACCCCGAAAGTGAAACTGACTAAACAGATCAATCTAATTTCACTTTCCATGGCTGAGGGGAAGTTCAAGAAAATAATCAGCATAAAGTGTGAAAAGTGAATTAGATCATTAAATCCCTCTCCGTTTTGACAGGCTGACAAGCTGTTAGTAATGCAGGTGGAGATTTATAAACCCAGATTCAGAGCGGGAGTGTGGCTGCTTTGCACCAGACTCCTGGCATCAATCCAGCCACCGTAACAAGCCACAGGAGGCTCACCTCAGTTTAGGGTGATGGTGGGTCTCATCCCTTGAAATATTTTCCAGTTAAAGAAGGAACAAGATTAACAGTCCCAACCCATGTATTTTGCTTGTCGAATTATTTTCTTGTTCAGTGGGGAGTGGGGTTGATTTTGATATGTGCTCCCTGCAAACACCAATGCCGTTCAGTTTTCTTCTGTCACCTGATCATGCAAGGTGCTCTCAGCTCCCATTAATGCCGTGGGAAATTCTTTACATGGATCGTGGCTTCCTGGATTGGGCTCTGAGTTATTTTAAATATGACTTTCAAGTCTGAGCATTTGCCCATAAGTTTGAGGTCTCTTTTTTATCCAGGGCAATGCAGGCTCTTGGCAGACGTCTGACTGGAATTACTACTCTATATTCACATGCTCAACTGTGCCGTAACATTGCACCGTCATCATTCCTTTCCAATTGACACCTTTTCTGAAGTCACAATTAATTTTTGTAGCAGTGGCTATTTTAGAATCGGCTGTGTGCATTTTGGTGTATCTGCTTATGCGAGGTAGGTTGTGGGGGGAGAGAGAGGATGATGCATAGACACGACAGTGAAATATTAATCCAGTGCTTTTCCTGAACTGATAGAATCTGACTTTTATCCCCACATTTATTGGAAGTGACACTAGGTATCATTGAGACTTTGGCTGCCTGAGGAATCTGTAACTAGAGAGCTCCCCGCGTGATTTTCGTGCCATGCAAAATGTCTGCGCACACAAGCTGGAATGGTTATTAGTTTCTCCCTGTCAAACAGATACACATCTGACAAGCTCATATGTTAACCTGCTGTCAGCAAACCAAGTAAAAAGGAAGAAGGGGGCCTCTCCTTCCATTGAGCAGCTGTGCACAGGGCATTCATACCATGACTCAAGTGAGATTCATTTACCTGTGCGGAATGGCAGGCAAGATTCCATTCCCACCGGTGTCTGGTCTGGGGGACAGCAAGAGAGCCTGGAGACTTGGGCACCTTGTTATTTCCAAACTGATGCTCTTGCGGCATGCATGACAGTGCTGCATTGCCAGGGGAATTTCCTTGTTAAATAGTCAGAGACAAGCGGTTTAAGCCTTTATTGATTCATGTGATTTTCTTTCATGTACTGTAATTCCACAGTAAGTGAGGGCTGGATGCAATTATTGCAGGTACTTATTTTGCCATGACCGGACTGTGCGTACTGCCGTTCAGTCTGATGCCCTTTTATTGCAGCGGTATCAAGGCAGTTGAGATATAAAACCTGGCTGCTGACAAACCTCTCATTGTATCCTCGCAATAGTCTCCCCCAGCTGAAAGCATAATTGGACAGACGCAGGCAATAAGCAGGAATGGCTGCCATTATGGAAGGGTAGCTGAGTCCCCTGCTGCTTCGATTCCCTTGGAGTCTGCAAAGATTGGCTTCCACAGCAGACACGAGCCCCTGCTATGATACTCAGATCCCAAGAATTTAACTGTCTACAGATGCTGGGACCTAAGGGTTTGGTTCAACCCATGATAGAGACTTGAAGCCAGCTGTGAAATTCAGAGCCAGATCAGGGTGCCGATTCCCATGCCCAGATGTGTCATAATCTTGAGCTGCAAGAAGCACCGGAAGGGAAAACAAGGTGTCTCATGGCCCATATTAGCTCCTCTATTGACACTAATGTGACGATCATCGCCAGTTTCTCCATTTGTGCAGCCACTTCTAGAAACTGTGTTGAACCCACCTTATGTCACGCAACTCACTGAGCCATCATTCAATGGCTATCAGTTTTGGTCACTACCAATCTGGGCTTGAATTCAGACTAGCAATGAGAGACTCCAATAACCTGCTAGTTCTGAGCTGTCTACGTGTCACTTCCTCCTCCATCATTCCAGCTAGAGCCCAGCTTTTTCTCTTTGAGCTGCATTTCAGGTTCGGCTAATTTAAGGCTCTATCCTGCAGAGTGATCAGTATCCAGGGGCATAAAACCAGCACCTCTTTCAATTCAGTAGAGACCTGTAATCCAGAGATGCTTGCAGCCGGGGTATGTTCTTGAATCCCAGTGTAAAATTAATGGGGTATGTGCTGGAGTATCTTGTGCTGGAGAAATTAGCTTCTAATGCAGGAGAACTTCTCAGTCGCTCACCACAGAAGTCACACAGCATTGAGATGTGCTTCCTCGTGGTTACCCAGGGCAAGTTGTATCCATTACTCTTGGGATTTTTTACTTGCATTGGTAGGTACAGTTGATTTCACTCCAAAACAGCGTGTGGTCCACTAATTAATCCAGAGATTTTTGCAGCTAAATTGCTTCAGCTGAGATCAGGGTTATCTTTAATTTTTTTTCTAATTCTACTGTTTTGGCTTTTTAGTTATATCTTGTGGAAACCCAGGGACTCCAAGCAATGCAAGAGTTGTGTTTAATGACGGCTTGGTTTTCTCCAGCTCCATTATATATCAGTGCCGGGAAGGCTATTATTCCACGGGAGTGCTGAGCAGGCACTGTACTGTCAACGGGACCTGGACAGGCAGCACTCCTGAGTGTACAGGTGAGCATCTGAGTGGATTCCCAGGAGACAAGGTAAATAACAAACATAAGGCGCTAGGGCTAGGTTTTCCAAGAGTGCATGTGACTCCAGTTTAAGACTTGCAGGCATCAGCATGCACATGTAAACCCATTGTGTTCAGAAGTGTAATAAAACTGTCTACTGCCAGTGGAAATAATTCTTTGTGCAAACTCTTGGAGGCCCCGAGTGCCTCATGGAATATTCCAGCTTCAGGTGGTCTTTTCAGCTAAGCTATGTGCTCTGCAGTCTTAACTCTCATGACTAGACATAAGCTGTGCTACAGAGGAGTCCTGCCCCATGGTGTGTCAGCTCCCAGAATGTGCCCTGATTTGGCCATAGCTCGGAAGCTTTTGTTGAACATATATTGTGTTCACTTAGGTCCTTAGAATGACAGATGAAAGGTGCGGATGATGCCAGGCCTTTGTTAGGAAAATGTATTCTGTCTGCAAACATCCTACAGCATCTAGGACAAACAGGGACAAGCCATGTTTAAAGGCATGTTAACGGGTTATGATTAAACTCAGGGCCCCCGTAATGTGCTAATTAACATGTTGTTTTGCATAATGCTAGGCCTTAGTGCCATTTGTTATGACTATTGTCCACTCCACTGAGCACGGGCAAAGTTTTTTGTGCACACATTTCCAAACTTTGCCCTGGTTGAGCCAGCTCCCTGGTTTACCCTGTCGCCCATATATCTGTGGCTGATAGATCACCATCATCTCTTGAAAGATAGTGGGGACTGTGAGGTTTCTAGCCGTTGCATATCCATATGCTTGAGACGTTATGAGCATCAGAAAATTTAACCATTGCATCTTCTCCTTTCCCAGTGATAAACTGTGGGGATCCTGGTGTACCAGCCAACGGCTTTAGGCTGGGAAATGACTTTAACTACAATAAAACGGTAGTGTTTCAGTGCATTCCTGGCTACATGATGGAGTCGGACAGGGCATCCTCTTTGATTTGCACAAAAGACCGAACCTGGAACGGCACCAAACCTGTCTGCAAGGGTGAGACCCCATTTACTATAGATGTCTGAGGATATTAGGTTGCAGGCCTCAAGACTCCTGTAACTAATGATATCTTAGTAAGCTTTACTGCGAAAGTGCCACATAACTACATGGGGCCAGACTCTGAAATCTGTGCTCTTATTGATGAAGCAATTATAGAAGTCGTCATTGGAACTACTGGTGAGTAGCTGGTCATCAGTGGGCGTTAAGGGTCTCTAAACCATATCAATCCCTCACTCATTCAAGAAAATTATGCTGAGTAGGTCCAAAAATAATGACCATCTAACCTATACTGTGGTTTAAAAGAAAGAAATACTCCTATATTTACCCTGCGGGGATACAGTTTACTCAAATTGCCCAGGCGCTGTATGATACATCACGTGCAGCCAAATAGTCACAAATAGGACATTCGCTGGACTGTAGTTCAGCATGGCCAGTGAAGGTAAATCTGCTGCCTTCTAGGAGAACCTGGATCTGATTCTCCATTGCCCGGCACCAGGGCAAAATGTTTCCTTTCTGAGTTAGAAGCATGCGGCTTTCCCCCTGCCCTCACACACATCCTTTGCCCTGGCGCAAATAACTGCACATGATTACTGCATGCAGCTCGCTCCCCTTAGTGGAGGGAAACTTGGCACAGTGCACATCGTCACATTTGCCCTGGTAGTGTCACCTGACAGACAGCAGGAGGTCAAGATGCACAGAACATGGAAAGCTTGCAGGAGCGCACGCAATAAATGATTTTTAAAAGTAGCACCCACTCCAGCTGCTCTGGGCAACCCAATTGTATGCATGACGTGCAGTAGGAGGGACAATTGGCCCCAGCCTAGTTAAAAGTGGGCTGCAGAATCTGTCGTCGTAAGCATCCCAATGCACAAGAGGATCCAAAAGTAGCCTCCACAGTATGGAAGCTGCCCGGTGGTTTAGAAGATATAAATAATCCATGCCTTTACCTTGTAGTGATAGACTTTGAAATTACCCAGCCGCTGCAAAATTCTTAACCTGTGCAGTTTATGGTTTCTTAAGTATGATTTATGACTTACTAATCCAGTTGCATGAATGTCTCAGGATCCAATAACTGTTGCATTACTCTCGTAAGTACTTCTTGTAGAAATGATCGACGGTATTATAGCTCTGCCATGCTAAAGTGCTGTTTAGCTGTGTATATATAGTCTTCAGAGCAACTTTCACACTGGAGGAATCTGTCCATCCTACAGTAGCTCAGATTTAAGAGTCACATAGTTTTCATGTGTTTACCATAGTTTCTTCTTTGCACATTTACTAATGATCAGAGATGTTTGATGTTTAATGGTTTTTCACTCTATCTTGAGCCACTCTCTCCACCTTGGTATTGCACAGAGCTGAGTGCTAACCACACCCAAGTCCCTTGAGTTCCTTTGACAATCCCAGCCTCAGTCTGCGATGCAACAGCTTTCAATCAACACAACAGTGTGTGATGGTAGAGCTAATGCAAATCGTTCTTAACAAACTTCAGAACCAGCCTGACTTCCTTTTGGACATGTCATGGTTTGAAAGGGAGAGTTGAAGAACTGGTGGCCCCTCTTAAAGATCAAATGTGTCCATTTAAAAATAAAAAGTATGTATATATGAAAGCCACATTTTATTTGAAATCAAACATGGACAGCAAGCACCCTCTAAAACAGAGCTTTCTCCAAACTGGGGTAGCCTCTAAGGGTCAGATTCTGATCCAATTTGCACCAGTGTAACTCTGGAGTACATTCATTGACTTCAGTGGCATTACTGGGGATTTACACCATTGTAAAAGAGATTTGAATCTCGCCCATTATGAATGGCTGAAGCACTTTGCATAAATATGCAAGTCTTCACCCCAAACTCAAATCAAACCTGAATGAAGCATTTTCTTTGCCTCCCAAAAGGTCTGGAAAGCTTTTCTACCCCCTGCTTGTATTATTTTTCAGAGCTATGGTTGCCTCTGCTTCTCTAATCAGAATGCGGAAGCACTGGGTATCTTGCAAGAGAGGCTGATTTCTTTGTCAGTGTTTTGCTGACCCAAGGGTACTGACAAAATGTGAAGCAGCATCTAGATGCTTGTCTGATCTCAGACTGCAAAGTTCTTAAGGTCCACCTGTCAGAAATGCAGGTCACTTGGGATCTTCCATAAATACTTCACTCCCCTGCAAGTCTGTGAAGTTAAACGCTTCCTTCTTTTTATTTCTTGCCACTTTGAGCTAATGTAGCAAGAGCAAGACACAATGTGGCTAGATTCTCACTTGGGAGCTGCATTGATTTACACCAACAGCTGAAAGCCATGCTCATATGCACTTTAAAGCAGAGTATTATAAAACTTTCCAGCCAGGCAAAATTCAGCCTAGTTGTTGAGTTAATCGCTAACTTGAAACTTGTCTAGGTTTTCCAAAATCTGTGAAACTTCTGGAGTAGCTGGGGTGATGTTCCCACTAAGCTGGGATCAGATTCATAATCTTAGGTGAAAGCTAGCAAAAGCCTGCTGATCTGACTGTGAGGTTTGGGATTTAGCTGACCCTAAAACGCAAAGAAAAAATCCCAGGATACACAAACACACATGCATATAACAGAAAGTGTGCACAGACCCCCTCTAGGTAAATTCCCTGTGATGCATTCAGTTCACAGAAAGTAACTTTGCTCCTATGTGGATTTGTAACTACTCTGAGAAGTTGTTAGAACTGAATATGCTTTTTGTTTGCTGCTCAGCTATCACCTGTAAATCCCCACAAGTCATCCCCAATGGGAAAGTCGTGGGCTCAGATTTCAGCTGGGGCTCAAGTGTGAGCTATGCCTGCCTGGAAGGATACCAGCTCTCGCTACCTGCCATCCTGACTTGTGAAGGGAATGGGACATGGACCGGAGAACTGCCACAGTGTTTTCGTAAGCAGACATCCATGTGTATTCGTGTGCAAAGGGGATGGAGCGCTAGCCTTAAACTCCAACCCCTCCCCTGCCCCACCACCTCCAAAGGAGTAGTCTTTCTTGATCCAATTAATGGTCCATCTAATCTAGTATCTTCTCTCGAGCATTGGCTAGTACCAGACGTTTGAGAGAAAGGTATGAAATCTCCATAATGGACTATTATGGTATAACCTGCCCATGGGAGAAGTCTCTTCCCACCCATACACAATTAGTGATTGACTTATTTCCCCAACTTCATGCATGCACCCACGGTAGCAGGAAATATTTTGAATTAAAGGCAAAACACTTTTGTGTAAAGCATAACCTTGGCTGCTGCTCTGGAAATTGCCTGGTACATAAGGGTGAGTTGCATCTTGGAAGGGGATATTAGGGATCGTGACCCAGTTGTTAATACCATCCGTAAAAGGTGTGCCTGATGAGGGATGAAACTCATGGTGGGATTTTATACATTGTTTCTCAAATAATGAGAATTAGCTATTGTCATAGATCAGGACATGGGTGGTCAGGCCTAGTGGTGAAAGCAGGACCCTGACACCAGGCACAGGAGTTCAGAGGCAAAGTCAAGAACTAAGCCGAGGATCTGAGCCGGAATCTGTAGCCAGGGATGTGCTGTAGAAGGCAGGGATCTGGAACAAGGAAGTAGGGCAGGAACATGACAGGAAGTCAGGAATCAGGAACAAGGCAGGTCTCAGGAGTCAGGCGAGAAGGCAGGGGCCCAACGATGCAACCAGCCAGGGATTCAGATAGTTACTCAGACAACTTGCTGTGCCTCCTTCTGGCTTAAATAGTGAGTCTGAGTCAATCAAAGAACTAGATGTGCCCTCCAATTGGGAGCTTTGTGGACGGTGCCTAAGGTGACCTACGTAGGGTCCACCAGCCCACACTCCGTGTTAGTACCTATGAGCTGCTGGTGGTGGCTGTGGTCTGAGGACTGTTTGGGGGCGCAGGCTTGAGACACCCCCCCAATCGCTCACAGCTGTGTCTGTTCCTCAGGGGGGAATCCTTGTCCCATCCTCACAAGACAAGGACTTCCCCCGTGGGGCATTAAATATTCATATGGGTTTGGACACCTAACTCCAGTGATTCTTGACCCCAGGTGAAATCCTGACCCCACTGAGATCAATGGGAATTTTACCACTGACTTCAGGGAGACAAAGGCCTCACCTCATCAGGACAGAGGTGGATGGCAGCATGCTGGCAAAAAGGAAGAAGTGTGGTGCTCTGAATGATAGGCCAGGAGTTTTGGGGTGCTCTCCCCATCCCTGTCACCCACTTGCTCTGCAAGTTACCCAACTGCTACATCCCTCTGTAACATGGAGACACTCATCACCATCTTAGAGGAGTGGTGTGAAGATAATTGATCAGGACCCAGCTTTCCAAGCGCTTAGCATGCAAAATGGGGGCCAGATTTTCAAAAGACATCCAACACTCACCAGGCACTCAATGGGCTGTGCACTTCTGAAAGTCTGGCTCTGATTTAAGTGCCTCCGTTGGAGCTGAGCACTTCTGAAATTCTGGCCCCTGCGGCTTGCGAAGGCCTTACATGAAAAGAGCCTCGTAGTGTTACAGCAAGCCTTGGAATGTGGTGCAAAGGCAAGGCCCTGTGGCTGCATGAAAACCTCTGTGCATGATACAATACAGATTAGTGAAACAGCTCAGAATGATAAAGCCGGATTTTAGCTTTGAGTATTTGGCAGCTGCACAATAGCCATTTTCATATTAAACAGCACAAAGACCCGACCGCGCTCCTTACACCTTTCCCCGGCTATTATATAATTAACGGGCTTTACGTCTGACACGGCGCCGCGTGGCAATTTGACCTTGTGCAATTAAAGATACAGTCAAAGTTAAACAAACACACCATTGTGCAGAAAAAAGACCAAAAAAAAAAAAAAGGATTCAAACTGTCTATTCCTCCTCCCTGCCAGGAGATGTTGGAAAGTGAAAGTTAATTAAACAGTAATTGACAAAAAGACAGAAGTGAGCAGAAAGCAGCCAGCACACCTTCTGCCACTAGTAATTTCCTGAGCCATCGCAGCGCTTGAAAGCTGAGGTTGGGAGGATTTGGCCATTAATAGAATTGTCTTTAACCCATTAACACTATTTGCCCTTACTGAGATTCGTCGCCATCCCCTGACTATCCTTTGGCTTTTCTAGCTGTGTTCTGTGGTGACCCCGGGACACCAGCTCAAGGCAGGAGAGAAGACAGAGGATTCACTTACCGTTCATCTGTTTCATTCTCCTGCCTGTCCCCACTGGTGCTGGTGGGCTCAGCTCGGAGGTTCTGTCAGTCTGATGGGACGTGGAGTGGAACCCAGCCCAGCTGCATAGGTAAGGGAGCATCCTGAATCTGACTTCTCATTCCAAAGCTTCAATTGTCCCTTCCCCCATCAATCTACTCAGTCTCGCCTACCCCCTTTCACCTACTTACTCAGCCCTGTCCCCTGTGGTTAGAGCTGGAGGAAGATAGTGGATCTTCTTCTGCAGAGAAGACCAGCACATGGCAAATTCATCTTCCTTCTGCTAACTTGTCAGACTCTCCTCCCCATTAAATCTCAGAACAGATCTGGGTGTGGGCTCACCTCACTTGCAAGTTTCCTGGCTCCAGACGCTTGCTCTACCTATTGGCCATCCCCACTAGCCATCCGTATCTCATGGCAAAGTCCCAGTCCTTGGAACCTGTGGGAGATGTTTGCTGGTGGGATCCGGGGCCACGTTTCCAGAAGTCCTCAGCATCCACAGCCAGGGCTAGATTGTCACAAGTGGTCCTGATGGAACAAAGTAAAGTGCAGCGTGTGTATCCTCTGTAACATGCTGCATTTGAATGGGACCCAAAGTGGCAGCTGCTCCCAGCAGAACAGGAGATCTCTGGAAAGGTAAAGGTGCTGTCCATAGAATACAGAACCATACGAGTTACTGTGCATAGCTGTGGAGTTGAGCTGCTGACTTGGATACAAATCTGCATATCCCTAACAAATCCCTTGTCTGTCACTTCCCAGTGGTTTCCAAGGCCCTACGAAAGCTCAGGGCCGTACATAATTATTAGTATTCAGATCATTCTCATCTGTTTCTAGCTTCAGTAGTTGACTCCGGCTCTGTGGCAATGAATTCCATGGGCTGACAACATGACGTCTATCCCTCTAACTTGTCCATCTAACTAGCCATTTCTAATGCCACCATCACCTTATTATCTGGCCACCAGGAGCAAAGAAGTTGCATTGTTCTAAATTTACCTGCCATCAATAGCATGCTTGCTCTCATATGTGGGATGGTGTGATGAGGAAGGACTAATCAGATTTCATTCTACCATTCATGATCTTTAATCTAACAAGTTAGCCAAGTATACATGTACCATTAGCTATGCATATAGCGCCGGTCACCAGAGTATCTTGGCATTTAATTACCAGAGCTGGGTTCGCCTCCAATGTTTCATCACTTCTCCACGAGTTCTTATTCAGGGCCCTGTAATATACGCTCATGATGTGGCATCCACACCTCTGGAAGAGTGTAGCATTAAAGAGTGCAATAACACAGTCGTTTATATTGCCAGTGAAATTTATTTTCCTCCTTCAAATTTGTCTCCCTAGTACAAATCACAGGAAAGGAAAAAACTTGTCTGCCTGTGAAAACCTTGATCCAGCATGTCTATTTCCAGTCCAGGCAGATGATGAAAAAGCATTATTTATTCAGTTCCCATCCGATCTCGAGGTTCATTAGATGGCCAGGCTCTCGGGTCCCCAAAATACAGCCCAGAGACCCGGATTTAATACACCTCACCTCGTGTGATCCATCAGCCTCCACCTCATCTGTGGGATGGGAATTCATTTTAGTTAGTTAGTGAGTTTAGACACTCTGATTTATCTAGGGGGCCTCCATCAGATGCCGTGGAAACCACACCGGTGACAAATGTCAAAAGCTCAGCAGAGCTGAATAAGTGAAATGAATTAGCTGGTGTGTTGCAGCCCTGACTGGCTGCACTTTGTATCCCTTGTTTACCGACTCACTACGGTTCCCAAGGACCTGCGGAGAGCTCAGGGAAGCACGTAAGGATGCTCTATGGAGAGGCTGATTAGTCAGGTCATAAGGAATCAAACTCCGGGCCTGTTAGTTACAGCATTGGTGTGCCCTTTTCCCCTTAGCCGCCATGAGGAGAGGAGTGATCTCTGTTCCTGCTGTGTGTTTGATTGTGAGGGCTTGTCTCACTGTGTGTTTCCTATGTCTGGATACATCCGATTGATTTGAGTCTCTTTTTAGCAGAGTTACAAGAGAAGGTTTGATCCTGCTCAGTGTGGTGCAGAGTGCTTCACGTAGCAGCTCAGTGTAAACAGAGGTGAAGAGCAGGATCATGGCCACAGGAGACCCCGATCCGGCATTGTGGAGATTCTGCAGGCACTCCCATTGTCTGCTGATATCTGCCTGTTCTGTGCATTTATACCAGGCCCTCACCAAGTGGTTTGAGCCCCTATTACTGCCAGTATTGCTAATGTCACAATCACAGCCCCTGTTTTTATCCTGTGCTCTTGCACGCGAGGGACTCAGCACCCAAGGAGCTTGTGACTTACTTCTGCTCAGTGCACACGGGTCTGGCTGGTGTTTAAACTTCTGTACATCTGTGCACTGCCTATTCCTGCTGAGCCCAACTCAAGGACTTGGGATCAAGGCCCGAATGCAATGCCCATGTACATTGCCCACAGCCGATTTTACACCCAGGTCACCTACTGATCCGTCCATATCAGCTGTTCTCAGCCCATCGCTGGGCAGAGTCTTATTCAGAGCTGCTCCTGTTCCAAAAAATTCTCCCATTTTCATCCCACTTCAGGAGAGGGGGCTTTTCAGCTTCACTCTGACCTGTCAATCTCATAGGTTCACAAAAGCTCACAGAGTTAGCAAGGAAATGGCACTTTGTCAGCCAGTGCTGCTTCCCCAGTGGTTCCAGCAGGAGACTGTCCATCCTCAGTATCTTTGTTTGTGTGTTGGGTTGGTTTGGTTTTTCATCTCCCAGTCAGCCTTGCTGCTGCTACCTATCAGGCAGGAATTACAGCGTCTTTGATCAGTTTGGAACTCGAGAACAAACTTGATACATTTCTGCTTACATTCAACTGCTTCAGAGCTCTTGTCTATGCACTGGGAGAAGGAAGTGATATATGCTGTGATGACAATGGCAGGTATTTCTGACTTGCACGTATCCATCTTCTGATGGATTGAGACCAAACTAGGCATAAAGAGAGATTATATATCTGAGATGCATTAACATCTCCAGTCACCATCAATCACCATGCAATAGCAGGGTTCTAAGATGAGTGTTTGGTGACAGAGGCATCCGAGCAGAATCCTGTTGGAAAACCACTCCAAACAACTTTCATAACGTTGCTTGTCGACCTCAGAGAGGCAGGGAAGATATAAAGGGAGCTAGTGCCTCTCGTAGGCCAAAACCAAAAAGTCACATCAGAGCACAACTGCATTGCATATGGGTGACCCAGTACCATAATAACTATAGCACAGATGGGACCTACATGTCAAGACCAGGACCTGTTTCACTGCAGATTATTGTAACAGAATCCAGCTATTCCAGGGCCATGCATGGAACTTGGAATTAAACCACTTTATTATTCCTGGTGTAAACCCTGCCTGGAGCATTAGAAAATGAGATTAAACAACCCTGTTGATAGAGAGAAAATGACCAATAAACTAAGAGGCTGCACGTCAGTGCGCAAAGTGACAACATCTCAGCATCGTCCGAACGGCCAGGGAAAGGGTTTTGTAATAGCTGAAATGCCCAGATGGGGGAGACATTACCAATATGCCTTTAAAAATGCTTGTATCTCCCATGCCGCCCAGACAGTGATAACGAAATAATCTGTTAGACATTCCGTGATGCCAGGTGCAGCTGGGGGAACTGTCAGTGTCTCTAAATTAAGATTGTGGGTTGGGTCCTGCTTACCCATGGGCTTAAAGACACTCCCTAGAGATGGTTGAAAAATGGGATTTTTTTGGAGGACTTTTTACCAAAAAAAAAAAAAGGGGTCCTGTTTTAAGTTACTCATTTTTTCCAGTGACTCCTGCACTTTCCTCAACTATGGCCAGGTGAATTAGAAACTCCTGCTCCAGCTTTGGTGCGTGCTATTGGAATGCGCCCAGGCCAGCCTGGGATGCCACAGTACCTGCTCTTGCATGGATCCCAGGTCTAATAATGTATTAAATTAACTGTTGTGAATGATGTGTAGAACTGTAAAAGGGAGGGAAGTGTACACCACTGGTGGATTTTTGGCTTATTTATTTTTCCCTGAGGGATTCAATGCTTCCCTGTTACACTGTGTTAGACCCATCGCAGGCTGAGACAGAAATAGCTGTTTAATTCTCTCTGATGGTACATATTACTTCTGTTGCAAAATACATAAATCCCACGTGAAAAGGAAAGTGAAATAGCTGTAGAGCGAGCGCGGTGGATGCATAGCTCTGAAATGGATTTCACTAACATCCTCAGTGTCTGAGTCCTTTTAATATGGCTGTGTTTGTTTTTTTTCTATTTAAGATCCAACTCTCACTACATGTGCTGACCCTGGTGTGCCTCTCTTTGGAATGCAGAACAACTCTCAGGGTTATCAGGTAATGTAATTACCATCATATCTCCATGTCTCTTTAGCCATTGCACAAGTGCAAGTTGTGTAGACTGTGCAACCTGTACTGTTGTCGGTTAGCACTGACTTGTTCAGAAAGTCCCTGGGACCTCAACTGGACTTCATGCATATGGGCAATGTGTGCAATGATTCTACAGCGAGCCTTCAGTGTGTTTAAGTATTAGATTTATGCTGTTAATTACGCTGCTAACTAAGATTTATTATTAGTGGAATTAGTATTAGCATTGCATGCCCTGTTTCCATTACTTTTAAATCCAAATCATTTAAGTGGCTTTGCTTATCTCAGGCTTGTTGAGGGAAGAAATCAATGTAATGTCATGGAGAGATCCCCTCCATGTTCCACCTGTGGATTCTCATCCAGTGTTTTACACAAGACACCTTACATGCTAGGGTGGGACATGAGGAGGGATTATCCTCCGAAAGTGGATTTTTTTTAGTAAAGCTGCTAATTTGTTACCTTGATCCAGCAGTTTAGTGTGTTAATTCTAGGTCCTCATTAATATGGAGACGCCGCAAGTGATTTTGGGTTTTTTTGGTAAATGGTGTTGGCAAGAGATCTGAGCAGCGCTGCTACCTATGCTGTGAATGAGACTGTGCTCTTGGGCTGTGTTAAGGAGAGCCAGTCATCATCGGCCAGGCAGAAATTCACAAGAGCCTGCACATGGTGAAACATCACAAAATCAGAATGTTTGTTGATAGGCTGATGAGGAGGCGGTACTGTGTGGGAGAAAGGGCAGGGGAAAATCTTATGTTACTTCTGCCCTTGTGGGAGGTGGATAAGATGATCAAATGTACCAAATTTCCAGCTGGCTTTGAATGTTTAACCTGCAAAAAAGATTGGTAAGCACCCACACATGCAAATGCTAGGAAGTTGTGATAATTGGAGTCAGAAAGGTATGTACATCTCAGTCAGTCATTTCCTTCTAATCCCTATGATCATGGGTGAAGTCCTAGCAAAATGCACATTTGACTTAAGAGGGAGCTAGAATTACACCCCACTATGTATCTTGAACTTCCATGGAAAAATCTGAAATAATGTTTGATAGTTCGTTAGTTGTGGGGTTTTTTAATGATCAAAATGTTTAAGCAACAAAAACCCACCAACAGCAAAAACCAAACTAAAAAGGAGCAGAGTTTATATAGAATTTAGAAGTGCAAAGTGCTTTCACAATTTTTTTTATTTTTAATCTATTCTATCTTTAAAAGGAAACATTTGCTTGCAAAGATGGAAACCCAAAAGAAATAGCATCGTGCTAGCAGCCTATGAAAACAGGACCTGAAACTGACTAGTCTGGCCCTGCAGTCCCAGTAGAACAAAGTGTAAAAAATAAATAATAGTGGTGAAAAGTAAATTAGATTTTTAGAATCCTTTTCAGTGTCCATAAGCCAAGGTGGCATCGATAATGTAAGTAAGGGATGTTTCCTATTGTCATTATTTATTTTGAATGTCCCTTTAAACATTTATCATAAGGAAAATAAACATTGTTCCTTAAGGCAAGGACCATATATCTTGTGTGTATGCACTTCACTTAGCATAATGGGGCCCTCATCTTGAGCAGGGCCTCTGAGTGCTACTATAATAAATAACAGCAGAGTAGGTGAAATGTAGACTAAACTTTTTAATGAAATTCAATTCCTGGATTTTTTTATGGACACAATTTTGATGAGTATTGTAATCAACATTTTGAAAAATTTCGATCAGTTGTAAATCACTTGTGATGCTGCCAATTTGGGGGTAATTATATGACAAAAAAGCCACACTCGCCTCTCTGAATGGAGCAGCCCTGTGCCCACTTGATGCAGAGTTTTTTCCAAGAGCTCTGAACGCTCTGGGATTGGCGTAGAACAGTGTGTGTCAACTGGTCGATTACACTGGACAATCTAGCTCTTTATCTTTATCTTTTGTTGTGATAGGTGGGAAGCATCATGTTCTTCAGGTGTCAGAAAGGATACCTGCTGCAAGGCTCGACCACTAGAACATGCCTTCCCAACCTGACATGGAGTGGAGTACAGCCCGACTGTGTTCGTAAGTGTCATCGGGAAGCTTTGTCTGTGCAACAAACTCCTTTGGCCATGTGGTTTACACCGCGAAACTTTGGCCATTCTGCGTTAGAGGGCAGGGGCCACTGAAATATCATATGTTCTGACTCTCTGTTGCAAATCGCAGACCACTTCTCTGGTGACATGGATACAGCTGATGAGAACAGCCAGCTTTGTTTTCTGGTGATTTTTTTTTTCCTTCAGCGAAAGAGTTTGATCTTGTGCTGAGATGAGGCTTGGTGTGTTTCATGCTTTTGCAACTGCATTTAATGGCCAAGACAGAGAATTTCAGGCTGGAGGGACCAAGTAATATTCTTCAGAGAGAAGACCACATCAGTGGGATGATGTTTCTGTAGATCTGGATTAAATTGTAATTATCTCATTCAGTTCTCCACCATCTTTTCCCCGTTATACAGGGAGGAATTTAGTTCAACGTATTGAGCTCTAATTTGGTATCATGGCATCTAGCGTCTCATCAGAAATATTAGAATTCTTCTCCCTTCCCCTTCTGGGGTGACTTATTACCATGATCTTATCCAGTTAATGTAATTCTGTAAGTACAGGTACTACATACATTTAATTTAATAATTCTGTATTGGCCCAATGTCAACTGAAAAGCTACACAATCTGCAAGAAATAAACCTGCTGAGGGGTATGTCTTGACTGCAAAAAAAAAAAAAAAAAGATGTGTTCTTAACTCAGGTTAAAGCGGCACTGAAGTCCCAGCAGCTCATCTTGGAATTCAGGTTAGCAGCTTGAGTTCAAGCCTACTGGGGAGTCTGGAGTTGAACTCAAGCTGCTAACCCCAGTCAAAAGCCAAGTTGCTGAGTCTTCACTGCTGTTTTAACCTGGTTAGCTCACGCAGTTTTAGAACGCAGCTTTTACTTGCCGTGAAGACATATGCTTCATGGGGTGCTGGCGGGCAGTGCCACATATGGTTGGGGACACATGACTTTAATGCAGGTGTCTCTTTATCTGCACTCTGAAGGTGTTGAGATGCCCCCACTGAAGGTTATAATGTAAGCATGGGCCCTTCACTAAGAATGGAAGCCATCGGGGTTACATGAAAGCAGGTCCTTCGACGGGGTAGGGATTGGCAATTTGTGGTATGGAGAACCTTATTACTCTTCCTTTGAGCTGCGGATGGGGGTGGGGCATCTCCTACTAAATGTGGATTGGGATTTTGTGCCATTCTGTTCTACTCAGATCATTATGCTACTTTCCCTACCGTAGTGTGTGAACACCTTCAAACACCTGGCCTCACACTGAATTTAATTTCAGACTATGGGATTTACTCAAAGCCATAAATTCCTTTGAGCCTGATCCTGCCGCCATGGACGTCCATGGGAAAAATTCCCAACAGGTGCTGGATTGGGCCCTTTAAGGAACAGGAAAACGTTGTTCATAGCCCAGTTCCCTTTAATTCCAAGGTTTTGTTCTCTCACTCCCTTGCTCCTAGAATACTCTTGACTGTGTTCTTGGCCTTCTTTAGCAGGTTATTTCAGATGTTTGTTGTTGTTAGAGCAAGGTGTGCCTACCTGACGTAGCTTAATTCCCCATCAGCCGTTAAAATTCCTAACATGCAGAATCGGAGGAGAAAGGTGCAATTGTGTGCTGCTGAGTGGCTGCCTCACCCTGGCAGAGAGCAGTGTTTCTCCTTAGCTTACAAACTCACCTCCCTTGCTGCTGGACTGGAAAACACTGAGTCTGAAGAAGCAGCTATGGGTGTGGGTGGCAGTTAGTTACTGCTCTTAAGAGAGTTGAAGCAAAAATGTTTCTGTTGCTTGCTTATAACAGGGGGAAATACTGAGTTGCCATCTATCAGTTCTTCTTGAAGCCTCCTCTGTCAGTGCAATCTACAGGAGTAGAATTAGGTGCAGTTACTCTAATTTGCTGAGAGCTGAATTAACATCTACTGATTAGCATAGGGCATGTGTGACTTTGAGCTAGTCATTTCTCTGTCTTTCTTTCCGCATCTGGAAAATGTAGATTATAATAACAATAATAGTCACTGCACGGGGGCTGTTGAGGCTTCATTCATGTTTATAAAGTGCTTTGAGATCCATGGAAAGGGAGAAATCAAAAGGAGGTTTGGGGAAAGCTTCCTACCAATTTGATAATTAGGTGTGTTCAGTAACCCCCCCAGGAAATTGGTGGTATGATTAACAACAAGATTGCATTGAGCAGTAAATCACATAGATGACATAGATTTCTAATATCAAAGGGCCAAACCCTGAAAGATTCTGAGTAACTATGGGAACACAGGTATTCAGCACCTCTGAAGATTTGACCCTGTGATTCTGCAGACAGGTAGGTAGGAATTATTAGTTAGAAGGCCGGCCAATAGAGATCCTTGGATCAGAGGAGAAGTAAGGCGAGAATCCATCACTCAGCCACTGTGTAGAACCACTGATACGATCACAGCCTTAGCAGGGTTCCGCGTTCTTCTGCAGAAGTTGCTCAAGATTAAAGCAGGGTTTGCCTTCAGGCCATTTTCTATCTGCATGTGAACATGGTGACACGATGCTGGGACTACGGCCAGAGGACACATGGGGGACGTTAGATTATTTTCTCTCTTGGTTTTTTTTCAAGCATAGTTAGGTTCCAATAGGGGACTGTGTAAAAATGGCCCCTTCTTGCCCCATGTATTTGCTCGTGTGCCTGCTGACTTCAAGGTGCAAGGTCTTGCAGAGCAGTGGGAGCATGAGCTGAATTCTATTCTGCCTCTTTCATCGGCAAGAGTCTCTTCAGCACAGTTCCGATTTGGGGATCTTTGTCACTGAGAAGGACATAAGAGGGGTGGAACGAGCAGGGCTCAGCTCTTAAATTCTTGCTGGAATTGGAGGTGCTGCTAACTGGGAAGCTTGTTGGTTGACTCATAAATTGATCACGTAGAATCAGAGAGTGAACTTGAAACCCGGCAGTGTGGCTTTTTCTGCCCATAGATGTGCACTTCTGAGCATTCCCAGAGGAATCCTGCTGTTTGTTGATGCCGTTTGCAGAAGTGTTCAGGAGCGCACAGGCCCTGATTCAGGGCACCTGCTGGAAGTGGTGCTCTGCGTTCAAAGAAATGGGCGGCCAACTATTGAGGCAGGTGTCTTTGGCCTGTTGAATTCCCTGTATCTGTGAAATGCCCAACCCTGTCGTCTTCACGGAAGGGCTTCAGAGAGTTTTAAGCAAGACAAAACTCCCTTGGGTTAAATCCTGACCGCACTGAAGTCAATGACAAAGCTCCCACTGGAGTCAGGGTTTTACCCCTTGTGGCGATATCCAGGCAGGTCTTCTCATCTCCACCCTTTCTGTTTTTCCAGCTCACCACTGCAAACAGCCAGAGACCCCGTCCCATGCTAATGTGGGTGCCCTAGATTTGCCCTCCTTGGGCTACACCTTGATCTACTCGTGCCAGAGTGGGTACTATCTCACGGGAGGATCCGAACATAGAACCTGCAAAGCGGATGGCAGCTGGACAGGGAAAACACCCATTTGCCTTGGTAAGAGCCCTGAGCCAGCAGGGAGGGAAAGGACCGATTGGCTTGGGTTGTGTCTTGAAGCCCATCCCATTGCTACAGCGATGAGGAGTTGTGATCCAAGGGGAATTTGCTGTCTCACAACATCCAGGATACCTCTGAGAGAAGCTGGCAATGGTCTTGTTGTTTCGTGACTGCAGGTCTTATATAAACATATAAAGCCTTATCCAACTTGCGATGATGTCAAGGAAAACACTGCCATAGGCTTCAACGCCAGGTGAATCAGGCTCATAGACACCAGGGCTAGCAGCGGAAGGAGATTCTGTTTTACCTGCAATGACATTTGGCTCTGAAAAAACCCTAGTTAAAGTCCCTCACAGAGAGGCAGATGGATAGAAGGGGAATTCCAGCTCCCAGGGCTATTCCAGCTACCAACGGGCTGTTTGGGGTGCCAGTTACTGGGGGTGAGCATTCACACTGTGGGCATGAGAAATGTTAGCTCGATGTTTATCTCCTCTTGCTGCTCCTTTCTGAGCTGTCACAAATATCTGAGCGCTGGGAAACGAGTGTGAAGCGACTCCCACACATCCATCATGCGTTGCCACAAGGGAAGTGATTAAACCATACTTCAGCGTCCCGTAATATTAATTTGCTGCTGTTTTGCCCATTCTTTTCAGCTGATATACGACCCAGCGGAAGACCGGTTGGCACTGCCAGGGATCCACCCCTTGCTAAAGTGTCAGGTACTATGGCATGGTTATTTATTCTGTCAGAAGCATTGCTATTTAGTCTTAACGCAAAAATGTGGAAATAGAAGGTGGCAAGGAGCAATCTACAGCTCCCCTGCCTTTTCCTGTTATCAAATCGTTCGGAAGGCTAACAAATAGCTTTTAGATTGTTCCCTGCAGTCCTTTAAACCATAGGGCCAGTGGAAACACTCAGAGTCCCCTAGCCACTGGGTTCCGTGGTAGCGCCACACTTAGACATCTGTGAGAATCACAGCACAAGGGAGTTAGGCATCTATCTCCTATTGAATTTCTCTTTGGCTCCTTTGAAAATCTCAGTCGTGTGTGTCTCTTCGGACTAGAGCTGGTCAGAATTTTTGATTCAGAAACTTTTTTTTATGAAAAATTGTTTTTTCATAAAGAAAGCTTCCCTGAAAAGCTGTGTTGTTTGGGGTGGGGTTATTTTTTATTTTCCAGTGTTTTGTCAAAACTGGACATTTCAAAAGGTCAGAGTTTGTTTTTTATCCCCGTCTATCTCCTCCTTTTTTCCTTTATTCCTTTCTGCCACCGAATACAATAGAATGAACCAGGGCTGGAGATTTTCTCATTTTGTTTTTCTTTATTTTCCTTTTGCCACTTTTCAAAACTTCAACACTGGACAAGTTGCAGACAGAGGGGCAAAAGGACAAATTAAACTCTTATCAGTTTTCAAAAATTGGAGAAATTGCAGGGGCCTCAGTCATTCATCTCTCCTGTTTACTCTCTCTGGCACACAAGTTAGGCTCCCAAAGAATGAAATGTTTTAGTCTAATGGAAATCTTTTGTGTTAGTATAGGGGTATCTGAGTGAAATTGAACGGCCTTGTGTACAGGAGATGAGGCTAAATGATTAAATGATCCCTTCTGGCCTTAAACTCTATGAAAAGTTTTGAAAAATAATATGGATCAGAGTGGCACCAAAAAAAAAGGCCAAGGGGAGGAAGAGGAGGGGGAGATTCTAAATTTTTCAAAAAACAAATTGCTATAATTTTTTAAAAACATGTCACTTTTTTTTTCAATTTTTTACATGAGACCTTTGGGGGAGAACTTTAAAAATCAGATATACTTTTTTAGAGGAAGGATGGTTTTGTGATTAAGGCCCTGGCATAACACTCCGGACTCCTGGGTTCAATTCCCACCTCTGCCGCAGGCTGTGTGACTTGGACCAAAGTCACTTAAACTGCTCATTGCCTCTGTTCCCAATCTGTAAAATGGGCGTAAAAACATTTCCTTTCTCCTGCCTTTTGTCTGTCTTTAAATTGTAATATCTTTGGCTAATACACTATGGCCCAGATTTTTAAAGGTACTTCAGCATTTCTCTGCTCAGCACTGCAACAGTTAACTAATTTAGGAGTCTCAATCTCGTTTTCAAAAGAAATTTAGCATTTAGGAGCCAAAATCCCTTTAACAGTCAATGGGCCTTAGGAAAATGAAAGTTAGGCTCATAAATCACTTAGGCTTTGTAATCCTGAGCACAGCATTGCGTAAGTACCTTTAAAAATCTGTCTGTCTCCTACTATGTGCATATACAGCCCCTCGTATGATGAGTCCTCAAACACAGCCAGGGTCCCTGTGCACTACTGTAATGCAAATATTATTAATACTTTTGACATTTTGTGCTGCTTGTTTTCTGTTTACCCTTTCCCCACTTGAACAAGGAAACCAGACTGATCAGTTTCCCTTTAGTTTCTAGTCTGTTATGTTTTGTGTTTCTCATGTGTTTAGGGAAATCTTTGTGCATCCAAGTTTCCAAACATGACAAACAATTTTCTATTCGTATTAGAATTTTTTAATATACATTTTTATCCCAGCTGAAATTGCACCTTTAAATAAATTCATTCCTATGGATCTACCTGTTTCTTTGTCGTCTTTTCCTCCCAAGGGATGTTCACAATATTATCAATCATACAGCAATATGGTAGAATATACCTTAGCTCTGCTCAAAACTCCCTCTTTTCTCCCCACCCCTCTTTCTTACTGTTTCCAGTTCCCGCTGATGTGTTTGCAAAGAATTCTCTGTGGAAAGGCTCTTACGAATACATGGGAAAGAAGCAGCCCGCGATGCTCTCTGTCACGAGCTTTGATCCCACTACCAGTAAAGTCAATGCTACTTTGATAGACCACAGTGGCGTGGAATTGCTGGTGTCAGGTAAGGGGGCCTAGCACAGCAGCTTCTATGGATCCACGCTCACCGTGGCAGGTGCAGTCAGTCTCTCGCACTGAAACGGTGGCCTTTGGAGTCACAGACTGAAGCAGTGTTGTTCTGTTTTTGTGAATGATATTGATTGCCTGCTGGATCTTCGACAGAACCGCTGAGCTTTGAAAGCTCCACTCTTTGATAGCATTAGAGATTGAAACCAAGGAGTTCCTGCACCTGGAGTTAAAGATACAGACTTTTGCTCTGATTCCAGCTGAAAGCCAGGGCTGAGCTCATGCTTGGTTCTGCAGTGACAGATTCATAATTAGTTCATATAAATGAGGTAAAAAGGCATAAACACCTCCTGCCTCATTATCCTCCGTTCCGTGCTTCTTATAATGAACTGGTTATAAAGCTTTAACCCTGACAGGCTAGGTTCTTCCCATCCACCAGATGGTTTGTTATCCTGGGGAGGTCTGTGGGGTGGTGGTTTGTTTTGGTTTTATCGCTTTGTGGCAACACTTTTATATGGTGCAGGAGTTGTTTCTTGCTTTGGGAAGAAGCAGTTATTGTGCCATCATCTCTGGCTCAGGTAGAAAATTCTCAGAAGCTACTTTTATAAATTGTCATCTCAGACTATTTGTTCCACTGGCTGAGCCCCCGCACCTCCATGTCGAAATAAGGCACCTGCCAAGTTTGCTAGACCAAGAATGGCTGATTGGTAAAACCCCTGTGTTATTTTCCAGGCATTTACAAGAGAGAAGACATGCACCTACTTCTCCAGGTTTATCAGATAACAGGACCGGTGGAGATCTTTGTTAACAAGTTCAAGAATGATAAATGGGCTTTAGATGGGCATGTAAGTATATCGGCACATGTGCAAATGTGTACTGTAAGTACACAACTCTCTTGCGTGGCAGTGTGTGTTAGTGTAATAGCCCCTTCATGGGTTATCAGCAAAGTCTGACCTTGAGAACCACAGCACAGACCTCTGCCACCTGCGCTGAAAGAGTAACTCATTTAGCTGATAGCAGTAGTAGGTTGTTATCCTCTGCTGTTAAAGGAGGATGCAATGCTCTCTGCCAGTGCATTAGACTAACATTGCACAAGCAGCCCTTCTGCTATCACTTATGGCCATATGGATTTTCATTGCCCAGTGTTGTTAAATCTGCACGTTCTCCAGATAACGCAAAAGAAGAAGCCAGGAAGGTTAGTTCCAACTCAGCATTATGTCTCAGTTTAACATCCAAAAGAGCTAATCTTTCCCTGAGGACTTGGCTTCCCACACCAGCTTTTGTCTCTGGTAACTTCACATGTGCCTCAGAGGCCTCCTGGAGCTTAGGAGGAGACTTCATCTGATTGACCGCATGACCAGATGCAGCCTTAGCTCTGGTTATCTCTGTTATCTGCAATACATGCAGCAGTTATTACAAACAAGATTTCCCCCCTCAGGAACAAGTTGTTGGGTTGTTTGGTTTTTTTTTTTTTTTAAAAAAAAGCTTTCAGCTTTCTGTGCAGTTGAATTAAATTAATGCTATGCATAAACTTGGAAGAGATTGCAAAGACGAAGCAAGTTCTGCTCGTAAACAGGTGGCTAATGTGAAGTCTCTGGTAAACTCCAGCTGCTGCGCTTCTCAAGCTTCTGTTGGGAGCCAAGTACTAAACTTCATGTGCTGCGGCAAACGATGAATTACAAAAGTTTGGATACTTTGTTGGTCTTGTTTTATGGCACAAATTTTTCCTCCGTCAGACTCAACAGTTGATTGTTTAGTGCCACTCTGTGCCTTCCAACTAGAATCTCCTATCAAGCACTTTGCAAGACTTCCGGACACCCAGTGGGGCATCCATCTTGCCGGATGCCAGTATTCTATGCAATTAGAGAGTAGAGTTGGAAGCAAGACTACCTGAGAAAATCAGTGGTGGGCTTCCATTCTCTCAATAGCTACCGTAGTAAATTCGCTCATTTTACATGTTTTGAGCAGCCATTGCTACAGACACCATCTGGCATCCAAGAATCACGCTGGGTCCATTCTGCATCTCCTCTCCTCACCTCTAATAAATGTTCCGCAGTCTGAAACTTTAGCTGGCCATTCTTTTGATGCTAACCAAAGCAGACTAGACTCCGCTCATTCACCCAAAGCTGGGTTGGTTCTGCAAGACCAAAAGGAACAAACTATTGGTTTTGTCAATGAAGTCAGCTGCTGAAGATGCTAAGATTAGAGTTCACCCCTGTGTCAAGGGCCAGCATGAGATCTTTACAGCACTTGAAGTTCAAAATAAGTCTTCAGCTGAAATTACATCTATGCTCCCCATGTGGCACTGGGGTGAATTTCACCCTCTGAAACAATATACCTTGAACAGAAGAGTGTCATTTGTGTGTGGCCATACTTTTAATATTAACCAAGCACATCATTAATATTAATATCAGATATTTAGCTAAGTTGATCTTTGTGTGAGTAAATGTATCCATGCTTCTGCTGCCCACTGTGTTTTGAACAGATTTACGGCCAAACCACCAGGTTTGTGTTACATCTGCAGTAAGATGCGATGAATTTTTGAGATTCCATTGTAAATATGATTTATTTGGGCTTTTACAATTACAGGTCTCATCTGAGTCGTCAAGCGGCACTTTTGTATACCAGGGCTTTGTAGGCGGCAAAGGGTTTGGGCAGTTTGGCCTTCAGAGACTCGGTAAGTTTTGTTTTATCATTATTTCAGTGTTTAAGATGGATTTCGGCACTGGGGAAAGTTTGAAAACATGAAGCGTTTTACCATTCCTGCATTTTGGTTTCCAAATATACCGGGCCTTATCTACACACTGTGTAAATTGGCTTAATCTGACTGATGCTAGTGGATCTGCACTTATTTTATACCAGCTGAGGATCTGGCCCAATATTTCTCGCTGCTTTGGCTGTTTGATCTGTCCATCTTTTAAACACTCGTGCCTCCTTTCTTACTCTCAACCGCCGCCTCCTGAAGCAAGGACTGACCTCTGCACTGGTGATTCCGTGCAAAGGCTGTCTAGCCTTTGCAACAACAACAACCAAAAAGGGATGTTCTTAGCTCAGGTTAGCTTAGTCAGGTTAAAATAGCAGTGAAGACATGGAAACTCGGCTTTTAAGGCAGGTTAGCAGCTTGAGTTGAAACCCAGGCTCCCCTACAGGCTGTCACTTGTGCTGCTAACCTGAGTTAAAAGTTGAGTTGCCATGTTTTCACTGCTGTTGTAACCTGAGTTACACCCAGGTTAAGAACACACCATTTTCCAGTGTAGACATCTCCTTCCAGCCACACTGTAAGACTGTAGCTTTCTCTATGGCAGGGGGATTGGCAGAGTCAATGAGAGCAAAACATGCCTCTTTAAGGACAGCAGAAAGATAAATATTGGTAATGAAGCCAAAGGAAAAGACAACCCATGTGGTCTAGTTGCTAGAGTAAGACTGTGGAGCCAGGATTCCTGTGGGTGAAAACTTGGCTGTATTGGAAGCAATAGCTAAACTCCCCACTGCCAGCCAGAAATCATGCTACACACTGGACTTGCAGCCAGCAGACCTGAGGCATGGCTCTGTCACTGTCCAGTGTCAAGCCACTCCACCTGTCTGTGCCTCAGTTCCCCCATCTGTCTAAAGGGGGTGAAACTACTTTCCTGCCTCGTGGGGGTGTTCTGAGGACACGTTCATGACTATTTCTGACATGTTCGTGTCCTGTAGTGGTGGGGGCCTTTGGAGTACCTGGGTACAGCAGGCAGAACTGGAGTCTCTTCAGAACGCTACCTGCTAGAGAACCGACTCTTAGGGTTTCCACCAGCTGTTGCTTGCTAATATTTGAGATGCGATTAGCCTGCTGTTACTGCAGCTCTGAGCATGATAACCTAAGCAGCCGCCCCAATGCTCCTCTTCCACCCGTCTGCAATCACCCAATTGCTAGCAGGCCAGCATTAACCCTACCCTGAGAACCCTACCTTTAGGCACTGACACTTGAGCATTCTGGTGTTAGTATTTTTACTTTACTTAGATCTTTGCTGGGGTTTTTTTTTTACTGTGAAGTCAATGTTGAAATCTCAAACTAGGTGACATTATGCATTATACTATAGCTGCAGTCCAACCTGCATATGAATCCAAACCTTTAAATGACCTTGATGCTGAAGCATGGAATGAACTTCTAGCAGAACTGGAGCAAACCCCAATTCCCAGCAGCTGGGGTTTAAACGTATTTATTTTCGTTGTGTTTCAGACATCAGCCTGATTGAAAACGATCCAGAATCAATAGGACATCATTTTGCATCAAACAGCAGTTCTGTGGCAGCTGCCATTCTTGTGCCTTTCATAGCCCTGATTATTGCAGGGTTTGTGCTCTATCTCTACAAACACAGGTAGGTTTCAGGAGCGAAGTGATTAAAAAAACCTGATTCATTGCTGTGCCGTGAGGGGAAATGCCTGGAGAAAATGGGATCGAAAAGAGCTAAGTGCTGAGGGGAATATTAATATTTGCAAGCTTAGCTTAAGAGAGCTCCTGATAGTTCTGCTTTCTGATGTGGTTGGTAAGGTGAGGAAATACTGTAGCAGCATATTTGCAAAGGACTGGGTAATTTAACAACTGGTAAGAAGATTTGTAGCAATGCCAGGTTAGATAAGGCAAGCGCATCTCATGCTTCAGTTTAAGACTAATCCTGCAGGCATTGCAAAGAAATTTTTTCTCAGGATTTGATGCTTTAGAGTGAGAGCTGTTGCTTTGGTTTGAAACTTCATGTACGTTGGTCACTGTAGGAGGTAGGATACAGGAATTGCCCGCCCCATGGTCTGGTCATGGTGGCCAATCTATGTTGACGATGCCTTTGGGAATCTGGGCATTGCAGTAAGATTGTCAAAAGTACCTTAGGGGTTGAGAAGCACAAGTCTCTGAGAATGCTGGTGAAATTTGTGCTGCTAACCGTCTTGGGTGCTTTTGAATGTCTCCCCCTCGGTCCATGTGCTAGTGACCTGAGCATCATTGGTAGCTGGCTTACACAAATGACAGATATTTACATCTTGGCAATGCTAGTGCTGCTCACCACTCAGGGACGAGTCTTGTTCAGATGCACTTGCAGCTTACTCCTTTGAACCGAGACACAACAATGGAAAATTGTGGGCACTGAATGCTTGAGAACCTGGCCCTGAGCTTGTCTCAAAATTTGGCCCAAAAGGCCTGGTTAAGAGTAGTTGAATTACCCACAACTCCAGCTGAGAACAGTGGAAGTCCCAGTTGCTTGGCACCTTTCAGGATGACCGTGCAGGCTCAGCAGGCTGCAAACAGATTTCACCTTCCATTGTTTTTTGTCTTGGATCCGGTACCGTTTCCACATGACCCTTTGTCTTGAAAGGAACAAGATGAACAGTGTGGTGGATTGGGGAGATTAGTCTTGTTTTGCCTTACAGCAGGCAATTGGGTGTCTCTGAAAAACCTCAAGTCCCAATCAGATAGCAAGACCTCCTTTTCCAGACCTGTCCTGCTAGCAATTCTGGGCCAGATCCTCAGCTGGTGTAAACCAGCATAGCTATGCTGATTTACACCAGCTAAACTTCTGGCCCTCCATTCCTGCTTAATGCCATCAGGGCACCACCAATGAGGTAATATTGATACAACTAAGAAAGCGCCCAGAGATATTCTGTAGGCCATTTGGGCACATCTGACCCTGCTCAAGTGTAGTGAATTCATTAGACCTTTCAGTGAGACCAGGTGCGTGAGGTAATATCTTTTATTGGACTAATTTTATGGGAAGGGACATGCTTTTGAAATTCACAGAGCTCTTTTTTCAGGTCTGGGGTAGGTAACCAGAATGTCCAAGCTAAATACAAGGTGGGACAGATTGTTAAGTGTAAGAAGTTCACATATACTATAGGAGACCACTTAAAATGAAGAGAGCAGTAAACCCCTCTGCAGTCATACGATAATGGAGGGTTAGCTGGCAATGGGGTCTGTTACAAGTCGTTGTAATGATCCATAAAACCAGGGTCTCTGTTAAGTCCAGGGTTTTTAGCATCCAGCAGACACTATTTAATTTAAGTTCCCAGGCCCATCTCTTAGACCTTTCAGTGTCGTTTTGGCTCAGCATCCAAGCTGGGAGAAATGGTCACAAGCCAGATACCATGAGGAACTAGCCGTGATTTCTCTGGATTCTGTTTCTGGCACCCTGCAGGAGAAGACCAAAAGTACCATTCAACGGTTATGCCGGCCATGAAAACACCAACGTCCGAGCGACGTTTGAAAATCCGATGTACGACCGAAACCTACAACCCACAGACATCATGGCCAACGAGGCGGATTTCACTGTCAGCACCGTGTGCACGGCGGTATAGCACTCATCCTCTCGTGCGGTGAGTGTGAGAAAAGAAAATTTGATACTTGGCTGTTGAAGGCACCCGCAGATCTATCTATTTCATTGGCCCAACCAGGCTGCAGCAGTCACCATTAAAACGCCAATGTTGTTATAAACAGGGTCTCTTTAATGGTGACCACTGACTAATCCACTGTAATCCACACATGCAGTTTATACAGAGCCTTGCTTTGACTTCAGCCCAGGTGCCGTGCTGTTACTTGGACAGAAATGGGCGTTGATCCATACAGATCCCTGTTTGCTTGTGAAAACCTAACATTTAATTGGCATCTTTTGGAATTCTAAGTCCAACCCCCTGAGAGGCACATGCTCACCCCTGCCCTTTCCCCCCCCAGTGAGGAGAACAAACACCTGGTTGGGGAGGGAGAGGGAAGTGAGTCCAAAATTCAAACTGGAATAATTCCCTTAATAAAAATAAAAAATTGCAGGCAGGGAATCTCGCCTAGTGGTTTCAGCAGGAGCCTGTGTTCTAGTCTCTTGTGAATTCGGGGAGCATGAATAGTCTTGTGGTGAAGGCGCTGGATTGGAACTCAGGAGATCAGGACTGGATTCCTGGCTCTGCCACAGACTTCAGGCTTGGCTACACTGGTGCTTTACAGCATTTCAACTTTCTCACTCAGGAGTGTGAAAAAACACCCCCCCGAGCGCAGCAAGTTACAGCTCTGTAAAGTGCCAGTGTAAACAGTGCCCCAGCGCTGGGAGCGTGGCTCCCAGAGCTGTAAGCTAATCCCACGGGGAGGTGGAGTTCCTGCAGCGCTGGGAGAGCTCTCTCCCAGCACTGGCGCCACGACCACACTCGCACTTCAGAGCGCTCCCGCACCAGCGCTTTGGAGTTTCGAGTGTAGCCAAGCCCTTCCTGTGTGACCTTGAACAACTCAATGAGCCCTTCCCTGCCTCCGTCCCCTCTGTACAACAGGGTTAACAGCCCTGCTCTATCTCACAGGGGCGTTGGGAGGATAAATACATTGCAAGATTGTCAGGTGCTTAGATGCTGTGGTGACTGGGCCCCGATAAGCACCTAACAGTTAGAAAGTTATTACTGTCAAATCTGTGACTCATCTCAGCTTTTGCTAAGGGGAGCAGAGACAGGTTCAGTCAGTCAGCACCAGTGCACGAACCAAAATGTTTGGGAATCCATCACTGGCAGGCAAATACACCAGGCTGTTATACAGGGGAAGAGATTTGAGATCATCCCCAACACCTTAGATCCACACATCCAAACACTTTGGATCTGATCACTGCAGTTTGGTTCCATCTGTAAGTAGAGACCATGATGCTGTTACTGAGACTGCCTTGTGCACAGTGGGAGGAGAGGAGCAAGGTGGCCCAGTGGTTTGGGCAGTAGCCTGAGACTTGGAAAAACCGGCTTCAAGTCCCTGTTCCGCCACAGCCTTCTTTTGTGACCGTGGTCAAGTCACTTAGCTTGTCTGTGCCACAGTTCTCCATCTGTACAGTGGAAATCATAGCCTTGCCCTACGTCATAGAGGCATGGGGGTGGGAGGGTAAATACATTACAAACTGTGAGGTGCTCAGATATTATGGTAATGGGTGCAAGGTAAGGTATATCTTAGGCCAGGGGTATACACCAGAAAATATCACAAAAAAAGTGTGTTTGCTGGCATATCTTAGACATCAACATAAGCTACACCAGTAAAAGTACTTATTTTTGCCAGTATAAGCAGCATCCCCACCCCTAGCCAGTATTGCTATATCAGCAAAAGTTTCTAGTGTAACCCTGGCCTCAGAAAGATAGTAAAACTGCCTCTGGTTCTTGCATGTCTAATAATAACTTGTCTTGTCTCTCTCTCCTTTCCTCCCCAAATGCGCCAGAATTCTCCACGGGCAGGTGTCCTGTTGATGATTGTGTTTCACCTCACTAGTCCTCGGTCATTATCTTCCCTCCCCTAGTCATGCTGAGGCTGTGGAGAAGCTGCTGCTCCGTTGCTGGACTTTGAGTTACTCCAGAGAGAGCCTGCTAGGCTGTCTTCCATCCTCCTCATCTTCACCAACCCACCACGTCTTGCAGTGGATAATCAAGCCAACCAAAGTGTCTCCTCCAGCACAGCTCGGGAGAGCCTCTCCTTTTCCCCTCCACTGACCCACTTCCAGGTCCTCCTGGCCAACTCCAAGACTGCAGTGTTGCTGCTCAGAAATCAGACCGCACCCAGCTGCTGAGCCTTAGAAGGCAGGTGATCGCCTTCTAAATTGCCTTGCCAACCTGCTGTTCATTATCTCAAGAGAAGCAGTTAATGCCGGCTGAGTGCTTTTCTAGCAGTGGAAACAGCTGTTGGGGGCTTCTGTGAAACCAACACCCCCATTGCTTTTGGGAAAAAGCTTTCTTGGCAAAGGGATGGACTTCAGGTTGCATGGCACAAAATGTCTATGGGCGTAACTGAGACATCCAACTTCTGGAAGGGAGAAATGATTGGTTGGTTTGTTGTTGATTTTTGTTTTGGTTTTTGGCAAGGGCTTTTAGTGATGCAAAAGTTCTGAACAAGGATTTTTTTTTTATTAGAGAGAAGGAAAATCTTTTTTTCCCTTCTTATTGATTTTTCCCTTGGTTTTCTTCTGCTGCTGCTGTTAATTTCAACATCCTTTCTCTAAATCTCAGAGGTCACCATGGGGCCAATAGGAATTGAGTCTCTCAACCAATGATTCTCTGTCCCTCCTGTCCCAGCGGTTAATGATTGCTGCTCTTCTGTAACTCTTTACACAAACATACAAATTTAGGGGGATAGAAAAAAAGAAAACTTCTTTTTCAAAATAGACCCTACAAATGCAGATCATTTTTTCCCCTAGTGAGTTCAGAAACCTTTGCCCTTTCCATGGCAATACGGGAAGGGCTTTAATTTCAATGCGGCACCATGGGCTATATTTCTCAGAGGCCAAAAGACAGTTTTGACCGCAATGAAAGCAGATAAGAAGACTTGATGTTGTTATTTTTCCCTTCAAAGAATGACGCTTTGGTGATGAGACTGGTCGGCTCTAATAAAGGGATTTAGGTTTTGATTCAGGATTTAATTCTGTTTGGTGTGAGTAGCTCTTTGTTAGACAGGACTGAAGTCATAGAGAGCAACCGTGCCGTTTTATCACATCACGAGCCGACCACTTTTCCCAATGCAGCAGACTTAGACCAGTATGTGTCAAATGAACTTAGAAGAAGCAGCTTTTAGTTACTGAAGTGGAAACAAAACTTTAAAAAAAAACACAAAAAACCCAAGGTGTTAATTTACATTTGTTTGGTTTTGAACAGTATCTTTCCCCTGTCTAATGTTGTCTAGGTTCCTGTCTGATTAAAGCCACACTGCAGTGCTTTTCTTTGCTTTCCCCTTTACTGGAGCTATAGATATATTTATTTTTACTTCTAGCTCTTATTTTGACAGCTGTCTGACAGTAAGCAGTGATCTGCAGCCTGTTTGCTGAACAGCCAGCCTGCCAAAACACAGGCCAGTTGCACTCTCAGAACCATGCTGCTCAGATTGATTGGGAAGAGACTCATGTGTGTGTTTAAAGCGATAGAGTCCTGTGGCCCCTTATAGACTAACAGACGAATTGGACGAAGTGGTTATTCACCCACGAAAGCTCACGCTTCAATATGTCTGTTAGTCTGTAAGGTGCCACAGGACTCTTTGCTGCTTTTACAGCTCCAGACTAACACAGCTCCCCCTCTGATGTGTGTGTTTGTGTATGTGTGTGCATTCAAATCAGGTGCCCGTTTTTAATAGTGCGAGTGATTAACTACTGGAACAGCTTAGTCAGGGTTGTGGTAGATTCTCCATCCCTGGCAATTTTTCAGTCAAGATGGGCAGTTTTTCTAACCGATCTACCCTAGGCGTTACTGTGGGGCCTGTGCTATGCAGGAGGTCAGACTAGATAATCACAGTGGTCCCTTCTGGCCTTGGCATCTCTGAAAAACCAGCGCGCCGATCCTGCAATGAACGCCAGTGATGCCAGGGTCTGCTCACACATTGCTCCTTGCCAGTTTGGGTAGTGGGCCCATGCTGACAAAGAGCAGCTCCCCCAGCAGGACACTAGCAACGGGTCGTACCCAATGCACTGATGAGGCTGATCCTCGTGCTACTGGGGGAGGGGGAGTTCCCTCTTGGGGCAGGGGGTTAAAGTAGTGATGAGCAGCTCCCTCTAAAGCAAAGATTTTGTGGGTTATGGGCCCCATTCCATCCCCATCCCCACTTGTGTGGACTGATAGAGAGTCTGGATCCAGTTGCAAATTGAGATAGACAGATGTATAAGAAAAGAACTCCACAGCGCGTGACTGAAGTGTGCAGCAGCATTCAGTATCGTAGCCACAGGGCCAGCTTCTTGCCTTTGCACGTGTGTCAATGTGGAGTAACTCCTGTGAGCTCAATGGGGTAACCAAGCTAAGGATCAGCCCAGTGATTTTTATTTTGCCTGCAAATAGGTGACCAGCTTCAGATTTGAAGATTTGAGACCTCTCTCTGGTCTCCCTCCATTATCCCAGCCACTAGTTCAACCAAATAAGATCCCCAGGCGATTGCACAGAGCATTATTCCTATTCTTTTTAGTGACCCCATGGTATATTGTGAGGACCCAGCTCCCCTAGAAAGAGAACTGTGCTTTTAGCAAGAGAGCATCCTCTTGCAATCATTCATGCTCTGCTGATAATTATTGTATCAAATTGGCAGCCCTCTCGACCTTCACACTTACTGTTCTGCTTCAGAACGTCAGACCAACGGTGGGGACAGAAATGACGTCCTCCTGCTTCCACCATACAGACCCCACTGCCACTTGACCTAAATTAGAAACGTCGCCAGCTGTGAGCAGGACAGGATATATGACACACATTTGAGCAGTTCTGATTCTGTTCAGTAGAGGGCAGTGGCGCGCACGCGCACGCACACGCACACGCACACGCACACGCACACACACACACACACACACACACAGAGTTAACTAAAGAATTAAGGGCCCCACATTCTCAGTGTTTCTGATTTGTTCAGATAAGGCAACAGTACAGGATATATAGAGAGGTTTAGAAGCCACCAGATGTCTTTTAATAGCATGGCAGGATGAACTGTGGCTCTATTTAAACACAGCACTAGCTGCTTTCAACCAATTATGTACCAGTTTTCGTTGCTGTTCATGCAACAGTTCAAAGGTGGTACTGCCCCATTTTTTTTGCAAGCTGGCTGGGTCATGAAATGTGACACATTTTTCATTCTTGTGCCCATCGGACTTGCATTATGTTTAAAAAAAAAAAAAGAAAGAAAAAAAATCCCTCTTTTGTACAGAGATATATTTTTATGAAACAAAAGTTTGTACAGTTAAAAAAAGACACAATGTAAATGGGTTTTTTTTTCATTATTGTAGTAAACAGTAGTGGAAGATTGGCTTTTTTGTAAATGTAATAAAATGTATAAATATGGTTTACATTAAAAAATTGTAAATATGTAATCTATACATATACTTGGCTTGTCTGCAGTATATTCAAGTTAATTTATCTGTCTCTGTATATGAGGCTTTTCATTGTGTCCAGGCATACTTTACTGAATTTGAAAGCTATTTTAAATTTTTGAATTAAAATAAAATATAAATTTTTGCATTGCTTTTCTTACATTTTCCTGGCATTTTTTCATGTGCTTCCAAGGATCTCCTCATTCTACTCTGCAAGGAGGCTATGGACACCAACCACGCAAGCTGGGAAAGGCCTCTCTGTATCTCCTGAAAACAGGAGGGTTCAGCCAGCCTGCAGATAAACCTCGATATAGGTGGGCTGAAGACACAGAGGATTCTCGTTGCTGTACTGAATCTTTTCTCTTTCCTTCATGCAGTTCTAATCTAGAATGGCGGGGTTGGGGCTGCAGGTCAGAACTGAATGGGATTGGCAGAGCTGGGGAGGGGAAACCCAAGACTGGCCTAGCAGGGAATGCGGCAGAGTGGGATTTGGATGCGAAGGCAGAGCTGAGTGTGGGGTGTGCCCAGCACTGGAATAGCAGGGAGGTTCAAAAGATGCATTGGCAGAGCTGCGGGAGAAGCCAGGGCTGGCTTAGAAGTGCACTGTCGATCTGGCTGAGGTGCTTTGGCAGAGGGACAGTACAGGAAAAAGGCGGACGCCTACGCCAGCCACCTCTCTTGCTCTGCGACCAGCTCTACAGAAGGCCTTTATTCCCTGGCCTTCCTGAGCACCATGTTCACAGACCCATAAAGTGAACAATAGGAGCAAAAGGCGGGAAAGGGAATCAGACAAGACCCTTTCCCCTTCCCACTTTGCATACTGTTCTCTCCTACCACAGCCGGCAGCCCTCAGGAATCCTTAGAAGACATCCCCGATCTGGATTCAGTCTGTGCTTCCTGCCTTGCAGCAGATTCATGCACAAGGAGCTAAACTGAACTTCCCCCAGGGTGACTTCTTCTCTCTCCAATTGCTCTGCTAATAGGGTGGGGTGATATTCCACCTGTAATCCTTACCTATTTTGGTTTTCATTGGCGAGCTGTTGCTATTTCATCCACAGGGGAGGAGGAATGGGTGGGGGATTCCGTGAGATTATAGAAAGAAAGGGGGCCAGATCCTTAGCTTCGGTGGGGCTATGCTCGTTTACAGCAGCTAACAGCGCTACTGAATTACCCCAGTTGTGGAGCGGGACTAGAAATTCGGAGGAGCTGCATGAGTGGCTGGATGAAAAGCGATGGATTTAACGCTGACACCTCCTTGACTCATCCGCCCTGCTCCCAATCAGAAAAGCAGGGACCTGTGTTCCCCCTGTCATGTGAAAAGCCCCTCGCTCTTCAGTGTGGTCAGTAAAACAAAAGAAAAGAAAGTGGGGCTAGGAGAGGCCAGAGAGCTAGAGGTTGTGACATGAAATCAGCTCCTTAGTTCAGTTACTCCTCAAGCCGCGAGGGCCAGGGAGCAGCGTTCTCATCTGGCTCAGCAGTTATTGGTTACCTCTGAATGCCCTGTTGGCGCTGAAAGACATTTTCCATTGGAGTCCGTGCAGTAGCATAGGGCTAGGCGGGCCTGCTTGTCAGTTGGGTTATGCTCTTAAGTGATATGAAGACAAAGCAAAGATCCTGCCGGCAGCTGGTGCTCACTCACAATCCCACAGGACATGTTGTAGAGCAGAGCTTTTGGCCCCCTATGTCCTGGCCAAATTATTAGAAAAACCACATTCTTCCTCCCTCGAGTCCACCTGCAGTTTCAGCCAGATGTGCCGCTCTTCAGTAGGGGCCCTAGACCATTGCATGGCATAGCTGGGCCCGGCCTCACTGCAGTGGTGGCTACGGTTTTACTGGCACGTGAAATGATCCCTTAATATCCCTCGTTTACCTCACAAGGTGTTTCTGAGACAGAAAGTACTTAATAGGCAACAGCAAACTCCGATTATTGGCAAAACAGTGTCATAGGAGCGCACAGTGTTACAACTGTTGTTTTAGTCCTGATTTGGGTAGAGGGACTACAACTGAACCATGGTTTTATAGGAATTACTAGCGCTCCAGATGTTAAAGGGAGCCATGCTGATTGGTCCAAGAAGCATTTGTCAGACTTGGTCCCTAAAGCACAGAGTATGTAGTTAAACTACACAGAACTAAAATGGTGGCCATGCTGCCGTGTGCCCAAGTTTGTGCCTGTCGGAAGAAGGCTGGGGTCTTAGCGGCTACACAGCAAACTCAGCCATGCCATGAGTATTTGGCTGGATTTTTAGAAGGGTTGAGAAGAGTTTGTTGAACTATTTTGACTTTTCAACCCAACTTTTCATTGAAAGTTTGGCAGAAAAGAGCACCCAAAATATCAACAATCTTTTGTCGATCTTTTTTTTCAGTTTAGCTGGTTTGAAATATTTTAATCTTTTGCAAAATTAGAGAGGGGGAGTTTAAATATTTACAAACTATTTTACTGTTTCTTTGTCTAGGGATTGTGCTGGACACACATGGGTATGAATTGGAGCTGTGGGGGCTCATCTCTTCAGACAATCAGGCTCATGAAGACTAAAATGTATTCACCCATGAAAGCTCATGCTCCAGTACGTCTGTTAGTTTCTAAGGTGCCACAGGACTCTTTGCTGCTTTTTACAGATCCAGACTAACATGGCTACCCCTCTAATACTAAAATGCTCATGTGTGTGATTTTCAGAGCTGGATGGGAATATAAATGGGGAATTACATGCCTAACTGGGTGCATATGAGAAAGTTATAAGCCCGTAAGTTTTTTTCATAAATTGAGCATATTTTTAACCACAGTTTCCAGAAAGTGCCCTGATCATGTTTTTTTTCACTTTAAACCATGTTCAGCACAGTCTCAGCTCGCACCCAGGGAATTTTCCTAGGGTTGACAAGGCTCAAGGGTTGTATATGTGACACCCGTGTGTTGTTAGCAGTGCTTAAAAAAAACACCTCTTTTATTTGTAGGCAGGCAGTTCTGCCCATTACCATGGCCCAAATGGAGAGTAATTTGTTTTGATGTAGTGCTTTTCATTTGGAAGGGATCCCAAAGCATCTGCAAACCACATATTCATGGAGCACATCTGCCAACCATTGGAATGCAGCCCCCTCTGGGAAGGAGCGCAGCAGCTGTTCAACAACACGCTGCAATGTTCCTCAGCAGTTTACGTCAGGAAGAATAATGCACAGAGGGCAAATGTGGGTAGGCAGAGAAGGTATTTCCTCTTCTCCCTTCCCTGCCCACGTCTTTCCTCCGCACCCTAAGGCAGAACGCTAAATAAACCATTTCCCGGTCTGAAATCAAGACCATCAAGTGAGACATCTGTGACAGTGCACAACTTTAATCCCCATGCCCCCTGGAGAAAGGCTCAGCAGAAAAACAAATTAGTAATGTAATTGCTGTACTGAGCTACCTGGAAGAAAAAGCCTCATGTCCCTGCCAACATGGTTCAGTCCACCTGGCCCCAGAATTACTTCAAACAGCTGTTTGCTGAGGTCTTCCAGTCCTAACCATGAGCCCCCAAAATGAGCTCCTGACAATGGCTGGGCTGGGTGCTGGGCTGGAAACTGTCCCACCTGGATTAACACCTTGTTCTCCCAGCTCTTCTCTTCCCCTTCTTCACACAGTGCGCAAAGATATTTTTTCTTTTCTGCCAGTAATTTAATGGACCACAGGTAGGTTTTAATCTGGTGACTGTAGCAAACAGCCCTGCAGCAGCAGCATCCCCTGCGCACCTGTGGCATTTCAACAGGGCGAGTAAATGCAAATGCCATTTCCATTCAGGAAGGGAACAAAATGCGCCTATGTTCCATGTGCTGCCATGCCAGGTAATAGCTGTGCTGATGCTGGACAGGGAGATTTGGGGATGTATGTGTGGGGGAGTGGGGGACACTAAAAGGGTCTTTGTCATGGTCAGACAGGAGGCGGGAGGTGTTTGGGGAGCAAGCCCAACCCACACTCACCCCGCAGAGGTGGCCTCCTGTTGCGTAGGGCTGGGCCCAGCTTCATGCTCTGGGCTTTGCCACCTGGCACATGGGCTCATAACATCACTCAGGTTTGGCCCCGGCTGCCCTCTCCTCCTCAGCGGGACCCACCTTGAACTTGCCCGCAAACCGCTGGTGGGATGGGACCAGCCGTTTGGGAAATACTGACCTACAGCGTGAGAGCCTTTCTGCAGAATCCTTACAGCAGCTGACTGTGTGTCCGTTTCCAGACTGCACTCAGCAGTGCCTGATATAGGAATGTGAGCAGAAAAGAGGGTGAATGGTGAGGTGGGAAAATGCAGACATGAAAGGTGTCTCTGTGGGCAAACGGCCCCTAGAATTTGGGCCAGAAATTGGGCCGTCTGGAATTATTTTTTTAAGGCTGTCTCTCAAATGAAAGCCCTCCAGTTCTCTGCACGTGTCTGAGGACAACGCAGAAAACTGCCAGCTGCAGCCTTTAGGAAGCAGTCTCCTCTCTGGCTGGATTCAGATGTGCATGGAAAGGCTCCCGAAATGGCACAAGCTTTGCATGACTCAGCCAGGCTGGAAGTGAAAGTGACTTTAAGAGCCCAGCTGCCAAAGCCCCCGAGTCCCAGTTAAAGGCTCCACTGCTGTCCAGACAGAATATACCAAAGCAAGTCCAGGCCCCTGAGATGGGACTCTGTCTCTCTCCTAATGTCTGTGGCTGGATGGCAGGTGCATCAGGCTGGGCTACTCCCAGTACACTGAGATGGGAAAGGTTGTAAGTCTGCAGCCAGCGGGTAAGAACAAAAAGCCAATCGGTTTCTAGGCCCTGTAGTCAAACCAGCCTCCCAGGATCCCACAGCTCAGCAGGTTAAGGTCCTGGGTAGCACTCGGAGGGCTGATCTTCATGGAGAAATGGGTGCAGGCGATAGTGTGGGTGAGGCCATATATGGGGCGCTCCTCTCTCTGAGTCAGTACTGACCTCAGGGCAGTGCTTTGGGGCGCTGTGGTTCAGGGAGAAATGTAGTTGAGTCACTTGGTGAGCACCTCCCTATAAGTATTGACCCCAATGTGCTTGCGAGGGGGGTGAGAGGGGCGTGCGGCTGAGGTTTCTTTCAGGTGAGACGTAAAACCAAGAACTAGACATTTGTGAACGTTAAATATCCTGTGCAGTTCTGTCAAGATCTGTGGTGCTAGCACCGGTGTCAGGGACAAAAAGTCCAATCTGGGCAGTGCCATTCCTCCTTCATTAATTGCTGCCACAGTTTCAAGTGGCCTTCATCACTTCCTGTCCCAAACTGAGGACCAGCCTTCTTAGAATCACTGACATCCCCCAGAAGTGGCTGCACTCAAGGGGTAAGTAGGCGAAATTATCTGTCGATCTCTGTGCAAAGCACAGCCGGATCCCATTGAATGGGATGATTTAATTGGGAATTGGTCCTGCTTTGAGCAGGGGGTTGGACTAGATACCACCTAAGGTCCCTTCCAACCCTGAGATTCTATGATTCTATGAATGAAAGGCCCCGTAGAAAGGGAAGCTAGTTTCCTTTTGGCTTGGATTGTGTCATGGCTGCAATGCTTTTTTGTGTGCATTTGGGGAATCCAGACTCTGGGAGAAGGACATTTCTTTTGCTTGAGTTCCGTCTGAGCTGGTAAGTGTCTCCCTCACACTGAGGGGAGAGGTGATGCAAACAGATGGAACGGAGATGCCATCGGGCAGGGTTGAAAGTTCCATGGGAGAGAGGAGCCCAAGGCTGGAATATCAGAGGAGCAGTCGACTGAAAATATCTGCATGGCTGGAGGGAGCTGCAGAGCAGGACTGGGGGGTTGTAGGGCTGGAATAGCGGGAGGGCTGCAGGTGAGGATTCCACAGCAGCGAGCCTGCCCATTCCTTGGGGAAGGGACCGTACGTTGCTGGCTACTTTCCATGGCTAGAACTTTTCAGGTCTAAATAATCAGCAAGGTAGTTTTGCGGGGAACCTTACACATCCCCTGCCTTTACAGAGCCTGCCTCTGACCTGCGCTTTTTCGAGCACGGAGCCTTTTAACATTTCCATTTTGATCGCAGGCCCAGGATGCCCTCCTCCCAGCCTAGGCTAGGAAGATGAAACAAAGCAGTTACAAAGAAAACCTATAAACTTGGTGCTGCCTTCGGTTCAGCCACAGTAATTCAGTTCCACCCACTAACCGGTCTGAGTCATTTGCTCCTGGCGAGTCTGCAGTATCTATAATAAGGGAATCATTTGACTCCCAGAGGGAAAATCAGACACGGAAAGTCGACTGCGCTTCTGAGAAACTGCACACTCCTTTCAGCAGGATTGTCTCCAAGCGATCTTATGTTCCTCCTTCTACAACCTGCATCTCTGCAGTTTGGATCACTCCTCGGGGAAAGGCAGCCAGGCACGACACATGGCTGGGAGCCAGGACACGGAGGCTGGGACTCAGGGGCTCCATTTACACCCACTCTAAGGCCCTTCACACTGCCAGGACTGCATAAAGGCGACTCGTATCCTGAAGAGTCTGGATGCAGTTCCTGGCTTTGGCAAAGGCTTCTTGCGTGACTTTAGGTAAGTCACTTAGGCCTGTCTGCTGTTATTATTTGCACAGTGGTAGTGCCTAGGAGCCCCATTCATGGACCAGAGCTCCATTGGGCTGCAGACACAAAAAGCTTATGACCTACGTATAAGACAAAAGACATGAGACAACCAATGGGTACAGACAGATGGGGGAGCACAAGGAAACAAGTGTGGAAGAAGGGAAAGAATTGAAAAGGATTTGTAGGGGATCTTAATGCATGTCAGTCTGTTAGCAAGAGTTAGGCCAGATGTAACCCTAATGACGTGAGATTTGTAGAAGCGAGGATAGTGTGAGGCGAGTAGGAAAGAACTGTGTGAGAAGTTATCACGACCTTGCACTGATAATCAAATACGTAGACTGGCACCCAGAAGTGAGGAAAATAAGATAGCAAGATAGCCCATGTATAAACAAAATGCAGCTGTTGCTCATTATTGTCTGTATTATTGCTTGTTATTGTCTGTAACAAAGGTATAAATGCTTGCTGTAATTGTTTACTTGCTGAGAGACCTGTCTGGGACTGGGGCGACCCACTGTCCTAGGGCACTCCCTCTCTCTATTGCAATTGCTGGAGAAATAATAAAGTATTTGATTTTGCTGCACCCAAACAAAAAAGCGAGAACTGAGTTTTTCTCCGACACAAGGGTGCATCTTTCTACATTTGAGCTGGATGGTCAAATTCCCACCTTAAGCAGACAGCACCCTAAAAACAGAAGTGGAGTGGTGGGAGGGGCTAGCTACCCTAATATGTGCGTAGGGTCTTGGACAGGATTGTACTCTGGGCCTCGCGCCACCGCGGCGACACTGTTCTTTTTAGCTCACTAGCTCTGATCAGAGCTAGTGTGGGTGTGTCTTCCGGAGCTGCAGATTACACCTTCCAACTCGAATGCAGACATCCAGAACAAGCCAGTGCTGGTCAGCAGGATGGACAGTGGCTCAGCACATTTGCTGCATAGTCATTGTCATGCTTGTGTGTTGGGTTTTTTTTTGTAGGCAGCACTGCAAATTTAAACTTAAATAAACTAAATAAACCTGCTTTTTAAGTAAGTGTCCACGCACCCTTAGGCACCAGTTTAACTAAATTAGTTTAATGTTGCACCTTAAATTAAGCCTGTACAACTTTGCTGTGCAAACAAATCTCGCCCCATAATCTCGCCCCGGTGCAAGGCAAACCCTTTAGGCGTCTCCTGTCAGGCATCCAGAATCACTAGCAGCTTTTTACTATTCTATGTATGCAGCTGTGGAAAGGTGCAGCAAAGAGATTGCCCTTTCCCTGTGAGAAAGCAAGTTTGTGGAGCTATAAATCCCAGTGGCAGGTTTGGATTAAGCCCATTGCTGTAAATTCCTTCCTTCCTTGTGTCATAACCTATTCCCAGATTTGGACCTTAGCGTCCAAAATATGGGGGTTAGCATGAAAACCTCCAAGCTTAGTTACCAGCTTGGACCTGGTAAAGCTGCCACCACCCAAAAAATTAGAGTGTTTTGGGGCACTCTGGTCCCCCCAAAACCCTTCCCTGGGGACCCCAAGACTCAAATTCCTTGAGTCTCACAACAAAGGGGAATAAACCATTTCCCTTCCCCCCTCCAGGTGTTCCCTCCCTGGGTTCCTGGAGAGGTACACAGACGCAAGCTCCGTGAATCTAAACAGAGGGACTCCACCCTCTCTATTTCCAGTCCTGGAAACACAAGCACTTCCCTTTTCACCCAGAGGGTATGCAAAATCAGGCTAGTAAATCTAACACACAGAGATTTTCCCCCCTGACTCCTTCCTCCCACCAATTCCCTGGTGAGCTACAGACTCAATTCCCTGGAGTTCCCCATTAAAGAAAAACTCCAACAGGTCTTAAAAGAAAGCTTTATATAAAAAGAAAGAAAAAATACATAAAAATGGTCTCTCTGTATTAAGGTGACAAATACAGGGTCAATTGCTTAAAAGAAATATTGAATAAACAGCCTTATTCAAAAAGAATACAATTCAAAGCACTCCAGCAACTACACACATGTAAATACAAAAAAACCAAACCTATCTTTGTACTTACAACTTGGAAACAGAAGATTAGAAAAGCAGGAGACAGAAATCCTCTCATAGCCGAGAGAGAGTACAGGCAGAACACTAGAACAAAGAACTCAGACACAAACTTCCCTCCACCAGATTTGAAAAAGTCTTGTTTCCTGATTGGTCCTCTGGTCAGGTGTTTCAGGTTACTCCTTTCCAGGTGTAAGAGACATTAACCCTTAGCTATCTGTTTATGACACGCCCTCCAAATTGCAGACAGTGGGGAAGCTCACTGGCGGCGATTTCCTCCTAGAACTTTAAAATAAACAGATTAATACAACACATGCACCTTTACATATACCACTAAGTATATAACTAACAGACTTCTACATTTTAAGAACACTTTTTAACTACTGGATTCTGGGAAACTGTCACGGGAGAGAGCATCAGCTACTTTGTTAGAAGCTCCTGAGATGTGCTGAATTTGAAAATCAAAATCTTGGAGAGCTAAACTCCAACAAAGAAGTTTCTTGTTGTTCCCCTTGGCAGTATGTCCCAGCACCTGGAAACTGGAATTTCCCCTAAGATCAGACTGTCCTGTTACACTGGGCAGGGAGCTCTGCAGGGAAATTGCCTCCTTGGCTCTGTCACACTGAGCAGTAGGCAGTAGACAGGGGGCACCGCAAGGAAATTGCATCTTGAGCTTAACTCTGCCCTTTGCCCAGCTGTGAAGACGGTTTAGACCTCGGAGGGAAATGGCAGCCAAGATACCAGTTCCCAAAGAAGATGGGGCACCTGGTGCAAATTGGCCAAGCACCATTGACAGCAGCTGAGAATCTGGCCCCTTCTTTGCTTTTCTTCTCAGAATATCTCGCTGCCCATTGCTCTCTCTGCCTCCTGTCCTCATTAGCTGTTTCTTTGTACGTCAATGAGCCAACTTGCATCATCCACCCTCCCTCCTGTCTCCCTCCTTTGGCTTCCTGCTTGAAAGAGGATGGATGGCAGGAATTCTTGGCAGGCAAGAAAAAACTAAAAGCCCTAGGCAGTGATTAGGGAAGAAAGTGCCTGGTGTAGAATAATTTATTCTCACTTCACTCTCTCCTCCCCTCGTGGAAAGCTGGGGTACCCGGTATGCACCAGGCCGCTGGCACAATGCTGCACTCCATGGGCTGGATCCAGGAGGAACAATTCATTTAGTTGCTGGCACTGCTGCTCTGTAAGGAGAAGCAGTGCACAATGGAAAGGGGCACCTGGGACAGATCCGTCCCTGCCAAGAAAAAGCTATCATTCCCCTGCTGGGAGCTGTCACTCTGATACCTCGCTCCTGCCAGAGCACACTTTCAAACCTAGCAAAGGGGTGTACAACACGGTGAGTAGGGGAGGGTTAGTGGTTGGGGGGGCGGGGGCTGGGAATAAGGTTTATTGGCTCTAGTCCCAACTCTAGGAGGTGAATGGGGTGTAGAGGTTAGAACAGAGGCACAAGAATCTGGATTCTAGTCTTATTTCTAGTTCTGAGTGTGGCCTTGTAGTAGTTAGATCTGGGGTCTGGAAGTCAGGACCCTTTTGTTCTATTCCCCACTCTGGGAGGAGCTTGGGGTCTAGTGGTTAGAGTAGAGGTCTGGGAACAGGATTCCTGAATCCTGGTTCTGGTGACTGGACCAATAAGCTGTGAATTTGGGCTTCGGGTTCCCTACCCAGCTTCCTTCCAACAAACTCAGCCCCAGACATAGAACTCCAATCCTGTGCAGGGCAGAGTGCCTCCCACTGGGAGCTGACTGTGCTGCACCTTGCAGAATTCAGCTGCTTTCAAGCATGCATTGCTATTCCTCTTTTCCGTCCTTTCAAAAGCTACTTTCTTGGTCTAGCATTTGGACCTCGGCTGCCCCAATTTGCTTGAATGGGCCTGGAATTCTCTCTTTAATGCCCCTTGCTTTCCTCTTGCCATTGATTGACTGCAATTAGCTTGCATCTTGGCTTCTGTTGATGAAATTTGTTTTTAAAGGGCATTATGCTGCCTTTGATATCCTGCTGCCTTCTTCCGCTCCACCCACGCTGGCTTCCCTGGATACAAGTTTGACTCACCCTGTGGTTTTCCTTTAACTTTCTATATGTTTCTTCCAAATCAGAGGGTACTTTACCTGTCTTTCCCTTTGGTTACTCCTCCTCTGCTAGTTTGCTTCCCTGGAATAAGGCCAGCAGTCAAAGCAGTAACTCCCAGCTTACTTTGGCTATGGAGATTTCAGCAGATGGTTTATGCCAAGGACCTGACTGCGCTGAAGTTTGGTAGAGACCATCCATCACATGCTGAGAGTGGTCTGTCTTTTTGTTTTGCAGTTCAGGGATCTAACAATAGTCCTGTTTGATTTGGGAGGGCACCGCTGGAGGAGAAACGTCGACGCCTGATGCAGAATTGATATAAAGACTTTCAGAATGGGCCATTGTTGCACGCTACTCCAGCTTCAAACCTCAGAGTAAGAGTCTCGTTCACTTCCCCTATCTGCAGGTGAGGATTATGGCCTGCTTGGTGGTGGTATAGCTATGGTAGCAGGCTCTGAGCTGAGCTTTTCAGGGTTAAAGCCTGTTGGATCAGAGCTAACATTTTTCAGCCCCCATGTTTTGCCACCCCTAACTTTCCCTACTCCTTCTCTTGCACTGGGAGGTCCCACTCTGATGGTATAAATACAAGATTTGGACAGGCAATAGCAAATCCTTGGAGATAGGAATCGTTAGCGTACTGGAGTTAGGCTCCGAGCTGGAAGTACTTGTCATGTTCAGAATATTTGCTTTTTAGACCGAAGTTATTTAAACTACCATCCCCCGCGTGCACCTGGCCTGGTATTTTTGAAGAGTCTAAGGTTTTAAAAACACCTTTCAAACTATCAAGTATCAACTGGGACATCTTGTCTGGAGCCTAAGAGACACGCAGCTCACACCTCAGCTGGCCAAATGAGGTGCCTTGGCTACCATACGATGCTGTTATAGAGACTGAGGCCTTTGTGTAGGTCTCTGCGGGGAGATAAGAGCTGCTCTTCACTCATTGGTAGAGGAGACTTTCAGACTTGTAGACTCTCATTAGCAACAACCTGCTGCAAAGTTTCCTCACACTGAAATCTGCCTATGGAATACTCTTCCTCAAGGAAAGTAGCAGAAGCCCAGGTGCTTGAGTTGCTTAAAATTGGCCAAAGTCGTGGAGAACAGATTATCCGGCTCTGACAGAGGAGCACAGACAAGAACCAATCAGCCTCTTCCACCTCTAATGTCTATAGCTCTATGGATATGAGGTTTCACAGCCCCGTGAACACGTGCAATGGAGTTGTGAAGAGACTGATCAATATCAGTGCAGGGCCCAGACTCACCGTCTTGCTGGGATTTGCTTTTATTTATAACCCACAAACCTAAACACCAGCCAAAGCGTCTTCTCTGAGCTCACCTGTCCCTAGGGTTCCTCTTCTGAACTCAAGAGACATTCCCACTCCCTGACCTCCTGCTTGGATTTAATTGGACCCACTGGCCAGCATGATTCAGCAGCAATTAACCTGAATTTTTTAATATAATGTTTTAACAGCTGTCCCGAGGGTGTCTCAACAGAAAAGTTCTGCATCACTGCGCAGGGTATTAAGACTTGATCCATTAAAGTAAGTTGGAGCTGGCTCAGACCATTGGCATCTGTTCGCTTATGGGATTAGATCGGGAAAATGCACTACTCAGCCAGTGCTTTTCAGACGTGGGGCTTCAGCTAATCACACTGTTGTGCAACATACTGCTAGTGAGTTTTCATCCCCACTTCTCTTTCTTGGCAGGTTTGGAACACAGTGTTTTGTAAGAGGATTTACTCTCAGTTCATTAGGGCGCTTCATCCTTAGGGGGGTTGCTGAAGTCACCTGCATCCGATGTGACATTCCTATTATCTGCATGACAGTAGCACTTAGAGGTCTCAACTCAGGTTGGGCCCCTCATCGTGCAAGGCACTGTTCATATATAGTGAGAGACAGTCCCTGCCATAGAGCTTAGAATCTAAATACTTTATACAGAGAAAGGGGGAGAAACAGGATAAGTGATAAACAGCAGGTGAGTGGCAGAGCTGGGGATAGAATCCAGGTCTTCTGAGTGCCTTATCTTTGTGTTTCTTAACATAATAACCAGCCAAACAACTCCGTCAGCTCTAGGGTGCCACTTCACCAGCCAACATTTTGAAATACAGCCTGGGAAGCCGAGGGTGAAAGAGAAGAACTGACTGTCACAATGCCAGTGGCCTTTGAGTGTGCCCCATTTCAGCCAGCTCCAGACACTCTAATCAACAAGCTCCTTCAAAAACACCGATAACCAAAACCAGTCAGCATAGTGGCACATCTAACCCAGGAGCTTCTAATTTAGAAGACACAATACGCATTTACAGAGCTAATTAACAGCAATTTATATCAGTGCTTTGTAAATGAGTGGTTAACACTTCGGGGTTACACATGCCTTGTGTTATCTCCCTGAGATGACTGCACAGTTATACAAATTCCACATAGCCACTAACAGACAAGTGATGTAAAATCCATCACCGGGGGATGATGGATGAGAGGCATCCACAGTAAATCTTCAGCTAAATGAAAAACACAGGTGTGACTTATTTTCATGTTACTTAACTGAGATCTTACATCTGGGGGCAGGGAGGAGTGAGGGAACGAACCAGAGAATGAAGGAAGAGGGGAAGGCAGGTTTCTTTTCCTGTCAGAAACCCTTAAAGCATTAAAAGTAGAATTTATAATTCAGCCCTGGGGGAGCAGGGGAATGTGTAATTCATTTTCCATACATGGGAAGACAAAAAAAATGTGGTATTTTCATTTGTGAATTACAGATAGAGCCCCTCCCACACCAACCTTCCCATATATGACATACTAGCCAGGAACTGTTAGTTACCGGAAAGTTGTGCAAAGTTGTAGCTCAACATTGCTGTGCTGTGGTTCATCAAAGCAGGAAAGGTGGTGGGGGTTTATTTGGGAATGTGTGGAATGGCCATGATGTTATGGGTATGCAGTTCTTTTCCTCTACAAGCATCCCAACGTGATTTTGAAAATATATAGGACTCATTTTGCTTTCTAGCCATATGCAGTGTTGCTGAATGCTGTTTAACAACTGCCATGTTTCACCTGAGAAGTGGTAACCTATCAGAGCTCTCTACTTCCCAACAGTACCCCAGAAAGAATCAACTTTTGGTTAAGGTATCAGATGGGCACTTGGAAAATCTCAGGTTCAATTCTCCATCTTTTTGTGTCAGCCTGGGCAAGTCACTTAAATTCTCTGTACCCATATCACTGCCAAGTGCCGTAGGTTGGTTAGTATTATTCACAGAGCTAGTCAGGAGGTGCTTCCACTGAAAATTTCAACTCTTCGGTGACAGACCAAAACCTGAAATAGTTATTCAAATTAGTGCCTTGGTGCCTCATGGGAGTTGTAGTTTGGGTACCTTCTGCCTCCATTCTTTTCTATAGGTCAGACTCTGCACAGACTACATTTACTATGAATTACCATTTTCTCCCCACTCGGAGCGGGAAAGGGCTATGTCAAAGGAGTCTCTGGCCATGTTGCATCATGGAAAATATAGTCTGGCTAGAGAGCCTGTCTCACAGAGGAGAGTGAGAGTATAAGGGACCCGTACTACAACTCCCATGAGGCAGTGTGATGGCATTTTGAATATATATTTTGGTTTGAGGACATTGGTTTTTTTCAATTAAATGTCAAAAATGTCCACATAAAGCAGACGCTTTTCTCAAAAAAAAAACAAACAATTTTCTGTTGATATAAACAGTTTTGCTGGAAATCTCTCAACCAGCCCTAATTATTAGGCCAATTTTAAAGACTGGCAAATTGAGGCACAGAGAGCTGAAGTGACTTGCCCAAAACATATCTGATAATTGCAGAGCCAGGATTTGAACCCAAGAGTGTTAGGTGCTTACCCACAGGCTCAATCCACTTGGCTCAAGCAGTTCTCAACATTTTCCATACTTTGACCCCCATTTTATGACAGGATGAAGTTTCAGGACCCTCCGCCCACATCTGGCCATAAAGAATGGGATGTTGGTCCTGACCCTCCTAGACTGCTTTATAACATCCCTGTGAGTTGTGACTCCCCCTCCCCAAGTTGACACTGGATTAGACCAATGTCCTGAGCAAGCTCCAACTCAAGTGATGATGTCCTACCACTCCAACTTCTTGCAGATGCACACAGAATCTCATAAAGCTGCTGTTTAGCAGCTGCCATGTTCCACTCCAGAGTTGGCTGCATTTCAGTGGTGGGCAAAGTGATCCCAGAGCTATCCCAGAGATATCCCTTAGCTAACCCCCCCTAGGGATGTTGTGCCCTAATTGGCCAACAGGTGTGCAGTGCTTGGATTTAAGCTGCTATATGGCAGCAAATTGGTATTCGTGCAAGAGATATTTTAGCTATTCGGTTGAGAGGAAATTATTCCCCTTGTAGACAAGTGGGATAATTAATCATTATCATCTCACCATTAGATTTAATATTCCAGGATTCTGTGCATTCCCCAGCTAGACACTGTAGCCTTTATCAGACAGCCGTTGACAGCAGCAGACGGTACTCGGCACTGATTAAACTCCTCCCTCTTTGAATCCATCTATTCCCTTTTGAAGATGTCAGTTAATTGGTGACATCCATCTCCCTACAGATATGGAAGAGCTCACTCGTATGCAAACACACAAGAGCCAGATCCTCAGCTGGCATAAAGCAAGATAGCTCCACCGAGGACCTAGACCACAGCCTTTCATTGCAACCCCAGAGCAGCATCCATGCCACAGGAAGTTCTTGTGATCCAGCCAGATAGCTTTAACAGGTCGAGGGCGAATAGTGACAGAGACTGACTGAATCAGACTTTTTTTTCATCATGACAGTTTTCTCATGTTAGAAACCTCTTTACACTTCACAGAAAACTTCAGAAAAAAAACCCATTTTACTTAGAAGCGATTTTGCTGTTACACCATATTAAAAATTTGACAAGCATTTTCTCCCTTCGCTTCTTTGCCTAGGGTAAGAAGACAAGTTCTTTGTTGTGTAGGAATTCACCCGCTTCTGCTGCTTATTTCCCCACTTGAAATCTTAGGGTGTAACCCCACTGTGGGCAATGGACATGGTTCTGATATGCCCTGGGCTTTTCAGGGGACATATCTGTACTGATTTCATTGGAACAGTCCAGTAACTTCTCTCCATCCAGGGCCTAGTATCAGCTGCTTCCAAAAACGTGCTAAGTAACTCTGAAGCAGGCAGTTATGTATTAATCTGCACCAAGGGAAAATTTCTTCCTTTGCCCCCTTGAGTTAGAGATTAGCTTCTGCCCTCATGTAGGCAGATTTATATCCCTTCCAAATCAAGAGCAGCTTCACTGAATAATAATGAATAATACTTAGTTCTTCTCCAGGGTTATGACCCAAGAAAAGCAGGGGAAGAAGTAATCTGTAATCCAATTTTCTCTGCACAGGACGCACCAAATTTTTCCTCTACTGAAGTCCATGGAGTGACACAAGGGTTAAATTTGATCCATTGTTTCAAGGTTTTACTGTGCAGAGTCTGAGAGTGGTTGAATGAGTCATCGCTATTGAATGAGGCTCTGCGTTTGAAAATTTCACCACGATTATTCTCCCTCTGCCAGTTTTTCTGTTCCAGCTCTAAGATTTTTGGCTTCCATTCTTGCTTTTTTTTTAAATTAAAAATGTAATTAAAATAAAACAAAGAAAGTTAAAAAAAAAGTAAAGCAAAGGAGATGGGGAGCAGGCAAAAACTAATCTTCTGCAGGGACAGTAGTCTTCATGTGTTTCTTCAGAGAGCTAACAGCAGTGCCCTTTGACTTGGAAAGCACACTAGTAGGATGCACTTGTCTTGTTCTTTATCGTTCGCCCATGCAGCCATTGAAACTCCACGGCTTGGTCCTTTATCTGTAGAGACTCTGGGTCCAGTTTGTTCCTCATCTTCTTTTCTCCTCTTTGATACACCTGTGCCAAGTTGTCACTTGCCTGTTTCTGTTCAGAGCCCAGCTGGGAACAGAGCCAAATGGAAATGGCATCTTTTGCAGGGGGCATCGAAAATGTTCCTTGAATAATTGCCAGCAAATACAGTTGCCTGAACTGAACATTGATTTTTTTTCTTCCTTTCTTTCTAAAAGGTGAGAATATAGCTCGTTATGAGGGAAATCAGCTTCTATTGATCCTAAAGCCTGTATTCTGCTTGCAAAGCTCAACTTGACTACAGCGCACTGCAAAACTTTCCATTGAAAAAAAATTCTTCTCTTAGGCTGGGAGGGTTGCCTACTGGTTAGAGCAGGGAACTGGGGCTCTCTGAGAGCTGACAGCATGCTCGGTGTTGTATCAAACGGAGGAAGACGTTATCCCAGCCCAAAGAAGTTACAATCTGTAAGACAACCAGAACAATGAAAGCACTAATGCACTGAGTGATGAGAACTGACCACCTTTTCTCTCTCTCTCTCTCTCTGTGTGTATATATATATATATAAATATATAAAGAAAGAGCTTGATTTTTTTTCCCCAAGGTGTTGAGGATCCACAAACTCCACTGACATTTTGGCAACCTGGTTTAATGCTCTGAAAAGTTGCAGTGGATTAGTTCAATACCACTCCCAATCAGAGAGGCAATATATAACATCAAGTGTCCTGAGCCTGGGACGGGAATTCTAATCCTAAATCTGTTATTGATTGACTCTGTGTCTTTGGACAAGCCACTTGGAACTTCTCTGGGCCTTTGTCTGTTGAAGTGGGAGGGGGGATAATACTCTCCTCACAAGAAGTTGGTGAGATTTAGTTTATGAATGTTTGCAAAGCACCTTGAGAAACTCAGATGACAGAGTGGAGAGTATTATGGCCAGTGCAGTGTCTTCTCTACCGAGGAACTGAGGAGACGACATTTGGATCACACTGGATTCATGTGAGGGTTTGAGTTGGAGACAGATAGTACAGGGATGGATGCCCATATGAGAACCCAGATAGTGGACAGAGCTGGGGTTTGTGTTTGCATTCACTGACACCAGCAACTCATGAGAACATACAGAATTTGCATGATTTCCATCATTTAGGGTTGACATTTTGGGTGAGTTCTGCTGCATTTGATCCGGGGAAAACGGCCATTTTTGCTTTTGGATCCACCAGGGCAATAAAAGCCTGGGGTGGCTCTAACCTGGGGACTGAAATCCCACTGTCCCTGAAATATGAAGGATGTCAGAGCTCCAGGTCCGTTACCTCGCCACTCCCTGTGGGAGTTTTGCCTAAGTAAGAACTTCGGAATTAGGTCTATTGACTTTAACGGGAATTTCGTCTCACGAAGTAGTTCAGGGTTTGGCCCATTAAAGGTGATGTCTTTGCCTATCCAAAGAAGCACTTTATAGCTACCCCTTTATCAAGCTACTTTATATGCATATAACTGTGTTTACACCCCTCCCTGTTCCCCCAATCCAGCCTTAATTTCCAACAGTTAATCAGGCAAAGTGTTGTGGCATGCTATCTTGTAATTAAAGAATTAAAAGCATACCTGGAGCATGCAGATGTGATGGCAAAGTTACATTATTTAAATAAAGCCAGGCCATTAATTATGCATGTCCTTCAACCTTTCATCTCTTGATATACCCCAGCAGCTTTTGGATGAGGGCGAGGGAGGAGTTTAAAAGTCTGTACGAATTAATGAGGCAGAAGAAGCCCTTCCAGGGGCATTGGGAACCGCAGCTGCTGAAATGCAATTTGCGGAAGGGGCAGATTTCCTGTCTTTCTGATCCAAACGAGGAGCCAGCTGCATTTACACAAAAAGGACATGGGTTTGTTGTTTTTGGTCATTTACATACTTTTTGAATGTCGTACCCAGAGTCTCATGCTTCAGGCTTTTGATCACCATCCCTCTTTTTCCACAGGTGGAAATGACACACTAGCCCCGCCAGCCAGAGTGGGTTTTCGGCAGCACCTTGATCAGCCTGCACTGGTTTGCAGGTTCAAGTGAATCTCCCACTAGAGACGGCTGCTGCAGAACTGTGGTCTAGTTGATAGGCCTCTCAGCTGGGACTCAGGTGAGCTTGTTGCATTATGACTTTGACACTGTGCTTCTGTTTCCCATCCCACCTTTTCCCTGTTTAAACTCTAAACTAAGGATTGATGTTAGGGAACAGTCTCTTCTTCTGTATTTGGCCAGCTCAACAGGACCTGATCTTGGCTGGAGCCTCAAGGCCCTATTGTTCTATACCTAATAAAAGACACAGGTTCAAACTCCCTCATTCCTGCTTGTAGAGGTGAGATGTTCTTCCTCCTAGAGAACATTACACAGTAGTCTATGAAAGGCACTCTGACGGGGGACCTGACACTCGCCTACGTGGCGGCCATGAGATGAAGCCCCCTGCAAGAGAAGAGGAGGAATGCTGTGTGAACGAGCCACAGAACATTCTGGGGTGCGAGTCTGCATAGCATCACCTTAAATCCCCAGTTGTGCTGCTGAAAAATCTATTTAAAGAACTAGTTTATCAGAGCCATGTGGCTAGGGAGGAAGCAAGCATGTCACATCTACCCCAAATCTTGGCATCCATAAACTTCAGTGGGAAACCAAGTGATAGTACCGTGCCACCAGAGAAAGGAGAGTAGCGGGATGTGATCAAGGGCTGTCAGAAAATTAGTGGAGGCAGGTGCTGGCCAAGTGGCCAAGAATCTTCTGCGAGAACTGGTTTGTGTGTAGTAGTATAGGTCTGATCTTGGGATTGGCTCATGACCCTCGGCAGATGTTTACATGCCAGGAACTGTTTTTTGCAACTTGACAAGAGTCTGCGATCCAGGGAATTGCCTTCCAGCAATGATGAGTGTCTGTGATTCGTGAGTCAACCCTTGGGTATTGACAGGAGCCTTTGATCTGCAGTCCAATTCCTGGCTCCAGCAAGCCGACTTTGATGCAGAGACAGAGCTCTCAAGTCTTGGCACGTCAGAGATCTGAGGCCAGTTTTTGCATATTGCCAACTTTAAACTGGGATCTAGTCCCTTAGATTTTGATAGGCTCCAAGTTTGTTGATTCAGTGAGCTTCACAAAGCAAAAAAAAAAAATCATTTTAAGACCCTCCCAGAAATAAATTCCTCAGTATCCTAATTTCTTAGCTACAGTCTAAGGCCCTCGTGTGTTACGCTCCTGTACACCCAAGTAGCTTTTGGCATGTGAGTAGTTCCATTAAGTTAATGTACATAAAAGTGACTCTGGTGCCTAAATGTTCATGAGATTGAAATTAAGTGGTGTCAGTGCTTGAAAACCGCCTAGTTTATCCTGTGAGCAGTTCCAACTGGCTGTGCTTAACAGCATGAACTTTCTCTTTAGGAAGCTCAGTCCTTAAAAGCACAGTCACCAATACCACCCGTGAGTCAGTGGGGAGCCCCTTCCTATATAGGAGAGTGTACAAAAGATGTAAAAAGGGTTGATTGGGGACATGAGTCTTTCTTACAAGAAATCTGAGACTCAATTAACTTTTCATTCCATGTATAATCTCTCTGGGGGGGGGGCTATAAACCCTCATGGTCCAGGGCATAAGCCAACCTCTAATATTGGAAGGTCAGGAAGAAATTTTTTCCAGGAGCAGGTTCTCCCCTAACTGCCTGCTACAGGCCCTGTCGGGGCCGGGATGTAGGCGCCAGGCCTAGCTGTTAGCATAGACAGGGGCTGGACCCCCCTGGAACCAGGGTTCAGAACTGGAAGGTCAGGAGCCGAGCTCAGGAACTAGGCCAGGTTAGGGAACCAGGAGACAAGAGCAGAGAGCACTTGAGTGGCCTAAAGCCGAAAGCCTGATGGAGCCCTGTTGTACAGGTGACTTCCTGTTCCTTTTTCTTGCTTAAGCAGGGGGAGCCACTGGCCAGGAACTCTGGTGTTCCACCAGTTGAGGCCCAGCACTGGAGTCTCCTGTCTGAGCTGGGCTTGAAGGAATCCTGGTACTAGCTGATGCCAGTAAGTCATCAGTTGTAGCGTGATGACACCTGAGGAGCGCTAGAGACCTGCATGCATGACAACAACTTGGCTAGTTCTGGCTAGCAGCAGAGGCAGGCTACTAGATTAGATGGATCCCTGGTCTAATGCAATACAGTAGTTCCTATGATCTAGCAGAGAAGAGCTCTATTTTAACGAACTATTCAATGGGAGGCCAACAAGTGCTCACTGGGACAGGCACTGAAGATTTGGCAGGGTTGGTAAATTACTCGGCTCCCTGGGGCCCATCCATCTTTTACATTAACTGCATTAATTCATTACAAAAATAGTAATCCTGGCATGCCAGATCTATGCTTGAGCTACGATAAATGCCTTGACACAGGCAGCCAGCTCTCTGGCACTGTCTGAAGGCAGAGAAAGTTGTCGCTTTTCTCCATTTGGAGAAATTTTATGAACTCAGAGGAAGGATGATCCAGTGATTAGGGCACGAGCCTGGGATTCAGAAGACTTGGGGTTTATTCCTTGCTCTGCCACAAGCTCCCTGTGTGACCTTGGGCAAGTCACTTCGCCTCTCTGTGCCTCAGTTCCCCATCTGTAAAATGGGGGTAATTGCACTGCCCCACCCCAGAGGAGTGCTGTGGAGTTCAATACATTAAGAGTGGGAGCTGCTCAGAAACTATGCTAATGGGGGATCATATAAATACCTTAGACATTTAATAAGAGGTTCTAACGCCACTTGCTTCGGGAGAGGGACTGTGATTTCACTGACTTTGAGGAGAATTGTTGGAATTTGTTCATCCAAAAATGTCCAGAGCGTTCTTTCTCACCCCTTACACAATCAGCTGTGTCAATGAGCCCCCACATTCTTCTTTTCACTCTTTTTATAGTAGGTTCTACAACCCTCAGCCAAGAGCCGGACTCCATTATTCTAGGCACCGTGCAAACACAGAGCAAGAGACAATCCCTGCCCCAAAGAACTCACAGTCTAAAGAGATAAGACAAATGCTAGGGCGGGGGAACAGAGGAATGGAGACTTGCCCAAGTCATATGAGGTAATCCATAGCAGAGCAGAGACTTGAACGCTGGTCTCTCAAGATCCAGGACAATGTCCTATGCACTGTAATAGTCCACCTATCTAATTTGCTTTGCTTCTGATGGTGTTTTACATCTCTACAGAATCTTTCTTCCCAAGGGGCTTTACAAGCAGCAGCACCACAGAAATGCAGCCATTTCTGGGTTGGGGCAAAAGCAGCTAGGCAGGCAACTAGCAGAGACGATTTCACAGCAGTGAATAGGCAGGGCACATATTTTGGGCTAAGAGTATAACATGCAATCTAGTATTTCAGGCTGCCTCCACTTAGTAAACTGCATGCAGTTCAATGCATCTTCAGGAGGATGTGGCATTTAACTGACCCAGCTGAGGACTGAACCTATCATTCCAAGATGACCTGGCAGCCGTGTTTCAAAATAGGCTTTTGAACCAGTCCCCTCCAGCTTTTCCTGTTGTGTGGCACTTAATGTCAGAGTTAAAAAGGGAAAAGATTAAATTCCCTAATTGGCTTTATTGAGAACAAAACCAATTGGAAAGGTAATTTTTACATCTTACTGAGCAATTAATAGGATCCATTCCGTGCATTTCAGAAGAGCCTGTCAGTGTGTATGGTGAAGAAGAGAACTTCCAGGCCCCGTAACAGTGCCCAGTGATACCCTCCAACAAAGATTTACTCAAGTGAAAATGACAGTCAGAAACTGCTGATGTAACTGGAAATTCCAGCCAGGATTCCTGGGGCATGCAGGCACAGCTTGTGAGAGTATGCCCATAGTGGGGCACTGCCTGTCTCCCTGTTTCGTTTCACACACCAGCTGTATAGCTGTTTATGTTGTGACATTTCAGATGAAGTCCTTGGTACCTGTTTGACTTTACAGCTGCCGTAAGAAAGACTAGAGACCTGGGAGGCTGGCTCATGCTGCAGCCCTGAATCAATATCATGCAGGGATCTCAGAGATGGTGTCTGGATTTAAAAAGTTAGACCCACTAGAGTCTATACCTACTATACTACATGCTAATGCCACACTTCTGCTTCCTTGTGACCCAGATAACTGCAGATGATCAAATGATCACACCACTTAATTTTAATGAACGTTGTGTGTCCAATAAAACCTCCTCCTCATTGATCCAAGGAGTGTTGTGGTCCAAGGCTAAGTTCTTGTTCTTACTGGGGCAAACTCCAACTAGATTCACGCACGTAAAGGCCAAGTAATGAGCTCCTGGCCCTGGCCATGTGGTAACTTTACAGGGGAAAACCGCAGTGTGATCACCCGCGCTATGAGTCACCGGCCAGTTGTGGCTCTTTGCTAAGTGATCCAACCAGCTGGCATTTTACATGAAATATTTAGGTCCCCATGACTCTCACTTTCTAGCTAATCCAGAAAAGGGAAGTAATTGGAGGCATTTCTAACAGGTACTGTATTACATGGGTATAAGTGTGCTAGGGACAAAGCACACTGAAAATGTGCACTCAGAGCTTTTCAGCTGAATAGGTTGAATTATTCAGTTTCCAGAGAGTTTAAGCCCTGTTTTTTCTGCCTGTGACTAGTCTGCAGACTGACTCTGATGAATGTGAATGTATCTGTTTATTCACAGGAATTCACGCAAGAGTTTGTGTAACCAAATGTCAGTTATTAATGATTGATACCATCAATACAATTTTATTTTGGGTGCAATGGCACTCAAAGGGTGAAGTCAGGATTGGTCCCCTCCTTGTGTTAGATGTTTTACAAACAGTAGGAAACCACAATACCGGCTTTCAAGTGTTTTTCTAGGGGGTATTTACATACTATTTGCTTTTGAGTATTTGCTCGTTGGGTGTGAGATTGGTTACTTGAGTCACATGGCATAGTTCCAGACATTTTATAAAGAGAATGATGAATAGCCAATAACAAGTTGTTAATGATTATTATTTAATTAGTTGCATTACGCTCACATGTCAGGATTGTTGTGCTAGGTGCTACACACACACACACACACACAGATAGTCCCTGCCCCAGAGTGCTTTGGGATCTAAGAACTATGCAGGTACAAGTTTTCAACGCAATCATCATTCTTGGCAAAACCTTTGAAACTCTCAGGATTACCAGCACAGTCGGGAATAAACCAGGGCTCCCCCAAATCCTCAGGAATAAGAACTATCAAGGCCTCAGGTGTAACAACAGCAAACTCACCACATGAATCCATTAAAATATACATAAATAACTATCTGTACTATTCCGCCTGCTCCCGTGTTCAGCAGATGTGACTGTAATGGCAATGACATGGGAGCTTCTGAATATGGATGGGTAGCTCAAAATAGAGCCTAATTTCCATTTTTTTAACAATAGCTCATTTTAAAATCTGCTACATCGGATCCAGTGACAAAAGAAGACAGAGATGGAGGAAAAGTGCTTACAAATAACCCTGGACGTAAGGCAAGGTCAATGGTCTTTTGGGTCTGATAGATCAGTATCTCGTTAGAGCAGTCAGGATTCCCCAGCATTCTCAAACCCAGGTGGGGGCCTCATCTGGTGCGATGTTGAAAGCCTCCTGGCTTTCAGTGGGAGCAAAGCGTGCTTGGCTGCTGGCAAGAGCCACTCAGCACCCTGCAGGATCCGCTGGCTATTTTGCAATGAATCTTCTGTCGCGCGTTCTTTGGAGGGCAGGGAATGCTGACCTGCTTGTTGTGGGGCAATGGATGTTTGTCTGTAAGCTTTCTGTGTGACCCCTGGGCACATTGCTTAGGCCCAGATCCTCAAAGTACCTAGTTCTCATGGGAGTTGGGTGCCTAAAATGTTTTTAAGGATTTGGGCCTTCATCTCTCTGTGCCATCTGTAATATAGGGGATAATAATCCTTCCTTTGTCTATTTCCATTGCAAAATGCCTGTGGTCAGGGACTGCCAAAGACAATGTGTTTGCATCGCACCTAACGCAAGGGGGCCCTGATCTCTGCTTGGGCTTCTAGGTGCTATTGTAGAACAAACAGGGATAATAAACTCAGAAAACAGTAATTGCAAAGTCATACCAGCAAAGCTAGTCAAATAATACCACCGTCTCCTTCATTCAGAGACTACAACCATTGCACCATAAGAGGTCTCCATGGTAACATGTTTTAAGTTATGATATATTTCTCCTGCACGAAAAGCTAGAGAAAAGTAATAAACTATTTCTACTGTTGAATCAACAAGTTAAACTTTTCACTCCTCTTCAACACCCTAAATTAAATCCAGACCAAGGAAGTGTATACATTGCCATACATACATACATAACCTAATTGCCTTCTATGATGTGATAACTGGCTCTGTGGATGAGGGGAAAGCAGTGGACGTGTTATTCCTTGACTTTAGCAAAGCTTTTGATACGTTCTCTCACAGTATTCTTGCCGGCAAGTTAAAGAGGTATGGGCTGGATGAATGCATTAAAGCTGGCTAGATCATCAGGCTCAAGGGGTAGTGATCAATGGCTCCATGTCTAGTTGGCAGCCGGTTTCAAGCAGAGTGCCCCAACCATCAGTCCCGGGGCCAGTTTTGTTCAATATCTTCATTAATGATCTGGAGGATGGCGTGGACTGCACCCTCAGCAAGTTTGCAGATGACACTAAACTGGGAGGAGTGGTAGATACGCTGGAGGGTAGGGATAGGATACAGAGGGACCTAGACAAATTAGAGGATTGGGCCAAAAGAAATCTAATGAGGTTCAACAAGGACAAGTGCAGAGTCCTGCACTTAGGACCGAAGAATCCCATGCACTGCTACAGACTAGGGAACGAGAGGCTAGGCAGGAGTTCTGCAGAAAAGGACCTAGGGGTTACAGTGGATGAGAAGCTGGATGTGAGTCAGTGTGCCCTTGTTGCCAAGAAGGCTAATGGCATTTTAGGCTGTATAAGTAGAGGCATTGCCAGCAGATCGAGGGACATGATCATTCCCTTCTATTCGGCATTGGTGAGGCCTCATCTGGAGTACTGTGTCCAGTTTTGGGCCCCACACTACAAGAAGGATGTGGAAAAATTGGAAAGAATCCAGCGGAGGGCAACAATAATGATTAGGGGGCTGAAGCACATGACTTTTGAGGAGAGACGGAGGGATTGTTTAGTCTGCAGAAGAGAAGAATGAGGGGGGATTTGATAGCTGCTTTCAACTACCTGAAAAGGCGTTCCAAAGAGGATGGATCTAGACTGTTTTCATGGTGCCAGATGACAGAACAAGGAGTAGTGGTCTCAAGTTGCAGTGGGGGAGGTTTAGGTTGGATATTAGGAAAAACTTTTTCACTAGGCGGGTGATGAAACACTGGAATAGGTTACCTAGGGAGGTGGTGGAATCTCTTTCCTTAGAGGTTTTTAAGATCAGGCTTGACAAAGCCCTGGCTGGAATGATTTAGTTGGGGATTGGTCCTGCTTTGAGCAGGGGGTTGGACTAGATACCTTCTTAGTCCCTTCCAACCCTGCTATTCTATGATTCTGTGATAACGATGGGTAAGTACTAAATGCACAGTCTGGGGTTTCTGTAGCATCGTTCATCTTGAATGACCCAAAGGCATTTTACAAACTATTCTCAGAGATCACATCACCCACATCTCATGCGCTGCCACCTCTGGGGTTGTGCAACACAGCAGCTTGTTTTAACAGCACACAGCAACACTACGCTATATAGGACAGGGCAGTGGAGCTGGAACACTTTTAATAGTAGAGGTGCTGAAAGCCAGCCCCCTTATCCCTGTTCATGCCACTGCCCCCACCCCCGAACTGGGACCAGGAGCAGGGCCGTGTCTCCAGGAGGGGCAGGGGCCGAGGCTGGGACTCTCTGCTGGGACCCCGGGCATCGGGCCGGGAGTGGAGCCCCATGCACCTCCACCACCCCCTGCACCCTAGTTCCCGCACTTGTGGGATAGGGAATGCTGAGGCATGCTCTGTCTGGTGGAAATGCAGAATGTAGGCAGGAAAAATGTAATTATCCAGTTTGGAACTTAGCCAGGTGACCATTGCTAACATACAGAAAGTGTCAAGGGGATCTTAAATTACCATAATAGGCCTCGATTTCAGGGGATACATTTCATATGAAAGATGGCACAGTCAGCTGCACAGTGCCATGAAAAACAGTGCTGCAACACTCGTTCAGCTCTGGCTCAGAGCACCACCTACTGGAACTGCAAATCCTGTTCCTGCAGCACATTCTGTTTCCCGTCAACACACCGGAGATGCTCACCCCTGCTTAGCTTGTGAGCGCGGATGAAGGCAGCGTACAAGGTCAAGGTAGCAAGACTTTAGGCAAAGCACAGTAGATGCTTTGCATTCAGAATTCAGAGCAGAGCAAGTCACAATAACTGCTCACTGACTAGTGTGGTGAAGCCTCGTTGAACATCACCAATATTCTGGTCTTGGTCCTACACAAAGCAGCTATAACACTAGGGAGAATCTAGACTTCTCTGTTAATAACCTTCTGTGTTGCTCACTTAGGCAGAAAGGGGAGGTATTTAAAGCTGCTTATTTCCTTTCACCCAGAGACATAAATAAATGATGATGCCTATTCAGCAGGAATCATCTTCCGCCCAGGACACGAGCTTTCAGAATGCATTACACTGGGATCTGTGATTGCCTGTGACCTAGTGAGCCGGGTACCTTTTAAGTGTTCTAGTCTTTGCACAGGGACATGAAAGCACATTCTGCCTTGCAAGTTTCACACGTCCATCCAGCGGAACCTCTCCGCAGCAGAGAGAGGCAGCCTTGCCCTTCAGAATGAATTTAATCAGGCTCCATGTTCAGGTGGCTTTTATTGACTTGTGCAGGTGGAATAGTTTGAAATAACCCAATCAGCGGGGGCCAGCCAGTTCACTCTCTGCAGTGACAGTCACTGGAGATTATTAACCAGCCATGGTCACCACTGAATCTTAAATGATGAGCTAAAGCAGCAGGAGGAAAACACTTTGATTTTTTTTGCTTATTACATTTTATATTAATTAGCACCAATTACAGCCTGGTACTAAGGGTGAAAAATCAGGTGACTGGGATATTGCAGTGGGAATTGCAGACATAAATATGGGAATCTCCGGTCCTTGAGACACTCAGAATTGAATAGTACAAAGCATAGGCAATGGGGACCCGTTTACAGAGGTCCTGAGCACCAGCGGTGCTCATTGAGTCCAGCTGGAACTGGGGGACAGATTGTGGAGCATTCCCCAATTTGTGCCTCCCCCTGTGCAAGGGAGGTCAAAGGCAGTAACCTCCCCTCCCTGAGCACCAGTCTCTCCAAAAAGAGTCGGGAGGAGACAGAGTAGTGCAGTGGCTTCTTAACTGCTTGGGGAGGCATTATGCCTTCCTGAGCGACAATGTCTCCCTAGGGTATAGTGGCGCTGTTCTGCTCCCTCGTCCCCCACATCCCCGTTTAAGATTGTCCCTTAGTGGCAGAGGCCGACCTACAGGGAGAAGAAGATGGTTAAGGCGCTCATTGGAGCTTTAACACATGTGGGTTCAGTTCCCAGATCTCCCCCGGCCTCTTTGTGTGTCCTTGGCGGAGTCATTTAATCTCTCTGTGGCACAGTTCCCTACCTGCCAACTGGCCCCAGCCCTTCTTGTGTTGACCTTGTCAATTCAGGCTGCAAACTCTTTGGGGCACAGGCCATCCCTTGCTATGTGTATGTATAACTCACAGCACATTATGGCCCAGATCTCAGTTTCAGGAACGGTCATAGGGGGTCTGGACTAAATGAGATCTTACAAGGCATGTCTCTCTCTGACTTTAGTGAGTCCATGTTGTTGGTAGCTTGCCCTTCTGCTTGCCAGGAACACCTACTTTCGTGACCTCTATCACCCTACCAGACATTCCCTCCCCCAATCTCCACTGTCTCTTTTCTTAAAAAGGCCCAAATGTTACCCGTGTCTAAACAAGAATCCCAAACAGCCCCAGTAGCTCAGAGGCCAATGAAAAAAGGATGCTACTCAAATGGGAAATTATTTCTGTCCTTCATCTGAATGCCATTTAGTGATGCTAATGTGGACCAGCATCTTTGATCGCTGCCACCCCCCAAACAAAGCATGTCGCTGCTTTCTCTAGGCTGTGGTTCCTGGCTTTCTGCCCTCCGCTTGCCAACTGCATGTTTATTCATGCCCTGGCCTGGGTCCTGGCAAAACAACAGTGGCCAATAAATGTGTCAATAACAATTTGGAATCATCAGGTCGTGATGTCCTTGAATTGGTTTTATTCAGGGGAATGATCTGAAATATTTATATACAGAAGCCAGGCTAGTAGAAGAGTAATAGAATAGGAGGCTATTAATGGCTGACAAACAGATTTACTTGAATATAATCAAATTGTAGCATATGCTTGTGGGGGAGGGAGGGAAGTCAACAAGTTAATGAATTACAGTGTAGACATGGGCTGCGGTAGCCAGCCAGTGACTATATACTGTAGCAGTTCATATTGAAATTGTCATTTACAGTGATCAGATTCTTACTTACAAAATTAAAAGATGCTTTATATATAATAGGCTTGATAAGTGTATACGTGCCTCATATGCCAGAGGGCTGTGTTTAGGTAGCATATTATAGTGGTTAGCGCAAAGGATTGGAAGACAACTGTAAGTGTGAAAGGGGATCATTTTTTATGACTTTCCCAGAGATGCCAGTTAGATTTTAAAGCTGAAATCTAACAAACTAGATTTGCTAATTGGATAAGTATTTTAGCCAATATAGACTGGATAACCTCTTTTTACTGAGCAAAGGGAGTGTGAGTTAACTAATTCAATATTGGGTTCTCTGCAGGTCAAATTTTAAGCTGAAGAGTTGTTTTTTTTCAAATCAGGACACTTGGTTATTCTTAAATAATCAACAATTTATTAATTCACCCAGAACCACATGAGTAGACAATCAACAGTTTCACCCCTCCAGTGTAGACACAACCAGAGTTCTAGGTGTGTACTGCACACACAATACAGCCTTGCAGGCAATTATCACAGACTAAAGTTGAGACTCAGCAGTTATTCCAAGGAACACTGCAGATCATCAAGATTTCTTATTGCATTTACTTCTGATCATTAGTTCTTTAGTACCTTAACACATTTATCACACGCCCAAGGATCCATTTGTCTTTGAGGCACTTTTAAGAGCATGGTCCCTGCTATTTGAATGGATTTACCCAAAAGGGACAAGTTTAGAATATCAGCAGCAATTGCTTAAAGTTAATGTTTGAAATCACTCTCAGGCCGACTTGTTTGAACTTATAAAGGAACTTATGAATTAGTGAAAATCTACTTACTTGACGTCTCACTGCAGAGTGTAGACTTTCTCAAGATAGACTTCAGTTATTTGTGTTAAGGAACAGAAGGGGAAATACAATCTTTGAAATTAAATATCACCACTTCTTATTCTCTTAGCCTGGGGATGTTGGGCGAATTCTTTCCATGCAGTCGGTCTGGGCATTCCTTGCATAGGGGGTTCTGCAACTTCCTCGTCAGTTCAGCCAACTCTGGGGTTCAGATGGTAACCTCCTGTGTTTATCTATCTATCTATCTATCTATCTATCTATCTATCTATCTATCTATCTATCTATCTATCTATCTATCTATCTATCTTGATTTCAGAGCTCCTGGGCAGGGGACTCCTTGGAGTTCTATTGGATATTTGCCAACAGAATGGTCAGATTTCAGCTGTCTCAGTTTTTCTGCTGCTACCATCAGTAGCAGTGTGTAACAGGTATCGTCAATCCTTTTCTTGTTGGAGGCTTTTTATGTTGGATTCATTTCAATGTTTGTATATTAATATTAGCCCATATTAATCAGAATTTCCCCCTTTTTAAGCAATTTTTTTAATAATCCAAAGTTATGCCCTCCTTTATATCTTTCAACATTCCTTCTTCCTTGAAAGCAGCAAAGAATCCTGTGGCACCTTATAGACTGACAGACATTTTGGAGCATGAGCTTTCATGGGTGATGTTTTGGAGCATGAGCTCATGCTCCAAAACGTCTGTTAGTCTATAAGGTGCCACAGGATTCTTTGCTGCTTTTACAGATCCAGACTAACACGGCTACCCCTCTGATCCTTCTTCCTTATAATTCTTATTTCTGCTAAGAGTGCCACAATTATTTACAAGGCAAACCAACTACCTCCCCTGTACTATTACAGATTTGGTGGGCGTGCTTCCTATACTCTTTGATTGTACATCAGCATTTCATGGCATTCGGGGTTTTTAACAGGACAAGAGTTACTATCCACATATGGCAAGATGCACATCTGATCACAAGGCAAGCAAATGTGCAGCTTCCAATGGAGGGCAAAACACATATGGAAGGTGGGGAATAGATTAGCCATAACATATTTGGTTTATGAGGTAAACAAATGCATAGTTTAACATTCGGGGGGAAAGCATGTGGTTTGGATTTCTTGGGGGTAATAGGCAGTTGGCCCTATTTGACCTTCAATCTGCTAGCAAGTTATTTCTAGTTTAGACCCATGTCTGGATCCATTCACACAGTGCAAAGAGACACATTGCCCAGGAAAGCCATTGCTTGCTAACTTTTTGGCATGCTTTTTAGCTATATGGTGAAGGAAAAAATAAGTTTTATACATATGCAAATTATGAGCAATTCTTGCCTAGGTGATTAACAATATTTTCATTTAACCATTTTAGTTTTTATCCTTGGGGAGTGAACTCCCACTTATGTCTCCTTTCTGGGCTTTATTCCCAGATGTTCCCCGGACTTGCTGCTTGAGCTGCTCCGTGCCTCATTTTCCCCATTGGTTCTAAGAGGGGTATTACTACTGCACTTACAGCAGGGCTGTAAGGGATAATAATTATTGTAGAAAGGCCATTTGAGAAGTGCTGCAGGTCTGGGTTATTGCCTAAGGCAGTGACACAGATTTTAACAGAATGTGAGCACATGTGGCATTTATCTGCAGGGCCATGTTACCTCGCTGTCGATCAAAGCATTTCTAACACACCCATCACAGTGGTATCTAGGTACATTGTTGCCACTTTGATGCACATACGTTGTGCTTAAACATGCGTATAATGTGCTCTTGGAAGATTGTGATGGATCTCTTGTGGCAGCATGGTTTGATAGATTAATGCAACCAGTTCACTTCCGCAGCAAGGGACTGGGAGACTCTGATGGGCCTGAGAAGTTAATCCTGGTAGTATGCCCCTACGCCTGGAGGCACTCAGAACTATTTATTTTCTTCACTATTCTTATTTGCCTGTTGATATTCTTATTGATTTATAAACAAATACATTTTCATGAGAACTCCACGAGTTTGGTCCACTTGGGAATTTTGCCTTTTCTGCTGCAGAACAGTTTTTCATGTTAAAAGACAATGAAATGTCACCACTGTAAAGCAATCACCAGGGGTCGATTGAGGAAGATGTGGGATGGGGGGGAAGGGGCTTTTTTTCTATGCCAACACTGTGGACATCATAGTTCGCTGTTTGCTGTGCCATAGCCAAGTACGACATCATAGGGATGGTGGGAGAGCTCAGAACGTCCGTCTTCAAAAGCACATGGACCTTCCACTGGAGCTAAAGGGGGATTGCTGTTAGAGGTACAAGACCTATGACACACAGCTAGGTAGGTCTGCATCCATCCAGCAGAGGGCAATGACACACACGCACACGATATATATAAATATGTTATTTTCAAGCAGAGGAACGCGAAAGCAGAGTTAAGGTTAAGCATTTGACCTTTTCGAATTTTCTGTTGACCAATTTTTTCCTCAGCTTCAGTGGTGCATTGATACTACACCTCTTTACAGTCGGAGGGAAAAAGGAGCAAGAGAGATTTAATGTGTGTGATATCTATGCACATCTAGTTGGGAAAGCTCACTGCAGTCCTGTAGGAGGAAAGGAACTATAGTTTTTTAGGTGCTGAGCTCTTTGGAAAATCTAGCCCTTTGCAGTCATTGCAGAGTTGCTAAGCTAACCCCCAGATGTTGCCTTTGACCGAAAACAAAGGGCTCGGGTAGTTGTTTGCAAGCTGAGCCTCCAGCTGTGTTTCACGTCACGGTACAAGGTGGGAGAGGTATTCAGCATCAAATATTCTCCTGCAGGGCAAGGTTGACAAGACAAGCCACAGAGCAGGTATCATAAATAAAAGAGACCCACAAGAGGCTGACTTTCCACCGGCAACAGAAGACAGACCTTCTGCCTCCAAAACATGGCTGTGCTGACCTTAAGACTAGTTCAAACAAGCGGGGCAAATTGCCAGTGAAACCCCAGGGCCAAGCGGATTTGAGGTCAGAGATTACTGAAGTTCATCACCTCCAGATGTATCATCCTCTGGACTTGCTGCCCTGGCCTCACCTCTGCCTCATCCCTTTCTCAATAATACATGACTGGTGCAGCTCAGCTGAATTATTCAAATGGCACTTTCTTCTCTCTTCCCCCACCCCACCTTATATTATTTATCTGATTTTCTGTTTCCATGTGTTATTTATAAAGCTTTCCATGTCCGCTCCTTTGCCGGCCAGCTGATGGGGAGGCCTGTAGAGGCAGTCAGCCTGTTCTGCATACAAGGCCATAAATAACCTGAAAACTGACAAACTCTGACACATTTTGGGGACTTGCACTTAATATCTGACAACTTCCGTGGCATTGTTTGATATTTCTATCTGGATCCAGCCAACATTAGGGCCTGTCACTCAGCACCAGCCGATTTCCCCCTTTAGTTCTCCCTGCAAATTAAAGGACAGGAAAGGTGATGTTCTAATAGCATCTCTTCAATAATACCATGAGTGAAATTGACCCCTGGGCAGAGCAGCCAGCACAAAGACTATTTATGGGGTGAACAGGGCTTGTGCTGACAGCAGTGAATTTCTCCTAGTGTGATCAAACTGTAAAGTTCATTATTTTAAAAAAAAATACAGAGCAGTAATGCCAGCCCTCTGATCTCCTGGGGAAGGAGAAAGGAAGGACCAGAGTGCTGCAGTTTAAGCCTTGACAAGTCAGTTTCGATAATTGTGTTCGGGAAAACAAAATGTTTTAATCCACAAGTGAGTTAGAAAAATAGCAACAGCTGGATTTATTAAGACGAATGAGGCAGCAGAGCTGTGGGGAGAAGACCAGGACTAGAACAGCAGGAGGTCAGCTGTTGAGGTTCATTGGCAAAGCCAAGAGCACACCGCTGAAACAGCAATACTTCTTGCAGGTCAAGATTTAGGGGCATCAGCAGATCCGCGCAAGGGGATCTGGAAAGGCAGAGATATTGAAGGTTACGACACTAACTCTTAGCAGTGTGGAGAGCTCAGAGCTAGACTATTGGGGGGACGTATGGAGGGATTGCAGGTCAGGAGAATGAGCGAGAGACCCCCTAATGCAATAGCAGGGAGCCTGCAGGTCAGGACTGAGATACGCTGGATGAAGAGGGACTCTCCTGCGCGCTGCTTGATTCTAACAACCCCTGGCCATTAGTCTCTGGCTTACTTCAGTGCCCCAAAATCAGCACCATGAGTAGCAATTGTTTCTTTGGCCACGCAAAGGTAATTGCCTTAATTAAATTGTTTTTGTGCTGGACAGAACTATTGTTAGCAGTGCAGAACAGGGCTCCGGGACACAGAACAGCTCCATGCTGCGAGTAACAGCGGGACAGATTTTGGCTGGTCCGAGGCCCAAGCCTGGGAGAGAGGGCCCCTTTCCCGAAGAGCGCCTGGAGAATGATTGTAACCTAGCTGATCGGTCACGGGTGAAGATGAAGGATGGGGCACCTGAGAAGCAGCACATTGGTGACAGGAGGTGCATTTAACTCCTGGGCGCTGCAGAAGGACACGGTGACCCTTTAATGGCCATTCTCCATCATAGTTTCTCCTGTCACCTCTGCACAAAAAGGCAGCGTTTCCAACCAAAAAAGAGGAGTCAGCCCATGTCATGGAGGGAACGGGGGAGCCACCAGGCTGTACTGCAGTTGTTCCTATGGGCAGTAGCACATCAAGGCCCCCATTGAGCTCAGACCCCTCCCCCCCCCACAGTGCTAGGTGCTACACAGACACACAGCAAGGAAGTCGTTGCCTCAATGATCGAAAATGGCAAGACAGAGCGAGAGTGGGAGGGGAAACTGAGGCACGGAGAGGGGAAATGGGTTATCCAAGGTCAGCCAGCAGGGCAGTGGCAGACCAGCGATGAGCATTCAGACCCCTAGTGTAGTGCCTCATCTGCCAGCCCATGTTGTTGCTCCTTGTGCTTGGCCTTGTTCTGACCAGACAGTAAATGTGAAAAATCACAACAGGGAGTTGGCGGGGGGAGAAGGGCGGTAATAGGAGCCTATATAAGAAAAAGACCCAAAAATCAGGACTGTCCCTATAAAATCAGGACATCTAGTTACCCTAGAGAGGGTTTTATTTCCTCTCCTTTTGTCTCTCACTTCCAGTCTCTGCTTCCAAGATTGGATGCAAAGTCCTGCAAGTTGTCCCCCAAACTCTCTCTCTTAGGGCCAGCTTCTCAGCCGGTACCAATAGATGCAGCTCCATTGAAGTCAATGGAGCTACACCACTTGACACCAGGTGAGAATCTGTCCAAGCCCCTTCTCCAGGGCAGGATGAAATCTGTGGGCTTCATCGCAGGTTGGAGCTCTGTCATCGCTGACTCAGCTCTGTGTGTCCTTCCCAGGCAGGTTCAGTGGATTGCTGTGCTGAGGTTCCTCTGAGTGGGACCTTTCAGACTCCAAGCGTTTGTCTGCTCTGCAGTGACATTTCATGCATTAGCCTGAAGATCCCAAGCAAAATTCTACCCCAGACCTCAGTGCATTTAGCTGCACTCCTTCTCCCCCACACACAGCCTCTTGCCATGCTGCCTGCTTAAATATATCTCAAAATCCACTAGCAACAAGTAACTATATCTGGAGCAGAGGCTGGGATGAACAAACTAGGGAAGCAGAGTGATCATCAGTTCCCTTCACTGTCACATGTTCCACCTCCTTGTGTGGAGTTATCCTTTGCCATGTTGGTAGTGTCCTTTGTTGCAAACTGACAAGCTCTGAGGTCCCTGGCTATTGCTTCTGGTAGGTGGGATGTTGATAGCAGACAGGCAGATTGCTGAGCTGCTGCTCTTAGCATGAATCTTCATTCTTTGCACCCTCTCTCCAATTTTCTAACTCTTCTGCCCTCAAATCCTGACAACCATGTTCATCACACAGCAGTGGGGATGGGGTGGGTGGAGGAGCAAACCTCTCAATGGAACTTACATTAGGAGTAGCAAAGAGTCCTGTGGCACCTTATAGACTAACAGACGTATTGGAGGATGAGCTTTTGTGGGTGAATACCCACTTCGTCGGATGCATGAGTACATGAGGAGTGTTGATCTTTGTCTCCCTCTAGTGGCGGATCCACATAAGAGGTTAAAAGTCTGCTACTGCCACCAGCTAACAGAGTTACTCCTTTAGCTAAAAGGGGAGAAGCTCATTCTTTTAGCACTGGCATTCCTGAGTTTGCACCCCACCATGGCATTGAGGGCAGTCAGCACCTTCAAGATTGGATGGCTGATGAGTGGCAACTCTGCCCACAGAGGAGGAAGGTACCTTCCTCTCTGCAACTGCAGAATCAGGTGGGTGTGAGTTATCTTCCACCCTGAGTGTTCCCGTTTGCAGGAGGTTTGGCATGTGGCCCCCTTCTTTTGAGGAGATTTCAAGGGTAAGAGCATTGTTCCTCCTTTTCCCCACAAATGTCATCAGACCCTTCCCTCAGCTGTTGGTTCTGGTTAGTAGGCACTAACTGGGGCTGGAGGCCGGTGACAGCAGCTGTTGGAGGGATGCTTGCGATTCCGGACATTTATCACAGTTAGCTCCCTGGTAAAGGATATTGGAATCAAATGAGAATCTATGAACCTCTGCAGGAAAGTCACTGGGAGAGAGTTCATAGGCCACAACTACTCAAATGACCTAATTCCAACAGAAAACTTTCTGCCAAGACTGAACAGACAGTGGGGGAGTCTGTGTCACTCTCTGGGGGCCAGAGCCTGAATGCTGTGCATTTGGTTTCCACGCTTGGCTGTCTCTCTAAAGTCAAGTTCGGCACGTGCCTATGTGACTACCTGAAGGGTGCTCTTAGCACTTGTCATCCAGTAGCAAGTAAAACCTGGCCATACTCCTGGAAGTTCGGCTGCTGCCATTTTTTGGCTGTCCAACTTGAGACATCCTGGGCCTGATTCTGTGAGGTGCTACACGGGAAAGTGAAGTCAATGGGAGCTGCAGGAGCCCAGCATTCTCTGAAAATCGGATTCTATCTGGGCACCCTAAATCAGGACCTTATACAGCAAAGCACTTAAGCTTGTGCTTGGAAGAGGTGCTTAAGGGCCAGAGAACTCAGCATCACACCCATGGTAAGGATTTGCTGGTTTAGTGACAGGCCCAAGGCCATATGAATCAGTGTCAGAGCTGGGATTCCTATTCCTGTTCTCACGCCTCGTTTTTCCAACCCTCTTGAATATTTTGAGTTTGGGTTCTTGTGTGCCAATGATCTCCAGTCACTGTTGAAAGTGTTGGTGATAGAGTGTCCTGACCAGTGGCCCTCCCTTCTCCCACTAAAGCAGTTTCCAAGGCTGTGCAGGGGCTGCTGTTGAGGAAATGGATGTAGTAGCTACTGGATTGTCTTTTGAGGCCAGGTACCTCTCTAACGCTTTCTCTCTATAGCCAGACATGCCGCCAGAATGTCACCAAGTTTATTCACCTGGATCCTAAGGCCACCTGTGCGCTCCCTAGCAGGGAAAGCAGGTTTTGCAGCCGACTGTGAGGGAGATTCTGAACTGTTGCAGAATGACCATAAAAAGATGAATAATGTAACAACTCCTCAATCCCTCATCCTGCCCCAGGGCATTGCCTGCAAATGGAATCTTTCCTCTCAGTGCTAGGATCTTTTAAAATAAATAAGAGGCTGACATCTCTTAGTTTGCTTCCCTTATTGAAGTTTCTTACTTAGCACATATTTTTCCCCCTCATTTCTTTTCGCTGACATGTTAATTTGTGCTTGGTGTTTAAGAATAAAAGGCAGCTCTCCACATTCATTTCACAGAGAAGGGAAAACGCTGGCAAAAAGATCTATACCTTCTGAGTATTTATATATAAAACACCCCCCCCATCTCCTTTCCTTTTTTTATCACCAAAATGTTTTCCCAAAGGGAAGAAGCATCACAACAAGAGACCAAATCTTCTTCCTCGCCCCCCTCTTTGAATTGGATGGAACAAAGTAGCAGATTCCATTTCTCCAGGCACACACAGCCCTGCACCCCAGCTACATGAGGCTATGCCAAACCCCAATGCTGCTGACATCTTAATTCCTCAGGACGGGCATGGTGAGAGCTTCCTAATACTTCACCGACCCATCACAGCTCCCATATGAGGCGCACAAAATCCTTTCAGTATAGTAGGTTTAGCATCACAGCTCCCCTAATTTATAGATATGGAAAATGAGGTACAGTAATATTAAGGATCTTGCTATAGGGTGTAGCAGTACCAACAATAGAGCTCAGGAGTCCTGATGCCCAGGCCTGTGCTTAGCTAATCCTTCCTTTTCAGAGAGGAGGAATGGGTGTCTATTAGAAAAGGGCCATAATCAAGTTGTAAGGTCATGATTGCTGATGTCAAAACTGACTTTCTTGCTTTAAATCATCCACCAGGTGACCAGTTGCCTTAGTCAAGAGCTCAAGTCGGTTTCTCCAGGGAGTAGGGGGAAGATGGTTTGTTTACGCTCTGCATTTCACCTGCGTTTCTGCTGCAGAGTCATAAACCTGAGCTGGCTGCAGCAACGGGAGCTTTCCACTAATTCCCTCTTCTGTGTCTTCCTTTTGACAGCAAGTGCTGGAGCTTGATTTTTCTGGCAACTGCCCTGAGCCGAGAGCAATAAACAACTTGTGAATTGATGCTGAGGAGGTGGAAAGGAGCCACCATGAAACCATATGCACACGCTGCACCTAGAAATGGTGAAAGGATGACTTGATATGCAGAAAACCCACAACTGCCAGCTGATGTATTGATCTCGCCCTGACTTACAATGGCTTCTCGGCTAGTCAGGATAACATAATAAATCAGGTAACAGCCACCCCCACTTCTTGGCATTTGTGTGCCAGGCTCTGCTTCAAAAATAATAAAAATACCCTACAGAAATAGGTGTGCTCATTGGCAACAAACCTCCATGTCCACTCAGACAACTTAATGAGAATTTTTCTCTTGAGTTCATCCAGGTTAGGTGAGAATCATCACTGTATTAACTAATCACAATTTAATGTACAAAATTAGATAATATCACTCCAGTTCCAATTGGGCAAAATCCTATTTCTTTTTCTGGTTCTCCTTGGAAGGTTGTATGTTTATATACTCATACACACGCGTGACATGCTTATGCCACTAAGGTTGCTTAATGAGTTGCTGCAATGGATTTGCATAGCAGAGAGGCCTGAAATCTCCATTGTGATGTGCTGGATCAGCTGCGGTAGAGGCATCAGAATATTCCACAGCAATTGAAATCATTTTGTCCATCAAGGTCGGCATCAGAAGTAGCCTAAACTTCCATACTTCAGAGGCAGATGATCCCCACCCCAGTGCAGGTGGCCAGTTGCACAAGTCTCTGTAGGTAGGAGCTGTGAAGGGACTGAGCATGCCTAGTACAGAAGGAATAATCAGAGACTTGAAATGCCAAACTCTAAGAAGTAGAGGTGGGTGGGAACTGGTTTTCCTGTCCCATAAACATTTTCCCATCCCAAATCGAGATGAAAAAGTTTGAAATCTCAACAATTTTTGCAAACTGAAAATTCCTAGCCCCCCACCCCACACACACCAAAAAATGTTCAGTTTCGGTCAATTGAAACATTTTGTTTTTATAATTTTGAAAAATTTCATGTACATTTTGATCACTTTTAATTTTTTTACTAGAATAAGCTTAAATTTAAATCTAATTTCATTTTGAACTGGAAAAACCCAACGTTTTTGATTCTGAAAATGTTGAAATGAAAATTTCAGTCATTTGGAAATTATTTTTTTCTAAAAAAAATTTGAGTCACAAAAAGTTTGTGGAAATGGACCCTTTCCTATTCATAGTTTTATTTTTGATTAAGTAGCATTTCTGATTAAAAGAAAAAATGCATCATTAGATAATTCCTGACCAGCTGTACTAAAAAAGGTGAACTGTAACTTCAGAGGCTGTGATAACATGGCCAAAACTGGACACACGTCCTCGCCATCCCAACAAGCTCCCCTCCTCTCACCTCCAGCGTTCAACTTCTTGTGCCAAAGCAAGAAGGTGCTAGAGCTTCTCAATGAAACAATTGTGAGATTTTTTTTTAACTTGGAAAGAACATATTTTCCCCTAATCATTTCCTTGGAAATGGATGAACTGTTTTAGCTGAAACTTGCCAAAATAATTCAGACTGAGGTAGATGCCTGGAGTGGAAAATTTCAGCGTGAATACTTAAAATTTGACAAAATTACAAGCAACTGAAAACGGGGTCTTATAATGGTATCAGACACCAGCTCTGCCTGTAATATACATATATAGTTGGTTAATAGATAAGGTGGCAATCGATAGCACTCAAAAACAGGTAGCATTGCTCCTGGGCTATATAGGACCAATAAAACTTGATGCTCTGCTCTGCAAAAGTCTTCCTTTAGCAGCTTTGTGCATGTAGCTCTTAACAGTGGTGATTCCTACCTGACCCGAGGTGATGGCCTGAAGCATGAGGTTTGATGGCTCCACTCCAAATGATTTGGGTTCAAGAGCTCAAGAGGTGTGATTACTCCAGATTTACACCAGTATAACTGAGAGCAGGGATTTGGTGATGTGGGCCATAGCACTGGGATTATAACCTTCATCCATTGCCATCAATGGAGTTACTGAAAATGTAGGCCCCAATCCTGCAATCAGATCTGCCGTGATGGTGTGCACTTCATCACGGACTTTGCTAGGATTCTGTGAAGGTACAAGGGCCTATATGGTTACATCTTTGGTGCCACCCTTTATATATACGCTGATGAGTGGGTCCAGTCTTAGCCAGTAACAATAAAATAGTAAGATGAGAGTAGTCAAGCTTGATTGCTTAATTAATAAAGTTGACCTTATTATTTAAGAATCATGCATAACAAGGAGAGAGATACAGTACTCCATACTCATGGAACCAAAGCTTGCAGCCAGTGGCACAAATGACAGTCTAGTCCCAGTCTGGTCAAATTTCTCTTCTTTCTTTATTGGCTGCATCACAGGCAATCTGTAACTTCCCTTTTGTCAGACACGTGACAATTACACATATCTCTGTTTGTCTGGTACATGTTCCAAATTTCCAAGCACATGTTCAAATATCCAAACTTTCCATACTAGAGCGGTTCATGCAGGTTGCGGTTAGAACACTGGTTCTGATAAACAGGATGCTATGCTAAAGATTAAGCAACTAAACTGTCCTGTCTTACTTGCTAAGTTGTTCCATTCTTAATAAAGGTTACACAAATTATTATTATTATTACAAATTCATCTTAAAAATGTGCTAGGGTTTTGGGTCCCTTGACAAGAGGCTTTTATTTAGCAATAGGTCCTTTGGCTTAATGGTCAACGTTATCAGCTGGAAAGTGGTTGCCTGGCTGGCTGGCTGGCTCTCACTTCTGGGTTTTGACCAGAAATTCCATCCTGGACCTGAAAAACTTTCATCAAAACTGATACATTTCTACAAGAAAATTTCAATTTCAATGAACTGATGTTTTCCTTTGAAAAATTGTTTCACTGAAAAATTCCCAACCAGCTTTAGTTATAAACACCTAGATAAACAGATGAGTGGGAAAGTGGTCATTATCTAGCAATTACAATAGGGCTGGAAGGCAGGTCTCCTGGGTTCTCTTCCCAGCGCTGCCACTGCGCTAAGGTGAATTTTGGATGAGTCTCTTGACTTCTCCATCCTCTAGTAAACAGGAGATGACAAAGGCTTGTTGCATGTTTGTTACACACCATGTTCGAAAGCTGCTGCATAAGTGTCTAGCCTCATTCGTAATGATCTTTGCTGTGGCAACATTTTCCATTTAGCTGAACCCATTCTAGTCATATGAATTTGGACAGGCCCTGGGAGTGTAGGAGTGGACCAGAAAGTGTCTCCTTTGGGTCTGACTTCCTTGCTTTCGGATTCACCTACATGGTCCATTGGCCATTGGTTGCTTTTCTCCGCAGGATGCTGCAATCTCAGTGCTGATGGATGTTGAGCCCTCAGTTTCTGGTTGCTCGGATTAGCCATTATTCAGTCATTAGCCTGTAGGGCAACCTCAAATCAATTGTTTCTGTTTCTCATTATCCTACATAACAACCTCCACCCACATGGAGTTCTGTGCTGCTTGACAGTGGGAGTTTACCCTACAGCCCTAGCTGAAAACAATTGCCCCACAAACACAACCAAGCTAGTCATTAAAGGAGATTAGGTTTTTATCGGCAAACCCTTTTCTCGGTTCTCTGTGCCAGGCAAAGCCATCCTGTGCAGCTCTCTCCAGTTTATGTTACAGTGGCTTTGGTTTTAAATCCAAGGCTTAATGGGCTCTCTGAAGCTCTCTGGGCATACATCCAAGCCATTTCAAACAATTCATCATTATTAATATATTTTGTGGCAGAACATAACGAGAGGAGCTGTGAGCCTCCCTAGCATGTGAGTCTGCATAATGAAATTCACTTTTTATCTTAAGTTGCATCTTCTAGTTTGTCTGTCTACATTCTTCACAGAGGTTGGTATTTTGCTTTGGTAGAAAGCATAGCCCAGTGGTTAAGGTGCCAACCTGGGACTTGGAACACTTGGATTTAATTCACTGCTGTGCCACAGACTTCCTGTGTGACCTTGGGCAAGTCACCTAGGCTTTCTGGGGGCCTCAGTTCTCCATCTGTAAAATGAGGATAAATAATATTCCGTACCTACTGCACAGGAGTGATGTGAAGTTACTGATGGGGTCTTCATCTGTTTGGACAGAGGTAATTTGACTCAGAGCCTCTTATTACTTAAATTACAGTGCTCCCAGAGAATCCAGCAATGACCAGAGCCCCACTGTACTAAGTGCTGTGCATTCACAGAGTCCATGCTCCAAAGAACTTATTATCTAAATAGAGAGACAAGGTGGGTGAGGTTATATCTTTTATTGGACCAACTTCTGATATCCTGGGGCCAACACTGCTATTACAAGACTATAAACTAAATAGACAAGACACACAAAGAGTAGGAGGTAAAAGAGTACCAGAGCGGGGAATTGATCTATCCACATTCATACAGCAGGTCACTTGCAGAACTAGGAATAGAACAACCTGTCTCCTGAGGCCAGTGCTCCAGGCATTAGACTACTCTGCCTTTCTTCTGTTGCAAAGCCACCTGGGAAGGAGGTGGTGACAGTGAACGTAGATTCCAGGGTGACAGGTAGTTTAGAAACATTTAAAACACAGAGAAGGTAAATGGAGGAGATGGAGTGTTGGCTGCCGCAGGTTTCACAAATTCAGTCTCAACATAAGATAGACATTTTGAACTGTGAGGGCAATTAACCATTGGAAAACCTGGCGTCTCTCTCACAGCTATTGGACTTGAAGCAGGAATTACTTCAAGGAAGTCTTGTGGCCTGTGATATGCAGGAGGACAGACTGGATGATCCCAGTGGTCTCTTCTACAAATCTGAAACTGCCCTCCTAGCACCATGGACAGAGCTTAGCGCAACTAATAGCTCACAGTGAAGGACATGAAGGGGGAACTGTGTGGATGGAAGACTTGTCTCTGAGATATGTTGTGGTCTCTCCCGAATCACGTCTCTTTAGACCATGGGCCTGTGCCAGGTTAAAGAGTGGGACAGCAGGTGGGAGTGGGTGAGTGAAGGACTGTATCAGAGTTCCTTGACAAATCCAAGGGATGCTGCAGTTCAGAACAGGTGCCTTGACATAGCTGTGTCCAGGGCACAGGACCTGAATCACAGAGCTGCTCCAGGGACTGTAGTCATGTGCATTGGCAGGGCCATGCAAGGCCACCTCACACATTACCTTGGCTTCACCCAGTCCCTCATTTTCACCACCTTGGCAGTGGGCGGACCGGGGCTGTCAATGGCTTTCTAGGGTGGAAGCAGATGCAGACTATGGTGTGCAGTCAAGAATCTCTGGCTGTATCATACTCCCTGGCTTGTGAAGCTCAGATGCAGAGTGGAGGTGACATTTATAAGGTTCATGGAGTGGGTGGAGGAGACAATACCAGACCCTATATGGCAGCTTTCCTCTGAAGATCTCAAAGTGCTCTACCAAGGGTGGTAAGTCTCATTTTTCCCATTGCGCAGAATGGAGGAAACTGAGTCACAAAGAGCTGAAGACTCTGATCCCACAAAGCACTGAAGCATATGCTTGACTTTCAGGAGGTATGTTGTCCCATTGACTTTGGGGAGGTTGCTCATGTGCCCAGAGTTAAGCACTCCCTTGTGTACTTCTCTGGATTGGGACCTAAGGCCAGATCCTCAAAGATATTTGGGTACCTAACTCCTGCTGAAATCAATGGAAAGTATGGGCCTAAATGACGTATCAAAGGGAAGGTCTCAGGAATCTAAATCTCCTGTTACGTAGTGACAGGGTCACTCCATCTCTCCCCAGGTTGAGAGGCAGTGCCTGCCTAGAGGAGTTAACATTTTAAATAGCCAAGAGAGACAAAGGAAGGAAGGACCAGGACTCCCGTGTTACATGTGAGGAACTGAGGCACAGAGAGATGAACTGAATTGGGAAGCCAGGGTCACACAAGGAGCCTGCAGCAGAGCCAGCGGTGGAATGCCGGTCTTCTGGGCTCTAGCCCAAGTCTGTAACCACAAGGCCTTCCTATCAAGTGAGGTTTCTGGGTTGTCTCAGCATCATTCTTGGTGGGGTTTCCTGCTTGTCCTGTGGAGATTTTGTGGAATGAGAGCAAACTTCTGCACAAGGGTGAGGAGAGAGACTCACTCTAGAGCCCCCACCCTTGCACACTAATAGCCAACTCTTCCCCACTCGGGTTTATTTCCCACTCAGTCCTTGTTAAATCATTACTGGAGATCAGCTTGCAAGACAGGAGCTCAAATTCCCTGTTTCCATGGGAAACTGACTGGCCTGCAAGCGCCAAACACCAGTGCTGCCAGAGCCACTTCCCAGCCTCCCCACCGTGAGCCAGAAAGGAGCAGAGCTGCCTCCTTCTCTGACTGATGCTGAGAATTTACATGCATGAGAACAGGGGCTGGCGCAGCTCTCTGCCAGTGCGGGAAAGGGAAGTGGGAAGGAAGAGGCTTTGATATCCCAGACTGAGTTGCCATGTAGTTCGGGTGATGGAGGCAAACTGGTGTCGGGACAAGTGAAGGCAGGGGTCACCCTCCTGCTGCTCCTTTAATTACCACTCACTTTGCTGGCCGGGGGATGTCTGAGACTGCCCCTGAGCATCTCCAGCTCCTGAACACTCCCTGTGCTCCAATTAAAATACATTTTTTGCTTGATTTCAAAAACAAACCACCACCGCTCCCGACACCAACCCAGCCTGTCTTTGTTCTGTGTAAACTCTGTTGAGAAAAGTAGAAGTAGGCAAAGGTAACTTGCTCACTCCTCTGTATGACCCCCCCATTACCCCAGCAGCAGACTACCGCCACAATCTTTCATTCACAACACCCCTGGAAGGCAGGACAGTGCTGTTCTCCCTGCTGTGTGGATGGGGGACTGAGGCACAGCTGCACAAAGGTATTTAGTTGACTGGAAGTGAGGAGCCTAAATACCCTTGTGATTGTGGGTCTATGTGACACACCTGAGGAGTCAGAAGGACTTGATCCCAGATCCCCACAATCCTAGGCTAGTGCCCTAAGTGGTGGGGAGAGGTAGTCCAGCACCTGCTTGCACTCGCCCCGTCGGTTCCCGTTCTGTCATACCTCTCGCATCCAGCAACGCTAATTTCACTACAAGAAACATTAAAGGAGAAAAAATAAAACCAGGAGGACCTAGCTCTCCTGTCAGCTTTTCAACATCTGCTCTCTTTCATGTGCTGTTTAAAACAGCAGTAACAGTGCTGCTTGGACTTCAGCTGCTCCCTTGCTCCATGCGGCTCCGGGATTAATTGCTGAGCTGATTAACTACCTTTTATTCGTCTTTGCAGCCTTTCTGTGTGAAGCAGACCCACTGCACTAAAAACAGGACACTGGCTGCACCAAGTGACTTGTTAATTAGGAGCCACTGACTGGCCCTTCCTAAGGGCATAGGGGGAAAACACTCTGGGGGCTCTTTTCTCACGCAGCTCCTTCAAAGGTGCGCTGGGTGGCAAGTTCCTTTTTTACCAGAAAATCTGGAGAATAATCATGTTGTCCTTTATTTAGTGCTGCAGGAGCAAACAGTGTCAGGGGAAAGTACTTGACTTTGGGAACAGGTTTGCTAGTTAATTGGTTTTAGAGAGTGAATTTCAATGCTTGTGAAAGGTGTCAGCTTCACTGGTCTGGAAGCAGATGGTCTGTGTTTATGCACACAACAGGTAGAGTGGGCAGAAAAACTGCAAGCTTCTCCCCCTAGAGCTAACCCAGCACAGACCTAGAGGGCCAATATCTAGGGCTAAGGATGCTTCAGTTCCAGGGTCCAGTCTATCCTTGGCCTCTGCTGAGCTTGCCAGCAAAGGAGCCAGATAGTGCAGCAGTTTTTGTGCCATGAACACCTGTGTGCTAGGAACATCCTAGCTTCATGGTGACAACTTTTCATCACTACTAACCTGAGCCAGGTCTGAATCAGCAGCCTAGAGTTGTCTAGAGTCCATCCCCAGTCACCTGAACCATTCCATTCCCCAGCAGTGTCTCCTTGTTAATAAATTCTATGGCTAGTAGAAAAGCTGTGGGGAAAGTAAAGAAAAAAAACCTTCTGCATTTTTCTGCCCAGCATTTCACTTAAATCAGGTCTGGTCCCTGAGGGGACAGTTAGCTGAACAGGGGCCTATATCTCAGCTAACTAAACCTGGAGCAGGAGAGATTTGTAATGTCAGTCTGGCTCAGCCAGATTTCCAGTTGGGCTGCTTCAGATGAGCCCATCCATATTCCAGTCAGGCCCTGTCAGTAGCTATTGATAGGCCCTTCACGCAGGCGATTTATCGCCAGTGGATTATCTTCCTGATGTGCCTAGCCATGCCCGCTGGCGTCTGTGCACAGGAAGCAGGTTGCAGTTAAGCAAAGGCACGTGGTCAGATCTGTTCCCAGGGCAGGGAGGGAAAATGAGCTGAGTGGAATAAGGGGATGAGTGAGAGATAGAAAGGGAGAATGAGCGGAGAGGAACGTGTAACCCACACTCACACAGGGCGGCACGCTGGCCGCTGCTGCTGGTGGCCAGGCCGCCCACAAAACCTGCTATGGCTATAGCAGTAGCTTGTAGCTCGGACAGTAGACTCTCTTGCTTTAGGATCCCCAGGTCGAGCCCCACAACTGATGACTCCCCGAGGGGCTTGGCCTTACAAAATCATCTGATATTTTAATTATCATCAGGGTGATGGGCCAGGCTCATCCTGACAGCAGGTAAGTCCAGTGCCCATGTGGGTCCCTTGGCCAAGTGGAATGGTGGCTGAATGATGATGGAGGTTACATACCAGGTGGTTAGTGGGAATATAGTGTCATTTGCACTGATTTTTCATGAGGTGGAGGAATTCAGGAGAGAGTGGAGGGTAGAGCTTGCCATGAAAAGATGCCAGCAGGAGGCTCTAAGATGTCCCAGAGAGTGGCCCTGGTTAAAATTTCCTGTTGGAAAAATTCTATTTTTCAACATAAGCCCCTAAGTGCCAACAAAAAACATTTTCATCAAATTATTTTGCAGGGCGAGGGCTAGGAATCTTTGCTGCTCATTGTCTGGAATGGCATTCCTTGGGCTCATTGGGTGTATGAAGGTCATGGCTGAATTTATCCTGGGAGGAGAGCAGGCAGGCACAATGGGGTCTTTTTCCATTTAAAGTATTTTGCGCCAGTTAAAAAGATACATTTTATTCTCTGAGAAGGAGCGGAGAGGATGAACAAAGAGGCAGCCACAGGGGGAGCTGGGTAAATGGCTGTGCCTTGAACTCATGCTTCAATATGTGCATCTTAATAGGCGTAGAAGGAATTGCTCCTCCGTAGGCAACATTGCACCATTATGAGAAATTGGAATAGATGGAGACAATCGTCTAATCTAGCTTCCGATGCTGCTTTTACTTGATGTAGTTTCCTTTGCTGTATCAAAATAATTAAATAGCAAAAAATCTATCCCCATACACCCCTATCTATCTATCCCCAAACACCCCTACCTATCTATCTATCTACCTATCTCAGCACTGTAAGATCTGAACTGCCCCAGCACCTGCCTCCAACAATAAAACCAACCAGCAATCATGAAATTGCACTACACATTTCATTGCTTCTACTTAAGAAGAAAGATCCATTGCCCTAGATGAGGGGTGCAAATGGGCTGTCTCTGTTGGTTGGGCTCCTGTGTTCCCCTACTGCCACCTCTTACACTTTCCCTTCTACAGCTCCTGCACCACCGAGAACCCCACTATACCCTTTTGATGCTCAGAGCAATGCGGACACCGTTTCAACTAGCATCTTACTGTGTCGAGTCCGCTGGCCTGTGGCACAGCTCTAATGCCCGCTCAGCTTGGCAGCAGTTTGGCCTGACTGATGGGCTAGTCTGTAAGCAAACTTTAATGATCAAACAGCAAAGTCCTTCTGCTTGCACAGCCGGAATCCCAGCAGTCTCTGTGTGGCGGGGAGGGAGAATGAAGGATGCTGGGTATGCCTGGCGGGAGCCACTTCCAATTAGAAAACAGGGCATCGAGGCATTTGACAAGCCATTGAGCGAGACTGATAGAGAGAGAGAGACGCTCACTGTGCTACCACAGGAATCAGTTTGCCGTCAAGTACAGAGATGTCTCAACTCTCCCAGCTCACCTGTGAGACTAAAGATTCCTCTGACCCAAATAGTGTCTGATCATTCTAATCTCATAGGTAAAAGAATCTATCCTTTCCCATTGATTTCAAAAGACATGTTGTCTGCCTCAAAGATGTTTTCTCTTAGACCCCTCCTGAGCTGAAGAGGGGAAGGCTGAGCCTGCTTTAGAATGTCACCTGCTGCTCTGACTTTTGATCAGGAGGTAGTCGAGTGCAGTTTGGTTGATGTGTTAACTGCTGATGTGTTACTGCTTTACCCACCTCAATCTCTCACTAATTTGCCTTCTCATCTCCTGGCACTTTATGCATTAATGCTTGCGATGCACCCAGAGCTGCAGCCCAGAAATGCCTTCATCAATCCCTTTCATGGAAATGTAATTAGGACAAATGCTCGTGGCTTTTATAGTTCTGAAGGACCTGGCAATTATTATCATCACTCATTGTGTGTGTTCTGCTAGTGCCAGCTGAGAGCGAGACTCCCATTGTGCCGAGCACTGGACATTTGGGTCCATGCATCTGGGTTTGCCTAGCCCAGATGTGAGCATCCCCTCACTGTACTGGCACTCACCAGTGGTGTCTGGAGGCCTATCCCACCATTCTTTGGGCTGAGATGCTCTAGGATTCTGAGGCATCTGGGTGAATTACAGGAGAACCTGCCCGGCCTTCCGGGCAGGGGAGATGATGGGAAGGCATTAGAAGAGTAGCAGCAGTTTGGACTGACTGTACAGTGAAGACATACACTTAGTGAAACACAGTTCCTGCCCTGAACGCTCACCATCTAACTAGACAAGACAAATAAAAGGTGGGAGGGGAAACAGGAATGAAGAGAGTCACTCCAGGTCACACAGCAAGTCAGTGCCATAGCAGGAAATAGACCGAGCTCTCCTGACCATCACCACCACCCCTAGCCAGGGCTCAAGCCATTAAACCGTGCTGCCTGTCTTAGAACATGTGCCCCTCAGTTAAAGTGATAATGCCGATGCTCCAGATATCTGCACCTACAAAACCCTCAGCTGCATCTCCAGTTAACACACTTTGGTGCATTGTGGCTTATGTCTCTTTATGCTGTGGTTATCTGGCTGTGTGGCTCAGGAGGTGGAAAAGAGCATGCGCAAAAGCATTAAGGGGCACAGTGGGAAAGAGACCAGTTTTTTCCTTGTCTTTTGTTATGCTGCTGCTAAAGTGAGAGAGACACAACACCCTGTTAAATTCTCTGCCTAACAGTTAAGTTCCAAAATAAATCCAGGTTGCATATTCAGGGAGTTAATCAGTGGAGCTCATCCATTTGCTCCATTTGTGTGTGTGCATCCACACACGCTTTCAAAGGCGAAATAATTATCTCTGAGATAAAGCTTTCATTTTTTAAATAGCATCAGGTCCACATGGTAAGTTATTACAGTAATAAAAACTAATTAGATCCCTGGTGATATGTTCCCCCATGCACCCCCCCCGACTGCCTTATTGATCATTGTTACAAAAACACATAACAGTATATTAGGGCGTTGGTAATAATGGCTTGGGGTGGTGTTTCACGGCTGCATAAAATAAGATACATATTTCATGTGAATAACTGTTTACCCTTATTTAAAAATCTGAAAGGAAAAGCCCTGATTTATTTTGCAGTGATAGCTATTTTTCGTGGGTTCAGCTGCAACCACAGAGCCAGTGAATCTGATTCTAGTGAAAACTTGTAAATACTCTCTCTCTCTCTCTCTCTCTCTCACTCTCATATTCTCCTTGTAACCAAGCTGCTATCCTCAGTCTGAGGCTTGATTCATAACCCCCCAAGTCAATGGAAAGACTTGCCTTGATTTCATTAGGTGTTAGATCAGAACTCTAGACTCATAGATTCCCAGGCCAGGAGGGACCACTGTGATCAGCTTGTCTGACTTCCTGTATAACATGGGCCATTGAATTCCCCCATCTATCTTAGGAATGTATCTGGCTCACACCACAGTAGTTAATGTATTTATCTCACAGTGGTTAATGTATTTATCTCACAGCAACTCTGTGAGGCAGGGCAGAGCCATTGACCCCCATTGTGTATATGGGAAACTGAGGCACAGAGTGGTTGAATGTCTGGTCCAAGCTCACATAGGACGTCTATGACAGGGCAGGGCATCAAATCCAAGCCTCGGGCTAGTGGCCTAACCACGAGACCATCATTCTCCTCTCTGGACTCTGATGAGATTGCAAGTCTTGAGCAGCTTTGCAATCTTCAAGTGGTTCAGCACCTCTGTACAGCCGTCTGGGGATGAGCTCATGCCACTTCCAGGATGGCAACAGGTGATCTTACAGCAGGCTGCTGCTGTTGGCTTCAGACCTCAGTTACTACAGCGTGAAAGTTTACATTTGGAGCTTTATGCACGGAAGTTCATTTTTTTCTGTTTCCTCCACATGGGGATGAACTCCTGGAAATCAAGTGTCTGCATGTAATTGACTGGTGGCTCCGAACCACTGGTCAGGACATCAAGGCTACCACCAAGGAGGAACGGTGCTGCCAGTCCCATTTTGCTGTGAGCCAGTTCCAACTTTGGTCTTCTCTGAGGAGCTTGAATTGCTGAAGACCTGCAAAGATGTGTGTTTTCCCCAGTACCTGTTGTTTGTTACCGGTGACTTCCATTTTACATACAAACAAATTGAGCTTGTTAATAAGATGAGCTGGTTTTAACTGCCAACCATCTTTGGCAGCAACCATGCTCTGATATGTCATATGAAAGAGTATTTTGTGGTTTCCAACTTTCCAATTATCTTAATTCTTATTGTATTGACGTAGGCCAGTTCTAACCACTCTGAAACTTTTGTTAAATGATGTTAACAATTGTAAAATACATGACCCATAAAAGGAGGTATTTTTTTAGTTTGGATGCTAATTTTGATGAAAACTCCCAGTGAGAAAACATCTCTTCTACTAGGGCTTTAGAAGTTACATCACCCTTTAAGGGAAAAGCTTTTACTCACTTTGAAAAAGCCAATCGCCGTCACCTGCCATTTGTGTAAGAGCCTGTGGTCCTACAAAATCAATTTGAGGAGTTTAATTGGGTTCCCTGGTATTTTCCAAAAGAAACATCCGATGCTGAGAGTTTTACCTGCTGAATTGGTTTAACAATATTTTTGGTTTTGACGTGTAGGATTTTAAGGTAAGGATTAGGTTTTTTGCCTTTCCTTGATCAGTGACAGGCTGGCCCATAAATGCATGACAGCCTGTTTACATCATGCCCTTTAAACCTCTTTTTGGCAAAAAAATTAACTTAAAGGGTCCATTTTACATTTGATTATTTTTTTTTACCTTGAGAACAGAAAGAAGTTTGCTAGGGCAAGACCTAAAATACTACTATAAACTAAATAGTTTTTTTGGAGGGGTGGGTGAACCCCAGTAAATAGACAAAATGTGAGGATTCCAGAGTATCGTACAAATTGTGTTGTGCCAAATGTGGGCTTTCTGCATCAACTTGAAATACCACTACCTGAATCCATGGATAGTCAACAAAACCAGGGTAGGGTATAAGGTGGTCCCTGCCCTATGGAGAGTGGTTCCCTCCTGGTTGGGGTGATAATCGTGACGATTACCTCAACACCATATTAGCACCAATTACCTTAGCACTGAAGACCCCAGGGCCCCTGAATCCTCTGGGTGGCCCTGCCTGAAGGACTTGGTCCTGTCAGATGCTGAGCCCCACATCCTCAGAGCAAGGCTCCTTAATACTTTGAGGATCTGGGCCTGAGTACCCCAAATTCTCACTGAGTCAGGAACACTCACCACTTCCCTGGATGTGTTTCACAGGACGAGATTCTTAATCAGGGCAGATGCCAAGAAACTGTGAAACTCTTGATTGTGCAGTTTTCTATGACATATATCTGGCTAGCTAGGGGCTGTTTATTCTGTCAGTTCCTGGAGTCACTCTAATATTAAAGATTAAAACAGGCTAGCCTAGTTCAAAAGAGACTTTCTTGTGGTGATTGCTGCTGCTGCTGCTAAATTCTCTCCAGTGCTCAACAGAAACATTCGTCTTAAGAATGTAAAAATCATTTTAAAATGGCAAAGTCTGGCTTTAAAAAAAAATTAAATACATTTTTAGATATTGGCCTGAACTGGAAAATTGGATCCAAATCCCTTCGGAACCTGGGGCAAAGTTCAGATCCAGATCTGCATGTCACAGTTGGTTGTTATGCCACAACCCTGCATCCAAATCAACCAGCACTTTGGGAGCAGCTCCTGTTTGCTCTCTCCACTTCTGTCTAGCGCCTTGTCCTTCTGAAGGTCATTCTTGGGCAGCCACTTTCTTTCATGCTGCGCTCCTTGTCTGCCAAAAGTCCTTTCTCGCCTCCTTCGCATCCATCCACAGTCCCACCCCCTTCTCCACGAACTCTTCCTGCATTGGTCTCCTCAACAATGCTCTCCCGGTGCTCGCGGTCCTACTCCTTCCTCGTCTGCCCTTGAACTGGCGTTTCTTGATTTGGCTTCCCTGGGTTGAGATTTTTAGACTCTTTAAGGAAGGGCCTGTGAGTCAAATTTGGAGGTGAGTCTAAGCTGGTGTAATTTACACCTTCTGACCCCTTTACAGCTGCCAAGCCACCTTCTGGGCAAATGTAGACTCCCTTAGAGCTTTCTTATGTAGCCTTGCAGCCACTTACCAATGTGTAACTCACACCACTTGCCTTCCTCTGCATTTCGCCTACTAGGGCCTTGTCTAGCTGGCAAGCTACTGCCCAGCAAACCAGGGTGCGATTCTGTAGTGCGCCAGCTTACCATGTAGTAAAGTTTCATGTGGACAGCGCTACAGCGCACAAAAAATCCTGGAGAGTGGCTTGGTCTACTATGCTTTCAAGTAGCCACATTGCACTGTGGGACTTTCAGTATGCCCCATAGCAGTGTTCCCACGGGCCATTACTGCGTGGCAAGGTTTTATGCTGTACATTCACACCGTGGCTTGTTACGCAGTAGCTTGCCATGTACACAAGCCCCAGGACTAACTGAATCTTAGTTCGCTGGAGGCGCTATGTACATGAAGGAGAATTTGCCCTGGTGTAACTACCCTGATGTCACGTAGCACAATAGGGTGCTAGTCCATGAACAGGGCTCCTAATAACTGCAGCACCATGGGACCCCATGAGCCATGTTGCAACACCTGGAGAAAGGGGGCAGGCCCAGCCCCACAGGACAGGAGCTGCTGCTGCTGCTGAGTGCGTGCGTGCGGGGCAGGTTTGCTGTCCAGCCCTTGGTGAACATTTGTGTCGTATGCCTCCTTTTATCGGATCATCACAATGCCTGGTCCATCTTGGAACTGGAGACGGTGGCTGAACAGGAAAATAAAACCGTTCCAATGTTTCAGGAGGGTTTGGCTTTGTTTATGGAACTGATATTTTCTCACAGTGTGTTCACCCATCTCTCATCAAACAGACTTGTGTAAAGCCTCCGTGAATTCTATTCATTAGTGACATGGTATTGAGGAGCTTTTGTCATTGATAAATATAAGTGAAATGTAGTGCACGTTAATATGATAGGCAGGTGGCTCTGGTTTCTGCAGGGGCTGGATGAACCATGTAGGAGGTTTGAGTGTCTACAGGAGCCTCCTTCAGCTTGAGGACTAGATACTCCTGCTTTTAGAGTCAGAGGTCCCAGGGTCAATTACTACTGATGATGTTGGAGGTAGCATTTTGGATTCTGGCGAAGAGACAAATCTACACCCCCAAAAACAGGAAGAACTACAATGCAAGTCTGACAGCTGTCCTCATGAGTGACACAATGGGGGCTGAACTAGGGACCTCCAGAGCTAAATACATAAGCTGTTACAGCATGCACAAAAGAGCCACCCCTCCCAAGCTGGAGCCTGTAACAACTCATATCTTCTGTGGATCGGCACCACTGGCAGAGCCATGTTTTGCAAACCAGGCGAGGGGGGCAATGGGTCATCTGCAGTGGGCTAGAGAGCAAGCCCCCTCGCACTTATCCGATAGCAGTGGAAGAAAGCTGGATTTTTTTTTTGCCAATGTGTAAATTTCTTGCTCACACCCTTCTTCCTGACAAAGAATGTCCACTTAACCATGTGACAGTCCATTTGATTTTGTTGACACCTGGCTGAGGCGTCAGTTTGCCTTTTGGCTCTGAGGAACTGTTTTTTTCTGAACTTGGAACATGTTTCAGTAATGCTATACAGTAGAATCTTATAACTTTATATACAACATTCCCACACATCTTTTACCAGGACAATATTGATCAGTGAATTATGAATTTTCAAATGATGCCTCACAGGGCATACGTTGTAAAAAAATTATCATAGTCTTGTAAAAGGGGTGAATATAGGGAGCCTGACTGTCACCACCAGAGCTGAAACGGTAATCTCTGATGACATGAGGACTGTGTCATCTGATTACCACAGTGCGGGGGGGATGTTCCACAGTCCAATTTCTGCCATTATCAGATGAATACAGCATCTGGGTCGTAGGTTAGTACAGCTGATTACAACATCCTGAACACAAAAACCAAAGCAAATTTATTATGGTAATGCAACACAGAGATGTTCCAGTGCTGGGTTAAAAATGTTTGCACTGGCATTAGTAGCTTAGCTCGATACATAAACAGAAGGTTTAAATATTTATATGGAAACAATGCTAACGGAATAATTTTAATTTTTTTTTATCTAGGATAAATTTTATTTATGTAACATATAAATAATTGCATCACTCACTGCAACTGAATTGTGAGCTTGCAGTATAAAATGCACGTAACCACTCACAGAAATCTGACCGGATTTTGTCCGAATGTATAACAGGAAAATTTTTGAGATCTCAGCGTTTCGGAGGACAGGAAAACCATTCCCTGCATGGTTCTCTTATGGACATCGTTTGCTGAATTTCTTATTAAACAGTCATATTTAGTTGTGCCCATGCATGTGGTGTTATATCAGGATTGGAGCCCCACTGTGCTAGGTGTTATACAAACAAGGAAAAAATCTCTCTACTCCTGTCAAGTAAAAGGGATTTCACAAAGACATAGCAAGACAACTTCCCTGTTACCAAGACCTTTGGTCTGGTACCCCAACACCAAAATTCACCCTGTATATTTTATATTTCCCCTAAAGTGAGAATTGATGTTTTGGGGATGTTCCTTTAACTTGTCGCAGTTTGGTCAAATGGCTAGGAAACCAGAAGGAGATGTGATGTCCAGTCCTGGCTCTGCCACTAAACTTCTGTGTGACCTTGGACACAACCCTTTGCCTCTGTTTTCTTCTACTAGGCTTTGTCTATTTGGCTGTCAGCTCTTTGCGGTAGGCGCTATCTGTTACTATGTGTATGTACAGCACCTCGAACAATAGGGAACTAGTTTTGGTTGGGTTGTCGAGGAAGAACAACCTTCCCCATTCTGGATCCTCATTTTTTGCACCTGAGCTAGTAGCAACGTGTGAATTTATTGCGTGTGGTTTTTTTTCTCCCTCACCCCAGAGGTTCCGGAGGAAGAGTAAAAAAAAAAAATCTGAAAATCCCATTTTAATGAGGAACTGCTTGTTTCTGCTGTGGAAACCTGGGACTTTAATTATCCAGCAGCGTTACACTACCAAGCCACCCAGCTACAGCAGATCTGGGTCATAATTAGACCTGTGGCTCTCTGGTGGAGGAGAACAGCTATTTTCAAGTGCAGTGCTTCTCTGCCTCCTCGAAGGAAAGCACAATCCTTCAGAAATTGGAATCTTGATAGGATGCCTCTTGTAATACACCCACTGAAACATTTCCTTGTCGACAGTGCTACAGCCACATGTCCATCATGAACATTTTCCTCCAGAACGTGTCTGGCAAACAAGAAATAACTAGGCAGTATCTGCCTCTCTCTGTATTTTGGGATGTTTTCATTTCATCCTGAAGCCAAATAACAGGGACAACAATCTGGAGTCCCTAGTGAGATAAATATTCCCCATCATGGCTGATGCGTCCTTGTTGAGAAAAGGCTATGGACCAAATTGGCCACAGAGATCAGATCAAGTTTGCCAGCCTGGATTCAGATAAAAATGTTCCTAAAGATCAGGAGAGCAGAGCAGGGCTGGGGGTGGGCATCAGGTCCAGTGAGTAGGTGAGGCCTTTTCACTAATGGAGGCTGACCTTTCGTCTCATGTCTAGAGCCTTTGGTCCTTTGGGGTCAGGGTCTGGTGCCCAGACACCGCAGGCTGGTTACAGCTTGCCTGTGCTGTCCCAGATCTGTATATCAAATGTCCACTCCTGTGAGCACTATCTTTGATGTGCTGGGTACCCTCAACTCCCACTGGAGCACTGACAGGATTGGGCATGGCGGGAGCACGTCCCTTTCCCTACTTGACAATCCAGCGTTCTTCAACAGCAAATTGTCACTTAAAAATATTCCCGGGGTCACAAGTGGCTCCAAGGTTATTTGGTGATCACATGGCAGCCCTGCTAACTTCATAGTCTCAGAGTTTATGGCCAGAAAGGACCACCAGATCATATAGTGTGACCTGCTGTATATGTCAGGCCATTCATTTCCACCCAGATACCCCTAGATTAAGCACAAAGACTTTAGTTAAACCAACACATTTCAGGGCTTAGGCAACTAAATTGTAGTATGCCATAGGTGGAGACCAGGAGAGAGCAAGGTTCTACCAATGCCAGAGGCCAATGCAATGGCAGAGAATTCATTAGGTGAGACATGCCCAGATGATCCTAGCAGGTGATGCCCCAGATTGCAAAGGGAGGTCAAACCCCTGCAAGACTTCTGCCAATCTAACCTGGGGGGAGATTCCTACCTGTCTCCAAATCTGATGATCAGTCTGACCTGAAGCATGTGAGCAAGACACAGTCAGGCATCTGATATCAATGCAGAGCACTGTCTACCCTATCTCGAGTTCCTTCTGCAGCTGGGGCCAACCTCTGGTGCTGCAGAGGAAGACAAAAAGTAAACAAAACAAAATCAAACGTGCATTAGGGATAAAAAGTCCCTTTGCCAGCCGTACAGTGAGGGTTGCTTCTTGTGGAGTGCATTTAATATCTGTTCACTGTAATGCTGGGATCCAAGGTGACAAAGGATGAGTCAGGGACCTGGCTGAACAGATGTCAGGCAGACTCGCCAATCCAGACAGCTGTGCTGTTCCAGTGCTGGGCCTCTCCTGAGCACAGAGGACCTGTCAGGCTATTTGCTTAGGGAGTCCTTTCTGTGGTGCATAAAAAGGTCCACAGAGATGAGCCATTCTCCTTCTAACTTAGATCCCCATTTCTGACCACAACTCAGCTATCCAGAGGTGTTGAATTGCAAATGCAAAATGGGGGCTGTGGGAGAGCTGTGCTGAAAAATCAAACTCTAAAGTTCATCTTTACAGATCCTTGGGTGCTCTGTGTTGCACTGAGCTGGAAAATCAGCACTCTTACATCGCTAAGGACCTTGTATTTCACTGACATTCACCACGGCATGGCAGACACCAAGCTAAACCTTGTGGAGCACCTTCCCTGAGTTCTCTGAGCGTACAGCATGGAAGGGGTTAACAGAATACGCTCTATGTGTCTCGGAAAGGCTGAGTTGCTTTAGAAGCTACAAGTTTGCACCATTGTTTGTGTTTGGCTACAGACTCTGAAGGTCTTGTGAAGTTACCCTGCTTTTGCTGAGACGGGAGGGGAACATATCAGTCCTGGAGCACTGGAGACTTTCGTCCTTTGTACTATTCCTGTGTTGCAACTATGGTTCCTATATGAATGGCTGGGACTCAAAAGGGAACAGTGGGAACCGTAGGGGGAAATAGAAAGCATTGCTCGCTGATGGCTACCCTCCTTTCCTAGCTCAGTAAAGAGCGTCACGGAGCAGCATTCGAGCTGGCTGGGTTCTCTCGGTCTCGCCACTGCCACCTTCCTCTTTCATTTGTAAACATCCCTTTATTGCCCCTCTTTCCCCATTGTTTTCCAATGCACAGAGGTGCCTGGTCGCAAGGGGGGAAAGGGGCAATTAAAAGATTATGTGCTCTAGGAATAAACATCGTCACTGGCTGAGTGGGATGGCCGTGGGACAGCAGACACTAAGAGAATGTTATTCACAGCGTAGACCTGTCCATCCCCTAGGGGACTGATACAGAAGCTGGGGTTTGGAGAGATGGATCGGGGTTGGAATTCTTATGCCTCAAAACCAGAACCAACGGTGCCACCTAAAGCAGAAAGGAGATTGGTGGTTTTCAGTGTCTGTTAGCTTGCTGTCCTTGCCGTACGCTGGGTCTATTGTTATTTATTATTGTGGCTGAAATCTGCTAAGCTCCATCAGGCCTTGATTCAGAAAAGCACTTAAGAACATTTTTAACTTTAAGCACTTGATTACGTCTAATTGACTTCAATGGGATTTCAGCACACGTTTAACCACTTTGCTGCATTAGGGAAGTAACTGATTGGGAAGCGCAATTCCTATTCTTTGTAACGAGACCTCTGGGCACGCTGCCCAGCTACACCTAAGCTGCTGTACACAGCTCTGGTAGCGTGAAGGGTCTTCAAGTGGGTAAAGATTACATTGACACTCAACTTACCTAGCAATATAAAGCAGCCATAGTGTAAGTGAGACTCAGATCCCAGGTGTCCAAATCCCCTCGACAGCATGGACAATCTCAGCCCATATATTTTACTCTCAGCACAGTACAAAGCATGCAGGAGTCAAGTCAGCCCCTGTCCTGAAGAGATAACGCTAAGAAGCAATCTATAGATTTCCTGTGGCTTCGCCTGCCCTCCGGAGGAGCAGAGCTTCTACACCCAGCATTCCGAGGTGAGCCCAGGGACCAATGGACGTGACACCAAGGAGCATAATTCCCTTTCATGAAACGAGACGATGCTTGTTAAAGTGAACGGGACACATGCTTAAAATTCCTGGCAGTATAACGCTAAAAACAGATTCATTCTAGACCCCCAGGTCCAAACACTTTGGGTCAAATTGTCAAATAGCCCCTACGTGATTTAGGCACCCACATCACATTTTCAAAAGAGACTTAGGCAATTACACACCTCAGTCCCATTGACTTTCAGCTAGGTACAGATGAGTGCCTAGGTGCCCAACTCCTACTGAATTTTATGAGAGTTAGGCACCTGGGCACTTCAGAAAATCCCGCTAAGTTCCCATGTACATCATTAGGCACCTAAATGCCTTTAAAATTTGGCCTTTAGCAGCATAAATCATAGTGAAAGTCAATGGGGTTTAAGCTCCCAATTGCCTAAGTCACTTTTGAAAATGGGACTTTGGCATCGAAGGGTTCATCTACACTCCCACTAGCAGACAGAGTATAGACATTGCACACCCCGCTAGCAGGGCTATAAATAACAGAGTGGACAATGAGGCCTGGATTAGAACTGAGTAAGTGCCCTTATATACCTGAACCCCCAGGAGATGTATCCCACATGGCTCTTTGCACACCCAAGTGGTGCCTCTCATGTCTACACTACTATTTTTAGCAGTGTTGTGGGCCACTGCTGGAGCCTTTCACGGTGGCATGTAGCTGCATGTATAGTTATTGTCTTCTATCCGCTACTGTAAGTGTAGACATAACCTAGGGATACATCTTCCTGCAAAAAGAGACCTGTGGTAGTGAGGCTGAGAGCCTGGGTCAACGGTCTCTGGCTTGTTGGGCTTGCACTGCTATAGGGCTAAAAATAGCAATGCAGACTTTCCCACTTGGGCTGGAGCCTGGGCTCTGAAACCCAGCCAAAGGGATCAGTTTCAGACCCCAGGTTCCAGCCTGAGCCCGAATGGCTACACTGCTACTTTTAAGCCCATAGCATGAGCCTTGCCAGCATGAGTCAGTTGACCTGTGCTCTGAGACTCGCTGACTTGGGTCTTTTTTGGCAGAGGCTATGTACCCTAAGACACTTAGATGCTTTCCAAAAATTGACCCTTTGACATTCAGGGATACTTGAACGTGGGTCTGAAAAATGTCCCCTGGCCCTTGTTTCTATAATTAGCAGAACTACACCCCACCCCGCCCCCAAAGAAAACAATCCTACATTTCAGGGGTGTTTAGATGTTGGTGTTGGGAGTTTATTAACAGAACTACGGCACTTTACACCCAGTGTCTTTAGAGCTGAGCAAACAATCTGACCTAAGATTTGAGCTTCATTCAATGGGTTTACCCTATTGCTCGATATGCAGATCACTGCTCCTTTGAATATCTTCTTGAATTTTTATTTTCCTCTGGACTGAATGTGAGCATGGCAAGTTTGAGCAGTGTTGCTTATTTGTGATTGGTTGGATGAGCTGTTTCTGCTTCCTGATTGGATGCCTTGAACACTTGCACATAGGACTTTGAAATTTCTGTAAAGCATGGACTATGGGTGACCGATGCTGGAAGCAGGCTATTGAACTGGATAGACTAATAGTCTGATCCAGCATGGAGGTCATTGTGTTCCCGTTTTCCTACCCAGTGCCCATTATATCACCCTACTGTCCTGCCCACCTTGTCCACCTCTGACTCTGTGCTGTGGAGGCTCACCCTGAAATGCAGGGCTTGAATAACATTTCAGGAGGAGACACTGGAATCAGTTTCGCACTGACTGGTTTGATTTTCTCGGCTGCGTTATTTCTAATAGCCTCTACTGTCCCTGGCTTGGATTCAATTTCTCTTGCCACACCTATATGTTTAATGGCCTGAAGAGAAGGCTTGTGCAGCCTGAGCTTGATTCATGTGCATTATCCTCTTTCCTTCTGCAGGAGAAGTAAACTAGTGTTAGTTCCTGAATTCTAAAGTGCATCATTGTGTTACCGTAATCTGCCCTAGTATTGTGCCAGTATATATATTCTAACTCCTGTTGAACAAAAGGAAACTAAAGTCATAGGCATTATAGGTACTCTGTGTGAGTAGCTTCATGTATGTGTACACACACACACACACACACATGTATTACCAGATAGCTGTAAATAAAAAGACCAGTTCCTGAACGCTTTGCATTGGTTTGTCATTGCAATGGGGCCACAAAGCTGGCTTAACCAAACAGTTGAAGAGTCTGGGAGAACCCCAGCTGTTGGTGTAGAGCAGTGGTTCCCAAACTTGGTTCACAGCTTGTTCAGGGTAAGCCCCTGGAGGGCAGCGAGACGCTTTGTTTAGCTGAGTGTCCGCTGGTACAGCCACTCAGCACTCCCAGTGGCTGTGCTTTGTCATTCCCGGCCAATGGGAGCTGCGGGAAGCAGTGGCCCAGCCTTACCCTGAACAAGCCATGAACCAAGCTAGGGAACCACTGGTGTAGAGAGTAGGGCTGGTCAGAACTGTTAGCCTGGTTAAAAATATCTGATCCTCTAACTACTGTAGTACAGAGTGAACCCATCTTTTTTTCATGCTCAAATGTCTCTAGTTTATTGTAATGAAACAGTTTGCCACTTTGAACAAGAAAATAAGATAAGCCACACAGTATGAATATGAGAAGCAGTTTTTATATATATTTAATGTGCATGGCATGTCATATTATGCACTACCACTGTTGACATAGCACAAAATAATATAAAAGTAATATTAAATCAATAAAACAAAATACATTTCAAAGGGAGATTTTCATTTCGAAGCAAAATTTAGAACTTTTTCTGAATGAAATTTTTTTAAGCTGAACATTTTTCAGAAGTTCTGTTGAGCTGGACATGTCAATGCTGTCTGGTGTTGGGTCCAGAGCAAAATGCAAACAAACGTTGAAAGGTCAGAAATTGAACTGCCGAGTTTCAATCAACCTGAGTTTTGAGGGCGTGGCCAGGGGAAAGGCAATGTGCTGGGGGCACGGTGAGGGGAAGAAGGTGTGCTGGGGGTGTGGTCAGGGAGAAAGAAGAAGCATTGCAGGAGTGGCCAGGGGTAAGGAGGTCCATTGTGGGGTTGGGCCAGGGAGAAAGGAAATGCACTGAGGGGGCATGACCAAAGGAAATGGAGCTGCTTCAGAACGGATGGCGCTGTGCTTAAGGTGGTAGCTTGATGTTCAGTACCCTGTTCTGCTATAGATGCATTGTGTGACCTTGGTCAAGTCCATTTGTCTCACTCTGCCGCAGTTCCCCGTCTACACACTGAGGATAATAGCACTGCTCTGCCTCACAGGAAAGCCGTGAGGATGAATACACTGAAGATTGTGCTCAGATACTGTGGCAGTGGGGGGCATATAAAGACCTAAGATAGGGATATAGCAACCCTACAATAACATCCCAAAGTCCACAGGCCAGCACTCCGTAAGGCAATGTTATGCGAACACAATCCCAAGGAAACAGCCAACGACGATGCTTCCTTTTTCAGAGAAAAAAGCTTTGCACAATTAGACATTCCCCCCCCCCTCCAAATCAATGTATCCAAATCTTTTATCCCAAGGAAGCCTTGAAAGATTCAAACCCAAGTCTGGTTTTGGCCTCTGAATGCCAGCTATCTCCCAGCCAGTTGTATGTCATTAGAATTCATTCTCCACTATGCTCATATAACCAGGCTCATTGCACCAGCCCTGGGCTGGGTCAAAGCCATCGCCTTGACAGAAATCCAAATTCTCGATGCCCCACTGGCCCCTCCCCCAGCGAAATGCTTTCCACTCCTCTACTCTCCATGGCAACCCTCACTAAACATTGAGTTTTCTACCTACTTCTCTGCATTTCCTAATGAAAATAAAACAGCTGTCAGAAATAATCCTCAGCCAGGCATGAGAAAACTAATGATGCTGTATTTGGTGGGTGCAACGCAGCAGAACTGCATGGTGTTAAGGGGCAGCTTCCCCGCCCTTTCACGATCAAGAGTCTTAACCTCTGAGCTGCCAGCCCTGGGTAACCCAGGAAGCTTGCATGCCAGTCTGTTGCCTAGAACCAAGTACAATACAGCATTATTTTGCATAAAGCTCTTCACACAAGCTCTAGCCCCAAATCAGAGAGAGACACAAGAAGCAAATTCAGAGCTATATTTTTACTGTCAATAGCAAGTTGCCTGTAACTCCAGTCCTGCAGCCTGCTGAGTAGAACTGGTTGGGAAATGGCATTTCTGTTGCATGGGAAATACCGACATTGCAAAATATCTGTTTGTTCCAACACGAGAACAAAAAACTGATCTTTCAAAATTTACCAGGGAACAGAAATTCTGAAAAATGTCAATGAGGAAAAGTCAAACTGCCTTGTTTTGGTAGTATTGAATGATTTCATTGCAATAAGATTAAAATGTTTCACTTAGATAATGATGAAACATTATAATAAGCCCATAAGAATTGCCATACTGGGTCAGACCAATGGTCCATCTAGCACAGTATCCTGTCTTCCAGCTGTGGCCAACGCCAGATGTTTCAAAGAGAATGAACAGAATGGATAATCATCAAGTGATCCATCCCATGTCATCTAGTCCAAGCATCTGGTAGTCAGAGGCTTCTATAATATAATATAATATAATATAATTTATAATTAATAAACAGGGGGAGGAATGCAAGCAAAGATTGAAAGATTGCACTCAGAGAGTAGTTATCAATGGCTCACTGTCCAACTGGGGAAGTGTATCTAGTGAGGTCCAGCAGGGCTGTGTCCTGGATCCAGGACTAGTCAATATTTTCGTTAATGACTTAGATAATGGAGTGAAGAGTACGCTTATAAAATTTGTGGAAGACACCAAGCTGTGGAAGAAAGGACTAGAATTCAAAATGACCTTGACTAATGGGAGAATTGGTCTGAAATCAGCAAGATGAAATTCAATAAAGACTAGTGCAGAGTACTACAAAATCAAATGCACAACTACAAAATGGGAAATAACAGACTCGGCAGCAGTACTGCTGAAAAAGATCTGGGGGTTAGAGTGGATCACAAACTGAATATGAGTCAAGAGAGACAAGGTGGGTGAGGTAATTTTTTTTATTGAGGCAACATGTGTTGGTGAAAGAGACAATACGTTGGTTCAACAAAACATATTACCTCCCCCCGCTTGTTTCTCTAATATCTTGGGACAAACAGGGCTACAATTACATAGCAATCAGCAATATGATGCAGTTGTGAAAAAAGCTAATATCACTCTGGAGTGTATTAACAGGAATCTTGTATCTAAGACACAGGAGGTAATTGTCCCACTCTGCTCAGCAATGATGAGGCCTCAGCTGGAGTACAGGATCCAGTTCTGGGTGCCAGACTTTAGAAAAGATGTGAATGGATGGGAGACTGTCTAGAGAAAAGCAACAAAAATGATAGAAGGTTAAGAAAACCTGACTACGAGAAAAGGTTAAAAAACCCTGGGCCTGATTTTCTTGAGAAAAGAAGACTAAGGGGGACCTCATAACAGTCTTCAAATATGTTAAAGAGGATGGTCATCAATTGTTCTTCATGTCCTCTGAAGATAAAACAAGAAGTAATGGGCTTAATCTGTAGTCAGAGAGATTTAGGTTAGATATTAGGAAAAGCTTGCTAACTCTAAGGGTAGTTAAGCTCTGGGACAGGCTTCCAAAGGAGGTTCTGAAATCCCAGTCACTGGAAATTTTTAAGAACAGGCTGGACAAACACCTGTCAGGGATGGTCTAGGTTTACTTGGTCCTGCCTCAGAACAGGGATCTGGACTAGATGACATCCTGAGGTTCCTTCCAGCCCTACATGTCTATGATATATTATTAAATATAATCGATAAAATATTAATTATATATAATATTAAAATTAACAGTTAAATACAACATAAAAGTCCAAACAAAATGCAATGAAATGAGAAAGTCATAATGGCTCATTTGTCATTAAAAATTCCATCAAAATAAGCATGTTCCCATGAATCATTTTGAGATTCACCAAACTGTATATTCTAATGGAAAATTGTTCGGTCTCAAATTTTTGAACCTGCTCGACTTTGAGTGGTCAGTAGAGCTGGCCAGAGAAGCTTTGATGGTACCATTTTCTGTCAGAATATGTGGTTACATAGCAACATTTCGCAAAATCTGGTTCATTTCCCTAGAATTTTATTTAAAATAAAATGACAGGGAAAAAATTCCCATGTCATGATGTCCTAATTCAAGAATTGCAGAATTAAACATTTTTAGTTTTCATTTTGAAACCTTTCATTTTAAATTTATTTTCTATTTATATTGCATATTGTAATACAATACAAAATATTTTTAAAGTCAAAGTCGAAACAAAATATCAAACCAAAACATTTTGAATGATGCAAAATGACAGAGTTCTCTAAAGTCATTCCTTTGCAGAGAATATTGACATTTTCAATTTTCTCTTGCTTCGGAATGAAGCCCAATCTCAAAATCCCTCATGAAACAGAACTTCTGCTCTACATGTGGTTCTAGGTGTCAGCTGTTCAGAATACTGTTGTGCATCATCTCCGTTAACTTCAAGCTTTCAGTGTTTCTTTACCATTGGCTTCAATGGAGCTTTGCTGATTTATACCAGATGGGACTATGACCCCAGGCACCTGGGGTCATAGTCCCATCTGGTATAAATCAGCAAAGCTCCATTGAAGCCAATGGTAAAGAAACACTGAAAGCTTGAAGTTAACGGAGATGATGCACAACAGTATTCTATTGGCTGGGTCCATGGGCCTATATACAAACTCGAGCGCTGGCCACACCTGAATTTTAAAAATAAGGGGCTGCTATGAAGAGGATGGTGATCAGTCCGGAGATCTGGGCTCCCAGCCCAGTTCTCAGTTTCTAGTCCTCTCAAAGAGGCCCATAAGCGCACACTGCTATGAGCCCCCCATCCCATCTAACTCGTCTCCTTTCCAGACTAAACAACACCCCTAATGTTTATGCCTGTTAAGGCCACATTTACAGGAGGGGAAAAAAACCTGTAAGTCTCCATGTGCAGTTCAGTCACTGCTGGATCCCCCGCCCCTGCTGCACGCCTCAGTGATGGACGATCTTAGGCCTCTGATAGAATCTTTCTGCCATGTTAAGGTACAAAAAAATAAAATAAAAACAAACGCTTCCACTAGGCTAATGAAACCATTAGAAGTTAGGTCGCAGCCTTGCCGGGTAAATAAACATGACACCAGCAGCAGCAAAAGCAATTTCCATTCTTTCTGCAAAGAGCCGCGGCTTCTTGATTGAAACCTCCTTATCTTTTAGTCTCGCCGGGGGCTTTTCCTGCACAAGCCGGCGCCAGAGATAAATGCAACTCAGCCGTGGAAAACTTTTCCCTGTGGTCTCACTGGCCCTTAAAGAAGAATGGGCCTTCCCTGGCTTATTAAAACTCCAACAAGTTTGTCCTCCAGCTGGTTTAATTATACACCATGCTCAGCCAGCAAAGAGAGTAGAAGGTAGAACTGAGGGTATGTCTACATCTACAATTTTGCAGCGCTGGTTGTTACAGCTGTATTAGTACAGCTGTATAGGGCCAGCGCTGCAGAGTGGTCACATTTACAGCAACCAGAGCTGCAAGTGGTGTTAGATGTGGCCACACTGCAGCGCTGTTGGACGGCTTCAAGGGGGGTTAGGGGAACGCCAGAGCAAACCGCGGGGAAGCAGGTCTCCTTCCCTGGTTTGCTCTCGCGTTCCCCGAACCCCCGTGCAAGCAGGTCTCCTTCCCCGCGGTTTGCTCTGGTGTTCCCCGAACCCCCGTGCAAGCAGGTCTCCTTCCCAGTGGTTTGCTCCGGTGTTTTTTGAACCCCCCTGCAAGCAGGTCTCCTTCCCAGCGGTTTGCTCCGGTGTTCCCCGAACCCCCGTGCAAGCAGGTCTCCTTCCCAGTGGTTTGCTCCGGTGTTTTTTGAACCCCCCTGCAAGCAGGTCTCCGTCCCAGCGGTTTGCTCCGGTGTTTTTTGAACCCCCCTGCAAGCAGGTCTCCTTCCCAGCGGTTTGCTCCGGTGTTTTTTGAACCCCCGTGCGAGCAGATCTCCTTCCCCGCGGTGTGCTGTCGCGTTCCCCGAACCCCCCTGCAAACCGCGGGGAAGGAGATCTGCTTGCACAGGGGTTAGGGGAACGCGAGAGCAAACCGCGGGGAAGGAGACCTGCTTCCCTGCGCTTTGCTCTCGCGTTCCCCGAACCACCCTGCAAACCGCGGGGAAGGAGACCTGCTTGATTACCAGAGAGGCTTCCTCTCGTATGCTGGGATACCTGTTTATTCCACGGAGGTCAAGAAAAACGCTGGTGAGTGTTTACACCTGATGACCAGCGCTGGATCACCAGCGCTGGATCCTCTACATCCGAGTTTCAACGGGTGTACGGCCAGCGCTGCAAACAGGGAGTTGCAGCGCTGGTGATGCCCTGCAGATGTGTACACCTCCTAAGTTGCAGCGCTATAACTCCCTCACCAGCGCTGCAACTTTGTGGTGTAGACAAGGCCTGAGAGGCAAAGCTGGAGAATTGCTGGGAAACTGCATTTCCCAGAGACACCAGTGGTAGTCACACAGGACCGGATAGATGTTAGGAGCCAGGGCCTCCGCTGGATAATCTGCCAGAGTTCTATTAACTGAGTGCTTTCCGCACCCCCTTCCCTTGGTTTCAGACCAGCAGTGCCACATTACACCAGCTGAGGATCTTGCCCTAAGCAGCTACAGATTAATACCTGGGGAGCTGCCCACCCAGGGATTTTGAGAGGTGTTTTTTGGGTGATTCCCAAAGGTTTCTGGTGCTGGGCTACGATTCAGAAGAGCTGAGTTCAATTCCCAGCTCTGCCATGGCTGCCCAGTGTGATTCTGGGTGAGTCATTTCACCATTCCATGCCTCTGTTTCCCAGCTCTCAAACTGAGATAATAGCACTTCCCTGCCTCACACGGCTGAGGCCAGATCTGTTCCTGTGTGGGAAGTGTGCAGATACCATGATGATCAGCGCAACACGAGTGCCCAGACAGAGCCAATATGAAGAGCTGCTTTTTGCCTCTGGCCTCCCTCTCTATCCAAGCCCCTCTCTGTGGAGAATCAAAATCCCAAATTCTGGATCCAAATTTTGTGCCCCATCCAGCCCCTTTCCTTCAGCCTGGGTAGGACTGTTCCCTGCGATATGCTGTCTAGTACTTTGCACAGTCCAGGTTGACATGATTGGGGCAATGGGTGTTTTTATCACTTTTCCTTGGGAAACTGTTCCCAAGCCTACCAGACCTTGCTATTAAAACATCTTTCCTGGTAGCAATTTGCATTCCTACTGGGGAGACTGGGAACTTGCTTGAGAGGGCGGAGGAGGTGTTAACTGATCTTTGGGCATGTGTTTGGGGAAAATAGTTATTTGCTTGTTTTCATCCTTATTTTCCTAGTTACACCCCCAATGAATGACCGTGCTCCATAACTAAGTGGTGGGGGAAAGAGGCGCCTTGAGGCAAATACAGTAAACAAGCCAGAGACGTCAAAACACTCTGAAATTCTCAGATGAAGAGGAGTATATAGATGCAAAATACTGATTTGGAGTCAAAATCCCGACAGAGGTCACTAGATTTTTAAAAGCAGCATTTACTTGTAAACGTTCCTGTTCTTAAACAACACGCACAGCAGTTAATGTTTTTATTTAACCTCACATGTTAACTGTGCAAATAGCTTCCCACACACAGAAGCAGGAAAAACCTGACCAGTGCTGTAAGACAAGTAGTTCCCTTGGACCAACTGCCTCCTTTGGTGAATATGGAAGAAAAGGAAAGACAGATGAGCGGTAGTTAGGTTAGCCCAGCAAGTCGTTCTCTCTTGCAGTACAATATAGTGCAGAGACTTTGTCAGATGCCAACATATATTCAATGTATTTCTTTCAGAAATGAAACAATTGCTACAAAACATGCATTATGCAAACACATTAGCTACCAAAACAAAGACATGCATAATTAGAAAAGAGAAGAGGGAAAACTCATTTGAAGAGAAAGAAGCAATTTAACAAGCTACATCTTTTCCCTTGTATAATTTAGGATCACAAAGAACTAGACTCGGGGGAGCTGGATGGCTCAGAGGATGGGAAAAGGGCTGCGTGGCCTTTCACCTCTAGCTTTCTGGTTCACATACAAGGCCATTTGTTTGACTGCTAAACAGCTGTCTGGTTCAGCTGGGCTTATATGCTCTGTTTGTGTGAGTGGGTGTATATTTGAGAAGTGGCTTGAGATGACGATCAGTCTTTGCATACAAACAACCAGCTTTGCTAGTCGTTATTTGTTATCCTCCTGTTTAAAAAGTTTGTCATCCAATTAGGGCTCAGAAAAAAATCCCATGTGATTCATGTGGCCAGTCACACACAACGTAGCCAAATTATCAGTGCATGGTTGGGCTATCTATTCTCATCCACACCCTTCTGTCTATCTATGGTTTCCTACAGCATCTACCACCTGGGTATCTAAAGCCATCTTCTTTTCTCATAAGCGTCACAAGTCGATATCTAGATTCTTCATCCATCTAACTGCTACATCACCGAGGATAGCCAGGTGATGCAACTCAGCCTCCAGACTTCTGATTGGGCTTTCCTCTACCACATGTCTGACCGTCTGTGGCACACTGTGAAGCCTGGGTGAAGTCAAATTTCTGCATTCTACTCACATCTCCTCTGCCTTCTTGCGATGTCCCCCCGCACAGCATAAAGTGGAACAAAAGTAGGTAAAATGCAGAACACAGGCTCGTGTTCCAAGCCACTTATCTAGACTGAACACTGTTCATCCAAACTATCTGCTGAATGCTTACACATAACAGACACTGGCAGAAAGTCTGAATCACAAATGATTCACAACCAGAAAAGATTTTTTTAAGAAGGGCTAGATTGGTAATGAATAATCCAAGGCTGGTCTACACTGAAAACTTACATCGGCATCGCCATGTCCGTCAGCAGTGTGAAATAGCCACAGGCCTGAGAGATGCAGCTATCCTGACCGGACTCCACGGTATAGAAAGCAGTAGGTTGATGAAAGAATTCTTGACATAGCTACCAGCTCTTAGGCAGGTGGATTAACTACAGCAATCCTGGCATGAGCTCTGATCTTGTCACTGGGGACTGGGGGGAGGGAGGGGCAGACTCTGAATCCAAATCTGGTGTTTGATTCCTTCTGCAACGGGCCAAACCGAAACATTCAAATGGCACCAAGATCCAGATCCTGAGACATATTTGGTGGCTTGGCTGCATCCAGGGGCGCCAAGCGCGAGCTTGGGGCAGCAAGCCACTGGGGGCGCTCTGCCGGTCGCCGCAAGGGCAGCAGGCAGGCTGCCTTCGGCAGCTTGCCAGCGATGGGTCCGCTGGTCCTGCAGCTTTGGCGGACCTCCCGCAGTCCGCCGAAGCCACGGGACCAGTGGACCCTCCACAGGCAAACCGCCAAAGGCAGCCTGCCTGCCATGCTTGGGGCTGCAAAATGCCTAGAGCCGCCGCTGGCTGCATCTGGTCTCCCTCTCCATCCCTCAGCAGAAGGAGGGGAGGGCAGCAGCTAGTAAGCAAAAGGAGATAAGCGAGGTCCTCAATGGGAGAAAGCACAGCCTGCATTACCGCAACATCCTCCTCGCTGTGAACAGCAGACAGCATAACCACTACGCTGTGTGCAGTCTTGCACGGGGCCCTGTTACTGCTGCATGTTATTTTCTGTGGATCCAATGGCCGCTGGCAACCAAGAGCTAACAGTAGCTGCTTTCTCCTCCATCCCTGCTCCTCACTGTGGCTTTCCCCATTGCGGGATGCCAGGAGGCCTAGCACAAGGAATGATAATAAATAATGTATCTTCTGCACAGTGAACTGCTTCATGACAGAAGCCAGCTAGGCTAGCGAACGAAAGACAGGGCAGAAAGCCGAGAAGGCCTGATGTCTTTCAAGCCTGCACTAGCAGGGAGATGCAGTGGATGATCTCAGTGATTCTATAAAAGTTACATATACAGGGTTCAGCTCTGACACCAAACTGCACCCGCCTCTGGGGTGTCACCCAGCAGCTCACAGCTAATGTTGCAGCGAGCTGATTAGGACAGGAAGTGAAGAAGAATCCCATATCCAGGTGAAAGCGCAGGCGGGGTTTTAGATAAGTAGAATGTACCCACATTAGAAGTTGGTCTGGACGATAGTGCAAATGCCTGACTCTTGCAAAAAACAAAACAAAACAAAAGTCCCATGGGATTGAGAGTGAGCGTGGGATCAGGTTCTTGCTTTTGGGGTTCATGAGAAATTATCCAGTTTATTACTCGTCTAGAGGGTACGTCCATATGGATCCCAGGGTGTGAGGGCAGCTTGAGCAGACATAACCGAGCTAGAGTTAATCTAGCTAGCTCAGATACCAGCCCAGGGACTTACCGGCAGCACAAACTTCAGTGCAGCTCATCTTGGCAATAATTACCCAGTGTTCTGAGTGGGCTTGCACAGCTCCTGCTCCAGTGCATGCTGCATGGACCCCGAACTAGCTAGATTAAAGCTAGCCCGGGTATGTCTCCTGGAGATGTCATCACACCTAGCGACTGCAGCATAGACATGCCCTTAGTTGGGGGCCTGATCCTGAGGTGCCGATCAAATGCAACTCCCTTTGACATTACTGGGCCTATTCTTGATTTATGCCAGTGAGCCAGGAGAATCAGGCCCATTCACTTCAATGGAGCTGCTGTCCTTGTGCAAGTCCTTATTTACTCCCGGGGTTTAATTTGTGCTGGATGCTAGTTACGGCTAACCACCCCCCTCCCCTACACGCACATATTCCCACCCCCACCCCTCACTACGTGTCTACCTTTCAGTTCAAGGCAACAAGCATTCTTCAGGCGGCTGCTTCCAGGCCAGACTTTATTTATCATGCATGTGCTTTTATAACGCCAAACACTAGGGCCTCTCATTCTATCTCTGCTCGTAGAGATTTGTCATCAGCTTGTTAAACATGGGCTTGTTATTGTCAAGGAACAGTATTTTTACACCTTGAACCAGTACGGAAAGTGGTAAGTGTATTGAACCAGGCTTTAAATAACTTGCTTGTCTCAAGAATATTTCTTAATTTGGGTCTCCTGGCTGAAGGATCTGCAATATCTATTGCCATGCACGAGATAAAGGCAATCGACTTAGTTAAATCTTTCTCCATGAGACGGGGAGAGAGAGACTAAGGGAGAGTGAGTGAGAGGCATGGTGCTGGCCAAGAGAAAAGTGCACGTATCAGCAGAGCTGGGAGTGGGACTGGAATAGCAGGAGGGGTTGGGGGTCCAAACTGAGTGGCATCAGCAGTTAGGTGGGAGAAGCCCAGGACTGAAATAGCAGGGGGGCTGCAGAACTTTACGACATCAGTTTATTTTGGTGGGAGGTAGCCAATCAGACAGCAGAGATGGGATCATCCTCCACAGCAACCTGACACTGGCTCAGGAGATGTCACTGGTGACAAGTGGAAACAGCTCAAATCCCAGATACTCCACAAAGCTCCGTCCTGGGCAGATCCTACTTGCTACTGACATACCTGACAAGTCTACCTCTTTTACACCTTGGCAACAGTTGTCATGGCAACAAAGAGGTATTGAATTGAATTGTACGTGGATGTGAGTGTGGGTGAGCGTGACAGCACGTGTGCTGATGGATGTGTCAGAGAGAGAGGATCCAGGAGCGCGTTTGCATGTGGGTCTGTTTTTGAGTCTGTAGATGTGAACGGGCGCATGTGCAGGATGTGTCTCTGCTGAAAGGTGTGAGTGTGTGTGCGCATTGGGGTGTGTATGAGGGAAATGATGTCTATGTCAGTGTGTGTGTGTGAGAGAGAGAGAGAGAGTCTACGTTGGCACGTGTGTATGTGTGAGTGGGAGTCTGTAGGTGTTGGTATAGGCGTGGACGAGTGTGAGTCTCTGTTGGTGCAGGTGTGTTGGGGGTGGGGGGATGCCTGTGTGAATCTGTGTGCGTGTCAGTATGTGTTAGGGTGACCAGACAACAAGTATGAAAAATCAGGACAGGAGGTGGGAGGTAATAGGAGCCTATATAAGAAAAAGCCCCCAAAATCAGGGCTGTCCCTATAAAATCGGCACATCTGGTCCCCCTAGTGTATGTTGGGTGCCGGTATGTACAGGTCTGAGTACGACACTGGAGGTGTGTCATAGAGATTCCCTGGAGCCCTTTGCAGGCTTGGCAGCACTAATTCAAGAGGAAGTTTCTCCCTCGTAGGCATCATGAGCTCAAAGCAGCTTGAGGATCAGGACTGTGCTCTTTAAGGGAAGGAGCAGTGGGAGTCCATGCCTGCAGGACAGGAGATGGGCTAACTCCGCTCAGAGCTGGCAGGTGCTGGCCTTCAGTTAGGGGTGTGAGGAGAAAGGCAAACCTGTGGAGCTGCTGCCATCTGCAGGGACCTGGCAGGGTGTTCTGCCGGCGTGTTTATTTCTGCCGGTGTAGCTGGAGTGCACTGGTCTCACTGGTGCAGGTGGAGAAAGGTCCTACCCACCCTTTGGCAGGCTTCCCGAGGCGGCTGCAGGCTCAAGGCCTGATGCATCCATCCGCACGGATTGATTATCACGATGGATGGTGTTTTCTTTCTTCGCCCCAGTCCTAAGAGGACAGTCACATAAAAACGGAGGGGAACGCACTAAATCTTGGTTACTCTTCCCACCAGCCAGTGTGGCCAGGGGACCTTGGGTCATGGTCCAGAGCATGGAGGCATTCGAAGAGCCTCTTAGTGCCAGCCAAGGGCAGGTAAGTCTAAAGCAGAGGCAGAATCTCCCTTCGCTGTCTGCTGGGTCCTGCAGCACCCCTGCAGGTGGATATTTCCCCACATTTCCCCAGGCTAGTGCCTAGAGCTGGGCAGTGCCCTGGGAGGGGTGGGGAATAGTAACTGAGACCCAAAATGCAGAGAAACAGCACAATAGACATGTGCAAGGACAGGCAGAGCCCCCCAGAGAAACTGGAACCTCCCCCTCCTCCACACACACACACAGATACACACATCTAGGCAGCCACATGGAGGGACAAATGCTCACAGAGATGCTCACTAGCACGGCTGCACCCGGACACCCACATGAACATAAGAACACAAGAACGGCCATACTGGGTCAGACCAAAGATCCATCCAGCCCAGTGTCCTGTCTATTGACAGTGGCCAATGCCAGGTGCCCCAGAGAGAGTGGACCTAACAGGCAATGATCACGTGATCTCTCCTACCATCCATCTCCACCCTCTGACAAACAGAGGTTAGGGACACCATTCCTTACCCATCCTGGCTATTAGCCATTAATGGACTGAACCTCCATGAATGTATCTAGTTCTCTTGTAAACCCTATTATAGTTCTAACCTTCATAACCTCCTCAGGTAAGGAGTTCCACAAGTTGACTGTGCACTGTGTGAAGAAGAACTTCCTTTTATTAGTTTGCAGTGATGCTCCAATTCTTGCAGACACACTAATCTGAGGTCCCCTGCAGCCATTAACAACCAAAGAGCCACTTCACACAAGAATGGTTCCCGGAGTGAGTCTGTTTTACACAGCGTAACTGCACTGATCTACACCAGCATGAGAACAGCAGCGTGGCCTAGCGACGTTGAATGTAGTAAAGATTCAGCTACACAAGAGCAGATCTCTCTATGCCATCTACCTGGACCCCGTCACTAGAATGTCTGAGCACCTCCTTAATGCATTTATCCTTACCACACGCCTGTGAGGCAGGGCAGTGCTGTTATCCCTGGAGATGGGGAAACTGAGTCACTGAGAGATTGAGTGACTCACCCAAAGTCACGCAGGAAGTCTATGGCTGAGCAGAGAATTGAAGCCAAAGTTCCAGGCTCGTGCACTAACCATTGGATCATCCTGCTCCCTGAACAGAAAGGAATAAACAGAAATGGAGCCAACCCACTCAGGGGCCCAGTTTCCTGTTTCTCAGCCAGGAACTTTTGGAGTCACTGGCTTCATCTAAGTGCCTCCCTCACCCCAGTTCTCCCTGAGACAGTTACGAATGTGCTCCGGCAGTTCCTCCTCCCCTGCTCCCTCTGCTGGGCTTACAGATCAATCATTCCTGTGATGCTGAACTAGCAGCCGGTCTGAAATGCAGGTGAATTATGGCTGCTGACAGTCTCGCTAGACAGGCCCCAGTTCTGATTACTCTGGGGCTGGAACTTTCTCTCACTTCCCAGAAGCCCTGCCAACTCTCCCACAGCCTTCGATACATTGCTTGCCTCAGTACCTGCGCCAGCTTGGAAGCTGAATTCACAGGTCTGTGCTGTCCCCAGATACGGTGGCTTCCTTTTAACTTTTCTCTGGGTGAATTTCAAGCTCAGGAAACTGAGGGACTAATGCACTGTTCTGCAGCAACAGGAGTATTGTGAGTAGATGCTATGCAAGCTTCCTTTGCATTATCTTGCCCGTGCACCAATCACTCCATTCCAGGCAGTATTACTGTCTTGATGCTGTGATGATGGGTGCATCATAATTGCCAGAAAAACACAGAACTGGATTCCTGCAAAGCCCCTGAGTCCTGACCTGCTGTTCCAGCCCTCAGCTCCCCTCAGACCTCTTCTGCCCAGCCCACTTTTACTGCCATGCCCCAGCTCCACAAGCGATCCGATTCAGAGCCAGAGCCAAACTGTAGCAAACCCAGCTTCTCTTTGAAATGCTTCTGACCCAGAACCATGGAATCCATTCGCCGTCGAATTTGAGGAACGTTTGGGGCCAGCCCTGAATCAGGATCCAAACATCACAGTGCTAGCCCACTCCAAATAAATGCATCTGTCTGTTCATTAATTATTAGTGACTCATTCAGTAGCTGTTCCTTGCTGGGCTCCAGACATTACTTCACTGAGTTATTTGGCAGCATGCTCGTACGGCCGGAGCACAGTGAGGGTGAAATCCTGGCCCGGATGGAGTCAGTGGGCGTTTTGCCATCGACTTCAGTGGGGCCAGGTGTTCACCCTCCGTCTCCTGGGTTCTATTCCCAGCTCTGCCACAGAGTCATTGTGTGACAAGGGAGAGTCAAAAAAGGGGATTGTAATGTCGGTCTACCCAACGGGGGAAGAGAGAGGGGTCTGAAGACAGGACAAGAAGCAATGGGCTTCAACTGAAACAAGGGAGATTTAGGTTAGACATTAGGAAAAGCTTCCAGAATGTCAGGGTAGGTAAGCATCAGAACAAATGACCTATGGTGGTTGTGGAATCTCTGTCATTGGAGATTTTGAAGAACAGGTTAGACAAACACCTGTCAGGGATGATTTAGATCGGTGGTTCTCAATCTGCAGCCCATGGGCCACTTGCAGCCCAAGTAGCACAGAGCTGTGGCCCATGTGAAATCCTCAGGGCCATACCGGTAGCACTGGATGCGGCCCACAATGGTAAACCTGTTGAGAATCACTGGTTTAGATAATACTTAATCCTGCCTCAAGTGCAAGGGGTGGGAATAGATGGCTTCTCAAGGTCCTTTCCAGTCCTACATTTCTGATTTCTGTGATTATGATTTTGTAGATAATGCACTAGCTTGGGTTCTGCCTTCATTTCCTGGCTTTGCCACTGTGATCTTGGGCAAGTCAGGCCAAGATTTTTAAAAGTGGCTAGTGATTTCGGGTGCCCAGCTGAACTCCCACCCTCTGATTTCAGGCCACTTGATCTCAAGTTGGGTACCTGAAATCACTATCACTTTTGAAAAGCTTAGTCTCAACCTTTCCGCCTCAGCTTCCACATCTGTAAAATGGGGATAATAGGCCCGGTCTACTCTACAGAGCTAGGTCAATGCAAGGCAGCTTAGGTTGACCTAACTATGTAAGTGTCCACACTAAAATTTCGCTCCCATCCATGTAACTGACCTGCTACACTGACTTAATAACTCCACCTCCACAAGAGGTGTAGAGTCAACGCTGCTGTAGTGAGGTTGAAGCAGTGTCAGTGTAGACACTGTGTTGCTTACATCAACTGTTGCTGTCTCTCAGAAGCCATCCGACAATACCCCCCAGTGACAGTTCAATGGGTGCAAGCAGTCCTGGTGAGGATGTGCACTGCCAACCCAAGGAGCAAAGGGTAGACATGCACAAGCGATGTACGCTGACATAAGTTAGGGTGACTTAATTTTGTAGTGTAGACGTGCCCTGGGAATGGATGCTCTTCAGGGCTGAACCTCTTTCTTATTCTTTGGGGGTACTTCACTTAGCGAAACAGGGCTGGGCTCTGGGTCTGGAGGCAAGTGTAATACAAGGAGTAATACACATAACAATGTTTGCAAAGTGCCTCGCTGGTGAAGCACGCTAGAGAAGTATCATTTTTTTTCCCCAGCCTTATATCCTCAACCTCTTTAGTGTCATTTACATCACCTGATGCCTCCATTGTTTATCACATGTGTTTGCTGCTTGTGCCATAGTCTGTGCTTCTCTCCCCCTGACTGGAAGGAGGACGAGGAGGACACAGCTGCAGAGAAAATCTCCAGGCAGGTCCTCACAAGCCACCAGCAGAAGCAGATGGAGTCCCCTGTGGACCACTGTAGCTATGGCCTTCAATTACCCGCAGCTGTGCAACTAACACCAGTGGCCTAAGCAGCTTGAATATTGATGAGGAGGGATTTCAGAGTGTGTTTTATTATGGCTACTAAAAGTAAATGGGCCATTTTCCTCTCTGGGCAACAGAACGTAAAAACACGCTGAACAATAAAACTTTCCCTTTCATTTTCAGTCAGGGATGGTGGGGATAAATTATTCACAAGGGGTGGAGGGGTGGTGGGAGACAAGACAGAGCCCTGTTTCATATTCTACCTGCAGCTGCCATCCTTCCATTAACATGAAATGACCCCTGTGCTGCTGCGCCCATGTGGTCCTTTAAAAGCGAAGCTGGGAGCAGATCTCCCTTCAGGTTGGACGCTAGAGGTTTTGTGTCTGCAAGTTTGGTCATTAGTCATGATGGGCTCAGCGGGAGCACCAGCATCATGGTCCTTCATCCTCAAAGCTCCCACTTCAGTCAGGGTGCGGGTATCCACTGGTGACATGAGCTCTGGGTGCATATCAGAGCCAGGATGCACCCGGGCCTGGTGTGCAAATTTCCTCCTCTACTTCAGAGACTTACATGGTCCCTATTACCAAAGTATCCGAGTGCCACACAGTCTGGACCATATTTCTCTTCCCCATACAGCTATGCGTTAGGGCAGCGCTATTATCACCGAGGGGACAAGTGACTCACCCATGGTCACACTGCAAGTCTGTAGCAAAGCAGAAAATTGAACTCAGCTCTTCCAGTGCCTAGACTTTGTACCCTAACTGCTGAGCTATCCTTCTTTTAGATCAGTTGCCCCTCTGATGCCTGAGACTACCTGGCCAGCTGGTATAAATTATTATGTTAAAAATCCAAGTAGAAAGAAATTAACCAAACATTTCAAGCTGCCTTTATCCTTCACGAGGAACTAAAAATGGCATAAATCCAATTATTTGTTTCCCTTTGCAGGCCACCTCCCAGACTAAAGAGACCTCAATTTACACCCAAAGCTAAAAACAAAAAGCCACAAACAAAACCCAAGGCTGCGTTTGAAGCGACAGCACGGTACAAAAGCAAAAGTCTGAATTGTCTGTGGCGCTCTCTCTTCAACTGGGTGCCTTTAAGAAAACAGAAGAGAAGCAAGGCAGCTTTGAAACAAAGCTAGTTGACAGGCAGAGAAGCAGAGGTCTCAAGAAAATTTTGCATTGCTAATTGGTCTCAGTTCAGAGTCCAGCCATCCAGCCATCAAAAGCCTCCACCGTTTTGCTTTTTAATGAGAGATTTTCCTACATTAACAGTTCATTAAGTCCGTAGCCAAGTAATTTTAGACCAATTTAAAATGCATATGCCAAGCGGCCTTGACTCTCGCCTGACTTCTTAAGATAAAAGTTGACACAGCCCCGCGTAGCCTGCTCTGGCTGTCTGCTTCACCTCAGTGATTGACCTGGAAGAGCAGGGGAGAGGGGAGAAAACTGCAGCAACTGGGAGATTAATCAAGTTTACCAGAGTCAAATGGAATGAACCGGGACCCAAGCTTCCGTGCAGAAGAAGACAACAAAGCCAGCCAAGAGGAGGAGAAACCGTTCCCAGGGTATTTGCACACACAAAAAGTCACTACTCACTTTCTTCCTGGAATGGAGATAAGATGGAAAAGGAGGGATGAGAGCAGATGGAGAAGAGTGAAATGAACATTGCAGTCAATGCTACCCACGCCTGTACACAGGGAAAGGAGCGTAGAACCATGTCTGTACATAGATCACTGACTTCCATAAATGTTGTGAACTATAATATCTGACTGAGCAGCTCACTAGGGCCTGGAGGTCCCAGCTGAACTCAGAGCCCCATTATGCCAGGCACTGTACAGACGCTCATGCCTTGTCTACATGAGAAAGTTGCACTGGCTTAATTTAAATCAGTCTTGAAACCAATATAGTTAAACCGGTGCTAAGCCCTCTGCAAACACCATTATTTCAATTTAACTTAAACCTGTTTCCAGGCTATTTAAACTAAACTGAAAAAGCCACTCATATCAAAATAGGACAGAGGTTTGCACCAAAATAAGTGTATTGGTTTAAATTCAGACCTTAAGTTATAAAGTTTGGTAAGGTCATAGTATGTGACATGCCCTGCCCTGAAGAGTTTACCATCTAAACAGCTAAAGACTTGTAGGGAAAGTAACTTGACCAAGATCAATATAGTAGATCAGTGGCAGAGCCAGTCTTGCAGGCTAGTGCTCTTGCCAGTGGCTCACCCTGCCTCTCAAGTGAAGGCTCTAAGACATCTCATGTAATAAGGTGCTATTTAGCTGGAGTAAAGGGAACAGGACTTGATCCTAGACAAAGAGAAATGTTTTTGTTAATTTGTAAACTTACATATCAAAAGGTTTTTTTTTCCAACATGAAATCCCACGTTGGGCTAATTGATGAATGTTTTCCCATTTTCCTACCAGCTCTACAAATATTTAAATAATAATTTTACAGCCCTAGGAATTCCCTCCCCATCAGGCCCTCAATGGGAAAGGGGTCACACGGGGCAGAGTTCCTGGCTTTGGTGTAGCAAAGAGGTCAGGAGACACACAGGTGCAAGGTAGGAGGAACTGATCCCTAGATCTCAAAGGCAGGAGGGACTCTTAGGGCCTGTCTACATCACAAAGTTGCAGCGCTGGTGAGGGGGTTACAGCGCTGCAACTTAGGAGGTGTACACATCTGCAGGGCATCACCAGCGCTGCAACTCCCTGTTTGCAGCGCTGGCCGTACTCCCGTTTTGTCTCGGGTGTAGAGGATCCAGCGCTGGTGATCCAGCGCTGGTAATCAAGTGTAGACACTTACCAGCGCTTTTCTTGACCTCCGTGGAATAAGCAGGTATCCCAGCATACCTGAGGAAGCCTCTGGTAATCAAGCTGGTCTCCTTCCCCCGGTTTGCTCTCGCGTTCCCCGAACCCCGAGCAAGCAGGTCTCCCTCCCTGCGGTTTGCTGGGTGGTTCCGGGAACGCGAGAGCAAACCGCGGCGAAGCTGGTCTCCTTTCCTGGTTTGCTCTCGCGTTCCCCGAACCCGAGCAAGCAGGTCTCCTTCCCTGCGGTTTGCAGGGTGGTTCGGGGAACGCGAGAGCAAACCGCGGCGAAGCTGGTCTCCTTCCCCGGTTTGCTTTCACGTTCCCCGAACCCGAGCAAGCAGGTCTCCTTCCCTGCGGTTTGCAGGGTGGTTCGGGGAACGCGAGAGCAAACCGCGGCGAAGCTGGTCTCCTTCCCCGGTTTGCTCTCGCGTTCCCCGAACCCGAGCAAGCAGGTCTCCTTCCCTGCGGTTTGCAGGGTGGTTCGGGGAACGCGAGAGCAAACCGCGGCGAAGCTGGTCTCCTTCCCCGGTTTGCTCTCGCGTTCCCCGAACCCCCCTTGAAGCCGCCCAACAGCGCTGCAGTGTGGCCACATCTAACACCACTTGCAGCGCTGGTTGCTGTAAGTGTGGCCACTCTGCAGTGCTGGCCCTATACAGCTGTACTAATACAGCTGTAACAACCAGCGCTGCAAAATTGTAGATGTAGACATACCCTTAGTTCATCTGCTCTGACCCCACACATAACACCGGCTATAGGAGTTCTTCTAGTTCCTCTTGCACTGAGTCCAATCACTTGTAATTGACTAAAACATCATCCAGAAAGGTATCCAGTTGGTTAGGCAAACGGGGTCCCTAAAATGTCCCGGGGTGTCTCCAGCGTAACATGGTCGAAAGCTGGGGTTACTGGGAGTTGAGCGAGTTTTCAGGTGGGTGCATTTTTAAGGGAGAAAAATGGATTCTGAACCAAGCATTTCTTTAAAACAAACAAACAAACAAAGCTGCCCTAAATAACCAAGGCTTTTTCATTTGAATTTCTTTTCCTTTTTTTTTCCGCCACAGCCATTTGCCCTTATAAAACAGTAATTTCAGCTTGTTATCTAAGCTACTGCTCTGGGGTCTTAATAATTCCTTACATTGATATTGAACCTTCCATTAAAGGCTCTTAATGCACATCCCCTGCATTATTTCATTACATCTCCCAAAATAGGAAGTGGGTATTAGCCACCTTTTACCCAAGGAGGTTAAGAGATTAGCCCAAGATCACAAGAAAGGGTCAGTGTGTGGGGGTGGGGGGAGGACTGGAACCAATGCACCCAGATGCTGGGTTGAACGACTAGATAGACCTCTCTTAATTCAGAAGGCTCAACAAGCAGTCCCTGCCTTTAAAGTTACATTTTCCATTCTCACTCATAACACCTCCTTCCAAACAACTTGGCTAGTCTGAGGTGTTAGAAATAGGCAGAGTTTCAATTCAGGATCTGGGTTAAAATAAGAACCACCCTGAACTGTCACTTTCTGTTCCTACGCTCAGCCTGGACCTTTTGTGAGGTTCTTGAAAAATAATCTAGTTACCTGTAAAAACACCTGGAGCTGCACTGTGCACCACTGTACTTGAGGGCTGTAGTTGAGTGTGGCTGCAATGGCCTATGAGATTCTGTTTGCATGATATTTCCAACTCGAATGGAAACCCGCCAAACCTCTGAAACGGATGAGGCACCCCCAGCACTGGCTTCAGTGAAGTCATTTTCCCCTGGAGAATGGGCTAGACCTGGAAGTGACAGAATTTGTTCAATTGCACATAGATGCCACTCAAGGATCACCGAGGCTGGATTCTGGGACCAAACGAGACGTGAGCTCAAACCATTACGTTCAGATCCAGATTTTGATGTACCCCGTCTGCTCCCCCACACACTGGCCTTGAAAGGGTTACAGAAGCTGGCGAGCTCAATGAGTGCCCCCGATTGCACCTGGAAGCTGGGCCAGGCCTAGTTAAAGATGAATCCCAGATGGGGGTTTATTATAAAGAGAGGAAGCCCAGCACAGAAGGAGGGATGCAGGGACAGAGGGAAAGAACTCAGTCATTTTTTCTCTAGGCAGGAGAGAGTGGAGCCCAGTGAGATATGGAGAAGCTACTACAGTAGAGCAAGCTCCAGCGGTGAGTCCTGCTAAAAGGCAGGACCCAGCCTTCCAGGGAAGAAACCCTGGTTGGTGGTCAGTTATGGAGGAGCTTCAGGAGCATCCTTAGACCATGAGATTGCCCTGAAGGGAGAGGGCAGCAGGGGTGAAAACGGTTCCTGAAGAGGGCCTAAGACAAGGCTGAGCCATAGGCAGGTGACTGTGGGAGAAGGGTGGAGTTGAGAACCCAGCCTAGGGGAAAGGCCTGTAGGGAAGAAGCCTTGAGGGTCAGTGGCTTGGTAGGAGTCAGGCCTCCAAGCAAAAACCCCAGGGAGGTAGCATTTCATAGCAGCATGGGAAAGAACTTTGCAGAGCCCAGAAGGGTGGCTAGGATTGGGTGCTAAGGATTGGGCCCAGGAGGGATGGAAGAGTTTGTTCCTTTGCATTTAGTTTAGAATCTGGGTACTCTGCAAGGCATGGGACTATGTAATCTGGCTAGAGGGCTGAGTCACAAGAAGAAGCAGACCACTGCTGGGCTGGGCACCTGCCAGTCGGGGAGTGCAAAGGAGGAGAGCCTGCAGTGCCATGTCCTGCCAGGAGAAGGCATGCTAGCTGGTGAGTTGCTCCTTCATGGGATATTTGGACCTGAGTTCTGGTTCCGCCCAATATGAAGATAACTGACATTTTTGTAAAATCAGATCAGGATTCAGACTCCAGAAACCTCTCAAAGTTATGGCTGTTCAGTGCTGCAAGTTGGGGCTTGTCTGCTTTCAGAGGGGACTCGACACTGGTTTTTTTCGGTTTGGATTCTGTCTAGCTTTAGCAAAACATGGGATCTAGGCTGCTTAGGGGCAAGGTATTTAACTTCCCCTTCCCCTGAAGTCCTGGAAGTAGGACAAAAATCCCTTTCAAAGCAGAGCACAAGGGAGCTACATTGACTGACACCAGCTGAGGAGCTGGCTCAGGGTCCTTGGAGCTCAGATGTCTGGCTAGCTGTAGAAATACTTGGTTTTTAAACTAAATTTCCCTGGAAACAAAATATTGTAAATGGAGCGGGGGGCGGAGGGGACAGGGCTTGCAAACAATTTTAACTAAACCCCAGACTTAACAGGACCAAAGGTGAAACCTTGGGCCCCATTGATGGTCTAGGGTAAAACTCCCACTGACTTCAGAGGGACCAGGACTTTGCCCAAGTACCAAAAAGGCCCAGGGAACTCATTAGATGTTATGCAAATGAATCTCAGGTGTGTAATGAGGAGGGGAGCTGTTCTATCTACTTAGGCAAATCCACCACTCCCGTGACCACTGAGCCAGCCAAGAGCTTTGAATGGATACATTAAATCACAGCCAGCCTGCCCAGGGTCGGCTCCCTCACCAGAGGCAGAAATAGATCTAGTGCCCCAGAGAAGCTGCCATGCGCCTGACCCGCAACTCCAGATGAGGCACTTGGCCGTCATTAGTGCAGTTCACCCTGTCACTTTGTCATTGTAAATAGCTTTCTGCAGGCTCTCAAATGAAGCCAGCGACATGTGGGGTGGAAAAATACTCAAGCCAGAGCTTTGTTTTCCAGTGTCCTTAGGCCTGGTGTAGTCATATATTAAAAAAAAAGGTAGGACCTGCCCTACTGCATCAAACCAATGGTCCATCTAGTCCACTATCCTATCTCTATTATTGCCCAGTCCCATCTTCAGCGGAAGATACAAGAACCCCAGAGGTGGCTGATTATTGACTTGACATAGAAGCAATTTCTTCCTGACCCCTATCAGTTACGGGTTAGTTTATGCCCTGAAGCAGGAGGACTTAGTTAAAAGATGACAAATCTGGGGCAGGGATTGTCTCTCACTGTGTGTATGTACAGCACCTCGCACAATGGGGCCCCAATCTCAGTTTCGGGCCTTGACGTGCTACTGTAATAGACATAAGAGGCTGCACAGCAGGCAAACACTTCGACTGTAGCAAAACCTGGGTTGGTCTGGGTCTCTTCTTTTGTCCCCCAAAAGGGGGGTGAATGGAGAACACCCAGAATAGAGAAGGCACTGGGAAGCTTGATTCTAAGGCTGATTGGGGAAGGAGGGGGGATTTAATGACATCTCTGCTCTATAAAATGAAATGGATACAAAAATGTATAGAGAATTTTGGGTTGTCTCCTCCCCTCCAACCTGTCCAACATCTTCCCGGTTAGAAATGTAATTTAAATGATAGATAGTTCCTATTCAATCCCTGTAACATCCTCATGAAAATTTTAAACAGTGCAGATTAGTTTATTATAAATAGTTGGCAGGGCACCTTATTCACAGCAGGGAGACAAAGAAGGGCGGGGGGCTTTTCTGATTGGAAACAAAACTTTGAATCTTTAGGGGGTTTTCTTTTAAGTGTTGTTAGAGCAGCAAGCTTGAAGTGAGGAGCATGTTTTTTCTTATTCCAGCACCTCACACTCTAGTGGATTTATCCTCACACGCCCCTGGGAGGTAGGGCAGTGCTTTTATCCCTGTTCTATACCTGGGGAACCGAGGCACTGAGAAGCTTGGGGTAGAGTTGCGCAGCAGTCGCTAGGTGTGACGGCAGCTCGTGTGGAGGGACCCAAGTTAGCTTTAATCTCGCTAGCTCAGCTACCAGAGCAGTAAAGCTGCAGAAGGATGAGCTTGCTGCCCATGCAAGTACCCAGGGTTCCAGGCAGACCTGTATGGCTCGGACTGCAGCCTGTGCTACCCAGAGTCCTAGGAATCTACAGGGAGTGGAAGGTCTGAACCTAAGTCGAGCCAGGAGCTGGGTTCCATCCCTATTGCTTTGCCGTGTAGACGCAGACCCATTGGACTGATACTTTGGGAGTCTGCCAAAAGTATCCCACAATCCCATGGGCTGACTTTTTTTTTCCCTCTGCACAGTCAAGTTTGGTGGACAATCAAGCTTTCCCACACTGCACCATAAACAAAGGGCTAGAGTGGCCACTTTTGCGGAGGGTCCATCTGCAGTGGGTGGGACTGGGCAACAGATGAAGACTGCCGGGAGCTCAGAAATGCTGCCTGGACATTCAGTGCTGTGTCTCTCTGCTATAGGCGGTGTCCTAGGGGTAGCAATAGCATGATATCGATGTTGCCAAAACTCATGATTTTTATCACAAGTCTCATGATGTTTGGTGTTTTTTCCTTACAGTCCCAGCTACTGGGGCCAAGTAATTAGGTAAGAATCTCAGCTTTCCTTTTTATAAAAAAAGCTTCCAGCCCTCATGGTTGTGGAGAAAAGCTGGTCAATGTGACCTGGGTGTCCCCTAATGACACAAACCAGAAGACAAATACAAAGACCCCTAATTTATTATTTTCCTTAAAACTTATGATTTTGGGGTTGGCAGTACTGTGCTCTATGTCCTGCATCTCCTCATTCGGTGTTTCTAGCTGCTCCCATTGCTGGGCACCAGAACACTTTATTTTAATGCTGAGGAACAAAACTAGAATGTTAGGTTTTAAATTAAAAAGCAGAGATGGGACCAAGACACAAACTTCAGAGCTGGATTTTTAACCCAAACGTCGACGCTGTCTGGAGCCACAGTGTTGGCTTAGCCCATTGTCCAGATAAGAACGCCAGCTGTGAGATTTGGCTTTAGCTCTGTGCTCACCCTCTAAGCCTCTCCACGTGTGTCCTAGTTAGAGGTAGACGGGAATTTTCAGACAAAAACATTTTCATCGTAAAATGCACGTTCATCAGAGCAGGAAATGCTGGCAAGAAAGAGCCCGTTCTGACAAATTTCCTCGTTCGAGTGGAAAATATGCGGGAAGTTCTGAAGTTGATTTCACCGTTTTTGAAACAAAAGTTTCATGCTATTAGTTTGACACATTTTTGTTTCAAAACTTTTCAAAAATATTGAAATTAAACATCGTCATTGACCTGATCCAAATTCCACTCCCCCCTTCCAGCTTGTTGGTTTGTGAAAATTGTTGAGATTTCAACTTTTTCTCCAAATTTGGGGTAGAATTTATCTTTTTTTAATCTTAAACTTTCATGGAATGGGAAAACTCCTCTTGCGAATAGCTCTAGGGCTGATGCAGAATGTGGTGGAGGCCCATCTCCGGTAAGACTGTATCAATGGTTTTCAACCAGGATACACGCAGAGCTCTTCCAGGGAGTACATCAACTCATCTCGAGATTTGCCTATTTTTACAACAAGCTACATAAAAAGTGCTAGTGGGGTCAGTAGAAACTAAAATTTCATACAGAGAGTGACTTATTTATACTGCTCTATATACCATACACTGAAATGTAAGTACAATATTTATATCCCAACCAATTTATTTTATAATTATATGGTAAAAGTAAGTCAGCAATTTTTCAGTAATAGTGCGCTGTGACACTTGTATTTTTATGTCTGATTTTATAAGTACTTTTTGAGTGAAGCAAAACTTGTGGGTAAGCAGGACAAATCAGACTCCTGGAAGGGGTACAGTAGGTCTGGAAAGGTTGAGAACCACTGCACTATATTATCATATCCTCCATTTCCATGGGATTATAATAATTTAATAATAAATAGTTTAACATGAAACAGTCTGAAACTTCCCTGTATGTGTTTTTCCCCAGGTTAGCGTTCCAGCTTTGCCCTGACTCCTCCCACGGTCTGAAGCCACACCCACCCCTTTACTGGAGTTTGCAGAGGACCCTCATGGAGACATTTTTGTATGTCTGGATGGTAAACTGTAGCCTACCAAGTGACATAGGGTTAGACTACTGCAGGGATCAGCAACCTTTGGCACACAGCCTGTCAGGGAAATCTGCTGGCGGGCTGCACCAGTTTTTTAACCTGCAGCAACCACAGGTTTGGACGATCCCAGCTCCCACTGGCCGCGGTTCGCTGTTCCAGGCCAATGGGGGCTGTGGGAAGTGGTGGCCAATACATCCCTTGGCCCGTGCCACTTCCTGCAGCCCCGATTGGCCTGGAACGGCGAACCGCGGCCAGTGGGAGCTGCGATCGGCCGAACCTGCAGACGCTGCAGATAATCAAACCATCCAGGCCCACCAGCGGATTTCCCTGACAGACTGCGTGCCAAAGATTGCTGATCCGTAGGCTACTGCATAGCATTTAGGGGCCATAAATTGATATGCTTTTTGACTTGAAGGTTACAGCAGTATCTTTCCCCCCAGTGTGACCTTCTTCAGGAATGCTCCAGTGGAAACAAAGAAGATTTGATAACTATTCACAAACAAATGTCAATTAATCACTATGGATCAAACCAGTGGTGTATCAAAACTGGTATCCTGTACCCCAGAAGTGGAATACCTGATGCTTCAGAGGAAGGCTTATCCTGAAGATAACTGCCTAGAACACATTAGCTCCTGCTGCACACAGAGTAGAAAAATTCCTTCCTGACCCCTCTAGTGACCAGCACAGCCCCTGAAGTAAGACAATGAGTGAGACTTGTATTAGCTTGCATAACATTGCAAAACCAACTGCAATGTTAGTATGAAGTGGATCAAGTAAGCATTAAAGCTAGGGATTGATGGGACCTAGGGGTATTTCCCTGGCTGCTGTTCCTCGACTGCCAACTGCACCAGGGAACGGAGACAACTGCACATTTATAGGGCCACATACGGGCCTGTGCAGAAATGCACAGACAAGCTGTACCACTGTTCCCTGTGTCCTCTGACCAGCTCCTTTTACCCTCTTCTGGGATTCTGATGGCATTGAGTGGCTTTAAATAGATCTGTCCCCAGGATACCTGCTTGGCTAGCCAAGGTCTCATTCAGAAATGTGAGCTGGGCTTCCTAGGTCATGATCAGCATTTTTTTCCCTCTTCCAGCTGGTAGCCAATGACTTTAGTTTATTATTCATTATTCACTGCTTCAGAAGATAAGCAGAGAGGAAATTATTTAGGAGTGCACTGGGAATAGATGGAGCTGGGGTTGGAAGGCGACAGGGCTAAGATACAATCCATTTCACAGGCAGCTGAGACAAGCAGCGGGAATGTTGTGCTGTGCTCCACAGGACAGCTGGGCAGACAGATACATTCTCAGGGTGAGGGTGAGTTGGAGTTTGCCCTGGTAGCCAGGAGCAACAACTAGCAGAAGAGAATCTAATTCCCCCACTTCTCAGGCACCTGAGCCTTGATCTTCTAATGCCGGGCTCCTGGAGTTGGTGCCGCATGGCTGGCTCTCCGTTGCCTACAAAGAGTTGCCTGCATTGGTCGACCCTTCATTGCAAGTTGAGGAAAATGGAATTTTTATCAGACTCCCCAACGCCCTTGTTACCAGATTTGCCTGTTACTTTGGGGTAGGCTCATTTATTCGGGTTACTCTTCTAGGGGGGTGGGGGGTTCTGTAATTCTATCAATGTATTTCTTGTGTCACGTGCCAAAGGCAGCACACAAGCTGATTTTCAGTGGCACTCACACTGCCTGGATCCTGGCCACCGGTTCGGGGGACTCTGCATTTTAATTTAATTTTAAATTAAGCTTCTTAAACATTTTAAAAACCTTATTTACTTTACATACAACAATAGTTTAGTTACATATTATAGACTTATAGAAAGAGACCTTCTAAAAACGTTAAAATGTATGACTGGCACGCGAAACCTTAAATTAGAGTGAATAAATGAAGACTCAGTACACCACTTCTGTAAGGTTGCCGACCCCTGCCTTAGACATTGTGACTCTATCTTTGCAAAGAGCATGGAGATTTACAGATGTGAAAACCCTAAAACCTGTCAGTGCAGAGGACTATCAGCCGGGCCTGTCACCTCTCCAAGGTGAGACAGTTTCCTCTGAAAAGACATGGAGATGCATTTTTATTCAATGCAATTGGCTTTTGAGCAAGCTTCTCGTCCCCTCCACCAGCCCTGCCCTGGAACTAGAGGGGAAACGGAGTGAGACCGTGAAGGAAGAAAGCCACTCACACACTGGTCTCTTGCCCAGAATAGAATCGGTGGAGAAGGATCCAGACCTTCTTGCTCAGCTCACACTCAGGTAGATACCAGTAGCTGGACACAGATCCTGAACTGAATGTGGGGAACCCCTGTCTTCAGACTTGGCCACCTAAATGGGAACCTGCTTGCCCAGCTCAGACATGTAGGCACGTCGGATGGGTGTCCTGCTCATTGTAAATGCCCAAAAGTAGGAGAGAAAAACAGTCCAAGGACAAAGGGGGGATGTCGGCAAGTGAAGGAGAGTCACACAACGTCATATGCGGAAAGTTTGCTCACCGCCTATAACTTTGTAGCAAGCCCAGCGTCCCTCGCAGAGCTCTTGCTTCTCTGGATAAATAGGTCCCACTGACAGGTGAATGACTGGAGTCTCTGAGAAAGTTGAAGGTTATATTGCTAGTGCATTATTGATGATCCTGCTCTGAAGAGCTTGGACTGCTTCCCCAGTTCTGTGTCTGTGCACAGCAGCCGAGAAATGATTGAGCAGCCCAAAGCCCAAGCTACAAGGGAATAACTCTTTTTCAATCCAGGCCCTAAGGAGATTCAATGATTAACTGTACCACAGCAGAAGAATCCTGATTTTCCCAAGTTCGGCTCTCTCATGGATGATCTCGCTGCCTCAATCATTAAACCCACAGCCAGGGGTTTCTGCCCCACATCAGTGCAGAAGGCAGGCCTGTGGCTTCTGTCCCTGTTACTTTGTAATTGTTATTTCTCATTTGTATTATGCTAGCCCCTAGAGGCCTCAACTGAGAATGGATCCCCACTGCGCTAGGTGCTGCTCATGGCCCCATCTCCCCCAAAAAACTTACAATCTAAACAGCGTGTGGGAGAGGAACTGAGGCAGAGAGTGGGGAAGTGACCTGCCTCAGGTCACACAGTAGGTCAGTGGCAAAGTCAGTTCCGACTACAAGGCCAGGTTCCTGTCCACTTGACCACACTGCCTCCAGGAACCAATGCCATTGCTCTTCGCTCTCTGCCAGCTCCAGTTCTTCCCTGACTGCCGTGAAATGATTTAGAGACAAAAACAAGCTGACAAACAGCAGGAAGCTTCCCCTGGTTCTAGAAACCAATCATCGAAACCTCCCACAGCATCTCCCCAGATGCCCTAAAACCCCAAATGCTCTTCAGTGTTTGTAAAGCATATATCCTTGCTGACCCCCATCTTCCAAAGTGGGAGTCACCAATTTTCCATGCTGTGTAGAGAGGCCTATGAAAACCAGGAGGATCAGCTTAGCCAGGGCAGTGCCCAGAGGTACAGTAGTTGAGAGGACCATGGAGTCAGCCCACGTGTTCACAGAGTTTTTAAAACACGTTTCTTGGGAACCTGGTGGATGTTTTAACCTGGGATTGTTCTGTTTTAATTTTCTTTTACAGTAAATAAAATAAACCTTTGCTGGCCAGCCATTGGCTGCCTGATAGACTATCCTGCTATGTGGAAAGGTTTGGTCACCCAAAGCATGGCTCTGTGGCACAACTAAGGTTATGGAGACACACATGGTGGGGTTTGTTTTTTTCCAGCTTCCACTATTAGCCAGCTACCTTGAAAGCACATCTGTAGCAGTTCACTGCCATTCCTGGGCAATCTCGAGAAGGTTGAGTTCAGAGCAATTCAATCTAGCTGTCCATCAGTGCACTTGTCAAGTATTGTCAGAAGCGTGCGCACACACACTGTATAGGAACACAACAGGCATGCTTAGATACTCTTATCATGGGCCCCACTGTAAGAAACTAGCTAGCTAGATCCTCACCATGGGTTAAAAATGGTCCCTGCCCCAAAGAGCTTATGATCTAAACATGAGACAAAAGGTGGACACTGGCAGACAGACAAACGGGAGCACAAGGACTCAATATTTTTTTAAACAACCTCTGAGCCTCAGTTTCCCATCTGGAAAACTGGGCTGATACTACTTCCTTAGCTCACCGGCAGGTTGTGAAGTCGTGATGTTTGTGAGGTGCTCAGGTTCTATTGGCATGGGTGCAGAGAGACAAGCTGACGGAGGTAAAATCTTCTATGGGACCATCTTCTGCGGGAGAGAAAAACAAGCTTTTGAGCTTCAGCACAGCTCTTCTTCAGTAACCAGATGGAGCTAGTCTACAATGCTGTGTAGAAAAACAATACTGATTGGCACTGCTGACCTTTCAGAAGGCACTGACTTACAAATCTGCTGTCTGCACTTAATTATGTTTATGTTCTCATCCCGTTCCACACCAATGTCAATTGCAAGAACAAACATAGGTGTTTGCCTTGCCTCCCTCTGCTGATGGCTAACAGCAAAACCAGAACTAGTAAAGACAGACCAATAAGGAGCCTAAGGAAGAATCTAAGAAACAGCTGGATATTGATACACTGATTAGCTCCTGCAGTTCCCTTAACTACAAGATCTATAATATATAACAAAACAAAACAATGTACTTTTCAAGCTGTTCTCAGCGGGTGGATGTGGCAAAAAGAGACCAGTGATTTTGCATGCCCCCATTTTTGAGGGGCCCTCCCGAAACTCAGCCCTTCTGGAACTTAGCCCTCATGGCGTTTCAGCTGGATTTCCCCAAACTGAGGCACTTACTATACACTAGTCAATTTTGAAAATGCAGCCTTTAGTTGGTAAAGGAGTGTGTGAATGACATGACATATCCTGGTTTGATAATGTTACACTCTGGAAGGTGCAACATTGGTACCAGCTCTCATGATTTTATTGTGAGTCTCACCATATTCGGTGACTTTTTTTTCTTAAATCCCCAGCTCCTGGAGTTGTGAGAGTCTCAGCTTCCATTTTTTTTCAAAAGGAAAATTTTTGCTCTGATAGTTGTGGAGTAAAGCTTGAAAACTTTACCTGAGCACACCCAAAAAGCTCAGAAAGCAGGAGACAAAGAACAATGACCCCAAAATTATTTTTTTTTAAATCTCATGATTTTTAAGCCAAATTCATGATTTGGTGACTCTTGATTTTGAGTGCTTAGGGTTGGCAAGAGGGAGATCCCAAAAGCCTTTTAGAAACTACACCTCTACCCTGATATAATGTGACCTGATATAACACAAATTTGGATATAACGCGGTAAAGCAGCACTGGGTGTGGGTGGGGCTGTGCGTTCCGGCAGATCAAAGCAAGTTTGATATAACATGGTTTCATCTATAACGCAGTAAGATTTTTTGGCTCCTGAGGACACCATTATATTCCAGTAAAGGTGTACTATGTCTACCTCTGTGAGAGAGGGTCCAATTATTGCACCCACTGCACAGAATGAGAAGCTGAGACCCAGAGAGATGAAATTGATTTGCTCACACCCTGGGTCAATGGCATAGGCAGAAAGACGACCCAGGAGCCCTGACAATATGTGTCACTTCCTCTAAGCACTAGACAAAAAACCCTCAACTGCAGTGCTACAGAAAGACAGGCAGCTTCCATCTTCCAGCAGTCCCTTCTAAAACTGATTGCAACTGGCAGAGAGTAAAATCCCAGAGAGAGCATGATTCTGCTCTCACTCAAAACAAGGTAACCCCTTTGAAATCAATGGAGTTAGTGCAGTGCAAGTGAGAGCAGAATCCAGTCCAAAAATTCCTTAATTTAGAGAAGTGCCCAGAACTCAGGCTTCTGTGGAAACCAGCCAGAGCGCTGGGCCTTCTTGAAATGTCCCTGACTTCTCCTCTGCCCGCTCTTGCTGGCAAGGGGCCTTCCTGTGCAACAGCACCTCTCCTTGATTAGAACCCTTTCCTGGCATCTGCTGAGGTTTCGCTTATGGTATCTAATTAGTTCTACAGCAAACAGCTGTTCGGAGGCCCAAACAACCTTATTTCATTTATAAGCAGGAAACAGCTGCCCCCTTTTTTGCATATGGAACTAGTTTAAAAATGTGTTAACCCCTCCCTGCAAGACTACCTGAGGGGAGAAGTGCACTGCTGATGTATAATCTTAGGTGATACTGTGCTGTCTGAGTGTGTTATGCAAATGCCCGTCAGGCAACTCAAAGAGCATTCCGCTTTCAAAGCAACACGCCCCTACGTTAGGGCCAGATGTCCCGATTTTATAGGGACAGTCCTGATTTTTGGGTCTTTTTCTTATATAGGCTCTTATTACTCCCCACCCCCATCCCGATTTTTCACATTTGCTGTCTGGTCACCCTACCCTGCATTGCACAGTGCCGCATGCAACGCGCAGAGCACCTGCCGGGTGAGGAGACGTGGTGGCACCAGGAGACCACCAAAGTAAAAGGATGGAAAGGTCTGCAGAGGTGCTATCTGGTCCCCATTGACCAAAGGGCAAGTCTTAGCTCAACCAGGGCTGCCCAGAGGATTCAGGGGGTCTGAGGCAAATCGGGGGAGCTGCGGCCCTTGACTCACCCAGTGGTGGTCCAGATCTTTGGCAGCATTTTGGCGGCGGGGGGCCCTTCGGTTGCTCCACATCTTTGGCAGCAATGAAGGGCCTCCCTCCACTGAAATGCCACCAAAAACCTGGACCTCTGCTGGGCCAGGGCTTGCAGCGCATTTCGGCGGCGGGGGGCCCTTCAGTTGCTCCGCGTCTTCAGCAGCACTGAAGGGCCCCTGCCGTCGAAATGCCGCTGAAGACTCAGACTGCGGGGCCCGGGGCCTGGGGCAAATCGCCCCACTTGCCCCCACCCCGGGCAGCCCTGAGCTCAACTTCCCTTCTCCTGGAACAAGCAAGTGGGGAAGGACTGTAAATTGGTCACTGGGTTAAAAAATTGGAGATAGAAGCATTGTGTCACCTTGGCGGCTGTCACTGCTCTCCAGCCCACGTTACTGGTGCCTGCCCCCCCAGGAACAAGCGTGTCCATTTCTTCCCAGGGCACGTCATTGATGCCTGCGGTGGCAAGAGTCCCATTTTTTTGCTTCACTCGGCCCAAATCTAAGCGTCGCGATTACTCCCTGCTTGGTCCAGGCTCTGCAGGAGGCTCCCAGCAGCCCCCAGAACAGGCTGTTGGATTCTATTGCGGTCCACTGAGCCCCCCCAGTGAGAAACTGAACTGTGTGGCTGGGCAATGTTTTGAGGAATGCGGGACTGGAGCTGAGGGCTGTGAGGGGAGAAATCTCGCTGCACAGGGCCAGATGTAGAAGCTTCAGGTCATTATTCCCAGCTCCGGTGCAGTTCTGATTTCAGTCTTACCCTCCTGCAGAAACCCAACACCCAGGGGGATGGACACCAGTGTCCAAGGACAGCAGCGAGGGGAAGATAGCTGGCAGGGCCGGCTCCAGGGTTTTTGCTGCCCTAAGCAGCAAAAAAAAAAAAAAAGCCACGGTATCTCTACCGCCGCCGCTCCAGTCTTCGGAGGCTGATCCTTCCCTCCGACAGGGAGTGAGGGACCCGCCACCGAAGAGCCGACAACGTACTGCCCCTCTCCGTTGGCCACCCCAAGCACCTGCTTGCTGGGCTGGTGCCTGGAGCTGGCCCTGGCAGCTGGAGCTTGGCACCTTGCCTTAGACATGGAAGGGAATTAAGTCTTCACCCTGCAGCTCCGCTGGAGACGTTACAAGCCTGTTTACTGCTAGAGTTGCTGAGTCCCATGCTCAGGGCAGGCCTTCACTTTGTGCCTTGGATTCATAGCCACCATCCTCAGCAGCCCATTTTAACCCACTTGAAAAATCCCGCTGTACAACAGAGAGGATCCCGGATTACACCCTCTGACCGCTGATGCTCAGGGTCTAACTGATCATCATATTTGGGGTCAGGAAGGAATTTTCTCCCAGGTCAGATTGGCAGAGACCATGGGCTTTTTTTCCTCCGCTGCCTGGCTCCCTTGCTCATTTGAACTAGAGTAAATGATGGATTCTCTGTAACTTGAAGTCTTTTAGCCCTGATTTGAGGATTTCAGTAACTCCGCCGGAGGTTAGGAGTCTATTCCAGGAGCAGGTGGGTGAGGATCTGTGACCTGCAATGTGCAAGAGGTCGGACTAGCTGATCATGATGGGCCCTTCTGACCTTAAAGCCTCAGAGTCTGTTCTGCCTTGCAAGCAAGTAATGGGGACAAATAATGAAAGTTTGATCAATGTGGGTGTGTTTTCAGCAGGCAAGGGATATGTCAGTGCAACAGGGGACCAAAGAGGCTAAGTCACTCCAGGACATAGGAGTGAACTAGAGCTGTTCCGTTCCAGTTTGGATCCAACAGCTACTCAAGCAAGCATTCAATCACACACAAAGCATCCCGGACAGCTAGGGGCTGTCTTTAAGCCTGGCCCAAGCACCCACAAATGTATCTTGGTCCAAACAGAACTGTGAAAATGGATATCAAATGCATAAACCAGGCTGCGCTCCGGTCCCTGGGTGTGGGTCCCACTCGGAAAATTCAGCAGATTGCCGGGGACATGATTAGAATTCAGGAACGCAGGCAGCAGAAATTGGGCTTGGGTTGCTCCTGACGGATAAACACCATCTGTGCCTTTCAAGTGGGCTCCAAATGCCTTCCTTGCTCGCTCACTTTCTCTCCTTTCAACACATTCCAGGTTGCGACGCCGGCTTCGAAGAGCTTAGATGCAGACAAACGTGGCTTGGTGAGATGCCCTTGAAACTCTGCCCTCCCCTCCCCATGTAAGGCATCAGCAAGGAGAAGGGAGTGGAGATTGTGTTGGCCAGGAATCAGCTGGCTGCAGAAGGGAAGCAGAGTAGCGGGCAGGGTAGGGAAGAGAGATGAGCTGATTGCTAAAACACTGACCCTCGCTGGATTATTTTATTCTTCCCTGGAAGTGTAAATATTAACAAGATGTGATGGGGCTCATCATGCTCTGCTGAACTGAATTAAGCACTGTTTCTACCTACAGCTTTCGACACCTTGAAGTCACATTTGCTGCTCAGCCCATTAGAAGTAGTCCGGCTTCCCCCTGAAATGGTCTTGAGTGCAAGGAGAAGCTTTAACATCCAGGCTTGTCTGAAGAGGGCTTGGGTTTTTACATCCCACTCAAGATGCAGTGCAAGTTTCATAAAAGTTCTTTTTTAAAAAGTCCTGCAGGGGATGTGGGACACGTGGAAATTTCACTGGTTCTGCCCCATTTATCACACTCAAGACAATTAAAGCCTGAAAATTCCTTATCCTACATTCAAACACCAGGTTCTTCCTTTCCTTCCCTTTCCTTCTTTCTCCTCATTATGGTCCCATTGGTGTAGCCTGGCCTGAAGATACTAGACATGTAGCGAGCAGCAAAGTGGCCTTTGAAATCTCAGCTGTGCAGCTGGGGCTCTGGAGGTTGGAGGGAACTCAGACAAGGCACCGAAAAGAAAAGCATTAGAGCTGTGATCGCAAAGAAGAAAGCTCTGTTGGTGGAAGAGACAGGTCAGTGGGGGTGGCTGAAATCTAATAACGTTTTCAAGAGGAGATGACGGAAGTGGTGGAATATTTCCTCTGAGTCTCTGTACGACAAAATCACCCCAAAACAACTCAGCGAATCAAAGAAATCAGCAATGGGAAAGATCTAAAACCAGATCTTTCAGTCCACGTCACTCCACTGACTCCAGCAGAACTTGGCTGATTTACATGAGCTGAAGCTCTCACTCCAGCTTAATTATAACCATTATGTGCGATAACCTGAAAATCGCCCCCTCCCCCCCAATCCCTGACCAGGACTTTGGAACTACCACTAGGATTTCCTCCAGAGAATCTATCCTGGGCTTTGTGCCCTTATGCATTCTGGGCCAGGAATCTAAGACATGGTCAGTCATGCTCATAGTCACATCTTTCACACTCCAGTTTCAGAGCCACGATTTAAGCAGGTTCCACATCACTCCACAATCTGCATCTAAGCGGGGACACAAGTGGACACCTCTAGCTCATCTCTGGATTATTCTCTGCAGCACATTCTTGAGTACTTTAGCCAAGCCTCTTGCATGTTGCATCTTTCTGCACAAATGCAGCTTAAAGAGCTGCAGCCTGCACATCACAGAAAACCCCACACCTACCCCAACTCCCCACATTTTCAGGGAGCTCAGACCCAGACCAAGATTCAACTCTGAATGGGGCAGTTCACACCCATCTCGGATTAGATGCAGGCTGCAGGGGACAGGATAGAAAACAAAGTTGCCTTGTATGGCACAGGTGTTTGCTGTGTCCCTTGGCATTTTCAGTTTCCCACCAGGACCAGAAGTGAAAGTACCAAAATACCACCAGGGCATGGCCCTTGAATGACCAGAAGAACATCATAAGTGCCCATAGGAAGCATTATCATCATGTGTCTGCTAGCCCAGTTCCAGAGACATGGGAGGTTCAGGTCTTTCATATCAGAGTATCCCACCCAGAACAACTCTGTGATCTATTTGAGATGCACCTGCTACAGGAATAAATAGTGCCTGGAGTCTGCATTCTTACCTGTCCGCTCATAATGGGCTCACATCTTTTGTGCTAGTCCTGGACAGACCAAGACTTTCAGAAGTGACTAGTGATTTCGGTGGCTGACTTGAGACACTTTAAAATGCCCAGCTCTTCAACCCCCCTCCCTCTGAAAATCACGTCCCTCTATGGGGTCTCCAAGCAGGGAGCCCAAAATCACTAGTCACTTTCGAAATTGTGGCATGAACCTTTCACATAAACCCGGGGCTAGTTTCAAGTAAACCTGAGGTAATTCTGCCGTTTCCTGTTAATGGTGAAATTGGGTAGAAGCCCCAGAATGTGGATCTAGATCCAGGTTCTGAACTCTTCCCCGTCCACCACTCCCCCTCCCCACAAAGTTCAGTGGGGCTTTGAAAAAACTTTCCATGTGGACAGGCTATTCTGTCATTTCCTACTACTTGTGTCCTGTACCTTCCTCTGGCCCCAGTCAGAGACAGCATACTGTCTGAGCTGGCATGGCAATCCTTTCTATACTTCTGGGGTGTCAACTCAGATCATTATAAACTCCTTTATTTGTCTTGAAACTCGTCTGTTTCAGCTGGAGTTGCACTTCAAGATATTTTCGGGCTTGATTAGATGTTGAGATGCAAAAGGAAGGTTGTGAACCCCTACGAAAGGAAGGCAATGGTCCACTAGAAAAAAAACCTGCCAGGCTCAAGCCAGTTCTGTTCGGCACCTTAATTAGATTAGGGTGCTTTATAACATAATAACCAACTTTTCTGCCCACTTCACTCATAGTTTATTCATGCATTGCTCATTATTTCCAAAATCCCTCTATTTTTTCCCCCTGCAGAGGTGTTTCTCTTTAAATCTTAATTATCACCTGTACTCCAGATTGGGCTAGTATTTTATTACTTTACTTTATAAAGAGCCCATTTGAACTCTGCCGTTGATACCTTCGGAGGCTTTAATAGTCTGTTGATCCTGCTCCATCGCCATTAGCGTATGCAGTAATGTATACAGTGATTTTAATTGAATCCTTAGGCCTCAGGGTCACATAAGGTAATTTAACGATACCAGGAGCAGCTTCAGCTACTTAAACGACTGGAAGCCCACACGCACGCACAAGGCAATTGAGTGTCAACAGAAGGTAAAGCTAGATTTCAGCAGAATTTCTATTGCATCAGCGGACAGTTCACAGACATAGCATGACCTGGGAAAGTCCCTCGTTAGAGATGATGGACTGGCTGCTACCCAAGCCATGAGAGATATGCATGGGGCAACTGTTGTCCAGAAGACTTGGGGTCAGTACAAGGGGCCTCGACTCTCCCCTCATGCCGATGTAAAGCAGGAGTAACTCCACTAAACCACGGGAGTTTTACCAGCATAAATCTGGCGTGAGAAGAGACTCAGGCCTGACTTTGCCACTCACTCACTGTGTGACCTTGGGCAAATCACTTCCCCTTTCACTGCCTCTGGCTCCCCATCTGTCAAATGGGAGGCAATAATTCTTAGCCACCTTTGTGAAGCATTCTGGGCTCTAGGGATGCAGGGCCTGATTCTCTGGGGAGGGAGTTCAAAATCAAAATGTTTTACAGAGCTGGTCTGGCAATTGCTTCTGCTTGCTTGCTACAGAAAAGGACAGAAGGAGGAAAACAAAGACTGAAAGAATAAGTGTTTGATCCAGCGCCCTTAAATGGGTGAGTCAGGAGCGATAAGGGAGAAAAGTGGCGATCATGTAAACGTTTTGGATAACAATTCCAGAGACTTTGTGGATTTTGATTTATTATTCCTTGGTAGCCTCACCCGTCGCGTTAGATAAGTGCTGCCAGAGCCCTGCGAGGAAAGGGGGAAGATAAGAGGCCATGCTGTTAGCGTGGAAGGAATAGAAGTGCTCCCAAAGGCAAAGCCAGCAGCTTGGGCTGGGAGAGGAGACCCAGCTCAACTGGAATGATTTCAGCTCACTGTGAAACCTGCTCACTATGTCGGTTACAATGAGTTCCGGGGGGGCATAGCCCCTGTCTCGGTATCAGCATCAAGCGATCAAGAAGCACATCCCACTTGGGTGGAAACCATCATCTACTGGTGTCTCTGGACTCGGCTTCTTGAACACTGAATCCACAAAGGGGAAAGGGGAAGAGGCCAGTGTGCGCCATGGTCCCTGCCCTCTCTCTCTTTGTCTTCATCTAGACATGGAGCCCAGGGTACTGCTGATGGAAGGGAAAGAGACGCAGGTCTGGCCATCCTGGGCTCTGAAACGCTCAGAGGTGCTTTGCTTTTCTGGAGCAGGTGCTCGGCAGATATTTCACACAGCTCTGCTGAGGCTTTTCATGATTATGTATGTATGTTACAACAGTTCCCAGAGACCCCAGCAGAGATCAGGGGCCCATTGCGCTAGGCCCTGTACGCATACATAGCAAGGAACAGCCCCCACTTCGAAGAACTTATTTAAAAAGACGAGACAGACAAAAGGAGAAAGGAAACATCGTTAGCCTCATTTTACAAATGGGAAACAGAGACACAGAGAGAGACGATGCAATTTAATCTTTGTCACATGACCAGAAGAGCTCTTTACCTGTAAATACCATAGATTCCCATTCAGCTAAACACTTCAGCACATGATTAATTTTAAGCATACAAGTGCCTTTTTGAGTAACAGCATCATCTTATTGCTTTAACCTTTTGAATCCATGTTTGATCCTCCCTCAGGTCCTGTTAAAGTGACATTATAAACGTTCTAGGCCTTCTGTTTATTTGTTTCTGCGAAGCATCTATTAATAAATTAGTTAATAATTGTACAAAGTGATCTGGTGCCTCAAGGGTTAATTCCACTCCACAAGCAGACAATCATTCTTGAAATGTAAAACATTTTAACAATATTGAGGATGGAAAAGACGTGGGGGCTGCTTAAAAAAAAAAGAAGGTTCCATTAATTCTTTGTTCAATTGATGCATATTCAAATTGTATAAATGGAGCCCTCACTGTTTCCAATTAGCATTAATGCACTGTTATTTTTCTCCATATTTATGCCACTTTTGCAGGGCACTCAGTTTTTAACATTTGTATGTTAATGCAATGTTTAAAATAGCCTTCTCCCCAAACTGATTTCCTGATGATAAAATAAATTGAGAGTGGGGGGTGGAGGGGAGTTCATTGCTAAAACAGCAGAGAGAGAAAAGGCTGCCTATCAAAGAGAGGATAAACCCCTGGCTTTTACCAGATTAGAAGACGTAATCCCAGCTAGCATGGAGATCTCATTATGGAATCCAGCCACTCCTGGATGATATTAACTATCAGAACCTTTCTGCTTTTCAAATTGCAGAGGTTCCGTTTCTCCAAAGCAGTGGTCATCTAGCACCGCCTTTCTGTCGCCTTTGTGGGCACTGTCAACCACGTGGGAGCCCCCAACCATGTTCCTGGGATTGCGGGCATCCCTCTGGAAGGGGTCACGGGTGCCGTCTTGGGCACCAGGTGCTTCTAGCTGCATTGAGTGATTGCTTCTACCTGCCAAAGATGCATGTGCAGCTCAGTAAGTGCACACACCCCATCGCCTCCTTCCCTTAAACCTTAAGAGTATTATGGGTGCTGAAGCCCACGGTGCATTGTGTCTGCAGCCACTGTTACCCACACTAACTGAATTTGAGCTGAACCAGGTAGGCTAGGCTGTGCCCAGAAGCAGTCCCTGCCCGGAAGAGCTTACAAATTAAATAGCTAGGGCAAACTTTAAGAGGGGAAGGGGAAGCAGAGGCCCAGAGAACCAAAGTGATTGGCTGAAGCTCACGCAGCAGGTCATTGGCCAACCTGGGAATAGAACCAGGCACCCGTCTCCCAGCCCAACGCCCTGCCCACTCGCTCATGCTGCTTGCAGTGACACCTGCAGTTGGCAAAGGGTTAATTGCACATATATGCAATGCGCAATGTGCCTATTTCTGCCTGAAAGCAATACGAAGCCCAGCCATTATGCAACCTCATCCCTAAAACCCGCTCGGTCCAAGGATTTGCCAGTGTTTGCGTCCCAAACTAGACTCTGCTTTGAGTAAACCTGGCACCAATTAGCAGCTACCAACTGCCCTTGCTGGCACTGTGTCAGTGACTCCATGTGTGTAAGTGGAAGGGGAGGATACCTAGACATCTTTTCTTCACTAAGTGGAAAAGATCAAGTTTTGCAGGAAAGAGAAACCCATTCAGAAAGCCCCTGGGGGACGGGAAATTGCAGGGCCAGGAGGTAAAGGGTTTGCTGCTTCTTTGTCTAATCACAGTGATAATTGGAGCAGCCAACTTCTGGAGTGCTTATTATATTTTTATGGACAAGGTTTCTGACATGAGAAGCATTCTGCAGGGAACTGTGGTAATCTGCAGTGCTGTGAACATCATCAGAATCTCCATCCGCAGCATTTTAATCTGATTTCCATGGGGGGAAAAGGATTCTCCAAGGAGTCCATATTGAATATATTACATATTTAGGAAGTGTTATCTACTGGTTAAAGCTGCTGGAGTCAGAGTCAGGACTCCTGGGTTCTGTTTCCAGTTTGGCCCCTGATTTGCTGCATGCTCTTGAACAAGTCCCGTAAGGACATTAATGCAAACCTTTTAGCTGGTGGCAGCAGCATCCACACCGGACACATAGCATGCAACATTTTGGTGCGCTCTGCAGTTGACACCCCCATACTCCATACTACAGCATAGCCTTAACAACCTTGTTTCTCAGTTTCCCCTTGTTTGCAAACATTATGATACCACATTCTGTTTTTTCACAGGACCTTTGCCTCATTCACCGTATAATTTGGATGTACAGGGGGACAGAAATAACACTGCATGGGCTGTAAAACTGGTATTTCCTCACTTGCATTTGCAAGACTTTGCAAACTTAAATAACTTCCTTTAAACTTAATTTTTTGGATGTAATATGCATCTTACAAGAATAGACAGATAGAATGATAGATGGATAGATTATCTATCTATCATAGCTGGGTGAGGGGTGAACAGGCTGATTAATGAACATGTTTGCTAGGATGACCCACACCTCCAGTGTAAGTGCAACTGCAGGCTCCTTTTGTGCTGTTGAAGGCTCTGTCAAGATACAGCCCCTGCTTCAGAACAGCACAGGCCAGCTCTCAAAAGGCTCTCAGTTTGTTTTGTTGGCTAAATTCTTTCAAGTTATCTCCCTGTCAGCTCCGCTTGGCAGCTACTCGAGAAGCTGCTCCGAGGGAGAGCTTTTTCCATTAAAACATCCCCAAGTCTCCCCCGAGGTAAACCCTGTTTATCAATCTTCCGACGGCCACTTCTGCTGCATTGGAGAGTAGGAGGCGGTGGAATGGGTTGTACCTGAACAATGCTGAACAATTAACAACAGATTAAAAGAAAAAAAGTCCACAGCTTCCATCTTACTGGAGAGATGTAACAGCTGTTGTAGCCTCTAGAGGCTACAAAAGGGCCCAGCTTAGTAGGGCCCCAGCCAAGAGATAAGTTGCTGCCAACATCTGACACTCATGCATTTTTCACCTTTTTGTAGGCAAAGCTTACCAGCTTCCTTTGATGTAAATGTTTGTATGTTGATGCCAGGCCTCCTAGCTCACCTCAGGACAATCTGTACCACAGTTGACCCTTTTGTAAAATTGGCCTGGTGTTAGACTGCCGTCAGGCAACCTTTGCAAAGCACCTTGAGCTAGTCAACCAGAAGGTGCGATATAAACACAGACTTGGTAGTGAAATGCCGAACTCTGCTACATTTGGGTTTCTACGCCTCGCCCACCACTCTGGCACCTGAGTAATCCAGGTCCCACTGGTGACTCCAAGATTTGCTATGTCAAATATTGCCATGGTGTATTGCCTTTGATCTGTGTGTGGAATCCACTCAATGTCGAGTGTGGGTCAAGGACAGTGTGTGGTTCCTCGTTGGGGGAGCAGGTCATCAAATCAATTGCCCTTCATCCTCCAGTAGCAGCACTCCAAATCCCATCCTGACCAGCACCATGACGTTATATCGACTTTCTGCTTTTGTTTTTTTTTTGAGGGGGGGTTAGTCTTCATTGAAGCAACTGGCAGCTAGCTTTGGTTAGTCAGCCAGAGGTGGGTAGCTGTGTACGAAGGCTCCACCCACAGTGCTGATGGTGCCATCCAAATCCTCCATCTCTCACTGACCCTCACAGTTTAATGACATAGGATGTGCCAGACTGAATCTGAACACAGGTCCATCTAGCCGAGTATCTTGTCTCTGACAGTGGCCAGCATGAGCTGCTTGAGGGGAAGAAGCAAGAAACCATGTAGCAACTGTAGAATAACTTGCCCCCAGGGCCTGCCTGACCCCCATTAGTTAGAGATTGATTTATGCCCTGAAGAATGAGAGTTTATATCCCTCCTCCTCCCCTGGTGGCTCGCGCCACCTTTCTCCTCTGGCCTGTGATTTTTATTTTTGGTAGCACTTCCTATCAAACTTAATGGGAGGAAATAATTCTCCCCTGTCTCCTCCCACCACCACCCCCCACACACGGTAAGGGCCTGACACTTGCTGCAGAACTTCCAGGACTAGAACAATCCTGCTTTAGATCCATGACTCCCTAAATCTGACACTGATTAGAAGACATTTGAGGCAACAGTCAGCCGCCAGGAAAGGCTGACCTGGACCAAAGGTGGCAGGAGCAATATCTCTCACCACTGAGCAGGGTTGTAGGGCCTGGTGTAACTGTGGCCACACTCTCCCCTCCACTGTCACCCGAAGATCTTCTCTGTGGCATACAGTCCCATTCCCCTTCACCTGGTCAGAGAAAGGGGAGAGCCTTTAGGATATATCTGCACTTGCAGCCAGGTCGTGTGATTCCCAGCATGGGCAGACAGACTCGCACTTGGTCAGCTGGAGCAGTGTGGATGTTGCAGCACCTCAGGCTAGCCATGCGCATCCAGGCTGCCCGACATGGTGGGTCTGAGCTCGGCGGGCTGGAAGGGAATTAACACCCAGGCTACCATTTTTAGCATCCCCCATTGGAGCTGAGCAAGTGTGCATCTGTCTACACACTGGGGAATCACATCTCCCAGCTGCAGTGTACGCAGACCCTGAGATGACATCCTGTTGTCCAGCTGTTGCTTGACTTTCTTAGTGATCTACCCAAGGGGCATAGCATAGACAAGGCTATTTAAGGTGTACCAGAGGCATCTAAGTGTTCAACAGATACCGATCTTGCTTCGGTGCTTACAGGGCCTCCATCACAGCAGCATGTGAACAGCTCACAATCTTTAATACATTTATCCTCACACCAGCCCTGCTGTTATACTCTTTGTTACCCTGAGACTAAACCCACTTGACCAGAGGGTCACAGAGAGCCCCTGCTGGAGCCAGAAATTAAACTCATGTCTCCCAATCCCCAGGCTTCTGCCTGGACCATCTTTCCTCTCTGGGGGAAGTCAGGTGTGTGGGGGAGTTCTAGATGTATGTACAAGCGTCCACAGTGGCTCATACATGTCTATGCTGAGAAGCACGTTTGGTGGTGGGTTTGTCTGTAACAGGCAAGACTGGATCAAAACCCTGGATCCCAAACACCCTGGCAGCTGTGGGGGGGAATTGACACCTAAGCTCTGAGTAGGTCACAGCTTTGGTGTCTACGGCGGCTTGTGAGCAAACTGGGTTTCTAATGTGTAGAGACCTACCTAGATGAGGGTATTAGTAAGTGAAGTGAGTATCTGTAAATGTGTTTGCTGGCAAAAGAGGGTAGTTCTAAAGCAAATGCTGGGCCATCTAAAATGCAGTTTGTGTCTCCACATCTCTCCACATGCAGAAAGCTGATTAATCTGTTTGTTCCAGTCCCTTTGATCAGAGCTCATTAAAAAAAAAAAAGATACATTCAAATGAAGCCATTTAGAGCTTCAAAAACATCCCCTCCAATGTGCGTCAACTGCAGCAGACAGTCCCCAAAGACTATGCCAGTGAGTGGAGGGAAATGCTCCAAAGCACCTTCCAGCTAATAGCTGGGGAGCTGCCAGCCTCTGCTGCTAGAGGAGGCCAGGATTAGAGGTGAAAGCTGTAAGGAGAATCGAGCTAAACTCACGCCCAGTGAGGACAGGAGAGTCCAGGAGAAATTCACTCCTGGGAAAGGGCAGGTTGGGGGCTCTGTTGCAGGGTGGACTTTCCCCTGCTGATAGAAGCTGATGCAGACCCTGGATAAATCTGTCTCGCTAGCTGCTAGGATAGAGTGGAGGCTTTGGCAGGCCCAACTTCCTTGGTGTTCCAGCCACGCTGACCTCCTCGGGGCTGGAACGTTGGGGTTTAGCAGAAGAGGAGAGAGTCCCCAGAGAATGGAAGTTCAGGTGGGTCCATTGTTCTGCAGGGTTCTCTTTTCTCTATAGTTTAACTTTTGAGGACCAGGATCCTACTGCCACAGGTTCAGGTGTGTTATCATCAATGCAGTGAAGTAGGACACCGTACTCTAGAAGTTTTCATCCCTCAGGCCAGCATTCCAGACTGCTGGACAACAGCATCCAAACTACAGGAGCTCCCCGTGGCTGCAGAAGACTGGATGTTTGTTTTCGGACAGGCCCGATAGTGACCAATGCTTCCAAAAGAGGTGAGGCAGGCAGCTCTCAGTTCACAGATGGGGCCCGGGAAGTGGGAGCTGCTCTCATACTGGACACACATGAAGGAAAGGAAGTCAGTCCCAGCTAAAACTCAGTGCTCCAGGGATTTGGTTTGCCACCATTCCTTGCTCAGATTTTGACTCCAGGGTGGAAGATGAGTGGGGAACTATTGCCTGTTGCACAGTAATTTTGAAGACATTCTGCAGTGTGTTGCTACACCTCTTCTAGCTCTGCTGATATCACTAACGCCGTGGCTGCAGATCATGGACGATTTAGCAGGGCAATGGAGAGGTTCAGAATTCCTGGAATATAACATCCGCTTTCACTCTCCCCCACTCCACATTCCACTTCAAAAGGACAATCCAGCCACTAATCCAGAAAGTAAAATGAAGAGGTCGGAACTGTGAGGCGAGAGAGGCAGAGGAGAAAAGGGAAAGGATGAAGGGTAATGAGAGGAGGATGGAATGATGAGGAGAGGGAGTAGGGGAGAGGGAGAGCTACCCCTGAAGTGACATTGAAAAGTGAAATCCTTTGGAGGGAAGAAATTAAAGCCCCATTACCTGTGCAGCTTTTGCAGTCTCTTTCTTTTATTATGATATAATGCCCGTCTTCAAGGCTGAGCCAGTTTAAGACACATGCTCTTGTCCGTGTGTGTCGGTGGGCCCTCTGGGAAGGAGAGTCGGCCTGAATTCTAGTATATTCTAGTGTATCCCACTAGAAGACAGCAGAGGAATGGGACATAGTCCCCAGTGCAGGGGAGGCCATGCAAGAATTGAGGCAGAGAAGCCTGGATGATGAAATGTGCAGGGGTGGGGATAGGCCCTCGGGACAGAAAGCTGCAGTAGCTCTGGTCAGGGGCTTAGGACAGTGGATTAACCCTCAGGAGATCTCAGTTCAGTGCCTGGCTTCCTCCTGGACATACGAGCAAATCCCTTCCCATCTCTGTAATTCTCCATCTGCACAATGGGGAACAAGCATTCCTGGGTCTGGCAGCTCTGCTTAGACAGTTTGCTCTTCCGGGGAGGCTCTGGGCTGTCTCTTGGGGAGTGTTTACACTGCAGCTGGGAGCATGCGTCCCAGCTTGGGTAGACAAACACGTGCTAGCCGTGCTCAAGCTTGCCACTCTAAAAAATAGCCATGTAGCCAGGGGCAGCAGGGGTGACTCGGGCTTGCAGTCAGAGTACAAACCTGCCCAGACCCCTGGATACGCTCTCAGGTGGCTAGTTCGAGCTACAGTGCTATTTTTAGCACATTGGTTCAAGCAGAGCTAGTGCATGTCTGTCTCCCCAAGCTATCTACTCGACCTGTCCCATTATTATGTCTGTCCAGTGCCTAGCACAAAAGGTCTTAAATTTCAACTGGAGTCTCCAGTTTCACTGGAATACCATCAACTCCACACCTAATTTAAAATAATTTTAGCTTGTGAATGGATTACATGGTAAATTCTCCAAACACTGATTCTGTGCACAGAGAGCTAAGTGTTGTGAGGTTGGGGAGGACACACTTTTGTTATTCTGGCATAATACAGAGCCGTGGTTCTCAACCAGGAATACATATACCTCTGGGGGTATGCAGAGGTCTTCCAGGGGTACTTCAGCTCATCCAGATATTTGCCTAGTTTTGCAACAGGCTACACAAAAAGCACTAGCAAAGTCAGTATAAACTAAAATTTCATACAGACAGCGACTTTTTCACACTGCTCTATATACACGATACCCTGAAATGTAAGTACAGTATTTATATTCCACTTGATTTATTTTTAGAATTGTATGGTCAAAAGGAAAAAGTCAGCAGTTTTTCAGTAATAGTGTGGCTGTGACACTTTTGTATTTTTATGTCTGATTTTGTAAGCAAGTAGGTTTTAAGTGAGGTGTAACTTGGGAGTATGCAGGACAAAGCAGACTCCTGAAAGGGGCACAGTTGTCTGGAAAGATTGAGGGCCATGGATCTAGAGTATGAATCCCTGCTCAAAGTGCAAATCACAACTCAGCCTTAAAGATGGAGCTGCACGAAGTGCCTTTATCCCAGATTCTGATTTTATGTATTTATTTTGTGGGTCTCCAAAAACTAACTAAATGAATCCAACCAGGCAGCTGCTTCGCCATGTGTCAGAACCAGAAAAGGGGAGGAAGGAAAAACCACATAGTGGAAGCATCTGCTTGTGACTCAGTAACCTGTCTCCCAACAAGCTGGAGCCTCGCTGCTCTGCTAATGAAATGGAAATAATAGCCTAATGGCACCCTACATACAGCTGAGGGATGTATAATTTGCTGTGTAAATGTGCAAAAAAACCTCAGAGGCCAGTAAATATCGGCTTTAACAGCTCCTCTCAAAGCACAAAATTACAGGTTGCCGGGATGATATATTTAGACAAATGCGCAGGTGAACAATTGGGGGAAATGGAGCTGGTAATGCGCCCATTATCCACGCCATGGAGCTGAGGAAACCTGCGCTCACCAGGTGTTGTTATCAGAGGCCTTCGCCACCGGCACACGCTCGCCAGAGATCGTAAGGGCTTGGAAAAGGCAGAGCAAGAAGGCTTGCCAAATCTTGGTGCTGAAGTTCAGGCTTTCTGGTGCTGGCTTCCGGTCCCAAAATGGCCATGGAGTCCCTGTGGAAGTCCCTTGGACAAGTCCCCTAGGCTTGAACTTGGATGAATAAACTTAGATTCTTAAGGTAAGTGACCTGAAGTTCAGGTGTCCCTAGTGCTTTCAGCTACCAGTGGCCTCAATGGGAGATGCAATTGCTCTGCACTTCTGAAAAACAGGCTACTTATGTAGGTGCCTTAGCAAGGTGCCATAGGTAGATTAGATTACATCTCCCCCTGACACTCATGGGAACTGTGCCTCGCAGGAGCAGGTCCAGAGTGTGTCAAGGAAGCCATGTGTCCAAATGATTTCTTAGCCATTACACTGCTTTCCCTTTAAAAGGAATAAAAGGTTCATACCATGGGACCACTGAATGGACTGACCTGATAGCACTTAAATAAAACTGCAGGCACTGGTCTTTCCATCTCTGCTGCCTGGAGACAAATTTCATCTCTAATCAGCTAAAGACGAGGTTCGCACACTTGACCAACAGATGCAGGATTTAAGACCTGATTTTCCATTAAATAGATATACACTGAAAGGGACCATTGGGAGTTCTAATGGCCAAAAACATCTGCTCCAGCATGTTGAGCAGTGTAGGGATGGAGGTATTTATGGATCTGTTTACTTAGGTTCCTTACAGGAGTTTTTAACAATGCCCTTTAGCCCAGTATATGTTGCTTCTTGTTAAAAATAGTAAATCAAGAGACCAAAGCTGAGAAGCAGTGGCTGATCTGAGACTAGCGTGAGACAAAGGGAGAAACTGAGGGGTAAATGACAACAGTTCTGTATTGCAATGAACCCTGCCTGCACAGGAAGCTACTCCAAGCCCAGCGGGGACTAGGAACTGCTGGGACTGTATCACCCAGTGGCACACCGTGTTTTGCCTAAGCAATTGACACCCACTGGGACAGTGTATTTGGATGTGAGGCCAAAGACAAAGGAAGGTTTTCTGCAATGCAGGACGTGTCGTGACTGGGATCACAACATGAGGACTGACTTTTTTTTCCCCCCTTTATAGAAATTATAATGATGCACAACACTTCCCTGCCCTGGTAGAGTCCTGGGGGCTTGGCAGGCACAGAACGCCTTTCAGAGCTGAGAAGGGGAGTAAAATCAGCTTTTCCCATAGGCTCTGTCACAGGAGATCTGCAGAACTTCTAGCTGTCAGTGGTGTAACATAACACTCGGCCCTTCGGCAGCTCCTTTTGGCCAAGGAGCTCACAGTGCTTTCCCGTCATGAATTTGAAGAGCCTCACGCTCCACCTGAAGCTGGTAAGCGTTATTAGAACCATTCTGCAGGTGGGTGAATGGAGACCAAAAGAAGTCAAGAGACAGAACCAAGAACAGAACTCAGAATGCCTAGAACCCCTAGACTATCCCAGAATCATAAGGCTGGAGCATTCCTCAAGTCCACCCTCCCATGCTGAGGCAAGGACCAAGTATACCCAATATACTAACAGAATTACTCCTGCATCACAAACAGTAGATGAGCACGATCTCTGCAGTGAAGTTCCAGAGACACCATCAGCCAACGATGGGTCATTAAACCATATTGCAGAGAACACTTTAACGAGGCGCGCAGACACTACTGTGATGAAGGATATAGAAGGGCCTATAAAGAAAGATTGCTTTCCCTGCACTCACCCTTCTTTTACTGGTGTGACACTGTACAAGGCTGCATCTGTGGATAAGCTGTAATAACAGCCTGTACAGGAGGGCAGGCCCTGGTTCCCCGGGGAATGACGTTCCAAAAGGAAGTGTGCAATGTCTAACCCTAACTGGTATGATTGGAAGGAGAAAGCAGGGCAGGAGGCTCAGTGGCTGACATCTCCCCTAGCACAAAACACTTCCTTGGATCGCTCAGCAGGCTTCAGATATTCATGAGAAATTTAACTCATTCCTTCTGCTCATAGCAGAATGCCCCAGAGCGAAGTTAACAGGGAGGAGAGCTCCACGGAAAGTAAATCATTCCACCTGACAGACAGGGAATCCATGCTTGGAAACTGGTGTTTCCACAGGGATTGGTTTGCCCTTCTGGAGACCCACCTCTAAGTCCTACGTAAGTCACATGAAATGAAATGCATGAATATCTATTTCAGGTACATATCTGGCCCCCGTGAATATAGTACCTCAGCACCTCACAATCTTTACCTTCGCCCGTGAGGTGAGGAAATGCAATTAGTCCAGATGGAGAACTCAGGCACAGTGAGATCATGTGACTTGCCCAATGTCTCACAAGAAGCCTCTGGTAAAACAGAGAATTGAACCCTGGTCACCTGAGCACTGGCTAAAACCCTAATCACTGGACAATCCTTCTGCCAACATGAGCTCTGGGAGGGCTGTTTCCAGTTGAGTTGGGGCCAACCTATGAAAGTCAAACCCCCACTAGCATCTGACTTTTCCCACAGTTCGGAGGGGGTAAAACTTGGGAGCTCAGCCCAGGCCCATCTGTGCTTTGTGGTGTCCTGATCCAGAACCCATCATAATCCATGGAAAGATCCTACTCCCTGGCAGTTCAAGGAAAGACTTTCATGGACTTCACCAGGAGCTGGATTAGGCTCTAGCTGGAGATATGACCAGAGCACAGACCCATCCCACAGTTATAAACAATCATCTCTGCTTCTGGACAGCCTAGGACCAAGCTATGCACAGACCCAGGTAGTGGGAAATGGGAGGTTAGGTGACTAAGGTAAGTGACAGAGCTGAGAATGGAACCTGGGAGTCCTGACTCCTGACCCCCTGGTCCAACCATTAGATTCACTGCCTCTTGCTATATGCAGTAAATGTGTGTGTTTATATATGTACATGCCTGCATAGACAGATGAACACAACCAGTTCCTCTCTTATGGTACATCTCTATATCTGTCCTATTTTCTCAGTGAGAAAGCCATCACCTCTAACAGAGCACAGCTTCCACCCACCACAGCCATGTAAGACACTGAGGCCAGAATAATCTAATGACCTCCATCTTCACCATCACGCTGACCTTCTGAGCAGCTAATCAACGAGCCCTTTGCTCCAGCAGCAGACAGGCAGAATCATCTACCTGGGGCTCTTCAGCCAGTGGCAACAGGACCACAAGAAGCAAAAGGCAGCAGACGCATTCACAACGGGCCTTGATCCTACCCCCTACTGCGGTCAAGGCAGAAATCTGTAGTAGGAGCAGGACCAACCCCAACACTTCTATCAGTAGGACATTAATGTTGGTAGGAGGGAAATTAGGTCCCACACAATATCCATCTGCCAGCCAGAAAAGAGCCAGACATCTGGACAAACCAGCAGAACAATCCAGTTGTTCAAGCAGTCACTTCCCCACCCCCACACCGCCTCAGTTTCTCCATTTGCAAAACTGGGGATAAGTAAGCTCATCCAGATTTGCAGTGCACTTTGAGGGCCTCACATGACACATTCTGTTTCGGTGCAAATGATCATCTATGACTCAAAGTAATGATTCCTCTACCATGCCTCATGCTTGGAACCTAGATGCTACTATGGTGGATGCACTGGAAATCCATCATTAGATGGGAGAGAGGAAACTGGGAAATCCACTAAGATATCACATTGAGAACAGAGAGCTGGGCGAAGGTGTAACTTAAAAATGGACGATGAGTGAATCTGTTATTGCACATGGGTTTTTGCCAGGTCAGATCACAAATTAAAAGTGGGTCTAGCCCAACTCGTTGGACTAAGAGAATGGCCCTATTAGCAAACCAATGTCAAATACAGAATTGTACTGGCAATTTCTGCTCAGGAGAAGTGCAAAACTAGAAGAGCAAGAGGCGCTGCGGATCAGGATTGTGGTGTATTGGCAGAACAGTGGTAAAAACCCAGAGATGGAATAGTAAGGGATTCTGCCAAGCAGTATGGAGCAGCATTGGCCCAGCTATGTAGGACTGGAAAAGCAGGAAGTGCAGCTCACTTGACAAACTGAAAAATACCAAATGGGCAAGGAGAAAAATCATTTTCAAGTTCCTGGTGTTAGGAACCTTGGAAAGTAAAACATTAAGTGGGTGACGAAGGACAATTTAAAAAGTAACAGACAGTATCTTTATCAAATAAGCTAAGGAATGTAGTTGGGAATTTTCTAGGTCTCTTAACTTTGGTAAACATCTTCTATAGCTCAGGAGAGATTCTGATAACAAGAGTTCACTCACCTGCCAGTCAGTCTCCTAATTTCATAGTTCAGTGTATCAGAAAATTGAGAGAGTCATAAAAATGAGGCAATACTGTAAAACATCTCACAGCTCTTTACTGTTGGGCAGCCCTGGCTCCTGAATTTCAGAGGATGTGGGTGGGTGGGTCTCTGATTCACGTCTGGGTATAGATACTGGGGATGGAGAATCAAAGAAATGCAGGGCTGGAAGTGACCTTGAGAGGTCATCAAGTCCAATCCCCTGTGCTGAGGCAGGACCAAGTAAACCTAGAGCAGCCCTGACACGGGTTTGTCCAACCTGTTCTTAAAAACTTCCAGTGGTTGGGTTTCTACAACCTCCTTTGGAAGCCTGTTCCAGAGCTCAGCTACCCTTCTCATTAAAACATTTGTCCTAATGTCAAACCTAAACCTCCCTTGCTGCAGATTAACCATTACTTCTTATCCGGTGGACATGGAGAACAATTGATCACCATCCTCTTAACAACAGCCCTTAACATAATTAAAGACTTATCAGGTCCTCCCTCAGACTCCTTTTCTCAAGACGAAACTTAGCCCATGTTTGGTTGGTCGGGATAATGACAAAAAACTTAACAGCTCAGTGGTGGAAACCACCGCCCATCACGCTGACCAGGACTGTCTTCATTCTTTCCTTGTGCTCCCTTGTCAGTCTGTCCATTTCCAGTTGTGGTCTCTGGTCTTATACTTAGATTGTAAGGTCTTTGGGGCAAGGAGCAGCTTTTTGTTCTGAGTTTGTACAGTGCCTGGCACAGTGGGGATCTGCTCCATGAATGGGGCTCCTAGGCATTATGGCAATACAAATAATAAATAAAATAAAAAGGAAATGTGGACGGCATGGATGTATCTGTCTATATATGTAGGCATAGTTCAGTATTTGTGTACAGGTGTGCGTTAAGTGTGGGTATATTGTGTGTGTACATGGAAGTATGTGGAATATGTATAGGAGTGTGTCAGCATGCAGACACATATTTAAGACTGTATATGCATGAAATACTTGTATAGTTGTGTGTGCACACATTTGCATGCATGTGGCTGCACAAGTATACGTCTGTGCAGATGTGTGTTTAAAAAAAAAAAAACATGACTCACTTTCCTACAGGTTACTGAGCAGAGCCTGAGAGCTTCTGCGCTGCTCTTGTAACTCAAAAGGGCTGGGGGGGGGGGGGAAGCTCCCAAGCCTTGCCAAAGTCTATTTAAAATCCTATGGCTTTAAGACTCAAAATGCATTTTCTATCCCTGCCTGTTGTTGCATTTCATCATTGCCTAAAGAGCTGGTTTAAGCAGGAAGGAAAATATGAAATAGTGCAAGGTCAATATGGAATAGGGTGAGCAATTCACATCTCTGAGAATGGGCTTAGCACCTCTCTTATTTATTCATTTTTCTAACAAATCATAAAATGAAATGGAGACACGTATTTCATGTCAGAGAAACAAGTTCTGAAGGCGTAAAAGAAAGTCAGGCTGGTGGCTTCAGAATGAAATACATAATTATTTGTTAGGATCTAAAGAGGGCAGGGGGAAAGTCTGTGAGTTTATGGGGGAAACAGAGACCCGTCAGGGAGCAGTGTCAAAGCCTCTTTATGTGAAAATAAAATGTATATTCTGGGACACATGCAGAAACTCTCTTTAGTTTGCCATATGGTGAATGAGAGCTGTATAGTTAATAGCGATGGACATGGGCATGGAAAGAGGAAATGTATCAATAACCACGAGGTATGATTATTAATTATTATAGTAGCAGCAATGGGGCCCCAAATGAGAGCAGGACCCCACTGCACTAGGTGCTGTACTTATTATCTTAGTAGTACTTAAGTGCTGCCTAGCTTTGTGCTGTTTCCCCCACAGAGAGCTGAATTTCATCCTCAGTAACTGCCGATTGGATAAATATATTCAAAGCCAGGTGAAACTGCTAGGTGAAAACCAACTGATTTTTTGTATGTTACCTTTCTCAAACCATCACAAAGATTTGGTTCGAGTTCCAGTACAGGCTGCTTGCTGTTATTATTTGTGTTACACAAAAGCACCCACAAGCTTCATGCGTGAGCCCCACTGATTCACCCATCTTTGCTTTTACAATAACCTGGGTAGGGTGTTGGAGCCAAGAAAAAAGCATCGAAACTTGGTGATCTGCAACTTGAAGTTATTTTTCTGGTCTGGTTTTTTTATTTCTCCTGCCTGCCAGCTTGATCTTGTCCTTATTTCTCCCCTCCCAACCATGCTAAGTGTCACTCCGGAGGGGCGAAGAGGTGGGTTTATAACAGCCATGCTGATAAATCCATAAGTGCAGAGGCACGGAGAGTGTCAGTGTGATCAGGTTGTCTCAATGCTGCAGCAGATGGCCCCGTCTTCCCAGCAGGCCAAGAGGGATTAAGGAGCAGAGATTGCTAAAACCACCACTAATTGGCATCATGGACACACGCTGGAGTCTTGCATCTGAATTAAGCTTCCTTTTAAATGCCCATTGACGTTTCTGCTTCTGTAGAGCTTGTACGTGTCTCCTAGTGAAGAACCAGAGCAGTGAGGGAGAGGCACAGAGCTGACTTGTCCCTGCAGCGATGCCAGAGGAGCACAGTCTACAACTTAGTCCTCCCAGGAGCAGGTGCAGCCTCTCATATGGTGTCAGGAGACTGGGTGTAATGACCTGACTGGGATGTGGCAGCTGCTTCTGAGATCAGGGTGTGCTCTCTCCAGCTGTCTCTGGGATTCAGATGTTTCAGATGCACTCGCTGGGAGAGAGTTTCCCCCTCTGAGCAGTTTCTAAGTGAGGATTAGATACCAGTGTCTCGCAACTGACCCATTTAGAGACTGCATATTCCAGGTGAGCTCTCCCTGCAGGAATCTCCTACATGCACCTGTCCACTTTCCACCTCTTCTGTGTTCAGCTAGGTACATCTCCTTAAAGGAAATCTGGTCTCACCCCATGCCGGGCATGTTCCAGTGGGGACGCTCCCAGAACACCGGGTCTCCCCTCTGTTCTGTGTGCTCTCGGCCTTCCTGAGCTGCTTTGAGATGCATGAACAGTGATGATAGCATTAATTCTACTCTCTCCCGGGCTCCATGCTGCTTTGGAGATGCACACAATCTCACTAATATTATCTCTGCTGGCTCACACTGAAAAAGGGCCCAACTTCCTGCTCCTCTGTTCCCAAAGGGCTTGTGTACCCTTGGAAGTTAATTAGAATTAAGGCAGGGTGTGAATTTAAAGTGGAATAGCTATTCCCGAATCACTTGGGGGGCGTGCATGTCTTGGATCGTCATATCAAGGAACTAGAGGCCAGGCGTGAGTCTGTGCTGCGGAAGAGCTGATTGTCTGGAGCAGCAGGGCCAGCCTGCTACATTCACAGTTCTCTTTCCCCACCTAGCGTCCAAGGAGCCAAAGCAGAGAGAATGCAGGTTTCCTTCGTCACATGGCAGCCTCAGAAGTGGGGCGTCATCAGGAAGCAGCTCAGACTTGGAAAAGGGTGAGGCACTGACCAGGAGGTCCCCTGTCCTGTTGCATGGTGCCAGCAGTGGGCACTACCATAAAACAGATGTGCACTGAAAAATAAATGGTCAGAGGGTAAACTGCATGGTCGGTTCCATCTGCACCTATGCACAAGTACCTCCTCCCCGGGCTTGCAGTCTCCCAAAATCAGCATCCTGTACAAATTGTAATGCCTCGCCTTCACCTAACACTTCTCTCCCACAGTCCTCACGGTGTTTTACAAAGGAAACGGGGTGGCATATTCCTCATTCACAAATGGGGAAACTGAGGCATTGAGAGGGGTAGTGACTTGCCAAAGCTGATACCACAAGACAGAGCTCAGCGTAGAACCCAGGTCTTGTGCCCTAGCTTCAGGACCACTCTGGCTCCCCTATCAACTCTCACACAGACCCACACCATGAGCAGAACCTCCCTCCTTCCGTGGGTATCTTTCCCATATACAGCTTTTCTTGCACTCACCTATACACATGCAGGGTCACCTACTCCTGCCATTTAGTTGCAAATCTCACGTTATCTGGTGCTTTTCTTCAAGTCCCAGCTCCTGGAGTGAAGTGATCACATCAGAGTCTTGGCTTGCTTGGTTCATTTCTTTTTAAAGTAAGTTTCTAGCCCTCCTGCGTACAGAGAAAAAAAAGTTTGAAAACGTGACTGAATCCACTGTAAAGGCTAAGAGAATTCAGGTGGTAAATAAAAATAATCCATAATGCGTAGTTTAAAAAGTCCAACGAAGTGGGTATTCAACCACGAAAGCTCATTCTCCAATACGTTTGTTAGTCTATAAGGTGTCACAGAACTCTTTGCCGCTTTTAAAAAATCTTGTGAGTTTGAAGTTAAACTCATGATTTTGGGGGTTGATGTATTATCTTTGACAGCTTGGCGTTGGCAATACTGCACATACAACCTATCTGCAATCTCCCAGGCACTTGTGCATACATACTTTTGTGTTTCTTCTGCCATAATCCTCTTATCCCAAATAGTTTTTGGTTGAGGTTAAGGGGAATAATGCAAGAAAGTACTGAAGTAAATTCTCTAGGCCAGTAGTTACAGTGAAGTCAGTGGAACTAGGAGGATGTGCACCAGCTGAGGATCTGACTCTGTGGGAGCGTTTTCCTCCTGCTGTATTTGAAACGAACGCCCCTAGAAACGTACAGGTGCCGCACCCAAAAAACAAAATGATTTGCCAAACTCTAACATCAGCCACTAATCAGATGGCTCAGCTGATTCTATGCAGTGCAAGTGTTTAACTCAATGGCCCTCAGCAGATGCCAGATTCATTTAGGAGATGCAGCATTTCTACTCCACATCTTCCCTTAATCTTAACAAAATTTCAGATTGAGAAGCTCATTTGCTTTGAGTTCATTTGCAATTTTCTGTTTAAACGTCATGTTTAATCTCCCGGGGCATGGATTTGAGCTAGTAATAATCACCCAGACTAGAAAATAAATGAGCAGAGAGGGGTTTTTTAGTTTTGTTTTGCTGTCGCTTCCTCCTCTCTCACCCAATCAATCTCCACATTTCTATTTTGCTACAAAAATGTATCTTCTTTTCATAATCTTCAGCGGAGGCTAATCATGCTGCTTTTCAGCCCAGCCAAAGTAGTACAGAGATGAATGGATGAGAATCAAAAACTCTGTTAGTTTGGTCTTTCTGCTCACCACTGGAGCTGGGCAAAAATGTTCACCTGCAACTTTTTTGTAAGTGAAAAATGTAGATTTGGCGACACCAAAACATTTTGTGAATTTGTGTTGATTTTGCCTCATGGTTTCAGCTGGAAAAAGAAAACTAAACTGAAAAAAATCAAAAAACATTTTGTTTCAATGTTAAGACCAGTTTTGATTTTCAGTGTGAAACGACTTTTCGTTTCAAAATTTCCTTTAGTTTTATTTTTTTTAAACAAAACATATTTTAAAATAATCTAAATTGAAACAAAACCTTTCATTTGACCCAAAACAAATTTTTTTAAACTTTCTGGTTTGCTGAAAATTTCAAAGAATTTCAGTTTTGGTTTAAACCCGAAACAATTTTTAAAAAAATGTATTTGTATTTTTGAAATTGCCAGCAAACCAAAAAAACCCATTATTTGCCCACTCTACTTCCCACTCTTTGAAAAATGCTGACTCTAATGCAGGGGATCTCAAACTGGGGGTTGGGACCCCTCAGGGTTATTACACAGGGGGGTCACGAGCTGTCAACCTCCACTCCAAACCCTGCTTTGCCTCCAGCATTTGTAATGGTGTTAAATAAATGAAAAACACTTTCTTATATATAATGGGGGGTCACACTCAGAGACGTGCTATGTGAAAGGGATCTCTAGTGCCCACTACAACAGTACCAAGCACCTCCCAAACATTAATGAATTTATTCTCACAAGCAACCATCCCGTGAGGAAGGGAAGGGCTATCATCACTACTGGAGAGACAGCCAGCCAAACTCAGAGAGATTAAAGATTTGTGTCAAAGCTCACTGAAGTCAATGAAAAGACTCCATTTGATTTCAAAGAGCTGTGGATTAGTGCTCATGTGCTGTGTAAAAAGTCACAGGAAATCTAGGGGAGAGCTGGGTACTTAGCTTGTGCCTTCACGACACCATCAATCCTCTTGCGGCATTTGTTCTGAAGTACCATCTCTTTCCGGTACTGTCCCCCCCTCAGTCCAAGGCCTTCTGGAAAGGTCTGAACTGTTTATTTAAAGCTAGTTTTCCAATGTATCTGCCTCAATGTTCTCCCAGTTCCTGGCCAGCAGCAAAAGTGCTGAAATACCAGGAGAGGGAAGGTGTTTGCCTTGTATTTCTAGCTTAGCCACTGGCAAGAAGGACCAGGAATCTCTTGCCGACAAAGCCTGTTACCTTGAGATTCTCAGCCTAGTTATACAGCCTCAAGGGGTTTGGGTAAAGCATGCAGATGAAATAGATCCTGTAAGGGGTTAGCAGGAGGAAAGTGGTGTGTTGGTTTTACACTGATCCACTGCAAAGCATGAAATACACCCCATATAAACAAAGGAATAGTGAAGGATTCGTCTCAACCACCAAATCTTTAGCACTTTGCCTATTAATACTCCACACTGGAGAGTTTCTTTGGAGACTTCAGAACAGAGATGGGCCCAAGGTGTGGGAAACCTTCAAACCAGATCCTGAGCCAAATACATCAGAAAGGGGCTAGACCAAACCATCAGGTCCAAACTTTGGGAGCATTCAGTCAGATCCAATCCCTGCCTGATCTACTCCTCACAATGTACCTATCTTGAACAGTCCGGCTAGCTCCACTTTTGAGAATCTATTTTGTGTTTTCCTTTACACTGGGAACTAACTCATTTGAATGGAAAGTTGTGTTGTTTTGGGGTGTGAATCTGCAGCTTCGTGCAGTTGGATTTTCCCCCATTGCTTTGCTTTTCTCAGACATCTCTCATCTAAGGATCTCATAGCACTTTACCAATGCTCATTAGGTCTCACAACCCCCATCCACTTCAACACAGCTAATTCTTACGATGCTTATATTACTGACCAGGCCCAAACTGAGACCACTGCAGAGCGAAGACTTTTGATTTCCAGACCACTGCTCTGAGCACTAAAAAAAATCAATCACTCTAGAAAGTTTCTGCATTATTATTTATATGACAGTAGCCCACAGAGAGGCTCCAACTAAGAAATCGGCCTCATTGTGCCAGGTACTGAACAAACACAAAGTAAGAGACACGCCCATCTTGAAGAGTTTACAATCTACAGGCTTGGTCCTATTGTGACAGGTTCGGTCACAGAGACCCTCTTGGGACTGTCATCTGATGTGCTGGAATTACCTGAGCCCATTTTCCCTGCCAGCTTGGGACTCCAGAACCTTGTCTTGTGGAGCCAGACACACTAGCCTGCTGCAATACAGACCCAAGGTCTAGACCATGCCTCCAAAGCTGCAGAATTAACTGAAAACAGCTCAGCAAGTGCTCCTGTCTCCAGCACCCAGACACTCAGTTCCCAATGGGATCCAAACCCCAAATAAATTTGATTTACTCTGTATAAAGCTCCCCCAGGTATTAATCACTTACTCTGGGTTAATAAACAAAAGTGATTTTATTAAGTGTAAAAAGTAAGATTTAAGTGGTTTCAAATAATAACAGACAGAACAAAGTAAATTATCAAACAAAATAAAACAAAACATGCAAGTCTAAGCCTAATACATTAAGAAACTGATTACAGAAAAAATCTCACCCTCAGAGATGTTCCAATAAGCTTCTTTCACAGACTAGACTCCTTCCTAGTCTGGGCCCAATCCTTTCCCCAGTACAGACCTTGATAATTCTAGCTCGGGTGGCAACTAGGGGCTCTCTCATGACTGGCAGCCCCCTTTGTTCTGTTCCACCCCCTTTTATAGCTTTGGCACAAGGTGGGAATCTTGTGTCTCTCTGGGTTCCCACCCCTCCTTCTAAATGGAAGAGCACCAGGTTTAAGATGGATTCCAGTACCAGGTAACATGGTCACATGTCCTGTCAGACCCCAAGCCTCCATTCTTCCCAGCCTGACTCACAGGAACAGAGGACAGCTTACAAGTAAACAGAGCCATTTACAACCAATTGTTATAGTCAATGGGAGCCATTAAGATTCTAAACCACCACTAATGGCCCATACTTTGCATAATTACAACAGGACTTCAGAGTTATACTTCATATTTCTGGTTTTAGATACGAGAATGATACATACAAATAGGATCAACACACTCAGCAGATAAGTTTTGTAATGATGCCTTACAAGAGATCTTTTGCATGAAGCATATTTCAGTTACATTATATTCACACTCATTAGCATATTTCCATAAAACATATGGAGTGCAACGTCACACCTATGTTCACTCAAGCCAATGACTTGACTGGTGCAGGAACAAGGCAACACAGATACAAGTTGGGTCAAAGGGAGTATCACAACCCCAGGATTCTGAATGCACAATGTGACACACATGCCACTTGTTGTTCAGATACAACCAGCTGATACACTCTTGCCTGATTCTTCACTATCCATTATTACAGCTCTGGGCACCCCAGTCCCTTCTCCACCTGGTACACCCCAGCTCCTTAGCTATTATGGTGACTGCATGGGGGCATAGAACAAGCAAGAATGACAGCAGAAACGCCTACCAAAAATTCCTTAGACTCCACCGGGCACGAAGCAGTTACTGAAAGAGACTGTATTACATTTAAAGCCAACTCTTTCTTAATGCGCTGGAATTGCCATTAAAATGATAAGTGGCAGGAAATGAAGATTGAACGGTCTCGTAAAATCCTCTTTTCTCGCTTCCTGGAAGAGTAAAATACTAAACGTAAACCACACTTAGGGAATGAAAATGGAAGGGTGAGGTACTGGGGGCAGTGTCTTGTGAGATAATTTCCTGGTAAAAAACTAACTCAGACTGGTGTCTGAGCAGATGCCTAAGACTGAATGGGACACGAAGTATGAATTCCCCCTCATCCTTTGAAATGGCCAGGATGGGAAGGTCATTGGTATGGAACATGGTTTGCCCATCCTGCAAACATTTTTGAGATTTTGAAGAAACAAACAAACAAACAAACCTGTCCTGAATTGGAATGAAAAACCAAAATCTTAAATTTTCACCAGCAGAAAATCTAAAAAATTATTTTGGCCCAGCTCAATTGAAATGTTTCGTTTTGATAGTTTACAACCATTTTGCTTCCATTTGGCCCATTATTCATTTAATTAGTATTATTAACTTACATTTTAAACTGGAAATCTGAATTTAAAAATGCAGAAATGAACATTTCAAAGTTTGCAAAAAACTTTCCTTTTTCTTAAAAAAAAAAAAAAATGTTTGAGCTGAAAAATTTGACAGAACTGACCCTTTCCCACATGGGAGTTAATGCCAAGTGCTGCCATTTTTCAAGCTGCAAAGTGGAAAATCCTGCCTTGAAAGTAAAGAGAGAGAGATACATACACAGGGCTGGATATGAAACAAAATCTTGCTGAGCAATGGACAGAGATGATTTTCTGTCTTGGAGGACACTCTCTTAGCAATAAAAGTAAATCACCCTGCAGGAAAAAATGACTCAGGCTTGATGGTGCTGGGGAAATGAGCCAGAAGTGATGGACCAGCAGTGGCCACAGCTCATGGATGAAGAGGACAGATGTGAGTAGGTGTTCATCAGTCAGGGCTCTCCCTGTATTTTGTCTCCACAATCTCGATTGTTAAACTCGAACATGTGACACTATTGCCTAGAGATTGTTACTATTGTTGCCAGCTCTGGGATAGTGACTTACCCTCCCTAGTGCCATCTCTTTAGAACAGGCCTGCACAACATATGGTCCACAGGCCGCATGTGGCCCACGGAGGCTCACTGTGTGGCCCGCGACAGGGAATCAAAGGGCTCTGGGCTGCCCGCAGCAGCGGGGATCTCAGAGCTCTTTAAATCTCAGCTGCAGCCGGGATTCAAAGGGCTCTGGGCTGTTGGCTGCGGCGGGAAGCCCAGAGCCCTTTAAATCCCAGCTGTGGCAAGGATTCAAAAGGCTCTGAACTACCCACAGCGGCAGGGAGTCCAGAGCCCTTTAAATCCCAGCTGCAGCGGGGATTCAAAAGGCTCTGAGCTGCCAGCAGCAGTGGGGAGACCAGAGCTCTTTAAATCTCAGCCATGGCCGGGATTCAAAGGGCTCTGGGCTGTCGGCTGCGGCAGGGAGCCCAGAGCCCTTTAAATCCCAGCCGCGACTGGGAGTTAAAGGCTCTGGGCTGCCCGCAGCAGCGGAGAGCCCACAGCCCTTTAAATCCCAGCTGCGGCTGGGAGTCAAAGGGCTCTGCGCTGCCTGCAGAGATTCCAGGCCACAGCTGAGATTTAAAGGGCTCAGGGCTCCCCGGCGGCTGCAGGCAGCCCAGAGCCCTTTGAATCCTGGCCGCAGCTTCAGCGGATGGGCTGGGGCTGGGATTTAAAGGGCTCGGGCTCCCCCCAGCGGCAGGAGTTCTGGGCCCTTTAAATCCCTGCCCCAGCCCCGCAAAGCTCCGTTTCCCCCAGCTGCTGGAGCCCCGGGCTCTTTAATTTGCCCCTAACAGCTCCCAGCCATCTCTTCAGCTGGGAGCCCCTAACTGATTTAAAATCAAGTACCACCTCCCCATCCCCAACCTTCCTTTTTGGCCCACAGCTGTTTTGGTGGGGCAGCGCTGGGGAAGGAGGGTTTGTTTCTGCAGGGCTGGGCGGTGCTGGGGCGGGATCTTTACATGGGCCAAAAGGTCCTGGCGGGGGGGGGGGGGGTGTTTCTGCGGGGCTGGGGAGTTTCGGCCCTCAGATGTTTTCTTTGGAGTAATGTGCCCTCACTACTTTACGAGTTGTGCAGGCCTGCTTTAGAAGAACCCTGTAGCATTTTGCAAATGAACCAAATCAGCTGGCCCGTCACTGAAATGCATCTACCTCTGTAGCCACATTAAGGCAGGAAAGGAGACCGTCACATCTGATTGCAATTGCTGGAGGAGTTTAGGACAGCAGATTGTCTCTTCTCAGATGACGAGTCAGGACAACAAGGCTAAAATCCTTTTGTCTTGCAGAAAAAGTCCATGGATCTTTAAGGACTATGAGTGACATCAGTTTCATGTCTCAGCCCAAAACGGAAGTGCTAGAAGCACGGCTGCCCTGCTTGGTTCAGAATTGATTTCAAAGGGTGTCTAGCATGCTAAACAGAGCAGTGCCACCCGATGTCTGGGGATGTACTCGGATGGCTAACCCGAGCCACCATTCATGCCACTGCAGCCAAATGGCTATTTTTAGCACGCTTGCTTGAGCGGCGCTAGCACGCCTGTCTGCCTGCACTAGGCAGCAGACTCCCAGCTGCTGAGTAGACCCAAAGAGAGGCGCATCCCCTGCTGAATCAGCCACACCACTGAATGCTGCAGCACCCGGCTGTTGCAACTGAAGCTGTCACCCAGGCCCAGCCCTGCTGGCGAGATCAAACATCCCTAAGAGGTCTGGGTGCACTCGCTTCTCATGAGCCCCCGGGGATGTGGCACTCCCAGGCAGAGAAGCTCTGGCTTAGCAATCCAGTCGCTGCCAAGGACACTTTGAGGCAATAACCCTGGCTCCAGAAACATTGCAGCGGGCTAGGAAGATGGAGCCATTCCCTTTTCCCGTATGCACTGGCTCTGGGATCTGCTCATGCACAACTGGAAGGGGAAGTACCCCTGAAAAGGAGCTATTGCTTTAAAACCCTGAGGGGAGGTGTTATTTCTGCAGGGCAGAAAGTCGTGCAGTGGCACTAGCTTTACCATGAGGCTGCTACAAGATGCCATCAATAGAGGCACCTCCCCGAGGCAGAGCTACAGAACCTTATTCTTGACTAAAGCACCATTTGCAGCTTGAGTAGCTGTTCTCTTGAAAATCATAATTACGCTCATTAAGTCCATCTCTGCAGCAATGGAAGCACAGGATTAATAACATACACGGAAAGTTTCAAGTGTGGACTGAGGGTTCTGTAAACCCCAGACAATGCCGGGGGCCTGTTGAGAGAAGGGATTAGGGCCATCAACCAAGCACTGAACACCCTTTAGCAGAACTCCAACTGCCCTGAGTCCTCCTGCCAGACGCGGAGAGAAGCCGCCACTTATTAATCAAGCCACTCACACAGCACTTCCTAATCCTGCTATTGTTCCGCCAGATCGGGCTGGAGGAGCTCTGGCACTGCAAGGAGCTAGCTTCGCTCAGCGCCAACCTCTGTTCAGTCTAAATACAAATGCAATGGCACCTTCACCATCCACCCTTGATTCAGCAGCCGAACCTTTGCCTTGTAGCCAATGCTGTGTCTATCCATCACCATATACACATCGATCCCCGCACATACCTATCTATCACCCTATCATTGTCCGTATGGACCATCATACATGCTTATGTATTGCCCCACATGCCTATCTGTCACCAGCCATACTTAGCTGTTGTTGTACATTCCTAGCTGACCAGGCTTACGGCAATGGAGTTACTCCTGATTTGCCCTGGAAGGAGAATCAGACTATAGTTCGCAAAATAACTCCAAACTGCATACTAGTCTCAGGCACCCACAGCAATGGTGGAGGGTATGAAACGTTTGAATCAGAACCCTTAATTTCAAATCAAGTCTTCTTTCTCGGGCTCAGAGGACTCCCCACCAAGCAAACATTCAGCATTTGCTGAGCAAACCGGATCCCCACTGCCTTTAAGCAATCAGCAGAATGGGAGATTTCAGCTCTGTGATATTTGACTGGTTCGGAATGCTCTATTTCTATGGGGCTGAAGGAGAAATTAGCAGAACAAAGCTTGTTAAACCTCCATAAATAGGTCTCTAATAATGAACTAGCATGCTCTTAGCAGACAATAGCTCCCATTATTAAATCACAATCAAATCCTTTATGTTACACACACGATTTAAAAGCGTGACCGGTAAATACAGGGCTCCTTTGAGGAATTAGACTTTTGAAGCTTGAGTAGCTTATGACGGCTGTTCTGTAGCTTTGAAATATAATGACCAAATCATCCGATATTCCAGTAGTCCCATAATAACCACTCTCTGCCTACAGACATTCTCAACTGGGGCCAGTTGGTTGGATAGAATGGGAAAGTGGGCAACACCCAGCAACTGACCCCTAGGGGTGGAGCAACCTGCTAAGAAATTTCAAGAATGAATTGTTATTTTTGTTACTTTCATGCCTGAAACACCATGGGCCAGACCCTCAGCTGGTATAAATCTGTGACGCTCCCTAGCAGTCCTTTACACCCGTGGAGGATATGATCCTATGTGAGAAAAGAAAGCCAAGTACATGGAAACACATCCTGCTCAACTCAAGGGAGACTGAATGGCTTGCGATGTGGGGGAAGGGGTTCTGGAACTTTTCATCTTGCAACTCAACTGCTAAATTTCTGCCCAGTATAATGGTAACCAACATGCTTTTTCGTGAAATAAGTCGTTTGTCTCTCCTAGTAGGAGCGTATCTATTACCTCAAAAGCCACCAGGACAGCTGGCACTAACTGGTCCCTTTTCTGACAGTCGCATCACAGGGCCAAGGACTGAATGGGCCATAAAGAGTGGGTCATCTTCTCCAGACATCAGCTCCATGGTTGAGGTCATGCTTGAGGTACATAAGTGGGAGGCTTTCACTGCTTCAGGCTATGATTTTGCAGATGGCTAGGGGGCTTCAGTGTCCAGGGCTACTATCTGGTATCTTTCGCTAGCATTAACTTCACACTGAAGCAATGGATAAGGCTAGGCTGGAAATCAGAAGGTTTCTAATCATTGTGGGAGGGAGGGGGGCAAGAGTTTCTGGAAAGGGCTCCCAATAAGAGTAGTGGGAGGGCGGGGGGGCAAACCACTTAACTAGTTTTAAGAAGGGATTTGATATGTTTATGAGCAGGACTGTATGACTGGAATTGATGACCAAGGATGTCCCCTCCAGTCCTACTTCATTCTGTTAGCAGAACAAATTACTTTTCACATGTCGAAGAGAAAGGCCTGTCAAGCGCAAAGGAAACTTTAAACCAGGTTGGAAGCCAGGGTTTGTGTGGGAGGGAGGTACATGTGCGGGGGTCTAAACTGGAGGGCATCCCAGCAATGAGACATTAAGAGGCACTACATTAACTATCCAGTCATTAACCATCTGTCTGTCTGTCCACCATAGGTTTGTCTAAGGCATCCATCACTATAGAATCTAAGTGGTAAGTCAGCTCATGACCCATCCACGACTGCTATGAGCAAACATCTCCATGGCCGGGGATGGACACCAGATGGAGAGGACTCCCAGTTATTCCAGTGAATTTTTTCCCAGGTGCCCCAGCTGGTGGGTCTCTCCCACATGCTCAGGGCCTAGCTGATCTCCATAATTGGGGTTGGGAGAGAATTTTCCTGCAGGTCAGATTGACCGAGATGCTGTGGGAGGTTTCACCTTCCTCTACAGCGCGGGGCACAGGTCACTTGCTGGTTTGAACTAGAGTAAAAAGTAGATTCCCTGAAACTTGAAGCCTTTAAATCCATATTCGAGGACATCAGTAACTTAGCCAGAGGTGATGGGCCTCTTAAACAAGTGGGTGGGTGAGGTTTGGTGGCCTGAGATGTGCTGGAGATCAGACCTAGATGATCACGATGGTCCCTTCTGGCCTTCAAGTCTATGGGTAGCAAAAACAGCTCCTATGACTGATGCTATATAACCTTCACAGGATTTCTATACTTGAAAGGGTCCCTCATGAGAATGGGTTCTCCTGATTTATTGCAGACCCCAGCATGTCCATTCAGGCTCCCACCACTCAATACTGCCCAAAGCCTCCTTTCAGAACACGAGCCATGTCGGATGCTGGCAGCCCCATAGCTTTTTATTTTACGTTAGACGCTGAATTGCTCTTGGAGAAAGCACCCTGGGAAATAAAAGCTGACATGACCCTGATGCAATTATTAAGGCTATTGATCAGACAGAGAGCTCAGCTTTGCTAATTCCATCAATGAGAAATATGATATGGCAACAGTTGGGGTGTGGGGACTGGCAGCATGGCTGTGGATTTAATACTATTTTGCAGTTACACTGAGCCTTTCTTCTGAGGATCTCAAAGGGCTTTGCAAACATTGATGAACTAACATTTATGGCACCTCTGCAATACATTGAGAGGGTAAACGACTAACTCCGGGTCGCTGAGCAAATTAGTAGTAGAGGCAGAGAAAGAACCCAGGGGATCTATTCTTCCACAGCTGGCTATGAGTAACTTTCCTAGAGAAAAGGGACCCTTGAGAGAGAGAGAGAGAGGCCATTAAATGCTCTCTTTCAGCTGTTCCATGCTGGTGCAGAAGAAGTGTTTCTGTTTAACGAAAATACCTCATAATAATTCACAGTTCTATTTGCTCACTTGACTGCTCGGTTAGATAATACACATTGCTTGAGCAAAACAAGTGCTCGGAGTGTGGCATTATAAAATATAGCCTCACTGATGCTCTCCATGCGTGAGCTTTGAATTGTGACCTCTTCCATTTTCTTACTGCAAACCAGTGATGGACCAGTCAGACTACAACTAGAAATGGACTGGAACCAACCCCCGCCTCCCTGATCCAAACACTTTGGAACTCAAGGGTAGGTTGCCATCCAGAACCAAATGTTGCTGCTCAAGCCTGTCTTTGATAACACTTAGCTCTTGCCAGCCATGGATCTCAAAGTGTTTTACCCACATAAGCTCATTTTCCCTGTTTTACAGATGAAGACACTGCGGCATAGAAAAAGGAAGTTGCTTGCCAAAGCTTAAGCAGCAAGTCAGTGGGAGAGCTGGGCACAGAAGCCGGGACTTCTGGTTGCCACGCCAGTCCCCCGTCATCCGGGCAGCACTGTTTCCAGCCAGAACTATTCCTGGTTGTAAGTAAGTGTCACGGTGAAGCCACAGTCCAGCTTGGATGATGTCATCACTAAGCCTAGCCTTCCCTGAGGAGGACAGTTCTTGCCTATCCATCAGCCTTGCTCCCGCCTCCTTTTACACAGAGTTTGGTGCCCACAAATAAAAATCTTCCCGATCCAGCCAAAATTGTATGTGACCCAAGGACACACAATGCAGCACAAGAAGGAGACATGTAGAGGTGTAATTAACTCCTGCAAAGAGACTTTTCAGTTTCATTTCACACTCTAATCTCCCTCCCCAACCCCCCACTCTCACCACAGGTATCTGGGCATGGCAGACACCCGGCTAAATTGTCTGGGGCCTTGTTTATTCAGACCCTAGAATCACATTGTACACTTTGTTGTATTGATTTGCTCATGTTGAACACGACTCTAGAAACAGCAAATCATCAGGGGATTCTCTCTCCTTTTCCTGCAAAACAGGAAATGAAGAAGAACGGAAAAGAACAGGTACCTCCCATGCAGATTAGAAAAGACATTTTCAGAGGGCCATCAAAATGGATTTGACATCACAAAGCTTTCTGATGGGAGCAAGATGATTCCAATAGGAAAAAAAATGCTAGCACCTCTTGGGAAACTAAGGACCAGGTCCTCAGCTGTGTCATTTAGCAGAATACCACCAAAGACAATAGAGTCAGACTGATTTACACAAACTGCGAATCTGCTCCTTAGATTTAGACGGAGACAATTCTGCTTACCCCTTGTGATTTTCTCTGTTTCACATTCCATTATTCTTTTACTACCAGGAGGCCAGATTCAGTTCTCAGTTACCCTGAAATAAATCCAGAGTCACTCTGCTGAAGTCAACGCAGCAACTCCAGATTTGCAAAATCTGGTGCAAAAAAAGTTTACTTGGAATGGAAACTGGAGGGCTAAATTCAGCAGGGAGTACATGGAGGTGCAAGACACTAGCAAGCCTTGGCTCATTCCTGGCGTAACTCCACTGAAGCCTAGGGGTTACGCACCAGGGATCAATTTGTCCTGTTGGTTACTGAATACCCACGTCTCCCACCCAAGTCACTGGGAGCTGGTGAGACATGGCAGCCTCTATCTGTGTAGGTCAGCATCAGCTGTGGGGATAGCCCTGTGTCCTCTTCAGCCATTTTTGCTTTGATAAATCTGTCCTTTGGATTCTCATTGTTACCTTGGGTTCCCACATTACACTGCTTGAGTTCCAGGAGAACAGGTTTCCACAGTCTGCCCAAGACCCCAACAAAGAGTCTACCAGACCTATTGGACAGCCAGATGCATGGCCTTGGTGGTACTCCAAGCTGTGACAGAACGAGCCTACCCTACACATTGGGCTCAATTCTCTATTTATGTTTACACAGGGGTAAAATCAGGAGTAACTCCTGGATCTGCACTGATGTGGAACTAGTGCAAGTAGAGGAGAATCAGTCCATTGTCCACATGCTATATGAAGAAAGGGCACAGTATGAGGCAGATCCTCACATGGCATAAACCATCATGGCTCTATTAAAGAGAAAGGAACTATGCCAAATGTATACCAGTTACAGATCTGGCCTTGAAATATAAAGTGGCCTGATCCTGCTCTCCCTTAGACTGATATAAAATTGGTGTGATTCCACTGACTGTGACTGGGTAGCTCCAGATTTACACTTTTGTGCAGGTATCCCTGACCACAGCACCAGTATTGCTGCTCAAATCCCAACATGTGCTGGCTGCCGAAACAAGGCTACAACTCTCCAATTTACGTGGATGCAAAGAGACATTCTTTGCCTTGAAGGCCTTGAGTGTGTGTCATTCGGAGAAGTCCTGTGTCCCCGCTGGTTCCAGCGAGGGGACAGCTAGCAACATGAACATGTCTTCTAGGATTAGTCTGGGCAGGACTCCTTGTCCTGATGGATGGCACGGAAGCAGCATCAGACTGGGGGTGGGGAGAGCCTCTCTGAGCAGCAGGCATGCCTGTCCCGGTGCACTGTTCACCGAGCTGCCAAGGACATCATTCACCAAATGGGAGGGATAGATGGACAGGGAGGTTACAGCATGTGGGTGTGAGACACACACCATGTAGACAGAGAGATGCCTGAGGCAGCCAGGCGAATGGCTGAAGAATCCATGGGACTTTTGCCTGTATCAGAACTGCAGGGCCAAGCGCTGAGTGATGTGCCGCTGGATTTCAAGGATGCTAGACAGCAGCAGCCACAATGGATTTCCCAGGGATCAGGATTACAGTTCACTAGCTATCGGTCCATCAGTGAAAACGATTAGGAGTCAATGGTAATTTTGCCTGCATAAGGGCTGCAGGACTTAGTAGCTGCTTTGCAATATCTCCTTTCTGCAGAATGGGAAATTCTCACCCATCTTTCTCCCTGAAAGACCCGGGGGAGGGGAGGGGGAAGAAGGAGCTCTGCATAGCCCCACACTGGGCATGGGAGACCCCCACCTCCCATAGCAAGGTCTGAAAGAGAAGCAGGGTTCTCAGGATTTGAGGCTGGCACTGGTGAGCTGCACACGGTGCTAGGAGAGGGGCAGTGTATGCGGATGACCATAAAGTTTCCCTGTGCTACAGGCTCAGATATCAATGCTGTGAGCCAGATCTTCCACAGCTGTAAAGTGATGTAGTGCCATTAAAGCCCACGGAGCTACGCTGATTTCCACCAGGTGAAAATCTGGCTCTAAATGCAATGGGGTGGGGGTCAGCGATTCCTCCACTCAAAAAAAGGTCAGGATGGAGGGTGGGGAGAGGGGTGCACACGTACCCAAAGCTTCAGAGAAACCTAGAGAGAACTGGTTTAAAAATGCACCCCAGCAAAATGAGCATCCACTGAAATCACTGGAGCCTTTCCCATCAGGCTGTAGATTTCCTGCCAGGTATTGCACAGCCTAGGGGCAGCCGGAGTGATGGGAACGCTGATAGAAAGTGCCCTGGAAGCACAAAAATCCCTTGGAAATACAAGGCCGCGGTGCAGACTAAGAGCTTGTTCCGGTGCATTAGTGGAGCTGTGCGGGGGAGCTGGGACTGGTGAGTTGCACGTCAGGACGGAGGTGCATCAGCAGAGCTAGGCTGGGCCTATGGCTGAAATATCAGGGTTGCTGCAGAGCTGCAAGGCGGAGTAGCTTGCTCCCTGCCAGAATCAGTCCCATCTCCCCATTACCGTAAGAGCTCTAGGCACACCGCAGTTTCAAATAAAGCACCTCCCTGCTGTTAACACTGGCCCCTCTGGCCCGGTGATTGCCCCTGTGATGCAGTAGGGACTGTCTGTGTGGGGAGTGGGAGAGCAGGGGAGGACTTTAGGAGATGGACGATGCCAGAGCCTGTAACCTGAGCTAGGTAAGGGAGGGGAAAGGTCAACACCTTTGCCCGGGAAGGGGAAAAGGAAGGGAGTGGCAGGAGGGAAGCAGTTTGAGTTTGGGCTTGGGGCTGTGTGGGCGGAATTCAGGGTATCCTAGCTAGGATCCAAGCACCCTGAAAGCCCAGAAGGACTCGGTGGAGGGGTCCTGACTGTGCCTGCAAGCTCTGCTGTAACCTGTGTTCCTGTTGTCCAATAAACCTTCTGTTTTACTGGCTGGCTAAGAGTCACTGTGGGTCCCAGGAAGAGGGGTGCAGGGCCGGACTCCCCCACACTCCGTGACAACTGGTGGCAGCGGCGGGAGATACTGCACCCCGTGGACGGCGCTTCCTGCAGTAAGTGACTGGGGAGCAGTAAAACGAAGGGGTGGTTAACCCCTGGGAGTGTGTGCCCAGTGAGAAGGACTTTGCAGTAACAGGGTCCCTCGGGGGATTGCAGCGAGCGGTCCCAGGGGCGGAGGAGTCTGCAGCTCGACCCTGGCAGAGAGGTGGTGACCTCACGAAGGGCTGGTGCACTAGGGGTCCCCCTGGAAACCGTGGGGAGCGGCGAGCACCCCAGCCTGTGAGTGGCCAGCAGGAAGATGTATGCCAAGCGGCGCAAGTGTGACCTGGTGGAGCTGTGCAAGCAGAGGGGGCTGCACCCAGGGAGGCTCAGCAAGGACCAGCTGATTGCCCAGCTGGAGCAGGGAGACCGCATGAATGAACGGAGCCGTCTCTGAGGGAAGCAGCCGAGCAGATGCAGCGCAGGCACCAGTGACTGTCCCTGCTGGGAGTGGTCAGCCGGCGGACGAGGGCTTCCCGAGACCCCCCCTTCCTAGGCGTAGAGGAAGGGCGGGGAGGAGCCCAGTGTATACCGAGGGCACCGTGACACCCTCGGCCAGCAGGGGATCCGCCCGGCGAAGCCCACCCCCCAGCAGGGGATCCTCCCGGCAACGCTCGGCATCCGTGGAGCGGATGCGGCTGGAATATGAAAGGGAGCTGAGACGGGAGGAGCTCGAGTTAAAGAGGCGAGAGCTGTAGGAGAAGGCGAAACAACGTGAACGTGAGCGGGAGGAGAAGGAGAAACAGCGTAAACATGAGCTGGACCTGGCCCGGCTGAGGAGAAGTGAGGCCCCGGCTGCGGTGAGTGAGGGGGGACCCAAGCCTACAAAGAGCTTTGATAAGCACTTGCTGCCCCGACGTAAGGAGGGGGAGGACATAGATACCTTCCTGACGGCCTTTGAGAATGCCTGCGAGCTGCACAGGGTTGACCCTGCAGACAGGATCGCAGTTCTCACCCCCTTACTGGACTCCACAGCCGTGGAAGTGTACAGCCGACTGAAAGGGGCGGAGGCAGGGGACTACGAACTGTTCAAACAGGCCCTGCTCCGTGAGTTTGGGCTGACTCCTGAGATGTACCGGAAAAAGTTCCGGAGCCAGCATAAAACCCGTGAGGTTACATACCTACAACTGGTCAACCGGGCGCAGGGGTATGCCCGCAAGTGGACAGCTGGGGCCCAAACTAAAGAGGACCTGCTTGACCTATTCATACTGGAGCACCTGTACGAGCAGTGCCCGTCCGACCTGAGGCTGTGGTTGATGGACCAGAAGCCGGAGAACCCGCAGCATGCAGGCCAGCTGGCCGACCAATTTGTGGACAGTCGGGCAGGGGATGGCAGGGAGGAGTCTCGAAGGAGCAAGCCTGCCTCAACGCAGAGAGAGAGTCATCATGGGACCTCCCAAAGGGGGCCTATGGAGAACCCCCCCAAAAGGGGAACATCCAGCGGCAGGTCCCTTCGACCCACTCAAGGGGACCCACGAGATATGGGCTGCTATCGCTGTGGCCAACAAGGTCACATACGGGCCCAGTGCCCCAAGCTCAGGGACAGACCAAGCAGACCCAACCCGCAGAGGGTGGACTGGGTAAAAACCCAATCGGAGGAGGGGCTACATTCCCAGGAAAGGGGGGTTGGCAACATACCACCTGTGGATGCTCCCGGTTCCGGGTTTTTGGTTTACCGGGTGGGCGCGGGGCTGCCCCTCCGGAAAGAGTGCATTGTTTCCCTGGAAGTGGATGGGAGGAAGGTCACTGGGTACTGGGACACGGGCGCAGAGGTGACGCTGGCCCGGCCCGAGGTGGTGGCCTCAGATCGGATGGTGCCCGACACCTACCTGACCCTGATGGGCGTGGGCGGGACCCCATTCAAGGTACCCGTGGCAAGGGTACACCTGAAATGGGGGGCCAAGGAGGGCCCCAAGGATGTGGGGGTACACCAATATTTGCCCACTGACGTGTTAATGGGAGGGGACCTTGAGGACTGGCCTAGTAACACCCAGAGTGCCCTGGTCGTGACTCGTAGTCAGAGTCGGCAAATGGCACTGCACACCGAAAACGGGGAAGGTACTCGACCTGAGGTGCAGGACCCTAACTCAGGGAGCGGGGAACGCCCAGGGGCACGGTGCAGAGAGGCTGCGGCCTCAGACCCAGCCAGCAAGAGAGAGCCGGTCCCCATTCCTGTCCCAGCTGCTGAGTTCCAGGCCGAGTTGCAGAAAGATCCCTCCTTGCGGCAGCACAGGGACCGGGCTGACCTTAGTGCGGTACAGACCATGAGGAGAGGTTGCAAGGAGAGGTTCCTGTGGGAGAAGGGGTTCCTGTACCGAGAATGGGCTCCCCCAGGGGAAGTAGAGTCATGGGGGATCAGGAGGCAGCTGGTGGTTCCCCAGAAGTTCCGTCACAAGCTGTTGTACCTGGCCCATGACATCCCTCTCGCAGGGCACCAGGGAATCCGGCGCACCAGGCAGAGGCTGCTACAGAACTTTTACTGGCCTGGGGTCTTTACCCATGTCCGACAGTACTGCCAATCCTGTGACCCCTGCCAGAGGGTGGGGAAGGCCCGGGACAAGGGGAAAGCGGCTTTGAGGCCTTTACCCATCATAGAAGAACCTTTCCAGAAGGTAGCCATGGACATAGTGGGACCTCTCAGCAAGACGACCCGGTCAGGGAAGAAATACATCCTGGTGGTGGTGGATTTTGCCACTCGCTACCCCGAGGCGGTGGCCTTGTCCTCTATCGAAGCAGACACAGTGGCAGATGCGCTGCTGACAATTTTCAGCCGGGTGGGGTTCCCCAAGGAGGTCTTAACGGACCAGGGGTCCAACTTCATGTCGGCCCTGCTCCGGTCCTTATGGCAGAAATGTGGGGTCCAGCACAACTGGGCCTCAGCGTATCACCCCCAGTCCAACGGGCTGGTAGAAAGGTTCAACGGGACGCTGAAGATGATGCTAAAAACATTTATGAACCAGCATCCGCAAGATTGGGACAAGTACTTACCTCACCTGCTGTTTGCGTACAGGGAGGTACCCCAGGAATCTACTGGGTTTTCACCTTTCGAACTGTTGTATGGAAGGCGGGTGAGGGGGCCCCTAGACCTGATGAGGGACGAATGGGAGGGAAAGGCCGCTCCCGAGGGAGAGTCAGTGGTGGAGTATGTCCTGACCTTCCGGGAAAGACTGGCCGAGCTCATGGGCCTGGCCAGGGAGAATCTGGCCCGAGCCCAGAGGAGGCAGAAGGTCTGGTATGACCGCACAGCACGAGCCCGTACCTTCGCCACCGGGGATCAGGTGATGGTTCTTATCCCCGTGAGGAGAAACAAACTCCAGGCCGCTTGGGAAGGGCCCTTCAAGGTTATCAAGCAACTGAATGAGGTAAACTATGTGGTGGAGCTGTCAAACCGGGCACATCACCATCGGGTGTACCATGTGAACATGATGAAACCATACTATGACAGGGGGAATGTGGTGTTGGCCGTGTGTGGACATTGGGAGGGGCAGGGAGATGACCCCTTAGTGGATCTATTCCCTGGGACAAAAGCTGGTTCCCCCCTGGAGGCGATTCCCCTCTCTGAGCAACTGACCCCGGGCCAGCACGCTGAGATCAGAGGGGTGCTGCATCTGTACCGACAGCTGTTTTCCAACCAGCCTGGACGCACTAATTTGACTGTCCACCGGGTGGAGACCGGGTCACATCCCCCTATAAGATGCTCCCCTTTTCGGGTCACTGGTAAAACTGCCCAGGATCTTGAAAGAGAGGTCAGGGACATGCTGGCTTTGGGGGTGATCCAGCCGTCTTCCAGCCCTTGGGCCTCGCCAGTAGTGCTGGTTCCCAAGAAGGATGGGTCAATCCGGTTCTGTGTGGACTATCGAAAGCTCAATGCCATTACCGTATCTGATGCCTACCCTATGCCCAGGCCTGACGAGCTCTTAGACAAGCTGGGAGGTGCACGGTACCTCACCACTATGGATCTTACCAAAGGCTACTGGCAAGTGCCGCTGGACGCAGATGCCAGGCTGAAATCGGCCTTTATCACCCCTCTGGGGCTCTATGAGTTTTTGACCCTGCCCTTCGGCCTCAAGGGAGCGCCAGCCACCTTCCAGCGCCTGGTGGATCAGCTACTGAGGGGGATGGAGAGTTTTGCCGTGGCGTATATTGACGACATCTGCGTCTTCAGCCAGACCTGGAAGGACCACGTGTCCCAGGTTAAACAAGTCCTGGACCGACTCCGAAAGGCTGGGTTAACAGTAAAGGCTGAGAAGTGCAAGGTGGGGATGGCTGAAGTATCTTACCTGGGCCATCGGGTGGGGAGCGGCTGCCTGAAGCCGGAACCAGCCAAGGTGGAGGTGATCAGAGACTGGCCTGCTCCCCAAACCAAAAAGCAGGTCCAGGCCTTTATTGGGATGGCGGGGTACTATCGAAGGTTCGTGCCCCACTTCAGTGCCATAGCCGGCCCCATCACTGAACTGTGCAAAAAGGGGAAGCCAGACAAGGTGATCTGGACTGAGCAGTGCCAGGAGGCTTTCCGGGCGCTGAAGGAGGCTCTGGTTAGCGACCCAGTTCTGGCAAACCCAGATTTTGACAAACCCTTTATGGTGTTCACCGATGCCTCAGACACGGGACTGGGGGCGGTGTTAATGCAGGAGGATGAAAAGGGGGAGAGACACCCCATCGTGTACCTGAGTAAGAAGCTGCTACCCCGGGAACAAAGCTACGCGGCCATCGAGAAGGAATGCCTGGCCATGGTGTGGGCCCTTAAGAAGCTAGAGCCATATCTCTTTGGGCGACACTTCACCGTGTACACCGACCACTCTCCCCTGACCTGGCTGCACCAGATGAAAGGAGCCAACGCCAAGCTCCTGAGGTGGAGCCTGCTCCTGCAGGACTATGACATGGACGTGGTCCATGTGAAGGGAAGTGCCAACCTGACAGCGGATGCGTTGTCCCGGAGAGGGGACCCTGAACTTCCCCAGGTCACTGGGCAGAGTGACCCCGCTCAGTTCAGTCTCGAAGGGGGGAGAGATGTGATGCAGTAGGGACTGTCTGTGTGGGGAGTGGGAGAGCAGGGGAGGACTTTAGGAGATGGACGATGCCAGGGCCTGTAACCTGAGCTAGGTAAGGGAGGGGAAAGGTCAACACCTTTGCCCGGGAAGGGGAAAAGGAAGGGAGTGGCAGGAGGGAAGCAGTTTGAGTTTGGGCTTGGGGCTGTGTGGGCGGAATTCAGGGTATCCTAGCTAGGATCCAAGCACCCTGAAAGCCCAGAAGGACTCGGTGGAGGGGTCCTGACTGTGCCTGCAAGCTCTGCTGTAACCTGTGTTCCTGTTGTCCAATAAACCTTCTGTTTTACTGGCTGGCTAAGAGTCACTGTGGGTCCCAGGAAGAGGGGTGCAGGGCCGGTCTCCCCCACACTCCGTGACAGCCCCTCACTGTGGCGAAGGACCCTGCAGATCTCACAGGCCCAGCGCAGGGGCAGCTGGCCCTACGGAGCCACGTTTTCTCTGAACGGAGCAGCTGCCAGCAGCTCCTCGCAGGAGGCTCCATTGCTCCACCAAGCGACGTTTGTCTGGGAATCATTTCCACGGCGGGCCCCAGCGGCGTTCGGTGTCAGCTCCGATCAAGGCAGGCGTCCATCAGAGCCCTGGCCCTCAGCGCTTCCATTAGCCAGAAGTGATTAGGAATTACCCTTCATTACAGGTGCACTGAAGTGAAAGGTGCCGTCCCGGGGACCCCCTCAGCGAGGGAGGGTTGAGGAGGTGAAGCTGCCATCCACACTCCCCAAGTCAGAGCCTCACGACCCAGCTGAGATGAGCTCCTTGCTCCTGGCGAGAGGAGAAGGACATCCACAGGTAAAGCGCCAGCCGCAGTCAAATAATCTCACCCAGCCAAAGCCTCGGATCTGGACGGCAGGGACAGAAGAGGGACCTCGTGTGAGGAAGGCCCAGAAAAGGCCAGTGTCATCTGGACCATCCAGCTGCCCCCTGCATGGACCAAGCATAACTCCAGTATTGCTCTGTACACAGGACCAGTTGCTCACTACGCTCTCAGCTTAATCCTACTGCACAATCCTCATCCCATACTAGATTCAAAACTGTGAAAGAGCCAATTTTCCATCTGTGGTTCAGACATGGGCCCGAAATCCAGATTAATCTGGAGCTGCTGCCTCCTGGACACAGCTCATGAGACTTTGGCGCCTTGGGACCTGCTGAAATCCCATTCTACACGCTCATGCAGACCTTGATCCCCACCCCACTGGCTTCTGTTAGGAAGAGAGCCAGCCAGTTTGCATTCACAAGAGCACACACCTGTTTATCCAGGCTTGGGCTTCCATAACTAGAGGGCTCTGCAGGCTGCGTGTCTGTATATAAATATATATATGTGCCACATATGGGGATTAAATGTTTATGAGACATTATAAATTCGTTCTTTTCATATTTTATTCATGGATCCTTTAGTGAGCTCGGGCTGGGTTAACAGACCCATTTCCAATGTATTTCCCCTTTTTCCTTTGCCTTTCATGGGGCTAAATTGTTTCACACACACCCCTCTTCTATGACGTGCAGAAAGGATGGGAAAACCAGATTACACCACCTGCCCCAGGGAAAGGCCTAAAGCAACACGGCTAAATTCAGAAGCCAGCTTGGTGATTGGTAGATTGGAACTGAATGTTAAAATGTTGCCTAGATACTGCAGTGATGCGTGCTTCCTAAATATCCGGGGTGACATCCTAGCGGCACTGAAAGACATTGAGAATTATGTCACTGACGTCAAATGGAGGCAGGATTTCACCCCGTATGTAGATAGAGAGTTTGCGTTTATATAGCACCTTCCAGCTGAGGACACTACAGCCTGACTCAGGGGCCACAGAAAAGTCAGTGGAAAGACTTCCAATGATTTGGAATCAGACCCAGGATGTACTTCACAAACATTCATTTAGCGTCACAACTCCTCTCTGCTAAATAGAGGGGCAAATCTTAGCCTTGCCTTACAGATGGGGAAGGTAAGACACAGAGGCTAAAGCCGCTTACTTGGAAAGTCAACGGAAAAAGTGGGAACATAATCCCAGTCTCCTGCATCGGGGTTGTTCACACAAGGCCACCGTATGCCCTTGCTCCATCACAGAATCATTCCAAGGGCTTAAAACCAATTGCAACAGAATTCTTTCCCGACTAGATGAATGAGGCTGTAGGACGAAAATCCCCAGGTGTTTTGTGGGACTCTGTTATTATTTAGTATTTGTAGTATGGCAATGCCTAGAAGCCCCACTTGTGCACCAAGATCCTACCGTGCTAGGAGCTGTACAAACAGAACATACAGAGAGTTCCTGCCCAAGGACTCCCTTCATTATTATTAATTATTTGCATGACGGTACTACCTAGGGGCCCCAAGCAAGATGGACACCCCACTGTTCTAGGCATAGACAGTACAGAACATGTTGCAAGATAAAGAGTTTACAACAAAAAGACAAAAGATGGGAGGGGAAACAAAATCACAGTGCAGGTCAGTGAGTGGGGACTAGAACCCAGGTGAGTTCTAGTCTAGTGTCTCATCCGCTGGATCACACCACCCCGGGGCATGTGAGAAGCACTGGAGTCTGTATGACAATAAGCAAATGATACAGAACCAGCTTTCCAATCCTTTCCTCTAAATCTATTATCATTCAGCACCAGGCCAAGCATTTATAACATGCTCAGACCCAAGCGTCAGTGCCTGGACAGGGAGGGTCCCAGGGCACCATCTGATGGAAGGTTTGATTTCTCAACATGGGTGGCGAATTAGGCTGTGAATTAATTCTGCTAATGAAACATCAGGATGAGTTTGCATGCCTTTGTCACCATGTCAGGCCGACGGCACCCGAGAGGGGTTGAGAGGTCCCTATGCAGAACACGATTAGTGTTTCCTGGATGAAAAGAAAGCTTTTCCTGAAGGATTCTGGGCTAGGTGTCGTGGAGGACAGGGAAGGGATGGGCTAGGCTTGGCTGGATTGCACAGTGAAAAGAAGTGCAGAACAGTTGTTTGAAAAGGACGTTGTACCTTTATGAATAAGAATCTGACTATCCCGGAGTACGTCAGGAATCATCCCCCCGGTCGGAAGAGTTACAGCAGCATCAACCAACATGAGAGGAGAATCAGATCCAAGCCACTTTCCAATGGAATGATTTGTTCCTTTTGCAGCCGTACAACAGACCTGGGGTCTTTACCCTCCTGTCACTCACATGCTGTGCGACTAGGGGCCAGATCCCTTCCCCTCATCTGCGGGGGGGTGTGTGTGATTCTGACCCATTGTGTGGCACAGAGCTAGGAGGCAGAACTGAAACTTTTTGCAGGCTACTCTGACTTGCAGAGAGCGCCTTTGTTAGCTCCCAAGGGGGAAGAGCCTGCCATGGCGAGTGAAAACAGGGACACCCATGCAGAGTAAAACCAAGATCCCCAGTCTGGAAAAGCCAGGCCGGGTGCATTTCCTGACACCATCGACTGCCCCCGAAGTGCCAATTCCTTCCAGAGTATCCAGTGCAGCTGCAGCCCGTCCCAGTGAAAAGCCTCTGGGTCAAATCCTTTGCTTGGCTGCACTTGTGCAAACCCTTTGAATTCAAGGGCCTAAATGGGAGCAACATTCATCCCCCTCGGGGTATGTTATTACAAGGGGGAGGACTTTAAATAAACGGGAGGCGGTATGACCTAGTGGATACAGCACTGACCTGAGGCTCAGGAGACTCAGGTTCTGCTCCTGTCTCTGACAGGACTAGGACTCTGATCTAGATTGAGGCCTGTAGGTGCTACTGTAATTCTGGAAGGCCAAATCCTGAGAGGCACTGAGCTCCTTCCACACATGTCAAAGCCAGGGAGAGCCCCTCTCTGTTGATAGTGGGGCCAGACTACAAATGGGCGCAACTCCACTAAAGTCAGCGGAAGCTATACAGACTTACACCATCTGAGGATTCGGCTCCAAGGGCTTTAATGCTCCAATGGAGAGCATAGCAGGAGAACCTTGGTAGATCTGAGATCTTCAGATGAAAGGCACTATTATTAATTAGCGATAAGGAGACTCCTTTGGGAGCCTAGCTAAGGAGCTGTCCTTCATGCTGAGGCAGACCTACTCCTCCAGGTCTCCAAGGAAGAGACCCCTGTGCCTTGTAGCGTGGTTGCCTCTCTCCATCATCCCAGTTGCTTCCTAACAGCACGAACTAATTAAGTTCATAAGGCATCAGACAATCAGCCAGCAGCCCACAAGACGTTGTGTTTAATCATGTACTAATGGCATGTTCTTAGCAATAATTACAAGATAACAGTGTTTGCAGGCTGTAATCAGAACAATTCCAGTAATTAAATCAGCCTTTTGTCAGCACTATTCTTCCCCCCCTTTATCGTGCGACAGAGGAGCACATTAGGACCCCTTCAAAGGAAGAGTGTGCACACTCAAAAGAGCACTCGCTATGCCCATGGCCCTGCGCCACCTCACTGCAGTTGGTACTGCTAATTGAATCCGAGAGAGACGTTGCTTCCTAGCTGAGTGGTGCGTTTCCTGACTGCATCTGGCTTAGAGCTATCTCGCGCAATTAAAAAGCACCCAAGTCATACGACACGGCTTCCCTTTGCAAGCATTGCATGTGGCACAGAGGCCTGGATCAAGCCCACTCCACTGCTGCATCCATTCAAAGTTGGATGGACGACACCTGCCCCACACATGCAGAGTGCAAAGGTCAGCAAGCAAGTCCGATGCAGCATGCACAGGGGACTGCTGCATGTGCTAGACACATCTCATTTTCTTTTAACATCCCAAGCATCGTGAGCGGGCCTAGCACCTACCTCTTTGTTTGGTGCAGAAGAGCTGTCATGCAGCTTTTGCATGCATTTTGGTGCTCCTGAATGCCTGCGTTTTATTCCGGCAAAAAGCCAGAACTAAAGGGCTAATGGCTATCAAACTGGCCACTTCCACTCCGTCAGAAGGCACACGCTGCATCATATCACTCAGCAGAACTGCCATTCTTCTTGTAATATAGCGTGATTGTGGCTCCCCTAAGTGGCGGACACCAGATTAACAGCCGACTGCATTCTCACAGATAAAGGGGTTTTCCTTTAGTTCAAGCAGCGTTCAGCACTTGGGAGTCCTGCATTCAGTCCCTTTCATGGATCTGTCCGTCTGCAAGCAGCTGTTTGTTACACACCCATGCTCTGTCTGGGAAGTTTATTCATATTTCAGTACTGCCCACAGACCTCTACAACGATCAGGGTCCTTTGGGTTGGTGCTGTAGGTAGAGCAATGGAGTGTCCCTGCCCCAAAGGGCAACAACACAGACCACCTACAAGCAGAGGGTGGTGCTGAGAGATGAACTGACTTGCCCAAGGTCACACAGCAAGTCATTGGCAAGGCAAGGAATTGAATCCCCTTTCCCCTGACTCCTCACCCAGTGCCTCACGCTTCCTTTAGCTAGAGTCAGGTTTTATAACAAGCTACAAATGGTGCACGTCTCTTCTTTTTGCAAGACGCCCAAAGCTCATATTCATCCCCCCACGCGCACACACACCCCTTCAATTCTGCCTCTAAGATTTCCCAGCATTATTATATCAGCCATATATGCTATTACCAAAGGTGATTCGCTGAAGCCTGGGCCTTCCTCACATCATATCACCTGCCTTCTTCCATTTGGGAGGCTGTTGTCACTTTTTGGTCCTTTTCCGTAACTAGCTCCAAACCCCAGTTGTTTACATTTGGAAGAACATTCAAACTCCCACAGCCACGCCAAGGCTGCTGTTTGTCCACCAGCCAGATGGGTGTGGGCTGCACAGATGTCCCAACCAGATGAGCATGGTTTATTGCAGTTTTTATTGTTTAAAATGGGCAGGAGTCTGGAATCAATTGAGGGCACAGAACTGGGAATTGTCTGGGTAGTGTCAGTGTTCTGAATGCTTTGCAGGAGAACAGCTTAGCAGACAATTCACCAATGATCCCAATTCTGAGTGCTCCAAATTAAATGCCCAGAATGAAGTGATCAACAGCACACTCAAGGTGATGATATTTAGCTCCCAGTGTAGATAGGAATCTCCAGACTCTAATGCCAATTGCAGAAGGAGAACATAAGAACGGCCATACTGGGTTACACCAAAGGTCCATCTAGCCCAGTATCCTATCTTCCAACAGTAGCCAGTGCCAGGTTCCCCAGAGGCAATGAACAGAACAGGGAATCAAGTGATCCATCCCCTGTTGCCCATTCCCAGTTTCTGGCAAACAGAGGCTAGGCACACCATTGCTGCCCATCCTGGCTAATAGCCAGCATGTGGTGATTAGTAATATTAAGAGGGCACTTTGAGATTACTGATCAATCTAGCCCAGCTGCCTCCAACCCCCAAGACAACAGCAAATGGTAAGCTCTCTTCATAATCTCCACCAATTCCTGACAATCACTTAAGGCCAGATTTTCAGAAATGCTGAGCACCCTTCACTCCAATGACAGTTAGTCAATGGGAGATACAGGTTCTCAGCACCTTGGAAAACAGCTTCCCCTAGTCTATTGTGCAATGTCAGACATATAAAGGAAATTTTCCTTCCTGATCGTTATTAGCGCCGGGCCCTGAAGCATGAGATTTAATTACCTCCATTGCAGCTGGCACAGTTATGAATGTTGTTCATGGTCACAACCTACAGAAAAAAAAGCCATTTCTAAAATAAACTCTTTTTTAAAAAAATTGTGAACAATAATCCAAGAATAAAAATAAGCCAGTTTTATAGCTTCTCGGGTAATTAACTTAGTTCTCAGCCATTAATTTACATACCCAGAGTCCTCTGTTTAATATTCTAATTTGTGGTTAATCAGCTATCAAGAGAGAACAAATGGTGATTAGCTCATTTTTACCTCCTTGAGGGTTAGGGAGGCAATTTGGTCCAATCAATGCATTAGCTTGCACAAGGAAACCTTATCTGAGCCCCCTGAATTATTCATGTCGTGATGGTGCCCATCTCACCACCCAGACACATCCTCCATCTTTCTGCACCCTCATTTCTGGCTATGTTTCCCTACCCAAAGCCAGAAACAACCACTCATCTTTCTGTTCACTGCAACATAAGCTGGATCAGCCCCTCCCTGTAAAAGCCAGTGCCCTCTGCCCACAGCCACCCGCATGCCCCTGGTATGACAGGTTCTCACAGCCTGTCTTGTGCTGCTGTCAAAAGGGATCCGGAAGATCCTTGCAAGAAGGGAAGTGTTCCCTGGGAGGAAAGGACGTCTTGCTGGGGGAGTTCTGCAGCTAGGCTTTGGATAGGGTCTTGTGTAGCCACTGAACTGAGCTTGGAAAATCTGGCCCTAAAGTCATCCTAGAAACAGCAGCGGCATTGTGTCAAATCATAAACTCAAGAACAGTGCCTCAGCGTATCAGCTTCTCCCACTACGCCCTAGTGCTTATGCAGTTGTCTTCTTCCCTCTGAGGCAAAAAGGCCAAGGAAGGTGCTAAGGTGCTCTCTGCCACGCAAAGTAGGGTAACCAGATGTTGCGATTTTAAGTGACAGTACCGATTTTGGGGCTTTCATATATATATGGGCACCTATTACCCCACCCCCTGTCCTAATTTTTCACCCTTACTAACTGGTCACCCTAACACAAAGTGAGGCCAGTCTCAGTACTGCCTCAGTCCCCTCTGTTGCTGTGCCTGGTGTCTTTGAGATGAGGTGTCAAGCCACAATCCTGATTCACAATGAATTTTGTCTAATAAAGGCAATCATCATAAAAGCAGGGAGTGAACCCAGGTGTCCTAGCTAAATTTCTGTTAGGGTAAATACATTCTGCCTGACTCCGTTCCCTGAGCAGATTCAATCTGGTATGATATTCTCTTTCCTTCTCCCCCCACCTTCGCGTCCCATCCTAACTGTTGGGTAGCATTGCTTTTTACTGTTTATAATAGGTGCCACGCTCCACTCCAGAGGTGGCTGCATATTACTGGTTATTGGAGTACATATACATCTATACCTTTCCTTTACCTATTGTACCTAAAATGAGGTCTTGGAAGGGTGAATTAACATTTGTACACCATTTGGGGCTTGTCGTACTAGGTCCAACAATTGCAATGTCCTGTCTCTGGCCAATAGTTGATGTTTCAAGGAAGGGAAAGACCCATAATGCACCTGGCTAGTTTAGTTCTTGCATGCTTGGATACTGGGGTGATGGTTCTGTTAAAAGACCAGACAGAAGTTAAGTTGGAAGGGTTCCCCCCTTCACAACCCCTACAGCAATCATTTTATACCAACAATGGATTTCTCTTCTCCTAACTCTGTGAGAGAAGAGTCTTGATTCTAGGTTCAGTTCCTCACAGGAAGGCAACTGGCTTCCTTCACCTCCTGCCGGGGATGGGCCTAGGTAGCATTACCAGTGCATTCAGAGGAACAATGGCCCTTGAGTGGATCAAGTGGCACTTGGCCAAAATGCAAACTTCAGTCCCAAGCGGCAGCCCTCATCAGTCCTGACTGCCAGTAATCAGGGCTCCCTCTAATTACTCAGGGCTTCAGAAACTAGGCTGCCCACACACACAGCTTTCAAAGGAGACAGAGCAAGAGAAGAGAAAGAATGAAAACTGCAACTTTTGCAGGAAGTCTGAACAGGCCTGCCGGGGAAATGGCTACTAAGGGTTCTTCAGACACAAGGAGCATCTGCCTCGATTTCCTGTTCTTTCATTGACTTTGTTTCTCAGCTCAGAACAGCTGCCCCTTCCTTCCAACATACTCAAATACAATGGGAAATAAAGCAATACATTAACCCTTAGGTGACTGGAATTGCCAGGAGGCTTGAAATCAGAGCTGTCTTCTCTGCTCTCTGGTTGGCTCTGTACACCCCCTTCTGTATCTTCTCCTGCAGCTGCCCTTGGTCTTCAGCTCACGTTTGCACTAGCAGAAGTAATCCCTGGTTGAAAGTGTGATGATTCAGCTGAGCGTCATCCATTACTCCACGAGGTGGCATCATAAGCCAGGGTGGGAATCAGTCTTCCAGGCAGAAGGAAGACATCCATCATGAACGAATAGGCTGGTGGACCTGGCCACATAGTGGTCAACAGGTTTCTTCGGTGGGGAATCCCAGGTGTCCGTGGATACAAGGGGATCGTTCTGTAACCTGTAGTAATGCCTGGTATGCAAGGGCCTCAGTTCTCTGGCCTCATCTGGATAGACAGGGGAGAAGGGATGGAAGCCCCAGGCCATTGGCTCTGGTATCTAGAGCCCACGTGGCTCCCAGCCTGAGCTCTACTGGCTGTGGTCAGCAGTGCTCATGGGAAGAGTGGTGAGGGTGGTTGTGACAGGACAGACATTTTGTATGGGCAGCCTCTCAGTTTAGCACAGAGATGCCGACAGACGGGTGATCTCCTGCAGAGATGCAGAGAGGAAGAGGTTGGATTGGTGGCAGGCTAAGCAATTCGAAACAAAAAGCCTGCGGACGGGAAAGAAAACATGGTCCGTGCAAAGGCTTGGGGCACAGACAGTCTAACTCTGCCTCACACTAACAACTCCTTTGCCTGCCAGGGGATCACAGCACCTGGGAGCAGAGATTCAGGCCCACGTTCAAGGGAGAACATTCACACCCAGGCCACAGCCCAGGGATGTGAGCAGGTGCCTTTCCCAAGCTAGTCTACAAACCCAGCCCACACCCTGCATAGGGGGCAAACTTACCCCCTGCCTGGCTACATTATCAAATCTTCGCCCTGGATGTGACTGTGGCTAAGGTTCTTCCCTCGGCCCTGCTCAGCCCACTCCCTAGCTCCCCAGACTCTCTCACCTTCTTATATATGGGGCAAAAGTAATAAGCCACCTGCTTCAGTGAGTGGGCAGAACCCAATTCTCCATTTGCAAGTAGCATTGACAGCCACCCAGGAAAAGCAGCAAAGGATGATTAGGGAAGGGAACCCACATGCAAAGTGCCAAAAGTTGCTCTTCAAACATGGAGAGGTCCCCCTTCCACCCCCGGTGATATCAGGTACATTGGGAGACGCTCCTGACCAAAGGGAGGGAGGGCTGTGCCACAGACTGATGACACCCGCAGATTTCTTGGCACCTTGAGAGCTCCGTTAACATCAGCATCTCATCCCCACCGCCACGGCATTTGCAAACTAAACAATCCCAGTTTCTAAATCCTCCCTTGGAATTGCAAATACCATGATTGGAGCTCGATTCTCCCCCACCCTCGACATCCCTAACTGACTGACAAGGCGATTCTGTAAACCCTCAACGTGCCTTGTCTTTTAATGAGCGCGTCCTTGACAACAGTGGGAGATGCTGGTGGAGATTTAAAGGGCAGGACTGCTCAGGATCCCATGGTCCTTCCAGCAATATTACAGAACCCTTCCTTACTGCACAGGGTGAGAGATTCATAAAGAACTGCACACATCTCCTTAGTGTTAGGGCTACAGCTGGTCCCACATGTTCATCAATGCTGTTCTGTCTGTAAAACCTGTGTTACATGTTGATTTGGGGGGTGGGGAGAGATTTCTGTAAACAAAAAAGATTCATTTTTGGCAAAAATCAAAAAGTTTTAAGGAAAAAAAATGTGTTTCCTACTCAGCCCTATTTGAGAGCCCACTCCTCCCACCCCAGCTTGCCCATTGTCTCTACCAGCAGAGATGTCTTGGCTTTTAGATTGGGAACGATTTGGGGCAGGGGCTGTACTGTACTGTCTATTTGTACAGGGCTGAGTCCACTGGGAGGCAGTGTTGGCTAGAACACTGGTCTGGGACTCAGGAGACCTGGGCTCTATTCCCAGATCTGCCACTGGCCTGCTGGGTGACCTTGGGCAAGTCACTTTGCCTCTCTGTGCCTCAGTTTTCCCAAGCATAAAACAGGGATAAGAATACTCTCCTTCTTTGTAAAGTGCTTTTGCAATGTGCTATGGAATAGCTAGATCTTATTATTACTGCAATAACACGTTAAATAATAGGACCAAAACAACTTAAGCTTCTGTTCTTGACCCCCAACTCCTTACTGAAACCCCAGGGATTTTCCCCACTGAAATAACCCTTTCCCCTCTTCCCTTTATGCTCGTTTGCTCTTACTGTGCAGCCCTGTGCGGGAGGGAGCATGGTATTAATATGGATCCTGACGCCTCTCCTATGCAAGGGGCACCTTGCTGACAGCTAGTCATGTTACCATGAAGGATGGCACCTCACAGAGCGAACCCTCTAGCCCAGGAATGAGCCCTCACATAGTTATTGAGCTGACAGTTGAAGTCACTTCTGACGTGGCTCAGAATCGGAGAAGGGTTGCTATTATTTTAAGAATTGCAGGGTTCATGTTTCTCAAAGCGAAGGCGGAAAACAGTTCCCTAGAGTGTGTGGGAAAAAACCTTCAACAAGCAGAAAGAACATTTCCTAGTTTAACTGTGGGGATGTCCATCTCCACACGCCGCAGCATCCAGAGAATCGTCCAAGAAAAGCTACCTCGACACCCTACATCCCGACCTCTGTCGTAACAAATCTATGGCCAGAGGCTACAGCTGTTTGCCCCTTGGGCCACATGAGAAACTCCATTAGCGGTTAAGAGACCCTGGGTCACATGCAAATCATGGCACCCAGTCCGGTGGTTTTGATTGTATCCAGTATAAGGCAGTGACACACTATCAGATCCCCCTTAGCTCCTGCATCTGCTAAGTCCAAAGAGTCACTCCGAGACCCTGGGGTTAGTATCCACCGGAGCAGTTTAGTCACAGGCTTGTTCCCACCATGGTTTCATCATATACAGTTGGCTCTTTACCATCTGCAGGCAGGAGGGAGGGAAGCGCTACCTCCCTGCTTTTTCCCTTTCTTTCTGCTCCCCCCTGGCTTCTTTCCCCGAGTCACACCCTAATTAGGTGGCAGCTCTTGCTGCCTCTCCAGTTAGGGGCAGGTTATCTCCAGCCAGCTCTAATCTATCCCCCTAAATGGGAGCTGGCATGACAGAGCGCTGAATCAGCAATCCTTTGCCCAGCACCCTGTCCCACATACACACACAAAAGCACTTACATGCTCTGCTTTCCCCCACAAATAAATCAAACCAACCAGGACCCTAGGTTGCCTTGTACCTTGTGGAGTCATTTACATCAGAGCAAAGAGTGCAAGATGGACCATTCTGATTTGGTAGCGTTTTGGCACACACAAAGCTGATGGGTGAATCCAGGCAAGTGGGTGTAGACACACCCAAAATCTAGGTCCCAACTTTGAGCCGTAACTCTCTACACTTGGGCAACTCCTCCATTGTCTCTCACCCCCTATCCCCACCGGGACACAAAGATTAATATTCCTAACAGTTTATTCCAGCTGTCCATTCTTATTAAGGAGCAGGCTGAAAAAGTTAGGATAGATCTCTTGATTTGTCCAAAAGCCAAGCAACAAGCATTTGACAGGCCCATTTCTTAACCTCCTCATAACAATGATTTATTATTATTTGGGGCAAAGCTTGGACGTCATCCAACCCTTTCAACTCCCCAGAAATATTCCGATTTCAATCTCTCTCCTCTCTTTAATGGCATCCAATCTTTTATTTGTTTGATGAATATTTATGAGGGCTCTGATGAAGAAGACAGATTTGATCTTATTTGCGACTCGGTGGAGGCTCACCAAGTCCAGACCCTAATTAGTATTCAGGCTGCTTAATTTCTTGATTAAATTTTGTCTTACAAATAAAATATTTAAAATTAACTTCCACCTTTCATATAAAAAGGGAGAGTCCTATTAAAATTGGATGATTGGAAATAATACTGGCTGGAGAGGCAGTTTGTGAAAGGCTCTTGGAAGCGGGTCCGTGATTTGAAATGGAACCGTAATTTAGTTGAGGAGAAGCCTTCGCACAGCCTGGGGAAGAGGGATCCAGGCTAAATTGAGATGAAGGAACTTGTGGGGGAGACACGCTGCTCTGATGCGCACATTGGGCAGGGGTTGGGAACCCCACTCTGTACTCCTCTGAGCACGTTATGCAATTCAGATAACAGCAAGAGCTTTTTGGATGGCGTGCGCTGATGAGACGTGTTTTGATTATTCACTCCCACACCCTCTTCCTTCCTGTTCCCATCCATCAGCTGAGCTTATTAGTAACTCTTAGCATTCTCTCCAGCGACCTGCATCTGAGGATCTCAGAGCGCTTCATGAGCCTTCATTCATCACTCAACACTGATGAACAGAAGGTGGGAGGAGAGTGAGCATTTAGTCTCTACATAAAGGCCAGACACCCCAAATCTATACTCATCCCCACACACCTGAGTCTCTTTGCAAGCCTCCTATGCGCATTCTGCCATGGGGAGTGGGAAGTAGCAGTTCTGAGTTTATACCCCAGCCCATAATAAAACATGCAATTTGTCCTTCCCCTCCATAACAGTCTGACATCCCTGCTCTGCGTGACTCACGTTACATAATGACTTCTGGGGGAGGCACCAGATTCGGAAAGGAGAATTTCATTGGACATGCTCTGTGGCAGGGGGGTCTAAGCTCCTGGGCAGCTCATGGATCAGAACGGTTTCAAAGGGGACTATGCATCTTTAAGCGTGACCTCCAAAGCTTCTCTGGATTTGTAAGCTTGACAAGTTTAACCACACTTTACTAATAAAAAATATTGATTTTTAGTTTCCTTGCAGCCTCAAACCTTCCATTGGACCATGTAAATAGCGACAAGACAGCGGCAGGTCTGGTTAGAGTTGTGGGTCTCTTTAAGATTGCCAAGAGTTTTCCAGCTCTCCTCAACGAAAGCGGGCTCAGCTGAACTCCAGATTGGTGAACGGTACCAGCGGCTTTCCTACAACAATTCTACCCTGTTCAATCCAGCTGCTCCTTAGGGAGAGAAGCGGGTGTTAGACACTAAGAAATGATGGTCTCAGCTAGTGTGACCAGATGTCCCAATTTTATAGTGACAGTCCTGATTTTGGGGTTTTCTTCTTATACAGGCTCCTATTACCCCTCATCCCAATTTTTCACACTTGCTTTCTGGTCACCCTAGTCTCAGATCTCTCATGCCAATGTCCCTTTGCCCCACTCTGGGGGTACAAAAGGGCCTTAGAGTGGGAAGAAGTTATTTTAATGCCCCTTTATGCTGCCACTGCAGTATAAAGAGGTCTCTGTGTAACTGAGAGTTCAAGGCAAAATCCTAGCTGGCCAAGGTATCCATGAATAGACTTGTAAGGAACTCTTTACCCCCCAACTCTTCATGTGAAATCAATGCTCACTAACTGTGCTTCTCTGGCAACCCTGCAACTGGTTCTTCCCTCTCCAGCTCTGCTGCCTCCTATCTGCCTGTGAAGTAAGGTTAGGAGATGCATAAATGTCTCTCCTAGTAGAGGAGATTGGCCCTCCAAACAAATCAGAGAGTTCTTATCTTCCAGCACAACCTAGGATAGTCCCATCACCTTGCCCGAGGCAGAGCAGCTCCTTAAGACACTTGGTGCAGGATTCTCATGCTCTGTCATTCCTTCCCCAGGACTATAGCCCAATCAGTACAGGGGATGGAGGGGGGGGTTCTTCCCACCCCTGCTGGGATTGGATCTGGTCAAAAAGGAAACTTATTTTTTCCCTCCAAAGAATTTTACTAAAAAGAGAGGTTTTTTTCACAAAAGTGTTTTAAAGATTTCCTCCCAGCCCTAAGCCCCAGTCCTGTAGCCCCTAAAGAATACAAGTGGCCAACTGCAGGCCTCACCCCCACACTGAGTCATGATATTTGGTGTTCTTCTCAATGCCCAGGCTCCTGGAGTCAGGGGATTACCTGATTTCCTGCTCTCTTTTAAAGAAAAGGTAAATTCCTAACCCGCCTGGATGCAGCAGGAAGCTTGAAAACATGACCTGAATACAGCCTAAAGGCTCAGAAACTAAATAAAATGAGCCCACAATAACTCTTTCTTTTCAAGCTCAGGATTTTTGAATGCTTGGAATCAACAACACTACACACCCCTGTGCTACCCCAGACCTTTTGTCTTAGATATCAAACTCCTCTCCCTGGGAAGCTTTTCTTTCACCTTGCCCCTTTTCCCCAGTTCATTCACTGCACAACTCATACTCTAAGTCTCACCTCACTCTGCTCTTCCAACAGCTGCTACTCCAAACAGATCTCCCTTCTTCTGAGTCCCAGGAAGCTATTTATATAACCTGTCGTCACATGCTCCTGTGATCACATGATGTGGGTCTACCATTCACATCATTTCCCCCTGGGGACTACATCTCCCAGAATTCACTTGGGCCAGCTAAGTTAAAGGCTTAGTGGTGGGGCCTGCTATTAAAAGGTCCACCAGACTCCGTTGCAAATCCCACTAGCAGCCACTTGCAGGATTTGAACCCAGGCACTCCCCTCACAGAAAACAGCCATGCAAGCTACAGGAATAATTTGGTTGGATAGCAACACCAGAAGGTCTTTATCTTGTAAGTGGGTGCACATACCTGCAAGCACTGACCCAAGAGCATACTGTAACTCAGTGGCCAAGTGTAAACTAGAACACAGGTCTCCTAATACCCAGTCTAGTGCTTCATCAACTAAGTCACCCAGTCACTCTCAAGAGAGCTTTCAGCTTTAGAGCTCACCCTCAAAGGCTTCATTCCCTGAGGGGTGTCACACCCCAACCAAGGCCCACGCGTCACTTACGTCTCACAGGGTTTGAATGGAACAGGGCCTCAGTTTGGCCCCTTTGCAGGGCCGAGGCAGTTATCGGGTGCTGCAACAACAGAAGGGGAGTGTGTCTGGGGTGGGCTGGGGGCAGAGCCATAACTTCACCATGCCCCTAAGGCTTCAGCTGTTGGGGAGCCCTGAGCTCCCCTACAGAACAGGCATCTGATAGGTGGCATGAGCCTTCTCCTGCCCCAGAGATATTATACCTGTTCCTGTCTTTCTCTCTGTCTCCCAGTGCAGTTCCCTAGGCAGAAGCCTAGATCTAGATCTACTCAATGATAATCCCCAGGTTTGCCTTGGGGAACTGGCTGTCACCCTAGCTATCTGTGGTGTCCCCTCTATTCCTGCTAGGTAATAGCTCTGCCTGTGTGTGTAGCTTATCAGTTAGCTGGAGACAGAGAATGAAATTATAGCCTTTGCCGATTCCTGACACTAGAACTAGCCTCCCACGCACAGCCCCAGAGGCAAATTCTTCTTGCTTGTATTTTTTTAACCAAAGACTGGTGCAGGGTGAGTCTCTGTAGAGTCCAGTCTACAGCCATGCTATAGTTCACTGTCCCATCAGCATACCTCCTCCCTGCCCACCTCCTGCATGGGGCGAGAGGGGAGCTTGGGGTCTCGGCTCACTCAGGCCCTGGCCTCTGCTCAGATTGCTGCAGCATGGGTGGGGGAAGGGGAAAGGAAAGCAGGTCTAGTGGGCGTTTTGTGCGACATGGGCACCCATCCACCGGTGACTGGACTGAGACCTGACAATCTCCTCGCACTGAGCAGCTGTCACATGGCAAGAGACTTTCCATCACCATCGGCCTGTGCTGGATTTGGACCAGGGAACCTACAGAGGAAGAGGTCCATGTCACCTCAGCAGCCTGCTGATCTCCCCTCTCTACACCCTGTTCTCCTTGCTTTACGCTTCCTAGGGTGACCAGATGTCCCGATTTTACAGTGACAGTCCTGATTTTGGGGTTTTTTTCTTGTATAGTATCAGAGGGGTAGCCGTGTTAGTCTGGATCTGTAAAAGCAGCAAAGAATCCTGTGGCACCTTATAGACTAACAGACGTTTTGGAGCATGAGCTTTCGTGGGTGCATGCATCTGACGAAGTGGGTATTCACCCACGAAAGCTCATGCTCCAAAACGTCTGTTAGTCTATAAGGTGCCACAGGATTCTTTGCTGCTTTTCTTGTATAGGCTCCTATTACCCCCCACGTCCTGTACTGATTTTTCACACTTGCTGTCTGGTCACCCTAATGCTTCCCCTCCAGGCTCAGCAATGAAGCAATTAAAGCCCCCCCCTACCCCCCCTGCATTGGACCAAGGCAGAGACAGCTACAGAAGGCCATCACTGCCCCCTGGTGGCTGTGAGCTAGGCTAGCCAGGCCAAAGAAGTGCTGATGTCCCTCCCAGGAGCCCATTCAGGCCCTGAAGCTGAGGTCGTTTTAACACCAGGATGCCCCGGGTGCGAGGAGGCAGATTGCAGGATGTGATGAGCTATGTTGTTCTGCAGCGGGTGTGCTGCCAGCATTGGCTCTCCCTGTGCACAACTTTGCCATCTGTCACCTACAATATTCCCGCGACAGGCTCACTTGCCCGCATCTGCCTGTCAGTCATTGGCAGTCTGATGCTTTGAAGGGGCCTGGTCGATGCTTCTACCCTAGATAGAACAGCTGATGGGAACCAGGGACACGTGCAGATACCCCCAGACTTCAGGAAAAGTCTGGCTTCACACTCTGTGCTTTGGGTTTGTGACTAATGAAAGTGGGGAGCCAGATGGACGTGCATACACATGGTGTGTATAAAACACTCCCGGACCGTGCTGAGTTTAGCATCATATGTACCAGCCACACTCCCCAGGGTTCTAGAGGGTTAAGTAATGGACGACACAGGCTTTGAGAGGGAGAATGTACAGCTGCTCAGGCCAGCATTGGTTAGACTGCTCCATGTGCCAGACATACCTTGTTTTTGTTTTAGTTTAGAGCCATCATTGTCAAGTGCTGAAGGGATGGCTGGTCTGGTTGAGCCTTGGCTTTGCTACAGGATCTCTGTGTGACCTTGGGCAAATCATTTAATCTCTCAGTGCCCTGGTCCCCTATTTGTCCATTTAAGCTAACAGTGCTTCCTGACCTCCCAGTGGGGTTGTGGGATTAAATCCATTGATGTTGAAGACATGCAAATGGGGGCCAGACAAACTCCTAGACAGGGTAAGAAGGAAGTGACCATTGATTTCAATGGGAGTTAGGTGCTTAAATACCTTGGCAGGTCTGGGCCCTGAGCCTTCATTACCTTTTTAAGGGAGCAAGACCAGTGATTGAATGGGTCATGGAGATTGCACGGCCCTTTCTCTCCTAGGGATGATCCCTGCAGCTGAGGGACAGTGGTGGAGCAGTGTGAACAGAGCATGCCCAATTGATACCAAGACTCTGTAGTTGCTCTGGATGAAGGGAGGACTTTAGTCTCCAGGGGTCTGTCACCAGCATAAGAATCAACTTAATAACGGGGAAAATTAGGACTAGAAACAAAAAAAAACAAAACTTCTGCCCATCTAAATCCAACAAAAATAATTCCACCAATTACCTTTATTTTGTGGACAGCTGAGCAAGTTTATTACAGTCTAACACACAGGGTATCAAATGTAAACAGTACTGCTGCCTGGAATTTGAGACTCTTTGGGTCAGCACCTTGGACAGCTCCTGAAAGGCAACTTCACACACACACACACACACACACACACACACACACACACACACACACACACACTCTCTCTCTCTCTCTCTCTCTCTCACACACACACACACACTTTCCTTTGGTGAGCTGCTGACAGGGCTACTCCAACCCCAAGAAGAGCCACACTTTCTCCCAAACACACACAAAATAAATAACTCTTGTTAATGAAGTTAATCAAGAGGCTGGAATAATTTCAACAGGGAGGGTATTTGACCCTGTATGCACCCACCAAAAATAATAATAAAACAACAGCAATAACAACACAATTGTGTTTTGTTTAAAAACCAAACCAACAAACCCCCTATTTTGTTCAAAGAAATCAACGCATTGATTAAGCTCACTAACGTTCCATCTTGATTTTATTGTCCATTTGTTTTTTAAAAGTTGGTCTTTTTTATTCATTCTTATTTATAAAACAATCCTATTTTACAAAGATTTACAGCTCAGGGCGCGCCTGACATTGATCTGGTGATTAGTTAAATATTAAACCACAATTATTTTGTCTCTTAAAAATAGCACCAAAAAGGGCACACACAACAATAAACCCTCCTCCCCTCCGAACAGAACATCAAAGAATAAGAGAATATTAATAAAAGGCAATTTATTTACTTTAGAAGGGTGTGGAAAGTGGGGAAAATCAGAATGAGGTAATTAATGGACCCTAACAGTAAGTACAAAATATTGGAGTAAACCACCCCTTCACCCCTACTCTTTTGTTCCTCTGGATCTTTCCCCTGCCACAATCCAAGGTATCTGAGCATTTGTATTATATATATATAATTAAATCCCCGTTGGTGCCTTTTATTCCCCTTGTTTGGGTTTTCTCAGGTTGGCCAAGTGCCATCTTCGTACCACAAGAGCATGGATGGTTTTGATACCCAAGCATTAAGGCGTATCATCTATCTTGTTTTCATGTGTTTGGAGTTGCCCATTTCTTTGGTTCCCAGCCCCGGCCTGGCCATGTCTTGAGGGTGCATTGCTGGCTTGGTCTATAAAAGTTCCCGTTTTAATTTTCCCCAAGGATGCTGGCACAGTTCACTCAGTATGAAGGTCCCTTGATGGTGCCTGGTTCAGTCAGGCGCCCTGAGGTGAATGCAGAGGCTCCTAAGCAGGTGGCCAGCTCGCAGAATCCAGGAAGACCAGCAGGCCCAGGTAAGCCAGGTGAGCCTGCTTCTCCAGGGACTCCAGGGGACCCTCGCTCTCCGTCTTTGCCATTGATGGCATGTCCAGGAATGCCAGGGAGACCTAGAATGAGAGGAAACACTCAGTGTCCGGTGGAGGATATTCCAGGACAGGTCCCTCTCATCTGACTCAACAGCCCACTGAAGTCAATGGAAAGATTCTCACTGGTCTTTGGGTTGGGCTGCACTTGTGGAAATTGCCCAGTTCTTCCCAGGCTGGGTACAATTAACTGCCACTGAAATCAATGAACTTCCTGCAGGGGGGAAGTCAGGTCCTGGGACTCTCTCACTTGTCAGGGGATCGTTAGCCATAAACATCAAGTGAAGTTTTAAGCAACCAAGAATCTTGGCATCTTCCCATTGGAGGCCTCACGGGTTCCTATATCAGTGTCTTCTTGCTCAGGGCAGGGCTCGATCTGCTGAGCTGGGAGGATAGGCCGTTACTGGCTGTGCCACCGGGCTGGTCAGGAGCAGGGTTCATCCATAGAGTTGTGTGAGGGGGACTGAGGATGGGAATAGTAGAGGGGACTGTGGTACATTGGCAGAGCTGTTGGGGGCCAAGGACTGGGATAACAGGGAGGAGAGTAACGTGAATAAGGATGGAGGGGCATTGGCAGAGAGGCATGAGGGGAGTCCAGGACCAGAACAGCTGGGGATGTCACTGATCAGGACTGAGAATGGGTTTATGCCACAGAGAGTAGCCTCTGTACTCTTAACCTTCTGCTCCCAAACATCAGAATAGAGGTGTCAGATTTCAGCAACGAGCCTACCTGGGATACCTGGTGGTCCCGGCATACCCTGATGTCCACGTCCGATCTCGCCACGCTCGCCTTTCTCCCCTTGTTTCCCTGTGGAAAAAAAGGGGGAGATTTGTTGTGACTGCAGCGGAAAAGTGATGGCGTAATGCGTCCAAGGAGAGGATCTGGGGGGTACCCTGGCAGGCAGCTGTTGTGCAGGGCCAGAAGAGAACTGAGTGACAATGGGTTGCCAAGAAGGAAGAGGAGAAGGAAGAGAATTCAGCCCAGGAGTGTGTGTGTTTGTCCCAAGGGAGCCTGAGTCTACACAGAGACACCAAAATAAGATCCAGGGTCCAGCCAGTAGAATATATAGGGGTTGTCTAGAGGAAAAAATGGTTTTGAAAATCCCATCATGTGACTAAGCTGACCAATCAAAAATGCCCATTGGGGATTATATAAACAAAATACAACCGGGGGGCAGGGGAGGAATGAAAAGTGTTTTAGCAAAAAAAAAAAATCAATTTTGGGGGAAAATGGCCAACTGTTGTCAATGTTTGTTGTGCAATGGCAGTTTCTAATCAGGAGAGGAGGGCACATGAAGCTGGCAACCCCTTCCCTCTGATCCCCAATGATTCCTCGTCTCAAGGCAGCAGTGCCAGTGTCTCACTCACCTTTGGGTCCGGTATTGCCGATCTGCCCAGGGGCTCCTACAATTCCTGGGATGCCGCGCGGTCCAGCATGTCCATGCGGGCCTTGTTCACCAGGTGATCCAGGAGGCCCTGGGGGGCCGGGCGGCCCCATCATGCCTGCTTCTCCAAGTGCTGCTCTCTTGGCGCTCACTGCCAGCTCTGCCAGCTGCTCTGTAAGGCAGATGCAGGGAGCATTGTGGTGGGGGGCTCAGCTGGGGTTCCCCGCCTCAGGGTGAGAGGGGGTGGGGCCCATGCGTCTACTCACCTTGCAGCATCTTCAAGACCACGTCAACAATATGCTGGTCCCCGGCATCCCGGCCCTGAGAGCAGGAGAGAGGAGAGACGCTCAGAGATTCGGCCGCCTGCTAAACAGAGACTAACGCTCTTTTGCAGCTGCTCGCTGCAGGGCCAATCCCACCCTACCTGGTGATACGAGTTCAGTTGCACTGCATGGGGCGCCCATTGGCTAGGCTTCCCCCACTAATGCAATCAAGAGGGTCTGCTACCATTCTGGGAATCTAGCAGCCACTGGACGGATCATCTCACCTAGCAGGGCTATAGTATTCTAATGCAGGGCTTCTCCACCTGGGGCCTACAAGGACTTCCCAGGCCATCCCTGACCTCCACTCTTTGTTCCTCATAGGTTCAGCTGTAGGGAACTTGTGTGTGCTCAGGGTCTGGGTGGAGTGCTGTAATGGCATGCCCGGAGATGCAGTAGCTGACAAACCAGCCATGTGTCCTACACACTAATATGCCACGTGCTGGCTATGGATAGAACCGAACACACCTATTGGTGGGGAGCATTGCCCAGTGGAAACCTGGCCACTATCACTGCCCCTTGAACGACCTGCTGCTAGCTAGGGACGGGGAGGTCCCTACCTGGGGTTCACAAGCAGGTGTTGGGGATCATGACCACCCTAGCCACCTCATGCTGCTGAATGGGACAGAGATCCGGCGGTGGAAATGTGGGATGTGATATGGAAAAAGCAGAGAAGCCCTAAGCCAAGCGGCAAGACCCGGATCCGCCAGCTCTGTCCGACCTGCAGGCTGAGGATTTGTTGTTGCTAATTTTTTCCCCCTTAAATCTGTGAATTTAGGGCAAAATTCACCCCGTGCAGAGGAGCCAGCACAAGGCTGAGGCATCACTTAAGATGCACTTCAGCCCTATGTTGAGGACTTAGGTAGTGCACAGATGTCAGGGGTCAAACACCCAGAGCAACAATAAACAGCCATTTCAAAGGTGCTCTGAACATGTGCACGTGGCAGGGAGGAAGAAACGCATCCCTTATTTAACCCTGTTGACTAGGCCTGTGCACCGGAAAGCACCTTCAATCCTCCATCCAAAGGGGCCTATACTATCCATAACGGCTGCAATTATTATTACCAGCAGCAAGTTTTAACCCGCTGCCGATGGAAAGAGGGCTCCTCAAGTCAAGCAGCAGCTAAACCTTTGGCACCAGCTCACATTTTCAGATGGGATCACAACTCCCCAGCCCTCCCGCAGTCACCCCTTCCACATAAAACCCGCATTTGAAGCATTGGCTCAAGAGACATGATCTCTCCGCAGTAACCCAAGGATTCAGCCAGCTGGGCCTAGCTCTGAAGTGCTCAGTATTGGCCAGAAGAGGGCACTGCTGCCCAAATCCTATTAAAGATACTTACCTGCCTGGCTCCTACTGCTTAGGACTCTCCAGCCTGTACCCGGGGCCAAACAGAAGCTGCTCCTGCTCCACTGATGCCCGTGAAGCTCTGGCTATTAATGTCAGTGGAGCGGGGTCAGGCCCAGATCCCCGACATTTGTAGAGCTAAATGATGAGACAAAGCTCTGGCAGGTTTCACTTCATCTGCCCACCCACCATCACCATCCTCTTCAACCCCATCCCCACCAGGAGACCAGAGGGTTAATCTCAGTGATGTCCCTATGGATTTAAGGCACATTTCACCCTGGGACATGCAGGGGCCCAGCCGGGGTATGGGGCAGGGAGCTACTCACCGGCACGCCCTGTTGCCCGGGCATTCCTGGCACACCGCGCTCTCCATTGAGTCCTCGAGGGCCTGGGGGTCCTGGGTAACCTCTCACACCAGGCGACCCTGCGTCTCCAGTGGGGCCAGTAAAGCCAGGCTCCCCGCGGACACCTTGCTGCGATGCACACAGAGAGAGAGGATCAGCAACAGGATAATCTGAGGCCAGATGGTCTGGATGCTAAAGATGGAGCCGATCCTAAACGTCAGCACTTTGGGGGAATCTAAATTTGATAGCTGGATGTACAAGCCCAAAAGCCTGGATCCGACCCTTGGGGGCATTTGGATCCTGTTCTGAATGTGGTGGCTGAGGTCTCTCTCTCGCTAGAGGAAACATATTCACACTCCCACCAGAGAGCAAAACACACAGGACTTGGGTCCCGTCCTCAGCTGGTGTCAATCCCTGAAGCTTCATTGAGTTGCACAAAGTTACACCTATTCACATCAGCTGAGGATCGGGCCTTATATTCTTTAAAACAGCTGGTTTCATGAAATCGGGTGTCTAGGCTTATTCTTCTCCTGTCCCTGTGAATCTACAGCTTCCAAGAAGTGCTGGGATCCCTGGAGCATGATGTCTTCTGTGTGTTCAAATGAGAGACATGGCAATAGACACGCTTCCCCCAAGCCAGGCTCTGCTAACATATTTCTCAACCCTGACCCAAAGGGACCCAACCTGGAGCTGACTCCATTGCCTCATTCAGCCCTTGGCCTCTCTGCTGAAGCTTCCAGCAAGGAGGTTTAGTGGTGGCAATGGTGCTTTATGCAATGCAGACATCTCTGCAGTAGGACCTGGACATCAACTGCACATGGCTCTTTCAGCTGCATAGGCTGGTGATGTGGGATGGCCCTGGACTGGGATCATCCACAGACCACTAAGAAGCTTGACTCATGGAACAGGATCATGCCATGCTGAATCCATCCTGGTTCCTCATAATTGTTCAGTTTTCTGAATCTCTTAGAACAATTACAGTGAGAGAAGAGTTCCTGCCTGACCCCCATCCCCTCCCGCCCCCCCAGACTCCATCCAGTGATCGAATGAGTCACAAAGGGCTTTCCGGAGGGAAAGCTGAGAGCAGAGGGGCGGCAAGTTGTTAACTCCTAAATTCACAGTTACTCACCTGACCCTTTGGTCCCGGCTCGCCTGACTCCCCCTAGGAATAGAGGAGAAAGGGAATGTGATTGGTAGACACAGCCACAAGCCCTTGTGTTACTGCTCAGCACCCTCCCCTGGAAGATCATAGAGCCATGAGAGTATTGGGCTGAAAGGAACCTCAAGAAGTCATCAAGTCCAGCCCCTTGCGTTGAGGCAGGACCAAATAAACCTGGACCTTCCCGGACAGGTGTTTGCCTAAGCTGTTCTCAAAAACCTCCAATGATGGGGATTTCACAGCCTCCCTTGGAAGCTTGTCCCAGAGCTTAGCTACCCTGAGAGTTGGAAAGTTTTTCCTCATATCTAACAAATTTTCCTTGCTGCAGATTCAGCCCATTACTTCTTGTCCTATCTCCAGTGGACAGGGAGAACAGCTGATCACCATCCTCTCTACAGCAGTTAGCAGATCCCCCCTCCGTCTTTCTTTTGCAAGACTCAACATGCCCAGTTTTTTAAACCTTTCCTCATAGGTCAGGTCTCCTAAACATTATAGCACCTTTATTGCCCTCCTCTGGAGTCTCCAATGTGTCCACATCTTTCCTAAAGCTGAGCACCCAAAACTGGACACGGGACTCCAGCGGAGGCCTCACCAGTGCCAAGTGCAGTGGGACAGTTGCCTCCTGTGACACTCCTGTTAATACACCCCAGAATGATATTTGCCTTTTCCACAACAGCATCACACTCTTGGGCCATATTCAGTTTGTGATCTTCTATAACCCCCAGATCATTTTTAGCAGTACTGTCACCTAGCCAGCTAGTCTCCATTTTGCAGTTGTGCATTTGATATTTCCTTCCTAAGTGAAGTACTTTGCACTTGTCTTCATTGAATTTCATCTTGTTGATTTCAGACCAATTCTCCACTTTGTCAAGGTCCTTTCAAATGCTAATCCTGTCCTCCAAAGTGCTAGCAACCCCTCCCAGCTTGCTGCCGTCCGCGGAGTTCCTAAGCACACTCTCCATTCCACTATCCTGGTTGTTAATGAGAATATTGACTAGTACCAAGGCAGCAACAGGATCAGCATCTGCCCCGATTGTTGATGGATCCTCTGGATTTCAAGAGGGAGCCTCTGGAAATGCTGCCATGCCCGAAAGCAGCCAATGAGGCCAATGGAACATCAGGATGCTGCACTCTGGTGTAGCAATGTGTGCTGTGGCATGGCTCAGTAATGTTGGAGCAGCATGATGGCATCACAAACACACACACACATATCCACGGGCCAGGAGGAAGCCTTGTCCAGAGGGTACCTTACCTTCTCCCCCTTCTCCCCAGGAAGGCCTTCCACGCCAGGGTCTCCCTACAGGGAAGAAAAACCGAGTCAGTCAATGTGATTCCTCCCCCTCTACCTCCCACCCTGGAGAGAACAATTTCAGTCATGCATCCAGGGCCATCTTTTCAGCTTAACCAAGCCTCTGGCATAAGGCATGCAATTTTGCCTTTCCAATCATTTGCAGATGCTCTAGGTTACTGAATTGGGCAAGTGCCTGATGCGTGGATACAATCAAGTCACTGGAGATCTAAAAGACCTTCATTATATTCAATAATTTGCTGTGCCCATAAAATGAGCGACAAACCAGAGGCCCGTGTTTAAAAGCCCGGCCCTGCATGAAGATTATAAAGAAAGGGGGACGATCCCAAGGATTAGCCATGTCGTGCTAGGTAACACCTCAGACAGTAGGGAGAAAGCCAAGCACCACAGTGGTCAGGAAGGAAAATGTCCACCCCCATGTGCAGCACTGAATAATTGGCCAGATGCATCATCTGAAGCATCTGGTACCAGTCACTGCTGGGAGAAGAACATCAGAAGTTGATGGCCCAGTGCCAGTATGGCCAGTCCTAAATCCCTGTGACCCTTCCTTTTCCTGACCAAGACTTTAAAATAACTCACAGAGAGGATTTTACATGTGACTCGGTGCATGCTGGGATACAATCAGTGGGAATGGCGTTAATTTCTGCTCGGTGCTCAGCAATGCCAAGTGCACCCTACAAACTGGCTCCGCTCTTGGCTTCGCTGCTGAGTTTGCGTGTGCTGTATTAACGGCTCCGGGAAGCCCAGCATGATACCCAGCTAAGAGCCACACTTCCAGGGTTTTAACAGCCACCTGGGATTTAACACACAATGATGGTGACACGGGATCCAAGCCACTGAGCCGTGGATTGCTCAGAAGGTCATTAGAAATGAGCTCCCCACCCGGGAAACACAGTGGCCAGTATCTCTCCAGCCTACAGTCCCCAACCCTAACAGAGTCAGCTTCCCAGAGCAGTCAGAAGGTCAATTACTTACGATGTCACCTTTGGCTCCAATTTTTCCTGGGGAGCCCTAGGCAAGAGAGCAGAGAACAATTAGGACCTGCCTGTGTGATGCCACATCTGTGCCTTGGCCCGAGAAGACAAGGTGTGTTGCCTCATCGGTGTTTTACATCAGAGGCAGAATGGGGGTGGGGGTGGTCAAGACACTAAGCAGGGGCAGAAAGATCCCTCAACCTCTTTCTAAGCAGGACTTTGGACAACCAAAATAACATCCATCCTAAAACCTCCCTCCCAAGTTACACCAGATCAAGTGCTTTGGGTGGCTCCTCCTAGCCCGGCTGGATGCTGTGAATAAAGCAACTTACTCCTTCCATTACACCCAGGCCTTGGAGCCAACTTTTCAGCTGGGCTTCCCTGGGTTTCCATCTTTGTGGGTTCAAAGAACTGCAGGCTCAGTGGTACCTCAGCACTCATTTGCGCTCCCATTTTAAACCACTTGGGCATGTCTGGGCCTGAACCATCCCATGCCCATTGAAGCCAATGAGAAACTTTCCTGTGACTCCAACTGGGTTAGGATCAAGCCTCCATGTTCCTGACTGGGCTTGTAATCAGGGATGGATGGAGCTAAAAACGTGACTGTAATGAACTGCCTGGGCAAGTTCATTGCCGCTCCACTGCTGAGGCAGGACAGCCGACCCAGCCCGCCAAACCACAGGAGGCAAAGCGAGAAAGATTTGCTGGTGCTGGGAGCTGGGCCCAGCCTTCACCTGAGCCGGGAAATTGTATCCTGGGGCCACGCAGACATTCCCATTTCCACAGTATCCAGCCATTCATCCATCCACTGTCCCCAACCACAGATCGAGCAGCTGCATCCACCCACTCACCATATCCACTGTATCTACAGGGTTTCTACAGTCCCCATCACTGTAATCTAAACTTAAATTAAATCTTCATGGGGAGGTCCCATGTGGACTTTATGGATCCCACCTCCCTTCTAATCTTGGCTTTTAGCCTCAGCCCTCATCACTGTCCTGCCCCCAGTCAGGAATTTCATGATGTTACCTTGTCTCCTTTGACACCTGGCAGGCCCTGTGGCCCCGGGATCCCTGGAGGACCTTGCTCACCTTTCGATCCCTGGAAATCAAGGAGAAAGAAAGGAAGAAAGAAAGAAAGGTGTGTGGATGAAACCAGCAGTAGGAAAGACACAGATCTTCAGGGGCGGGGCAGGTGGCAGCTCTGGTGAGGAGAGCGGGGTCAAGAGTAAGTTGCGGCTGTTTATTTGAATCGGATGCAGCTATGTTCAAGGCTACAGCGAGGTATATAGTGAATGAATGAGTGCATTCTAGACTAAGAACACAAGAACGGCCAGACTGGGTCAGACCAAAGGTCCATCTAGCCCAGTATCCTGTCTGCTGACAGTGGCCAATGCCAGGTGCCCCAGAGGGAGTGAACCTAACAGATAATGATCAAGTGATCTCTCTCCTGCCATCTAGACTGCTGAGCCACTGGACCCATAACCCCAGCTTTCCCTCTTGTGATGGTGGGAACAGTAAAGCGGGGCCTCCTGTGCCCGGTGCAGCGTGTCCCAGATGCTGCCCAGACCTAGGGAACCCAACAGTCTGTACCACGACGAGTTTGTGGAAACCTCAGGCACAAAACTCCAAGGGGAGGTGTAACTCCCATGAACACAGCACCACGCGCTGCAGTATCCAGGGGAGGCTGATCCACCCCTCCAGGCATGTGTTCACCCTCTAGTGACCATGGAGAGGAGGAGAGACCCCTCTGAGTGGCATGGGCTGTGTTTCCTTTGCATCCTGCATGCCAAGATCCTTCTGCCTCCCTGGGACGCTCTAGCTCTCAGATGAGTTATCTCAGAAAAGGCGGGGGTGCTTCAGAGCCCGCCCTGCAGTCAGAAACTGCCCAAGAGCAGAAAAACACACTCCCTGCTGCGTGTCCTTCTCTCTCTGGGCTGGGGAGGAGACTCACTCCCCGCTTTGGTCAAAAACACACAGCCGGCCATTCATCCCTGAGTGATTCTCTCCTGCTGCCTAATCCCCTCGCTCTGTCTGGCCACTCACAGCAGGGGCTGTGCTGGCTCAGTCGCCCCTCCATGTTAAACTGCTGGGGGCGGGGGCAGGGGAAATCGTCCTGGGGTCTGAGCCAAATTTATGCCTCCATCCCAATTAGGGCACGTGCTGGTTTTTTCAAAATGCACCCTGGTGTGCAAAGGCCAAACCTTCCAAGATATGGGGCCTCTGTGTCACATGCAAAACGTGTGCGGCCCTCCAGCACAACTATAAGTGCTACATGGAGCCTACATGTAAGCACAAGTGTGGATAACCGCAAAGAGCAGCCCTCTGCACTGAGCCATAGGAAGTCTCGAGTCCACCGCATGCCTGGCTTCCTTGCTCTCCAGTGCGGGAGGCATAAAATACTAGTCACGATACCCAGCTCTTATACGGCACTTTTCATCAGAAGACCTCAAAACCCGTTATGTAGATTAGCAGCAGCATCCCCATTTTACAGATGGGGCAGCTGAGGCACAGAGAGGGGCTGTGACTTGTTGAGGGTCACCCAGAAGGCCGTGAATGGAACCCAGAGCTCCTGAGTCCCAGTCCAGTGCACTATCCACTAGACCACACCACCTAGGGGTGTGGATGCCTAGGGGCAAGGTGTGGGTAGATTGCGACAGGAGACACAGGATTAACCCCTTCCTGCTAATGCATCCCTCCCTTCCATAAGTAGCTTCACTGCCAGGCTGCAGTATCTGGGTCCCCATCCACCCTGTGCTCCTGTGTGTGGCACAGTGCACCTGTGCTGGGCAGGGTCAAGCAGGATGTGTGTGGCACTGCAGGTGCAATCCTTACAATGCACTTGGTAAACGGCCTCAGAAGGTAATTGCAGTGCAGGCCACCGTCAGAGATGTGCCAGGGTCACATTGCGGATTTCTTCTCCCTCCGAGCAATGCATGTAAAACCTCTGCCACTTCCAAACGACAGGGAGATACCAGAGCACCTAGCCCAGCCTGGGAGCTGCAAACCGAGCAGGACTCTTCCTGCTCCGTTGATCCCCCTGGCACATGCTGATTCTGGACCCCAAATCCAGAGAGCGGCTCTGCTGGCCACTCACTTTGCAGGCCCGTCTGCTGCTACATTGGCCTTGTAGTGAGTGGTAACAAACCTCTGTTCCACTGGTGATCTCAGCAGACCTGACTCGGGATGCCCACTGTGTCCTCAGTTCTCTGCCCGACAGTGACCCTCCTCTGGCTACAAACCCAAGCCAAGCAGTGCGATCCCCTGCACCGAGTTATCCGGGGGGTTCAGAAAAGTGCCTCCCTGAACTCGAGCCCTGGACACTAAGTTTTTGCTGGGGTCAGGGAGGAGGAAAGGGTAGAGGACTGTTTCCTTCCCCAGGGTCTGGCTCTGGATCTTCGTGTGCGCACACAAATGCAATCAAAGCCACACTCACCTCTTTCCCCTGGAGGCCTTGGGGACCCACCGGGCCCCGCTCTCCCCGATCGCCCTGCAGAGAGGAAAGAAAACAGGACCGATTGGAATAGCCAGGGCTGCCAGTGCCCTTCTTGCACCACCTGGCTAATCTCTCCACATCATTGCATCCCCGCCTTTCACGCTTTGCACACAACTCTCCTCTGCCTGCACCCCTGCCTACACTCCCAACCCCACCCCCACCGCACCCTCCTTAATACCTGGCATCCCACGAACCGGGGTTCACTCCAGCTTGCCTTCCCCTTTCCCCAGGCTTGGGCACCCTGGGGAAAGGCTGTAGGAGGGGGAGATGGGGCGAGCTTGCATAGGCAGGCTGGGTTCCACACCTGTGCTTGCAATGCCCTCAGCTCTCACCCTTTCCCCATTTTGGCCCCACTCTTCCCACAGGCAGATCCCAGATGCAGGGAATCCCCCGGGGGGCTTGGCTGCCTTACACTGTAATAACGTTTGCCCTTCTAGAGCCCCTTTCACCCGTAGCTCTCAAAGCAAGTTACAGACATTAAGGAATTAAGCCTCATTACACCCAGGTGAAGGGGTATGGGTTAGACCCAATTTACAGATGGGGAAACTGAGGCATGGATAGGGGCAGGGACTTACCAAGGATCGAACCCAGGAGTCCCGACTTCCATTGTCTAAACACTCAAACACATTCCCACCCGGATCGAGGGATAGAACCCAGGAATCCTCGTTCCTGGTCTAACTATTACTGTTACGCAACATGACGCTCCCTGCCAAAGCCAGCAGAGAAGCCAGGCCCACATTCCCTTGCAGCTTTCTAGACTTACCTTCATCCCGGGGACACCCTGTGGCCCTGGCTCACCTGCAGGTCCAAGTTCACCCTAAGAAAAGAATCCAGTGCAGGGCCTGACTATTGGGAAGTGAGAGAACAACACGGCCTCCTGCCACTCAGCTAGAGATCTGCTGGAGTTACAAGGGGCAGCAGCTGCCCATCACCTCTCTTAGTACTCAGCTGCAATCATTCACCCTTGGGTGCTTTCCACAGGCAAATCACATGGGGGAGTGGCATTCTGTGACTTCCCTGTGCCCCTCCTTGCCAGCCGCACCTGCCGTTTGCAGCAAAGCCAGACCTTTAATTCACGCTATTTAATTCAGGGCACCAGGGAATGCTAAATTGGACCTATGGCCGGGCCACAGGGGCTTCTGGGTCACAGAATATGGCACTGGGGCTGGGCAGGGCCCAGGGGGCTTTGGGTAACAGAGAACGTGGCACTGGATCTGGATCTGACATTCTTTTTGTAAGTTGATAGGATTTTAAAAAGCCACCGTACACCCTGCCTCCCCCATGGCTTTATTTCAGCCCCTGGGACCGACACAAGAGCTTGGAGATGCGGCCAAAGCCACACCCACAGCTCCAGATCTTTTGCAAATAGTGAAGGGGGGAGAAGGGGGGGTGGAAGCATCTGATTTTTGTTGTCAACTTAATAGAGAGACAAAGAAAAGAGTCTCTTTACTTACCATTTTCCCAGGGGCTCCAGTGATTCCTGGAAGGCCACGGGCACCTGGTTCGCCCTGTCAATGAGCCAGAGACGAGATTCATTGTTTGTATTATTATTCGTGTCTTGTTACTGGCTAGAAGCCCCAGCCATAGAGCAGGGCCCCATTGTGCTAGGAGCTGCACAGACATGGAACAGAAGAGTTTTCAGTCTAAGCAGAAGACAAGTGACAGACAGACAAAGAGGGGAACCCAAAGAAACAATGAGACAACCATGACAGGCTGTGGTCTCAACACACCCGTGGCTTAATCATTGCAAAGATTTGATAAGCATTAAGGCAAAGGAGAGTTTTAAGGAGGGGTCCGAAGGAAGACAATAAGGTCATTTTGCAGATGCTCACGGGGGAGCTGTTCCCCTGTGGGAGGGGCAGCATGGGGGAAAGCACAAAGGGGCTTGGTTGGAAATGTAACAAGTGGCAGATGGAGGCTGGCAGCATGGGCCGGATTGGAGGTAGAAATTGACTGCTCAGTCGTATACGGGAGATGAGAGATAGGTGGGAATAGGCCGTGAGGCCAAATACAAGTAATGTTTGAGGTGATGGAGAAGGGGGAACCAATGGAGGGTTGACATGGTCCGAGCGATGAGCTAGGAGAAGGATATTTGCAGCGCGGTTGTATTTATATTTACTGGTCGGTTTGTTCCCGGGGCATAAAGGATGCCACACGGCCTCTAGAGATGTCCAGACACAACTTGTAGAGGTCATACAGATGGACATAATCATTTGAAGAGAGAGGCTGACAGTACCAGCATGCTGCAAGGAGGCTCTTTTCACTCACCTTAACTCCTGGGCCGCCTTTGGCCCCAGGCTGGCCTGGCAAACCCTGGGGAAACAAAACCAAGTTAGTGACTGCTTGTACGTCACCGGACGTAACGTGCATGTTGAACTGGCAATTCCTGAGACACAGTCCTGGCAACTTTGAGGTCCCCATTGAAGGAAGGGAAGTGTCTGATTTACAGGACCTCAGTGAAGGCCAATGGAATTCAGCCTGCAGGGCGGCAGGGTTATTACAGCCTCCAGGAATCACAGACTCACAGAAATGAGGGCTCCAGAGGTCACCTAGCCCACCCCCCCCGCAGGAGTAAGGATGGGATTAATGTATAGAGTACACAGGGTATAGAAGCCAAAAGCTGGCAAAAGATGTGAGAAGCCAAACACAGGAACGGGCAAATCTCAGAAGGCTTGGGTTGAATAAGAACGAACGTTCAGAGTCTTCTCTAAACCTCTTGAGCTGAAATCTCCTGAGACCAGCCTTCCTGTACAATGAATCCTGGCTTGGACAACCAGGGACCAAAAAACCCAGGTGGCCTTTTGATAACGGTGAAACAGAATGGGCCGCAGATGCCACGAGAAAGCTTCTCTCTCACAGCATCTTACCACTCCTGCTTCCAGTCCCCAATGCCATCCAGAAGCACCAACGCAGTTGCAAAAATGGAGGACGATAAAGTTAAATTGAACTTTTTTGGACTTCTAGAAACGTTCGGTTTGAGTTCTGGACAAAGATTTCAGCCAGTTTACCCCGGATCAAAATTCAAGGCCAAATTTTGAGCTAGTCTCAACCTGGGGCTTGATTCTCCTTTCACAGACATGTAAATCAGAAGTAACTCCACAGAGAGCTGATTCTGCTCTCACTTACACTGTGTGTGAATGAGTGACTCCACTGAGGTCAGTGCCTTCTGATCTGACTTACACTAGTTTTGCACTGACTTTGGCCGAGTTAGTCTTCGTTTACACTGAGTGTAAGTGGGAGCAGATGGCACAGAGGTCTGAGAAAGGTGAAGCAGGAAGAATGATGGGATGGAAATCTCAAGGCCGTGAAACAACATCTGCACCAGAAGAGATGGAGTCACCCTTCGGGTGGGAGTTCACACTAGCCGTGGGCCATATCTGGGCACCGCTGGATTAGGGAAGGATCAGATCTGGGTCCAAAATTGGCAATTTAGGCTGATTTGTAGTTAAAGGAGATTCCAGATTAACCATTTCACTGCCGGTCCTCCAGTGCTGCTGCATCCTGTACAACACTAATGCCCAGGGCAACACTGGAGATGCACATTACCTGGCATACCAAGTGCATTCAGCAGCAGGGAAGCAGTTATGGGATGTCAGCCGCAGGTGAAATGAGATAATCCTGTCTGGTTAGGGATGGCTCCTGTACTCCGATACTTACGGCTAATCCTCGGTGGCCTGGTGACCCAGGGCGGCCGGGCTGCCCTGCGCTCCCCTGCAAGGGACATGACAAGCCGTTACTGGGAGGCAGCAAAGAACAAAGCAATTGGAGGCGATTGGGGGCTGGGAGAGCACAGCGCACACGGGCTGATTTGGGGATAAGGCCTGAGAGCTTCTGCTGCTCCAAGCAGGATGAGGGGAGAGCGCCCCAGGATGGGAGAGTTTGCAATGCAAAGGAGCAGGAGCATGCAGTGGCAGTCACAGGAGAGTGTCCCAGGCAGCTCCTCCCTTCAAATGGCCCCACAGAGGAGGCGGTATGGGCACTCCCAGCACTCCAGAAAACTCTGGGTCCCTATAAACACCCAACCCCACCCGCAGTGACCCCAATCGGAGGTCACCAATGGGGGGAAATTGGGGGCGCTCTCCTGGGAACCATCCGTGTGCAACTCAGCATCCATCCAATGATGGCAAACCCCATGGCACCCACCAAGGTCAAAGATGCCAAAATCCTGGCCCAGGGTGCTGGTCCCCTCTCTGCACCCAGGAGTAGCAGTGCCCTGTCGTGCTGGCCAAGTGCCCCTGGTTTCCAGCAAGCACTCGACTGACACATGGTGCACGTTCGTTCCCCACTGCCATGGCAGACTGAAGGCAAGAGACTCGGGAGGCTGGGGCTGCCTGATCCCAGCCACAGGGAATCTAACAAGGAGCAGGGGAATTGACTGTCCAATCTGTACAGGGGCAAAGAGAGACACTGGGAAGTATGGAGGAGTGATTGGAGATATCCTGATAGTACTCAATCTCTCCTCCCACCCCCCACTCCCTCCTGGCCTCTCACCTTCACGCCAGGGATGCCGGGGGTCCCGTCTTTACCATCGATGCCAGGGGGTCCCTGCAAAGGAGGAGGAATGGTCACTGTGAGAAAGTTGCTGGGGGGGCGGGGACAAGTTAGGACCAATCTGCTCGGAAGCCCAGATGTGCAGAGCCTCTCAGCGGAGGAGCCAGGCGGACCACGGAGAGGAGATCTGGGGACAGCTGCCTAGGGGCCGATGCCCTTTGCTGCAGGCGTGGCCACCCCACCTTATAGCAACACCTTCTCTGCCCCCCTCGCTAGCAGCTCGCAGGGAGTGGGACAGGACAGAGGGCACCCCAAACAAAGAGATGCAACTGGCTGCAGGTTGTGATGCAGGGGGAGCAGAGGGGCAGGTAGGGAGAGGGGGATCCCCAAGCCCCTTGGGAGAGAAGCAAATCGGGGCTGACTGAGGAGCTTCGCCTCCTGAATCCAGAGCGGCTGGTGCAGCCATATGGGCAGGAGCTTGTCTGCGAGGCCCTGGCCCAGCACGGAGCAGAGGACAAAGGCAGGGGCTTCTGGGAGCGAGCACTGTAAGCGGGTAGGAGCAGTGCAGAATGGGGCTCAGGGCAGCACCCACTGAGTCTTTGCCTAGCAGCCAGAGGAGAGGGCTCTGATGGATGGATGGATGGATAATAAAATGCTCCTTCCTCTGGGTTCAGGCCCCAGCCTTCCCCACTGCTTCAGCAAGATGCTCATGCTAAGGCTCTCTGCCTGAATCCAGAGATATGCTGTACTTACGTTATCCCCTTTGGGGCCCATTGCTCCCTGGGGACCCCTGAAACCACGGGCACCCTACAAAAAGGGAGACCAAGCGTTATTTTACCATCCCTCTTGGCTCTGGAGTCCTGGGGACATCAGCACAACCCTAGTGGATCAGGTTGTGGGTTCTGCGCCCCGTCTTTAGGGGGAGTATTAACCCATGCAGAATCAAGGGCAGGTATCACAGCACAGCTGGGTCGCAGGGGGTGAGAAAGGAGGGGAAACCGGACCTGATCTGGGGCTAGGTGAGAAACGATTCTCCCATCCTCCACCACCCAGCCACCCGCTTTGGAGGCCTGGAGCCCCCATGACCGCAAGAATAGGAAACTGAACATCTGGGAGCTGCAGTTCCCAAGCTACCCGTGCAGGCAGGGCTTAGGGTGGTAGTAAAGGAAGTCAGATGACTTGGAGCAATTTCAAATGCACAAATCTTTATTTTGATTCTTCCGTTGTCTGGATTTTACCCCCGGGAGGCCTCTAATCCCCTAATCCTGTTCGCACGGGATCTGAGTTGATGGCATTTCTGATCACGCTGTGGCCGTGGCAAAGACCTTGAATCAGGTTGAGGGACTGGGCAGCTGGGGGCAGGGCAGGGGTACTGCAATCTGCAGGACCTCTCAGGTCCATTGTTGCCCCATGGGTTGTAGGGGTATTAGGAAGGGCCAGAGGGGTTTGGAGCTGCTAGAGCCTCTCCGTTCAGGGAAAGCACTCAGCAGCTTTTGGAGAGCTAGGTGAAGCCACCAACTTCCTGACAGAGGCAGCTTCCTTTCTTGTCCTGGAGCCAAGTCTGGCCACAGAGTTACATGTTGCCTGTATCCATGAGAGCAGGGCTGTGTTAGGTATGTTAACTGACCCTCCACCCAGCAGATCCAGAATCAGGACTCTATCACCTGGCTTGTGAAATGAGCTGGGCTTAGGAATGGCAGAGGAGTCCCTACTGGCTGTTCATCCATATCATAAAACGATCCGCCACTCTGCTCGGGAGAGGCGTTTGACGGGAATAACAGCTCAGGGTTGGGAGTGCATTGGCAGAGCTGTTTGGGGGAGCCCAGACTGTGATAGCATGGGAGACCGGGGCTTAGGACAGAGAGGCGTTTGGCAGAGCCATGTGTGAGGAGCAGGTCTGGAACATCAGAGCTGGAGGCACATCTGCCCATAGGTGAAGCATGAAGCACTTCTTCAGAGATGTGAAATATGACCTGGGCATAAGGCATGGCCACCTCTGAAACCCAGTGCAGACACCTGTGCACAGAGCACACACCTGCACAGGGGTGGCAGTTAAGGGAGGCTCAGCGCATGTTAGGGTAACACAACGCAAGCATTAAACTGCTTCCCTCTGGGACGGTACCTTTCCACGCGCGAATGAAAGTTTACTTACAACGTCTCCCTTCTCACCAGCTCTACCAGGTGGCCCCTTAGGGCCTTCCTCGCCCTACAGGAGAAGGGAAATAAGCAAAGGCTTAATAGAGCTGTTCCAGGCCACAGGCCTGCCCTGCCTCACAATCCATCACGGAGTGTAGACAATGCCAGGTGATCAGCTAGAACAAGGGCTTATATTTAACAACAAGACCGAGGCACTTTTCATCAGCCAATCTCCAAGGAAGTCAATATCATCGCCTCCATTTGTTAAATGAGGAAACTGGGGCACGGAGCAGTGAAGCAATTTGTCCAAGATCACTCAGCAGGCCAGAGGCAGAGCCAGGAAGAGAACGCTGGTGTCCTGAGTCCCTGGGCCGGTGCTCCATCCACTAAGCCACACTGCATCCTGTTTATTTAAATTCATCCCCCTTGTAACAATGTACACAGACGGGGATGAATGTTGCTCCCATTTAGGCCAGTGGATTCAAAGGATTTGCACAGGTGCAGCTGAGCGAAGGATTTGATTCACAGACACTTCACTGAGACGGAGGCTGCGGCTGCGATGGATACTCTGGAAGGAATCGGCACTTCAGGGGCAGTCGATGGTGTCAAGAAATGCACTTGGCCTGGCTTTTCCGGGCTGGGGATCTTGGTTTTATTCTGCATGGGTGTCCCTGAGCTTTCACTCACCATGGTGGGACCTACCCTTTGGGAGGATTACAACAGGGCTCTCTGCGAGTCAGACAGGATCTGACACATACATATAGTCATTGCAGCAAACCAAGGAGAGAGGGGAAAGGACTTACCGGCATGCCAGCAGCTCCAATAGTCCCAACCATTCCCTTATAGCCCTGGGGACCCTGCAAAGCAGAGCACAAGTTTAGATCACTGACATGTTAGGAACTGTCCTTCCCTAGCACATAGGAGCCGGGTCAGCATGTGAATTCCCTTCCCCCGCCCCAACCCCACCACAATGCTCTTAAACATGGATGTCAGTGACGCTCACAAGGGTATTGAATGCTGGGAGTTCAGCAACAAGCAATGATGATGATGATGATACTCTGTGCCACACTCCCTGCTATGGGTCAGGGTCATTACCCCATTTTACAGATGAGAAAACTGAGGAACAGAGCACGGAAGGGACTCGACCAAGGCCACACAGCAGATCAGTGGCAGAGCCAGGAACAGAACCCAACAGTCCTGACTCCAAATGCCCTCTTCTAACCACTAGATCACACCCGCCTCCCAGAGCTAGCAGAGCCTGACTCCGAGACCACGTCACCCTGCTCTAACCAGTGGACCCCATTCCATCCCTAGGGATCCATTCCTTATTGCAAAGCATGGGAGCTGTTTAACATGTCCCTGGGATGCTTACCGTCTGGCTTTTTGGTCCCGCCATGCCAGGGTAACCTCTCAGGCCCTGAGGACCCTGTAAAAGCAAGAAAAGAAGCAAGATTAGTCAGGATTGGTCAGATCTTGCACCCAAACCAGGGTATCTCCCTGCAGAACACCTCTGCCCAGGAATAAAGGATTCTTTTTAGAAGTGTTATTGGAAAATACTATTTTTGTGCTAATTATGAAACACTTGCTGAGCCCTCCATGCCCTGCAAGTGCTGCCAATTTCCACCCATGCTCCTCCTAGCTGTCAGTTTATTATTATTAATGGATCAGAGCTTGCAGTCCTTACTCTGGCAAAGCTCCCACTTGATTTCAGAGGGATTTCGCCTGCCTCAGGACTGAAGGATTTGGCCTATTAATTACTTTTCCTCTTTGAAGTGTTAATTAATCATGAATTAATTAATCCTCCCAACCCCGCTGAGAGTAGGCGCTATTATCCCCATTTTTAGATGAGGGAAACTGAGGCACAGAGAGGATTTGCAACTTCCCCCAGCTCACAGAGGGAATCAGTGCCAGGATCAGAGGCAGAACACAAGAGTTCCTGGCTCTCAGGTCTGTGCTCAGACCCAACCTCTATGGTGAATCACTGTTTCCAATCAATTTCATGGGAGATTAAAAGAACCTCCTACGCTATAGCTGGAAAATTAAGCCTATTGATTTTCCATTCACTGGTCATATAAAACACAAGCTGTTAGTGCACATTTCTTCCCTGGTTGTAAACAACATAACCAGGATGATACATTCCTGTCTTCTCTACACGGGAAGTGAGACGAACTTGCTTGCTTAAAAAACCCCCACAAGATCTAGGAAAGGAAGGGTCACATAAAAGATTTGCAAAATCTATTTTGTAAACTGAGTTGGTATGCTGCATTCTGTATAGAGCAAAACATTAGAGGTGACTGGACACAGGGAAATATAGTGCAATGCACTGGCTGCTGGCCATATGCACCACTGCCCTCTACTGGATGGAATCAGAACATCTCAGCTGTGTGTCAGAGGACCTACACTGCAGACAGAGATTCTCCTTTAGTGAAAGTGGCAGGACCCTGTACATTTGGAGCAGGAGAATATGCTGTGGCGATGGTGTGTGGCACAGTGAAAAATGTGAATGCCGTGAATGTGTTACATTGGGAGCAATCAGCTGGCTCTGAGACACATTTCACTTCCATCCGCCTCACTGACTAGAGGGGGAAGGCAGAGTCTTCTCAAGTCCTGACGAATCACCGTGTTGTATTCATGCCTCTTAAGGGAACGTATTTGCCCCCTCAACTCTTCCCATCTCCCCATCTCATTTGAAGCAGTATCTGAACGGGAAGCCCAAAGTAACAACAGCATTCTGTATTCACAGCTCACAGCATTAGCACGATTGTAAGACACAGGGCCAGATTCTGATCTCTGATATGCTGGCATAAATCCAGAGCACCTCCATTAACTTCAGTGGACTTACAGCAGCATATCTGAAATCAGAACTGGGCCCACCGTATTTCAGTGGAGAACAGATCACTCTATTTTAAATCAAGGAAAAGCAAACTAGATGGCTCCAGGGCAGGGGGTGAATAATTGGCTACAAAGCCTGTCACTGCCAAAAAAACTGGCTCAGATCTGTCCTGGACTGGCAGCAAACAGACGGCATTACTATTCAGGAGCTTGGATGAAATGAGTAGGAGATGAAATAATAAGAAAGAAATATGGCTCCTTGTTGGATAGTGAAGCACTAACAACACACAGCGTCTATACAGCACAGTTTATCCACAGATCTCAATGCGTTTTACGCAGCAGAGTCAGTTTCATTTATCCCCATGTTAGAATGGGGGACAATGAGGCCCAGAGGGAGGAAGAGCCCAGGGTAACCACTGCCTGAGTGGCAGAGCCAGGAATAAAACCCAGACGTCCTGACTCCCAGCACAGTGCCTATCCCTTTGCCTCTTTCATCTACCCCCTTGGTAGTAGGCTCAGCGGGGAGACCGAGGACTGCACGGGCTCAGAGCCCGATGTCCTTCCTCTCCCTCAGGTGGGGTTGGAGGCGTTTCAGTGACACACACTGTGTGTGGGAACCTCCCCTGTTCTCACTGTGCTGGGTGTAAATAGAAGACTTCGGACTCCAGGGCTGCTCGAGATGTCTTCAGCCCCTCCAGGCCCTGGCTGGCATGACTGAAAGCCCATCCAGGACGAGGGAGCTCTCTGTGGCTGAGGGCTTTTTTCTAGTCCCTTGTTTGTATAGTTCCTCTGGGCCCTCTCCTGACTCCTTCAATTCCTTCTCATGGCAGTGGGCGCTGTGGTTGCTGTCCTCTTGGGATCCCTTGCTCTGACCCCGTGACCTACATCCTCATTTTTTCATCCTTTGTCTCCTGTAATCAGCGAAGTTCTGGGTTCTGTGGCCCCGCCCTCTCAGGAGGTGGGGCTTTTGTTGGCTCCACCCCTGTGTCCCAGGACTTGAATGGGTTGCAGAATCCCTAAGCACCGCCCCAGAGGGCCACGGGAGACTGAGGCAGACTAACCCCCTAACAGCGAGATGGGTCAGCTGGGCCATGGGGAGCTATGCTGTGCTGGACTCAGGGGAGGGACGGGGGAGGGTGCTCCCTAAACGTCTAGTGTGACAAATACATGAATCCCCTGGGCCGTGAGTCTAGGTCAAAAGCACCAAGCGATAAGAACGGTAAATTGAAGTAAATACGTTACTGGAGGGCCGGGGATGCCTTGTTCTCCGGAAATGCCCATGTCGCCCGGGGGGCCCTGGGAGGAGCAGGAGAGAGGAGAGACGTCAGTGCAGGGAAGGCTCTGCGAGCTGGCTCCAGACCCTGGCCGCTGAGGTATAAACCGCCCAGAGCCCCTCTGTCCCCCTGCACGGGACCCGAGGAGGGACAGGGATGGGGGATGGGATTCGAATACCCTGGGGAGGATGGAGGACCCATCCCCAAGCAGCCACTCAGCGCTGGGAAGAGCAGGCAGCCTGGGACACACTATGGGAAGCTCCAGCTCCATTTACTGGCCCTCCTGATGCAAGCCTGGGGGCAGGGACCCCTCTCTTTCCCCTACCCCTCACTCTTATTCCTCCTAACCCCCAGTATCCCCTTCTCCCTCTCTCTCTCCGGGTGCTTTTCTCTCCTCACTGCCTCCTCTCTGCCCTCCCCATCCATCCTTACTTTCTCCATTCTTCGGTCTCTCTTTCCCTCCAGACCCCCAGCTCATCTCCGCACAGGGGAGAGCAGAGATTCCCCCTCCCTCTGCCCAGGACGCCTGGCAAGGGGGGCTGTACTCACCGGCCTGCCCTGTCTGCCAGATTCCCCGAGGGCACCGGGGCGGCCTCTGTGTCCCTACAGGAGAAACGAGACCATGATTAAGGCTCCCTGAGTCCCGCACTCAGAGCGGTTCCCCTGGTGGTGCGCTCAGCATCTGCCCTGTAAATCCCCTGTGTGTGGGGTATCACGCCCACATGGGCAGGTGCTGCAGGGCTTTTGCACACAGGCAGAAGCTGGACGGGGGGGAATGGGGGCATTTTCCTGCTGCAGCCCACCGTATCCTTCCATCCACGAGGACGACACAAGGCAGCTGAGGACCACAGAGGGCAGCAGTAGACAGCTCACCTCGGCAGACTCTTTTACCTAGCAACAATTTATGTAGTGTGGGCGCTGAAGGCAGAAACCGTTTAATTTGGGTTGTTGTTACTACTTCGAGCCAGAGGGGCACAGCAGCACCCCTAGTTCCAGCACCTTTGCCAGGAGGGGGCTGTGCAAAGCCAGCTGGGCTTGGGGAGCCCAGCAGAAGCACTGGGCCCTTTGGAAGCTGGCAGGAGTGCGGAGGGGAGGTCCCCGAGCCTGCGTCCTCAGTGTAACACTCTAGCCGGCTGGGGGCTGGATTCCGGAGAGCAGTTCATGCACTCACTACGGTCTCCAACGGAGAGAGAAGCAGACCCTTTAGACCCTGTGTGTCCGTCCAGCGCCCTAGCTCAGTGGGGTCCCAGTCCACAATGCGGGAAGTCAGTGTTGCAGTAATACAAATAAGAGCTCAAGAACTAGAGGCTGCTGCATTGAGGTCCCCAGTTCAGTGCCTCGGGCAGGGGTGCTGTTATCTTACCTTCAGTCCCTGAAGTCCCTGGGGACCTTTGGGCCCTGGCGGGCAGTTGGTTGGACACTAAGGGTGGGAGAAAGAAAAGTGGCTTGTTTTAATCAGATAACAATATTAGGCCGTAGAGGAGCGGCAGTTTGGGTGCACCCAACACTGGGGCTTCATGTGAGTGGAGCAGGGCTGCAGAGCCGGCACTGAGCACCCACGCTGGGCTGGCCCGATAAAGCTCTTGAGGGAAATTGTAGAGTCACTTGCCTCTTGCAGGCATTTAATTCCAGGCCTTCCTAGCTCCGTATTATTAGCACAGCCCAGAGCGAATGCCCTGCACGTCCTTCTGAGCCCGCCCGCTGCTCTGGAGAGAAGCTCCCTGCCTGTCTCCTTCTAGGGGGGCGTCTGTGCCGCTCTGTGAAATCACAAGCAGAATGCAGCGTAGGATGGGACCAGGGAGGTGGGGGCGATCCCAGGCAGAGGGGTAGGGGAAGGCTGAGCCACAGATCCGCAGCCCTCACCCTCAGAGTGGCAGACCTGCCATCCCCTCCCACTGAAATCAGCAAGAAGTCCTGGCGCTGACTTCACTGGCCATCGGACTGCGACTCTTGGAAAGAACTCGCCACGAGTCAGTCACAGGGCTGGGGGAGTGCAGAGAGCCAGGCAGTCACCGTGAGAAATACCCCCCGGGAAGTAAATATTTCCCCCCTGTGCATGGCATGTGTCTGCCTGCGGAGCGGTGGAGGCCCACCCTAGTGAGGACAAGAAGGAAGGCAGGGAGCCACTGCCAGGTTACAATGGGGACACCCGAGCTGTATAACTAGCCACCTGCCAGCGACTCAAGGGCTGGGGGTAGCCCATGCGGCTAGGGCAACTCAGAGCCGGCTCCGTAGGGACACGTGGCTTTCTGAGGGGTTCAGCCCTGCTTCTGTACACCCAGCCCAGGGAGCCAGGTGCACTGTCAGCCCCCACAGCAGGGCCTGACCTGGTTCTGTGAGCAGCCCAAAGGGGACCTGGCATCTCCAGGTGCTGCTCTATGGGGACACACCTGACTACATGCCAGCCCCGAAGGGGAAGCTCGGCTCTGTACACCAGTCCAAAGGGCAACCATCCGCACATGGCACATGAAGGGAAAGGCAGGAGCTGGCAGATACAATTTGCTCCCAGAGGTCAGAGCAGGATGAAGCCCAAAGGCTGCAAGCGCTGATGGCCCAGTGGGTGTCACCTTGGCTCCCAGCGGCACAGGAGTTTCAAAGAGTGGGGCAGCCAGTGCAGGGAACGTTGCAGCTCTAACGGGGTCTGAGCACCAGATGTTGCTGCAAAACATCTCTTCCCTGCTACCAAATGACACTTGTTAATGCATTTCCCAGGAACGAGCTCCCAGTTGCTGTTATGCTGGGAGGGGCTGTTAAAAGCCTAATGTAACTGCAGTTCTTACCGAGAAATCAGCACTGCCTTCCCCTACTTGGATGAGTCCTGGGGGGCCCTGGAATGAAATAAAACCATCAGGTGCCCTAACGTAACAGGCACAATACACAGCTTACAGAGGTGGGTAAACACCAAGCCCTCCTTTATAGATGGGGAAACTGAGGCATGGAGCAGGGAAGCGACATGCCCAGGGTCACACAGTGAGCCACTGACAGAGCTGGGAATAGACGCTGAGAGTCCTGCCTGCCCGTCTTCTCCTGCTCTAATCATAAGACACCTCGTGTTCTCAGAGCAGTAAATAGAACCCAGGAGTCCTGGCTGCCGGCTGCCCACCATCGGCCCATGGTACAGCCCTTGGGAGCATTTGCATCTACAAACGGTCCCTTGGCAAACCATGCAGCTCACATCTAGTCCAAAGCCCAAATATTAACCTTGATAGCTGACTGGTAAAACACAGATCTTGCTGTGATTGATCCACAGTTTAAACCAAGAGGGCTTAATCAGACCAGACCCAACCACTGGCCCATCTAACCAACTAACCCACCTCCCTTCATACCAGCTAAAAGTCTAGCCAGGTATCCCACTCCTCCTCATGCCACAAAGACTCTAGCAGCCTGTCTAAAGCAGTGCCCAACTCCTGAGATTCCAGAGAGACTGTGCACAGGGAGGTTTCCTTCCTGACCCACACAGAGATCAGCTTTACAGGCCTGATTGGGGTGCTGAGTGCCTCCCTGGATCAGGCCCTTAACCACCACTTGCAGTTCTGATTCTGACTTTCTGCTGCATATGGACTCTGTCCAACCCCAGGGCCTGGATCAAGGACTCTCCCTTAATCCACCCTTCATGCAAGGACCTCAGATGAGAAATTCATGGGGAGATGGATTAATACTCACAGGTTTCCCAGGGGGACCTGGGGGGCCTCGTGGTCCATCAGGTCCAGGTTTGCCCTGAAAAGAAGCAACCCCAAAATAAAGTTAACAGGCAAAAGTCTCCTGTTTCTCAGAGAGTCAGATCAGGGGGAACAATGCAGGGCCCCTGAGGAGGGCTGCATAGCATGGAGGTTGCACTAACTTAGTCATCCCTGGGGCTGGAACCCATGACTTTCAGCAGCAAATACAGGGGCCCCTACTTCTTGAACTGAAGCAGTAACTTGCTGAGCAGCAAACAAGTAGCCCCCTGAGGCAAGCTATCTGAGAGGGCCGTCACAGCAGGAGTCTTCCCACGAAGCTGTGTTTCTATCAGGGGCTGAGCTGTGTAGCCGGAACTGACCTTGACGGCAGGAGGGCCTCAACCAGCCCCTTTGAAAATCTGGCTCATCCCTAGGTCGGGTCAGAGGAAACAAGCCGATAGGTGCATGCGCTGATAGGTGCTTCCTCACCTTGGGGCCCAAGGCTCCGATTTCCCCAGGAAGTCCAACCTGACCCGCAGGCCCCTTGGAAAAAGGAGACAGTCATTCATTAAACACGTTGGTGGATTTCAAAATGTGCTGGTGATAGGAAACAATATCCATTGCCAGGGGATCTTTCAGAGAGCAAAGTGCTTTTGCACAAGAAGATTTTAGGCCTTTTCCTAGGACTGACTGTAGCAGGTTCACTCAGGTGCTTGCAAGTAGGTTCTGCCTTCTATGTATATCAGGCACAGGCAGGTAGATAGTGCCTGTTCTGCTACTGAGGGCAACAGGTACCTCCAGGTGGAACTTAGCTGCTGTGATGCTAAATGTGTTTGTTACACCCAGGTAGAATGGGCAGAATGGGGCCATCTCCTGCTGATTGCAGCAGCCATACCCTTGCCCTGCTTTGATTTCAGTAGAATAATAGTGAATAATGGGCCAGCAGTGAGAGGGTTAACGTGACTGTATTTACACTGTTCCTGGGACTCCTCTCTGATCCTTTAGATCCACTCCAGTTATTAACGTGCAGCCCCAGACTAGGATACCAGGGGTTAAATCTTTCCCACGGGAAGGCAGGGGAGAGCCACAGGACTGGGATTGACGCTAATGGGAGTCGAGCAGATAAATTCCCCACTTACAAGCTGCTGAGGATTTTTTTTTACTTAAAACCCAACCCTGCCCCTACCCCATCCCAGCCAAAGACACGACCCAAACCCCGGCAGCACAGCACTTACAGGAGGTCCCGACAGTCTAGGGCCCTGAAACAAAAAGAAAGTTACAAGGGGCTGAAATTCTCTGACTTGGAGCCAACAGCTGAGAAAACACAACAGTCCCTTTGTCCTTTGCTGCATGAGGGAGACATGCGTTGACTCCACGGGAGGGGGTCAGACTCCGGTTCTCACTCTAGAGGAGAGCAAAGGACATGGGCACACCCTGCTCCCCATTACAGAGCGATCCCTCTGGCTTCAATTTCATTGACCTGCCCCTACACAGGAAGTACAATTGCTATCTTCAGTACTCAGCTGGCCCCCATCATAACATCTGAGCACCTCACCCTCAATGTATTTAACCTCCCGACACCTCTGAGAAGTAGGGCAGGGCTATCGTCTTCACTTTACAGTTGGCAACGTGAGCACAGAAGGACTAAGTGACTCATTCAAGGTCACACAGAGAGTCAGTGGCAGAGCAGAGAATGGAAGCCCGGTCTCCTGTATCCTAGGCTAACACCCTAGCCACTGGGACATCCTTCCTCTCAGACAGAACACAGCCCAAGACTGTGTTAATTTTCTGGGGGGAACTCTCTGCAGGGTGAGAGTAGGAACAATATACATCTCTTCTGGCTTGCCTGCTCCTTGACCTTCCCTACATCCCCCTATTCCTTGCTGGAGGGGGAGATCTGCATGCTGAGGGTCTCTCCTTGCACGGATCTCAGAGGTACCGGGGGGGCCAATGTTCTTGCCAAACTGGGGGCACTTCAGGGGACAGCTGCCGTGGGCCCCCCTAGGATCTCTGTTGAAAGATGTCTGAGATTTGGAGCGCTTATAAGGAAGCAGGGTGGTAGCGGCAGTGGGATCACCCTCAACGAAGGCCACATTAGTGATGGGGGAAGAGTGTTTAGTAGACAAATCCACAGAGGTCTGGACAGCTTGTGTGGCCAATACGACCTCCACAGAGCAACAGGGGCCAATTAGCCACCTCTGCTGCGAGAACTTGCTGGGGGGTCTCCGCCTGGTTTCCAGGAGAAAAGTGCTAGAGCACATTAACCACTCCTGTGACTGGTACCAGCTTCGGCTGGCCCTCTGAGCAGGCAGGCCAGAGACTGGAAGGGCCATGGACACTGAAACCCTCTCTCATTCTAAGCTCAGGGGTGAGGCACAGGGACAGCCTGTAGCAATCCTTCCTCTGGCGAGGTAGGTCCGTGTGAGCCTACCCATGGGGGAAATGGAGGCACAGAGGGGTTTGTTGACTTGCCCATATCTACAGAGTGAGCCTGGGCTTAGAACCCAGGCGTTCCCCAGCTCCCAGTCCCAGCTCAGGCCGTTAGGCAACCATAACAATAGACTTTTCTTTGACCAGCTGACGTGACAGAAGCGGATACTCACGGGGAGTCCCGGTGGCCCTGGCAGTCCAGGCTGGCCCTGGCAGTGCAGAAGAAGAGAGTCAATGTTAGATTAGGGTGGGAAATGGGATGCGGGGGGCAGGGGGAATTATCTGATTTCAAAAGAACTATTCATTAAAAAATGTGCACCCAGATCCACTCCAGGGGCGGAAATCAGCATCGCTCCATTGGCTTCAGCAGAGCAGTGCAGATGCTTGGCTCTTTGGGGTGGGGACTGTCTTTCTGTTGTGTGTTTACATGGGTCCTGCTCCATGGCTAGGACTGGGGAACCTAGGTGTGATGCAGTAGGGACTGTCTGTGTGGGGAGTGGGAGAGCAGGGGAGGACTTTAGGAGATGGACGATGCCAGAGCCTGTAACCTGAGCTAGGTAAGGGAGGGGAAAGGTCAACACCTTTGCCCGGGAAGGGGACAAAGGAAGGGAGTGGCAGGAGGGAAGCAGTTGGAGTTTGGGCTTGGGGCTGGATGGGCGGAATTCAGGGTATCCTAGCTGGGATCCAAGCACCCTGAAAGCCCAGAAGGACTCGGTGGAGGGGTCCTGACTGTGCCTGCAAGCTCTGCTGTAACCTGTGTTCCTGTTGTCCAATAAACCTTCTGTTTTACTGACTGGCTGAGAGTCACTGTGGGTCCCAGGAAGAGGGGTGCAGGGCCGGACTCCCCCACACTCCGTGACACTAGGTGCTATTGTAATGATAACAATTAAGAGTGCACCGGAACGGAGGACCAGTCTAACTCTGGATTGGATTCAGCTCCCGCTGAAATCAATGAGATTCTCTGTTCATTGGCCCACATCTCACTGGCGCAATCAAGCCCTTGCTCTTGGGAGCACCAAAGCTCACCCCCATCATTCCTCACCCACCTGTCGACGGCCTCATAGCTCATCCCCAGGAACGTCTCCCTACTTTGGGCACGTACCAGGCCAGGCAATGGGGCCTGATCCTGACTGGGGCCTTTCAGTGCAATGAGTAGGGTGGCTTCTTATCTCACCTTCGTGTTGGTCTCAGCCCAGGATCCTGGCCTGAGGTAAAGGTGAAGTCCATGAGGCTGCGCCGTTTTACACCCGCTGAGGGTCTGGACACACCTAACTAGATCCCAAATATTCCCTGTCCCCAGTACATGGTTAAACTGGGCATCCGCTCAACAGAACTCACCACCCCAACCCCCCAACCTTCCTATCACTCCCCATCCTGCGCCCATCTCCTCTCGAGGGAGGGACAAGGCAGCGCTGGAGCTGGAGAGACGAACACCAGTCACTTACTTTAGTCCCTGGCCTCCCGCGTGGCCCTGGTTCCCCCTTCGTGCCAGTTAGGCCCTGCGGGAGAGATGGCAGACAGTCAGGCTCATTATTAGACCATTCTCTGCCACTTTCCATCCAGTTGGGCTCTCTATGCAATTGGATTCATGCTGGGGTTGTTTTAGCCACCTGGTTTGCTGGGTTATTAACAAGCTATTAAGGGCTCATCCATCTGTTCTGAAGACAAGAGGCAGCAAATGCTGAAATGTCGCTTTTGCCCTAGAGCTAAGTTGAGGTGCCCTGAAACACAGGGAATAACCCACCGTCCCACCTCTTAGCAATGCCACCGCTGCTGCCCATCAAGACTTCCTTCTTTTCAAGCCAAATTTAGATGGACCTAGCTACTCCCTCATGCCCTGAGCACCGTAGCTGCATTGACCAGACCCCCAGTGCAGATATAGCTAGGCAGACAGAAGGATTCTTCTATCGAGCCAGCTACTGCCTCTTGGAGAGGTAGATTAATTACAGCAACAATGAAAAACCCATCCATCGACACAAGAAACGTCTAAGCTTCACGGGTCCGGCAGCACAACCGCAGTGCCATGTAATGCTGACATGGCCACAGATTTCAGCTGTTTTGGCATTTGCCCATGACACAAGCTCAGCGGGCCAGGTCTCAGCGCAGGCACTTTGCCCTCGGGAATGCTGTATTCACATCCCACGTGGGAGTTACCGCTGCATCCTGCACTGACACCTTAGCGGATATTTGTCCACATCAAAGAAGGCACCAAACATGAGCAAGTTTGGCTGGCAGGTGCCAGTCATGTGAATAATCCCAGCGAAATCACTGGGCCAAATTTTAACCTCATTTACATTGGTATAAATCAATGGGGTTACACTGGATTTACACCACTTTATGAATGAGATTGGAGTCTTGCTCGCAGGAATTTGTTCCCCTGCGTGAGGGGTGCAGGATCAGGTAGAGAACACAACACACAGCAAATGACTCACCATCACATAATTCCTGTATTGAAAATGAGGCTGTTAGTCTCCATGCTGAGACAGAATTCCTTATAACTCTGTGTGTGTGCGTGTGCGTGTATTTTTGGATGAGTGGGGAGCTCCTAGGAGCTCCTATTTATAAAGGGAGATGGGATATAACAGTCACTGAGACCAGAGAATTAAATTTCAATGCCATCACCAGGACAGGTGAGAGGAAGTTACGAACCAGAGGTCCCATCCTGCAACCCTTCCAGGAGAAAATCCTTCCTTGGCTGAGCAAGGATTATTTGTGGGGTTGAGGTTTTCAGGATCAGGTCCTCAGAGTGAAGAAACCAGCCCAGCTCCAAAAGTCCCCACTCCTCCAAAGCACAGGGAACGAAAAGGATATAAAATAAAAGTTAGAAAAATAATCAAATTGAGTGTCCATTGTTATTGAGATAGACATTTACTTTGTGTTCAGATACTGCAATGAGATGGGACAGGTAGATATGTGAGTATGGATGAATAACTAGACAGATGTAATAATATGCATAGTTGCATCTCAGTTATACCAGTGTAAATCTGGAGTGACTCCAGATTTACACTAGCATAGGCCCCTGAGATCTGAATCTGGCTCACTCTAAGGAGGTTTTCATATCCACCTCTGAGTGTCTGAGCCACACTCTTTGCAAGATCTAATTCCTAGCTCTTTGTAAAGCATCCTGACATAGCGAATATGAAAGACTCTGTATTCAGCTCAATTCTTTTCGACTTTATTCTAATAATTGAGATCCGTAGCGGGAGGATTAGTCTGGATGAATAAAACATTGTTGTAATAAGGTTTATTATTCTATTAAATTATTATTGAAAGCAAGAATTGAAGTCAACAGGTTTAAGAAATCGCTTCCAATTGCAAAAATATATACATCAAAAAAATAGGATTGTATAGTTTCATTGTGTTTCTGCCTGTCTGTAATTGTCTGTGTAGATCTGCCTCTCAGCCACAAACACAACTGCCCTCCGGAGATACACACCCATGCTTCAAACTCAGACACCCCTCGACACTCCCTTCTCAGACACCATGCCCCACATTCACAGACACACACCCTCTAGCTACTTACCCTGCTCCCCAACAACATACTCCCCTCAGTACCCCTCCAAGCTGAATCAAACACCTCAATGCACATATTCAAACACCAGTCATCTCCCCACACACCCAGGCTGATCCCTTCTGCCCCAAACACCCTCAGCCCTGCTCACACCATAAAACATCAACATGCTCTCAGACCCATAGAGGCACCCACCTTCCCAGCACATCCATCCCTGTAATTAGACACACTCTACACACAGACACCACACAAACCAGTGCACACCCTCCACACACACACTTTTCCTTTAGTCCTTAAAGCATTTTAAAGCCACAAACCCTGCAGTTATTATGAACAGCCCCTGTGAGCTCCAAGACCCAGTGATAAAAATGTGGGTGCATTCTTGAGTCCTGGGTACATTACAACTCCTAGTGATGCTACCACTCAGGAGCTGTCCTGCTGGAGAATTACATATCCCATTTTTGCCAGTGTGGACAAAGCCGATAGGATGGCTTCTGATCTCATTTACACCAGCGTAAATTGGGAGTGACTCCAGTGGATTTACACTGGAGTCAACGAGATCCAAATCGGGGCATATCCCAGCATGTTAGAGAAATACGTGTTGTAGGCTGGTGCCTCTGTGTTCTGGGGGTTTCTGACCCTGATCCAATGCTCCCTGATGTCTGATTTCAGTGGGTAACAGACCAGGCCCTGTAGGGGGAACTCATGAGACTATGTGCACTTTTAAGGAGCAGGCGGGTTGCAGGTGGATGGGGAGGGTAGGCTAGTAACCAGCAGCAGCCAGAGAAGCTTCCAGTCAGCCTGGATTTCTCACTGCAAATACAGGCACTTTGAGCTTCTGCACAAAGGCATTTGGGGGTAACAGAAATGGGTCCAAAGGGTTTTAGCAGCACTCAGGGCTGAGCCCCTGCCGGACTGTGAGAAGCGACTCTGCGTAAGATGCCTCTCGGGTCTCTAAAAGGTCTTTCCGGCTCCAGACAGAGTTAATAACGAACAGCCCCGAGTGCGATAATAGGCTCAGATTCAGTACAATGAGTCCCGGCCAAATTCCTCCTCATCCCGCTGCCAGAGATCAGAGTTAGCCTAAGATCCCACTCAGATTAAAGACCTTCAGCTGGAGAATTCCCAGCCCTCTGATCTCCCACCCATGTGGGGTGGCTGCATCCCTTCAGAGCCCCCAGGCAATACCCAATGACCCCACGCAGAGTCTAGCACACAGGGACGAGCTGGCCCAGTGCGCGGATGCACCAGCCATTCCTCTCCCCTTTCACTGTGCTCTGCTCCTGCTTCAATTCCCGCAGCCCAGCACGTTCTGTGGGGTCAGTGTTGCCTCCCAAGGATATAAACGCACTGCACAGTACAGCACAGCTCGCCGCCTCGCATTGGCTCTCAGAGGGGTTTGCAAGGCAGGACTGAGGGGTGTGGCAGAAATGAGAGGGCAGGCCAGGAACAGAGCCGTCGAGGGGACTGCAGGACAAGATTGAGGTGCATTGGCAGAGCTGGGGAGCAGGGAGCCCAGGACTGCAACAACAGGGGGCCGTCACGACAGGACCCAGGTGCCCAGGCAGAAGTGAGGTGGGTGGGGAGGCAGGCGTGGACTAGCAGAGGTTCGTGCTGCTGCAGGTTGGGACTGAGCATTAGCTGAGCTGGGAGCGGGTGAATGAATTGGAGCAGCAGGGAGGCTTCAGCTGGGTGCTGAAGCACATGAGCAGAGTCTTGTGGACAAACAGCCGCCTTTGCATAATCTGTGCAAGGCTGGAAACATACAGCACCCTTTGGGCTATCTGTTTATTGAGCCGGCCCGCCCGCCTTCGGAACGAGCGCTGTTTCAGAGAGTGCTGACTCTGCCCGTTTGATGGCCCCGAGGACTCGCCGTCGGGCTCAGCCATTCGATTGCACATTTCCCTCTCTGCAGGTCTCCCCTCCCCAGGTCGGAGCCATGACACGTTTCTGCTCCCCAGACCAGTCTCCTCACTGGCCTGTGGGAGGTGCGCCAGACACCCACAACTCCCCTCCAACAATGATCATCCCCCACCCATCCCGCCTCCTCCTGCCCCGACACATGAAGGAAGGATCGTTTCCTCCTCTGAGATCAGCTGTTTCTTCCCACCTTAAAGACTACATTACCCATCAGGACCATCTTCCCTTTAGCCTTGTGGTTGGAATCCTCTTTGCGAATATTCATATATAAGCCTGGTAGATCTGTGACCCCAGCCCCTGCATCCCATGCATATGACAGGATCCCCAAGGATGGGCTGGGATCTGGAAGCTCAGGACGAGGGCTAAGTTCACAAAGCACAGCCGTGGACAGGTGAGTCTGGAACAACGAGTCGAAGGTGCAGAATGGGAAGCAACTCTGTCATTTAACAAGCAGCCGTGAGGGGAGGATGGGATTGTACTCACCTCAATGCCTGGCTTCCCCGGGGGCCCGTCCGGACCTGGAATGCCTGGTTCCCCCTTGGAGCCCTTTAAAATAGGCATTGGGAAAAATTAAAGGCAATGTCCTGAAAAGGCGTGGAAATCAAAGCATGTTGGAGAGCTGGTGGCATACTCACCGGGGTCCCAGCAGCGCCTGGCGGGCCTTTGTCACCCTAGGGAAACAAGAGAGCGTTAAAAACAGGAAACATCCTGGGCTTCTGCAGAACCTTCCATTCCTGAGCGCCAGGAGGATGGTCTGCGAAGGACATCCAGGTGCCTTTGCCACCACAGCGGAGAATCGTTAGCCCCCAAGACTGGAGGCAGATCTGTCCTGCTGGAGGATTTCTATCCAGGCAGGTGTCAGTCTCCAAACAGCTTCCTCTCCCCATCTGGATTGCCACACAGGGTCTCAGGTCTGCCGTCAAGCCGATTCTTTGGTGTAAAATTCAAACAGGATCCAATTTAACAGTCATTGGAAAACTGATCGAGCAGGAGCAGTGAACACACAGGAGGGGACGGAACTGAGGGGCAAAGTGAACTGGAGCGGTTGGAACAGCAGGCCAGGAGGGGAGAGTTGCTCCCAAATGCTGCAACTAGAGAGAGGAACGAAGCACATGCAAGCTAAGGGGGTGTATCCCAGCTCCACCACCTGCTCATCGCAGTAAAGCAGGTTTGTCTCCAGGGTTTCTCTGCATGCTGCTCTAATATCCATCTGCTGTGCAACCAAGCTCTCTGGGTGCCCCAGGGATTAGAACCAGGATTCACTTTTTGTAAGGGGACGTACTCAAGAGTATCTTAACTTTAAGGGGGGAGCCATACTGTGGTCTGGTTTGGGAAAGGGATTGCTCCAGCCTGCCCTGAAGGGCAGCCACCTCTGGGATGGGATGTGGCAGCTGTGGAACAGAACACAATGCACCAGCTTAGGACCGGGTGAGAAGGAAGCTTTAGTCAGTTGAAACCCGAGGGAGGAATTTAGGGGATGAAGAATGACCCAAGTTGCATTGTGGCCTGTCTGATGGGGTAACAAGGCATCTCACAACCCAGGCTTCACTCGTACTTCTCAGCCAAGGGCCAGTGTGTTAAACACGAGGACACTGGGGCAAAACACGGATTTGACCTGGGCTGGCTAGTTTATGGGGGCTGCCTGCATTGGAACGAAAAGCAGTTTAGTACTTCAATCCTGCTTTAAGGGATAGGACGGCAGCAACAGGCACCAGGCCTCTGACGGTCTGAACTAGCCCCTCACCCACTGCTTCAGGGGCCCCAAAAAGTTCTGCAAAGAGCCCTCAGGAGGCCTCAGGTTCCAGGTTCACATAGTGGAGTCATTGCCAATAAAGGTGCATCATTAGCCCGCCGATGAGCTAGCCCTAAGCAGCGCTACATGGTTACTTGGCTGTCTGAGATTAAACAAATCCTTCATGGGCTACACGTGACTACACTGGCCTGGAGATGACGCTTACCCTGCATACCTGTCCAGAATAAAGCAGGCTTTGTCCAAATGCTCCACGGGATTTTGCAAGAGAGACAGCTCGTCAAAAGCCACTGCTCTCCTCCCCCACCCCAGCTGCCAGCTTCCAGGGGGTGGGTCCCAAGGAGAAGCCACAGCTACATTCAGTGTATAAATAGCACCAAAATCTCACACCGGGGACTGTGGGTCTCTCCGGAGGGGATGGGCCCAGAGAATAGGTCAGTTCTTGATTACTTACAGGCCTGGCCTATCTTCCTGGCACCCTCCCTGAGCCTTGGGCGGAAAGGTGCAGTTCTGTGGCACCGCATGCCCTTCGGAAACCTCATCACTGCATCCTCAGTGAGCAGGCAATCACCCCATTGCTCCAAATGCCCCGATCCCTCCCCCTGCACTTCCAAACCCCAGTGACCCCTTTCCGTCTCCTCCTACGGCATTTTCGATCATGCTTCCTGCAGGAGCCATGTGTTAGACCTTTTCCTTCCATCCCTTCTTCCTCCTTTAGGATCCCGTCTGAACTTCTCATCTTTGGGCCCAATCCCACAAAACCAACAGGAGCTGCTTGAGTGGGGGAGCCTCAGGACTGGGCTCTTTGCTTGGCGCTTGATGCAGTAAAGCTTGATGCTTTACTCTAGGCTTGTTGCTTTTTGGTACATTTCAGAGACGTTTTACTCATTTCTGACAGCACCCAGAGCAATTTGGCCGGGGCTCCAGGGAGCAGGGGAAGAAGAGCTTTGCAAATACAGTTATTATTTTAATTATTAACCATTCTGAGCCAGATTTGCAAAGGTATTTCGGAGCCTAAAGGCGCAGATAAGCACCTAATGGAATTGGGAAAATCCCTTAATACCCATTGATTTCAAGGTACTTTTGAAAAAAATCTCACCAGGGGACTAGCTGTACTTTTAGGCATCTAAAGACCCTTGAAAATCTGGCCCTTGCAGACAAGTCTGCCCTCCTGGCTATCAATTTGCATCCCAGAAAAAAAACAGGCTTTGCAAATCCACCCTCTAGTGACTTCAGAAGGGACAACCCTGGCCCAGGCTACTGTGAAACGGACAGAGAGGCCTGTGCGACGCTGAGCCCAGGAGTCTCTTTTAAGACACAGTGGTGGGTGCCCTTATTTTTATCTGTATTGCAACAGAACTCAGAGGCCCCAATCAGGACCAGGGTCCTGTTGCATTGCTCACTGCACAAACACATAGAAAGAGGCAGCTGTGTGCTGGCGAATCTAGGAGAGCCAGCAATGAGAGGGTTAAGATATAATGTCCCAGTTTCTCTCCCCCAACCTGCCCTGCATTGTAGGAATGAAGGGGTTTGGGTCCTCTGAGTTTAAAGGGTCTGTGCCTTTTATTTCCACCACGAGGCAAAACAGCAGCTCCCTGCTAGTTGCAGAGACCCATAGATGCAAAGGCCACAAGGAAACTAACCTAGTTAGTTTCAGGACGAAGCTTGGTAATTTCATGAATAGACTGACATGGCTGGAGGGGCCAGTGATGGCAGAGGGCTGGGTGAGCCAGCAGGTCCCATCCACTCCTTTGTTCCCTATGATCCTGACCTCCTGCATAGCCCAAGCCAGAGAACTTCACCCGATGCCTCCAGCCCAGTGGCATGACAAAGGCTGACTCTGCGCAGGTTTGCATGTCAAGCCCCGATCCTGCTGGTAGGGGGAGTTTTATCTGGGCTAAGGGCCCCACTTGACTCCAGTTTAAGTTAGGAGAGGAGGGGTCTTGGCAGAAGGACCCCATCCCACCACACACACACACACCAGAGGTTCAGCACACAGACCATGCACACCTCCGCCCTCTGCTGGCCGCAGCTGAGAAGTACAGCTATGTACCTTGACACAATGCCCCTCTTTGTCTCCCTGCCCCCCTCCTTCCCCCATCCCTTGCTCAGGCTCCTGAGCTGTGTACTCACATCAGCGCCGTCGGATCCTGGCACTCCTGGCGGACCCGGGGGCCCCCGGGGGCCGGGCTCTCCTGGAGGACCTTGCTGAGGAAAAGGAAAGAGAAGCACAGGTTCCCGGTCAGAATGCCCCAGGTGGAGAGCTCACGGCCCTGCTAACCCAGAGAGACACCTGGGCTCGGCGAGACATCGGCTCGCAGTGCAGGCCGGCGGGGCGCTCAGAGCGACTGGGAGCCCTGGTGTAACGCTCCAGCCGTCAGCCAGGAGGACAATTCCGTGCCATTGGGAACCCTTCCCCAAGAAGCGAGGAGTAGGCGACACACAGCATAGCAGCCAGCCCAGGGCCCAGGAAACGACAGCTGCTTCTCCTCGTCCCGAGCTGCCTTGCAAAACAGCCCATCCGCGAGCAATTTTGTTCTGACTAGCGAAGGAAGCAGGCACGAGGCTTCTCCCCCGTAGCTGGGGTTTATATAGGAATGAATGGGGCAGGCCAGGGACAGCTTCTAAGCAAGCTGTTCCCTGAATCTACTCCTTGTTCTCAAACACCCCAGCTGGGGTTTGCATTTTCTCCTCTGCAGAGTGAAACCCAAAGCCTGACTCTGATCTCAGGCACATGGGGGTAAATCAGGAGTAGCTCCACGGAAACCGGTGGAATTACAGCCCTTGTGTGTGTGTGAGATCAGAATCATGCTTCCACCCACCCATCCCACCTCCAAAAGGCAACTCCGATCTTAAGGATGCGCTTTAAAGTAGCCTCTGTTTTTGCAGCTCACCTTAGTTGATCCAGAGTTAAAGATCCAGGCTGAATTATCTGAAGTTGCTGAGGGGATTGAAATGGCCCAGGCCCAATCATTTTAAAGGGAATGGAGCGTCCAAACCCCTTAGGCAATTTTGCAAATCTCACAGCCTTAAACCCTGCTAGGAGAGAATAGGCATCTTTGCGGACGCAGCCTTGTCCGCAGCCTTGAGGCTTTTGTGGTAGGAATTCCACAAATAAATCCCTGCTCCCCTTTCGGGGCATACTAAGGAAAGAGACTAAAAGCAGAGATGGAATTCAGGGATTCTTGGAAATAAAAAAATCAGACGGGCTGGTTGCATCTGACATGGCCAGCGACAGCTTGGGGCTTTGTTCTTCACTCCTCAGTGCTTACTTATTCTAAAGGGAAGAGGCCAGTTGCTTCTGTACATTTGTTAGAAAGAAGAAGAAAAAAAAAAGCTCAGCATTGCTCCTTATACATAAATAGCAGCAGGAGAGAGTGAGGTTTCCTGGAAGCACCCAATGAATAGGCACCTTTGTCCTTGCCAAATGCTTCTTTGTTTTAAGGACTCCCAAGCCCTAGGCGCTGTTGTGGACTCAAGCCGGCCCCTTGCAGTGGATTCAGCTTGGCTCCAGGTTCCTACAAGCCACTATGCATCCACGGCAAGCCTCGTCTGTGCAAGCGACTGTGTGCTCCGGCTCTCTGTCAAGGGAGAGCTTCCTTCAGAGCGGCTCAGTTCAGCTCTGTCCTGTCTTCTCTCCCACTCACTGCTTGGAGCCTTTCTTTGGAAAATGACACTTCCACTTAAAAAAATTGATTTTCATTTTTTGTTTTGTTTTGTTGGCCAAAAAACCCCCAAAAAACCCGGTATTCTTGAGAGTAAGAACTCAGTAGGGTTGTCCCTCTGTAGCATGCAAACTGGGGACAGAGGGAGTATTTCCTTCTAGTACTAACCTATCCACTATTAGGGCTAGCTTATCTCTGGCTCCTAAAGACACTTCCAAGGAGCACCTCTCCTTCTCGTTAGAGTGCCCCAGGTTGCATGATGCTTCCAAAAATCGTCAAGGGGGACAAGGGTGGGGGAAGAGAATATCCCCAAGCTGGCTCCATCTCAAATAGGGCTTTATCCCCATTATCCCTCTTTGCAAAGATCCAGGGACCTACAAAGGCCTGCTGCCTTTCTGCAAATCCTTCCATTCAAACCCTTCCCTAGCAATCGCAAATGAACGCAGCCTCCTCCCTGAGTCCGGCTGACACTGAGCAGTTCTGCAGCGACTCAATTGCAGCAGGATTCCACCTAACCAGAAACACGCAGGCACGGCCCCGAGAGGACGGGAGGCAAAAGACACAGACAGTGAACAAAAGAGAACTTTGTGAGTCTGAAAATCTCCAAAAGAAGCGTGCCACTCGGGCGCTGCCTTTCTCCAGGGCCCCCTCAGTCTCCCAACAGAGATGAAGATGGTTTCAAGTATTTCGAGGTTATTTGGGGGCATGGCGGCTCTGGACTCCCCCTGGGAGTCCACTGGATTTTCCTTGCGCTAGGCACTGCTAGAATGGGAAACTCACTGAAAGCTCATAGAAAAATAGGAGGCAAAGAATCAGAAAGCTGCTCGGCACAGCAAGCAATTTGACCAAAAAATTAAACATTTTACAAGGGGGTGCAGAGAGGGGACAGTTCCCCAGCCCCCCAGCCCAACCCTGACACATTCCAAGCATAAGGATATAAAAAGAGAACACTTACACGCTGTGCTAGACATAGGCAGATGGCTTGGAGGAGAAGGCAGAGTTTTAGGCTCCCAGAGGAGTTAGCCATGGTGAGGGCTTCTGGCTAGCTCAGAAGCAGGGAAGTTTCCCCTTCTGCTAGCTGAAAGTCCAGGTAAAGCCAGCCAGCCAGCCAGCCCTCAAATGCACAAGCTTGCAAATCCAACAGCTGGACAGACTTTTGCAATAGCCTGGAGGAGGAGAGAAGGTGGGGCAGACTCATTAATATGGAGCAGCTTGGGAGGTGAGGGCAGAGAGATTGGCTGGGAGCCCCCTTCACGCCCTCCTCTGTCCCATGAGACCCTGGAGAACTAGCTCCAGTTCATGGCTCAGGTGAAGGGAAAGTTCTTCCAGGCAGGGCAGGCCAGGCCAGGGGACAGAGTCTAGCCAGAGAGCCTGTGCTTTCGAACTGAAAGAGTCACAGTCACTGGCATTAAAAAGGCTTTAAAATAGCATGAGGGCTGTGAAAGAAGCCTACAGCTTAGACAGAACATTCACAACTAAGGCTGTTGGTTAGGGTCACACTGACCGATCTATGCTAAGCAGCTTGGGCCCTGTTTGGTCCTTCAATGGGAGACCTGTGAGTGCTCCAGGGAGTGAGAAGAGTGACTCCTGTTTCTGGGTAAGTGGTGGTCTCAATGCTGTGAGGTGAGAGGAAGCAGTGTGGGGGACTGGGTAGGGATTGATTTCTTGGGGGAATCAATGCTGAGCCCAGCACTGTGCTGTGGAAATGATTTCTCCTCATGATCCAGCATGCTGTCGTGTGTGTGACTCCAGAAAAGGGGTGCTCACCCCTCTGTCTCAGTGCTGACCTCTATGCAGGACATGCTGTCTTTTGGCTGACATGTAAAACTAGGTCCTGATGAGTCTGTCCAATCAACCAAAATCAGTATTAGCTAGAAATGGGCCACAGTACAGAGCCAAACCCCTTTGAGTTTCAGTGGTGATCAAGTCCATATCCCCAGATTTGAATCTACTCTGTTGGTTTCATTGTGGGTCGAACAGGGGAGCCCTATTTCCCTGGTTCTGGTTCAGGTGGGGCTGACACATCCCAAGAACTGCAGTTCACACATAAGATGTTGTTCCCAGACAGTGAAACGCCCACGAGGTCAGTGTATCTAGCAGGTTTCCGTCCCTTTGGACATCTGTCCAATGTCTAATCTGAACCCAATCCCTAACTCCTGATCTCACTTCTAATCTAAGACTCGCCCTCCGAACCTGTTTCAGACCTGAATGCCGCCCCTTGGACCCATCTGCCACAGACACATCAAGCCACTGACCGTCCAGATGGAATCAGTAAGAAAGCAGACTTCCTGGGGACTAAGGCAGCGGAGGCTTCTCCATTGGAAAGCTGCCAGAAAGTCACTGAGAAATTCCTCGTTGGATTGTGAGTGATGTAGGGAAAGGAAGAAGAGAAACTATGCTAGGAATTCACGGAGGGACCTTATGCTCCGAGTAGGAAGGAGGAGATGAGCCAATTTCTGTAGGAAGAATGGGCTCATCCTAGATCCAACACTTCTTATTTTAAAAAAACAATCTCATGACTTTTAAGAGAATCTCATGATTTTGGCGGGGCCAGACTCAGGATTTTGAATGCCTGGGGGCTGGCAGTAGTGAGAACTACTTCTGGCTTACCCAAGAGTAACTATACCTGCTAACATTAAAAACTGATCAACACAATGTCTTTTTACACAGCACATAACTAGCTCCAACTATTAGGCCACATGTCACGGTTCCAGGGGGAACTGTGTTTTAGATTTCTTTGCAGTTCCTCTTAAGTGCACCCCTCCAATGGAAGATGTGGCTTCCTTCACCTTTCTCTGGTGGAATACTGCAATTCCACCACTCTTGGACTGGATCTCTGGGTTCCAACCCATCTCCTACATATGAGAACATGATAGGCCTAGTTGTATTTGGTAACTGCAAGAAAACTTCTCTCTGGGAGCCTGGGACCCGCTGTTGGTTAAAGTGACCCAAACACAACTTCTTCAAAACAAGCATACTGTTTGTTCACCAAAAGGTACATAGCAAGCAGAAGAAAGTCTTAAAACAAGAAAAGTCTGGATGCGTCTGGTCTCACCTAACTTCATCCTTTCTTTAAGTTTTGGTAAGTTTCACTTAACCCAGCTACCTCCATCTCTGAGCTCGGAGAGACAGGTTGCACTGTTGCATTCTCTCAGTGTCACTTCCAGCAGCGGCTCCCTACCCCCTTCCTCTGTAGGGAGAGGTTTTTAAGGGTTTAGTGTCCTTTGATCCTAAATTCTGGTCTTGGGAAAATAAATCTGATAACTGGAGCCAGATAGGTAGACATTTCCTGATTAATAACTCCCATTGTCCTCTGAAGGAGGCTTGGTAATCTCTCTGGAGGTATCTTTGTCAGTGTTTCATTTCCCTCTTGAGCTCTCTAACCAGCCTCCTTTGACTGAACACCATGTAGTCAGATGGAATAATATCAATCAGGTAAACTGAGGCACATATGCTAGTAATACAAAAAGAGATCTCTCTCATTCTCCACTCTGCGCCCCTTGCCAGAATCAGCAACAGAACCAAACAATCTCATTTCTCAGTCTCTCACTCTGACCACTAGATCACACTCCCCTTGATTACTCACCTGCCAAAATTCAGCCTGTTGCAGGTAAACAAAGGAGAAATATTTTATTTGAAAGGGGCTTTTGTGAGCACGTGTGTGTTTAGCTTTGCAGTCTGTGCACACTCTGCTACTGATCCAGAACCTTAAGCCGTTTATATGTGTTTCAGCACTTTGCTGTTCACCTTCAAAGGTTGCATAGGTCACTGCAATGAGAATATTTGTTGTTAGCAGGCCAGCTTTTGAAAGAGACTAGCATTGGGAAACAAAATATGCATGAACTGGTCAGTGCAGTGGGGAGATGGGGGCATAATCTTCTCTATCTACCTTAAGTGTTACTATGGCCCCTTTCCCTGTAGAGTCTATACACAGAAACAAGGGGCGATTCCCCCCCAAAATACAAAAGTTTGATTCAAGCGCTCAACATCACAGATTTGGCCTGTGTTGGAAGTCAGTGGTACATCTAATTACTCACCGCAGTGGGTAGCTAATAGCTGTAGAAGTTACTTATTTAGGAGCCTCCAGTGGATGGCTTATTGTCCTACTCAAAGGATGATGCTGGGATGGGGGAAGGTTGCAAGTCTCAAAATTAAATTATATTATTATGTGTTAATTATTCAGAGACCTGAGTTCTAGTCCTGGCTCTGCCACTGACCCTGGGCGAGTCATGTCACCTCTCAGCAGTGGGAGGGATAGCTCAGTGGTTTGAGCATTGGCCTGCTTAAACCTAGGGTTGTGAGCTCAACCCTTGAGGGGGCTACTTAGAGTTCTGGGGCAAAATCAGACCTTGGTCCTGCTAGCAAAGGCAGAGGGCTGGACTTGATGACCTTTCAAGGTCCATTTTAGGAGATAGGATATCTCCATTAATTTTTTTTTATTTTATATTTCCCCTCCCACCCTTTTCCTGCCATATTTATTTATATTGAAAGCTCGTTGGGGGCAGGAATAGACTCTTGCTAGGTGTCTGTACAGCACCTAGCACAATGGAGCCCTGATCTCATTTGGAACCTCTAGGCCCTACTGGAATACAAACCACAGTTATTACTATTTTGTATTACAGTAATGCCACCAACCAAGTTCGGGGCCTGTTGCACTAAGCGCTGTATAGATGCTGAGTAACAAGACAGTCCCTATCCCAAAAAGCTAGATGTAGGTTATGACAAAGATTCTCCGGGTGGGGAGACACAGAAAGTGTGGGAAGGGAGGAGACATGGTAACAGCAAAGTAAGCAAGTTATTGTGCAACCTTCACAGAGTTCGATGGGAGCTGCAAGCCTGCAGCACCTCCTAAAATTCCAGCCCTCGGTGAAAATAGTTCCACCCTTGTTGCACTTCACCTCCTTTTGATGTTGCAGAGACAGACTGAGGAGTACTGTATCTCTATCGCTAGTCCTCCTTCCCAGAGTTTTCAACCACATTTTGGCATTCTCCGAGGTCTTTTCCATGCTGCGTGACAGAGGAGAGCATGCAGCCCTTCGGAGATTAAGGACCAGATGCTCAGGTGGTGTAAAACAAAACCAATGGAGGGATGTGAATTGACACCAACTCTGAATCTGGCCCTTAATAGCAGCATGCCAAGACAAGGACAGAACCATGCAGAGGGGAAAGGGAACGGTAGAGGGCAGCAGAAAGCAGAGCAACTGTCTCTGTGTATGAATTGGGAGGGTTACCCCTGCTCTGCAGTTTCCCTGTCTGAGAAAAACTACCTGCTAGGCTCCAGGAGATCACTTGTGCTGTTAAATTTCTTGTCATATGGGCCCAACTGAAAAACTTGCACTGTGGACAGCTAAAGAGTCTCCCACCTACGATTTCCCATTGCACAGCTCCTGGTCCCATCCAACCGGCACTGTTTATTGGCATGCCAGAGTTGGGCCATTTAAACAAGCACCGCATTGTTGTAGAGACCCTGCTGATATCTCTGGCAATGAAAGGTGTGCAGCTAAAGGTTCGGCGCATGCTGAAATCAGCTGGCGAGATTCTCCTGGAGACTGAGCTGCATTTCCAATGAATTATTTACTTTGAGCAGCATGGAAAGTGGGGATCATCTTTTAACTGCTGTTTCCCTGGGTGGAACTCAGGAGATCAGTGTACGGCTCTGCCACAGACTCCTAGGTGACCTTGGGTGATCACTTAATGTCTCTGGGCCTCAGTTCTCCATTTATAAAGAGGGGACAGTAATACTTCCCTACCTCATGGCGGTGCAGTGAGGATAAACGTTTGAAGGTTGCTTGCTTATTATGGAAGTGGGGGCCATATAAGTACCTAGTCAAACAGCTAGAATAAGAGTCTGAGATCCATGTTATTAAACAGAGCAGTGAGCTTATCTGTTCTGGTATCCTGAGAGTGAGCAATGCCAAATGTTTGCACCGAAATGCAATGCTGCAGTGGATATTTTCTTCCTGACCTCGGCTTACACCTTGAAGCAAGAAGATGCTTTTCCTACTAACGTATTCATAGATGTCTAGTCTTTTAGTTTCTGAAACAAGGTGCTTCTGTCCAACCACACTGTCTCCACTCAGTACACCAAATATTCCCATGGTGAGTTCCTTTTGCAGTCATTAGAGGCGCCAATCACCATCTGGTGTTGGGAAGAAATTCCCCTTCATGGTGATGACTCTTGCACAATTCTGTCTGCATTTTGCAGGGAGAAGTCACCTATTTTGTAGGCATTATTTATTGTTGGCCAATATTGGGGAGAAAATACTGAGCTACACAGACCTGTTGGTCACCAGCAATATTCCTGTAGCACTCTAGAAGGTGCTGTTCTTACCATTAGCTTTATGGTTGGTGCAGCACTGGTTGCACAGCAGAGAGCAGGGCACCTGAGTGCAGTTAGGAACCTTTGAGGATGGGCCATAAAACATAGGAACACGGGAGTGGAAGGGACCTCCTGGGTCATCAAGTCCAGTCGCCTGCTGTTGCTGGCAACCTTGTCAATTATTAAACCCCCCTTCTTCATTGCATTTTAATAGCATCTAAGATAGTGGCTCTTTAAATGTCAGTGTTGCACAGCCAACAGCATCCTTATCTGCGATCCAGAGATCCTAGGCCTGAATACACTCCTGCAGCATACCAGCAATTCCTACTGGCTTCGGTGAGAGAGTTTTTCATTTGCAAAGGCAGCACCATCAAGTCCCCTGCGTTCAAATCTCACACCAGGTCTTGGACTCATAGAAGCACCAAGTAGGTCAAAACGATCAACCTCTTCCTTGCCTCCCTAGGCCATGTCCCACAAGAAAGAAGCCAAAGCAAGAGGAAAGTCCTGAGGATAATTAGATCTCACAAATCCAAATGAGTTAAAACCAGCTGTGACTCTCTAAGGCAAAACAAGAAAACCAAAAGAGCCACAGACTAAATCTTCAGTGTCACTAAGGACAGTCATGTCCATTCACTTCATAGTGAGTTCATTTCACTGAATAAAGAAATACTTGTGACAGAATGGAGCCTGTTTTCTCTGGTGTGCGTCTCTGTGTTCAGTCAGCACCACAGTCCACATTTAAGGCCAGTTTCTCCTGACACCTACACCAGTGAGACTCTGTTGACTGTTGTGGAGTTACTCCTGGTTGATACCAGTGTGAGAGGAGAATCAGGCCCTTTGTTGCTTAAGAGAACTGAGAAAAGGGAGATGGGGGAAAAAATGAAACTGAGTCCTCACCATGTCCTCTAGCATAAAAAATGGCCTGCTTTAAGGGGATTAGTGTCCTGTCTTCTAAAAGGAAAGAGTGTTGGCTAGTGATTAGAGCACTCGACTCTGAGAAGCAGGATTCCTGGGTCAGATGCCCAGCTCTACCTGTGACTCACAGTGTGACACTCAGCAAGTCACTGTCCCTCAGTTTATCCAGCTATAAAATGGGGATAACAATTCCTCAGATGAGTGCAATGGGCTTTTGCAAAATGCCATGAGTTCCTTGGATGAAAGGGACTGTCAGTGGTTAACTGCCCTTTTTATTTTTTTATCCTTGCCCGTTTTATGGCCAGCCTCCCTTATATCCAGATCCCCTTGGTGATAATTCATTGGTGATTCATCTTGGTGATTCCTTCCCAGCTCCCTCTTCTGTGAGGTTTTGTGTATTAGGGTAATATCATCAACAAAGCACTTCAACAAGCCTGGACCGAATTAACATTCATTAATACTCTGAATCACATCCACTAATCTCCCAGAAATCATTGGGCCTAATTCTCCTCTTACTGACACTGATGTACGTTAGGAGTAACTCCATGTCAAGCAGTAGAGTTACACAGGGTATTGGACTAGATGATCTACTGAGGTCCCTTCTAATAATAATCTATGATTCTATAAGACAGGTCTGAAGTCATTGGAACTCTGTTGATTTACACCATCTGAAAATCTGGCCCGCTGTTCTTAGAGGCTCTCCTGTATTGTTCAATGGCATGGTTTAGGCCGTGATTCAAGCGTCAGAAAGCCTATGATCTTTGCAGGGTTACACCTAGATACCTGGCATGACTGGTTATGAATAGTTCTGAGCAAATAACTCGTAAAGGTAAATAGCCTCTGACGGGAAGCTTTTCAAAGGCAAAAAGGGCAGTCAGGAACCCAGCTCCCACTGAAAGTCAGGTTTCTCATTCCCATTGTGCCCTTTAAAATCTATTCCCTCTGGCCCCATGATTAACTGGAGAAACTATGGACTCTTGCATGTCTCTATGTGACAGGATGACCAGATAGCAAGTGTGAAAAATCGGGACAGGAAGTAGGGGGTAATAGGTACCTGTATAAGAAAACCCACCCCCCACCCGCAAAATCAGTACTGTCCCTATATAATCAGGACATCTGGTCACCCTACTATGTGAAATGCTTTGCCCAACTAGCTAGATTAATAAAAACTAACTTAAATGAAACTGGGAAGCGAGTTTAAAATTTCACTTTTCGTTCTTGCTGTTTACTCTTTGCATTTCAGCTATGGAAAGGGACAAGTTAATTTCACTGTATTCGTTTCTCGTCAGTTTCACTCATGCACTAGTATAGCTACAATGATTGGGTTGCATTGAAGTGTTTTCATTCATACAAATAAAAAAGCTGGCATCCTTTGGATTTACAAGGGGCATTTCTGGACTTTAGTATTAAGGACGCCTTGTTTTCACAGTACTGAAAACTGAGGCCTAAAGCTCACCATCCAGTTGTGATTTTTATTTATTTTGTGCCAGTGCAAACAGAATTCCATAGATATTACTATATACATGTAAGTGTTTGGGATTGGAGTGTCACTTTAGGAAGTGTCATGTAATTTGAAATGTCTCATAGACTGTTGCATGTGGCTTACATTTTTTTCCCCCAACACCACTGCTCAGTTGATCACAACTTTTTACACAGCGTGGTTGCTTAATTACTTCACTTAGTACCTCAAGATGAGGCCTCTGGGATTTGGGAAGCGTACGTTTATAATACACATGTCCTCGTTAAAAAGCCTCATCTAAGTCTTTTTCTCTCTAGTTATTTTTACCTTGTGTTTAAACTAGGACATTTTTTTCATTTGATTCGATTCTCTCCTGAGATCTGTCAGCCACTTGAGTCAGTGACAAAGCTGTGGAGAAGCTGACCCTGACATTCTTCTGTTTGTTTTGTCTATCTTCTTTTCCAGCTTGAGTGGCATGTATCTTCCTTTCCTACAGGTACATGCATGATCCCCTCCCCCCAGTATTGTTAAAGGGACTTACAGTGTATTCAGTGGCCAGTCTGTTGCCTCGATGTAGCCATAATGTCCCAGGTAGCTGTGATGTACGGTGCAATTAGAGAGATACAGTTGTGTTAATAAATGGCCTTGTTTCTGGGAAATTAAAAACTGTTTGTCCTTGGCCTTTCCCCTTATGTCCATAGATACATTCTCCGAGAGAGAGCAGAGCCCTTGGGCATGGAAAGTCAGTGCTGGAGGAGGGCTGCACACAGGTGGTTTCGCTTAGGTGAGAGACACTGCCAAAGAGTTCAGGGCAAAGTCCTGGCTAGGTTGAAAGCAATTTGGGTTTATGTGACATCTCCTCTGAGAATCTGCATAAAGTCCTGTCCCTGCTCCTGCTCTCTTCCTGCCATCCACTCCCCTACTCTCCTCCTGTCCTCCCTCCCCCCCCATAGCCTCCCACTCCATCATCCCCTCCTACCTCCCTCCATCCACTCCCTCTCCACCCTAATACCTCTCCATCCCCCATACCTCCTCTCCCTTATCCCCCAATCTCCCTCCATCCCCCCATACCTCCTTCCCTCTTCCGCCCACCCCCTCTCCACCCCCCCATACCTTGTCCGTCCACCCCCTCTCCATCCCCCCATACCTCCTCCCCCTTATCCCCCCAATCCCCTTCCATCCCCCCATACCTCCTTCTCTCTTCCACCCACCCCCTCTCCACCCCCCATACCTCCTCTCCCCTTGCCCCTCACCCCCTCCATCTCCCCATACCTCCTCCCCCCTTATCCCCCAACCCCTCCATCCCCCCATACCTCCTCCCCCCTTATCTCCCCACGCCTCTCCGTCCCCCCATACCTCCTTCTCTCTTCTACCCACCCACTCTTCACCCCCCATACCTCCTCCCCCCTCGCCCCCACTCCCTCCATCCCCCCATACCTCCTCCCCCTTATCCCCCAACCCCCTCCATCCCCCCATACCTCCTCCCCCTTATCCCCCAACCCCCTCCATCCCCCCATACCTCCTCCCCCTTATCCCCCCACCCCTCTCCATTCCTCCTTCTCTCTTCCACCCACCTCCTCTCCACCCCCATACCTCCTCCCCCCTTGCCCCCACCCCCTCCATCCCCCCATCCCTCCTCGCCCCTTATCCTCCAACCCCCTCCATCCCCCCATACCTCCTCCCCCCTTATCTCCCCACGCCTCTCCGTCCCCCCATACCTCCTTCTCTCTTCCACTCACCTCCTCTCCACCCCCATACATCCTCCCCCCTCGCCCTCCACCCCTCCATCCCCCTATACCTCCTCCCCCCTTATCCCCCCACCCCTCCATCCCCCCATACCTCCTTCTCTCTTCCACCCACCCCCTCTCTACCCCATACCTCCTCCCCCCTTGCCCCCCACCCCCTCCATCCCCCTATACCTCCTCCCCCCTTATCCCCCCACCCCTCCATCCCCCCATACCTCCTCCCCCTTATCCCCCCACCCCTCCATCCCCCCATACCTCCTCCCCCTTATCCCCCCACCCCTCTCCATTCCTCCTTCTCTCTTCCACCCACCTCCTCTCCACCCCCATACATCCTCCCCCCTTGCCCCCACCCCCTCCATCCCCCCATCCCTCCTCGCCCCTTATCCTCCAACCCCCTCCATCCCCCCATACCTCCTCCCCCCTTATCCCCCCACCCCTCCATCCCCCCATACCTCCTACTCTCTTCCACCCACCCCCTCTCTACCCCCCATACCTTGTCCGTCCACCCCCTCTCCATCCCCCCATACCTCCTCCCCCTTATCCCCCCAATCCCCTTCCATCCCCCCATACCTCCTTCTCTCTTCCACCCACCCCCTCTCCACCCCCCATACCTCCTCCCCCCTTGCCCCTCACCCCCTCCATCTCCCCATACCTCCTCCCCCCTTAACCCCCAACCCCTCCATCCCCCCATACCTCCTCCCCCCTTATCTCCCCACGCCTCTCCGTCCCCCCATACCTCCTCCCCCTTATCCCCCCACCCCCCTCCATCCCCCCATACCTCCTCCCCCCTCGCCCCCCACCCCCTCCATCCCCCCATACCTCCTCCCCCTTATCCCCCAACCCCCTCCATCCCCCCATACCTCCTCCCCCTTATCCCCCCACCCCTCTCCATTCCTCCTTCTCTCTTCCACCCACCTCCTCTCCACCCCCATACCTCCTCCCCCCTTGCCCTCACCCCCTCCATCCCCCCATCCCTCCTCGCCCCTTATCCTCCAACCCCCTCCATCCCCCCATACCTCCTCCCCCCTTATCTCCCCACGCCTCTCCGTCCCCCCATACCTCCTTCTCTCTTCCACCCACCCCCTCTCCACCCCCCATACCTCCTCCCCCCTCACCCCCTCCATCCCCCCATACTTCCTCCCCCCTTATCCCTCAACCCCTCCATCCCCCCATACCTCCTCCCCACTTATCCCCCCACTCCCTCTCCATTCCTCCTTCTCTCTTCCACCCACCCCCTCTCCACCCCCCATACCTCCTCCCCCCTTGCCCCTCACCCCCTCCATCTCCCCATACCTCCTCCCCTCTTATCCCCCAACCCCTCCATCCCCCCATACCTCCTCCCCACTTATCCCCCCACTCCCTCTCCATACCTCCTTCTCTCTTCCACCCACCCCCTCTCCACCCCCCATACCTCCTCCCCCCTTGCCCCTCACCCCCTCCATCTCCCCATACCTCCTCCCCTCTTATCCCCCAACCCCTCCATCCCCCCATACCTCCTCCCCACTTATCCCCCCACTCCCTCTCCATACCTCCTTCTCTCTTCCACCCACCCCCTCTCCACCCCCCATACCTCCTCCCCCCTTGCCCCTCACCCCCTCCATCTCCCCATACCTCCTCGCCCCTTATCCCCCAACCCCCTCCATCCCCCCATACCTCCTCCCCCCTTATCTCCCCACGCCTCTCCGTCCCCCCATACCTCCTTCTCTCTTCTACCCACCCACTCTTCACCCCCATACCTCCTCCCCCCTCGCCCCCCACTCCCTCCATCCCCCCATACCTCCTCCCCCTTATCCCCCAACCCCTCCATCCCCCCATACCTCCTCCCCTCTTATCCCCCAACCCCTCCATCCCCCCATACCTCCTCCCCACTTATCCCCCCACTCCCTCTCCATACCTCCTTCTCTCTTCCACCCACCCCCTCTCCACCCCCCATACCTCCTCCCCCCTTGCCCCTCACCCCCTCCATCTCCCCATACCTCCTCGCCCCTTATCCCCCAACCCCCTCCATCCCCCCATACCTCCTCCCCCCTTATCTCCCCACGCCTCTCCGTCCCCCCATACCTCCTTCTCTCTTCTACCCACCCACTCTTCACCCCCATACCTCCTCCCCCCTCGCCCCCCACTCCCTCCATCCCCCCATACCTCCTCCCCCTTATCCCCCAACCCCTCCATCCCCCCATACCTCCTCCCCTCTTATCCCCCAACCCCTCCATCCCCCCATACCTCCTCCCCCCTTGCCCCTCACCCCCTCCATCTCCCCATACCTCCTCCCCTCTTATCCCCCAACCCCTCCATCCCCCCATACCTCCTCCCCACTTTTCCCCCCACTCCCTCTCCATTCCTCCTTCTCTCTTCCACCCACCCCCTCTCCACCCCCATACCTCCTCCCCCCTCGCCCCCACCCCCTCCATCCCCCCATACCTCCTCCCCCCTCGTTCCTCCCGCCTCTTTCCATTTCTCCGGCACCTCCCACGGCCTCAGTCACGTGACTTGCCGCATCACCCCCCCCGGTCGCGGCTTACGCCCCACCCCCTCTCCTCTGATTGGTTATCGGCAGATCCGCCGCGGCGTGACGCATAGCGGCGGATCAATGGGGACGGGGCGCGGCCCGGCACGTAGCCCCGCCCCTTCTCTCCCCTGGCTCCTCCCCTGCACCGCGCGCTCCTGCCGGAAACAGGAAGCGGCTGAGCCTGAGGCAGCGGCGGCCGCTGCCGGGAGCGCGTCACGGACCCCCCCCCCCGCGGTTCCTGCCGCCGCTTCCCGCGGACCCGGCTCCCGCTCGTGGCTGCCAGGGGCCCGGAGCCCCCCGCGGGTGCGGGCAGAGCCCCGGCGAGGGCCCGGGGGGATCCCGAGCGAGCTCCGCGGGGGCAGCGCCGCTGGGGGCGACCCACGCTTAAGGGGCCCGGGGCGGTTCATTTCTGGGGCGTGGGGAGCAGGGCTCGCCCGCCCGCCCTCCGCAATGACGGGCAAGTCGGTGCGGGACGTGGACCGGTACCAGGCTGTCCTGGCCAGCCTGCTGCTGGAGGAGGAGAACAAGTACTGTGCGGACTGCCGGGCCAAAGGTGAGCGCCGGGGGGGCTCCGGGCTCCCCTGCCGGTAGCTGGGGGGCGGGGGGGAGTGTAAAGGCAGCTGGCTGATAGTGATCCCTGGGGGGGGCTCCGGGCTCCCCCCTGCCGGTAGCTCTGGGGGGGGGAGTGTAAAGGCAGCTGGCTGATAGTGATCCCTGGGGGGGGGCTCAGGGCTCCCCTGCCGGTAGCTGGGGGGGAGTGTAAAGGCAGCTGGCTGATAGTGATCCCTGGGGGGGGCTCAGGGCTCCCCCCTGCCGGTAGCTGGGGGGGGGGGAGTGTAAAGGCAGCTGGCTGATAGTGATCCCTGGGGGGGGGCTCAGGGCTCCCCTGCCGGTAGCTGGGGGGGAGTGTAAAGGCAGCTGGCTGATAGTGATCCCTGGGGGGGGCTCAGGGCTCCCCCCTGCCGGTAGATGGGGGGGGGAGTGTAAAGGCAGCTGGCTGATAGTGATCCCTGGGGGGGGGGCTCCGGGCTCCCCCCTGCCGGTAGCTGGGGGGGGGGAGTGTAAAGGCAGCTGGCTGATAGTGATCCCTGGGGGGGGGGCTCAGGGCTCCCCGGCCGGTAGCTGGAGGGGGGAGTGTAAAGGCAGCTGGCTGATAGTGATCCCTGGGGGGGGCTCAGGGCTCCCCCCTGCCGGTAGCTCTGGGGGGGGGAGTGTAAAGGCAGCTGGCTGATAGTGATCCCTGGGGGGGGCTCAGGGCTCCCCCCTGCCGGTAGCTGGGGGGGAGTGTAAAGGCAGCTGGCTGATAGTGATCCCTGGGGGGGGGGCTCAGGGCTCCCCGGCCGGTAGCTGGGGGGGGGAGTGTAAAGGCAGCTGGCTGATAGTGATCCCTGGGGGGGGGCTCAGGGCTCCCCGGCCAGTAGCTGGGGGGGGGGAGTGTAAAGGCAGCTGGCTGATAGTGATCCCTGGGGGGGGCTCAGGGCTCCCCCCTGCCGGTAGCTCTGGGGGGGGGAGTGTAAAGGCAGCTGGCTGATAGTGATCCCTGGGGGGGGTGCTGTGTGGGGTCGGGGGGTGGATGCTTTAGGGCTTGTACCTGCAGATATTGGGGTGGAGGGGGAGGAGAGGGAGTTGGTTTGCAATACAAAATACAAGAGCTGTGTGTGACCCAGGGCAGCATGGCTTGTGAATCTCTTCGTGGGCTGCCTGTTCTCTTTTTGGGTGTCCAATGGCTTGTGCAGTGACCCCCTCCTGCAGGCTCTGAGTCAGACGTGGTGTATCTGTGTGCATGAATGGGGAGAGAGCGAGTGGGTTGTGAAAATGATCCCTGACTCAGTAGGTGAGGGGAATAGGGAAGTGGGCTTTAGCCCACAGAAGCTTATGCCCAAATAAATTTGTTAGTCTGTAAGGTGCCAGGAGGACTCCTTGTTTTTTTTGCTGAGACAGAGGCCAGGTCCACGCTACAGCGTTAAATCGATTTAACGCTGTACCCGTCCACACTACAAGGCACTTAAAATCGATTTTAAGGGGTCTTAAAATCGATTTCAGTACTCCAGCTAAACGAAAGGAGTAACCCTAAAATCGATATTACTAAATCGATTTAGGGTTAGTGTGACTGGAAATCGAAGTTATTGGTCCCATTCTTTTACTGAGCTACCCAGAGTGCACCGCTCTGGAAATCGATGGTAGCCTGGGACCATGGACGCACACCACCGAAGTAATGTGCCCTAGTGTGGATGCATAAAATCGATTTTATAAAATCTGTTTTATAAAATCGATTTTATTAATTTCGATTTTACTCTGTAGTGTGGACATGGCCAGACTAACACAGCTACCCCTGAAACCTGTAGAAAGAATGTACAGGTTGGGATGGCTAGTGCAGTGATTATGTAACAGTGTCAACTGAGCAACTTTAGAACATAGTAGTCAGCAGCTTGTGTATTTATCAATGCTGTAGGTTGATAGATGAAGAGGAATGAACTCATTTGCATGCTGACATACAAGTCATTGTCAAGACAAGGTTGTTGAACAAAACATTATGCATCCGAACTTGATCATGGAGGACTTTGGGTGTGGAGGGAATTCACTTCTGGAATGTGTGGGATTAGTTTTGACTAGGCCCAAAAAGCCTTCTCTTGCTGGAGCTTTCTGGCAACAAGCCCTCATCAGGGGAAAATGAGGCTTCCATGATAGTGCCACACATCTTCCTGGACAGAGGTGTGATTCATTTGTGGTGGATGTTGGACTTCAGCTGATGCTTATCACCTGACACACTTTCTGATAACACAAGTGTTCAACACAAGGAGTCAAACCTGAAGTGCTAACTTTATTTGCACTCCATGCTATTTTGGAACACACATTGACGCTAAGTCAGACTTCCATCTGTTACCTTACCCTTATTAATGAAAGCTCTTTAAAGAATTTTTTGTAAGGGAAGCAGGTAGACAGTGCACTTCCTTTGGATGTTTTCTACCCTCTGCTCTTGACATCTCCATATGTGACAGTTTGAGGTCTAAAATCTTGTAGTCTAGGGCTGTTGTATATTCAAAAAGGTATTCTTGTCCTCTTGAGCAGATGCCAAATACCAGTTTAGTGCAAACAAAGGAGCAATACCTGCCCAGTTTGTATAAGTGTGTGAGATGGAAACTTCTCCCCAATTTCCTCTCAATAAATTTCTCCTTCATATTGCAATGGATGCTTCCAGTTCAGTTGGGAAGAGTGCTGGCACTAAAAGCTGCTTGGTTTTATCCAAACTTCGTACTGTGGTTAGCTAATGAATTCTGAATAACAGCAGCCTACCCTAGCATCACTACAGTCAAGAGTCTGATGCCATTTCTGTGATTGTTTCCTGAGAAACAGGACTTTGTAGCTCTGCTGTTCGTGTCATTTGGCAAACGAGTTGAATAGAAAATATGGCTAAAATCTGTCTCTAAGGACTCTTTTGAACATCCTGAGTAAATGGTGGTTGAATTTCAAATACCAACAATTTGCAAACACTTAACCCTGTGTGTGAACTGGACTTTTGCTAAATAAAATTCTTTTTAAGGGAAATTTTAAAAACTGGATTACATAACTTTGCAAAACATTCTCGGCCAAAGTATATCCTCTATTGTCTTCCTTCAAACTGTAACTTTAAATTAGAGCTTGGGTATGGGATAATATCTGAAGATGCACATAATAGTAGGATCCTGTGGGTATCTGAATGGAAATGGACCTTGTGTGAAGTAGAACTGATTAAATATCACTGGAAGAATGTCACATTGCAGTGACTCCAGCTACTATGTTCAATGTCAGAATTTTTACTGTTTTCTCTTGTAGGAGAGGAATAAACTGTTAAAGATCTGACTTCAAAAGTGAAAAGGCAATGGCTTCTCCCCTAACTCATCCTCTTGCACATCCATGTATTTTCACATGGCCTACTGTTCTGAGCCTTCTGTGCTATTTTTGCTATAACAGTAACTTAAGGACCATTGCTTAATGGCTCTTAGAATGTTTGTCTAATGAATTTCTGTAGGGGATTGGACGCAGGATTCCTGGGTTTTGTTCCCAGTTATGCCAATAACTGATCTTGGGTTAATCACTATACCTTTCCGCTTCTCTATTTCAGTTCTACAGAGAGATGATACTTAGGTATATCAGATCAGTATGAGGCGTAATTAACAATTGTAAAGAGCACTTTTGTGTTCTGTGGAGAAAGTAAGTAACAAATGCAAAATTATTGTTCATGTACTGCTTTTTCTTGTGGGAGGTATTTAGGTTGAAGTTGGATCCATATCTTGAGTTTCTAACACTTTGTGTCTATTGGAGCTGTAGCAAACTGCATAAATGGATGCTGCTGCATGTATTAGAGAGAAAATGGCATAACTTAGAGAAGTGTGTGTTTACATTCCGATTATAATGTATATATTGGTGGGGGGAGTAGTTGACATGTAAGCTGAACGTGGTCTTTTTCTTTTTTGGGGGGGTAGAGGTCATAGTCCCATTTGCTGGATCTTGGATGTATGTATCAGCTATTAAATAAAACTCGGCATATAAAAGCCATTCTTAAATTTCATAATTGCATTTTGAATAATGAGGATTGGTACTTTCTCCTGTTAATGTAGAAACAAATAAGATGTCCCAGCAGAGAAGACTTCTGTCCTGGATAAGTGTGATTGATTTTTAAAGTGGCTGCCTATCCTGTTTATAGATAGTTGGAATGTTGCAATTCCAGAATGAACTGATGTGCAGGAAGTGAGGTTTTACAATCCAGCATTATTACCAAAGATGGTGAGTTACTTGTTACTGTGAAATCAGTCATGAGACAGGAAGAGACTTTTTGTAAATGAACAAACTTAAATTGATCAAGATTGATCCAGTTTTCTGTTGCGTTGAATAGTAGCTGCTGTTTTTGCAACAGAATTGTTATTTGTACTAAGTGAAAGGGTGGAGGGAGCCTCAGTTCTCATGAACCAAAAGTGAAGAAGTCTGTAGTTCTTCAGCCAAATGCACTTCCTTTGTGGTTATTGGGTATTTCTGTGAACACTGCCAGCCATAGTCTGTTAACTTCCTGAGGAGATGGGTTATATTATATTTCTGTAACTGTCTATGTATCTTTCCATTGCCGCTGTTAAGGCCTGCTCATGAAATATGGGGCTCCCACAATTTCATTGTGTTGAAATTGTGGTTGCTCATCCACTTTACCATCAGGCACTTGCTGCAGAAACTAACCGAAGGCCTGGTGATAGAAGTCAGCTGAATTCCCCTTCATTGGGAGTAGGCCTTTAATGTTTGCGCAGCATAAAGAACACTTCTGGTTTGACACACACCTCTTCTGTCTAGGTAACTTAAAGCTCTTAAATAAAAATGACTTCTAATGAGAGAAGACCAGCTGGTGCATGCTAACTCCTCTGTGGGGTTTACAAGGAGAGAAATAACATACTGATTGTTTTGGTAGAAAACTTACCTGGTCTTAAGTACAATAGGCTATTTTGTGCACTTCTTATTAGTTGCAAATCTGACTTCTGTTCCATGAAAGCACTCAAATAGAGTGCAAGTGTATGGAGAATCTTGCATCATGTCATTTTGATATGATTAGAAGAACCTTCATTGAATTCATATGTGATGCATGAATAAAAATCTTGTTTTGGGTTCTAGCTGACAAATTCTGTATCTCCTTCAAGATTAAATAAATTCTTCCATCGGTAGCTGTTACTGCTGACCCGCAGCAGTTGTCGCTGAAAATGGCAGTTTTGCGGAGAGTAATTTATCAAGATTCCCATTAGACTATACTTTCACATTAAGCCTGTTCCTTGGGGGTGTTTTTGTGCTCATTTTCCTTGTCAGGAAATTCAGTGCAACATACTTCATTTAGGAGATGTGCAACACTTAGATGTTGAGATGGAGTCCAGGAAAGATGACCAAGGAATGAGAGGGAAGATTGTTCACTGATTTGGCGGGGGGGTGAGGGGGAGTCTCCTTTCTAGCCAGATAAACTACAATAAAAAGTACTTATAGGCATATAACCCTACAATCTAGTTCCTCGTCGCCTTGCTTTTATGCTCCGCTTATTGGCTTCTTGCAATTTAGTGCTACTTAGGCTGTATCCAGCTCCTTTGAAAGATAGTGTTCAGCTGCCACTCACACTTTCAATTCTGTGAGATGTTTGATCTCACTCTACAGGCTGGATTATGAGTTCTTATGCCCTCTCTCCCTAGAAGTAGGAAAGAAATAAAGAACTGAATGACATCCCAATGCAGCAAAATGGCTGTTTGGTTCAACTCGCGTCCTGTTGTGCACCCACATCTTCCTTCGTTTCAATCCACAGAAGAGAACTACTTGGGATGTGGATAATAACCTCATTCCCAGTAACATCAGTGCTTTGATCCTATCTGTACTAGAAGCATAACTGTGCTAAGAACTTAGATTTCTATAACACCATATCTCAAAGGATACCTACAACTTTTTAAACATGGTGGTTTGTCTTGGGAATTCTAACCCTATTTTTCTGCTTGTTGTGGACAGGAAATGCCTCCTTTCAGAATAGCAGGCGTACCTCTTTGCCTGACTAAAAGGTTTTAGGTTTGCAGAGAGATAGTATTTGTTTTCCTGGTGAAGAGATGCGTTTCAGGCAAGCGATTTAAAAGTCAAGTTTGCTTGATTCAGAACCTCTACTCATTTTGTGCCTTAATAGATGCAGGTAAAATACTACATTGGGGGGCATGGGGTGTAATATCTGTCACCACTTGTCAGGGTAGTGCCTTTCAGTGTAGATATACCTGAGATAGGATGCACAACATTTTGTTCTAATGAGGAGGATGTGACTTGGCATGCTTCCGTGGGCAAATGCATAGCCTCCCCAGTGACTCTGCATAGGCCCCAATCATAGCATGTCTGCATCCTAGTCAGACTCCTTCTAGTGTCCCAGAGAGCAAAGCTTTACTTGATGCTCTCTCATGAATCTGGCCCTCTGAGGAGTGATCAATAAAGCCACTGCTTTAGTCTGAAAACCCCTGAGAGCACAAGCGAAGAACCCATTAGTTGTCCGTCCTAAACTCTCTCTGGGAGATCTAACAATCTTGTGCAGATCGGCTGTTTGGACCAAAAGTGGAGTAAAAGTCTAAGCAAGGCACTCTCTCTTCTACCACAGTCTAGCTCTGCTTGGAGAATCTCTGATTTACATAATCATAAGACCAGGGCCTTATTCACTCTCATGCTCCGATACGTCTGTTAGTCTATAAGGTGCCACAGGACTCTTAGTCTGGATCCGTAAAAAGCAACAAACACAGCTACCCCTTTGATAATTGACATACATTACAAAGAAATCTTTGTTCTCAAGTTTTTCTTCCAAAAGAAGAGCCATTATCAGCATCTCTTCTGTTCTGTGTTCCCCACCTCTAGCCCCTGGGAACTCAAGTACTGGAACACAAGCTTTGGCTTGCATAGTCTGAGCATGATAAAGAAAACATGCTTGTTGAGAAGATGCACTGGCCTAAGGAGTGAGCAAACATGATCTGTTATGTTGAGACACTCCAAAGATTGGGAATTGTGAATAGCTTCTTAGAAATATAATGCTTGGTCCTGGGGCTATGGAGGGAAGAGGATCATCTCTGTGATGAGAATGGAGAGAGGTTTGAAGAGCTGAAGCTGCCTTGAGTTAATAAATGCTGCAGGCAGTGGCTGCAGATGTCTGTTTTGAAGAACTGAGAGGAAATTAAGCAAAAGCTCTGCAGTGTGGGAAAGAAGGAAGTTACAAAATGCTGCTTAATATCTACAGTTGAGAGAATGAGGGTGCTTCTACACTGAAAAACAAAAAAACCCTACTGCAGTGAGTCTCAGGGCTAGTCTACACTAGAAGTGCTACAGTGATGCAGCTGCACCACTGCATTACGTCTGGTGAAGACACTCTAAGCTCTCCCGTTGGCATAATGAATCCACCTCCGCAAACGGCAGTAGCTATGTCATTGAGAGAAGCTCTCTCACCCATGTAGCACTGTCTGCATTAGGGCTTAGGTCAATGTAACTTACATTGCTGGGGTGGGGAATAGCTTCTTCATACCTCTGAGTGACATAAGTTATACCAAAGTAAGTTGTAGTGTAAACCTAGTCGCAGAGGCCAGATCAGTTGAGTCAGTCTTGTGCTATGGGGCTAAAAATCACAGTGTAGATGTTCCTGCTAAGCTTTGTCCCTGGGCTCTGAAACCTGACATGGAGGCTGGATCTCAAAGCCCACGGTCCAGCTTGAGCAGGGAAGTCAGCACTGCTGTTGTTAGCCCTGTGGCACAAGCCTGAGTCAGATGACCCGGGCCCTGAGACTCACTGCTGTGGATTTTTTTTGCAGTGTAGATGTACCCTGAGTACTTTTTAATCTGAATCAAATTGGTTGATCTGGGGGGGGAAGCGAACAAGATACTCCCTTGTTTTAAAGTAAAGCTTTGCACTGTTGCTTTCTGGCAGCGGAAGCTTGGGAATGAGTTGTTTCTTTCTGAACAAATGTGTGGGCTTTAGTAACATGAGATCATCATATCAGACTGATAACTGTTGATCATGACATGCTATAAATACCAGATCACAAGATTAACCGTAGGTTCTACCTTGCTAGCATTTTCTCTAGGTCACTGGGTTTAGTGGCTACACACCTGCAGCTATCAGGCATGACCACAGTGCTAATATTAATTATCAAAGACTCCATTCTGGAGCGGCACCTCATTGCACTCGATGCTGCCCACATGGCTCTGCCCCCAAAAGCCTCGTTTCTCAGGATTTCTTCTCATCTTGCTGCATGAGTGACAACTGGGTATATTTATGTCAAAAGGATGCTGCCAAAACAGGCTATGGTCTGCTTCCTGAACAATTGTGTGGTGTTTTACTCAAAAGCTGTGTCTCCCTACTAGACTGCCAGATTGAAACCATGGAAAGAAAAGTTTTCCACTTAAGTTGAATTGCAACTGTGAGGTCATTCTTCTGTAAGCTTTTTTTAATAACTGAGTTATTAAAACATTCCTCGACAATCAGGTGAGGTTTCTTCCATCTGTCGTGCACTGCTGCTGTTGCTGTGGGTCTTCTGGGCTATCATAATTAGAAGGCCACTAAACCCAGAGTTGTATGGCTTGACCTGCCTACACAGCAAAACATGTTGACCAACAGAGAGATTGAATGGCTTGGGGGATGTGGGGTTACGAAAGCTATTTAACCCCACGACTGTCACGTTGAGGGTAAAATTGTGAAGCACAAGTGTGTGAGGGATGTTGCAGTCTGGGCAATAATACAGACTCCATGATTTGAATGGACTGGAAACCTTTTTGTATTGGACTAGTCCATGTTAAATGTCTCCAGCTATTATAGGTGGTAAATGTGGGCACTGAGAATCACTGTTAAATTAACCAAGGAGTGTCTATGCATTTCTAACACTCTGAAGCTTAATGCTGAATTTTTACAACATGCAGATACTGTATTTGACTCTCTTCCCTCTCCCAAACTTTCCCCTCTACTCTTCCAGTCCCCGTCTTTCCCACAGGCTCCTTGGATCCGGTATCGTTGATGGCAGAACTGCAGGTTCCTCCACAGTGGAGTACCCCAGCGATGACCATTATGCAACTCTGCTGCATCCACTCATCAGTTTAAGGTTGCCCCGCACTCCTCCTTTAGTTTGTCTGAGTACCCCTCCCCTGTGTGTTATGGGAGCTCTGCCATGAGTTCTGTTTTGAGGTCCAACCCTCTTGTATAACTCATTGCCAATTAGATGCAAATTTTTTTTACCTGTGCATTATTCCTTGACTAACACAAAATAGATCTACATACAGAGCTAGGTCAGGGTTTCTCTGTTCTTGGTATTTCCTCATCCAGAATTACAAGACAGAAGCTTTTTTCTTGGGGATTTTTAAGTATACACACTGCTGATTAAATGTGCTGTACAAATGCAGAATGTTAAAGGCGTTGGTTAAAAGCTGCACTTGACTTGCAAAGCCTATTTTGAAAGATCCTACTTCTTTCTGTCCTTAGAATTTGATAGTAACTATTGGAATTCAATGTACATATTTTGCTTATGTTGTTCTCCATATTTCTTATAGACTGACTGTCAAGTTATTGGGCTCAAATTAATGGGGTTCTTAAGTATTTTTTTTCTAAGCCTCACTAATGGAAAAATGTTCACTGTTTTCTAATATTTCAAATAGCTTTCTCTTTTGTATTTAAACATTTTCTTGCAGTGTTAGCAATACAAATATTGAGCTAATACACAAGAACCAGGAAAAGAAACTAATAACCGTGCACTCACAAGCCGAGAAGTGTATGCAAAGTAAGATTTTAAAATATCTACATTCTAACTATATCAAGTAGTGTTTGTAATAAAGGTAAAGAGTCTAATAACCTTCACAATATCTTCTCAATTGCTGTACTTTTGGCATGGACAGTGCAGGACCCAGTGTTGGATTTTGGATGCAGTATTGTAGTAGGTGAAATGTGGCAGACAAGTTACCAGTTCTTCTCCTAAAAAGCTGAATCTAAAGCAGGTGTAAGGCAGGAAAACAATCTGGAGTTACAAAGGAAGTACATCATTGTCATAACTAGAATGACTCATGGAATAAGTAGTTCAACTAGCTTTTGAAAGAAAGGGATGGAATTTGGTGAATGCTACTTGGGAGGCTGTTAAAGACATTGGATGAAGGGTGAAGTCGTTGAGCTAGGAAGACAAAGAAGGCAAGACAGTGGTCCGAAGTGTGGATGGAGCAAGAGTGGTGAAGGTGTGGTGACAGATCTGAAGGAGAGGGCTTAAAGTACAACCAGAAGTGGAAGTCAGTTTTCATAAGTTTTTTTCTCACTCTGGCAAACAGCTGTTAATGTTAAATATGTTGGGAGTTTTATTGATTGATGGAATTTCCCTACTCAATCACAGTCTAAAGTTGCTTGAATCACAGCTGAGCTTCCTCTTTCAGTAAGGGTAATGTGCATGGCATTTTCTCTTTAAATTGCCCTCTGTAATAGCTGCTTGTGGTGAAGAGAGCACTAACCTATGGTTCCCTAAGAACAGTCTTTAGCTGCTATGTGTGTGCATGATGAGGCACTGGATAAGCCTCCAGAGTTTCCTCTTGTGTGTTAGGACTTGCGTCAGCAGACCTTTACACAGAATTGAATAGCAGATGCAGTGTTCTGCACTGCCTGCCTACAATTACAGCTGCCTGCAGTGAGTTGACATTCTCTTTTGAATTCTTATAACATGTTATGCTTGAAACTGGTGGAGAATTCTTGGATTAATTTAAACCCATAACATCTACTAAGTGGAAAGAGGATATCTGACCTTGATGTATGTAGGGTATATACTGGTGTATTCTGTAAGTCTCCCCTGCATGACATCTTTGTAATGTACTTCTGCCTTTGAAATTGCAGCATCTTAAGCTGAACAATCAAGAATGTGTTCCTCTTCTGTGCTTCTGCTTCTTCTACAATCACTGTAAGTGATAGGGTTAGAAACATGAAAAAAAAAAGGAACAAATCCACTCATGGAAACTTTAAAATTACTCAACTGCAGAATTTATGGTGGCCTACTGAGCATCATTTTTTGCAGCGGAATGAAATAAATAGTGGTTTAGGTACAGCATTACAACTCATGTGAACACGCTGTCCTCTTCCAGATAAAGCTAAATCTGATCAAGATCATCCTGTAGGAAAAGGGTTCTTAGAATCACTTTTCAACAGCATTTACTGTTCTAGCAGTTGCCATTATATGCTAAAGAGACTTTGTCAGTATTGGTGGGGACACAGTTATAATGAGAGGTCTGCCTTCCTCTTGTGTTTGAGTAGGCAGCCGCAGATATGGGTCCAAGAGAATGTTGGAATGGCCATCATTGCAGTTGAAAGGGTAAGGAAAGATCAACATTAGAGGGGAAACTATTTTGGAAGTAGCTGTGCATGGTGAGAGGAGTGTTCGAGATAGCAGCAGCGTCGTTCAGAAATGAGGTCTGGAGACCTGGGAACTTGGAACGTATCTCTGTGCTGCATACAAATGCATTAATTACGCAAACCTGGGGGGAAAGAAAGAGAGGCAGGTTTGATACAATACATTGAGCAGTGGATATCTAGACAGAAACATCCTGCCTTCTAATCTTATCTCTCTCTAACTTTGTGACCTTGGGCAAGTCACTGTGACTGTCATTCCATCTGTAAAATGAGGGATATTGATGATGCTGGATGTTGATGGCTAAAGTCATCTTCATACAACATTTAAATACGATGTAAATACTACGATGCTCAGTTTGATAAATGTCTGAGTGCCCAGTTTTTGTAAAAATACACCACTCTGCTTGGTTTCATGAAACTTGCACTGCAGTTTAAGTAAAAATAGTGATTGGTTACTGTAGTAACAGCTAGATGAATTAGTTGAGATGTCAGACTGGTATGTGGTTTTGTGAAGGTGTTTATCTCCCCTACGTATTTGCTCTTTAGAGAGAATTCCTCTTAATACACATAGGTTATCGAGACTAAAGAGAAAACAAAAGCTAACTCCATAACTCAACTTTAGTCTGGAAGGAAAGACTGATCAGAAATAGTGGTTATCTCATGTATGTCCCTTGAAATTTAGGACAGGGGAAAAAAAATGGGCCTGAAACAAAACTGATCTTTGGAACATGCTGTAATATCTTTCTCCTCTCTGACTAGGGACAGAGTCCTATATTTATAGGTGAAACTAGTGGCACCCCCTGTTAAGATTGCACGATGCTCTCCATTATAAGATCCTGTTTTCAGTTGCTGATAACTTTGCCAAACTTAAACAGTTTATGCTGAACTTTTCCATACCAGATGTCTGCCTAAGGCTGCTGCTTTTTTTTTTTTTTTTGAGGGGGGTGGGGGGGGGTGGGAAATTCTAGCTAAAACATTTCAGCTGTTTCCAAGAACGAGATTAGGGAAATACACTTTAACCATTTGAAAAAAAAATCAACTTTTGTTGAGAAGCTCTAGCAATTCCATGCTTTGGAGCAAGGATGTGAAACTTGACAGGTTCCTGGTGTCTGTGCCTTTTGCTGTCACCTTGAAAACTTAATGCAGACTCAGTAGAAGCTTGCTAGAGTTCTGGCAGGTGAATTCTCTGATTCTGTTTGTACTGAGCAGCTCCTATGCCCAGATTGAACTGTTCATGCCTGTCTCTACAGAATAACTGAGAATGCTCCAGCTTGGGGCTGCAGAGGCTGAGCTAGACGTGGGTGGCAGTTGCCCTTCCGAGTAGCTAGGGACAGCTGTGGTTCTGGGCACCAGAACTGAGCAGGGGAGAAGTCACTGACAGCCTCAATGCCCTAAAATCTGAATTCAAACACACACCAACAATGTGTTGTCTTCAGAGCTTCAGTGACCTTATTGATGAAGTCTGTATAGGAAGGCTGCATTGGATAAGAGTTAAAATCAAAGGAAGAAGCTACATTCCTAATACAGTAGAGATCTTTACTAAGAAATGTCTGAACTGCAACAGCCCCATCTTGCTTCCGTCCACTTGCAATAGCAAGGAAAAGAACCTGTATGGCTCAGTTGGGCCAACCACCTCCAAACCCACATGTGACTACTACAGGTGTGTTGGGAGCACTAGACACGTGCCTGTGAGCTGCTAAAAATCTTTCCAGAGAGGTTTATTTCTGAGTGCTTGAATCCCTATATAGTGACGCTAGAGGCCTAGTGCATCGCTTACAAGGCCAAATGCACAAATACTTGGGAAGAGACGGAACTATTGCCACTTGACAAGTAAATGAAGCAGAAGTGTTGAAGTATGAATGCAGCTTAATCCAACTTCTCCACTAATTGAGTCACTTCTTTTGGTCTAAAATTTTTGAAGCCTATTCTGAGGTGAAAAAATGCATAACCCCTATCCACTAAACTCTCTAGCATCGCTAACCCCTGGTTGGTTATCAGCTTCAGACCTGTCTTTTTTCAGTCTTGGTAACTGTTGGAATTTGGTCTTGGTTTATAAAGAGAATCTTGACACATGTCACTGGCTTGGTCTGCTTGAGACCTTCAGTTATACAAAAACTGATGCATTATTGGACATGATCATATACATGTATATCCCGAGGGGAGGGATTCCTGGCTGTACTAGCAATTGTTTTAGGAAGCTAGAATTACTACTTGTCAGCTCCCCTGCCCTGATAAGATTAAATAAATACAGGTGCAATAAAGAATGTCAATGGAGCAGAGTTCTTTTAATATTTCTGATTGATTCTGCAAAAATTTTAGTTGTGGGCTGAGCTCTTCATGACAGAATGTTACCAATATTTCTCATGTTACCAGGGAAACTTTTAACCAACTGTTGTGTTAACACCAACAAATCTGAACACCACAGAACTTCTGTGAAGGATTTTCTTTGGTGGAGGGGATGGTGGAGTATCTAGGATGTATGTTATAAACAGCAGAGAAAACAAATGAGTTACCTTCAAATTAGCAGCTGTGCAGTAACTGTCTTCCCAAATCTTGTTCCTTATGTCAACAAGGTGTGAAATGTGATAGATGTATGTGCAAATAAGGATCTGGTCTAGAAATGGGACTTGCTTAGTTTATGCAGCATGAGAAATACAGCTAGTCCATGGGAAAACCACGTCCCTGGAATCTTACCACTCATCTCCACAGTGCAGTAACGCAAAGCTGTGTGGTGGGGATTAGTGCACAACACGTTGGTGCGCATTCTAACTGGCCTATATAGATCCTGCTGGCACACGCTATAAATTCCACAGACAGGCCCTAAATCTTGCTCTTGTGTTGCCCAGCTCTTCCCATTAGCCCTTCTTCACACTAGATCCAACTAGGGTGGATTAAAATCTGATTGAAATAATTGGATTTCTTAAATCTCATATTGTGTTGTACTTAGTTTTCCTAAAGAGGTTCATTCTCATGGGTATAACTATTTAAAGTATGTTGATTTGCAACTAAATTTGGTATTTCTCTACTTACCAGGAGAATACATACATCTGTGCACTTAAAGGAATTTTATAGTTTAACATATATTTATTCAATTTCTTAACGTCTGTGTTTGTTAAACTATAGTGAATTACACACTTGTAAATCTAGCCTGTTGTAAACAAAGGAATTTAGGCATGGCTATGTTGAGTGCTGTGGTGCCTAACTTTTAGGTGCCTAGAAAGTCACTGGGATTCTCAGGTGCCTAAGCTCCCTACATGATATTTGGGGTGGAACAAATAGTTCATGATGCTAGTAAACTAGTCATTCCTCGATTAGTTGGCATAAGGCAGTGCTCCGAAGTGTTAGCACCTGGAACAACTTTTGATGGTTGAGTAAAATCTCATTCAGTCTTGTATCATCCTGCTAATGGTGGGTAGATGCTGTATGTGCCAGTATGCACATTTTGTGACAGTTGTGCAATTAAATAAAAAAAATCCTTTTAAAGGTGACCTGCAAAGGAAGAGAGCACCTCAGAGTGACTTCTTACAGCCAAGCTTCTAGATGTTTTAGCCAACTTCCTGGGTGGCCTATTGTTCAGTCTCCAAAGTATCCCTGGCACACCTCATTGCCAACAGGGATTCTTCTTCTTTAGCTTCTTCATATAACAGCAAGTTCACTCTTTATGCAAGAGGAAACGGGAGCTGAGATTCTGCTTTGTGCAATGCATAGTGGCAGGGGACTGGATGAGATGACCTCTGAGTTCCTTCCAGTTCTATATCTGGATTTTAAGAGTCACTACCTCAATTTACCATGGGTCACATCATACTTCAAACCAACTAGCCATAGATGAGGGAGGGATAGACTATCAGGGTTGGAAGGGACCTCAGGAGGTCTAGTCTAACACCCTGCTCAAAGCAAGACTAATCCCCAGATCCCTAAAGGGCCCCCTCAAGGACTGAACTCACAACCCTGGGTTTAGCAGGCCAATGCTCAAACCACTGAGCTATCCCATCAGCGTGTTTCTTTCAGTTAATGTAGGGTAACTCCTAAATTCTAATGGGCTTGCATTAAGGACATAGTGTACTCATCTAGCACCTCTGTGGGAAACTAGTATGATTGCCTTGACTGCCCTTGTAGAACAGTGACCGAATTCTTGAGATTCTTGGGCAAACAGACTGTACTGCATACCAGACTGATGTGGTGTGAGTGTCCTCATGTGCGGGCTGGGGAACCCAAGAGGAAGCTACAGTCCATAACATTGTATCTTCTGGAACATGACTTTCCCCTGAAGGGAGTGAATTCTAGTAAGTCATCTTGCACAATCTCTTCCAGAAGAGAAATTATAAGTCAGTGGAAAGTATTGGACTCTTTTAAAAAATAATTTACAGTTCATCAGTTGGCTGACTGGAAAACAGGGAATTTGTCAGTTCCAGCTCAGTTGAAAGTTTCCAGCTGGCTATCAGTGATGGCTTGTATTAGCTGATGTGGGTGTCTTCTTACTGGGTTCTGTTCCACTGTCTGCACAATTTCCCACATAGTCTCTCCCACACATACTGTCGAGGGAGATGCTTGCAGGATGTCTTAGTCGAAGACGTGCAGTGGCGTTGGCATGGCTCATTCAGTCCCTGCAGCACATTTCCCTCTTACAGCTGGGCTTTTGCTGGAGTGATTGCAGGCAGGGAGCCTGCGAGTTGAACAATTGTGCGCACAGAGATTATTTCATTAGGAGTTGAATAGCTGAGCTTTCTCCTTCCTGTCCCATGAAAGCATCTATTTTACCTCATCCTCCTTCTCCCCCTCCCCTTCTCTGCAGCCAATTTCTGCTTATTCATAAATGCCTTCAGGGTTATTACAGAGGAAGTTTGCATAAGCAGCTTGAGCCAAAATGCCGTATGCTGAATAGAGGAGGGCAAAGAGTGAATCCCTCTAGGATTTTAAAAATGAAAATTCCCTCTGCATGGCATTCTTCATTTATGGCAAATAATAAAAACTAGTAAAATGTGTGTGAAACTTAACTAGCTAGGGAGCTTTTAAAGAGGTGAGGGTTTTTTGGTTTTCCTGGTTTTTTTCATTAAGGAGCCTCCTGGAAAAGTGCTATGTACAAGCAATTCTTTCACTTGGATAGTGCTTCGGTGTTTTATTTGTGAAGGAGGATGTTGGAGTTGGAATTTTTTAATAAAACTGGCACAACTCTTAATTTGCCGTCAATATGCATTTTGATGAAGGCTGGGCACTGAATGGCTGATAAGACTGGTAAAGGGACATGGAGCCTTTAACCCTCTAGGTTAAGGCTTCAAATCCATGCCACTAGGAGTAGCTTTTTATCCTACTGGGAACTTGGTCAGTCAAGTGGTCCACCTCCCCCTTCACACCTAGGACTAATTGGGGTCTGTGGTGCCCTCTTCTGGGATTGCCAAGGACTGAATGAACTATAGAGATACCTACAAGCTAGGTGTTCATGCCTAGAGGTGGCTTTCCTTGCAACCCATCCGTGGGTCAAGAATGAGGCCCTCTAGTATTCCTAGCTATCAAGGGAGGGGGCATAGTCAGGAATAAGTGGGTATGGACAGGCTTCCTTTAGCCATATCTCACTCCATTTTGATCCAGTTCCCTTTTCCTAATCAGCATAATGCCAAATTGTCCATTTCACCTTAATTCTTTCTCCACCTCCAGCCATTAGCAGTCTCCATTTAGGAGATTCCAGGGACTTGAGCATGTGTGAGGCCATGCAGGATAGTATATAGGGGAAACTAGTGAGCATCTGAGTGCAGTATGCCTGGCTCTAGCAGGTGCCAAGTCCATCACATCTATGAACACTAAATTTACTCAAAACACCAAATGAAAATTGATCATGGCATCTGTCATAGCATTCCCTCTCAGATCTGAACCTTAGAGTTCAGAAAATGAGATACTAGCACCTGAATCCTCTAAGCTTCATTACCAGCTTAGATTTGATAGCACTGCCACCACCTAAAAATATAGTGTTTTGGGGCACTCTGACCTCCCCAACCTTCCCTGGGGACCCCAAGAACCCAGATCCCTTGGGTTCTTAAAACAAGGAGAAATAAACCATTCCCCCACCTTTCCCCCTCCCAGAATTTCCCTCCCTGGGCTATCCTGAGAGATACTGATCCAGCCTCTTAAATCACCATACAGAGAAGCATCTCCCTTCCCTTCCACAAAGAGGCAAACAGATTCAAGGAAAACAGAGATTCTGTCTCTCCCCCCTCCCATCTCCCCCACCCATCCTGGTGAATTATCCCAATCCCCTGGAATAAAACAAGAAACAAGAAAAAAAATCAATCAGGTTCTGTAAAAAGAAATCTTTTAATAAAAGAAAGGAAAAAGTAAAGAATTATCTCTGTAACTTCAAGATGTAAATATTACAGGGTCTTATAGCTTACAGACACCAGAAAGAGACTCTCCCCCCACCCCGCAGTACCAATACAAATCAAAATATTCCCAGCAACTACACACATAAACATTAACCAGCCAGATCCACAATTGCAAATAGAGTAAAACAATCAAAAAGCCTAAACCGCCTGTTTTTACTTACTATTTGAAAAGAAACTTAGAGAGCCTGTAGTAATATCTGGTCTCTCTCAGACCCTCAGAGAGAAAAACACACAACGGACAAAGAACACACACACAAGCTTCCCTCCACCCAAATTTAAAAGTATTCTTGTCTTCTGATTGGTCTTCTGGTCAGGTGTCCAGTTCCCTGCTTGTAACCCTTTACAGGTAGAAGAGACATTAACCCTTAACAATCTGTTTATGACAGCATCAGGCTTCCTTGTATAATACTAGATGATAGTGCGGCCAAGTTGTAACTTTGTGCATAGGAGAACAGGTGCTCATTAAGATCTTAAAAAGTTTTACAGCCATCTGGTGGCTGTAATTCTGCCAACCTGAAGGAACTATGTTTACAATATAGTGTTGATCTCTCTAGTTTCTGTGTGGATTATTCATGTGAACCCCCTTTTTGTTATGTTCAATTATTTGGCAAGTCAAATGTTTTTCTTACTAATCTGGTTTTTAAAGGGGTTTTGCAATAAATACACTAGGCCAAATTCTGCCTTTGGTTTCACCAGAATTATAGAAGACACTAATGAGATGTGACCTCTTACCTAATGCTCCAACTCCTAACTCAGGGTGGGCAAACTATGGCCCGCAGGCCACCAGCCGATTTGAATCCGCTCTTGAGCTCCCGCTGGGGAGCAGGGTCTGGGGGCTTCCTGCGCTCCAGCCACGAGCAGGGTTGAGGGCCACTCCACAGCTCCAGGAAGCAGTGGCATGTCCCCCCTCCAGCTCTTATGTGTAGGGGCAACCAGGGGGCTCAGTGCGCTGCCCCTGTCTGCAGGCACTGCCCCCGCAGCTCCCATTGGACAAGAATATGCTGCTGTTTCCAAGAGCCGCTTGAAGTAAGCGCCACCCAGAGCATGCCCCAGCATTATTCTCCTCCCCCCCCGCCACCCTCCAAACCCCTTGGTCCCAGGCTGGAGCACCTTCCTGATCCCAAACCCCGCACTCCCAGCCAGAGCCCTCACCCGCTTCTGCACCCCAACCCCAATTTTGTGAGCATTCATGGCCCCCCATACAATTTCCATACCTAGATGTTGCCCTTGGGCCAGAAAGTTTGCCTAGCCCTGCCCTAAGTGCACACAGAGCAATTAGTAGGAAGCATTTGGGTGGATAAAGGTTGCAGGAGAGGCATACTGGTACTCTAGAGCAATTCTTGTGGCTATGTTGACAAATGCTTCCAGGGCTGGGATTTTGCATTCTCTCCCTCAGCCCCCCTAAAAAAAAATTGTTTGTCTAAGGTAGAAGAAGCAAAGCGTTATCCCAAAATATTGTATGTCTTAATTTCATTGTTCGTAAATATCTAATCCTATGCCTCTAGCATGAAATTCCCAACTGAAATTGAAGGTCACCAGTCTGATTTTACTATGTGGGATAGTTTTAACTTTCTGCATACTCCACTTTCCTAAAAACTAAATTCTTGTAGAACCTAATTCTGTTCTGTAATATTCTCTGAGCCAGTTTATAAAGGAGCTTTTGCAGGTCTAATCAAGTTGCATAAACAGGAGCAGCACTCTTGAAATTGATTAGAAGTACAGAATATAAACAATATTCTCTTGCACCATCTTCTCAGAGCTGGATGTTTCATGTGAACAACTTCCTCTTTTTTTGATCCCATGATTACAAAAATCTGCATGGGGAAGTACAAGGCTTGTTTGCATTTACATTAGCAGGCTAACCTTAGCCCCAAATGTTTGCAAAGCGAAGTATGTCATGGAAACTAGAAACCTGAAAACAAAAACCTTTATTAGCCGTTAAGGAGTAAGTAGTGACTGTTGCAATTGGAGGATCAGTGAGGCTGTGGAGGGCAATATACTTAGTCTTACATATTCATAGTCCATTTTGTTTGGACAGCTGGACTCTGCCCGGCATTTCGTAAAAAGTAGGTTGTTCAGAACAACCTAAACGTGGCCTGGGTGCTAACACAAGAGCTCTCCCAAGCAAGAAGTCATGTACTTTCTTCCATGTTCCTTATTACCTGAGAAGGAAGGGCCCTGATTGACATAATTTGAATATCCTTTGGCACTTTATAGTTTGCTGTGTGACCGGCCGCTGCTTCAGTTGTGCAAGTCTAAGCTGCCCTTGCATTGTTACTGACCGGCGGCTGCTTGTGTTCTCCCAATCACTAATGCTTTATTTTTATAGTTCCTCTTTTTCCATTGTATTGAGCCTTGCCTGTGTCAACCCATCACAGCTCTTTCAGCAGACAGTTCCTCCTGCACACTGCAGCCATTCAGTTTACAGCGTTGCCCTTTCTGCCCAAGGGGAGCAAAATCATCTTCCTTCTCTTTGAAGAGCTAACATTATCTTGATGTAATACGTGAACTTGCAAGAAGACTAATCAATTACTGCTTTATGCAATAAAGAGTAAAGGTTAAAGTGTATACCCTGCAGTCGAGTGCTTTGCAGCCTTCATAAGGTTGGAGGAAAAATGCAATGGATGTTTGATAAAATATTTAGGCATCTTTGTGTGTTTTGGATGTCTGTATACGCTTATAACTCCATCACAGTAGTATTGAAGCATCAATGTTCCTAACAATGCATTTGAATCAAAATGTTAGCCTTAGTTCTAAAAAGTCAAAAAAATCTTTTTTTTTTTTCTAGTAACCTTTCTGCTTTGCTTTTTTGACCTGCATTTTTTTTCCCCTTCTTGGGACACCTGATGTTTCATTTGCTTCTCTTTCTCGTCTCATTTCATTGTAAGTTTCTCTGCTCTTAGCAACAAAAGAGAAGAAACAGTTCTGTTACCTCAGAGGACAGCATCTGCTGCTACCAAGCAAAAATATTGGCAACTAACAGGATTTTTATAGCTTAAGTATTAATTTAGAAAATGTCAATTAGCAGAAAATTCTTCTAAATGTTCAAGCTCGGGAAAAATCCGGAAATAACACAGAGTTGAAACTCAGAATATGGTGGCAGACGGCTGTCTTTTTAATACCCAGTCCTAGCTGTTTCTGATCCTACCTCCTAAATGAAACTCAAAAATGATGAGCTAGGGAGATAGATCACTGCGGTTGGTACTGCCAACAAGAGCGCTCTGTTCCCATCTGGTATAATTGTATAGAAGGTGAAATGGCCTTACTTAGCACCATGGGACTAGAGGTTACTATGGCCTCTGTTGGGTTTAAGTCTAATTTAACCCTGAATGATTCCTGGTATTTAACTTGATTGAGCAAAGTTAGTCCCAAAGTTAGAATTGTCTGAAATGAGACATAAAAATGAAATCTATAAATGGAACAGTTTTTATTAAATAAGAGGCACTTGTAAATCTGGCAACTGGGCACTGGAACTGCAGGGGTCTCTTCCTAGTTTTACTGCTGACTACTGTAACACCTTCGGCAAGTCACTTACCTGAGTGCCTCTTTCTCTGATACCAGAATGCTTACCTACTGCAAAGAGGCTGCAGGCTTTTCTTCCTGAATAATATACCCATAGTGCACTGTAGGTGCTTCTATGCCATTATTGTATGATGGCTATTGGGTGTCAAAAGCACACTTCACTTCATGTTATTGAGGTGTTTACATCCCAACTCAACAAGTAGTTCCTGAGGAAGTCCAGAAATGGCCTTTATAAAGAGGTAGTTTAGCCTACACTACCATTGCTCTCTTGAGACTTCCTATGCAGGTTCCTTGGAACTTTGATTAAATCATAGTGTCAGCTGAAAACATTGGTTTTCCTTTCTGTATATGCGCTTCTCAAACTGTGTTCTCGGTGTGGGGTAAATGCCTCCATATTGCTTGTGTTTTGCTATCCTGCTTGGTTGACAGCAATCAGCGTGTTGGCATAGGGAGACCAGAGAATAAAGAAATGCTGCCAACCATGAAGGCTGATTCTACCTAACGATGGTGAGAACTTCCATCTTCTGAAGGATTTTTCTCCATGAGTTCCGCTTCCTCTAACAAGCTTCCTCCTGAATCTCCGCTGAGTTTGCAAGTCCTCCTTTCTAACCAGATGCAAGGGAGTTAATTATCCTGTCCCTGAATAGATGTCTTGATGGGAGTTGAGCCCCTTATCTAAAATGTACACTGCAGTTTTCTAATTCAAGAAGTTCAGTGACTAAAACTCTCTGCTCTTCAGGGCAGGAACTCTGCCTTCCTCTCTCTGGAAAATGGCTACCATGTTTTGCACACACCTAAAGTATTGAAAGGGGATTAGCAACTACTGGGGGGACAGGGCATATGTGACATTGTCTAAACTTAAATTTTGCTTCTATGTTGTCATAGTTAAGCAGCAAACTCCCCTGGTGTAGGTGCAGTTATGCCATGTATAAAAGGGCTTGTACTGTTATTTATTCCAGCTTGGCAAAGCGGTTTATTCTAGCAGAAGTGTTGGGTTAAAAAAAAAATCACTCTTTTCAGACAGGCCAATAAAACACTTAGTGTATACGAGGCCTACTTTTGTAATGTTTTCCTGCAGGGGTGAGAAATGGGAAATCAAATGCCTTATAGCTGTCCAGTGATCTGCTTCTATATGCTTCATTTAATTCCAAGTGGAAACTACTTCAGAGAGCTCTTCTGGTTTGGAATTCAGATTCAGGAGGAGAGGGTATTAATTTTTGACAGCTGTCATCTGTTAGGTGCTAATCTGGTCACTTGTTAGTGGAAGATACCTTCCATTATTTCTAGCATATCTCTGCTTGGCCAGGGCGAGGAGAATTTGCAAACTTTTTTCTTTTAATGAGCAAGTAAAATACCTGGATGTATTGCATCCATCATTTTGATATAGGGCCGGCCAATAAACTCTGTATAATTGGTGGTCCTAAATTTGTTTTCAGCATTGTTGTAGCTTTGTTGGTCCCAGAATATTAGAGAGACAAGGTGGGTGAGGGTAATATCTTTTATTGGCCCAACTTCTGTTGGCAAGAGACAAGATTTTGAGCTATATAGAGCTCTTCAGACCTGAAGATTGTCTCTTTCACCAACAGCGGTTGGTCCAATAAAAGGCAAATCCTAAATTTAGTCTGGTTTGAACATGGAATGGCTCTGCATTTAGAATCCTGATCTTTCAATTGATTTATTTTTAAACTTCCAATTCTTACTTATGCACTCTATCTTAAATAAACCTGAGAGATATAAAACTTCTCAGGACGGAAGGGAGGGCATTGAGTTTGATCCAAGGTGTAGCTCTGATTGTGTGCCCAGACTTGTTAACTTTCACACTCAATTTTGAAGAGCATTCACATTACTAGAAGTACCAGAAGGGGAGGAAAATAAAAGGTTTTAAATAGTAAAATATCTACATTGGCATGCAACCGTACATGCAAGTCTTGAACACTTCTGCTTTCTAAAATTACACAACTTTCCCTTATTGCCTTCTGTCGCTTCTGTATTTCTTGAGGTGGTGGTGGTAAGTGTCTGGGTATCTACTCTAAATGCTCCAATGCATGCCTGTATCAGTTGATCACTTTTTTGGCCTGCCAGCCTTGATATGATGTGTGAATTTACATAGTATGAGGTACAGTTTGCAAACCAAACTAGCTGTAGGCTAGCTGAGCTTTTGTAAATATTCAGCAGGCCTTTGGAACTTAGGTCAAGTCCATATGTGGATTTTGGAGAACTGGCTGTGCTCAGCAAAGGAAGGTTATTCCCGGAGTTGTTCATGCCTTGAAACTGGCCTGATCACTTCATGCTGGCGGTGATAGTCAGAAACTTCAAATGCTAACTAATCTTTCTGGAGGGGAGTCAGCATGGGAACTGTGGTGTGACTGCCACCTGGTGGTGGTGAGTAGCAGTCCACAAAGCTCTGTCTTTCACTTGGCAATGCATCTGCATGCTTATTTCACAGGAAGATTAATGTTCTAGTTTACAATGAGTGAAATTAAACTTGTAAAGCTTTTCCTTGTTTTTCCCAAGCATGACCTCCCTTCTTCCAAACCTTGGAGCTCTCCTGTCTGTTGAAAGCTGCATGTTAACCTTGCATCTAAAATCAAAACTGTCTAAAGACTGAAGAGTAAACTGTGTATCGACTTCTCTCTCAGATCACAATCCCAACTTCCATTCACTCTGCCTAAGGTGGAGAATCAATCAGGCTGTTGGAATCAGGAGAATGAATAAACTACTGTCCTGTACTCCTCTTTTGCTGTAACTTAAGCAACATGGCTAGATCTTGTACAATAAATTTTTGTTTTTTTCCAGGAGTAGTGAAAAAGGCTTAATGTCAAATAACTTGAACTCAAATAGTCCGATACAGAAATCTGGCTCTTAAGTAACATTGACTGTCTCGCTCCATGCTAAATTGAGATTTTGAAACCACCCTCCAGTATGGCTCTAGTGGCTGGACACTAGCTGCAAGATATCAAAAAGGTCACTTAAAAAGAATGGAGGTTAAGCGAAAGGATGTTCTTGCAGTGCGTCCTCTCTCCGCACCCCATGATTATTCTGGTTTCACTTTGAGAGGGTTCCGTTTTATTACGCAAATAACCCAGATTGGAGGGGGAAGGAAGAAACATAAAACATTTTGTTCCCTAAGTCTTATACTTGGACCTGTCTTTTTTAAGAGAACACACTGCTAATGTCTAATCTCAATTTCCATTCTAGATGAAAATGCAAAATCTTCAATCCACAGTTCACTTGGTGCAGTTTCTCATAAGACATTGTTCGTGGCGATGGGGATTTATGAACATGTGCATGACCATCTCTTTTGATGTCCTTTTGCAGGGCCACGATGGGCATCCTGGAATATTGGCGTGTTCATTTGTATTCGCTGTGCTGGGATCCACCGGAATCTAGGAGTTCACATATCCAGGGTGAAATCTGTCAATCTCGACCAGTGGACTCAAGAACAGATACAAGTAAAAATGGAGCTGGGCCATATAATGTGAACAGAACTGTTGCACTGGCAGAATGGGATTCAGTAGATCTTAAAATACATGTTAAACTGTCTGAGAGTGTCCAGTGGAGGGAGAGATGAAAGACTTCTTTAAAATGATCACAAAAGTTTTCCTCCCTGTGCAGTTTAAAAAAAAACAAAAAAACCCCACTAGTTTTATTGAGCTGAGCGATTAAAATAATGGCCTGTAGGAAGTGTGACAGACTTCCTTCCCTGAATAAAAACACTCTGGTTATGTTGATAAACATTTGTCCGAAACATGTAACTGCTTAGATAAGCATGCACTTGTCTCTGGTTTTAGTCGCTGGGGCTGCCTCACTGACTTTGGGCTGTACAGAAGAGATCACAAATTAGCCAGACCTGAAAAGGTGTCTCATTGCCCTAGCACGAACGCCCCCTCATGGCTGGTGTGTCGTGTTGGGGTTTGCTCAGCCTTACAGCTGTTGCAATAGGAATCCCCTGCTCAGCCAGCTCTTGTTTTCACTCATAAGCTCTAGCACAAGATAATTCTCAAGTCTTTCAGCTATTTTCCCTTTAATTGGGATCTCAGGGCTTATTTCGTAGACATTATAATGCCTTAGCTAGTAAGGCCTCCAGTCTAGAAAAGTTTAGTCTTTCCTTAAGTCAGTCTAAGTTGGGCACAACCCTAATACATGGAAGAGTGTAAATGCTGGTGAGGGAGAGCCACACTGGGTGGAACTAGAGCAATGGCATGGGATAAAAGGGAGGAAGTGTAGGTTGACTATAAGGGGGAACTTTAGCCATCAGGCTTTGAGTTACAGAATAGTCTCCCAAGGAAAATGGTGAGTCTTGGGGATGAAAGGACCAGCCCTGCACTGCTCAGGGGATACGCTGTGTGACTTGATAGGGTTTTCCCTTCTGTACGTTCTGAGTATGAAATTCCTCCAAGGATGAAAACATCCCTCCTGTGAAACAAAGCTTCAAATCCACAGGGTCTTCTGGCTGCCCAAAAGTGTAAGATTCTGTTTATTCCAGTTAAGTGATGTTGAGCTCTCTCAATATTTGGGTTTTGCAGTGTGCTGCAAAGGCACAGAACAGGCTTCAAAGATCTGTCTAAAAATATTTCTGCTAGTTTAACAGAAGAATTTAAGACTCTTAGAGGGTGGCCTTGCACCATAGGTCTGTATGACAGAACTTTCATATGCTGAAACAAATGGCTTACGAGCTCTCTTTTTTGAATTGCAGTGTATGCAGGAGATGGGAAACAGAAAGGCAAATCGTCTCTATGAAGCCTACCTGCCAGAGACCTTCAGGCGGCCTCAGACAGACCAGTATCCTTTCTTTCCTTGTTACTTGGGGATATAGGAGACTTAAAAACAAGATGAAAAGCCTCTCTACAAAGAGGGCAACTGCTCATCTTTGTGCCTGAGTGTCAGCCATGAAACAGGTTCCTAGCTAGACACCCTCTGTGCAATGCTTCAGATTTGGTACCTTACTGTCTTCACTGGAAGAGCTCTAAGTGATCCTTGCTAAGCTCTGTGGAGTATAAGAATTAAGTAAAGCCAGTCTGTTACAACTTGAAGCCCTTGCATGGCATATGCCTTGTCAGTTCACTAACAAACTGAAGGGTTGACTTTCAAAAGCACCAAGTACTCCGAGATCCCACTGAAGCTGGTGGGAGCTGCAGGTGTTCGGCACCTTTTGAAAATGTCGGAACACTAAGTTACAGAAGGTCTCCTAGACCACAGGGTCATAGTGCTGTAAATGGAGTGAGGGCTTATGAGGCTATGTTGACTTCCGGGCTGGAGCCTGGGCTCTGGGACCCTCCCACCTTGCAGGGTCCTGTTGTCAGATGCTACTGGTGTGGTGCTCTGCTCTGTTCAATGTTGATATCACTCGGCTGCATGCGTGTGTTCTCTCTGTGTGCTGTCCCAGCTCTGCCAATAGCTGAAACAGCAGACCCGAAGAGAACCCCCAATGACCACAAGAGTCTAGTAAGGTATGAAGGCACGTCAGCCAGGTTTATTGCCGTATGGACACAGTGATAGTTCCCCTAGATTGTTACTCTAGTAAAAGGCATACTACTAATATGTGCCCATGGTCAGTGGACTCGGCTCAGTTAGTGGCGGGACTTTTCACTGTCCCCTCGGCCAGACAAAGACATCGTCCCAGGGATGCATTCTTATACACAGGTACAAACAAGTTACACATCCTGACGTATTGAGGTGCAACCCCTCTACGTAGTAAGGTGCCGCCTCTCACCTTGTACAGATTGGTTTGATCAAAACAACGCTATCCATCATATTACCCTTTTGCCCTGTCATTGGGATGGGTCAGTCTGTTCCTTGTTATCTGTGTGGAATGTGCCAGTATGTGAATGTTCTGATCTCTAGTGTTCAGTACCTTTTAGGTACGTATCTTCTTGCAGCATCAGCCCTTTCCTTGCCAGTTTCTGCGAGCAGGGCCTGCCTCTGGCTCACAGCTTAACTTTGCTTTATGTTAGCAAAGTCTTGACCATTACTTTAGTTTAGGCCTCAGGCCTCATACCAGGCCTCTGATACCAAGGTTTATATCTTAGGGCCTCCTCTTACTACAGGTCCTTGAACCTAGGCTCCAGCCCAAGCCTGGAAATCTACACCGCAATGAAACAGCCCTGTAGCCTAAGCCATGCAAGCCCAAGTCAGCTGGCATGAGCCAGCTGTGAGGTTTTCTTTGCTGTGTAGACGTTCAGATACATGGGATCCCGTATCTCAGAATGATTTTTGCCAGTGCAGGAATGTGTGCACAGGTTAGATGCTACTAAGTGGTGGTGCTAACAAATGACAAGATAAATGCTGATCTTCATTGTAAACGTCCCTAATTGTTACTCTGTGCAGATTTCTTAAAGTGCAATGTGGCCTTTGCTAGTAACTCTACTTAACTCCTTTCTGTATCGCTCCTGGTCCTTAGCAAAGCTTACTGGGCTGTGGCATCTTGCCACAATGGACCAAGAAATGACTGACTTGCTCTAATAAAAATGTCACCTGAGGAGACGAGGAAAGCTAGCACCTTGGATGGCATGTGGATCCCGGCTAAGAGCAAGTCAGCCATTGCTGGGAAGGAAGATTGGTGAGGAAACTGCCTTGAGCAAAGACAATAGCTTAAGTCAGGTCTTAGCCATTAGAAAGCATATTTTTACTTTTTGTTTGCTTGTAACCCTTTCTGTCTTGGTATCACGTAAACCTATGACTTCTTGTTTGATAAACTGGTTTTACTGTAAACCTGTGCTGTGATTGAGATAAGTATTTGTCAAACACCAGGTGAGCTGCAGTGTATTGACTCTTTAAAGGAGCGCTGAACTTAATATCTTTTGTGAATGTACAGTGAAAGGGACTGTGCACTGCGGAGAGACACAGCTGAGGAGCTGGAGTTCACTGATTGTTAACTGCTGGGCAAAGTTAAGACTGGTAGAGGTTCAGGAGTTTGCTGGTGAGGAAGGCAGGCTGGTGTGGCAGGAAGCTGACATGAGCTAATCTCCAGCAAAGGTCTCTTGCTGAGGCAGCGTGTTAACACAGCAGTGTGTTTATATCGCTTTAGTAAACTAGATCTAATAATTTCATCCACTCGCTTCAGCAATATATTTAGCGTTGACAACCTTGACACGAACTTAAAGGAACAAAAATAAAACTACTGTTGCAAGCGAACTTCCTTAAACTGCCATTATTTTGTGGTCACAATGTATTTTGTAGAACTATTTAATGTGTGTGTCTCTAGACAGCTTCAATTTCTGAGTCATTCATCCTTAACGAGCCTCTTGCAGAGCCGTGGAGGGCTTTATCAGAGACAAATATGAAAAGAAGAAACACATGGATCGAAGTCTTGACATCAATGCACTTAGGGTTAGTCTCTAGTTCCTAAGAACTTGTGTAGAAGACCAACCATAAGCTTGTAAACGCTCCCCTGATATCTTTGTCTTATCCTGATTTTACTTGTTACCATAAAATTGTCTCCAAAACCATCAACTGACAAATGTACAGGACTGGCCATCTTTACTTATTCCTCAACATACAACTGAGTAACCTGTATTTTTCAATAGGGTCACAGACTTTTTGGATGTATTTCTCTTGTGTTAGGAATTTTAACTATTTGGAACTCGACTCATTCTCCAAAAGCAGGAACTCTCTCATGGCCATTCTGCAGTTGTATCCTCTGTTTCAGATCTAAATTACCATGTGTACACATGGCAAAACCGGTTTTAAACTATTAACCAAGGCACTGGGAAAAATTGGTTGCTGGGTAAGGGGAGATGTTTATAAGCCAAAATAGTTATCTAATTAGCTGCTGCTTTTCATGTTGGTAAAAGGTGCAGTTCAGTACGAACTTGCTTGGAAAAACTAGATTTCTATTTTTATTTTAACTTCCCCCAGTGCTGTGGCCTGAGCTTTGACCCTCACTTCTGTGTGATTCTTTGTACAGAAAGAAAAAGATGACAAATGGAAAAGGAACAGTGAGTCAGCATCAGAGAAGAAACTGGAACCCATTATCTTTGAGAAAGTGAAAATGGTAAGGCAGAAAGTACTGTCATGGGTCAATTGTAAAGGTCTGTCTGGAAAGATACAGGCGTTTTTCAAGTGTCATAGAGATGGTACAGCTTACTATGGAAACATGAGATTTTTCTGGTCTCTCTTCCTGCTAAGAAGTTAATGCAGTGAATCACGCTGGTGCTTCGTGTATTCCAGTGTCTTGTCTATAACAGGCCAATACCGGGTGCTTGGAGAGGGATTCATCCTTCCCCCACAATTTACTGACAGCTCTCAATCCAAGTTGCCATTTCTGTTTGTCTCCTCTCCCATTCCTGTCTTGTGATGGTTTATCTAGTGACTATATAGCCCTGTGTTGATACCTTAGACCCCTAATTTAACAGTAAGAAATGAGGCTTTATGGCACTTCATCTCCAAATAAGGGCTGCTCATCTCTCCTGGATCATTTTACTTTGCACAAAACAATGAAATCCTTGTTTTTGTACCATTTCTCTCCACCCTACTCTTTTCTCCTCCCCCCCAACCCCAATAAGCATGTGGTGGATTCTAGGTCCCTTCTTTACAGTAAAGGCATGTGACATCTAATTTTGTGTAACCCAACAATGACTTTTTCAAGGGATCTAGTCTTATTCTTCTCCCATCTGGCTAACTGCATTTTACTAGCGAAGAAACTGAATTGTATAGTGGTTCTTGGTATACCACAAGCAGCTTATTTTGATGTTAAAACCTGCATTTGTATTCAGTAATGGAAACTGAAAACACAAGACTAATCCTTTTCTAATTAGGGTAAATGTTCCACTTGAATCTTAACGCTATTGCAATTACTTCCAGGACAAAGGCAAACTCCATCTTTGGTTGTCAGTCCTGACACCCGTTCTTTAGCGATAATGCCTGTCAGTTAAATGATAAGTTGCATACGTAGCTGCAGGCATGTAGCTGGAGCATGGGTTATCAGTTGAAGTTCAGAGTGCGTACTGGGCAAATGTTCACAAATATGGAGGTTTCTTTTCAAGATAAGTTGTGTGTCTTGACTGTCCTTCCCATGAACTGCAAGACAGACAGTGCAAGACAGTACTCTGGGGATTTAGAACAGGATGTTTCAGAAAATCCTAGTGTTTACACTAAACCTCTTTATACCACAATGATCCTGCTCAGGGTCTGCTGAAGATGCAAGATTTGCATGTTCACGTATGAAGTAATATCATCAAGTCTCAGCTGGCAATAGTTTAGAGTAGAAGGGGCAAATACTGGGAAGCTTTAAGTTCCTTTCTGGCTGATTCTACATAAAAATTATAACGTATGTGGGACTCTGAGCTTTATTGAGCTGTCCAGGGACAGCTGGATCGGGATCTCTGTCTGCAGTGATTAGCGATACAGCCCTATCTTTCCTCTTTAGATAAGTAACTAGATCTAATGACTTTTGTCTAGTACTATTATTTATTAATTATTAGACTTTGCTTGAGTGTGGCAGAAGAGATATCCTAGTTCAAGATACAAGCACAGAACTCTGTCAGATTCGTTTACTTCCTTTTGTAGGAAACTGAGCCTGACTTACCACTGCTTTAACTTCAGTTTTCAAAGTGTGTAACCCTGTCAATTTGAACTGGATCAATGCAGTCATAATTCAAGCCCAGAATCCTTATCCTTTCCCTTTTCACAAAGGTTAAGTAGAAGGTTTGAACAACTGCAAGATTTCTGGGTTTTTATATTGTCTTTTTTTTTTAAGCCGCAAAAAAAAGATGAAATGCAGCCACCAAGAAAAAGTCCCTCTAAATCTACTGAACCTGTAATGGACCTGCTAGGACTTGGTAAGAGAGAGTCACATGCTTTGGAACAATCTTAAAAGTATTGAGTGATACAGAATGGTCTTAAATGTGATACCTATAGGTAGATGGCAGCTGCTAAAGCCCATAATCCTTTGCCTTCTTATGGTAGAATATACCCCCAATCTGAATTACTCTTTTTCTCTCTCTCTCCTCCACTGCTTCCCGCCCCCCTCCCCCACAAAAAAAGGAAAAGCAAACAACCTTTTTGGAAGTAGATAGCCGGATGGCCTCTGGGAATGAGTGTGCCTGCCTGTTTCAATGCATACTTGCTGTCTCTGAGTTAGAGCAGCCTTAAAGCTCACTTCCCCCACCACTCTCTGTGGTGAAGGGAACTTTCTAACTGGAAAATCAGACATAACAATGATGCAGGAAGGGTCTCTTTGACTTTAGCTCTCCTCTTAGAGGTACAAGAATGCATATTGGCAAGTATCTCAGACTGCTTCATATTATACATGTGGCACTGCTGAAATGCAGCCTCCTCTGAGGGTGGATTGATACAAACCATGATTGCAATCAGTGATTTAAATCTGCTAGCTGGAAACTTTGATTTAAATCATTAGTAGTAATTTTTTATTTTGCATCTGCACTTCAGCTCTTTTCCTAAAGAGAGGCTAATTCCTATTTCTTGATACCATTCAAACATGTTGACTTGCAGCAGGATGCTTTTTGTACCCAAAGGACGTTTGCTGCACTGGGTGGGGAAGCAAAGCAAAGAGCCAAGCAGTGGGCCGCTCGGGTCACATAGGGCTCTGCCTTAATCTGCAATCACTGCACATGACAGCTTATTTGGTGGACCACACACCGTCTTACCTCAGCTGGCAGGAAGGCTGGCTAGCCATGTTAGCCGTCTAACCTTTGTGTCTCTCAGATGTTCCTGTGACAAGCACTATCCCAAATGGCAGACCCAGCAGCAGTTTAGAGAAGGATCTAGATCTCTTTGGTTCTGTGGACTCTAACTCACTCTCTGACTCCAAGAAGGTGAGTAGTGTGTGGTGACAGACTTCCCCAGACGCTGCTAGGTGACTACATTGAGCCTGGAGAAGACCTGCGTGTTTTCATCCTCACTGTTCACACAGATGAGCCTATCACGGTCGTCTTTTTGTCTCCCCAGGTCACTGGCTCTATGCCAACAGCTGGAAGTGCTGGGTCTGTGCCTGAAAACCTGAACCTGTTTCCTGAGCCAGGAAGTAAAGTGGAGGAAACGGGAAAGAAACAACTCTCTAAAGACTCCATTCTTTCCCTGTATGGTTCTCAGACTCCCCAGATGCCTGCCCAAGGTACTGCCCATCATGGGTGGGGAGGAAGGGAGTGAGCTAAAAGCTTCTGCCACTGTTGGGATGTCCTGAGAGCATTAAACTGACAGATCTGAATTGCTTCTAGTGCAGCCTTTTTGGATGGATGTGAGACCCGTTACAAGTGGGCAGGTATTCCTTGGGGCAATTCCTTTTTTGTTTTGGGGTGTGAAATGTACAATCCATGGGCTGATTCTGGTCTGCATGGTGTATTTATGTAGCCTGCAGAATATATTTGGGCTCTTTTTTGTTTTTGTTTTTGTTTTTCTTTTAAACACAAATCTTCTAGCCCTCATGGTTGTGAAGAAAACCTTTCAAGAATGAGCCAGGCAGCTTTAGGGGTGTGGACTCCCTTGTCTCCTGTTAATCAGAGCGTCATCTCTACTTGATTCCCAGCAGTAGCTATTCACTTGCTGATCCTTTTAGTGGTTGGAATGGGAAACGGCATGAGGGATAGTGTGTGTTTTAGGGAAGGAAACGGTGAAAAGCAGGAAGAGCAGGAGATTCACAGGAGGGAAAGAAACCACAGCAGATAGAGCAGTGGCTTTAAAGGGGAGAATATTTCTCACTGATGCATTCTGAATGGGATAATAAGGTCCTGAATAATAACCCCCCGTTTAGTCCCTGCATACGGGTCCCTTGATCTGTGTGCAGACTTCCCACTGACATCATGGAGTTCTGCTGTGGATGGAGAGTTGTTTGTAGACCTACTTCTCCCCCTGTCCATGGGCAGTAATTACAGGGGAATTCTGCCCTGTCCTCCAAGTGGGTCTGATACCCCTGCTCTTGATATTTGCATTTCAAATGCTTGCGATGTCTTCTCGCTTTTGCAAGGGTATTGCACTGCAGTATTGTCACTGCATAGCAACTGCAATTCAGCACCTTAAGAGTGAACTAGAGGAGCCTTTTTATTTGTGGATGCCTCTTCCTCCCCTGACGATTTCTTACATCTTCCAGTCCTTGAGTTTTATTCATCCCATTTTGCATCCTCTAATACCCCCTCCTCCCCAGGCCTGCCCATCTCCTGACAGAGGACAGGATTACATTTGGATCCAGTTGGTGCTCTGCCCCCTGCTCAGGAGTCATGGTGATCTGAGGAGCTTGTCCCAGGGATTGAATATGCTGCATCTACGTTGTGTGTGTTGGCCTGGGGAGTAAAGGCGCAGAACTGGAACTCCAGTCTGCAGAATACTAGCAGTCAACCAGCCCTATATTTCTTTTCAAAGGACCTATTTGAGTTATTGCAATACCAAATAAGTGTGTGGCAATTCTGCTCAGGCATGTGTCAGACAAATCCAAGTTTCCTAAAAATTAGCATTGAGTGTATTTTTTTTTTCCCCTTAGCCACTTACCTTCTTGCCCTATTGCAGGAGCAGTGTTCATGGCCCCAGCTCAGATGGCATACCCTGCAGCGTACGCTAGCTTTCCAGGTGTCGCCCCACCCAGCAGCATGATTGGCGGCATGATGGCCCCACCAGTAGGAATGATGGCACAACCAGGAGCTCCAGGGATGGTGACTCCCATGCCTATCCCGGCTGGATATGTGGGTGGCATGCAGACGCCTGTCATTGGCATCCCCAATGGAATGATGGCAGCGCAGCAGACCGGGTACGTCACTGGCATGGCCGCGGTACCACCGCCAGTGTATGGTGTGCAGCCAGCTCAGCAGCTTCAGTGGAACATTGCGCAGGTGAGAGGGATTTGTTCCTGCTCAGATCAATGTTTAGTATTTGCCTTTCTTCCGAGGATCTTAGAACGCTTCACAGACCACGAAACTAATGATATCAGCACCCTGAAAGATGGATCCCTTCTTGGAGATGGGCAGACAGAGGGATGGAAAGGCTAAAACTTGCCCAGGGTATCCTGGGACACTGGCAGAGTCAGGAGTTTTGGCACCTAAGCCCCATTCTGTTCACTTGTCGTGTCCTGCTTAGCATCAGAGCTTTCTCTGTGGTGGTGCAAATTGCAAAACCATCGTACAGTTCGGTAAAACCCTGCTCACCAAACCTCAGAACTGAAATAAACGTGCTCAAGGGCAGAGCTCAGTAGTTTAGCCCAGGGCTGGAATGAGGGGTGTTGCAGGAGCAGACTGAGTTGCTGCTAGTGGAAAGCTCTCACAACTCTCGCCTGTGCTGTGCTGGCGTCTAGGCCACACTGATAGTTATTCCATGACTACCAGGTCACCCAGAACTGCCAAGGGGGGAGCTGGCTCCAAATGAATGTTCCTGGAGGCTTACACTCTAAGCCACACTGCCTGTGTTACATCTGACTTCCTAATCAGTTGGCAGGGTATGATACTTCCATGCTGGGATAATTAGGATGTTCTCACTCTGTCTTGTAGACTGTATGTAACAGCCAAACCTCCAGGATACCCTAGGAAATGAGACTATTGTCTTTCTATTTGGGCAAAATACATTAGCTTGAGCTGTCACTTCTTATTCAAGTCTCTCGCTGGAGACGGCTGTCAAGCAGCAAGAACCAAACTCCCTACCTTACTTTTGGTTACGCTGCTTTTCACCCTCTAAGGCTTGGATCCAGCAGAGCACTCCAGCATGTCCTTCACGTGAAGTATGTGCTGGAGTCCCATAAGAGTCGGACTATCCCATGTGCTGAACTTTAAGCATGTACCAAGTGCTTTCCTGGACTGTATTAGAATGGTTTCCCTGACCCAGCTTGTCTCCTTTCCTTCTCAGATGACCCAGCAGATGGCTGGGATGAACTTTTATGGAGCTAATGGCATGATGGGATATGGACAGTCAATGGGCGGAGGAAGTGCCCAGGGAACCAATCAAACCCTCAGCTCTCAGATGTGGAAATAACCCCCTTCCTGCCCAGTATTATGACCACTTTTTTTGCCTTTTGTTTGTTTTAAAAGTGCTCCATGAGACATTCAGGGTTTGTTTCTGGCTCTCTGTTCAGCCTGAATCTTTGTTTTCCCCATAACTGAGACCCATCTCTTCCTTTTCACTATCAAAACCACAGGGAAACCTCAGAGACCAGAACACCACTTTTCAGCTCCTCAGCATTCAGCACAATGAAATGCAAATGCTCTTGGGGGCATGGTCTCCCCCTTCTCCTGGGCATCTCAGGGGAGGGACGATTGAGGTAGCTGTGAATTGCATTACTGCCTGCACGTCAGGCCTTTTGGGAATTGGATTTAAATAAAATTGTTCTAGTGGGTTTTTGTTTAAGGGAAAGTCCCTGAGGAACTGGATTTTAATCCAACCCAAATCCTAAGTCACGCCACCTCTGTTCTTCTTCTCTTTTGCTGTGGCGTTCTTTGGAGCTGAGGCCTCGCTGTGCTTGGCTAATCAATCTTCATTGGAACCAAAGTCATGTTGAAGACCCCTCCTGTGACCAGACAGGAGTGTCACACAGGATGGGACGCACACTGTGTTTGGAATGTGAAACTTGCACTTCTTCGGAGTAGCTTTTTCTGTCTAATCTGTGGTGTTTGATGTAATTTAAAACAAACCAAAACAAAAAAAAACTTTTAATGAACTAACCAAGATAATTAATTTATAGAGGGCCAAGAGCCCATCACAAGTATTTCTTACGCTTTTAAAATGACCATGACATCCTAATTTATACTTTTTCATATCTGTTTTGTTCTTGTGTAGTCCCCACCCCCAGCTTTTTCTTGACATTCTGATACTGAAGCACAGAACGGGCGAGGGGGCAGGTTTTTCTGGTCCCTCACAGCCACCTCACTAGAAAGCCTACATTTGAAAGATTTCATCAGCGTGAGCAAAAATAGTGAGACGTACCTGGTTTACTTTATCCTGTGTATATGTAAATTCCTTAATAAAACATTGCAGTGAAACATCAGTTGACTTTATGTTCTTGGCTCCTAAATATGTCATAGGAATCTGTCAAACCACCAGTGATGTAATGAGTTAATCATCTCAGGGAACAGGGGTTCAATCCTTAATCAAATGAGTTTGCTGTCCCTTTAGTCCACAGTGGGAACATGTCCACTTTCTTACACTACAGCACCAATGTACCGCTTCTCTGGCCCAGGATCCTAAGGGCTTGGCTACATGCAAATTTGGACTAGTTTAACTAAAAGTGACTTGCAAATCAACTGAATTCATACAGTGTTTGCATCTGGTTAACTAAAATCCATCTATCTCAACTAAATTGTGCATACAGCAAGGCAAATAAAACTTGACCGCTATACACACAGTTCTGTTCTATCTGCCGTACAGCAGCCTTAACTGCTAGGGTTATAATGCTGTAACCAGATCCTCTGATCAGATTCTTTAAGGTTCATTAAGATATTAAAAACTTGTTTCCCCCAACTCCTCAAGAATGGATAAGTTTAGGTGATCTTTAAGTTGCATCTCTGCTCAGTTTGTCAACTGTGCTACTGTGTCTTTTGCAGATGAAATTGATGCACTGAATTTGCAGAATTTGTCTTATTTTTGCTGGTAAGTCATTGTAGACTCGTGAATAATGCATGCACTCCTGTTGTAGCGAAATGTTCCAGAGCAAAGACCCCTTGCCGGAAAACATCCTGAACTAATATTTTTATTCAACTTGTAGATGGCAGGGTGTCAAATTCTCTGCACCTAGGAAGTGGCAGGTGGAGAATGTGATGTGAAATCATCCACTTTGGTCAGCAGTTGCTGCTTCTGTCTTTAGTCAACTGCACATATTATACAGTAGAAATGAAAAATACCTGAAATTTAGGCTGTTTCTACAGAAGTGGGGCTGGTGCAGAGCCTGTTGTGCTGATGGCATAAGGTGTGTGAAAAATGAGAAACTGAATCAGAGGAGATAATATATAAAATATAGTGAAGGCAAACTCTTGAAACTTTATCTATCCTGTAGTACAAAAACCAAAGGGTCCCCTAACCTAAACGATGACATGGATATGAAAGGAAATACTTTTCTGGGATTGGATAATAAATGCAAATACCTTGGTAGGAATATGCAGTTACTCTAGATGAGAGAACTTTGAGTGGTTTCAGTTTTCATGCCTCAGGGTGCTACCTGAATAATGGCTGGATGAGGAAGAAATCTATCTCACTCTACAGTGCTGTCAGCCGCTTGCGTATGGTCTTTTCCCAAATCCACTAAAGTATTCTCTGCCATCACTGTTGGGAGGTGAATGATATACTACGCCTGGCATTACATTTCCTTTTCCTCTGAACTGCGGCTGTTAAGTTTGTGCATCAAACAATAGTGACCCTTTCAAAAAGAGCACTAGCAAATCCATACTCTGATATCAAGAGTCTTGCAGAATTCAGCTCGCTTTTGAACCTTGCAAACAACCTCAAACGTGGTTGGTGGTCAAAGGCTAAGGGAGTTTCCTACATGAAATGTTCTGCAGCCCAAATGTAGGTGAAGCAAACAGTTTTCAAACTGGCTTTAATCATCTTTACTTGCTGCCCAAATACTGTACATGCAGGTACAAGCCAATGAAGAATATGAATGTTTTGTTTGTTCTTGGAAAATTGGCTAAGAATAGTTTACAAAATAACGTGCACTCACATCCATCAGTCCTGCTGCATATAAATCACAAAAATACAAGAGTTTTACATTAAGAAAGACCACACACATATAAAACATTACATAGCACAGGTAAAAAATTGCCATTTGCTTTTTTTAATCTATTACCTTTCTTGAGTACCCATCACAGGCCCATCCCCTTGTCTTGAATAATGGAATTGGGGTTAAAATAATCAGTAATTCACCCCTTCTGTGAATTTCTTTTAATACAAAGTTGCTGTTAGTTAAGAATCTGTCATTAAGACACAGCGTATTTCAAAGCTATAAAACCAATAAGCTGGATTAATTTAGTAAAGAACCCCCCAAACCTGTTGTCTACAGTACTTACCTGATTTTAGCAAACGAGTTCTTCCCTGTTAAAATAAAGCTATCTTAGCACTGGAGAGGGGCAGTAGGTTCTGTTACAGACTGCACACCTGTCCTGATTTTCAGATAAAATACAGGGGTTTGCTAAATACAGTGGATGCTCTTTGTGCCATCTGCTATTTAATCATCAAGATGCCTGTTGCTTTTACAAAGCTTCTGTACAGTTCTTAAATTGTGGTTAATGTGCATTTGAGGCATGACTAACCTCTTAAAGCACAGAGTGCCAATTGCAAATGGGCCACTCCCCCTTTCTATTACTGTACTGAGTTCAGGAGATAGGGTTTGGGCTTTCCTTACATAATGCTCATATTGGTGTCCATGATCCCTACCACCTGTTACAACCGGTGCAGTATAGATTTAGATAATCTGAATGTAAAGTGGGACCGATTCACCCTATAATGCTATAAACCAACTAACAATGCTTCACCTACTTGAAAACAAATCAAGCTTTTGTTGTTTAACTTTCTAAAGCAATGACTAGCTGTACAAGGAGGGCTCTACGCCACCACCTGGTCTCCTTAAGAGCTCGTTTAATTTTAGACCCCACAATGGAAAGAAACTCTCTCCTTGTTGCCAGTGTGTGCAACTGGCTTTTTGAATCTCTATCCCTTGCTTGCTTTTTAAATTAAGAGCCCAGCCCAGATTAAATGGATGGCCAATATGGCTACAAGTTTTAAATTAAAAAAAAACAAAAAAAAACTAGGAGCTGAGAGTGCACATCAGATTTTCCAAAAGCACCTTGGCAACTTGGAAATACAAATTCCATTGACTTCTGAGGGGATTAGCACCCTTATGTGATGTAGGCTCCAATCCTCAAAAGTACCTACATGCCTAATGCCCATTAACATCAATAGGAGTTAGAGGCCTAAATACCTTTTGGGGGATCTGGGCCTTGGGTCCTTCTGAAAACTCCACCCTCTTTCTTAATTGCTGTAGCTTTCAAATCGCTGAATGTCAAAGACTGGCTTTAATTCTGCACCAGGGCCACTCTAGCAACTCTTCCCCCAGAGGCAGGTTTTTATAGTAGAGCTATAAACTCTAGCCATTAATGACAGACTCTTGGGTGCTGGGCACTGCTGTAGTGCTCCGTGTGCTTTGTTAGAGTCAATACGTGGTTTGAAGTGGTGAGGAGGACAACACGATGGGGGAAATTTATTTAGCTTTAACTGCGTGAAAAGATCAAGCCCTTTTCTAAGAAAAACAAGGCCACCAACATCAAAGTGCTAACGTCCGAGAGGCATTCGATGCCAGAACACCTGGCTGGGCGGTTACAGATGAGGGTAGTGCAGCTACAACCCGAGAAAATAAGATGCCATCTCTGGCATCAGAAAACATTGCTTCAAGTTCCTTGCAATAAAGATAAGACGAAAAATCCACCTTTCTAGGAAGTCTTGTCAATATCCAGTAATATTGACAATCCCTTAGAAACAGCCAAGTCATTTACTAATGCAAACTCTTCAAATCTCAATAAACCCCCTTTTGCATGCTTCTGAGGCATCCTCTTTCCATCTGCACTAAAAGCAAATGCTACAGTGAGGAAGCAAGATCCCAACAAAACCCTCACTTCTCAATGGCTACTTAAGGGCCTTCATTTTCACATCGGAGACATACTGACTTCACAGCCGGCTCTTTTTAAAAAATAAAAATAAAGACCTCATTAGGCAGGGAAGCAGTATTTCTCTAACGTCCTTGTGTGCTACAGCCATCTGATAAGATGCAGGGTTAGCTACACCTTTTTGAGATACCCAGGCAGGTGAAAGGAAGAGAAATTAAAACCAGCGTTGCAGTGATGGTGCACTCTCTAACTGAATTCTAACAGTCCAGAAAACCTTCCTGCTTCTTGCATCACTTACCATTTAGCTCAGCAATCACTAGACAGTTTGATCAAAGCAGGGACCAGACCTACTTACAAGCAAGCACAGGAGCCGATGTGTTAATGAATGCCCCCAATGACTGCTCTTTGTCACCAACATTTAAAATAAAAAAACCCATCCAGAATACTGCATGCTAAACTCCAGTTATAAAAACGTGAGGTATACCAATGATCTGAATTCTGAAAGGGCAGAGAGCCTGCACCAGGCATTGGGTCTTGTGCTTCTAGCCAAACCGTGAGGTTGCTTTTTTGCGGTGGCTATGCTGACCGCTTACAGTGGCATAGCTGAATCTCGGGTGTGAAAAATCCACACTCCTGAGAGACGTAGCCATGCCAACTTAACTCCTGGTGTAGACCATGCCAGATTGATGGAAGAATTCTTCTGTTGACCCAGCTACCACCTCTTGGGGAGGTGGATTAACTGTGCCATCGGGAGAAACCCCTCCCATCGGCATAGGTAGTGTCCACACTGAAACGCTACAGCTTTGTGATGCTACTGTGTTACCTTCCAGTAACCAGGGAAATATACTAGACAAGATCTAGGGGTTTTGTTGGTTTTTTTTAAGAAGACATGACAGCATTACCCAACTAACAGTGATACAAACGTTTACAAAACTTCCCCTCAGATCTCGCCTTAAGAACCTGCTTTTCCAAGTCTTGGGCCCAGGCTGATGCTGACTGGCGTAACTGATTTTCATGAAGAACAATTATACGTGTGAACACTTAAGATTTTTTTACATAATTTCCTTTCTACGCTGTGGTGGTGAAGGTTCTAATTTCAGGTTTCTGCCACACCTGTTTTGTTTTCCTAGCTGCCACACATGCTTTCAAATGACATTTAAAGCAGATTTCCCCTGCCCTTCCCCACCAGGCAGGCTTTCCTAGCATACCGTGACCCTCTAACAACTGATTTTAGCCCCTACTGCTGCTTCCTATGCTTGCCCTTGTGGAACAGGCTGAGCGGCAGCTGAAACAGCTGTTAGGGAAGCTTTTGGAAAGGAGCTTCACGTTGGCAGGGGATGTCTTTCTGCCCTCTGTGATGCAGAAGGTGTCCTTTCTGTGCTTCAAATGCAAACACCAAGCGGCATGGTGGCTGAAAGCTCTTGTTTAACCCTTCAAATGCTAATATTTTCTAGCACACTTAAACACATAGCGTACAGGTGTGTATTCTACAAACTGCCCCACGATCTGCAAAAGGTTGACACTGAGTTTGTGAGAGTTGAGCAGAGGTGGATTATTTAAGTCTGAATCAATAAAGCCAGTGCTGTTTCTATAGATGGCTTTATGTCATTCAGGGCCCTCCTCTGCTCCAGCGAATGCCAACACCCATTTCATAATACAAAGGTGTTTATAAGTGCATTAGAAAAACGCACACAGAGGCTGTGGCTTTCAGTCAACTCAACTCAATGATAAAACCAAATGATTTTCCAAGACGTCCAGCAGAACAGGATTCCTCCTGTCAGCAAAGGTAACCCAGACCCAACTCCTTTGACCAATGGCTTCTTTCTGGTCTTTGAATCAATCAAGTCATCGATGGGAGTGTCCCTTGGGTGGCACATTTGTTCCTGATGTCAGAGAGGGGGGCTGGGAGCTGGGATAGATACCTGTACAGGAAGCACTTATTCTAATCTCAGCTGCCCATGGCTTTTTCTGGTACAGCTTCGTGGACTTAGAAACCCAGCTGTAGCCCCCAGATGTCCCCCCTCTCCTTCCCTCCCCACATTCTTCATTCCCTTTCAGCAGACCATGAAGCTGACAGAACTGTGATGGTTGTCAGGCCATTCCTCCCTACTTGCTACTGCCTTATGTACCAGGTATGCTGGACAGAAATCACCAGCTACCCTAGTCCGTGCACTGAGTATGTTTTTGGACATACCGGTGTTCTAAAGAACCTTCGCAGCATCTCCCTGCACCAGTGGAGGGAGCCAGTGCCCGTCATCACTTCTGGGCATGCTTGCTTTCTCACGGTTACAGGTGTCTTCAGAGCCATAGCATGGGCTCTTGCCTTTTCAGTGTAATAGTGCCCTCGGCTCACAAGAAGGCCATGTGAAACATGTGCAACAAAAGCTGAAGCTGCATGAAAAGCTTCATGTTTTGTTACAAGCCCCAGCGGTTGTGGGAATGCTTCAGACTAAGCTGGGGCTAACTTCCAGACGAGAAGGGCCTCAGCCAGCTTCCTGGACTCTGGGAAAGTTTTGGTCCCTATCTAAATTTGCTAGATCAGGCCTGGCTCTAGCTTCCAGCAATTTTAGTTATCCATCGAAATGATGCAGTGCTCCCCCGGTGCTGGGTGGCTAGAACTGGTTTTGCTTGGACTTCGTTGCAGGTTTTTAGAGCTGGACCCCAAGGGGAAACACTTTGGGCCACGTTCATCCGTTTAACTCCACCAGGCTGCCTGGGGTTGGATTCTGATCTCACTTGCACTAATGTAACCCCACTGACTCATTCCTGGTGTACATGAGCTCAGAAATAAGTCCTAAGTATTTACTATACAATCCTCACAGCTGGTTTTCCCACCCCCTGGTTTTTTTTTGGGGGGGGGGGAAGAGGGGACTATGGGCACTGGGTAGGCCCAGACTAAAACAGACAGTCTGCAAATGCCCTCATCAGCAGTCCCCTTTGGGCAGTAGAGGCATGCGTAGGGAATGGGTCTGAGGTTCCTTTCCTGACAGAAGACATGACGGCGAGAGAGTGCGATGAGTAACTGATGAGTAATCTTCGCAGCTAGTCAACGCAAACCACCTACCAGACAAGAAATGCCCTTTTGCAATATAACATTCCCCTCCCACCACCAAGCTGTAGCATGTAGAAAAGCAGCTTGGATGGAGGGTTTTTTTGTCTGAGTGAGGGGAATGTCTGACACTGGATCTCATGCATAAGAAAATAAAAAGGAGCTGACATCACAGTGTAAACACGATACTTGAGTATTGTCTTTTTTTTTTGCAACCCAAAGTAAAACTTGCCCCGTCCCCCCCACAAGTCCCCCAATGTGAATGGGCTCCAGTGGACTGGGCAGGCAGCGCTGAGAGTGCAGGAACGAAAGCTTTGATGGGGCTATAGTTTTTCTAGAGGACGATGGCAGCCATCTGAAGTCCTTGGCATGGTGGCTTTGCCATGCCAAGCCGTCTTGGGGAGCAGAAGGAATCATTCCCTCGAATCCATGTGCTTTGCTTTTCAGATTTACTTCCTAGCAGCAAGACTTCAGTTTATACTGAAAAGGAATCCGGGGTGGACTTTGTTCTGATTTTAGCTACACTGTTATCCTCCAAAGCATAGAATGTTTATTAATAACAGAAAACCCCAAACGCTCAGGAGTGTCCAGCTTGTTCCCCGGAGATTCTGAGCATGGCCTTCAGATTACAGTTCTTTTGTTCTGGCACTGGATTTTCCACACATCAACATGAGTCGATTTTCCAGCTACTGCTCACGTAAGAGTGGCGGACTGTATTGGAGACCATAGGCTTTTGTATGCTGTTTGTAGATATACAACCTCAATTGTCTTTGTTCTAGGTGGCCCTAGAGTGCTATCCTGGAAAAAGTCTCTGCAGACTTCCCAATTTTATCTTCTGCAAAGTATTATATTAAGAGTTAGTTGGGGTTGAAATTGTCACATCCCTTCCATTGGTTCTGAAAAGAATGGGTTGTTTTGTTTGTTTGTAAAGCTATGGTACTAACTCATATTTAGAGACAGTGTGGTGTGTGCTGTAGGAAAGGGAAAGAACCTGCTTACTTCAGTCCAAATTAATGAGCAAGACATCTACTAAACTTCCCTACTTTGTCCATGCTGACCTCCCAATGCTCAACTCAACTTCCAACTCAAACCAGACCTGCTAATTTGTCCAGCAAACAAAAGCTGGGTTGTCCTTTTTCTTCTTCTAATATGTGAGTGAACAAAGCAAAAACAGAGATGTTGTTCATTTCACTCCCTTGAAAACTTGTCCTCTTCAGACACCTGCCCTCCCACGTATTCAAAAATCCAGCACTCAGAAACAAAGAAACCGAGTCCAGCCAGCCAAGGTGGACATCAGGTAACAGGACCATGCTCTGGAAGGAACCTAAATTCATGTCATCACCTTCTTCCAGTTCCAATGAGCTGGGCACAAAATGGGCTTCCTCAAATAACCCACTCTGGCCCTAAGGTAAAACCATATGGTGGCCCAGGAGGGTTGCTTTTAAGTGTGAACTTGGAAATCAGTGTATATTGCTTGTTCTGAACAGTCACTCCTCCACCACAGCAGACCAGGCTCTGATTCCTTGGGAAAAAAACATGAGATCCTGGGGACTGAGGAGCAAACAGACCTATCTCCATCTGCAGTCAGCAGAATCCAGTCTGGTCCCCGCTCAGTGGTCCTGGGGACTGAGGAGCAAACAGACCTATCTCCATCTGCAGTCAGCAGAATCCAGTCTGGTCCCCGCTCAGTGGTCCTGGGGACTGGGGAGCAAACAGACCTATCTCCATCTGCAGTCAGCAGAATTCAGTCTCGTCTCCGCTCAGTGGTCCCAAGATATTTTGGTTTGGTGAAGTTGCAAATTCAATGTACATTTATAGCAGCTGAAATTCCTTGACACAAAGTTGCTGAAAATTTGATGATGGTTGTGTCACATAAGACTGCCACCAAAGAGTAAGTACATTGCCGACTGGCAGTTTCCATTTTGTGGAGGGGATGGTTTCATAGCAAAGTTCTTACCCTTCAGGTTTACTTTTTTGTTTCTTTGCAGCAATAAGTTCTAGCTGGTTCGTCCTTGCTAACAATGCAGGAGGAACCATAGGATGTTCCTTGTGCTCAGTTTCACAATGCACAATCTTTTTTGCCAATCGATACTAATAAAAACACACACTCAACCTTGATTTTGGTTGATTGGTATTAAAGACTGAAGGCCAGAGATAGCTGCTAGGTAGAAATACCCCATTAATCTCATGTCCTTTCCCAGTCTGACCACTTGTCCACCTCTTAGTTTTGGAAACTGATCCTTCAGGACAGTCATTGTGTAATTTTTATTTATTTTTAATGAAGAAACCGCAGTTTCTAGTGGTGTCTCCCCTGAGTATTTTCAGCAAATTTCATTAGGCACCTTCATAAAAAGCTTCCATAATTCTCAGTTTTGCTACAAGAACTGGTCCTCTTTGGGAACCAGAATACTGCTTTAAAAAAAAAACAACAACAAAACAAACACTCATCATTATAATAAATTCAAAACATCTAGTTTGTTTTGTAACCTATCTGTCACCCTTACGCCAGATCCATAGTGAATACAACTGAGATGTTACCCTGCAGCATACCAATGAATCGAGGGTTGGAAAAAGGTGCATTCAGCCCTTCTTTCTGGTTATGGGCTGTATATGTTCTGACAAACCCTCTGTTTGCTCCCTGAAATGCAGTAATTGAGTGTGGGAACCTTTCAGCTACAAGTTGGACCTTGCCTAGGGGTGAATGAGCAAAGATGAGACTGACTAGAAGTTCAATTCAACCATCATTGCAAGCTTCCCTTTGCATCACCTCCTCCTAGTTGGAACTGTTGTATGAAGCATGGTGGGTGTGGTCCTTCAAAATAATTTAAAAGTGTGGAACATCAAGACAGAACCATCATACACTTAAATAACAGTCAGGTCAAATGCACCTTTTTCTTCCCCTACTGCTTTGGCAGAGTCACTAGTCACAGGCTACCAAAGAAAAAAGTGATCAACAGATTGCTTGCTCGACCTTGCAAGATTTGTGTCAGGAATCTACCAAAACAGCAAGTGACTGGCGGATGGTTCCTGTCGGTAGGGAGAGTGTCTCTCCTAGATATTGCAGAGTGAGAATGTGTTTTAAATTAGCACATGGCAGGCTACATAATATTAGAAGATGCTACATTCCGTTAAAAAAAAGTAGTAGTGCTGAATATATTCATTTTTCTTTTTTCTTTTTTAAAAAAAGCTATTTTTTTCCTCAACTATCAGGAAAACAAAAATGGTGGTAAAACAAAATTGAGTTAACATGCTACTTGCAGTGGGATTGAATGAATCGGATCCAAGATGCTCCCGCCAGCTGTTCAGATGAGAAATATAGTCCATTGTTTGACTCCTTCCCGAATATGACTCGATGAGATGCGGTAACAGTCTTGGGATCGGTTGTCGGTCAGTCACACCACTTGTTCTGCGTCACAAGTTTGTTTGTGTTTCTCCTTCCCAGCCCTCTTGTTTAAAGTCCCCTGCCTGCACGGTGGAACGTTGTAGCTGGCGAGGAACATGTTGAGAGCAGCTTGTTTCAGGGAGGGGAAAAAAAAACTAAACCAAACCAGACACAATATTTACAGCCGTTCCACCAAAGGTTTTGGTAGGCCAGCTTGTTTCCTTCCCTCCCTCCCACCCGTGCCCTGAGCCCTGAGCCCTGCCCCTTAGGGGCAAGAAGGACTTGTCGAACTCTCTAGAGAGGACTGGGAGAGGCGACGCGTCAGAGGGCCGATGGTGGAGTCCGCCAGCGAGGAAGTGGGGAAGAGTTTGTACCAGCCTGTGACCATGTTGGAGAGATCCAGTTCTTCCAAGACAATCTGCACCATTCCCATGAAGCACTTGTGGTCCATGCGGCCATAATCTCCCCAGACAATCACCTACAGGGAAGAACCCTCGTTAGCTAAATTAAACCTGTCCTAGGCTAGGTTCCATGCATGGGGGTTCTGGTGCCCAGAGCATCATATAAACCTTGGGATTCTTGTCCGGTCCCCCAGCGCTTACCTGAGGGAAGACAGGTGGGTCACACCAGAAAGGTGTCTGGTATTATTCTGAGGGGGGCTCTGAGCTAGGGGCATGAGCAATGAATTTCAAAGTCAAGACAACAGGGGTCCTATATTCCCGTCTCTGACACTGACTCCTCGAATTGTACAGTCATGACCAAGTCTGTCAGCCTCTCTCTGCCTCAGGTTACCGACCTGCAAAATGGGGCATTATAGCCTTAATGTCACAGAGATGTTGTGAAGATGAGTTACATCGTTTTACAATCATTTCTCAGTGGGGTGAGATCTTGGCTGCAAGGTGCTGCCTGCCGTTTCTGAGCAAGGAACATCTCTTCATGTCTGTATGGCGCCCGGTCTGTACAGGCCCTGCCCTTGGGTTAGGCACTACCATAATATGAACATATACAGTTCAAGACCTGCCTCTCTGAAGTGCTGGGTACCTGCAATTCCAATGAGAGCCACAGGATCTCTGCATCTTCAACATCTGAGCTCTCCCTTGGTCAGCCTAATGCTCACCCAGCTGGATGCTGATGTCACCCCTCAGCTCACAGCCATCCTGGCCACTGATAAGCTGTGGGCACTATGGCACTTCCACCCCAGGATCTCAAAGCACTTTACAAACCTCCATGAATGAGGTCTCCGCATGCCCCTGCATGATACAGCAGGAACTACTGCCCTATGGTGTCAAGGAGCGACACAGCAAGAGGAAGGGACTTCCCACCGTCAGGGAGGAAGTGAGGGGCAGAGCTGGGGATGGAACCCAGGAATCCAGATTCCCAGTTCCCTCCCCTTTCCCTCAAATGAAGCATTCATGGATCTGCTCCCCCAGTCAAAGAACAGATGTTTGACTGGGTCTCTTTACAGCCAACAAATAGGGGGAAATCTGGCACCCCCTGCTGGGAGCATTTCCAACTTTCCCTTTAAGAAGTGGTCTTTGCCCACCTCCCCTTGAAAAGGGATTACATCACCTGCAAAACTCTGCCCTGTGGGCCCTCGTCAAAGAGCAGCGCCTGCTGGTAGAACGGGTCCCAGGTCTTCTTGGCCATCTTGGTCTTCTTCTTGGCCAGGCAGGTCCCATTCTCCAGCAGATAAACTTTAACATAAGTTGCTGCAATGGAGACAGAAGTGCAGATGGAAACCAGCTGTGAATATCCTCAGCAGAATCACCTGGGCACTGGACCTCATGTACAGCGGGGGAAACCCAGGCAAGCACTGCCATGAACATACCTCAGCCAGAGCTCTGCCTCCCACAGGGATGCTGACCTGCCGGGACCCGCCCTCCCCCCCCAAGCCCTGTGTATGTGTGTAGTTTCCCAGAGCTATGCAGAAGGGAATTGGGAGGGACGTCTGGTCTGGTTGGGGTGGGGGAAAAGGGGCAGCAGGAATTTCAGGAAGGGGTGCTGAAAGATTGGCATTCCGCTGGATTGTGGTGCATTCTCTGTGGTGAGGGCCATGTCTGTGGGGGGCCAGGAGGAGAGAGTCTGTGCTGTGCTGGTAGCCTTGACTTTTCACTTCTCTGCTAGGTTTTGTACTAGGTGTGTCAATTGCAGAACAACCTTAACTGCCACGCGGTTATTGTGTGTTAATGCCTAGCTCTGTGGTGGTGAACCACTGGTGCACTCAGCCAGCCAGCCAGCCAGCCAGCCCCTCTGCTGCCCACTCCAGGCAGAGCCAGACCCAAGGGACTAACCATTGCATGACTGGAGGGGGAGCCCTAAGGGACTGGGGAAGGGGGGCGCATCTGCCTGTTATTGGGATGTATATAAAGCAACACTATCGAGAGCAAAATGGAGGCATTAACTCCTTCCCATGCCCTTCCCCCGCCTCCCCCACACCCCTTCCCAAAGCTCCTGGACCCCACTGGCTCTTCCTTAAGGATTCTTGGCACGGATACCTACCAGGGATGGACTTGGAACCCAGCTTTGGGGTGAGGCCCCTGGCCTGGATCACCTCCACCTCCAGCTGCCCGCTCCTGTCGATCATCCCAATGTGGACATCACCTAGGACAGAAGGGGAGAGGTGAGAATCAGGGGTCCTAGCGAGCCCTATCCTGTGTCGGGGACAAATGGCCGCCTCCATTAGCATCCATGTCGTTCTCTTACTCGCTTGCGGCTTCCACTGTCCTCTGCACCCTTGCTCGGAGGACCCTGTTCTAAAGCACCAGATGCACTGCAGAGCAAGTCCCAGAGCACCTGGTGTGTTAAAACAGCAGCCACAGAGAGCAGGGGGCACAGCAAAATGAAAGTAACAAGAACGTGGTGCTGACGAGAAGACAGGACATCACAGGAGAGCCAGGGAGCTTCGATGGGAACATGTCTAGGACCCAGAGCTCAATTCTGGGCACCTTGTTACCAGAACAACATAGAAACAGGAGAGAATTCAGAGAAGAGCGACATGCAATGGGCTTCATGCACCTGAGTGCCAGCCTGAGCGTGCTGTCAGGGCACTGGGACAACTTTGCAAGACATCAGTGGCTGGCTCTGCAGAATTTCTAAGCATCCACAACTACAGCTGAGTTGTACCCTCTGGAAATCAGGCCGCAGCATTTTAAAAATGAGGCTCCCTCCTGGTTTAAGAGAGAGCCTTTTCCTCCTGCTTCTTCGACAACTCGATTCGCTGTCCATGTACTTTTCTATCTGTCGGGCCACTGTGAGATACGCCCTTTCTGAACCCTGAATCAGCCCTTCGGAAGCTTGCCCCATGCTAGGATTAACCAGAGCCGTGCCTTGGGAAGGGGAGTTCTTCACTATGGCATGTACGTACTGGGGCTGCCCCAAGAAGAGGGTGAGAAGGTGGAGAGAGCTTGGGTCTCATCTCCATTCTAGCTTCAGTGCACCCAGCAACTAGTTCCCTTCAAATGGGGGATGAGCGATTTCCCTGCCTATACTTCAGTTCCTCCAGCCCTTTCTGAGTCCCATGAAAGCATCCCTGGAGAGGGTCTGTGTCCTTTTGTGCCGGGCTCACAGGTATTTCTGATGGGCCCTTGGCATGCCCCAGATCCCATGTCATACACTTTACAATAGCATCTCCAGGGATAGCCCCAGCCCTCTACTTACAAACACTGACTTTTTCCCCCTGTCAGTAAGTTAGTAAGTTCTCCCCCCGGATGTCTCTCCCCCACCCTCTTCTAAAACGCTGCCTCCGCATCTCCCTTGGAAGAATGACCGTGGTGGTTATTCCTAACGTTGGTCTGCAGAGGGCAGCTGAGGAAAGCATGTTCTCAAGCATTAGGCACCAAAGGAGAAAATGAAATACCATGACAGTGGTTGTGGGAGGAGGGCGTGTGGGTTTGTTTAAAAAAAGAAAGAAAAAAGGGAAAGCAAAGACTATGTGATTTGTGGTGTGAGGATGTGGCAACTCGGCTGGCAAAGCCCAGAACAACAGGAACCATTAGTGATGGAGAAAGAAAGAAAAAACAACAGAAGGAAAACAAAAGAAAACAAACTTTTTTTGTTGTTCTAAGCTCATGACACGGATTCGGTCTCCCACTTATGTCGTCTGCAGCAGCCCCAGTAGGTACAGCCCTTGGGATGTGCACAGAGGTAGGTCCCCGTCACTCCACTGGTGTGTGACTGGCCCACGGCCTGCACCCCTTGCACCAGCGCAGCCCGAGGAAGGGAGCGGGGGGCGGCGCGAGGGGACGGGGGGGGGCTGTTGGTGTCACGCTGGAGTTTAAGAGAAACAAGATGAACTTGGACATTCTCAGACACACTTTGCATTTCAGAAGCGTGTTGAACTCGGAGCAGGGGACGCCGTAAGAAATGGGGTGATGAGGAGAGAGAGAATGAGCTGAGAGCAAGGTAGGGTCTCAAATCCCGGGGCGGGGGGTGGGGAAGGAGGGGGAGTTATGGTTTGGGGGTGTCACTTATCCCAATGTTTCTCAACCTCTTCAATACCAGGGTCCGGCTTGCTGCCTTCCTAAACCATGTCAGGGAGATCTTAGGGACCGGCACCAGTCTATGCAGCGGTCATTGAGAAACACTGACCTCTCCCACATTGATGGCCTTAAGGAGAAGAAAAATGCCTCCTTTCTTCCTCCGGCCCCAACCTAGCTATGGAAAAGCCAGGAACATACTTTAAATGCAGCCAGTCTGATTCGGATCTCCCTCACCCGGTGCCACTCGATTGACTTTAAAGGAGTAACTCTGATTTACACCAGGCTCAGGGTCAGTTTGTTCATGGTGGTTTAAAAAAACAAAACAAAACCAAGGCAGGAGGGGAGGGTTAAGCATTAGGCATTAAACATCTGCCCCCCGGCCCTGCCCAGGCTCAGCCTGACCCTGCATCCTGATGAGGTGGAGAACAAGCACCATGCCGACTACTGGTCTTTGGAACATTTCCACCAGCTCTATTTTGAACCTTCAAAATCTGGGGTAAAAATCTTGAATGGAAATTTTGAATTTTGATTTAAAAGAAAACAAGGGGGGGTTATGAAAATGTGAAATTCCACACTCCTCCCCCCACCTACCATTGCCTTTAAAAATCAAATCACAGGCCTGTCTGTTCCGCACGTACGTAAAAGATGAGTCTGCTGAACCTGGGGAAGGAGTTTTGTTGTTCTGCTCTTCCTCAGAAATCACCCCACCACCGTTCTGAAGAACGCTTTCTGCCCTCTTTGCCCTCCACCCCAGAGGTGGCTGCAGCATATAGGTGGTGGGATCCTTAGGATTCAAAGGCACTATGGAACTTCAGACGGGCTTATAGAGAAAAGGGCCTGCTTCACTCAAGATTCACCTCGTTTGCAGTTGCAGAAGTTGTCCCAGCACAGTGCTCCACCCAGCTTAACATCTCAAGAGAAATCCCAGCTCTGGAACACGTTACTGGGGTAGGACGGGTCTCTCTGCAGTATCTGGGCATTGCCACATGCATACCTGAAATCTACACTTTCTTCCGTAGCCAAAGGGGCCACCTGTCAGCTCCTCTGGCACCTATGTCCTAGCCCGGACACCTCGCTGCCCTTCCTGTCTGCTTGAGGCAGGTTATGAAACTGGGCTTTCCAAACACATTCCAGTGGGATTTGGGTTCCTAGCTCCATTAGTTCCCTTTCAAATCTCAACCTGACTCAGTGAGAGAAACGAACCCCATCGGGCCTCCCCTTCTGTTGTTTTGGGCTGGGTCCCTGCTTCATTCTAGGGCAGAGCTGTGACGCTAAAATGGTCTCACTTCAGGCCTCAGAGAGCAATCCTCAGCGGTCCACGTGAACTCTGTTAAAAGGTGTAGCTGAGATGCCAGCACAGCCTGGCGACGAAAGGGCTAACGCCAGCGAGGTCACATGCCCCCATATCCCACCGGAATGAGACCTGTCCCTGTGTCTTCAGCTCCCCCCACCCCCTCTGGAAGGCTGGCTCAGCCTGCTCCCCGTGGAATCAAGCTGGGTCCCCTCTGTGGCTGGACAAAGGATCCGCTCACCAGTCAAGGCCCCTGGTGCTGCAGCGTGGGTGGGACTCAGCGGGGCAGGGATTAGCATCAGCAGGGGTGAGGATGGGGAAGAGGCAGGAGTAAGAGAGTTGGAGGTCTCAGCAAGCTGGGCAGCGGGCTGGGGGCTCTGCAGCTGCTCAGGTTGGAAAGACTCCCAGCCAGCAGGAGCTACCTCTGTCCAGGCCTATTAATGCTATTTCAGTGAGTCCCTGCCGGAGCCCAGAGCCCTTCTCAGACTAGGGCCGGTTTGTGGGTCTGACTTCACTGCTCCAGTCCCTTCCCCTCTCGCTCAAGGTAGATGGAGGACGTGGGCTCCCCACACACAACAAAGCCACCTGGCTCCTGTCGTCCAGCCAAACCATCAAGCAGCAGGCAGCTGAGTGTCCAGCATTTCGCTCAGCTTGAGCGCGCATTAGTTCCCTGACTCCAGCCCAGCTTCCACCAGGCAGGTCACAGACACCCACTTCCCTTAACCCCCTGGGATGCAGGATCAGGGCCTGATCCTGACCTCGGTGCCAGTCACCGGAGGGCCTGCAGCAAGATCCAGCTCTTCGACTCCATCCACTAGGAGACATGGACCGGGCACAGGGCTTGGAGCCCAATCCAGTGTAACAACTTTCTATCTTCCCTTTGGCTGGGCCACCCACTCCAGCTGTGAGCACTCACCCATTGGAGGCGTCGCCAGTGTCTGCCGGCCAACAATCTGCGCTGGCCCGAGCCCGTCTAAAAAGTCACTGAATTGGCTCTCGGCTCCCAGCCGGGTCATGGGGAAAATGAATCTGAGATGGGGGAGGGGGTGAGAGAGGAGAAGGGACAGTATGGGTGAGACAAGCCCCCAGGAAGCACTGGATTTCCCAGCCAATAATTCTTTGCACAGAGATAATGTGCCTTGCACGAGGATTTCAAAGCACTGAGCCAACATGAATTAACCAAACCTCCCTTACCATTTCCTGACAGTGGTGTCAGCTGCGGAACAGACCCTCCCAGGGCACGGGTAGGATACCCACCACGTATGGATTAGACACGCGGCTGGACAAAGCACAGGAGACTCTACAGAGAACAACCCTGCCCTGGAGGAGACAGCCCCAAGTCGACCAGCGCTACCTCCGATTTCTACAGGATCCTGTGAACTCAGCACAAGGAAACTCCAGACTGATCTGACACTCTGTGCCCAGGGATCTGGGGTGCTGGAAAGCCAGGCAGGCATCACCCCAAGGGGTTGTGGGGCTCCGTCAGAAAGCATTGGCTTGATACTGGTAGGCACCGACGACAGCCAGGATTGAGAGCTTTGGCTCTGCACACCACCTGGGGGCCCAGTGGCTCGGTCTAGTTGGGGCACCAGGAGAGCTGACATTAGCCCTGCTCTTAAGCTGTGCCCGTGGGAGTGTGGGAGAGCAGCAGAGCCACCATCCTCCTCCTCCAGCGAGGAGAGCGGCCTTGGGGCATTACGTGCTTCCTCCAGTCTCCTGGGAGAGACCGAGTGCCTCCTCTGGAAGGAGAACTGCAGCTGGGCTTCTGCACCTCGCTGGATCAGTCTGGCTGCTAGGATTGCGCCCTGCTCCCCTCCCTCCCCAGTGCCAGGCAGTAAAGGGCCGGTCGCCCCGTGCTCTGGGCCTTACGTGCCATCGGAGCTATTACTGTTGGTGCTGCCGTCGGTCGATTCCCTGCTGCCCTGCCGGGTGATCCTGTTCCTCATCTCCACAGCGATGCCGGTTTCCGTGCTCCGCCGGATGTTACTGCGCAGCTTCTTTGGGCCGCCGTCTGGAAACAAACACACAGATAAGCCAGGCTGGGGAATCGCAGGCTGGGAAGTACAGAAACTCCCCCCTCCTGGACAGCAAGATGGCAGGGAGCCATCAGCACTGTGCTCCCTGCACTCCTATCCTCCTCCTTCAAGGGTTGATGGTACATGGCCATGCAATGTGACATCACCCTACTGGGACAGGCAACATAGGCAGTGTCATAGGAGATGTTGTGTCTAGTGGTTAGAGCAAGAGCATAGCAAGATAGAACTCCTGGGTTCTATCTGCAGCTCTGCCATCGACCTTGGGCAAGTCACTACCCCCTCTGTGCCTCAGTTTCCCCATCTCTAAAGTGAGGAGGACCAGAGCCCCCTCTGAGGTGGGGTTTATGGTTAATTGATTGCATCAGAGCTCAATGTACTTGGCAAAGTAGCAGATGGCTCTCTGCAGCAAGTACTGCGTTTGTACAGTGCCTAGCCCCCATCCCTGGCTGGGGCCTGGAGGTGCGACTGTAATGCAGCTCTGCTCCTCTGGCCCAAGGGAACTGCATGGCAAAACAGTAACTCTCATTTGTGCAGGAGTCCAAGCTTCCTCGGAGGCTCCTCCCAGACTGGCATGCACTCCCCCTGCAACCAGGAACCACCGCAGATCCCACCACTGCCTGCTCCTAGGGCAACCTGCCTTTGTTCCTCCCATCAAACAAATAACAATTGTCATTTAAAAAAACAAAAACAAAACAGAAACGCATGCAATTTCCGCCTAGGAAGGAAGCAACGATCAAATCAACCACACGCGGCAGATACTCATCCCCTCTCTCGCTGCACTGCCAGAGCCTCGGACACTCAAATGCCATGGAGAGGAACACAGTATAGAAACTTGAATAGAGTCAAATAACTGAGGGCCAGGGGCACAGTGGGATTAAACAAAAGGACTGGGTGTTTCTATGGCTAACGAGAGTATCCACAGGTACATTCAAGGGGTAAAAAACAAGTTGTTTGGAAGGGATGTGAACATCCTGCTTGGGGGCACTGGCCAGTCTCTGCCAGATGGGCCTTAGAAAAGAGCTTCTCCTGGGGACAGATTAGCACAGAATTATCCACTAGGGGCTTCTTGTGCCTCGTATTAGGAGGGGTGAGGTAAACAAGATGCGAGAAGTAATTCTTCCACTCTACTCAGCACGGTTAAGGCCTCGGCTTGCAGCTCTGGCTCTGCACTGTGGGAATGACGTGGACAAATTGGAGAAAGTCCAGAGGAGAGCAACAAAAATGATGAGAGGTCTGGAAAACATGACCTAGGAGGAAAGATTGGGTCTGTTTAGTCCGGAGAAGAGAAGATGGGGGTGGGAGGAGGAGACACACGCTAACAGTCTTCAAGTATGGAAAAGGTTGCTGTAAAGAAGGGGGTGATAAATTGTTCTTATCCCCTGAGGACAGGACAAGAAGGAATGGGCTTAAATTGCAGCAAGGGAGGGTTAGGTTGGACATTAGGAAAAACTTCCAGACTGTCACGGTAGTTAAAAGCTGGAACAAATTCCCTAGAGAGACTGTGGAGTCTCCCTCTCTGGAGGTTTTTAAGAACAAGTTAAAGCAGCATCTGTCAGGGATGGGCAGATAATACTTAGTCTTCCCTCAGCGCAGTTGGCTGGACTAGATGATTTCTCAAGGTCTGTTCCAGACCTGCATTTCTATGATTCCTCTAAAGCAGCTGGTACTGGGCAATCAGCAGGGGATGGCATTCACTGCCAGGAGCCCCCAGTCGCTTGGCTGGCTGGGGGAACACAGCAGGTAATGTTGCCAAGGAGTGAGACCAGCAAACACTGGCTCCCACCTGCCTGTCCCTTCCCCAGCAGGGGAGCTGTAGCTCTCTGCCAGTTACATGATGGATAATGCTCCCCTGAAATATCACGCTCAAGCTGAGATGCTTCAGATCTGCCGTTTACCTGCCCTTTACAACTGACCTTTTCCTTCTCCGGAGGGGAGAGGGAGCGGGGACAGTTACTCTGTCCAATGGGAAATGCTCACTGTCCTACAGACCCCAAGGGAGGGAGGCACTTTATAGCAGATGAAAGAATCAAAGAACTCCACGCAGCGAGAACCCCACCACGAGGTTCTGATCCCCATCTCCCGGCGCGCGGCTCTTGGGCCTTTGATAAATTATTCACTGGGATTTATGCAACCTTTGCAAAAAAAAAAAAAAAAAACCATCCAGGCTGATTTTCATGTACTCACTCACCTCTTCACTGAGAAAGGTGTTGCTGCCTGAGCAAACATGAGCCCAGCACGGACCCCGTCAACACCTGCCCTTTCCCCACTGAGGCCCCTCCCTGTCTGAGCCCAGCACAGACCATCAGTAACTAATTCCTCTCACCTGGTGCAATGAGCAGGCAACCCTGCCCCAGGTGTCTGTACTCCTGACTCCTGTCACTGTTATACCTGCACTAGAGCAGGGATTCCCAGTGGTTTTCTTTCTGTGTCCCCCTACCCCCCCCCATGCTATTAAAACTCCATGGCCCATCTGTGCCACAACAACTGTTTTTCTGCATATAAAAGCCAGGGCCAGCATTAAGGGGTAGCAAGCCGGACAATTGCCTGGGGCCACACGCCACAGGGGGCCCTGTGAAGCTACGTTGCTCAGGTTTTGGCTTCAGCCCCAGGTGGCTTTGGCTCTCTGTCCTGGGCCCCAGCAAATGTAATGGCGGTCCTGCTTGGCGGACCCCCTGAAACCTGCTCACGGCCCCCCAGGAGGCCCCGGACCCCTGGTTGAGAACCACTGCACTAGAATACACACACTCTTCCTCCAATCTGTCTCCATCATAGACTTGCTTGCGAGTACATGTATGCACCAGGCAAACCCGGGCTGTACTCTTCCTGTGCCTGGTGGGCTTCATCCCTAAGGCACCCATCAGTTGCTCTCTTGGGTTATTGACCAGAGGCTGAGATAAGACCTCGAAACTCAGCTCACATGTGACAACTCCACACAAGCCCAGTATCTACTCCGCACTTCCTGTGAGTCGAGCCCTGGGGAGTCTTATGGAAACTGATTGAGATTCCAAAATAAATGGGGCTATATTTAAATACTCCCAACTCAGAGCACTGCTAGGAGCATCCTCCATGCACCTCGCAGCCAATCAAATGGACCCAGTTTGTCTCTGTGTAGATGTAGTCCTTTGTCTGCTGGGTTGAACCCCCTTTGCAGTTGATGGCTTCTCCCAACCCCCTGGAGTTTTATGGGGAACCTCCAAAAGTCCCCAGTTTGGTTCAGATGCTGCACTAAACTCCCAGAAACTTTGGCGTTGGGCAAAAGCCGATCTGGATCTAAACTAAATCGCTGGAGCCAGAGGGGTGTCCGAAATCATCTGAAATCCAGGTCTAAACTTTGCAAATGATGAGTATAATGGGCTGAACTGAAAGCCCTGATCCAAATCCTGGTGGGGGGTGGGAGGCAGCGAGAGGAGGGTCAAGATCCGGATCCAGCAGCTGGAATTCTCATCAGAACAGCCTGTGCATGCCTGGCACTGACTACCCGTCTCTTTCAGTACGCATGTGGCCCTGACACCCTCATCCCGAAGCATCACACAAACTATGAGTGTCTCTTCGCAAACCATCCGAGGGGCGGGGAAGGATTATCACCCTGTTGCACTGATGGGAGACTGAAGTGCTGAGATACAGGGCGTCTGTGCAGAGCAGGGCTGCTCCAGTCCAGCCCCTGAACCCTAATCATGCAGAAGAGCAAAGACACCAAAACATGGGAGAACATTTCCTAGTCTCAGCAAAGGTTCAGATCTAGCTCGTAAATAAACAGATGCAGACATTGGTTCCGGAGCCCAGTACTTTGCAAAATTCTACTTGCCCAGGTCTAGTAACTCCTTTTGATGGGCAAGTCAAACACCATTCAATATTCCACTGTCACCAAGGCAAAGGGCAGGTGAAGAGATTTTTATATCTGGGCTGGCCAGCTGTCAGGGCAATTTTGCAAGGCTGGAGAAGGGGACTGTTATCAGACCTGGGTCCCCCCCGACCAGCACTGAATATGGGAGAATCTTGCTCCATGGAGGACAGTTTTATTTTATTTTGACTCTGCCTCAGTGCAGCATCTTCCTGGCGAGTGTTGCCATGGTAATTTTGTCTGCAATGCAGCGGGACCCCCTACAGCCAGCCCCCGAGTCTCCTCCCTGCTGGGCTATCGGAGCCGCGCTCCCCTCTGCTGGGATGAACTCGGGTTTGAGAGAGGCAGGAACATGGCTCGATCGGTGAAGCAAGAGAAAGGAGGAAGCTAACTCACTGATGCTGCAAGGCCGGGAGCGCTGGCTCTGCAGACGGGGGCACCCCTCATTTGGAATTGGATTTGGCTGGAGCCTTATCCAGCTCTGAGAGGCCGTCAGGCCGACATGGGAGCAGCCACCCAGGGGCTGCTTGCTCTGCTGTCCTTGCTCGGGCAGCTCGCTATCCAGAGGGTCACACGGGTGCTGGCAGGGACGTGCGGTCTGGAAAGGCTGGGCCCTGCATTTATGCCACAGTTCTTTTGACTTTGGCTGGGGGCAGGGGGGCTCTTATCCTTTCATCTGGGGTGAAATTCACTCCAGCCCAGGGAGCGGGTGCCAAGCCTCTACCATGAGCTTAGACAACCAGCGCATCCTTGCTTTGGTTCGCCGAGCTCAGCTGAGGCTCTTGATTGGTACTGTTTGCCGGAGACACAGGGTGCTGGCTGGGGGAACACGCATGGACAATTGCCTGCATCCTTCCTCCTGGCTCTCGCACCCGTGCCCTCTGCATGGGCAAGGCGGCATCATACACAGCCGGTGAGGTGTCCCGGCGTGGTGAGTCTTTTGCTGTTGTGGCAGCTGCTGGGCTGGGCTAGGCATCTAGCCGGCATAGCCCTATGCATGCTGGGGTTCCTCTGTTACACTGTCCTGTTTCTCACTTCTCCACGCTCTTGAGAACTCAGGGAGCCCTAGAGAGCTGCCTCCTGTGCCCAGCTCACATGCTTGGCCCTCGACAGGCATGAGCAATCAGCAGCCTGATGGGGCCACGTACCCTGAACGCAAGATGGAAGGAAGCGGGGTGTAGCAAAGCAGGTAACTGGGAATCCTGGGTCCCTCCACTGACTCGGCACATGACCCAGGGTAAGTCACTGCACCGCCCCAGGACTCAGTTTCCCCATCTGTATCCTTGGAATGGTTGTACCTTCCTACCCCACCGGGAGGTAGTGAGAGCTGAAATCTCAAAAGAGCGCTGAACTCCTTGGGTGGAAAATGCTACAGGGGAGCGAAGAGTCTGATGCAGCCTCCCTTACTCGCAGGGAACAGCCCCGTTATGACCAATGGATTATCCACCTGCGTCAGTGCATTTCAGAGGGGGGCAGGAACACCACAAAGCAAAACAATCTCGGAGGAACGGCTGGATCCTCCGGGAGAAAAGCAGGGGAACCAAACGACGCTTCGTCTTAGCGCGACGTGCACATCCGCTGTTCTTCTGCCACAAAACCAGCCACGTCCCGTGACCTATCGGGCAGCCCTGCACCCAGGCCGCCAGCCGAGCTGGTGGGGGGTGGGAGGGTGAGGCTGGGCGAGGAAGGAGACTCGTGCTTCTGTTAACGGGGAGCGTAGCGAGCTGGCTGAGTGTCCGGGAGACTCTGGGTTTCCTGCAGTGGGGTTACGAGGCCTTAGCGGAGAGGAGTAGGGGAACGGGAAGGTGGGTGGGAGGATCGGTGGCCAGAAGATGTCACTGGCTTGCAGCATTGTAAGCTAGAGAGAGGAACATCGGGGTTTGGCTCTGCTGGAGCCACCTGAGCGCAGACCCAGAGGGCAGGCGGAGGCTTGAGCTCCTGAGCTGCACCCGAGCTGTGACTTCTATGCCGCCGTTTTTAGGCTCGCTAACCTGAGCCGAGTTAACGCGAGTCTGGCTGCCCATCCTGGGAGGCTCGCTGCCAGCCGCAGACAAAGCCTCAGACTCCCAGACCCCATATTCGGCGGGTACAAATAGGGTTACATTGGCAGGGAATTTGGTCTCCAACTGTGGGGACTCCTCGCTGCCCAAACCTCAGGAGAAGGGGCAGGAAAGGTGGAGGGGAGAGAGCGGAACCCGGCAGAGTCAGAAAGCCAGGCCAGGCTCCCAGGGCCCCTCGTGCTCCCAGGTTATTTCTGATCAGCATTTTACATGCGTTTCCCCCCACCACCTTCATGTGCCAGTCACAGGTTGCCATGGCAACCCTTCCCCCCTCCCACCAACCCCCTGAGCTAGTTCACGCTCTGCCTTCCCCGCGCTGATGCTAATTCGCTCTGGCATCCCTCAGCCACCCACAGGGTCGGCCAGTGATTCATCAGGCACCTGGCCCCCTGCCCCAGCCAGGGGAGAAAAGTACATGGGGAGGCTGGGGGGGGGGCTTTAAAGCCGCCTCTTTGGCAAGCAAAGGGGAGGCCCCTCCCTGGGGGCAAGAGGCCATGGCTGTGTGGCCACCCAAGGGGTGCAAGGTGGAGCCTCCATGGGGCTGAATTTGACCCTGACCTCAGTGGGGGGGTTGACCCTTAGCCTGTTCTGAGCTGGGCTCCAGTTACTCAGAGCCAGTGAGAGAGAACCAGACCCAAGGACATGTGGACAGTTCTGTGTATTGAGCAAATGAAAACCAATACACCCTCCTCCATCTCCCTGCCCATCTGTCTGTCCCCACAAGAGACACAGCCCCACACCCCACCACATTAATTCTATGCACCTTTCATCCAAGTCTCAACGTTCTTCATAAACAGGTGCAAACCAAGCCTCGCACTCTCTCTGAGAAATAGATTGGTACCACTGTCCCCCTTTTACAGATGGGGAAACTGAGGCACTAAGTGGGGATGTGATTTGCCCAGTGTCACACTGTGAGTCAGTAGCAGAGCCTGGAATAGAACCTGTAGCATCTTTCATAGTAGAGAGGAGACAGGATGTGGTTGTAATGATTATACGTCAGGGTTTGGTTCTGCTGGAGCCACCTGAGCGCAGACCCAGAGGGCAGGGGGAGGCTTGAGCTTATAGGGGCCTCTCAGCAGAGGCTACTGGACACAGACAGACCAGTGGTGCTTTCTGGTCTTCTGTTTCCCAGGCTGACATGCTCCGCCTGAGCTGCCTGGAGCCACCACACAAGGTCTCCTAAACCTGGTCACAGCAGAACCCTGGCTCCTACTCCGCTCTTTAGACCATGCTCCCTTCCATATTTTGAATCATTACTATGTGTATCTATACAAGTAAAGATAACAATCAGGCCAAACCAGTTTCATGCTTCAGGGCCTGCAGTGAGTGCTGCCAGAGTCAGGAAGGAACCGGCCCTCCCCCTTCTCCCCACCATATACTGCATTGCACCACTGGCCAGATACATTATGGGACTAGGAGTGGAAAGAGATTGTTTCCTCTTTTGTTTTCCTCTAAAGCGCAAGGCATTGGCTGATGTCGGAAGCAGGAAAGTAGATGAGACACTGGGCTGATCTGATATGGCAGTGCCTGTATGCCAATAATTCATGATTCAGCTCCCTTGACTAGACAATAAATGTAGGCCTGTGTCCACATACCACCTGCCCACAAACAATCTGCATCACCCACTCACTGGGAAAGTGCCAGCCGCTGTCCGGGGTGGGGGAAACGGCTCACAGGGGGCCAGGCCCCCACTGGGCCTAACCGCACACCCCAAGCCCTGCAGGGTCTGAAAGGAGAGGCCTCCAGGTGGGAATAATAAAGCACAGCAGCTTCTCTTGGCTTGCCCTAGTGGATGGGGCACTAGCCTGGACATCAAGAGACCTGAGTTCTCCACCTCCTCCCCAGCAGCACGATGGAGGCCCTGATCTTGCGGGAGGCTTCTAGGCATGACTGAAATACAAATAATACCCGGAGGGAAGCCTGGAAGAGCAGCTGGGTCCTGCTATCCTAACAGAGGGGGGCCTCCCCTCAGCTGGACAAAGACAGATGGGGTTTACCGGCCATCTCTCTCCTGCAAGCTGAGGCAGACCTGGATGTGACAAGTCCCTTTGGTGGGGATGAACTCAGCCTGTACCTGGGGCTTTTGGTTCCTTTTTTTTTTTATTTGGAGTGAGATGGGCAGCTTTGATAAATTCCTCTCTACCCTTTCTCCGGCCCCCTTATCATTGTATATGAGCACCTCACTCTCTCTGATGGACTGAGGCTCACCACACTCCTGTGAGGTACGACAGTGCTATTCTCCCCAATGACTGATTGGGAACAGAGTCCAACCAACTTGTCTAGGATCCCACAGGAAGTCTGGCAGAATAAGCAGCTGACCCTAGTCCCAGTCCAACACTCCAACCACTAGCCCATCCTTCCCTTCTGAATAAATGCACCCCAGGCCGGGGCCTTTGTGAGGAACCAGGCCTCATGTGTCTGGTGAGGTACAGCTTGGTGACAATTTTCAACTCAAACATTTTTCTGACCATTTTAAAAAAGGCTTTTTTTAAATATGTATGGGGGGATGGGATTAAATATTTGTGAAAAAAACAATTTTCCTTTGAAATATTCTGATTTTTGACCCCTCAAATCCAGTTTTTCCATTCAAAAGATGGAAAATTTCTATGAACAAAACTGGAAAAACAGAGAAAATCTTTCATTTAAAACGTCTCTGAAAATACTCACTCTATGGACTAGCTGTAATATGAAGTGAGGCCAACCTTCTTTTTAACTTGGGTACCCAACATTAGGCTCCTCACTCAGATGTAGGCACCTAAATAAAAGTGACCTGACTTTCAGAGGTGCCGATCACCCACAAATCCCACGACCATCAATAGGAGGCTAGAGGTTCCTCCCTAAAATGAGTAGGGCATTGAGTAATGGGGTATACTTGCCTTTTAAGGCAACATAGGGATGTCTCGGGGCCAGGTTACCATGTTTCAGGACTTCTGGGGCAAGCAGAGGCCAAGGGAACAACAGAGGCAGATGCTGGGAGAGAGGAAATGATCCAGGGATAACAGTTGGCGTCTGGGGAAAAAAGTAGGCCACTGTTCCTTTTAGGGCCCAGGACTATGAGCCTTTTAGTGTGGGGTGGGGCAAGGCTTCTTTCTCTCTCAGCCAATCAGGGCAAGTTCTGGGAAGCAGAGCGGTATATAATCTGCCTGTTCCCCTTATGGTGGGGGAGAGAATTGTTGGCTACTCTCTTCTGAGCTAGGAGAATGGAGACAGAGTCCAGACCAATTTGGTCTCAAGCCATGGAGGAACCCTGGAAAGCTGCAGCCCTGCTGAGGTACCCGGGGAAGAAGAGAACCCTTTGTTATGAAGGTTTTTGTTTCAAGTTTTCTTTATTTGAAAGACTTTGCTCCTAGATCAGGCAGAAGTAACTTAAAGAGCCAGCTGAGTTGCAGGCTGCTAGATTGTAAGCAGGTGGGTTCAGAATCATTGGCCTTGCTTTTATGTTTGTGGTGTGAACTCCCTGCTCCCTAACACCCCTGAAATTCATTAGGGAGGAGGCAGAAGGGGACTTGGGGGTTCTGTTTAATTAGTTAGAGCTCCTGTGAGCAAACAGAGGCAGAAGGACACTCTTTCCCAGTCCACCTGTTGCTATTCTGGCATTTGAAACATTTCCAGCCTGGCTTGGTAAATTTTATTACCCATAATTATCTCCCTTGAAGTATGGTGGAGGCTTGGTGCCTGTTATACAGTAATGGCATCATATATACTCAGGGATGTGACACTAACTGATCAACTAAATCTCCCTTTCTCCATCCAATTACATCCTGGCTAGAGCCAAGTGTCAGAAGGGTCAGAACGTGATGGCAGGAGGAGGCAGGCAGTGGGATGGATGGCAAGGAATTGAATGGAGGAGAAAGGCAGTCAGGAACTGCCATTCCCAACAACTTGATTTCTGTTTAGTGTGTTTAGAGAGGCACTATGGGGGGAGGGATAGCTCAGTGGGTTGAGCACTGGCCTGCTAAACCCAGGGTTGGGAGTTCAATCCTTGCAGGGGCCACCTGGGGATTGGTCCTGCTTTGCACAGGGGTTGGACTAGATAGATGATCTCTTGAGGTCCCTTCCAACCCTGATATTCTATGCTGCCTGGAATGGAGCACATTTGTCCTACTAACTTAGGGCCAGGGCTTGCACCCTTACTCACATGGGTTAGTACATACCCACAAGCAAGTGCTAGTCACTATGAGCAATGGGCTGCAAGAACTCATCCTCCTCCTTTGAGGGTCTCCTTCATTGCATTTTAATCTAAACAGGTTTTAAGCAGAATTGGGCTAGGAAACAGACAAAAGGTCTCAGCCTGAATTATGTGCTCAATTTCATAAATTTTTTTTATGGCTCTCAGGGATCATTTATGATCATCTAGTCAGCCATTCTGCACCACCCGGCCCAGAGAATTTCCCCCAGTAAATAGGGGAAGAGAAATCCCTCAATTACAGCTCAGTGGTTCATGAGGAGGGACCTGGGCTACTCATACTGCCCATATTCAAAACTGGACTTGAGATTTGGACTCTCAAACCCCTGCAGTCAGGGGATCAGTTTAGTAATGCCCCAGCTCAGCCAGGCTCCTAACAAGAGAAAACGCTTTTTCACTAAGGTTGCAAGATCAAACCCAGCCCAGGCTGGGAGAGTAAAAGTTGTTACTGTCAGGCTCTCCCCCTCATCTGAAATGAGTTGCTAAGACAGAGGTCAGCAACCTTTCAGCAGTGCTGTGCCGAGTCTTCATTTATTCACCCTAATTTAAGGTCTCACGTGCCAGTAATACATTTAAACGTTTTTAGAAGGTCTCTTTCTATAAGTCTATACTATAGAACTAAACTATTGGTGTGTGTAAAGTAAATAAGGTTTTTAAAATGCTTAAGAAGCTTCATTTAAAATTAAATTAAAATGCAGAGCCCCCCGGACCGGTGGCCAGGACCCAGGCAGTGTGAGTGCCACTGAAAATCAGCTCGCATGCCGCCTTTGGCACCCGTGCCATAGGTTGCCTACCCCTGGGCTAGAATCTCAATCTAGCTCCAAGAATTCCTGTTGCAAAACTCCAATCGCTCCCTTTCTTGGCAATTTCAGCAAAGGGAGGAGAGGATTCAATAGGTTTGTTTCCTCTCCCAGCCATAAACAGCCCCAATTTTTTTTCAGCCTCTTCCTAGGCAAGTCTTGCCCATTCATGATGCCCAACCTGAATTGTCCTGTTTCTGCCATAGCATTTCTGAGAGAGTGATCAGTGCAGAACACAGGTTCTCCAGCTGTGTGCATCCCACCAAGCCTATTTCCCCCAGCCTCATTACTAGATTTGAGATTTGCCCTGTCAAACAAGCAGAGGGAGCATGGCCCAATGCTTAGAGAACTAGCCTAGGATTTGGGAGATCTGGGTTCACATCCATACTCAGACACAGACTCCCTGTAAATAACCTTGGCCAAGTCACTGTCTCTCAGATAATGGCCCTGCCCTACTGCACAGAGGTGCTATGAGGATAACTGCATTAAGAGTTGTGAAGTGCTCAGAAATATTAAAGCTTTTTATTATCAACAGAGCCGGTTATACTATTAGGATGCCAGTAAAGGCATCCATGGCCTTCCTCCCCCAATTTCTTGCACCCTCGGCCCTTAAAGGAAAAACCCTAGCAGCAGGGTGTGATGCAGAGAACTTGTAGTGCTGGTGAAAGGTGCTGAATCAACACCCCTGGATAGTGATGTCTTCTCTCCAGCCCAGAGCAGGTAAAGCACAGGCAGCAGGACTGAAACAACTCCACAACCTTCAGTGTGCCCCTACCCTGCCCAGGAGGACAGGCCATTCTCCTTGGCTCCTCTGAAGCTACCAATCAGGGGGCTCAAGATAGTGCCAGGTGTGGCGTGGTTTTCTGATGTGGGCACTGGACTGAGCCCAGACAGTGGTGGTTTCTAATAGACAGCTCCCTGGATGTTGGGGGAGAAAACCACGACAACCGAGCTCCTGTTAATCAAAGTCAGCCCTGTGACTTAGGTTTTCTTGTAAAGGAATTTCAGGCCAGGTTCTCAGTGAAGAGACTTCCCTGCTGGAGGGGATAGAAGCAAGAGATTGTAGGGGTGCGGTAGGGAGTGAGGTCTGCCAGGCAGGCAGGGATCTATTGCCCCACAGAGATTGTGTGCATGCCTGGGACACACCAGGACAAATAGGCCAGGTGCCAACCCAAATCACCTCCACAGTATGATCCTGCTGCTTAGGTTGGTTGGTAGCCAGTGTGCCTTTGTTGCCAAGAAGGCTAACAGCATTTTGGGCTGTATAAGTAGGGCCATTGCCAGCAGATCAAGGGACGTGATCATTCCCCTCTATTCAGCATTGGTGAGGCCTCATCTGGAGTACTGTGTCCAGTTTTGGGCCCCACACTACAAGAAGAATGTGGAGAAATTGGAAAGAGTCCAGCAGAAGGCAACAAAAATGATTAGGGGGCTGGAGCACATGACTTATGAGGAGAGGCTGAGGGAACTGGGCTTGTTTAGTCTGCAGAAGAGAAGAATGAGGGGGGATTTGATAGCTGCTTTCAACTACCTGAAAGAGGGTTCCAAAGAAGATGGATATAGACTCATCTCAGTGGTGGCAGATGACAGAACAAGGAGTAACGGTCTCAAGTTCCAGTGGGGGAGGTTTAGGTTGGATATTAGGAAAAAGATTTTCACCAGGAGGGTGGTGAAGCATTGGAATGTGTTTCCCTAGCAAGTGGTGGAATCTTCTTCCTTAGAGGTTTACGGTCAGGCTTGACAAAGCCCTGGCTGGGATGATTTAGTTGGGGATTGGTCCTGCTTTGAGCAGGAGATTGGACTAGATGATCTCTTGAAGTCCCTTCCAGCCCTGATATTCTATGATTAACCTCCCACTGGTGACCCCCTCTGCACATGGGCCCCACCAACCCAACCCTACATGCACTCTTCCTAGGGAGCAGGGCCTGGCTCCATAAGCCTAAATACTTGTAAGGATCTGGACTTAGATTCCAGCAGCCCTCTGGGAAGCTCTCTATAGTAGAGCCTGCAAGCACCTCCACCTGCCTCACTCGCTGAGCCTTGTGTGTCAGAGTCTTGTCCATGGTGCTGAAAACTGCAGTGTGCTCATGGAGCAACTCCTGGGCCCCAGTGTGAACTCTCCCACCTTGCTCCTGCAGTGGGCAGGCCTGTTCTGGACCAATAGAAACTGGTCCTTTTGAAGAGCAGGCCTATTGGAAAAGGTCTGGCTCTCCTGGAGCACACTCACACCCCAGTCTGTTTACTGACTTTCATGGTCAGTTGCAGCTTTTTTCTATCTCTGTCAACGACCTTGCACAGTCCATCTGTGAAATGGGGCCTGCTATACAGGAAGGGTGGTGTGTGTGCATATCACTGGTTCAGAGCGACCCGTTTAGAAGGCTCCCATAGTGAATTGTCTGCCAAAGTTGCAAGCGCAATCATTCTGCATTCAAGAGACCCATATTTAGGCACACAAAGCCAGTGACTGTGGCAGGAATTCACCCCCGAATAAGGGGCCAGGACAAGGTCTATGCACCACTTCAGTCGTCCCTCAAAATAGAGATTGTAGAGGGGCAGGGGTTTAAGTGGTGCTGATGCTGTGTGCTGGTTCTGTTCTATGGGTGCAGCACAGATGCGCTGACAAACTTTGCAGTTTAGGAGATGACTGAAAAATTGGTCCCAACCCTACTTATTTTGGGAATGGGGGCTGCCTTTAGAGTCAATTGCTTCCAGACCATTTGTTTTGTTGCATGGATTAGACTGTCTCACTCAGTCCTAGGGGACCCGAGAAGGTCTGGATTCTGTTGTCTCTGGGTGGAGCTTTGCCCAGCTTTGTTTTTGGATGCTCTTTGCTTAGTTTTCTGGGATAATTATAACCCTTCAGAAACATCTCAGATGTGCAAGGCTCTAAATTAACTCCTTCTCCCTGTATAACACACTTTACTGAACCACAAAATGCCAACGAGAACCAAAATTAAAAAGCAATAACTCAGAGAAAATGCCTGGGCTAAAATGGGCTCGCCAGCTTTTTTAAAAAGATCTATTTCAAACACTTAAAAATTCCCATGGCCAGAATATCTGACTAGTTCTTTCTCTGAATTAGCGTCTTCCTCCCACTAGCACTTTTTATATTAAGATTTCATGGAGAAACAACTGCAACTAGATGCAGAGAACCAGATCCTAAGCAATTTACTCAGGGCTTGTGCTGGCAAAGCTCCCACTGAATTCTACAGGGTTGTCCCACCCTCAGAGGCACACATCCCAGGATTTGGCCCAAAATTTAGCTGAGTCATTTGGTCAAGGGGTTCTAATCTGCAGCATAAACGCTACCCGTCTCCTAATGCTGCACAGCAATTTCATAGGCAATTTGCCTCTGCACAGGAATTTTAAAGCACTTTAGAGAAGTCAGCTTTAATTATGGGGCACAAAACTCTTCCAAACAACATGAATAGTGCTCTTTGGAATAGGAGTTGTCCTTTACTCTGTCTGTACAGAGCCTGGAACAGCGGTTCTCAACCGGGGATACATCCCCCTCTGGGGGTACAGAGAGGTCTTCCATGGGATACATCAACTCATCTAGATATTTGTCTAGTTTTACAACACGCTACGTAAAAAGCACTAGAGGAGTCAGTACAAACTAAAACTTCATGCAGGCAATAACTTGTTTATACTGCTCTATATACTGAAATGGAAGTACAATATTTATATTCCAATTGATTTATTTTATAATTAGACAATAAAAATGAGACTTTTTCAGGAATAGTGTGCTGTGACACTTTTGTATTTTTATGTCTGATTTTGTAAGCAAGTACTTTTTAAGTGAGGTGAAACTTGGGTACACAAAACAAATCCCTCCTGAAGGGGTACAGTTGTCTGGAAAAGGTGAGAGCCACTGGAGCGCTGATCCCATTTAGATGACATTACTTGGTCTGCACCTTCCCCGGCCCTTCACCAAACGTCACGACTAGCATGGATGCAACTGTGCTGTTATAAAGATGCCTGTACTGGTACATTTAGGGAACAGCCTATACCAGTAGAAGGCGCCTCTCTGCTGGCACAACTATATTCACACTGCAGAGAGCTACCACTTTAGCTATACTCGGCTAGTTACAAAGTTTGTGTGTAACCATAACTCGAAGCCTCCAACGATCCCCAGCTTGGTTTTAATACCAAGAAAGGTCAGGGTTCCAGACTTTCCCAACACTGGATCTGTCTACATCACCATGTGGTTTTAAAAACCAATGATCTGCATGTGGTCTCCATTCAGTGTCCCACAGCTGGAAGGAGAGGCCATTGGGGCTGATTTATCACAATCTTTAATGCAAGTGGGAAGTTTAATTTCATTTCTTTCCCAGTGTAGGTTCTGGAAGGGTTTGGGGGAAATGCCCCTAGCTTGCTCCATCCAATTGATTCCTCTGACCTTTCATTTCAAGTTCACTTTCAACGGACCAGGGAGGTGGGGCTACTAATGATGGTGCTGAGGGGCGAGAGGGGGTGTCAAACTTTCAAAAGAGCCTAACAGTCTGATTTCCAAAGGTACTTAGGCACCTACATTGTTCTCCATAGGAGTTGGGTGCCTAAATACCTTGGAGGATCGGGACCATAGGTCCCATTTTCAAAGGTGACTTAGGCATTCAGGAACCTAAATTTCTCTGAAAGTCAATGTAACATAAGCTCCTAAATCACTTTGGGGAAGGCACAAGGACAGTTGGACACCTCAGTGCTACTGAAAATCCATGGGAGTTTGGTATCCCACCTCCATCTGTGACCAGAGACATCTTCCCCTTAGGCACTCTGAAAATTTTACCCCTCGTCTCATGCGATGGGATTGGAGCAGAAGGGATGAGAGTCCTAATCCAAAACACATTGAAGTACATGGACTGATTTCTATTTGCTTCAATGAGGTTTGGATCAGGCTCCAAGACGCTGGACCTACAATGTCCCCAGAATCCTCAGTTCCCACCATGCGTGTCTCAGCCCTTTGCAAGGACAGGCGTCAAAGCCTCAGCGATGACCAAGAGGAAATGGTGTGTTTTGTCCGTTCTCCAGCAGTCCTCCAGCATCGCCCCATGGATACAGTGACCAAGGTCAGAGGGGATGGAACAGAGCAGGATTTCCCCTCATTAAATGCCTAGCAGTTGAGCACCATTCTGGCAGAGGGAGGGAAGGGCAGGTGGCTTGGGTATGTGCTAGCCATAACAACAGTTTAGCTTGCATGCCCTGCGCCAGCAGTTGATCCCGAGCTGGGCATGAGCGACAGGACTGTGCCCACTGCAGTGCTGCCATGAAGGATAAACAGGGAGCTGGGCAGGAAGCGCGGGATCTCCCAACCCGTCCCCTCCAGCGAGCACAAACCTCCCGCTCTTACCGGGTTGGTTGAGTTGCAGAGTGCTCTTGCTCCACTGAGACAGCCCCACAATAGCCACCATCTTGGCCCCGAGGCTTGAGCGCCTCTTCTTGTTGGAGGTGATGCTGGCCGAGTCTGGGTTGCCCCCACTGCTCTTCTCGTCATTGTACATCTCGCCACTGATGCTGGAGCTGCGAACCACATTTTTAGCCGAGGAGGAACTCGTCTCCCCGTTAAACATGGTCAGCTAGTCGCTCTCCGTCCTGGGAGCTCCTGGGCGGGCTCAGCTGCAGGGAGAGGAAAAGGAGACAAAGGGGAAGTCTGTTATTTGCTCTTCACTCACATGGCAGCCGGGTCGTTCCCGAATACTGGGGATGGAAGGCTGCAGCCTGGGAGCATCCTCCCCAGTCTGTTTGGAGGAAATACACCTGACTGTGCAAAGAAAAATCAGTTACGCTGGCCGAGGGGTGTCCGTTCGGATCAGTAGAGTGACATCAGCATGACACAGTTTGGAAGGGAGAAGGCGCGTCCTCTTGGATGTACAAAAAACCTGCATGGTGCAGCCCCGTTTCACAGAACTGGGAACAGGCATCGCTGCAGCACTGTCTTAGGGTTCCAGCCGAGCCCAGGCCCCACTGTGCTGCTGTAGCGTCTCTGAGAGATGGTCCCTGCCCCAGAGAGCTCGGTCTGAACAGACAAGTAATGAGAGTTGCTCTCCCTGGCCCACAGCTGCGAGCTGAGGCACAGAGATGAAGTGACTGGCCCGTGGCCACACACTGCTTCTGTGGCAGAGCAAGGAACTGAACCCAGGTCTGAGTCCCAGCCCTGAGCCTTCACCACATGACCAGCCTGCCTCTCTGGGAAAGTCAGAGGCTCCCAAACGCCAAGTGTCCCAGGCCAATTATCAAGTGGCATTGGGCCTAGGTTGGAGTATCCCATGCAGCCCACATGGCAAGAGTCCCATGAGTAGCATGCAAAAGGAAGTTTATGGCCTCCCAGCATGGCCTAGCAGGGAGCAGGAACCACCACAAAGACAAGGGTGGAACCCCTGCAGCCTTTGCCCTCGGCATAGGAGCTACAGCTGCTAGTCCAGCTCATAGGCTTGAAATGGAGCTGGGGCTGTGCTTTGGTCCAGCATTTTGGGCAGGTGGGGAAGTGGGCTGAGATTTTTTTTGCCTCTTAACTTCCCTACAGCTGCCCCCCAACACGCTCTGGCTTAGGTTTAAGGGCACAGTGTAAATCTGCCCCTCCTTCCCCAGCTCAGGGCGTTCTGATCCCGTCACCTTCAGTGTCACAGATGTGCAGAGTGGAGTGGGAGGCCTGGCACTGGCTGGCGAAGCCCGCACAGGGTTAGCGGGGTGGGTGAGGGACTGTATGCGTGTGTGTGTGAAAGCTCGTTTAGCCGCAGCAGCTTTGCGACAGAAATTGTCAGGGGAGAATGAAAACCTGCAATACAGGAAAGTGGCTTTCGCAGGCGCTTTCGGCATCTTCAGTGAGAACTGCCAGTCCTGCGCCAAGTACACCTGGGCTTGTTACCAGGCTGGGCCCCTGCACTCCAGGGGGACGAAGCTGGGGCACCAGCAACGGCTCACAGAGGCTGTAAACAAGAAATCCCCAGGCTCAGTTTACCTCAGTGCAGCCTCTATTTGTCATTTGAGCAAGCAGCAAAACCAAGGCTGTGACAACTACTGATCTCTGACGACCTCTTGTAATCTTCCTGAACACCTACCCCACCCCAGATTCTGCTGTTAACCCAGTGTCCTGGTGTCACGGAGTCACCGGGCGATGCTCTGGAACTGCTCCCCACCAAGCCAGTCAGGACTTTGGGGAGCCTCCTCTCCCTTGGAGCAGACTTGTTCAGGGCAAGAAGCTCACACGTCTTCACCTCCTGGGTCTCTCCTTGGAGCATTCAGCATCCTCTGCCCCTCCGTGCGCTTCCCACAGCGAGTCCACCCCAGCGGGGTCCTGGGGAAGCCACCGGGTCCTGCACCCCCACTTTGCAGTCAGACGTGACTCTCAGCCAGCCAGTAACACAGAGGTTTATTAGATGACAGGAACAGGGTCTAAAACAGAGCTTGTAGATACAGCGAACCGGACCCCTCGGCCGGGTCCATTCTGGGGGGCAGTGAGCCAGACCCCCAGGTCTGCCCTTGACCCCAGCCAGCTCCAGACTAACAACCCCTCCCAGCCCCTCCTCTCTCCTCAGCCCCTTTCCCGGGCCAGGAGGTCACCTGATCCCTTTGTCTCCAACACCTTCAGTTGGCACCTTTGCAGAGGAGGGGCCCAGGCCATCAGTTGCTAGGAGACAGAGTGCCAGGCATTTAGGTGCACTGGCCCTTTGCTCTGCCAGATACTTAAGAACTGCCATGGGGACACTGAGGCACCAACACAGTATTCAGAGAAAACATTAAGAACTTTCCCAGTTCCTCACATCTCTCCCCCCTTCGAGACCGAACTGAGCGAGGTCACTCCAGCCAGTGACCTGGGGAAGTTCGAACCCACCAACGTTCCCATGGATGCCCCAGCATCTCTCCCATTCCTTGGTGTGAGTTACACCAGGACAGTCCAGTCTCACGCCCTCCCTTAGGTCGGGTGTGCTTGATGGCACTTGCAGGCCGCATGTGGGAAGGTTTATGCGGCTTGAACCCTTTTGCTACCCCAATACCTCTGGGGTTCAAACTCGGACGGGGTCTTCTCCCAGCACTTAAGAGCCCCCCTCTTGGCCTTGGCCAGCTTTGGGCTTGGGCAGCTGCTTCCCACTTTGTGACCCAGACACAACACCTTTGCCATCCCCCCTTACACTTTCCAGCTTTTAAGGTCAGTCCCACCTCCTTGAGGCAGCCCAGCCCCCTCTTCACCTGGGACACCTGTTCCTCCCAGGTCTGGCTAAAGATGCACATGTTATCAGTGTCTGCCAGGGCCAAGTTCTCCATCGCCCTCTGCTTGTCTAGAATCTCCCCAGGCCTAGGCATGGGGTCGGCCTTGGACACTGTGATGGCTTTAAGCTTCTGATAGCCCCATAAAACCAGATCTTCCTGTCTCCCTTGGGGATCAGCCCCACAGGTGAGGCCCATGGGCTGTAAAACGGCTGGATCCCATCTAAAGCCAGCATGTTCCTGACCTCTCTCCCCAGGTTCTGGGCTGCTTTCCCAGTGACTCTGAATGGGGAACACCTGATGGGGAGATTGTCTCCCACCTCAGCGAAGAGAGCCCCCCGGGGGTCTTCCCCCTTCTTCATCCAATCCTCCCTCTTCAGGTTCAGGGGTCCCCTCACTCTCCTCCCATCCAGCAGCTCGAACGGGAAGAACCCTGTGGATTCCTGGGGCACCACCAGCTGCCTCCCGATTCCCCCCAGTTCTACTTCCCCTTTGGGAGCCCATTCCCAGTACAGGAATCCCTTCTCCTGCAGGACTCTGTCCCTGCAGCCTTCCCCAAGGGGGTTTGCAGCGCTGTGGCCAGCAAGTTCCCGCAGCTTCTTCAAGGAGGGATCCCTCTGCAGCTCAGTCTGGGATTCAGCAGCTGGGGCAGGGAGTGGGACCTGCTCCCTCTCGCTGGCTGGGCCTGGGGTCACAGCCCCCCTGAGCCCTGTCCCTGGTAGCTCGCTCCCTGCTGTGTAATCACTTCCCAGCAGCACGTCTGGACCAGGCAAACCTGTTTGGCAGCTGACCTGCCCTGCCCAGGTGTCCCCCCACTCAGATGGGATCTCAGCTCCCCCCGTGCTCAGCGCTGCCCTTGCTGTCCCAGTGGGGACAGGCAGCGAGCTCTCTGCTCTGGTCACATCATCAGAGCCAGTGTGAGCCCCCTCTCCGGTGTGCAGGGGGGCAGGGAACATCTCTCCCTCCCACTCAGCCCCAGGGGGCTGGTTATAGGTAGGCAGGTATCCTGAGCCCAGCAGCCCCTCCCCCCTGCCAACCAGGTCATTTGCATTTTCACTGACCATTTCCATCCTAGCCAATTGGTTCCCTGGATTTGAATTCAAACCCTCAGCCGTTACAGGAGCGGGGCCTGGATCCTGTCCCATGGGGAGACAGTCACCCCCCAACAGGGCCTCCCAGCGGATATCCTGGAGATCCCCAACGACCAGCCAGCCCAACCCCTCCTGGGTCTGCACAGGGATCTGGGCCATAGGCAGGGCGAGGGGCTTCACCCCAGGGAACTTCACCCAGATCCCACAGTCCCTCAGCATCTGGGGCTGCACCACCACAGTTCTCTCTGTCCCAGGGTCTCGCCCCCGCAGGCGTGTTTCCCCACTAACCCCTGGGCAGCCCCCTATGTCTCTCTGATCCACCATCACCAGTCCACGCTGCTGCTGCTTCTCCTGCAGCTTTTCCTCGGGATCTTGCTCTCTCTCACAGTCCTCTTGCTCTCTCGGGCTCTGCTCCCATCCCATCCGTCTCCAATCTCCTGATGGGGAACCCAATCGTGAAGACCCTCGTCTGATTGGGGACCAGACTCCCGGGGATGCCTGGCTGATGCTCCAGCTGCTCTCAGATCCTCTTGTAGCCCCATCTGGGCCAGGAATCTGCTCCTCAGAGCGGTGCTTCTCCTCCAACTGCACGATTAACTTGCCTTGGTGAATTTCCCCATGCGTAACCCTCTCTTTGTGCACAGGATCACAATGTCCTTCTCAAGGAGATGGTGATAGACCATCACTTCACCGTTCCCAAGTGGCTCTGGACTCACAGGCCTGTGTGCTCTTGGCTCCCCCATGGTTTCCAGGAAGAATCCCTGGTGTGCCAGCCCTTCTCGTGATCACCATCCTCTTTGCCAGGGTCGAGCTGCAGACTCCTCCGCCCCTGGGACTGCTCCTGCAATCCCCCGGGGAACCCTGCTACTGCAAATATCCTTCTCTCTCCCAGGGTCGAGCGGCAAGCTCCTCCGCCCCTGAGACTGCTCGCTGCAATCCTCAGGGGGACCCTGTTACTCCAACAGTCCTTCTCGCTGGTCACACACTCCCAGAGGTTAACTGGCCCCTGAAACCGTCCCACTCTGAGCCTTCAGCATGCCTGGTCCTCATTATCCCTCCTCTGTTTTACTGCTCCCCAGTCACTTACTGCAAGCAGCGCCATTCACGGGGTGCAGTACGTCCCGCCGCTGCCACCAGTTGTCACGGAGTCACCGGGCGATGCTCTGGAACTGCTCCCCACCAAGCCAGTCAGGACTTTGGGGAGCCTCCTCTCCCTTGGAGCAGACTTGTTCAGGGCAAGAAGCTCACACGTCTTCACCTCCTGGGTCTCTCCTTGGAGCATTCAGCATCCTCTGCCCCTCCGTGCGCTTCCCACAGCGAGTCCACCCCAGCGGGGTCCTGGGGAAGCCACCGGGTCCTGCACCCCCACTTTGCAGTCAGACGTGACTCTCAGCCAGCCAGTAACACAGAGGTTTATTAGATGACAGGAACAGGGTCTAAAACAGAGCTTGTAGATACAGCGAACCGGACCCCTCGGCCGGGTCCATTCTGGGGGGCAGTGAGCCAGACCCCCAGGTCTGCCCTTGACCCCAGCCAGCTCCAGACTAACAACCCCTCCCAGCCCCTCCTCTCTCCTCAGCCCCTTTCCCGGGCCAGGAGGTCACCTGATCCCTTTGTCTCCAACACCTTCAGTTGGCACCTTTGCAGAGGAGGGGCCCAGGCCATCAGTTGCTAGGAGACAGAGTGCCAGGCATTTAGGTGCACTGGCCCTTTGCTCTGCCAGATACTTAAGAACTGCCATGGGGACACTGAGGCACCAACACAGTATTCAGAGAAAACATTAAGAACTTTCCCAGTTCCTCACACCTGGCCCAATTGCATCCTGCTTCGTGTCTGCAACACTTCCCCCCTCCCCCCAAAAAAACTGTCGTTATTGTGCACTGATAAAACAGTAGCCTTGTTCCACCCCAGAAGTGGCTACATTTCAGTAGGACAGGAAGCAACTCCTGTGTGTGCAGTTGTGGGATGCACGAAGGTTTTGCTAATGGGTCTTTTGGGGAGGTGAGGAGCTCTGGTCTGACAACTGTATTTGCAGGGAGCTATGATTGACTGAAGTGTGTTGTGGAGCCTTGTGCACAAGTCCCCACCCCTACGTCTCAGCTGGGTCTTTGCTCCTGGCTTAACACAAATGGACACTGCAAAGGCAGTTGTGACCTGCTGTGCTGTTCATAGAGAGCTGATGGGGAAACCGCTTCCTACCACTTCACAGCCTGAGAGTTCCAGCCCCGTCTCTCTGAGCCCTCTTCAGGCCCGCATGGGTGGACAGAATTCAGTAATCAGGGGGGATCCTGAGGCAGGGTGGCATAGAAATGTGAGCCTTTCATCTCTGGTGACTTAGGCACCGCTCCACTGCCTTACATCTCAGGGGAAACGAGCACTGTTGTCTTGGACTAGCCCCTGGAGGGCTGCCCACAGCACACCCCCGCAGGAATTGATACTTGGGAGTGGTCTGGGGCTGGAATAGCAAAGGCTGCCACACGGCTGAGTAAGGGGCATGGCCAGGGAGGAGCCTAGTACTGGAATCACAGGTGGGCTGTGCATGAGGTGCATTGGCAGAGCTGGGGGGGGGGGGAGCTGGAACAGCAGGGGGCTACAGGTCATGACTGAAGGGCATCAGTGGAGCTTGAGGGGGTAGGAGAGAGACCTTCCCGGATAACTGCTGGCTCTAGTCAATTCCTCACTTTCATAAGTACCACCAAAGGTCAGAGAGGAAGGAGGTAGGAAATGGCAGAGACTGGCTTTAATTATCAAGACCAGACCAACACACACACAAAATAAAAAGAACGGGGAGTCCTTGTGGCACCTTAGAGACTAAGCATAAGCTTTTGTGGGCTAAAACCCACTTCCTTGGTGCATCAGATGAAGTGGGCTTTAGCCCATGGAAACTTATGCCCAAATAAATGTTAGTCTCAAGGTGCCACAAGTACTCCTGTTCTTTTTGCTGATACAGATTAACACAGCTGCTACTCTGAAACACATAAAATAATGACCCCCCCCCCCACCCTCTACCACATAGAGACTCCAATTACTGCTTTAAAATGCAGTCATCTTGCTTTACTAACAATCCCCTCTGTGTGTACCGCTCCGTGCTTTAACATTTCTGTGACAAATGCCATTTACCAGACACTGTTAAATCTAATCCATGCTGGGCTGATGAGCTAAGCCAGCCCTAGTGCTCAAACCAGCTGATAGAGTTCAGTGGCTCTGAGTTATGTGAAGTCATGGGGGGGCGGTTATGTGTATATGTGCACGACAGCTTTACTTGAGGCCGTGATCCTGCAGTTGGATTCCCACAAGCAGATCCTGCAGAGTCCCAGTGAAGTCAACAGGAATAACCTGAGTTCAGGAGTCAGCCCATGCAGATCTGACTGCAGGATTGGGGCCCACTGTTTCGGTGCAGTTTGCGATAGGACCCGCCGGTTTCAGCAGCTCAGAGCTTTCTGAGAATTAAAAATTACTCTCCAGGCTGTAACTTTCCGTGTTGGAACTTGGCCCGAAAGAGAATCTTATCAAAGTTTAAGGAAAATCCTTTTGGCCATTTCTGAAATGTCACTAGGGTGTAGGAGGATGAAGAGGGGTTGGATTACAGTTATCCAAAGACTATTTTTGCTTCATGAAAGACTGGAAGGATGGTTTTGTGGTTAAGGCACTAGACTGGAACTCAGGAAACCTGAGTTAAACTTCTGGCTCTGCCACAGACTCCCTGTGTGACCACAAGTGAGTCATTTAATCACTTTGGGTCTCATTTTCCCCATCTGTAAATCACACAATAAGTAAAAATTTCAAAAGCACCTAAGTGACTTGAGTCTAAATCCCACAGACTTTAACTAAAACTTTGGCTCCTAAATCCCTTTTGAAAGTGGAACTTAGGCACAATTATTGGGTAAAGCTTTGAAAAGCACCTTTCTCCCATCACTTGTCTATGTGGTCTGAGAGCTCTTTGAGGCTGTGTTTACTGTGCCTAGCACGGGGGAGCTTCGATCTCAGTTGGGGCTTCAGGATGCTACTGTGACATATTGATTTGTGAATTGTTCAAAACCTAATAACCTGCAATGTTACATACAGCCAGCCTTCAAAGGGAAAACCTCATTACACAGTGGTAATGATGAAATGGGTCTTTGCACAGGTGCAGTGAACATCTTTGCTGTTTTAATTAACTTTTGGAGCTGCAATCACCAAGATGGGCATGCATCCACAAGGAGAAGGGCATATCGTAGGCCAAATGCAGCTCTTATTTACACTGGAGAAATGATGCCTTCCACAGAGTGACCCTTCCTCACGCTGTTGTAAATAGGATCAGGATCTGGGCCACAGTGTTTCTAGAAAATCACTAACTTACCACTGAGATGAGAACACTCGGGGACTACAGTGTTGATACTGCAGCAAACTAAGAAAGGACAGCAGGATTTGTCCCTAAGCTTGGAGCTTTGCCTTGCACTCCAGTACAGATCTTGTTACCCCCCTCTGAGTGGTCTCAGATGTCTGCAGTCTTGCAGTCCAGTTTCCCATTAGAGTGTTTGCAGTGAAACTTGTTTATAAACCCTATATGCACCAGTCCTCGGACAGAGATGGTCACAAACAGCATGCAGGCAACTCCCTCATCCACCAGTCTCAGCCCAATACCAATGTCCAGTTTGCAGGGACCAGCTCTGCCCCAAAGAATCAACTCCAGTTATACAGATAAAGGCAGTCAGCAAACTCACGCCTTGCTGCTTGCAACTGCCCCCCCCAAGAGAAACCCCATCAAAAAACTAACCACATAGCATGTCTGCCAAGACTGAGCAGTGCTCACACCTCAGCAAAAAAGAATGTGTAAGACAATGTTACAGCGCCACCTGGGGATTCTCACCACAATAATTGTAAGTTGTGGTCAACAGGAGCGAGTGAGAGCTCAGGAATCCACAAAGTGATGCTACTTAGGAATGTGTTTTGGTTGCAAGCCCAAATCCAAACCTGTCCCGTTCACACCCACAGACCTACCCCTTGAGTTGGAGCAGACAGATCAAGCTAGTTATTATGTGAGTTCATTGGGCAGAAACTATGCCCCTTAATTTCTCTCCTGGGGGTGAAGTTCCTCCCCGGGCAGAGGACTAGGCATTTGGTCCTGGCACCATTTCTGTCCCACTCTGAGCCCTCAGAATGGACTTATGTCGTGCACAGGGCTTGTTCTGGCCCTTCTGCACACAGGTGAATTTCACCCCAAACTCACTTTCCACTGGTGAAAGGTGTCATACAAACCCTGGAAACTAATGTCCTTGTTCTCTCCAGAACGGGCACAACATAGGCATCTATGTCCCCTTCCCAGCCCCCACATTGCCCCCTATTTTGGAAGATTTGTGTCTATGGGGAAAAGACGAGTTCATTGTTTCTAAAGCTCACTCCTTCCTGGGCCTCTCCGCTAACCCTGCCCAAGGGGGAGGGCTGGTTTTTGTGGTACAATCTCATTTCCAATAGGTTCACCCACATTAGGAGGCTGTGGAATTTGGTCACCCCCCAATAGGATGGGGGACTATCTTGGGAAGCAGTGATCTCTAAGTCTTTCTTTCAGTCCTAGTGGATAATCAGCTGAATGTGAGTTCCTGGGGTAACCTAGTACCCGAAAGGGCTATATAACCAAGTATAACCAGATCCAATGGCTGCAAGGTTAAGCCAAATTAGGCCCACGTTTTTGACATGGGTAGTTAACTACTGGGACAGTTTACCATGAGCTGTGTTGGGCTCCCAATCCTTGGCCATTTGTACATCCAGATCTGACATTTTTCTAAAACCTGCTTTAGTTCAAACAGTTAATTCAGGTCTATGCTATACAGGAGGGCAGATGAGATGATCAGTGGCTCCTTCTGGCTTTATACTCCTATGAATCTAGTCTGAAAATGGCTCCTTATCTTACATTACTAATCCCCTAAACCATCCAGCTTCTCTCGGAGGTTTACCAAGGTGGGGTCAGTATCTTACAGATAAGGAAACTGAGGCACAGATTGGGGCAGTGATACGCCCACAATGATGCAGCAAAGACAGTGGCAGACCTGGAAAGAAAACCCAGGTCTCCTGATTCCCAACCCAACATCCTATCCCCAATGCCATGCTGCCTTCAGCCCCCATTCCTAGCCTGGCTTTCCATTCACAAAGCAGTGGGGCTTGAGTAAGGTATAAAATGGCTGCCAGATATCCTAATGGAGATTTCTCTTCCACCCCATGAATATTTAAACTCCTAGGGGATGGAAGCATCCATCTTCCAGGGAAAGGTAAATTATTAACTCCCTGCCAAGTGAAGCCACTTTATAATAATAGAGAAGCAGCGTCTGGAAAAATGTTTTGCTTTCAAGAGAAACAGCCACAAATGGGAAAGGATGAAAGCGACTGGGAATGCCGGCGAGCAGAGAGCTGCAGGTGCCCCCAGACCCAGTCACTCTCTATCCCAGTTCCATAGATCTACCCGGAGCAGCTGTATTTTTTTAAGCTGCACTTTCATCCACAGTGAGCTGATTTAATGCCGACTGCCAGCAGTTGATTTTCTCAGCAACTTTCTTTCTTTTCCTTTGAGGAGCTGCCGCTGTCTGTTGCGGGGGAGCAGTACAATAATCTGGCTTGGCTGGGGCAGGGGCGAACCGCTTGGGAATGATGGGAAGTGAGCGCCATGGACTCCACGGACTGATTCACTAGTGCCCTGCACCTTGTGTTGGCATTTATATCCATGGGGGTAAAATGCTACCAAATCAGTGTGCCTGGGTCTTTGCCCCGCTTTGTGCTGGTGTGAATGATAAGACCAGGTGCAGGGCAAGGGCGAATCAGCAGTTAAGGATTTAAGTTATTTCTGTGCCCGGGGCTGGGGAAAGGTGTAAATTTAAAGTAACAATCTTGCTTCAATTTACACCCTCTAATTGCTTTATCTCCTATGTACTGGGGGCCTGTTAATCCAAGTTACATGGTCCGTGAATAAATGGACCAGATCCTCAGCAGACCTGTATTGTGGTCGGATTAGACACTTACTTTTCAGGACAAACTCAGAAGCAAACAAACCACCCTGCCCCCCACTCCTCCAGATCCAGGTGCCAAATTATCCAAATTTATTCCAAATTATCCAGGCTCAGAGACTGAGTAAACAGTTCTGCTTTACACCATCTCCCCACCCCATCTCTGCTACATAACTGAGCATTGCCAGTGGGTTTGCCAAAATGATGCCCACAACCCTAGTTAGTGTCGACTGGCCTTGTTCCATTGAAGTAAACTGGCCTAGCTGGAGTGAAACCAGCGGAGGATCTGGCCCATGATTTCTCAGTGTTAATTACACATCTGGAAGTGCATTGTCTGCATTGCAGTATATGCTACCTTGGGGGTAAAATCCTCTGTTTAATAGAAGGGAGATACCCAGGGCTCTCTTGGCCATTAGATTCTGAGGTGAGAGCAAGAGTCTGCACTTCAGATCCTCATTTGCAACGAGATATGCAGCATTACAAGCTGATGATCCTTTGGACTGCACATGTGAAAAGGTAAAAATCCCAGCAGAGGGAACTCCCCAGCCCCCTGCGTTTGGCATGGGCACAGCTGCACTTGCTGGGTCCTAGGCACCTCATTGACCAGGAGCCTGACAAATTGGAGGGAAGTCAGAGAACAGCGGCCAACACAGGCAGAGATTTCAAAGCTGAATGAAAGCACTTAGACACCCATTCGCCATTACAATTAATGGGAACAGAGCATCCAAATCCTCTTGTGCCTCAGAAATCTCTGCCTCAGCCATTGACAACTGACTGCACCAGTTTACACCCCCCATAGTGCTCCTGTGGGTTTTATAGCTGACTGATGTGGCAGCACAGTGCAGGGCTGAGGACAGCAGACTAGAGACAGGATTTCTGTGCCCAGCCCTGCCACTGATCTGCTGGGTGGCCTTAGGCACATCACTTCCCTTCTGTGCCTCAGTTCTCCTCTCACCCCACAGCTGTCCAGCCTGTATAGTTTGTGCTGTTTGGGGCAGGAAAAGTCTCTTGCGATCCATCTACGCCCACCCCAGTGGGCTCCCAATCTCATTTGGGGCCTGTAGGTTCTACTGTAATAGACACAGGATGGTCCAGGGGCTAGGGCACAAGCCTAGGACTTGGGGAGACCTTGGTTAAATTCCCAGCTCTGCCACAGACTTGACCAAGTCACTAAGCTGTTCTGTGCCTCAGTTTCCCCATCTGTACTAGTATATTTATGCCTCTGGAGAAGGAAAGCAATGAGTGAGGATAAATCCAATGAAGAGGATGAGGTGCCCAGATACTGTGGGGATGGGAGTCAGGTAAATATTTTAGATCAGCGTTTCTCAACCTTTCAGTACCAGGGGGCAGTCTGCTGCCTTCCTAAACTGTGTTAGGGCGATCTCAAGGATTGGCGCTGATCCGTGGACCAGTTGTTCAGAAATGCTGCTTCAGAGAGATACTTGGGCCCAGATCCACTTAGGCGCCTAAGTCTGAGATTTGGGTGCCGCTGGGATCCACAAAGCTTCCACTAACTGGTGCCTAAACTCATTCAGCACTTACATTTACGCTCTCAAAGTTCCCCTAGCTACTGAAGTTTCCGCCTTTGGGTGTGTGCACTGCTGTCTCGGGCAGGTGGCTGGATGCCTCTCTCCCACCTCAGCCCCAGCGCAATCCTCAAAGCCATGGAGGCTGACATTCCCTGGCCTACTTCGCCTGCAGGGCCCGATCCAGGCTGCAAGCTTTGAGCACGTGTCGCTCTGCACAAAACGCTTCAATCCTCCCCCTCGCAGCCGCCTGGCTCGCTTGTGACATAGGTGCTGCAAGGACACAGGTCTCCATCCCGGCAAATAAAGACACTTCCACGCCTGCCTGGCTCCTCCTCGTGCAGAGCCTGAAGCGCGTGGGTGGCAGTGGAGAGGGGTGACCCTGCTGGTGCTCTCTGCGTCTGCCTGCCGGGCTAATGAGACCTTACCGGGAGCTGGAGGGGCTGGGCTGTCACGCCCCTCTGCCTGAACTCACACATTTATCAATTATAAAGGGATGTAAACAGGTTCACAGACAAGCCAGGCGATTAGTCATAATATCACTAATTAGAGCCCGCTCCAGGAGCAGGGCAGCATTTCAATATTTACCTTCAGGCGGCTACTTTCCACCCCCAGCCTGCTGCCCTTCCAGTAAGTGCAGGAAGGAGATTAAAGGGTTTGCTTGGGAAGTGGTGCCGGCCGCGTGCCTGAAACACAAGCAGAAGAGGAACACGGTCACGTAAACTGCCTCTCTCCCCCAGCCACTGACTGTGTCACAGGATCTCCAAGCTCTGCTGAAGAGATTTCACATGCAGTGGATGTGCTCGGGGGAGTTTCCCTGATAACACTTTTTCTGCCAGTCCCTCGCCACACCTGCCTGCTGCTACCTTCCTAGGAGCCTCGGTCATGGCCCAGGACCCTACTGTGCCAGGCGCTGTTCAGAGTCCGACACAGAACAAAGCCCGTTCCTGCCCCATGGCGCTTACAGCAAGTAATAAAAGGCTCTTCTCAAGGGGCCTTTACGTGATGGCTTGAAGATTCAAGCAGGGGGGCAGGGGAAGGAAAGTAGATGGGTTTCTCATGCAGAGGCCAGACACCTGGCCCATAGGGCTAACTGTTTTTTCTGGCCTCATCCATGTCAGCCGAATCTGTTGTGTTGACCTCCAGGATCTATTGTGGGAGTTTAGCCCTCCAAGCTCAAATTGAGTTGTCCCCTGCACAGGCCCAGTTCTGCCTTCCGTTAGCCCCATGCGACCACACTGAAGTCAGTAGGGCTGGCAGAAGATGTGCCTTCATGGAAGAGGCATGTGGTTAAGGCATGGGAGAGAGCTGGGTGCTGCTTCCAGCTTTGCCACTGACTCTTTGCATGACCTTGGGCAAGTCACTTAATCCAGCGTCCTTTCGGGTGCCCAAATTTAGAGTCCCAGGCCCTGATTTTTCACACGAGTTGAGCCTCTATTGACTTCAGCTGCCTAGTTTCTTAGCACCTCCTCATCACCATGGCATCCAAGTATCTGCGCGTCCTCTGTCCTTACTTCAAACTAAGGACCTCCCTTGTGTCAGCTGGATGCTAGGGCTAATGATGGCATTTAGAAATGTGAATTCCAAGCTGACAAATATATTACAGTAAAAAAATAAACCTCGTTAAAATGACACAGAATTAGCCATTCTATCTTATACCTAAAAGAGAGACACCCCCGAAGGAGAGATGCAGTATAGCAGACGCAGGCTTGGTCAATACATGGGTGAGAGATTTCTCATTGTCTCTGCCCTGCCCAGCTGCTGCAGGAAGCAGTGCTGGTGTTTCATTCGGTAGCTCTAAGCAAGTACTGACTCTATGCCTGCTCATGGTCCTCGGGGATTGCTCTGCTGCTCGGAATCCTGGATCAGCGGAGAGATGGGCGACTCGGGTACTGCCCAGCTGTGGTTATTAATGTCAAAGAACATTCATTTTATTTTATTTTTTGAAAGGCACTATAGGGAGTTTAGACTGGGCACCAAATTCTGCTCTTGGTTGCAACTCCAGAGTAAACACCCCTAGGATAAATCGGAGGTAGCTGAGACTTGACCCTAGCCCTGGGCGTCTGGCTGTTATGCCAACAGGAGACACAACTTGCACAGCAAATGGCAAGTGCATTATTTCATTGGAACTATAGCCTGCTTGTTGGGGCAGGGGCCTACTCTTCTTGTACCTGTCTGAACAGCAGGGCCCACTGTGTTAACATGTAGTGAGAGGCATTGCCTGCCCCTAAACATGCAACCTAAAGACCAAGGGCAGGAAGGGAAACAGAAGCACAGAGAGGGCCAGTGATTTGTCCATGGACATACAGTACATCAGTGGCAGAGCCAGGATGTGCTTTTGTCTCCAATTAAGTGATTATTCTTTATTGATCCTCTGATAGGCAAATTCCATTTGAGAATCTCAACAATGCTTCAAAACCATTAGTAAGCTCATCCTCACCCCACCCTGTGAGATAAGGATCATCTTCATTTTCCTGTTTGGGGAAACTGAGGCACATGGCAGGTAAGGTCATCTGTATTGGAGGTGGGACTAGAGCTGTGGGTTCTGACTCAGCATGCTCCCTTGGTGGGATACAGCCTCCCTGTTAGACTTGTGGTGAGACGCTTTCTAAACACAGGATTTGTATAGAAGTTTTGTACAGAGTTCAAACAAATGCAAATACCACTAAAAAGGTGTATGCTCAGCTCCAAGACTCTACCAACCCCAGGGAAATTTGGATAATTATAACCTTCCTGACTCCCCTTTTTTAAAGGAGCCCTGAGCTGCCAACTAGCAGATTTGGCAGTGAATCGGACTACTAACCCACCATTAGACACACACACAAAACCAGATTAGCAAATTGCTTTTCCTCCCCTTCTATACAGATGAGCATGGCAGGGGTGCTGTTTGCTAAGCAGACCATAATTGCCAAAGCAATATTTTGCACAGGGGTAAAATTGAAGGAGAACATAGTGCTCCAAATGAGGTCTTTCAAATAAAAATGTCAGTTTTACAAGTGCCCTGTAATATAACTTTTACATCTTCTGACCTTACAGATGAAGGGCAGGCCAGAGCCAGAGCCCACTGAAATTGGCAGATGTCTTTCCGGTGACTTCAACGAGCTTTGGATCAGGTCTGTAGCTAATAAGTAGCAGAGGATATGGGCTCTCAACCTGCCCTTCTTTATGACTAGCCGGGAGAGTGGTCCTGAAACTCTGATTGTAACAAAGGATCATGGGATGAGGAAAAGCTGAGAACTGCTGCACTAGGGAATCACGTAGGGTGCAGCTTCTGGGAGCTACCACAGACCATCACAAATGAGAGGTCCCCTTTAACTGGAGGTACCTCAGCTGGCACAAAATGAGCAAGTGCGTTCAGGCTCATCTCCTGGCCTTCCCGCCCCTCCATCCTACCCAAAACGCTTATACAAAGGTCCACTTCTGAGCCTGCCCTCTGCCCCAGCGGAATCCCTGCACTGGATCCCCATCTCCTCCCATGGATGAAGTTACTCCACCTCCTTTTCAAGACCCTGCGTAAGCTCCCTCCCATGTGAACCACTGCTGCTGGTTCTGCCTATTGCACTTCCCGATCCTCTCCATCTCCTTCTCCCAGGCTCAGCTTCATTCCCAACCTTTTATTTAGGGCCAACTCCCAGGTCAGTAGACCCTCTGCACCTCAAAGCCCTGAGACTCAACAATGAGATACCTGGCCATGATATTTATTGCTCCTGTGCCAGATTCTCCCTCTCCTTTATGCCAAGGCGCTCCCATTACTTTATTAGTTCCTAGACAAGCTGCAAGATGAACTCCAGGTAAAGCTATGGACAGGTCCCTGACTTGGGCATCCTCCTTGACTCAACCCTGTCTATGGACCTCCTCCCCCCATATCCAAGTTGTCTCAATCTAGGACAGTCTCTGCATTTGGTGAGTAGTTTCAGGCAAAGTTTAAACCGTACATTTTGAAATGAATTTTCATTTCAAAGCAGCATTTCATTTAGAAAGTTAGCTAGCTAAAAAGAGGAATGAATCAGCTGAAAATGACTCCAAATGAGAAATTCATTGTGTGTCTAATAACATGGTTCGGTTGACCCAAAATGATTTTTTTTTCAATTTGGAGAGAAAAAAGAAAAACCGGAAAAAACCCAGTTTCAGTTCAAACCAAAGCATTTTTCCCCCAGATTTTCATGGTTTGACCCTTGAATCAATTATTCATTCAGCTCTAGCAATAACTGTACACGGAAATGTTACGAAAGATATTTCCCATCCTGATTCTGAGCGGAAGGTTTGCAAAGTGCTTTGAGATCCTCAGAAGACAGTTGCTCTACCATTGCAAGGGGTCACTATCAATAAGCCTTCAGATGTGACAAAAGAGAGGACGACACTGAAGTGACCGTGCTCAAGACCCTTGAAAAAAACAAGCTGCTGCTCATAAACATCTCACTTGCAATTTCTCAGTCAAAAATCCCTTCAAACTTCCAGGCAAGACCCGATATGGAAACAGAGAAGGCAGCACAGATGCTGGCCAGAGCAAAGGGCTGGGCTCTATCCCCAACTCTGCCACTGACTCAGCGTGTGATCTGGAGCAAGTCACTTTACCTCTCTGTGCCCCTGTCCCCCCCACCAGTAAAATAGCAGGGCTCCTTTGCAAAGCTTTCAGATACGATGGGTAAAAGGTACTTTATGTGCAAACTAGAGAGCCAAAGTCCTCCCTACTATACAGGTGTAACTCTAGGGTAAATCTACTGGTGCAGGCAACAGCAGAATCCAACCCATGGCGCTACTTGTTTGAGAACTGACTTGATTGGGAGACTGCCCAGACCGCAGCCCTCCAGACCAGCTTTGTCTCTTCTCTGCGCGGTAATTCAGCAGATGGGGGAGCCCTTTACCTGTCTGGCGCCAGCGCAGACTTCATCAGCTCTGCTTTCTCCTTTGCAGAGCAGCAGGTAAAGCTTGGCTTGGGTTTCTGTGCTCGACATGCAGACACTCTGGCTGCCAGGCAACCTGGAATGGCCACAACCTTGATAGTCTTTTGAGGGTTTCCCCCTTTGAAACCTACATGGCGAGGATCTGCTCTGACACCTGATCACCCTCGCTGCCCTGTGCCTGTGTCCCAACACCTCCCTAGCTGGGGTTCTGGGGGGAGGGGGCACCAGCTGTTGGCAGGGAAGGAAATCTACAATTCAGGAACCTTCAAGGCTGTCAGGTGCTGCTGCTGAGTCACCACTTTCCTCTCTGGGGGGCAGTGACTGCTTTGCAGATGGCCTCTTTTCCTGGCAATGCTGAAGGAGCACAATGGATCGTGGCTGAAATCGGGGGGTGTATCACCTAAGTTAAACAGGATATTGGGATGGCTAGGTCCTGATGGGCTCCCCTTGCCCTGCTCTGTGGGTTTACAAACCCTTCACTTTACTGGAGCATAGAAATCAGAGATGGACAAGACCGGTGGCCAAGCTGGCCCATTCCCCAGGGGGTTTTTGCCCTCCGGCTTAGGGATTTAAATGCCTTGAGTACAGCTGGTTCAATTCTTTGTGAAGGCTCTGACCCAGCACTGCACTTAACTGTGGGCTTCGTTTTCATCATGGGGAGTAGCTCCAATGCGGTCACTGGGGTGAATCCTGTGCTTAGAGTTAAGCACGTGCTTAGAGTTAAGCACATGCTTAAGTGTTTTGCTGGGTCTGGCACGATGAATATTTGTTGTTCATTTTGCCTCCTCACTTTTCCTTAGTGAATTGATGCTGATCTTCTTCAGACTGTTCATTAGTCACTGATGTAATTTTTATCAAGAATTTTCACCCCAGAGACTGTTCACGAACTATTCTCTTCAGTCATCTGTTAATGGATAGGCCAGATGTGTGGGTGTCTACTGCGGCCACACGGCACTATTATTGTTATTAATGGTTTGTATTATTGTAGCCCCTAAGAGCCCTAGTCATGGACCACCAGGACCCCATTGTGCTAGGCCCTGTACAAACACCAAATGGCATTGTTTCTCTGTCCATACCTGGGTGGCAGACATTTTTCCATAGGAGAACAACTCACTTCTTGATGGGACATTTTAGGTGAGCGATCGTTCATGCTAACCTATGTAACATGTTGGGGATGGGCAGATATTTTCACTCGTAAGCTCGGATGTCCAAACACTCACCAATCTCTAACGCGGCTCCACCAATCACTGAGACTGAGGCAGGCTGTAATTTACCAGTGACAGGGCTTCTACCATTGCTCTGGGAGAATCACCCTAAGCTCTCTGGGGGCAGGGACAATCCTTTAGTTGGGTGTTTGTACAGCCCCAGCACCATGGGGTCTGGGGCTCCTAGGGGCTACAGCAGAGGTGGGCAAACTACAGCCCACGGGCCATCCTGCCTGGCCTCTGAGCTCCTGGCCTGAGAGGCTAGCCCCTGGCCTCTCCCTTGCAGCCATGCCACCCTGTGGGCAGCGCTCTGGGAGGTGGGGTTGCATGCTCCTGCCAGGCAGCGTGTCTGACTCTGGTCAGGCAGCATGGCTGAGGTTTGCAGGGGTGGTCAGGGGATTGGGAATGGGGGTGTGGATAGGGGTGAGGAGGGCAGTCAGGGGACTGGGAGGAGGGGGGTTGGATAAGGGGTAGGGTCCTGGGGAGGCAGTTAGGGGTGGGAGGTCCTGGGAGGGGGCAGTTAGGGGACAAAGCAGGGGGGCTGGATGGGTCAGAGGTTCTGAGGGGGGCAGTCAGGGCAGGAAGTGGGAGGGGGCAGATAGAGGGCAGGGGCCAGGCTGTTTGGGGAGGCACAGCCTTCCCTACCTGGCCCTCCATACAGTGTTGCAACCCCAATGTGGCCCTTGGGCCAAAAGTTTGCCCACGCCTGGGCTACAGCAATCCAAATAGTTCTCAGTAATGATGTTCCTAGAACAGGGAGGCACTTCAGTTGTGTGGTTAAAGCACCAGGAGGCCAGTGCTGTGATCTCAGTGTCAACTGTGTCTATTGCCTTTGGCATGTTGCTTCCCTTTTCTGTGCCTAGATTTCCCCGTCTGTAAAACTGAAACCAACAATGCACAACAGAAGCGATGCCTAGCTCCAGTGGCATGGAAGTGTTCCCATGTAGTGGGTTGGAAGAGCTTGAATTTTTCTGAAAATATGAGACTGTTTCTGTTTAGTGGCAAGCGAGAACAAACTCCTGAATTACAAATCGAGTGTATATAAATCTCATGATCGCAAATTCCTATAAAATATGGATCACTTTGCCTACCACTGAAATGCAACTGCTTCTGGTGTGGAGCACAACAGCTATTTAACAGGACCCAGAGCAACATGACAAAAACCAGGCCCCGATCCTGCCAAGACTTCAATGGGAACTACTCACGTACTTCAAGTTAAGCATACGTGTGAGCCTTTGCTGGATTGGGACCACAGTTAGGACCGGAAATAAACAATACGGTATTGAACTGATACTGCAGCAGAGAATTTGGGAAGGCAGAATGCAATCCCTCAATTGGAATTTAACAAGGGCAACACCCTCGCTTTTGCACACGCATGTGTGCACACAGAATGTGTCATCATTTTTAATGTCATTTGAGAGGGACACCCCTAAGTCCAGAAGATAAATGAGGCAGTTCTAAGGGTCCCCTTTACCTCCATTTCATCATCCCTAAGAGAACTGCAGCCAAAAAGCTACGTATCCTTCATAGTTACAGTATAAAGCCAGAAAACCAGAGGATCCTGCTGCTGTTTTCTCTATACTGCTTTTCCTCCACCACTGAGAACTGCTAAGCTCCAGAGGTAACAAATTAGATCATTATAGCACAGCGCTAATAGGATCACTTTCAATACAGCACACACAGAATAATCCGTGCCAAAGGACAAGGCAAGCATGCTCTTGTATTGCTGAGCTGAGGAAGGGTATTCGTTACCCTGTCCTTAATTTTACCTCTATCCATGCTCCCCCTCTGCTTATGGCTCACTCGGAGAACGGGGAGTCCGGGGTGGGAACTGGAAAGACGTGCTGTCTGCTGTACCAAGACAAGCTTGGTTACAGAATATATCCTGAGTAGCTGGGGAGCATACACAGAAGCCATAGGCTCTGACTGGTACCAACCTGTCAAATGTAACATAGTACCACAACAATAGCCTTGGTCCAAAATCTGCAGTACTTGTGGGGTTTGCGCCCCTTCCCCCCCCCCACACACACACACTCACTTTAACCAAATAGGAGGTTGCAAGGCCATTTCCACTTCCTTTTCTCCCTCCTATTTGTATTTTATTGCAAAATACTAAACATTCTTAGAGTAAATTACTGCAATGCTCAATCAGTGATTAGATTACATTAAAGCTTCCTTCCTTCTCTGCCATGAATCGCTCCCTTAAGACAGTGGAGGGTGGGAGAAGAAAAGAGAGGAGATGGATACCAGGCTTGTAGAACCTAATCCAGTTTATCAGTGACCTTCACCATTCTTACAGTTACAAAGACCAATGAAGCATTTTGAGAAGTTCTCCAGTAAACGAGCTCCATTTCTCTGCACAGACTGGAATCCGGCTAGGGCTTTTGTTGGCAAAAATCGCTCCAGGACATATGGAATAGCAGGAACTCAAATAAGGGCAATCAAAATGAGAGAAACATGTCATGTTAGTAGCATTTCTCCTGCTGATCTGTCGCTTTAATAGAAACACACACAGACCCACAGAGAAAGCGAAGGAAATATCCCTGTATGTGCTTTAGCAGATGCACAACATGCAAAGGCACAATTGTCTGGAAAAATTAATTCCCTGTTGCATTTGATTAAATATTCACCTCTGCAAATGCTCCTGACAAGAGAAACGGAGCTCTTACTCCCTACTCGCCTTCCTCCCGTGCACACACCTTTAAGGAAAAGGGGTAATAAGAAAATGATGCATCTTACCAAATAGAGGAGTCCGACAACAGCGTCCAGGTATAACAGGAATAAAAGACACCCCTGCTGCTTCTCCAAAACACACACGCACACCCCACCTCTTCTCCTCCCAAAAAAAAATAAAATCTGCCCCAAATGATTCAAACCCAAAATCCCATCCCTGGTGTGAGGAGACAACAATCTAGTTAATCTTTAAAGGTTTCTGGAGAGAGACAGGAGCGGAGCTGTAGACTCTTTGCTTAAGCATCTCCATGGTTACCTCCCTGACCCAATTCTCTTCACAGCCAAAAGCAGGGGTAGGGAAGAAATTCAGAAGTGAGATGCAAGGCATGTGAGGAGAAGTCGTCACAGTTATTTTGCAAGCAATATTTATTTGGTGGCGGGGAAGAGGATGGTTCTGTAACATGTCATTTCTTCCCTCCTTCTCCCCCTTATTTCTCATATTCCATGGTTTGGGCTCCCACTTCTCTCCTTCACTCCCCTCAGGATTCAAAGACATTGTCTGGGGTCTGTAATAGCACAACAGTGTAACTAGGGATGGGGCTCAAAGCCAAATACTCCCAATCTTTGGCAAACCTGGATTCTGACCCTCCCCCCCATCCAGCCCTTAATCTTTTATAATGGGGACATGTGAAAGAGTCAGAGCCAGTTCCCATAAACTTGGGAAAAGTCTAGAGTCTGAGCTGAATATTGCTGCTCAGGACCTCCCTCTCTGATGGGGTGCGCTGGAGCTGGAACGCCTGATTCAGGATAAGAGGAAAGCAAAGCTGAACCAAAGGTGGCGGATGGTGATTCTAGAAGAAGCATAATCATAGAAATGTGGGGCTGGAAGGGACCTCGGAGGTCACAGAGTCCAGCCCCCCGTGCTGAGACAGGGCCACGCAAACCCTAGACCATCCCTGACAGGTGTTTGTCCAGGCTGTTCTTAAAAACCTCTAGTGAGGGGGATTCCAAAACCTCCCTTGGACGCCTTAGCTACCTTTCTAGTTTGAAAGTTTTTTTCCCTAAAATCTTCCTTGCTGCAGATTAAGCTCATCGCTACTTGGGACGAGTGGGGAATAAGAAAGCTCTCATCATTTGCTTTAGAGCTCCTCCTGTCTTATTAATAATAATTATCCAGCTCCAGCTGAGATCGGGGCCCATGGCGCTAGATGTTGTATGTACATGTAACAGATTCTTGGCCCCAAAGACCTTCTAAATCTAAATAGACAAGACAGACACCCCATTTGATAGATGAAAATTGAGAGACGGACTACAGCCAGATCTGCAAAGGTACTTGGGTGCCTATGTCCCAGTTTTGGCTCCACTGCAATCCACAGAACTCCTGCTGACCCCCGGGGGGGCTCCTAAACTCCTTCAGCAGCTAAATATTGGTTCCCTGGGCATCTTTGTTCCTGCCTCTGGCCACGTGCACTGCAGCCTCCCTCTAGGTGTCTGGGCACCTATCTCCCCCACAGCAATTCACGAATTGGGAAAGATTGGTAGACAAATGCCCAAGTTGCGTGTGAGGCCTGATCCAGTTAGCGTACCCAGGGGCCACCGAGTGGATCGGGTCCTATTCAAAACCCAGCAAGAGGAAAAGGCCACCGAATAACTTTTAGCTCAGTGGTAAGCACGCCCACCTGGATAAATTCCCCTCTCTGGCATAGAGGGGAGAAAAGGTTTGAACAGAGCTCTCCTACCTCTCAGGAGGCTGGTGTGAGCACTGAGCTGTGGGACGTTCTGATGCAGGGCTCCCTCAGCCTCTCTTCTTGAAGTTTGTGGATACACAATGAAGGAGTAGCTGGAGCAGAGGGACTGGACCCAGGCTCTCCTATCTTCCTGCGGGGGCTGCTATTACTGCTGGTCTACAGAATCCGTCTCATGCTCTCCCTCCCTCCCAATGACTATTTAAGTATTCACCCACAGAGGAACGCAACATCCATATCGTGGGTTTTTGTTTGGTCCCCTCCTTACTGGACAAGGTAAGTGGTGAGACCTTTGTAGCACGAGTGTAAATTCAGTGTCCACGGAGCAGACAGATTGTAGACTTGGGACAAAACCCCTAAAATTGGGAACAGATTTTTTTCAGGGTTCTAAAATGCCCATATGGGTCACTGAAGCTGGGGGGAATCCAGAACACTCTCCGAGCACCAGAATCGTGCAAAGCCTGAAAAAACCCCAATCTCCAAATTTGAATGAAAATAGAAAGCTCTGGGTACGTCTTCACTGCAAGTAGACAACAGCAGTTGGCCCGCGCCTGCTGACTCTGGCTCGTGAGGCTTTGGTTAAAGGGTTGTTTAACTGTGGTACAGTCATTTGGGTTCAGGCTGGAGCCTGAGCCTAGATGTCTACATCGCAATTAAACAGCCTCTTAGCCCATGGCACAGGCCAACCACAGGTTTTTAATTGCAGTGTAGACATATCTTCTAAGAACTATTAGTCTGTGATCCTTACCGTTTCTTAATGGGATGTAAAGAATGGCTTAGATTAGAAGGTAAGAAACACTGCTTTTGTGTGAAAACTCATGAGCCCACGAGTTTGAGTTTTCCAGAACCCTGTCCGACAAACCACATTTGGACACCTTCAGACCTGATTTTTAAAAAAAAGTTAGATGAGCAATTGCTCAGCAAACTTGAGCAAGCAATTCACTGTGCAACAAGGTGAATAACTGAATGCAAGTGAATTTAAAAACTTGCAAGTGCAATTACCAGACATGCACACTTAACTGCTCACAAATTGGGTGCATGAAACTTGTTTCGATCAGGTCCTTAATTTAAGTTTTATGGAAAATAATCTTCTCTCATACACGCTGCAGTGGCTGCTTCTACCTAAAAATTAAGATGCATGTGTGTGTGTATTCGACTACAAATTCATTGTCCTTTCTTGAGCAAAATTGCAATAGAAGTTTAAGAAAGGACTGCAGATTATTGGCCCTGTGTTTTAGTAAGCGCCTTTCCCCAAAAGAAGCATTTAAAATCCACCCCTGAAATTATTTAGTAACTTAAATCTGGGACAGTTGTGCTGCTCTGCTGGGGTATCAAACTTTGGACACAAAAACAAGAGCCGAGTCTGCAGTTTGCATGTTGCCATCTCATTGGGTAGCCTCTAAATCATGCAAACAGAGTGCCACCCAATCGAATGAGAGGATGCAAATAATGGTGCCCGTTGCTAATCCCAAATGTTGCAGTGCAGGGGACTAGGCAGAGGATGCTTGATTGGGTTGTTAGAATTTACTTCTGAAAAGGGAGGGGAGAGGCAGCTGGAGACACGACTAGACTGGCAGGGAATCCAAGTCCAGGTGTATCATGCCCGATTTTTGCTTTCCCTCAAGTCGGTGTTGGACAGACTGACTCTAAAATCCCCAGAAGCAGCATAGTGGTTGTTTATGAATGCTCCCTTACTCTTCCCCCCAACCTGTTCCTAACTTATCAAAGAAAAATCTCCCTTCTTTTCGATTCCCCTGCATAGATATCAAGCAGTATTTGGGGCTGCTGTTAGCCCACTCCATGTACACTACCAAAAATAGCCCTGGCTGTGGCCAGATCACATGGGACCCATGCTGCCACCCAGACAAAAGCACCAATTACTAATATTCTATTCACAAATAGAAGAATAAACCATGATAACAGGACTTAATCACAAACCGTTCTTCACAACTGGGTTGAAATACAGGTAATGCCGGCGTATACTCAGGCTTTGTCTTTCAGCCTTTTGAATGCCCTGTTTATGCAGGGCTGAGTGTAACTTCTCCCCTGGGCTGACCCAAAAAACAGCTGATCTCAACATCCAGAAGCCGTTTCTCTAACTATGCCCAAGCAGGACATCCTGCCACTTCATGTAACAAGGAGTAGGACAGGACTAAAGTCATCTGAAGGATCATTTAAACAGAATATTATGGAATGCTCCCTGGCAATTGAGCTCTATTAGCCATTGGAATGGTATTGCCCAAGGGAATTAGGAGCAACCCAATGAATTTTCTTGGATGACAAACTGATGACTGCACTGGGAAAGCACATGGCACTGGCTGAAGTAGGGACTAAATGAAGGACCAGAATGCAAAGGTCTTATGATAAAATAGCTAAACTTGCCTGTTAGTCTTGCCAGTGCCTATGATTTTATCCCAAGTCTTGTGATATTGCGGGTGTTTCCTGAAATGCCAACTCCTGGAGTCATGTTATGAGAGAACTCCCCACTGCTTGCAATGAAAAGCTTGAAAACGTGACACGCCTCCCCGCCCAAAAGCTCAAAACTAGAGAGCAGATATAAAGATCCTAAAATGAATTAAAATCTCATGCTTGTTAAACCCATCATGACTTGGGGGCAGGGGAGAACTCATGACTTGTGAACTCTTGGGGTTGGAGACACGGTTACTATCTGGTAGTTGGTGTTGCTTCACTTCTCTCTCCCGGCATTCTGCCTTGGCCACAGCTCTTCTGACCAAAGTCCTTATTCCATGATCCATTACTCTTGCAAGAGACTAATTAAGAGACACTCACTCATGTGACTCGCCCAATTCAATGCCTATCGAGGGCCATCGTTAACCACTGTCTAGATTTGAATTTTGCCCAGTGGTGATGGTGCCTTCATCTCTTCTGCACCCTTCCTAGAGTCCTCTTGTTCTGCTCCAAATAGCTTTATGGGCCATTGGATTTGCCTGAACCATTAGGTCTATCTGGAAATATCTGGAGTCATGCCAGGTCGGGATGCTGCATGTAAACAGACAGGGACAGATGCATGAGCACACAGTTGGTCTGCTTTGCTACTGTGCTGCTCTCGCTGCGTCCACGGTTATGCTCGCTGTCCACCACAGCCTGAGTCTCTCTGAATTTGCTGCTAAGTGGACGAGCAGAGCATGTCCTGGGTCCCTGGTGTGAAAATGGCCAGTGACTGAGAGCTCTCTGTTCCTATAGCAACTCATTTGCTTAACGCTGGAATGAGGATGGAATCCAGCTAGTGGACCGAAGGGAGGCTTCCATGACAGCTATTGGGAGATGTGCAGAGCCTCCTGGTCAAACTGGTTCCTGCAGTGCTCAGAAAGCTGGGGGAGAGATAGCTCAGTGGTTTGAGCACTGGCCTGCTAAAGCCAGGGCTGTGAGTTCAATCCTTGAGGGGGCCATTTGGGGATTTAGTTGAGGATTGGGCCTGCTTTGAGCAGGGGATTGGATTTAGATGAGGTCCCTTCCAACCCTGATATTCTATGAGCTGTAGATCAGGGATTGGCTCATGTTTCCATGCACATGCTGATGGAGCTAAGGTGTATGGGAGTTTACCACTACAAAGCCCACAGTCTGTCTGCAGCAGAGACTCCAGCAGTCTGTTACCAGCTGCAAAGAACCAGCTATTTCAGCTCCATGGCAGAACAAAGTAAAGCGGGAAAGTCCTCTCTCCCCATCTAACATTTGCATAAATCCTGCTCCTCCCTGGTTCAGCAGTCTGTCACATGGCATTGGAAAATTAAGCCACTGCTGTCTTAGCAGAGGCTTCTTTCATATTGATTTCCTTTGCTACTTCAGGCCCTGTCTGAGTCTAAGGGCGGAGCATCGTGAAGCTGTTTCCAAGCCACATACTGTATTTAGGGCCTTGCTTGGAGCTGGGAAAACAGGCAGTATGGGAAGCCTGTGCTTTCTGCCTAGCCGTGTTCCTCCTCAGCCGGTGCTGCATTCTCCATCCTTGGGCAAAGGCAAGGCAGAGAGCGCTGGGCCTAATGGAAGCTGCAGTCAGGATCAATACATAATTAGCGCTGTAGGGCTGCAAGGAGAGTCTCCGTGCACTCTGAGTGGAGACGACAGAGAATGTGATTATGGATTGCGTCATGACAGCGCTTGCAATCTCCTGCTCCAAGGCACCATGAGGTGTGCGGAGCAGTTTCCATGTGCCAGCTGAGTCACATGCACAGTTATTTATTCATGACCTGCTTCCATAAAATATGTGCCCATCGCACGAGCCTCCCAGGGCTCAGTCACAGCATCAAACACTCTGACGGGCTCCAGAAACATTCATTACAAACTGGTCGCTGGCAGGGAAGCCTCAGCATAGGGGCAGAGTTGTGTGGCAGCCAATCAAATGGAGAAGAGAAGGCTCCGATATGACATCCCTCTAGCAGGAAGCGCACCATCTGGCCTCACTCTGGCCGCGGAACCTGCCTTTTCCAATGGCTCGTGTGTGCAGAGGCTACGGGTCAGTGAACTGGGAGTCAGACCTGCGTTCGAATCATGGCTCTGCTACGTGACCGTGGCCAGGCGACATTGCTTCGGTTTCCCCTCCTGCCCTTTGTCTGTGGCCCTTAGACTGCAAGGTCTAAAGGCCAGGGACTAGTGCTGTGCCATGCCTAGCCCCAGCTGCCACTCGAATAGAAATAAAGCAATGGGTGCATTGTTTCTTCTACCTGGATTGGCTCTCTGTGGTCCATCAGCAGGACCCTGCAGTAGCTGGTATTGTCTTCCTTGGGGTGTGGGTGTGTTTAATCTCAGGAAGACTTTCTGCTGCCCACCTTCCACCCCCACTGCAACATCTCCAGTTGCTGGGCTAATCCCTTCAGTGACAAAGTTAACAATGGAACGATGATGCCGAGGATGTCTAAATAACCAGCAGCCCTCACACAAGGCCAAGCTCCCCCAGTAAAGCAACTGGTCTGTGGCTTCCTTCGCTAGCTTGAAGGGGAGGTAAACTGGCTGGGCCTCCACCTGTCAGCTTGCAAAGAGGAGTTTGGGGGCATCTCAGCAGGTCTGCTTTTGGAGGGCCTCATCTTATCTCTACCCTCCTCCCACCTCCTTCACTCACTGTCTTCACTCCCTTTCCATTCAGACACCCCCGCCCACACTTCAAGCCCATGGTCCTGCAAACTGGGGGCACTGTCTCATGAATGGGAGGGGGGGTGTTTGGGTTCCTTGGCCATTGGTTTTGTGCCTCCTTAAAACTGCTCCCGAGACTGAGCTTATCCCACAAATGCTCTCCCACTGCACAGAGGGGAGGAAATGTTAAATAGTCCAGCAACTCTCCTCTTCATTGTGTCTAATGCTCTGCAAACTCAACACCAATGGCTGGTGTGTACGTAGGCACCACTGCCCTGGACTAGATGGAATCCGAACTGCTTCATAGCCCCTATATGGCTAAAGGAAGTTCTTCTCTAGCACAAGTGGCAGGGGCCTGTGCTTCTGCAGTAGGAGGGCCTGATGTTATCCCTGCAATGGACACGAAGGTTCAGCTGGCTACAGCACGCAGTGCACTGTCAACTACCCAGCCCTGGGTAGCTACCGATGTCCCAGTAGAGACGGGAATCAGTTCAAGACCCCAGCTGTCCGCCCAGGAGGTGCAGCGCGTTACCCAGCGCTGCAAGAAGAATTATGTTGGCCAAGGACCCTTCGTCACGTGAAAAGGGCCACAAGGTCTAACACCCAGGCGGAGCCTCTGTTCTTAATCCACGATGCCCCCTTGAGCAAACCAAACAAGTTTTTTCTCTTTTATACACATTCTTATCCCATGCCCATCACTGTGGCATCAGAGCGCCTTCCAGGATCACATTAAGCAACGTGACTGCACATCCCATGTTCTCTCGCACTCTCCCCAGGGGGAGAAGATAGAAGAATGTGCAGTGGCGTGTCTTGTTTTGGTAGGGGCTGAATCTTATTTTAAAGATTTGTCTCGGTGTATTTCTGGTGGAGAAGGCACAGGCATAGAAACCCCCTCCAAGTGCTGCGGCCTGTCTTGGGAGGAAGACAAGAGATGGCAGCTAACAGGCAGTGGGAGCTCTTAGTCACGACCAACTTCAGCTTTCAGGAAGGTGGGAAGCAGTGGATCCCACTGCTGCCCCCAAGCGACCTGGTCTCTAGAGTTGTCGACAGCTCCCATCCAGTCCCTCACATGCTGCATAGAAGAGAGTTCCCAGCCAGTTCACCATGTGGTGAGTCGCAGAGCTAGGAACAAGGGTGCCAGTGGGGGGTGGAGGGGTAGGGCTGCTGTCCTCCAGGAGGGTGGAGGCCAGCACGGAATCCCCTTGGCATAAATGAGTTCTACAAAAGAAGCTTCTCCTCAGAAATCCAACAGCCCCTGGCTTCGTGCTGCTGCGGGGCTCTGAGCTCTGCAATGCAGCTCACACCATTCCAGAGGCTGCTGCGTGCGAATCCTATCAATATTTCATGGAGCAGCTTCCTCGAGGGAAGGGATGCTCTCTAGCTTCCTGCCTCGCGGATGCTCCTACCAGCATTGGATTTCTTGCAGAGAACAACATCTAATTTTCTTACCTACCCTGCAACCACCAGCCCCTCGTCCCCGTCAAGTTTCTGTTCTGTTATGTACCATCACTCTGCTGTCAAGTGCATCTAACACGAGGGGCAAAAGCTGTAAAGGTCTTGGGCAGAGTCCAGTTTGGGAATATAGAAAATAGCATTCCTCTTCGCTTCCCTCCTCAACTCGTGCAGCATTACTGTGTGGTGGTTACAGAGCTGCTGTGCTCCTCCCCAGAGGTGGCCGTTGTCCAAATGGCAGGGGTAGGGCTAGACCGTCAACATCTAGGCATGGCAAGGGCTGCCAAACAAACAAACAGAAAGCAGATGGGCACTGGGACAGGGCACTTCATGGATTTGCCTTAGCTCCCCACTCTAGCAGCAGGCATAAAGATGAGGGAAATAAGTTGGCACCAGACACCACCTGCACCCCAAGGGTCAAGGCGGGATAGCAGTTCAGTGCCTGATCTTCCCCCTATTTGGGCAGCCTGGAACCTGCACGCAACCACTCTGTATAGACTTCTGGGCTCGGGCTGGAGCCTGAGCTCTGGGACCCTCCCACCCTAAACGGTCCTAAAGCCCATGCTCCAGCCTAACCCCAGACATCTACATTGCAATGAAACAGCCCTGCAGCCCAAGCCCTGCAAGTCCGAGTTGGCTGGCACGGGTTTTTCTTTGCTGTGTGGACATGCAGGTCACAGGAGCCCGAGGGTCAGTGTAGACTTTGATACCATTTATTGCAAGGGCCATGGATTCAAAAAGTCCAGTGATTCCTTTGTTCCCTGAAGTATCCCCACAGCCTAGATCCCCTGCTTGCCTGCCTTTGGACTACTGTTGGGATCTATCTGAAGAGTCTACACATCTGTGGGGTGGCCTCAGGACTTAATTGTTAATTGTTGCTCAACTGTGTAGCAGCAGCAGCTGATTTGTTTGTTCTGTAAATGGGAGAGACCAGGAGCCACCGGCCTCACGGAGATGGAAGATGGCACAAAGTTCTGAACATTCTTCTATATTAAGGGACACGAGGCTTCCAGTAACTTTTGCTTGAGAAAGTAAATTTCCAAGAGCGGCTTAGAAGATCCCAGAGGTTCAGAGAAGCAACCAGAGGAGATGGCTCTCATGAAACTTGTAAAAGGTTGAGATTAGAGGTCCAGAGACCTGTTGATTATCCAGTCTATCCACGTAGGGTTGTTCCCTGGTCTATATCTCATTCCTAGGGAGGCTATTCCACAGCCTAGGAGATAGTGGGTGGAGGCGGGGGAGCCAGATGTTTCCAGCATGAGGAATCATTTTATATTCTCTGCCTAACCCCTTAAATCTCTAAGGTGACTATTACAAGCTCTCTGCGGGTGGAACTCTCACGTTGTGTCTGTACAACACTTAGCACAACTGGGGCTCACATTAATTGAGGGCTCTAGATGCTACTACAATATTACTGTTTTAGTATATCCTGATGTGGATGGCTTCTGGCCTCTTAGAAAGCAGCCTCTCTTTGCTTTACGGTATGAGGAAGACAAACGCTCGCTGTTTCAGAAAGGGAAAACTTACAAATATATCTAGCCTGGGTAGCAGAAAAATCCAGGAAAGCAGAATAGTTTTTCAAACAGAACTTGCAGAGTTTTCTGAGGCTCTGGCTGATGGGAGACTAGCTGCTCATGCTTCATTAGGGCGATGCTGCAGCATCAACAAGACATGCCTCCCTTTGGGAGTATTGAAGCTGGCTGGGAGAGAATTCCTTCTGGGGTGGTGCTACCCAAACATGCCTAATGCAAACAAATAACTAAGTGTCCCCAAGACCTCATGCCTACTGGGAAGAAAAGTCTAGATCTTGTTTTCGGGGGCAGCAACCATTGGGAAGGAGGCTGCCTTTGCTACATGGAAGCGGGGGGGGGGGGGAATATTTAATGGTCCAGAACTTGAGACCACTCTGCAAGTGGCTCAGAAGTGGTCCTGCAAGAGTTAGATGAGAGGCTGGTAATGGAATTTAAAGCTATTTGCCTCAGGGTTGCCTGTTCCAACTCAGCTCAGGTCACTAGTGACCAGGAAGAGGCATTATCAGCTGATGACTGGTGATGATTCTTGGGCAACCTCTTGCTAGGGAGGCTCACAAGAAGTCGCAGCGGGAACCTGGCAGAGGCCAAGGACAGAACAGTCTCACAGGTGGTAAAGGGAGATGTGGGTCCAGGTGATCCTGCTCTCATTGCAGTCAACAGGGAGTTCTGTTGTGGGCTTCAGTGAGAGCTGGGTGGGGTCAGAGGTCTCTTCCATTTGCAACTTGCCCCAGCAAAAGGACAAAGTATCCCATCACCCATCCAGCCCGTCATGTAGGGGAACCTGTGCTGCACTCACAGCATGGCTAGAAGAGGCCATCACCACGGCTGTCACGGCAGTGCTAAATCACTTTAAAACAATTAAGCTTGCTGCTTTCCCTGCTCATTAAGATAGATGGTGTGACACAATATTTTAAGCGCACTGAGTACATGGCGCCACACTACCTGGATTTTAATCAGCCGGAAAATTAGACATGTTCATAACACTCTCAAGGCATCATGTACAACATGAGAGCTTCCATATGGCTGCGCCAAGGCAAATCAAGTGAACAAATAGTAAGGCCTGATTCTGTTACCCTGGTCCTGTACTTGCGGGAGTGGGGAGGCTACAGCGACTTTAAGGTCACTCTCATGCTTCTTGCCCACCTCCAGTGTAACCTGGAACAGCCCTGAGCCTACTCCATCTAATACACTGCTTTCCATGAACCATGTGGACCCTAGGAAGCAGAAGTGTCACAGGACAGTGTATTCCAGGTACCGGATACTCCACCAAGCTCCTATGCTGGGAGCTGAGCCATTGTCGAGTTTCCATCGACTCTACACTGTCTGGAGAGCCCCAGCACAACACCCATTCCTAGGGGACAGATTTCACTTACTCTAAGATCCCTCTGCTTTGCCAAAGGGGCCTCAGCTCCCCTGAGCATCTGGGCTCACTGGGCAGAATTGCTTCCTTCAACAGAGCCAAGGATTCTTTGAATCCTTATTTTCTCAGCTCAAAACAAAGCAGCCCTCTCGGGGCGAGGCCAATGCTCTGTCTCTGAAGCTGAAGAGAGACATCGACTCCCCCTGGCGAGAGGGGATCTGCAGGCCAGGCTTGTTCATGTTCTTGCATAGCCCTAATTAAATGAAACCACCACAGGCCCATGGAATAGTCCCCATACATCAAATGATGCAGTTCAGCTCAGGGCTAATTGTTTTGTTCGGCTTTGAAGGACCACTTTAAATTCCTCCTCATCAGATATGGGGAGCAGAGAACACTCTGGGAGGTTCCGCCCAGCCTTCCCGTCAATATCCTAATGGGAGCTAGGCTGATACAGCAAGACTCTTCCAACGTTCAGACAAGAACCAACGGTCCCTGCGGCACCGCTGTTTGCTTCTCATCACCGTTTGCGCCGACAAACTTTCATTCAGGAAGCGTGGCGCAGCGTTACTCATTCTTGTGCACATCTGCACCAGTGCAAGCACTCCTGCAGCCATCTTGAAAGTTCTTGTCCAGGAGGAGTCCGCCAATCAGGGTGGGAAAACAATGCAAATGACTAAAGCAACCAATTACCCCGCAGCCCCAGAAACCCTGTTTGCATAAGTCATTTGTCAAAGAGCATTGAACAAACAAATACCTGGGAAGCGAAGTATTGACATGGCATTTGTGCCCATAAAGAGGAATGAAATTTGCCGGATAAGCTGTTTGCTACTCAACTGCTGTGCCCAGCTCTAATTGCAACAAAGCTGCCGCCCCCCAGGGCTCCACCATCACACAGAAGTGATGCTTCCAGTGAGGAACCAATGCCTCGGTACTGCATGTTGCATCACACTGGGGCAGAGGAGTAGGGTACCAGGGCCCCACCTGCTCCAATCCCCATTGCCAGGGGGGTCCTGCTGCCCTGGAGCTGGTGGGCCAGGCCCAGGACTAGGAGCACTGCTAGTGGTCCTGTGCCATGATGGGGATGCTGGTGCTGCCAGAGGGGCCCAAGCTGCTGGACAGGAAGTGGCATGGCATGTAGGTACAGGACAGCCCTGATTCACCTCAGCCTCGGCCACCGGCCCTGAGCACGCTGTGTCCCCCAGGCTGCCTGAACCAGATGCCACGGGTCAGTGCCACGGGTGAGTAAAGCCCTGCACGGTTGTGTCTGCATCCAATCCACTATCCACAGATATGAAGCGGGTATCTGCAGATTTGCAGAGCTCTAGCTATATGTAGGCATGAGACAAGCAAGCTGGTGTGGCTGTTTAGTGGGGGGGAGAGAACCTGCACCAGGGAGTCCTAGATCCCCCCACAGGGGGGCACCATTTTCCATTTGAATGTAGAAATGTGTCCAACCCATCTACATGGAAGCTTCCTGCACAAGCATCTTATGTGATCTCAGTACAAAGGCCAAAACTTCCCACAGCTCTGGATCAAAGCCAGAGCGGCAGAGGAGGGCACATCCCCCTCCCAATCCTTGCAATTTGCTCCTGGGGTGGGCGCACTCCCCCTGCTGCTAGTTTATATTCCCGGCATTCCAGGCAATGGTGTGTCTGCTGCTGCCAATTAGTCTTGCCCACATTTCCCCTAAGGGATTGCCGCTGTCTTATTAAGCCTAATTGGAAGATGACTGGAAGCAGCAGCTGCAGGGCTTCTGGCTGCCTTTGGGCAGGATTTTAACCCCTTGCTTGTTGCCAGTCACTTATGAGGGTTCTTTTATTTTCAGACACACACACAGGACAGATCCGGGAGTCTATCTGGAAAGCCAGAGCCAGGTTTCTCACAGGGAGGAAAAAGGATACTCCAGAGCCCACCACATCAGAACTTACTTACAAATAGCATCCCCTAAAATTCAGCCACATACAGCCCAACCCTGTGCATTGCTGACCTCAGCTCCTATAGGCTCCAGTGGCAGGTGCTCAGCACTTTGCAGGGAGCACTCACTCCTTGGCAGGATTGGGCCACAATAGGAGAAGATGCCCTCCCCTGAGGATGCAGCTCTGCTTCCCGCACACCTCATCTGGTGGGAGCTGATGCCACTCCCTTTCAGCCCAACAGAGACATTTTCAATACACCTCTTCTAGCATGCGGAACGTAAACCCAACCTCATGCAGCTAGCGCATGAAAGCCAAGAGGGCACATAGACGTTTCCCATCTCTGGGCAAGGTGAACAACCACAAAATGACAGAGAGTAAGTTAGAGGGTGGAAAGTGATCCCACACATGCCCACCTCTAGTCACACCCCTGTGCAGTCAGTCACAGATCAGGGCACGGGAGGTAAAGCTACTTCTTGAACTGGGAGCTTCATGCGTGATCCCTTTAGGCCAGGGAATGGGACTTAGTGAAGTTGGGTGGCGCTGCACGATGGGGCAGAATCCCAGTTGGAAGAACTCCCTACACAACGGGGACTAGAAGGGGGAGGTTGTGGGTTGGTTTGTGTGTGTGTGTTGTTGGGTTTTTGTTTGTTTGTTATTGAGGATTCTTGCAGGGTATGGATGCTAGAGAGCCCTCCAGTGGACTGGTGCTTCTGCACCAGCCATAGCGCTGCCTGGATTTCGTTTCCTTTCTGTAACGGCTACCAACTGTTAGGGGATCACTGGGCTGGGAACAGGGACAATGGGCAGGACACACCCACTCTGCCCAATGCCGACAACTCGAACCCTCTCAGGGGAGCCCAGAGGTCACTAGGTGTAGCCAAAACCCTCGACCCCAACAGCCTCACCTGGGCAGAGCCCAGACTCCACGGGTGTTGCTGTACTGGTCCTTTTTCCACCCAGGAGTTTCAAGGCGGCCGGACTGAGCTGCCTCATGCATTAGAAAGAGAAGCCACCAGGGAGGCCATGTCCACCGACTGGTCGCCTGCTTCTATCTCACGCACCACCCCAAGGAGTCAGCTCCAGCAAAGGCCCTTTACTCATAGACTCACAGACTCTAGGACTGGAAGAGACCTCGAGAGGTCATTGAATCCAGTCCCCCGCCCTCATGGCAGGACCAAATACTGTCTAGACCATCCCTAATAGATATTTATCTAACCTACTCTTAAATATCTCCAGAGATGGAGATTCCACAACTTCCCTAGGCAATCTATTCCAGTGTTTAACTACCCTGACAGTTAGGAACTTTTTCCTAATGTCCAACCTAAATCTCCCTTGCTGCAGTTTAAGCCCATTGCTTCTTGTTCTATCATTGGAGGCTAAGGTGAACAAGTTTTCTCCCTCCTCCTGATGACACCCTTTTAGATACCTGAAAACTGCTATCATGTCCCCTCTCAGTCTTCTCTTTTCCAAACTAAACAAACCCAATTGTTTCAGCCTTCCTTCATAGGTCATGTTCTCAAGACCTTTAATCATTCTTGTTGCTCTTCTCTGGACCCTCTCCAATTTCTCCACATCTTTCTTGAAATGCGGTGCCCAGAACTGGACACAATACTCCAGTTGAGGCCTAACCAGCGCAGAGTAAAGCGGAAGAATGACTTCTCATGGCTTGTTCACAACACACCTGTTAATGCATCCCAGAATCACGTTTGCTTTTTTTGCAACAGTATCACGCTGTTGACTCATATTAAGCTTGTGGTCTACTATGACCCCTAGATCTCTTTCTGCCATACTCCTTCCTAGACAGTCTCTTCCCATTCTGTATGGGTGAAACTGATTGTTCCTTCCTAAGTGGAGCACTTTGCATTTGTCTTTATTGAACTTCATCCGGTTTACCTCAGACCATTTCTCCAATTTGTCCAGATCATTTTGAATTTTGACCCTGTCCTCCAAAGCAGTTGCAACCCTCCCAGTTTGGTATCGTCTGCAAACTTAATAAGCATACTTTCTATGCCAACATCTAAATCGTTGATGAAGATATTGAACAGAGCCAGTCCCAAAACAGACCCCTGCGGAACTCCACTTGTTATACCTTTCCAGCAGGATTGGGAGCCATTAATAACTACTCTCTGAGTACGGTTATCCAGCCAGTTATGCACCCACCTTATAGTAGCCCCATCTAAATTGTACTTTCCTAATTTATCTATAAGAATATCATGCGAGACCGTATCAAATGCCTTACTAAAGTCTAGGTATATCACATCCACTGCTTCTCCCTTATCCACAAGGCTCGTTATCCTATCAAAGAATGCTATCAGATTAGTTTGACACGATTTGTTCTTTACAAATCCATGCTGGCTATTCCCTATCACCTTACCACCTTCCAAGTGTTTGCAGATGATTTCTTTAATTACCTGCTCCATTATCTTCCCTGGCACAGAAGTTAAACTAACTGGTCTGTAGTTTCCTGGGTTGTTTTTATTTCCCTTTTTATAGATGGGCACTATATTTGCCCCCTTCCAGTCTTCTGGAATCTCCCCCGTCTCCCATGATTTCCCAAAGATAATAGCTAGAGGCTCAGATACCTCTTCTATTAACTCTTTGAGTATTCTAGGATGCATTTCATCAGGCCCTGGTGACTTGCAGGCATCTAACTTTTCTAAGTGATTTTTAACTTGCTCTTTTTTAATTTTATCTTCTAAACCTACCCTCTTCCCGTAAGCATTCACTATACTAGACATTCCTTCAGACTTCTCAGTGAAGACCGAAACAAAGAATGGCAACACACACATGTCCCTGGCCTAATGCTTCCTAGGCTGGCTGTCCTTATGCCCCACAGAAACGAACCTCCCCAGCGGTTGGAGCTGCTGGTGGTGGTGCCCAGAGGCAGCCTGAGGAAGAGGTGCCGCTCAAGCTCTCTCCAGGCGTAGCAGGTGCCACCCACTTCCATCACCTTCCCTGGAGGAGGGACCACTCAGCCCTGGCAATGCCGGACCCAAGGTGGCCGGTGACCACTAACGCTCTGCCTTGATGGGGGGCGGGTACCATGCTGGCAGTTCGGGCTTTCCATTGTCATGGCTCCTTCCAGGCAGGAATCTTGGATGCTTTACCAGCACCCCCCATTTTGCAGGAAAGGGGAAATCGAGGCACGGCCGCAAAGGGGCTCCCCCAAGGAGTGAGGAGGGAAGGGGGCAGAGCAAGGAATAGAGCCTAGGGGTCTTCCCCCCCCCCCACTCCAACCACTGACCGGGCCCCCAGGAGCAGGTGGGATCGGGCTGGTCTCCCCCTCGGCCGGGCAGCACTCGCCACTCACCTGCTCCTAGAGGCTGCTCGGACCCTGGACGGGAGGGCGCTGCTGGGCTCCCCTCGCTAGCGAGACGGCGGGCACGGCACCGGCTGCTGGCCGGGGCGGGAGCCCATCTGCGCGGCGGCGGGGAAGCGAGGTGCCGCGGCCGCAGGGAGAGCGGGGACCCCTGCCCGTGCCACGCTCCGCGCTTCTCTGCCCGAGGCTGGAGCTCCCTTCCAGCGAGCCGGGGCAGGCTGGAGCGGGGCGCGTTTAAAGCCCGCAGCCGCAGCCTCCCTCCGACACGTGGCTGCTTCCAGCCAAATTCCCCAGGGGAAGAAAACTCCCTATCGCAGCAGGTCCCTTCCCCCCTCTTCCTAAAGAGCAGCGCTCGGTGCCAGCCCGCTGACAAGGTGACTAGGGGTTAATGATCCCCCCAGCTGGCCCAGCCCTGCAAATCCCTGCGCTCTAGGCAGGCAACTGCCCTCGCCTCCCTCCCGCCTAGAAGGCAGGGCGCTGAGAGCCATTGAACCAAATGCAAACCCTGTAGATCATGGAAACCACTGCAAGTAAAAGGGTGCGCGCCCTGCACCTCTAGTTCCAGCACCTCTGCTCGAAGGAGGGGGACCTGCCACGGGGTGGGGGCTGTACCCTCAGCACATAGAGGTAGGGACAAAAGCAGGCATGTGTGTTTGGTTTTTGACACGCTGGGTTTTGGAGAAAACCAGCCTCAGTTCACATCCAGGTCCCATTTTAGCGGAACCCCCAAAGTTTGGGATGGCAGAGGTAGGATAGGTAATTCTTTGGGGGGGGAGGGGTTCATGTGCGTTCCTTCCTCAGTGCTCCCCTCCTTCTTCTACACTTGTCACTGTAGTATCTCAGCTCCTTCCTTGTTGAAGACACACCCAGGGTGTCAGCCTCTGCGTCTCCACCCAAAGGCAGCTTTGGTGCCCACTGGCCCAGGTTAAATTCCACAGTGCTCAGCACCTTGGGGATTGATCCCAGTGGGTCTGCTGTCACACTAGGGTCTGGTCTGTGCTGGAATTAGGTGGTGGTAAGTCACCACGTACTTTTCAATGTCCCTGCAGAACCTCAGAGGGCAACCGTGTTAGTCTGTAGCCACAAAAACAACGAGGAGTCAGATTTATTTGGGCATAAGCTTTCGTGGGTAAAAAAAAAACAACAACGCTTTTTCAGATGCAGAACCTGCAGCCGTATCACCCAAACAGGACAAAGCGGGGAGTCAGACCAGGTGCATTGCAGCCTGCAGTTCTAGGCCAAGACACCATTCCCTGTGTCAGTTTAGAGAGTTCTCCTCTCCATAAGGCTACACCTGCGTTCCTCCCGCCCCCCCATCCTTGCCTATGTTTGTTTTGTTTCATTTCCTTGGGGGCACATGTTGTCCTCTGTACTTTGCCCCTCCACCACTTGAGCAGATAAATAACCAGAGCAAGCTGTGAACACCAGGTGAAACTCCAGTTTGTGAGGTCACATGTCCAGGTGAATGGGTCCCCTGCCAGTGAGAAATCCTTACCAGCCCTTCCTGGCAGTTACTTCACTTGGATGCGTGCCCAGGGGATGGGGACTGGGCAAAGGGAAGAGGGGAGGGGGCTGGAAAGAGTGAAGGGCCCATCTGGGCATCTCAGAGCCATATCTGACATTTAAACCCATGCCGCATTGGAAGGCACTCCCCAAAATAACATGGAGAACATGACATCTCTCTCCAAAGTTCCTAAAAGCGCAGTCGGGAAGCGCACGCTAAGGTCTGCCAGGAGCCTATCAAACCTGCACTGATGAGTCAGGCTGTGAAGCTTGGGGACCTGTCAAACTTGCATAAAGGATCTGAGATGTAATATATTATATTATCAGCCACTAGATGTCTGTGTGTCCTTTGTAGAGCTCCAGACAAAGTGTGGTTGCTTGGTAAACAAGTGAGGCAAAACTGGAACTCAAGCTGTGTGGAACTTGTTTATTTGTATCTATAGTTGTAATTGTTTGCGTGAATGAAAGCCGACTGTTTAAGAACTGGGATTTTATATATTGTGAGGGCTATTTGGGGAACTCAGCTGGTAGAGGGCTGGTAGAATGTCACCCATCCTTGGATTAGACCAGCATAAAAATCATATCCCTGCTGTAAATTGGTGTAACTTCAATGATTTCATGCCAGGGCTTCATTTGTCTCCTTAAGTACAAACACTAATAAGCAGTAATAAGATCCTTGAAGGCAATCAGACAACTCACCATAGGAGTATAATCTGTAGTAAGTGTGTGAAAGATTGCGCTCTAAGTGGCTGCATAGCCAGAGGTTAGTGCAGAGACAGTGCTAGCCTATTGGGGGCCCTAATCAGGAATATTTGGGGGGCTCCCCCATGCACAACACATAATAAAAAGCAAAGAGGGAGGGCCCTTGAGCTGCTCAGGGCCCTAAGTAATTGCTTAGTCTGCTTATGCCTAGTGCCGGCTTTGGGTTGGTGTAACTGCCATGCTTGAGTCATTTGCAGCTGGGCTGTACATAGCCTTGGGAAATAAACTTGTGTTGGCCACAAGTATAGGGCCTATCAAGTCTCTTTTCCATTTCTAATTTCTATCAGCTTTTTAAGGAGCTCAGCCTCTCAGAGGTGTTGCATCCATGCCACTCTCATCTCGGTGTTTTGGTGTGATGAAGAGAAAAGGCATTTGTTTAATGGGATTATTCTTTTAAGGCATATGTAAGAGGATTCCAGTGCTTTATGGTGCTCCAAAGCCTCTCAGCAACCTGTATTCTATGCCAGAGAGCACAAGTGTGAAGGTAAAGCTGGTGAAAGGAACTGCTAACTGGGCACATGGCCCTGTGACCTTATCTGATTAGAGTATGACCATGCAAATCACTGTTGTTACCACTGTTATATAATTGCAACGAATGTTATACAAAGCGTGACTCATGGCCAGAAAGTGTTAAGCATCCTAGTGGGTAGATAACACAGATTCAACCTTTAGAGACATGTTAGAAAAGTTTGTAAATGGTTATTAGGGCCATTCCATGTTAGATAGGCTAGAACTTTGAAACGCAAACCTGTATTGCTAGAGAATTAAAGGTGATACTAATTGTATGTGTTTACTTATATCTTGTTAGATGTTACCCATGTAAACAGACACTTCCTGTCTGTCACTGTAGCTATTGATTCAGAGATGAAAAGGGAATGTTAACATTTAGATGAATCTTGGGTGAAATAATGTCATTGTCTATATGTCTCTCATGTTTCTTTAAAGTTTGTGTTAAGCTGCCTAATGGATACATTGGTTTATGTTAATCTGTGTAGTTAATTACTAGTGATGCTTAGGAAATAGGTCTACTTCAAAGTCTCCATGATTGCCTGTTGTTCGCCTAAAGACTCTGTTGCCCAGGGGAGGGGGTGGAAGCTAGAAAAAGGCGGGGTGGGGGTTTTGGGGAAGGGGTGGAATGGGGGCAGGGTGTGGAGCAGGGGTGGGAAGAGGCGGGGCAGGAGTTTGGGGGAAGGGGTGGAGTGGGGGGCAGAGCAGGGGCGGGGCAGGCTGGGGCCATTTCACCCGCTGCTGCAAGCACCAGGCCCATAGGCGTCGATTCCGTGGGTGCTCCGGGCTGGAGCACCCACGGGGAAAAATTGACAGCACCTCACCCTCCCACCCCAATTCACTTCCGCTCCGCCTCCTCCTCTGGAGCATGCTGCTGGGTCCTGCTTCTCCCTTCTCCCTCCCAACACCTGCGCCACGAAACAGCTGTGAAATCAGGGTAGGGGGTTGCGAGCACCCACCAACGCCAAAAAATTTTGGCGCCTGTGACCAGGCCCCCTGCTAATCCCCCAGGCTGCCCTAGACCCCACGGCCCCCTGAAGCACAGAGCCCCACAAAGCATAGGGCCCAGGGCAGTTTCCCCATCTGTCCTATGGACGGGATGGCTCTGAAAATATAAGCCCAAACATTGCTGAAGCCAGGCCCATGTTCCTGAATATTGCTGAAGCAAGAGCACCACTGGTCCATATAACTCACCGCCTATGACCTGGCTTGCTAGCGGTCCTGATTCTGCTGTGCAGGGCATTTGAAACAACCCCATCCTGTATGCCTGCTACTGGATCCTTGTACCAGTCAGAGACAGCAGCTGTACCAAGTGAGCTGAATGGGATCTGATATCTGGTCCAGCTTTGGGCTGGGAGTTTCTCCCTGCCCTTCTGTCGGTGAGACAATAGGAAGTGTCCTTAGCTGGGAGCTGTGTCCCTTCATACAAAAGAAGTTGTTCTAAGCTGGTCTCAGCTGGTAGTTACACTTTCCGGCCCTTATATTAAATCATAGGTGGTTTTAATGACTTCACTACAAACCTCGAAGTCATAAAATCATATTGCACAGAAGCTGTGTTGCTTTACCAGGGATTAGGCTTTCTTTTGTTATATGAAATGTGTTTTGATTTGGAACAGAGAATGCATTAACCGAACAAAACTCATTCCATTAACTGTTCCATGCTTTATTACAGAGCATCTCTTTGTGCACTGGGAAATAATTATCTAAACAGCCCTGATTCTGTAGCAGGTTTTTTGGATGGTTGGTTGGTTTTTTGAGTGGACTGCTCTTTGTACACAGCCTTATTTCACAAGGTGACATGCTAAAAATGCAGATAATCAGCTACTGTGTACCGCCACCTGGAGGTGAGAAGCAAAACTGCAAAGTCCCAACACAGCTGAGTCCCAAATACCTCCAAATTACTCTACAGGTGACAGTTAGGTCCTGAGTGGGTTGTTTTTTCCCCTCTCAGATGCATGAAGAAAGCCTGACAAGTGGGTTGTCTGGGAGGAGAGAAAGTTTGAGCTTGGCTGGGGATTGCTTTTAACATTAATCATATCAGGTCTTGTCTAGTCTGCTCTGGATGGTTGGCCCTGTGGATAAGAAAACTAGAGGGATTCTGACAAGTGATAAGAGACTGAAATCTGAGCAATTGAGAGGAGGAGGGTTCTTTAGTCAGACTGTTTAAAATACCTTGTTTTTTGTTCACACCAATTTAGCTCAAACACCTAATGGAGCCTTGGGAGAAAAGTTCTTTTTGTGATTCAAACACTGCCCCCCCCTTGCCCCTCCAACTGAGGACTAAGATTCTGTTCAGTTCTCTGGTCTCCTGAAAAGTCTTTCAGAAAAAAATGATAAGGAAGACATGGTGTGATCTTTTATTCTAAAATAAAAAAACATGCAGGACAGAAATTTACCTCTTGGGATCCTTTTCACATCCCGAAAAGGAAAAAAGAGTTTGGTTCTTTTCAGGTCACCTTGAAGAACAACATTTCCAAAAGCCCTTTAAAAATGTACCCAATATGTGACCAATATGCTCCAGTGGCATGCATAATAAGGCAGGCACAGTAATTACACACTGAGGGGCAGACTCTGACACCCTTACTCAGATTAGGTAGCACTTTACTTCCCATGTGATCGAACTGACTTTCATGGTATTATTCATGGACTAAGGAATATCAGAAACTGGCTCTATCTTTTTGACACACGTGAGCAGAAGGCAGTGTGGCTCACGTGCAGTCAGGTACTATGGTATGAAGCCAAATTAAGACTTTACAGCAGGTGTTTCTTTTTTTCTCTCTTTGCAGGATCATGGAAACTCCGACTAATTCCCCCTTGTGAGGCAGGAAGCAGAGTGGTGTGGAGAAGGGAGGTAAAAAACAAAGGAAAAACAACTTCTGATGCAGGGATGCACGATTTTCAGCCGTGTCGCGCACCCTCTGCTCAGTTCTTCTGAAAATCAGTGTCGTTTTTGCAGTAAAGTTACCCTGGATTTGGCTGCTGATACAGCAAAGAGGTGGCTGAGCGGGTAACCGATGTTGTTCAATATGAAATCGACAAACCAGGAAGAAATATTTACGCAGCTATCAGCAAGAAGACAGAAAGCAGAAAAAAGCCTCATTTCTGCTTTCCCTTGCCTCCTCCAAGTTGCAGTCAGCTTAGCACAGAGAGTAGACCTGTTGGCAGAAGGCTATGATCCTTTACAGGGAGCCAGGTCACTTCAGTGATATGTTCGTTGCTGTTGAGAAAGCAGCTGGGAAGGAAACAGAACATTGCTGGCTTAGCACATCAGACCACAATTAAAATAAATTGAAGGGAGCACAGAGGGAATGGGCAGAGATTCCTTATATCATCTTGCCCTCCAGCTCATAAGAAAAACAGCTGTTTTGATCTATAACTGCACCTTGTTGCAAAATCAGCAGCAGCATTGGCTGACGGATTTATAAACAAGTTAACACGAAGATGGGCTATGCAACATTGCATAGAAGTAAACACCTCCAATAGTGCCACCCAAAGCATTCAAAGATCATGAGTCAGCTCTCAAAAATGAGTTTGGCTTAAAAAGCATGAGCTCTTTAAAATAATATATTTGGAGTTCACTTGTACTTGTCCTCTGCACATGAGTCACATATACAAGCTTTTCTCTGCAACTACAAGGGCTACAAACTTCCTTTTAATGAACCACAGCTGAGAGCCTCATGCATTCACATGAATCCAAGAACTGATGCTTTAAGAAAAACACCAAATATTGCAAGACTCTATAAAAATTGCAAGCATTGGCAAGAGTGTACCTCCCATATCAGAGCAACCACTTTAGCCCCGCAGGGAAGCTTGGATCAGAAATCAAATCATACAGGGGTAGGGACAGATATTCTGGTTTTAGTACATTTCCTAGAGAAACTGGTGTCACATCACAAACCGCCACCACCTCAATGAATATCCTTGTGGGCAATCTTAGCAGAGAGGGCACAAGGACTGAACACAAAGACTCTCATAACTATTCTATACAAATAATATAATCATTGTATTTGTCAGTTCAGCTCTGGTTATATTGTAATGATAGTGGTATCACTCCAATGGATATCAGGAAAGCGATCACAAGCAAAATGGAATAATTATGACAGGTCAACAATACCAGACATGGCCACACCACAGCAGTTAGCCGCCTGAAATCACGGAAAAACTTCCTAGGTTGCAATGGAACTGCTTGAAAAATCACCAACAGCTACACAACTGAAAACAAAGTGGACACAGTTAGCGATACTTGACACGGATATCAAAATGCACAAAAGATTGGTCTACCTGGGAGATGTTTAAATCATTTCCAAACAATGGTTGGCAGGTCAAGAGTCAGTATGCAGAAGTGGGGTTATTCCAACAATCCAGAGACATGTGACCGCGTTGAAACACAAACCACAGAACATCTGTTGGTCTGCTGGCTCTTGAGGAACTGTGCACCATGGATGATATCACCAAAGCTACAGATCAAGCATATCATGTGCTCAACACTAGAAAAACCTGATTATGTGGAAGGACACAAGAGACAGCAGCTCAGTTCTGACTGCGGCTTTATTACTAGTTACGGGCTAGGAGCCAGGAAAAACCCAGCTTCACTTTCACGTCCAGGTGACGTTTACATGGCCAGGCAGTGAGGAAAATCATCATTTGACTAGTAAACCGAGTGTGTTATCTGGTAATCAATGAGAGATACTAAACGCACAGAGAAGCATTGAGTGTAATTTTTCAAGTGTCAGAGGGGTAGCCGTGTTAGTCTGGATCTGTAAAAAGCAACAAAGAGTCCTGTGGCACCTTAGAGACTAACAGACATATTGGAGCATGAGCTTTCGTGGGTGAATACCCACTTTGTCATGCGTCAGACGAAATGGGTATTCACCCACGAAAGCTTATGCTTCAATACGTCTTTTAGTCTATAAGGTGCCACAGGACTCTTAGTAATTTTTCAGGCTCTACCTTCCAATAGGAAAAGCACAAGAGCAGCAGGAGTCACATTCAGCCATAACATATTCCCCTGAGCCAGTCTCTGTTTAAGTGAGAGAGGGGCCTTTGGGAAATGGGACAATTGAGTGAACTGGCATACAAAGGCTTTTACTTCTGGGTCAGTGATTCAGATCCAGGCCAGGTGTGATAGTAGCTGAAAGTTACATGATAGTGAACTGAAGATCCATGTGAAATGAGTTAGTTGTCTCAGACCAGTCCAATTAGGAAAGTTATCAGGATCACAACTGACACTACTTGGAAAGATCACCAGATTGGTCACAGAATGAACGAGCCATGGAAAATGGATTATCACGTTTAGATGTGGTTCTTCCAGGGCAAGACTGAAGCACATTGGAAGTCAGGACCATCCAACCAATCTCCTTCACTATCTACTGAACTACCCATAAAATCTTTATATTAATATTTCCTAACTCAGGAAGTTTATGACCCATAAACACTGACCATAGGCGAAAGGTCCCAAAGGGGCGTAGCCATAGTAAAGGTCTCATAATATTGCATTCTTGAAAATGTGATTGATTAGGCTAGTATTTCTCTAAGTGTGCTTTAGAGCGGTGGTCCTCAAAGCCGGTCTGCCGCTTGTTCAGGGAAAGCCCTTGGATGACAGATCTCTCAGCCCATGCTACTTCCCGCAGCCTTCATTGGCCTGGGATGGTGAACCACAGCCAGTGGGAGCTGTGCTCGGCCGAACCTGCGGACGTGGCAGGTAAACAAACTGGCTCGGCCTGCCAGGGGCTGTCCCTGAACAAGCGGCAGACCGGCTTTGAGAACCTCTGCTTTAGAGGATGAGAGATTACTTAGTGGTGCAGATTTCTTGTTCATTGGGGAGCCTGTTACATGCAAAGTAGCATGTGAGTGTCTTAAACTGCCAAATGGGCCATTACAACGTATGCTAACTACTCATGCTAAGCAGTCTGTTCCACTTTGCATTTTTTCTGTGATGCTGGGAGTACCTTTCCCAGACCTGAAGAACAGCTCTGTGTGGCTCAAAAGCTTGTCCCTCTCACCAACAGAAGGTGGTCCAATAAAAGATATTTCCTCACCCACCTTGTCTCTCTATGCATCTGGAGGACAGAATTGTTGTAGCTAAGGACTCTTCCTTCGCAATCAATCAGTTTAGTGAAATGCAGGAAGGATATAAGAGATTTTAGAGTTGACACCAGTGACAGAGTCAGGTTTTACAAACAGACAGGGGAATGGGGTATTGGTGGTGGACTGCACAGTGAGCCTGCCATGCATTTACCCGACAGCAGCAGCTCCCATCCCATTAGGCTGGGTCCAGCTCCTTGCTCTAGGTGTTGCAACCTGGTGCATAGGGTTACAGCACCATTCAGGTTTGGTGATTAAGTGTCAGTCAGGCCAAATTTGAGTGGCATTGCAACCAGGCATAGGGGCTTGCAGTGCTATGCAATCCCATGTGCATTGTCGAAGCACCTGGCATGGGAAGCTGGGCCCAGCTGCTGCTGCTCCAGGGTGAACGTGGGGCAGCCTGGTTCTCCAGCCTGTGTGAAAATGTGTGTGGTACACCTCATCTTGTCAACTGCATACTGTGCTCGAAAAGGTGTCACGTATACACCTAAAGGCCGCCTAGGGGTCAGCTGCCTCCCCTGCCTACACTGGCATGGCCAACACTGCTTGATGTTACCGTAGCTCCATGTTGCTAGCTGTAGGAAGTGTTTCTGGCTGCAGGAAGCATGCAGCCCTGAGCTAGGTAATGCTCCGAAGAACCGCTGCAAGACTTGGCTGGCTGGTCCAGGCAGAGAGGAGAGATTAGCTGCAAAACAAAGAAAGTATCTGACTGAGGTTTTCACTGGACAGACCAGGGACGGGATAACGCAGGTCGCAGGGCAAGAGAGAGCCCCTGTTTGGGGGTGTCAGGATCAGGACTCCTGGGTTCTCCTCTCATGCCCCAGCTGGGGGGGGATGGGTGTCAGGACTCCTGGGTTCTCCTCTCATGCCCCAGCTGGGGGGGGAGGAGGGGTGTCAGGACTCCTGGGTTCTCCTCTCATGCCCCAGCTGGGGGGGGAGGAGGGGTGTCAGGACTCCCGGGTTCTCCTCCTACCCCCTCATCCAGATCAATGATCCCTTGTCCTACGGGGAGCCCCCTCCCATGGCCTCCCTCTTCTAGCGCCCACCCCACGCCTGTGAGGGTGCAGAGCTCCGGCCCCCTCTGGGTGTTATGCCCCATGCAGGTTCCGGGGCGGCGGAGGAGCCGTATGTGCTATTCAGCTTCCGGGGTTCTTCAGCCACCTCCCTGGACGCCCCGCCCCAGGCCCCTCCTCCGCCTGGGACCGCCCCTCCCCTTTGCCGGGAGGAGTGAGCCCCCCCATCCCGCTCCCACCACGGACACCTCGCGAGGCCCAGAATGAAGTCACGGGCATGCGCAGTGTTTCGCCCGAGAGGGGAAAGGGGCGGAGCGTCCGTTCCACCGCCTCACGGAGCAGCCGCCATCTTGTTTCTCGCCCGCTTCGCGCTCGCTCCGTTCTTTGTCACCCCCCCTCCCTTCAGCCGGGCCGGAGGCAGAGCGGTAGCGGGTCCCCTCCCCTCGGGGCCCCGGGCAGAGGAGGTGAAGGTCGCGGCGCTGGCTTGGCTGGTGAGTGAAGGACGGGGGTAGGGATCCGGTCAGGGGGGCGGGCCGACGCGGGGGCTCTTCCACCAGCACCCGCCGCTCCCATTGGCCGAGCCGCCTTATCTCCGCCGATTGGCTGGTGGCGCGGAGGCGGGCAGTGAGGACTTCGTGATGATTGGCTGTGGGAGAGCGGACCGGGGAGAGGACAGGAAAGTGGAGCACCCCCTTTTCCCTCTCGCGCTGACGGGGTGGGGGAAGGGCGGGAGCGGGGTGGGGGGGGGGGTGGTACGGTGGCCTGGCTGGCTGGGGAAGGGAGCAAGGGGCGTGTTGGAAAAGGGTCCGTGCTAGTGGGGCTGGATGCCCCGGGTGGCAAGAAGGTCAAGGGGAACGTTCCGTGTTGTTAAGGGAGCACGTGGTGGGCTGGAGGTTTAAGCTAAGCAGGTTTGAATAAAGGGGTGAAATGAACCCTTTGAGGCAGCACAGCCAGGCAACTCAAATGAGTGGAGCAGGGGTAGTCCTGTGTCCCCTTGGGGGTGAGGATCAGCACCACACATACTGAAGTAATAACGTTGTTTGTAAAGCACTTCCTCCTTCTTTTCCAGTGAGTGTGAGCAGATCCCTACACAATAGTGTATAGTGCTTCTTGTACAGCAAATGTGTGAGATATGGAAAAGGTCGGGTGCTTTCTTGTTATCACTTAACTACCGCTTACTCGCTGAATCCAGCTGTTAGGTTGAGGGGAGGGCTTCTAAGCGAAGTTTGCTTTACCTCCTGTGACAATGAGTGATGAGTATTGAATGTCTTCCAGGATTGTCATGCAAAACCTCAAGTTATTAAACTTTGCATCTGAAATACATTCCCATAATATCCCAGTTTTTCTAAAGTTGAGCAAGGATCGACTTCCAATAGGGGATGATATCCAACCATAAAATATTAACCAAATTATTTTGCCCATCTATGGCATCTTTCATCTGAGGATCTCAAAAGCTTTTCTCTTTTTCAAAGTTTGACCCAATATTTTAACCTTAATGGGGGGTGCAAGGGGAGAGGAAACTCTTAAAACAACTAAAACCACTAAAAATGTCTTCACAGTGAGAAATCATCAAATTAAAGCAATAGATTTTTAAACACATTCCCATGTGGTGATTGAAACCCAAATATGACAGCACGAAGAACTTTGAAAGTGACAATAACTATAAACAAGTTAAACTGACTACTTTTACTTTAATTTCTAAAACTGAGATAAATGAAAACATTAAACAGCATTGGGGGTAGCCGTGTTAGTCTGTATTAAACAACATAGTAAATAGGCTTGAAATCCATTCTGTGAAGTAAGTAGGTGTTAGTCATTCCCGTTATATAGTCACTCTCCCAATTCTGTCTAGAAAGTTATGTAGCCCTTATCGCTGTGATATCTGAGCATCCCATAGTCATTAATAGGTTTTATCATTGCATTACCCGTGTCAGGAAGGAAAGTACTATTCCTGTTTTACAGATTTGGAAACTGAGGCACCGATAGATTTTAATAATTTGCCTGAGGTCACACAGGATGTACGTGGCTGAACTCGGGTGCCTTAAATCTTAGTCCAGAGGCCTATTTGCTAGACCTTCTTTCCTCCTGAGGTTTTACAGCATGTCACTCAGAGCTGGGATTAGAACTCGGAACTCTTGACTCCCAGTGTAGTGCCTTAATGGTGTATTGTTCAGAAGCAAATGATCATCATGTTTTTTATTTCTGACTAAGCCCAGTGTCCCATATAAGATTTCAAGAAGAAACTCCTGGTATTGAGAGCTCCAGTCTATTGTAGAATCTCTGTGAATAAGCCCTTGTAAGTACCCTTATTAGTTGCCAGAGTCTGTGCAGTTGGATTGAAAGTATCATTTCATGTCAGTGTGATAACTGTTAGGAATTGTGGTGCAGAGCAAAGGACATGGCAGCATGCAAGACATAGTTAACTTTTTTTATATTGGCCACAAACAAAATAACCTAGTGTATAGCTCTTCACTTCTTCCTGACCTAATATATTCTAACATAACTTGTTTGGGTTCACTTTTCACTATGAATCACAACTTTTTCACTCAAATGTTAATGAATTTGCTTTTAGCTAGAGCTCTTTATTCCTACTGAACACTGGAATGAATGAGTTTAAATGCCATTCAGAGTGGACACAAAATTCTTGATCGAGTAAACTGGAAAGTATTTTAGTTTGGGACTGACCCTGGAAACGCCTACACAGCAGAGTAGGATTGTTATTTAGTAGTTGTATAGGGGACAAAGAATCAGGACCACTAGAATCTATTCCAACTGACTGGCTGGCTGACCCCGAGCAAATTGTTTAATCTGTCCTACTCTTTCCTCCTCTATAAAATGTGTAGTATTCTTGCCTATTTCAGAGAGTTGTGCGTATTTAATCTTTGTAAAGTGTGCTGAGATACTAGCAAAGAGAGTACTCTATGAATGCAAAATCATCATTGTAAATACTGTTTATGCAGGGGATATTTAAAGTCCAAGTTAAAATAAAGTATTTAAAATATCACATTGTTTCCGTCTGTTCACAGTAACAGGTCACACTATAAACATGTACCACCAAATATGATGCCTGCTAAAGTCACTCAGATAAGTTATCGCCAATAACTTGTAATGTTTGCACAAAATACTAAGATGACACAATTGAGGTCAGATTAAAACTTTTGATGCTATTTAACTATTTTTCATCTGTCTACCAAAAGTGAAGACTGGGCAACAGGTTGGTTTTGTTTTTTGTTTTTTTCCATTCTTGCTCAGATCTCATTTTTATACTAAGCACAATCAGTGCAGAGTGCTTATATAAACTGAGGGGGAAATAGTTTTATGTTGTGAAGTAAGTATATTTGGCAGGTATTCTGTTGACTTGTTGGCACACCTTGTTTAAAGAAGCTTCTTTTTAATATGTATATTTAAGCTTTTTTAAGTAAAGCTCATTCTTCTCGTATTCACATGCCTTTAAAGTACAAAATCTGGACAGAAGACCACAGTGCAGAATCAAATCTGCATTTTTTTTTATTCTATAAAAGTAGGGATGGTCAAAACTTTATAGCAAGTTGTATCCACTTGCCCAGTTAGACTGAATTAGTCACTTGGGCAGTTCTGATCTTACTATAAGAAAGATGACCATTTCCTAACTCAAAATTCGTTGCATCCAGCATGGGGGAAACTCTACATTTCTCTTGACAGATAAAGAGGACATTATCACAGAATTAAATATGAATAAATTAAGTACAATTGGTCACGACTGGATCACATTTTTAGTGTGCAAACAGAATCAAGTCCAGAGTAGTGATATATACACACTTGGTGCTTTAAAAGGGCTACTTCAGAAAGCTGAAAAAAATTATGAGCCAAATCAGATGAAAGAATTTAATCACAAAAATGTGAATGATAATTGGGAATTGTTTAAGAGCACTTTATTAGATGCCTAAAAATCTGTAATCCCACAATCAAGGAAGAAAACTGTATTGGTTAAAAAACTGACCTGGTTTAAGGGGAAATTAAGGCAAGTGTATGTATTTAAAAAAAAATCGAGATAAATGGAAGAAAGGGGAAGTTGATAGAATGAAAATAAATCAGAAACTACATATGGTAGGAAATAGACAAAGGAAGCAAAGGAACACAAGGAGAAATCTGTGGCCAGCAGTTATGGCCGATAAGGAGGAGTTTTTAAAGTATATTAGGAACAAAATAATCCTGATAATGGTATTGGTTCTTTACTTGATGGAAATGGTCGAATTATCAATAATACAGAAAAGACAGAAGAGTTCAATAAATATTTCTGTTTTGTATGGGGGAGGAGAGGACATTATATCCTAACTCTTTCCATTCCACTAGTATCTTGGAAGGATGTTAAACAGCAGCTATTAAAGTAGACATTTTAAAATCAGCTAGTCTAGATAACTTGTATCCAAGAGTTTTTAAAGAGCTAGCACAGGAGCTTGCAGGACCATTAATATTGATTTTTCAATAAGTCTTTGAACACTAGGAAAATTCCAGAAGACTAGAATGAAGCTAATGTTTATGCTAATATTTAAAAAGAGTAAATGAGATGACGCAGGTAATTATAGGCCTACTGGTCTGACATCAGTCCTGTACAAGATAATCAAGTGGTTGATATGGGACTCAGTAAAAAATTAAAGGAGAATAATGTAATTAATGCCATTCAGTATGGTTTATGGAAAATAGATCCTGTCAAATTAACTTTATATTTTTTGATGAGATTACAAGTTTGGTTGATAAATGTAATAGTGTTGATGTAATATACTTAGACTTCTATAGTTCACTGGACTTGGTGCTGTATGACGTTTTGATTGTAAAAGTAGAATGATAAAAGATGGCATACGTTATATGGATTAAGTGATAACTCTCTCAAATTGTAACTAAATGGGGAATCATAATAGAATGGGTGTGTTTCAACTAGGATCCTGCAGGGATTGGTTCTTGGCCCTAGGCTGATGACACTTTTATTAATGACCTGGAAGAAGTAATACAATAATCAGTGATAAGGATTGCAGATGATGCAAATATAGGGAGTGGTAAATAGACTCAACTGCCAGGGGCGGCTTCAGGCCCCAGCATGCCAAGCGCGTGATTGGGGCAGCAAGCTGCGGGGGGCGCTCTGCCGGTCGCCGGGAGGGTGGCAGGCAGGCTGCCTTTGGCGGCTTGCCTGTGGAGGGTCCGCCGGTCCCGTGGCTCTGGTGGATCTCCCGCAGGCGTGCCTGCAGAGGGTCTGCTGGTCCTGCGGCTTCGGTGGAGCCGCGGGACCAGCGCACCCTCCGCAGGCACGCCTGCGGGAGGTCCACCAGAGCCGTGGAACCAGCGACTGGCAGAGCGCCCCCCGCGGCATGCCGTCGTGCTTGGGGCGGCGAAATGTCTAGAGCCGCCTCTGTCAACTGCTTCTGCCTAGGGAAGTCTTGGAAGCTCCTTGACTGGAGGTTTTCAAAAGGAGGCTGGAGCCATCTGTCTTGGAGAGTTTAGACACAAAAAATCCTGCATCTTGACTGGGGGTTAGACTACATGACCCTTGTGGTCCCTTCTAACCCTATGGTTCTATGATTCTGTAATGAATAGGACAGGTCACTGACACACAGCAATCTAGATCGCTTGATAATCTGGGCTCAAGTAAATATTATGCATTTTAATATGGCTAAATGTGAATGTATACATTTCATAACAAAGAATGTAGGCCATAGTTACATAGTGGGGCACTCTATCCTGGAAAGCAGTAACTCTCAAAAAGATTTGGGGATCATAGATAATCAGCTGAACATGGGCTCCCAGCATGAGGCTGTGGCTAAATGGGCTAATTCAACCCACGACTACATAAATAGGGGAATCTCAAATAGGAGTAGAGACATTATTTTACTACTGTTTTTGTCACTGGTGCAACTGCTGCTGAAATATTATGTTCAGTTCTTAGTAACATTCTCTGCCAATATTTTTCCCATGCTATGTAACATCTTGGTATGACTCTTAATGCTTTTACTATACTAGGCTTGTTTGTGCCAAATTTCTTACAGTTGCCATCACCCATGGTGTAGACAAGGCACTGGCAGTAGCTGGTGTTTTAAATGCTGTGCCGTGTGGACCTGTAAGAGAGGGTTAGACAACACTGTTTAAATGCTGGCAGGTGCCTGGAGCCATCTTTGCGCTTACACTCCCACCTGTTGTGCTGAATGATTGGGACCAACCATGGGAAATTTGGGGCAAAATTCATGTGGATACCCTCTAATTCTAAACAATTCCTTTCCCTCCTTGCATCTGAAAAAGTGGGTTTTTTTACCCATGAAAGCTTTATGCCCTAATAAATCTTAGTCTTTAAGGTGCCACCGGACTCCTTGTTGTTTCCCTCTTTGGTAACCCTTCAGATTCTTGTTAACAGTTATTTTATCTCATCCTTTGTCCAACACGTGTCGGAATTAGTTCTGTTCTGTTGTACAGTTTTTATGCCTGTGAGCCACCTGTTTGACGTTAAACAGTTGGGAGGGACTAGAATACTGAGGGGCTCTGATAATTGGATATGGAGCTTTTCATCTCTAGGTTGCTGATTCAAATCCATATCAAACAGTTAATGACTAAGAGGGAGCATCAGCACCATCTAATGGTCATCCATGTGCAGTTGCCTGGAAGCATCAATTCAGGTACCTGAGGACAGTTGCCACATCACAGAAGCCACTTCCATGTCAGTCTTGGTTGTAAAGCCAAACACGGACAGAGACAGAACATTAGTTAAAGGTGGTCCTTCCAGTTAAACATTGGGAGGGCAATGTTGGGAGCTTGTTCAATTTCTGTGTCTGAGGCACAGAATAAATAATTTTAATTCCTAATACCTGTTCATTCGGAACTCTGTATTGCCATTAAATTTAGAAAGGAAAATGTTGTGTGTGCTGTAAATTTAAGTTCTTTACAATGATCAAGCTTCCCAGCTTTATAGGCCATCAGAATGTCATGATTCATCTACCTTTTGATTCTATGCACTTGAGATCAGAAATTTTTATCTATTAGTCTCTTTAGTGCCACTATCTGTTGTTTTTTTTAATAGTATATGTGAATACCTTGTAGTAGATTGTGTCACTTTTGAAAAAACAACTCTTATCTGTAAGCATGCAATGATAACTTTCAGTAGCCAAGATAACTAATAAGCCATATAATCAGTCAGAGGTGGAAATGTGCAACTTACTTGCTGTCTTCCAGAATCTTCATCCCTTATTGGCTTTCAGGTGGGATTTTTCGAAAGTGCTCAGTATTGCTTTTACTCCCCTTGATTTCATGATAAGAATAAAGCATGTACAATCTGTCCAGCAGATCAGAATAAGGCCCTTAGACTATGTAGTGCTACAGTTAGTTAATCTAAGCATTACTAGATTTTTAGAGATTTTTAAGAACAATATTATGAAGATTGAACTTTTTTACTAAATATTTCATATGCCACTAGGGTAGATATTTTCTGAAATGCATTTATTTCTATCAGCTGTTTGGGTCTAACTTAATCTTTTAGTACCGTCTCTGTTTTACGCTTCTTAACATAGAATAGTAGAGGGAAAGATAAATTAACACTTATTGTAAGTGTGTAAAGCATTTTGGGATACAATTTCTTTGAAACCTGGTATAAAAATTACAAATACATTGCTTCTTTAGATGTTGTTAATCCCCTATCCAAAGGACAAAATACATTCCTGCTTCAGTATATGTATGAGAACATTCTGTGTTTAGTCCATTATTATAAATCTTGGGCCTGATCCAGAGCCCACTGCTGTCAGTGGGAGTCTTTCTATGGACTTCAGTGGGTTTTGGATTAGACCAGTTGTCATATGAACATAGATCTTGAAATATAGCAGCTTCTGTGGCTTAATTGCATAAAGGTTTATTTCCATTTTAGGCACATGTTTTCAGTTACTTTTAAACTCTCAGTTGTTGTAAATTTTCTAAAGTTTTCCAGGCTTCTTCTCTGCCTGAAAGTGGTGATGATTTTATTTTAGAGAGGTGTGGTTTTTTTGGGAGAGTGTGTAGGGGGTGGGGTTAAGAGCAAAAATAGTTTAGATGTTTGAGAGCAGGGGAGCCTGTTGTAGAAACAATACTTAGAACCTTTGTTTGAACATCAAAAATGACTGATGTTAGACTCTTGAAATATGGCATGGAAATAGCCTTCACTGACACCTACCTTTTTTAAGCGTTCGATTGGAAAAGGATCTTGATTTGGTTGCCTGAACAGACTTTGAAAATTGAGTACTGAGCTAGCACAGAACATTTTAATTGTGCCAAGTTCATAAACTCAAAGCTAATGAAGATCATGCTGTACATGTGTGCAGAGCTAACACCTGCAGAGTGAAATAATTAGAGTAGGTAGGTACGGGGCTCTGTTGGCATACTTGCTTCATTTATGAAGTGTTTTGTAAGGTCAACAGTGGATTAGGTACCATGGAACCTTTCCCCACGTGAAACAGTAAAGTTCATGAGGCAGCATAAGGTACGCATGCCTTGGAGGAAAAATCAGCACGGCTCCTGAGACTCAAAGTGGTTCTTTCCTACTGACATCTAGTAAGTGAAGAAGTGCTTCCTACTGTGATCCTCATGAGGTTCATGGGATAGGGCATTTTGTGATGTGTAGCCAAATATTTCTACTTGATATTTTTTTTCAAATACAACATAATTTTCTACAATTATACTACCTGTGTAACATTCTACTACTGGCTGCTACTCCTGTGAGCGCCACACAGTCCATGAAAATCACTAATGAAAGATACCCAGTGAACCGTTCGTAACATACTACACATTAAGTAAAATGTATTTTAACTATTTGTATTTCTCAGTGAACATTAATGGCATATGTCACCTATGTATTCATCTAATTTAACTTCAGCTATCTACCTCATTTCTTGAGTTGCATTTGTGTACTGCTGATGAAAAGAGAATGTACATTCAACTGCAAATGTGTACATTTTGTTAAACAGTACAATTTATAATAATGTACTTATGCCTTGTATCTTACTGCATTCACTAAGTTAAGGGTTCACATGCAACCTGTAACTGTGGCACTTCATTTTTTGAGTGCTTAATTGTTCAACCTTAAAGTTGTCTTAGCTTGTTTTGGTTTTTTAACTAGAATTACTTAGAATGACTGACCTGTTTTGGAAAACTATAAAAGGTCTTTGTGCAAATAATTAAGACTAGGGCTCAAATAGATTACTTCAGTTCTGCTACATTAAAGTTAAAGTTAGTCTAATTGTTTTAGGCTTGCTTTTCCTGCCTTATATAATAAAGAAAAGCCTATATTGTTTTCACACAGTAACTTTCCAGTGTGTGCTGTTTTCTCAGATTAACTGCTATAAGGTTGTCTGTGTAACATCAATACAGGACCAATCTGGCCAATCAAAAGCCCCTAAATTATCTTAATTTTTTTTAATGGACCTCAGATAGCCAATAAGAAATCCTTGGGGTGGGAAATAGTATGACTCTGTTAGTGTCAGGAAATCTGTCAGACATGCAAGATTTTGTCAAATATCTTGTCAGTTTTTGTATTATGTATATTTACTAAATATTTCCTTATGTAAGTTTCCTTCTAGTTTGAAGTCTGTGTCTGACCCCTGTTCTGCATCTCAAGGTAACTTTAAAACAGGAAGTGTACAATGGAGGTTAGTGATGACAAGAGCAGCCAATCCAGACTTTGTGAGCTTAACAGATAAAGGAGCTTAACCAATAAGACAGCAGCGGAGGCAAGATTTGGTGTCAAATAGCATGCTAGATTGAATGCCTTTGACTGTTAAAGTGGAAGGAGGCTTCACAGTGTTTCATTGGCGACTCGGGAGTTTTTCAGTGAGGCAGGGGTCAGCTGAAAGACAAAGAAAAATGGCGAATAGTTTGCTGGGAGGGCAGCTGTTCAGTTATGAACTGCATTGGACATTCCAGAACCATTTCTCTGCATCTCTTGCTGCCTTTGTTTCCTCTTCCTTTTTGGTGGGGGATGGATAGGAGTGACTTGCTTCTCCCTGTCTGAAGAGGGATAATTAACTGCTTGTAAAATTAATGCAATTCCTGGTAAGTTTAATTTTTGTTTTATGTGGAAATCACAGAAATAGTCTAGCTTTAAGGAGAGGAGATAAGTTGAACTGTCTCAGAAAATGGCCACTTTACATTCCTTGCATACCTTACATTGCACCTACTGTACCTTGTTCTGTTTGGATTCTGCATGCCCTTCAACTGTATTTTGCTAGTTTAGTAGAGATAAGGGAAGATGAATGAAGAAACTATTAATTTTCAAAGAAGTACAGTGATAAAATACTTATTCTGAACAACGAATATGAAGATTCAAAGCTTGAACTATTTTTCAGAATAATTTTTCTTTGTTCAAGTGCACTGAAGCTTTCATAGAAGAAGAAAATATAATATTGAGTGATTTTTTTTCTCCACCTTTCCTTTTACTTTAAAGGTACAAAGAGCACCAGTGACACTGTTATGAATTTGTATACAAATATGCTTTACTGTCCAGTAGGATTTCATATTCAGGGCCCTGAATCATAAAGTTAAATTCTTTCATAACTTTCCCCCTGTATATCACGTATAGTACTGTTTCTTTAAAATGGCTGCATAATGATGGGTAAAATTTTGCTGTCTTCATTCTCACTGCAGGTTATTCATAATGTTTTCAGAGCCTGACTGAAAAGGAGATACATTAATCCTTTAAATCGCATCCTTTATGAAGACCACTAGCGTAACTCTTTAGATAGCATGTGCTACAAAATATGTCACTTCATATATAGCCTTCTTAAAATTGTAGTACTCTTACTATTATCAGAATGTGAAAGTCTTAGTAAGTGCAGCACTTTCTGTTGCCCTTGCAGATAATGCCACATTTTTAGGTTAGAGGATATGAAGCCTAACATTAGCACATAGGTTGCTAATCTGTAACAGTTCAGTTCTTGGAAGTAATGAAGCCTTGTATCTCTTGTACAAACATCAACAGAACACTTGACAAGTATAAGCAGCCCTTTGTTTTCCTTTTTATTTGCAAATAAGGACTGAAGGTCACTGGAATGTTCCTGCAGTAGAACAGTATTACAGGATCTGTAGTCCTGCAAAGGACAGCCATGGAAACCGAGAATGAGAGAGTGCTTAACTTAGAAGTTTTTCAGTGTAAAGGATTTGCATGGCAAACGGAATAAAAGACTTGTATTCCATATTTATTTATGGCTCTTGCAGTCGAAATGGTGCTGCAGTGAAAGTTGCTGTAGCAAGGCCTTCCTTCGCTAGGAAGAGTGACCTTGAAATACTGCTGCTCCGAGTTTAGAGGATGAAGGACAAAGTTTGTTTATACCACGTTGAACTGGAAAAAAACATCCAAGTTGAAAAATGAAGTTACTTCCGATGTCTGGGAACATTGAGGTTGGCACGAATAGGCTGTAGATCTAAATTAGAAATCATTTTCAACGATCCAAATTACATCGCAGTCCTTCTCTCTTTCCCACCCATACCTAAAGATTCTAAATCTCCCTGGCATTACAGTCGTTGCATTGTCATGAGTGAACTGCATGACACAGATTCAATATTCCCATTCTGATGCTCTTTATCTTCTTTCTAATCTTCAGTTGTTGACCATGGAAGTGTTTTTCTAAAAGCCTGAAGTAGTTACATTTGTTGCTTATTTTTGTGTGGGAGATGGAAAAGCAGGCCAGAACATTATTTCTGGATCTTAAAAAAGAATTACTGTTTTGTGATGTTAATAACTGACAATAAAGGCATGCATGCTGGAATTAAACTTTACCAAGAGTCAAGAATAAAAGGTCTGTGATTAGCATGGTCTTCAGATACTGTCTACTCAAAATACATATTTTGAATTTAAATTAATCACACGTAGAAATAATGTCTTCTGTTTGCAGACAAAGCCTATTCAACTTCGACTTCTGGGTTGTATTAGTGCTAATTCTGGGTTGCATCCATGCTAGTTTCAAATCAGAGAAGGTGATAAGGTCAGGGGCGCTACACTAAAGGCTTGTATACACTTAAAACACTACAGGAGAACAGCTGCCCTGCTTCAGTGCAGAGGCTTTCTACACTGTTGGGAGGCGTTCTTCTGTCAGTGTAGATAATTCACCTCTCCAAGAGGCAGTAGGTAGGTCGACCTAGCAGTGTGAACGCAGGGACTTAGGTTGGCTTAACAGTGCCACTCAAGGGCATGGATTTTTTACTCCCCAACCAATGTAGTGAAACTGACCTAAGTTTTTGTGTAAACAGCCCTGACGTTAGCCAAAATTGTTTGTACTGGAGGGTCCCTTTTTGTATGTGAACAGTAGTAATATTAAAGCTTTGTACAGGGTTAACAGCCAGAATCAATGGACTTTTATTGTCATTATGAAGGTCATTAATAACATTTTCAGGCAAAAGAATGAATGACACTTTGAAGTCTTCCCTGTGAAGATTAAGATTTTTTTTCCAGAGAAATGAAGGCAAGGTGCATTGCACCATTTTGAAGCAGAGGTGAGAGGCTGGAAGGTGTGTGTGTGTGCATGCGTGCATGTGTGTGCACATATGCTGTAAAGAGAAGATAGGAAATCCTTACCAAATGTGCTTTTTTTTAATGTCCAGTTCTTACTACTACACACACCATTGCTTAACATTGTCAGAAGTTAAGAGCTTAATTAATCATAGAATGTCAGGGTTGGAAGGGACCTCAGGAGGTCATCTAGTCCAACCCCCTGCTCGAAGCAGGACCAATCCCCAGACAGATTTTTGCCCCAGATCCCTAAATGGCCCCCTCAAGGATTTAACTCTCAACCCTGGGTTTAGCAGGCCGCTCAAACCACTGAGCTAGCCCTCCCCCTGCATTAAGAAAGATGTGTCTTTATTTAACTATGTCAAGAAGGCCTGAAGAATTATAAAAGTGTTTCAATAGAGCTAGTAAGGGATTTATTTACAAATGGGACCGCTTTCTATCTGCTTTCTTCCCCACCATTGTGCAGGGCAGGAAGTGAAGGAGATGCACTTTTACCCCAATTTACTCAGTGCAGTAAATTTAGTAGGAGCCTAGTCCTGTATTCTGTGCTCACCGAAAACTCCTACTGCTTTCTTTGAGAGTTTAAGGTGCCCAAGGAATGTAGGTTTGCGATCTCAGTTTGAGAGGAACAGATTTCATTTTTTGTGTTTCAGGTCCCTGTGATGATGAAGCCAGGTTTTTAGTTTGAACAAGGTACCTATATATATCCCATTGTTTCTGCAAGTGTGTGTGTGTGTGTGTGTGTGTGAGAGAGAGAGAGAGAGAGATTGGAGTTGAAGTTTATAGTGGGGAAAACTATTGCCCACAGGTTGAAAAAGTAGCAGTGGGATATAGAATGATTGAGTGTAGTTATCCACTGGAAGTCACTTTACAACCAAAGGGCTGAAAATTCAAGTCTCATGCTGTGGTAAAGCTTCCATATTTTAACTTGTATGGTCATTTGGCTCAACCTCTGCCAATTTCAGGACTTAGCTGATTTGTAATAAAGTGAAATTTGTATGGTTTCTGTGTCTTGTACCATTTTTTAAAATGTTGTTTCTCAAAACATTAGTGAATTAATCTCCTGGTGCCTCCAGGTGTCCAAAAGCGTTATCAGCACTTGTTATAAGAACATTGACTTCAGGAACAAACTTCCAAGATACTAAAACTTATTGGAAGTTATCTTTTGGATATTTTTCCTTATAAGAAAGAATTCTCTTGCAATCCTGAGGGGTCTCTTATTCAGGAGTCTGTTTGAGTCTGGGGGATTTCTGTTGTCTGTTTTTAACTTCCTGCCCTACTTGATCACTTTGTATAAAATTGGGTCAGTCTGAGTAGTCGTCTTTTTCTTTTGTTCACTGAAGATGACACAGACTTGTGTAGGGTGAAGATTGGTGGCACTTATGTAGTGTGCTGTTTATAGGACAGAATTCTAGAAGCTAGAAATGCACAAGATTTAGTGGATTATCCAGTCAACCTCCCTAGCAGTTCAATATCTGCCTTTTCCCCCTATTTGCAGTTTGATGGTTGGTCCTACAGATGCAACAGAAGAGCAAAGAAACATGTAGCACTTAGTGCTGCATTAAGATTAAATCACAACTTTGCCCCAAAATTGCTGCAGCGTCTGTGTTTGAGCTCAGTATCCTATATGAACCCTGTCTGATGCAACTACTAAATAGTTGGTTAATAGCACTCAACTGGCTTAGGTCTTTCAGCCAGTTACATTGTTTGGCTGTCTAATGGTAGTTAAATGTATATGGGTATATGTGATTTGTTTATTCAAAATCCTGTCTATATTCATATGTGTTGTGTGTAAATAACTCTCGTATGTGAGGGCTAGCATCAAAAAACACACACACAACCCTCCCCCCCCCAACCGCCTCCCCACCAAAGAAAAGCGTATGGTCTAATCCTACATTATTTTAAGAGTATTTTGCCTGAGTAAGGACTACATGTGAGAAATCTATGTATAATGCTGAGTTATATCTGCTGTTTAAAATACAAAATGCAGCAAAAAGAAAGTCAAAACTTAACCAAACGCTAAATAAACGTCTTAGGACATGCCCAGATACCACCCAGTCCAGGGCTTTCTTGGACTGTCAAGAAGCAGCAAGTTCCAAAGGTGGTGCCCCACAAATGAGAGCTGTGTTGCTAGCTTTCACACTGAAGTGTTTCCTATTGAGAGCCTAAAAAGATTTTCTCAAGGAAGTTAAGGTAGGCTGCATAGAGCTACTATTAATTTTTGAGTGGAGGTAGGAGGCAGGAGGGTATATTCTCTGTTCTTTGATATTTTAAAGAGAGAGGAACTAAAGTGTGTTCAGAAAGCCCAAGTTATCTTTTTTTTAATTTTTTTCTAAAGATGTAGAAGTGGTTTCAGTAATCTTCCAAGGCTAAGAGAATTATTCCTTTGAATTTTCCAAGACCTTATGAAATGCGGCTTTTTGTTGATGTGGTTAAGTTGTACACTATTATTTTTGTAGTTACAAGGGCTTCATTAACTAACTTTTAATTCTGTTCATTTTTTGAACAGTTTTAACCATGTTTCTGAAAATGTTAGTACTTGAAGGACACTCATTTTCACTTATATGCTTATTGGACACTTACCAGATAGTAGCCTAAAGTTATGTAGAAAATAGTGCCTAATGTAGGTATAAATCACAAAATGCCTAAAAATACCATTGAGTATTGAGGTTACTAATGTTCCAGCCCAGGGCACGTTCTAAATAAGTATAGTTTGAAATGTATGCTGACATTTATTGCTGCCACATATTTGAGCCTCAGAATATAGTTGTGTGCCAAAACTCATCATCTTCAGTCCTTGAAATTAGATAAACTATTTAATATATTTTTAGACATGTGACAAAACCACTTAATTTGTATCTCGCTGATGCCAAATAACAGCCTTGAAATTTCATCAGCATATTCTGTACAAATCTGAATAAGACACATCATGTCTCTGAGGAGTGAGAAGTTGTCACATTTATTTCAGCAGTGCTTTTTTAAGTTAAATTTAAAACTACACTACATCAGCCTTCCACAGTTCTATTCCTTGGGCCAAGTAACTTTTTTTTTTGGATAGGTAAGTTAAATATCATTCACTTATTATCCACATCATGATCATGAATAACAGCAAGTGAGTAAACTTTTGTTGTGTCTGGGCTGGCAAATTCGTGGTTTGCAAAGCTTTGTTGCTACAAGCAACAATTTAAATTTATAAAACCGCAATATATAGCGCACATTTCATACTAGATTCCCTGAGTGAACAAGATTAAAGTTAGGAGAAAAAGTTGCACCATTTCGGATGATCTAATATATACAAAGTGCGTAGTATTTTACCATGTGAAATAGACCTTATTCAAAAAGTGTTCAGATTATTAGTCCTTTACATCTTTACTCAGCATTTGATATAGAAATTTATATATACAAGGTATATCTTAACACTTGTTTTTTTATCTATCTAAAGGCCCTCTGAATCCATTTTTATTCTGTATGGGGAAAAAATCTTGCCAACACTGAAACCAAACCTGGGAAGGATTGAGTGCAAAGGGAAAACAAAAAATCTTGGTAAATGTTTAACTTTTAAAGTACCAGATGTTAGCTGTGACCTTATGCTCTCTGGTTCAAAGGAAGAAAGGAAACTAAAATAACTGACGCAAACAGCAATTCAGATTAGTTTTGCTTACTTTTTAAATAGATTACCTTTTAAAAACATTAAAATTAAGCATTTTACAGTCACTATAATACTTTAGTCGTGTGCTGCACTAAGAAAAGGTCAATTATTGAGTCTCTTGCATTCAGTTTCATGCCTTTCAGTGCACTTAAGGTGTCTGGTGGTCCTATCATGGAATAAACCCTATGGTGTGTGTGTTTGTCTAATTTGTAAATAAAACAGAGAACCATCACTAGGATTAAAATTAGAGAAATAAGTTTGCATAACAAATAATATATGCAGTCATTTTGTGTACAAAGTCACATGGATAACACAGTGGAGTTCTTTAACATGAATTCTGTGATACTATGTAATAGAAGTACTTTGCCCATAGTGCATTTCAAATGGGGAGCTCAAAATGTTCTATAAAGATAAGTATTATCCCAGTTTTACAGATGGGGAAACTGAGGCATAGCAATTCTGACTTGCCCACAGTCATACAGTAAGTCATTGCCTGAGTTGGCAATAGAGTCCTGGCCCCTACTCTAAATAACTAGGCGATGCTGCCCTTTGTGTATGTATTCAACACGTGGGATATCTGGGTGTTGATGCACACATCTCTTAGCATAATGTAACTTTACTTATGTTTATGGTCTATATGACAAATACTTAAATGTTTGTCAGAGTGTTTAAAGAATAGTTACTTCCTTTTGCAGGTTACTACAACAAATGTGGAGTCTTGGTCCCTGATCCTGCAAAGACGTAAGCACATGCCTAACTTTAAGCATCAGTAGTTCCATTAAATTAAATGGGATTACTGACATATTAAAGTTAATCATATTCATAATTCTTTCCAGGATCAAGGTCTTCATCCCAGAGTTTGCACTTCAGGAGTAGTCACATGGCCAAATTAAGTTCTGCTTCACGTGTGCACTCTCACTCACTTCACTGTAGTTTAATGGGTTACACGTGGCATTGCAAGCTAGTAATTCCTCACTTCTGTTCATGGCTCTGCAACTCACTATGACCTTGGCCAAGTCTGGTGCCACAGTTCATCAAAATGGGAATAGGTAAAATACATCACAGGGGTGCTGTGAGAACTAATGTTTACATAGTGTTTTGAAGCCAAAAAGAAATATATAGTGCTAAGTATTTATTATCCTAGCAATTTAAGCATCTAAAACTCTTTTTCATTAAGAGGAAAAATTAAAAATGAAACTGAGGAATTATAGAAGTTTCTTGATGTAAAGGTATTAGAAGGAAACGTATTTTTAAATACTGTATGTTGGAAGCAGTTAAATATTTGCAAGTGCTCTATTTTATTTGAAAAAGCTTAAGGGCCATACTATCTCCTTGAATATGTACATTAAGCCCTCATCGAAGTCAGTGGAAAATGTTCATGTTCATCTGAGGGAATGTTTGTATCTTTGCAGCACTGTTTTATGGAAATAGCTTCAAAATTATCCTGTAAATTAAATTCCTCTATAGCCATTTATAGAAAGATGTGCCTAAATCTCTTGATTCTAGTTGATATTCTAGCCCTAATTTATGCATAACTTATTTCCTGTGCATCAAGATAAGAATTACTATGTTTTACTGATCACTGCATTGTTGCTGCTGCTGTGTACGCCAGAATAATTGTATTTAGCACTTACTAGGACTTTTTGTCTTTAAAGTGCTTTACAACACTCCTGGAATTTCTGTTTTATGGAAGAACTGGTGCAAATAGATTGTAACTTGTCTTTGGACTCAGGAGGTCATATCAGCTGTGATCAGAACTTGTGGATTCCTGACTCCCAATCCAGTGCTAAGAGCACAAGACCCTGTTTTTATGGCAGATGGTTTGTTGGCATACAGTATGATGCAAATAATGCAGAATTGCTGCAACCATATGCAAAATTTAGTGTAAATTTTCAGTCCAATGCATATTTTTTTGGATGTGATTCTAATTAATATTTATAGAAATAATGTACCTAAATCCTGGGCAACGTAGATAGATTTACTTCAGACAGTCTTCAGTATTTTGAAAAGCTTGAGAAATTGCTACTTCTCACAATTTGAAATGACAGTTTGTGCCATATACAGCACAATGAGGTCTCAATCTTGATTGGATCTTTAGGTGCTACCATAATATAAATAATAAGCATTAATATAAAACTTTCTGTTGTATTTTTCTATAAAGATTTTGCAGAATAGGAATCCCATTTTTGGGTCATGTCACTGAATCATGGTCAAGCAAGTTGGGGTCTCTAGGAACTATTATGCAAATAACCTTTAACAAGTAAAATTTGGTTAGAAAGGAAACTTACAAATCCCTAGGGTCTGAGAACCCATCTTTCTAATGAGGCCTTTCTAAACACTGTAGCTTAATTGCATCCTTTCCAAGGACATATCAAGATTGCTGGTGGATATTTAAAAGCTGGTAGATTGATTAATACCCTACAGCCTGATATGAACTTTAAGGTTTGCTGACAATATTTTTTTTTGATTGATTGTATAGGAAAGCATGCTATTCCACTTTCCCAGAAGATTTCTTCACTTTTGGATGAATTGGTCATATTCCAAAAAGCTAGTTGTAACAGGATTCTTTACAGAAATTTGGGGTACAGCTGAGCCACCTAAGCTTCTGTGCCAGAAGCCTGTATGGAAAGCAATAACTGAGTCACTCTCTGAAGTTAGATCAGGAGTGTCTGGTTAGCGCCAGTCAGGAGTATAAACATAGTTGCAGTGCCTATCAGAGCCAATTGGAAAGAGATAGATAGCAGTCCCGCATGGAAAACCCTAAGTGCAGTCATGCTTGAAGAGAAATCTTAGGTTGAGGTTTAATTCTGTTGTTGTTTGAGTTGTCAGTAAAGTCAGACCCCTGGAAAATGGTAAGCATGGGCTTTTGCGGGGTGTGTGTGTACTGTACTCATAGTAGAGTGAGGATTCTACTTGATTACGCTAGTATATTTATATTGCTGCATGTTTAAATCACAGAAACTTTGGTCCTTTTTTTCTTGACTTCCTGTGGATCACGATATAAGAAGCATTTAAAACACAATTGGAGAATGCTTTTAAAAGTGTACTAAGGATCTTTTCCTGCACACTGGCTCAGACAGATGGACCAGATGTGACCTAATAGAGCCTGAAGAGACCTAACTCTGCTTATTCAGGGAATTCTTTCTTTCGATATAGGAAATCTAGATAAAATAAGAAGTATGATTTCCTCATGTGATCACTTATTTATGTTATCAGCTATGCCAATATTGACCCTCATTTATTGATTTATGTTAAAGCACCGCCTTGCTGGAAAACAAGGTGTTGATATGCAGAGTTAGTGTTTATTATAAAAGATCCAAAGAGTTTAGATATTCACTAACGTTGACAATAATGGGGAGTCAAGACTAGTGTTTCTTTATTGTAATTTCCTGTTTATAAGTTTTCACTGCCTTAGTTGAAATTAGATTCTTCTTATTTCCAAAATTAATAAATGGTTCTACAGTGCTACAAAAGTATTTTTAAATATAGAAACATTAAATACATGTTTTTCCCCACTTGTTAATAAACATTTTTTTTTTTCTGTACCAGAGCTTTTTTGTTTCCACTTGTGGATATATCAAAAGTGGAAACAAACCTCTGTACCAATTCAAATGACTTTCTTTTGGAAAGGATTTGTCATGCATAACTGTGACTGTATATATTGGGGCCTAATTCATTACAAATCAGATACCCAAGCTGCACATTCATTATTCTTTTTATGGAACACTCTGAAACACTGAGCCCCTAAGACTCTTTCAGGTAATACCTCCGCGTCTTCATGTGCTGTCTTTTGCTTGACCATCTTTCCATTTCAGGAGAGCTGGATGCAGGTCTCTGGTTCTTATCAGTGCCTCCTCTAAGTCTGTCATGCTGGTTGCTTCAGTATGTGAGACTAGAGAGGGTGAGCACACTACTGCTACAGCACTCAAGGTTAGACAACACAGTATTAAAAATGCCAGTGGCCTCCTGGAGACCTTGTCTACACTAATGGTCCCTCTGTTGCTGCTTGTGGATCTGTATCAAGGTTAGTAACAGTGAGAACGTTCCCCAAAAATCTAGTGTTAGGCAAGGCCGGGCAGTTACTAACATGTTCCAAGTCCAAGCAAGGACCCAACTAACTGGGAAGTAGAGAAAGGGACAGAACTCATAGACTCTAGCATCATTAGTTTGGAAGCAAATCTGTCCACATTGCAGCACTAACCTTGCGATCTACACCATTATTTAAAAACTGTTGTCAGCATAGTTCTGTAATGCTATCCAGAACCTTGCTTTACAACCATTTTACAGCATGGTGCTCCAGCTTGGACAGGGCCCGAGTGTGTTCGGGTGGTGAAGAGAACAGTCTCTCACCGTGAAAGCAGGTTAAAAATCTGAGCTTTTTTTTTTTTTCTCCCCCAAGCACATAAGATTTATTTTCTTTCTGTGACTGTAGTTATTGTATCTTTATGCTACCAGCTTGCTGGAGCTATATTATTTGGCCTCTGTCCTAAAAATTATGTTTTGTGGAATGATAAATGGAATACATTTGAGGCTTTGATAGTATTTCTTGGTAGGTGGGTCAGCTGCCAGGCTGAAAGTTTATATGTCCTCTAGGGTAGGCCTTGAAGCAGAGAAATGTACAGCAGGTTCAGGCACTGTTTCTTTTGGGAAGCAGTTATCAGACCATCGGTATGGTTTCTCAAAGGATGATTTCAAAGCAAGATCACAGTCAGCCCTTGGGACTGGAGCAGGGCAAATGCACATGTAGAAGAACAAGTGCTATTGATCAGTGGCCCAGAAACTAGCTTTCAGTACAGCTAAGACATTCTTATTGTTGCTGAGACGTAAAATGTCATCTCATGCAGTTCATTTTCAAGCTCACAGTTTATATTCTGCAGTCAGTGGGTTGAATGTGACTTGTTAAAAGTAGTGCATTTGGCCTTTGCAATTAAAATATAATTGCTGCAGTATCTGGCTATGGGTAATGTGCTGCTTCCCCAGTTCAGATGTAGAAAGCAATTGTCATGCTCAGGCAAACTTTAAAGAAGCCTGCTTTACTAAAACCTTGTTAAAATACATGTACCCTTTTGTGAGGCTATTTCTTGCTTGCTAGATTGTTCCTCCTCTTGATGCTATCATGCTTAAGTGCATGTGACATCATAATTTATTACTACGGAGAGCAGATTTTTTGATACACGAGTTTGGGCTCTGCATATCTGATATCAGAATCTGTCCCTTGAATTGTGGAGACTGCAGCTAGCTATTTTGAAGTTTGTAGTCTGAGGACTTTTAGTCTGATGCATTTTTTAAATATTTTTATCAGAACGATCATTATGAATGTTGACAAAACAAATACATGCTCACTTTCTGACACAGAAAATATATTTTTGATTCTGTTGAATTCCAGTTTCTTGTGTTGTGTGGTAGGCGAGGGGCTCTTTATTCTTCCTTTTTAGGTACTTTTCTTCAATAGCATGAAATATGGGCTCTACGTTGTTTTTCCTTTTCTGCAGCTGAGCTTCCTGATAGATACACCTTTTGTGAGTAGTGGATTTTGTAACACCAACAGCATCCTGAGGCAAAATGATCTTTCTCGTTGGAGCACTAACCATTTTCAGCTCAGGCATGTTTTTCCTGTTGCTTTTGTACTTGGGAATGATATACTAGAATGTGACAGAACAACAAAATGCAGATGTAAAAGTGATCGTGTATTCCGGAGGCTGCTTTCATTGAAGTCATGCAATATATATGTGTACTAGAATATTTATTTGTAGCGTTTCATTAATGCTTCACAACATAAAGGCAGAAATACAGTAGCACAATTCAAAATGCAAAATGAGTGCATTCAGAAAGTAAAACTCATCGGATACATTAGCTGACAAAGGAAATCTTATATGAAGATACTGAACATTAATGTAAATAGAAAAAAAGTGAGAAAATAAGAATGGAAAAGTTCAAAGCCTGGCCTAGTAGCATATTAAACATGAGACTACAAGCCAGGAACTCCTGATGGCCAATCCTGGCTCTAACATTAACTCACTTTATAGCCTTGGGCAAGGTGCCTAACCTCTCTTTCATATTTTCCAATCTGTGAAATGGAAAAATCTTATTGGAGTCTGGTGAAGATTAACTGGTGAGTTTTGTACAGTGATTTGAAGATTTATAGTGCTGTATAAATGCTAAGTACTCGTACTGCCTATTAGGAGGAGGCTAGATAAAGTGGGAGATGTTCCAGGACCCATAAGCAAGCACTGAGATCCTGCCAGGGCACAGGACTGTCTGGTTTATATAACTTTCTCAGCAGAAATGAGGCTAAGGAATCCCAGGTTGAGTTTGAAGTGGTGAGATTATTGTCTCCATGTATGATTTTTAGAGAGTCCTAAGAATGGCCATGCTGGATCGGACCATTGGTCCATCTTGCCCGGTATCCTGTCTTCTGACAGTGGCCAATGCCAGGTGCTTCAGAGGGAATGAACAGAATAGGCAGTCATCGACTGATCCATCCCATTGTCCACTCCTAGCTTCTGGCAGACAGAGGCTAGGGACATTCAGAGTATGGGGCTGTATCCCTGACCATCTTAGCTAATAGCGATTGATGGACCTATCGTCCATCAACTTATCTAATTCTTTGTTCAACCCCATTATAGTTTTTGCCTTCAGAACATCCCTTGGGAAATGAGTTCCACAGGTTGACTGCATTGTGTGAAGAAGCACTTCCTTTTTGTTTGTTTTTTCAAAACTGTTGCCTATTAATTTCATTGGGTGACCCCTAGTTTTTGTTATGAGAGGATTAAATAACATTTCCTTAATCACTTTCTTCACACCAATCAAGATGTTTGAGCTCTATCATATCTCTTTTTAGTCATCTCTTTTCCAAACTGAAAAATCCCAGTCTTAATCTCTCCTCATGCAGAAGCTGTTCCATAACCCTAATCGTTTTTGTTGCCCTTCTCTGTACCGTTTCAAATTCTTATCTTTTTTTGAGATGAGCGACCAGGTCTATACACAATATTCACAATGTGGGCATACGATGGATTTATATAGTGGCACTATATTTTCTGTTTTATTATCTATCCCTTTCCTAATGGTGCCTAACATTCTGTTAGCTTTTTTTTTTTTTTAACTGCCAGTGCACATTGAGCAGATGTTTTCAGAGATCTATCCACAATAACTCCAAGATCTTTGAGTGCTAACAGCTAATTTAAACCCCTTCATTTTGCATGTATCGTTGGAATTATGTTTTCCAATGTGTATTACTTTGCATTTATCAACATTGAATTTATTTTCCATTTTGTTGTCCAGTCACCCAGGTTTGTGAGATCCCTTTGTAACTCTTCACAGTCTGCTTTGGACTTAACTATCTTGAATAATTTTGTATTGTTGGCAAATTTTGCCACCTCACTGTTTACCCCTTTTTCCAGATCATATATGAATATGTTGAACAACAGTGGTCCCCGTACAGACCCCAGGGGGACACTGTTATTTATCTCTCTCCATTCTGAAAACTGGCCATTTATTCCTACTCTTTGTTTCCTGTCTTTTAACCAGTGACTGATCCATGAGAGGACCTTTCCTCTTATTCCTTGACTGCTTACATTGCTTAAGAGCCTTTGGTAAAGGACCTTGTCAAGGCTTTCTGAAATTCCAGGTACACTCAATCCATTGGATCACCCTTGTCAACATGTTTGTTGACCCCCTCAAAGAATTCTAATAGATTGGTGAGGTATGATTTCCCTTTACAAAAGTCATGTTGACTCTTCCCCCAACAAATTGTATTCATCTGTGTGTCTGATAATTTTGTTCTTTGCTGTAATTTCAACCATTTTGCCTGGTACTGAAGTTAGGCTTACTGGCCTGTAATTACATCAGCTATCCTCCAGTCATCTGGTACAGAAACTGATTTGAATGATTGGATACATACCACAGTTATATACATGAAGTTTCCATAAAGAGTGAAAGCAGAACTGTAAACAGCTACTCAGACATACAAAAACTCCAGTGACTATTCAGTAGATTGAGTTTCACTATAACACTACGTTTTGTCTTCCTCATGAATAGAAGAGCTACTGTATATCAGATTTCAGAGTGGTAGCAATGTTAGTGTGTATCAGCAAAAAACAACAAGGAGTCCTTGTGGCACCTTAGAGACTAACAAATTTATTTGGGCATAAGCTTTCATGGGCTATAACCCACTTCATCAGATGCACGGAGTGAAAAAAACAGTAAGCACTATATGTAATATAGCACATGAAAAGATGAGAGTTGCCTTACCAAGTAGAGGGGTCAGTGCTAATGAGGCCAGTTAAGGTGGAAGTGGCCTATTTGTAAGGCAACTCCCATCTTGCATGTGCTATATGTATGTGTATATATGTGTGTGTGTATGTATATATGTGTGTGTGTGTGTGTGTATATGTGTGTGTGTGTGTGTGTGTATATGTATATGTGTGTGTGTAAAGTAGCTTGTGATTTGGGTGCATAACTCTTGGGTGCTCAACTGCAGATATCTTTTGGCCTGATTTCTTTTTTAACCCCTCTTCCAGTGGTGCTAAATTAGGGTATTGAAAATTGGAGAATGTTTTGGAAAACGGCCTTAGCCACTCAATGCTTCATTATTTTTTACTTTATAAAATTGGGGCAAAAAAAAAATGAAGCATTGAGTAGCTATGGCCATTTTCCAAAATAACCCCAATTTTATAAATTGGAGAATAAGTAGAACTTCTGTGCCTCATAGGGTTGGTTGTAAGATTTAATAATGTTTGTAAAGGTGATCAAGTCTTTAAGTTCATTGAATGAAAAAGTGCTGTGTAAATGCAAAATGTTGTTTATTATGGTAACCTGATGATACAGAGGTTGGTTTTGGCCTTGTATTTCTCAGCAGTGATGCTGCTGGCCACATTAAAGAGCAGTATTGTTAGACATTTTTGTGCACTCATGTCCTGTGCTAAAAGGATAGTGACAATGATAATGCAGAGAAGAGCTTAAAGTAGGGAATATGAGGATCCCAAGGGTTCGCAGTACATCCCAGAGAGAGAGGTTTTCAGGGGAAGAGAGGCAAAATGTAATGAAATCTTAGGCCTTGTCAGCACAATAAATTTGTATCAGTTAAAACTAAATGGATCTAGAAACTGATGTAGTTAAATTAGTGCAACTGTGTCCTCTTGTGTGGCCATTTTAATTTTGGTTTGTTTACTTTATATCGATTTACTTTAAATCAAGTCTGCCATAAGAAATTTGTAAATTGAAATCAGTGTGTGCAATCCTCTGCTTGTGTGGACAAAATTAACTAAATCAGTTTCTGTATAGCGGTTTAGCTAAATCAATATATTTTTCTTGATCCTTTCTCTCACATAGGCAGATGTTGTATCCTTTTGAAGCAGAACCATCTCTCTCTCTCTCCAGCACTTACAAGCCTTATTTGTAAATTATTTCTTTAAACCTATCTGTGTTCTGCAGATTGTACAAAACTCATCTGTTTGATAAAATGTTGTGTACTTTGAGAAATGACAGTTTTCTCCCCACTGAACTTTTTTCTTTTTCTTTTTTTCTTGGTCTAATTAAACTGAAGGAAAATGGTTAGGTCGGTGTAATCCCTCTCGCTTTGTTCTTATTTTTCCCTTTGCAGCTTGACTTTCAAAGTCAGGGGTCGGCAACCTACGGCACACGTGCCAAAGGTGGCATGTGAGCCGATTTTTAATGGCACGCTGCTGCCAACCGAGTTCCTGGCCACCAGCCCCGCTCAGCCCGTTGCCAGCGTAGGTGAAAGAAACCCCGGGCTGGCAGCAGGCTGAGCGGCGGGGCCGCTGGGACCCGGGGGGCCGCTGGGGGCCGGGGGCCAGGACCCCAGACCAGCGGCGGGCTGAGCGGCGGGGCCGGCGGCCAGGACCCCTCAGCCTGCTGCTCTCCAACAGGGAGTTCCTCCAGGAAGGGCAGGCAGCTGCCAGCCAGGGAGTCTTCCCCGCGGAGCAGCGGAAAGGCACCTCGGTGATCTTGGATGTGAGTTCCGAAGCCCCTGCCCACGGGTAGCAGTATGGTCCCCTCCTCCCCTGTTGCTGGTCACTGCTTTTTCTCTTAAATGCAGATGCTACTGTCTTCTGAACTTGAAAACTACCTGGGGTGTTTGTGTGGATCAATATTGCAGGGAGAGATGGGAGCCAGAAAGGGCGAAATCTATATGGACTGTTCATTTAGATCAGCGATAGGCAACCTATGGCACACGTGCCAAAGGCAGCACGTGAGCTGATTTGCAGTGGCATTTGCAGTGCTTGGGTCCTGGTCACCAGTCTGGGGGACTCTGCATTTTTAATTTAATTTTAAATGAAGCTTCTTAAACACTTTTAAAACCTCATTTACTTTACATACAACAATAGTTTAGTTATATATTACAGACTTATAGAAAAAGACCTTCTAAAAACGTTAAAATGTATTATTGGCACGTGAAACCTTAAATTAGAGTGAATAAATGAAGACTCGGCACACCACTTCTGAAAGGTTGCCGACCCCTGTTCTAAGTCAAACATGATTTTTTTTCTTATGCCAGTAACTGGTTGTATTAATGTTTCAAGATGTTCTAACCTGCCTAGGAGACGCAGACATTCAAGTTTGTTTTAAATATTTTCTATCAGCATAGCATTCCTTCACAGACACATTAGCCATTGATGCATTGTGTTTCCAGCTGGATGTTTTTTACTAGAGATAATTATTAATAGCTCTGTAGTAACCTCAAACTGCCTTCTTTTTGCAGTTTCCTAATAATTATCTTAAGCAGTTATTTAAAGTAGTAATTATCTTTGAGTCAACCACCAGGCTGTTGATTCTGCATTCTGAAATATTGGTCTTGTATTTATTTACTTTAAAGATATGATTTTAACTTAAGGGTTTTTTTTTAAATTCTGGATGACTAGATTAAACTGGTTTTGAGCTCTTTCAGTATCTTATGCTAATTTGTACAATAGGTATATCTGGAATACAAGGGAAAACTTGCTTTAGCAGATACAGACAATAGAGGATAAAGCTTTTCATTAGTGTAACTTTAACACTTCCTGTCCTTCCTGTCTAATATGGAGTAATTTATTCACCAATTCGTTGTCATTTTGAACAGTCTAGTTGGAGTGGATTCTCAATTAAAAACAACTAAACTTTTCATTACTAATATGAGCAATGATATACAGTTTGATACAGTCATGTTCAATGCTTACTGCATCAAAAACTCTTGTTTCTATTTTGAGAGGAAAAGATTAAGGAATCTCAACTTTTCTTCATGTGGTACAGCTTTCACTTTTGGAAATAATGAGTCATAAAAGCAAGTCCATACAGTAGAACTTTAGTTACAATACCTCGGGAATGGAGGTTGTTCGTAACTCTGCACAAAACGTTATGATTATTCTTTCAAAAGTTTACAACTGAACGTTGACGTAAGTCAGCTTTGAAACCTTACTATGCCGAAGAAAAATGCAGCTTTTAACTATCTTGATTTAAATGAAACAAGCACAGAGAGAGTGTCCTTACTTTGTCAAATCTTTTTTTAAACTTTCCCTTTATGTAGTTTACATTTAACACAGTATTATACAGTATTTGGGGGGAGGGGGTTGGTCTCTGCTGACGTCTTATTGCATACTTCCGGTTCCAAATGAGGTGTGTGGTTAACTGGTCAGCTCATAACTCTGGTGTTCATAACTCTGATTTTCTACTTTATTTTATATGGCAGTAGTAATTTAAAACAGATATTCCAACATATTAATCTATTCTTTACCTTTTTTGCAGTACCACCTTGAATAAAACTGGGGGAAGGTGTTAACATTTTTTGTGTATGTTACTTATCTTGGGTGTATTACCTATCTTGAACTTTGCTTGCTTCCAGAATTTTGCTGAGATTGGACAGGCTAATTAGATTGTCAGTTTCACATTCTGTTATAATCACTATAATTTTTATTCTCACACACAAAAACAATGCTGCAGTGTTTAATTAAACTATTTTCATTAATGACAAATCACAGAAACATTTCTGGTTTGATTTTAGTGTTTGTAAAAACTTTTTACTGTTTGTTTTTTTAATCCATATTTTGGTTACCAGGACATATAGTCACCCTAGCAGTAGCCTATTTCATAGGGATAATTCTGATATTTGGGGCTTTGTGTCTTTTTATAGGTACCTATTACTCCCCCACCCCCTGTCCCAAGTTTTCACACTTGCTGTCTGGTCACCCTAGCTACTGCATAGTATTTCTGTAAGGCTTAGTCAGCATTAGATAAAACGATTTAGTGATATCCATGTAGGTTTTAGAAATATTTTCCTAGTGGCTGGTATTTTTCTTCTTGGTTTGTTTTATTTTGCTTTTCTGTTTCTTGCTGTTTGTAATTCACTGTGGTATTAAATGGATTTGAATGCAAATCATCTTTGAAGCATAAGCTTGAATAGCTGTTAGTTTTGCCTTTTGAGTGAATTGCATCATGAGTTGAGGGAAAGTCCCTGTCCCGTCTTAGTGTTATGAATATGTGAGTTCAGTTACATAAGAGCATATTGCCATCACAGAGCAGATTTCAAGGATTAGCTTGTGCATTCGTAAGTCTATATTTCTGTTCTTCATGTGACGAAGCAGAGATGCACAAATTCAGAATTCAGTTACAAGACTTAATTAAAATATTGTATCTACTTTTATTTTCCTTTTAAATATTTGAAGATTTTTCATTCATAGATGGCTTAATTATGAAAATTGGCTGCAGTTAGAATTACTGAATTCTGAATGACTGCTGGTCATTTCTGTTTCCAGAGAAATTTTGTAACTGCTTTTGCCTTGATTTTTACCATTATTGCAAAAGTTTGTGGATAGTGGCCAAATATATATAGGTTAATCTAATTTTTGTAGGTATTTATGCCCTGTCAAACTACCCCAACAAATGAAAAAAATTAAATGTAACTATTCACAGCACTTCTTTCAATATGTTCTGAATTTATGAGCGTACAGTTTAGTTAGTTTGTACTAATCTAGCCATGAATATCCTACTGTAGGCTTATCTAACAATATTCTTTTAGAAGAGTAATTATTGTATTTGGCACAACGAGTCTAAAGCCCACCAGTAGTCTCCCCCAGACAACATTCTAAACCACGTCGCATAAAACTTTAAAATTACTTTGCTCCTCCTTCAGCTTGAAGAGACAGAAATAAACCATTATATGCATTGGATCAGAAGTGAATGGGAATTGTGCCTAATATGCCAGTTCTAAATTTTGTGCCACACCTTTTTCCATTACATCACCAGACACAAATATCACTATATATGTTGAGATTTGTCTTTTGAAAAGCAGCACATAGTTTCTTTCCCCACAACCCACTGAACTTGTAGGAGTGGCTTTTTTTAAATGAAAACATCAAAGCGGCTTTGGATGACCCAAGAGAACATTTAGCATAACATTTAATTTCTTTGTTCATTTGGGAAGTGAGCAGTGACTCTTTTGGCATTCCCTGAAACACTTCTTATGCCTGGGGAATAACAAGTTCTGTCTTGCAGTGTTCTACATTTATCTAATTCATACATGCCATCAGAATTGGACTGATTCTAGTGTGTAAACACAGCACATCTTAAGCATTCTTTTGCTAAAGATTGTTAGTTTCCCAGAAATTCTAGAGGAATCACACTTCACCCTGAGTTCCTTTTTTCCTACTATAAAGCTATTTCTTTGCATTTAAAGTGCTTTTTAAGAGCATATTTGGGCTTGTCCGGCGTTAGCCACTTCTGGCTTAAACGTTATGCATTTTTTAGGTTTCAGAGTGGTAGCCGTGTTAGTCTGTATCACCAAAAACAAAAAGGAGTACTTGTGGTACCTTAGAGGCTAACAAATCTATTTGGGCGTAAGCTTTCGTGGGCTAAAGTGCCACCAGTACTCCTCATTTTTACATTTTTTTTAGTCGCACATACAGGGTTTGATCTTGCAGCCTCTTCCAGGAGGTTCTTGCACGTGAAGGGTACAGGATTGGCCCAGTGTTTCAGTAGCAAGTAAACCCAGTTCAATATTCTTTTTTAAATTTGTATAGCTATCTGCCTGTCAGTCCTATTCTTCTCCAACTGTGGTTGTAATTCAGTTGCTTTATATTTTGTAAATTTGTTGATCAGAATTGCAAGTATTAGCATACATCTTACGTTTGGTATCTTATGACAGTACAGGTTATAAGGTATCCTGAAATAGATTCTGAATAGTTCTAAAGGCTAACAGAATTTGCTTCCCAAACTTCAGTTCTGGAGTGCTAAATGACAAGCGTAGTTTAATAAAGTACAAAAAAGGGTAAGTAGACACCCTCAGCTTTAAAATTTGTGATTTACAGTAGTGTGGGCTAATGCAGGGTAGTAGCTGCATAACAATTTCTTTGATTTTGATTAATTAAGTTGATTCTAACTTTTAAAAAACAGTACTAGTGTAGATAACTCACAGTGGATGAAAGACAAAATAGCGATGACCTCGTGTTTGCTCACCCTGTTCTTGATTGATGCTTACCCTAGTAAGTTTGCAAGCTTTTCACATCTGATAAGATATTGGTGGTCTTTTAATTCTTCAGTGGACATCATAATAGTCTTTTTGGGCTAGACATTTAATAGAACTATAATGTGTGCATTCCAATAATAAAAGAGAGTGAGTAACTTCTTGCCAACCTTCAGATTTTTGAAATTATGTTGGAGTCTTTTTTGGAGAGAACAGGTAGTTTCACACACTGTTGTGTGAACTTGATAGTCTTGTCTTGTTTGGAGACTTTTTTGCAAAGTGATTCGGGAAAAGCTCTAGGACTTCTGGAATCTATTGTCTCCTCCATCTCTACTAATATTTCTTTTTTTTCTCCTCCTCATTCCCCTTCTCCCCCCAGTTATCACCATGTCCACAGATGGTGGCTTTGGCGCTGCTGGCAGTAGTGATGCTCAGCAAAGCCTGCAGTCTTTCTGGCCTCGGGTCATGGAGGAGATTCGAAATCTAACAGTGGTAAGAGTGTCCTTTGATAATGTGATAAAACATTAAGAAAATGTCTAGTACAACAGGAGTTACCTGCTGCTTCAGTGTCTTATAGTAAAATATTTGCAAAAACCAACTACATTTGGCCAAATTCTTCTTTCAGATATTTACAGATAAGTTCCTTTGGAGTCAACAGTCGAAATAGTGAATAAGTATCTCAAGGCAGAACTTGGCCCCATGCATGGTTCATCACTGCAAGAAGCTTCCTAGCTCAGCTGTGGGGTTAGAAAATGGTCATCATGTAGCTGAACTGAGCCGATTTGTCTAAATGTACACTTTTATCAAAATTTGGGGTGTAGCTCAGCAATAATGAAATCAAATTTACATATTTCATAGTTTATGGAGAAACAATAGTCATCCATTATAAATATTTGTCCAGATTAAACCAAAACCTTTTACGGGAGAGAGAGAATGGAATCAAAAACTGTTTAATATAGAGAGTTGTAACTTAATTTCCTAGAAGATTTCAAAGGTATTCAAAACTTTTGGAAAAAAGCAGTTTTGAAATAAATGTAGATGAATGGTTGTGGATTCTGTCAGGATGCTGGCTGCCTTTGGTTAACTGAAGGTCAATTGATTGGGAATATATGTTATAGGATGTACTTACTACTGTTTGAATTCCATAATGTAAAATGGCAACAGTGCTTCTAAATTTGTATACACTTTTGCTCCATAGCTGCCACATTCTAGCGAACAATATATAACATTGTTAAGATGTTTCCCGGAATTAAGGAAAATTTGTAGATAGAAGATGGATTTTTATTTTCTGTTTCCAGAATAGGGCTTACATTTTGTCGTATCGTTTTATTTTAAACTTGCTTGCTGACTTGGTACATTCAAAAATTCATATTTTATATCTTTTAAGTTTCACTATTAGCAACACTTACAGCTTTAGTGCCAGTGCTAAAAAATGTTTTCTGTTGCAAAGTATATCTGGAGGGATCAGATGTTTCCCCAATACTTACTCAGAGGAAATCCATTAGCTTCTTCCTTCACCTGATTACATCACTTTGAAACAGACTGGTAGTAGGGCCTCTGCCTTTCCTCTACCAGTTTTCCTGTATGGCTGTGAAATCCACTGAGGAAGAAGTACACTTGTGCAATATTATTGGTTAGAATTTAAATGCACAAATTTCAGGATATTTAGTTATGGCTTCTACAGTAATTACTTATTTCAGAATATTCAGGGTTATCTAGACCAATTTAGTTTAATCTATGATATTTCTACACACTTATCACTTTGACATCTAAGCACCAATGTCAATGTAATAGGCAGTTTAGGGCTCAGTATACCCTTTTTCTTGCTTGTGCATAGCTAGATCAGTGCATCTTGGTGTGTTACCTTCTATTTTTCAAATAAAATATGTTCATGATTTTCTAGCCTACATTATTATATAAGCGTATTCCTATTGAAGTTAGCAGGTATTATGGGTGTGATTCTGAGGGTGGAATTTTGATAAACTTTCCTTTCAAAGGTACTATACTCACTTTAAGAATAATTTGGCAAGTGTGAAGTTTTAAAAATAACTTGAACAGAAAGTGCACAGTATTTAACGAACACACACACACACACAAACCCTACACTTTTCACTTGCTTAAATAATGCAGAGCTGAAGAGAATTTTGTCAGATTTAGTTTTAAAACGTTCACATATAGGCTGAGAATGAACAATAAAGATTTCACCACCCAATTTTTTTCCACTTAAAAGATAAACCTCTGAGAATAAGGGCATATAACAAAAATCCCTTTTCAAGAACAACTGACATCTCTACTACGACATTACAGTAATCTATCCTAAATGCCAATTTTTCTGGTTTTAATTTAAATTAGCTGAAAACAAAAGGGCTCAATTTGAAGATGGTCCATTTGAAATGAAGAACCCTATTCTGATACAGTAGTCTAAAGATAAGCTTCCCCTTTCCGCATGTTATATAGTCTCAGCTCAAGAAACAGATGTAGCAATCTGTATGCAGAGACCAGAATTAATTACTTTGATCCCTTAGTGCACTGAACTCTTATGTGCAAGAGCTATAGTTTGTCTTCATCTGCATGTGGTAAGGGTTTATTCTACAGCTCACCTAGTATGGGCAATTTAATTTCTAACACTGCTGTCATGTGAATCTATTTATTGATTGCACGTTAGAAAAATGTTGAATACCGAGTGTGTAAGCTTCTGTCTGAATGAAAATTTTAATAAGGATTATAGGGGAAAAACAATTATAAAACAGTCCTATCCAGCCACCCTGCACGTAATCAGGCACTGAAATTATTATGTCTAGTAAAGCCAACACACTGAGTGCTACAGCATATGTGGACCGGGGCAAATTTGAGAATTCATTTACATGTGTTGTGTAGTAGGGGGTCAAAGCAGTTACCTGAGGTACAAACTGTTCTGGTTGACTGCTCTTTGAGACAATCTTTATTTCTGTTCTTGTGCTTTTGTGTGTGCATGCTTTAGCTAGAATTCTGGGGAAAAGGGGATCCGTTTAAGAATGTTTTTTTCCCATAAAACACAGAGAAATGCAGCCTAATCATGGAGAAACTGTAGAAACTAGTACTAAAGATACATTACAGCTTCAGAATTAGTTAGAAGAGGCTTGGTGAAAATGTTGATGCTTAATTTGGAAAAAGAAAAGGTGAAGAATTGATCTCTTAAATCTTGCTTAGCTGGTAGTAACCAGACAACATGCCATACTTCTCTTTAAACCAAAATAAATATACAATATATGCAATGTGTAATAGCCATAGTACTTATTTACAGGAATAAAATTATTTCCCTCCCTAAAAATAACTAAATGCAAGGTGTTGTTCAACTGTGGCACAACCTAGAGAAGACTTGTATCATTGACCTTTCCTGGAAAGGATTCACAGATCTGCACAGAAGTCATAACTAATTCAAAGATTCTAGAAGATAAGGCCGGAAGGGACCACTGTGACTATCTAGTTTGACGTTCTGCATAATATAGACCAGGAGTAGGCAACCTATGGCACGTGTGCCGATGGCGGCATACGAGCTGATATGCAGTGGCACTCGCACTGCCCGGGTCCTGGCCACTGGTCCGGGGGCTCTGCATTTTAATTTAATTTTAAATGAAGCTTCTTAAACATTTTAAAAACCTTATTTACTTTACATACAACAATAGATCAGTTATACGTTATAGACTTATAGAAAGAGATCTTCTAAAAACGTTAAAATGTATTACTGGCATGCAAAACCTTAAATTAGACTGAATAAATGAAGACTCGGCACACCACTTCTGAAAGGTTGCCGACCCCTGCAATATAGTGTGTAACAATTTGAATGGCTAGGAAAAGTGGATAAGAGGGTAAACATCAAAGTGTTTGTAGTTACATTACTTTGGAGAATGAAAATCGTTGCCTCTTACAGGAGACAGATACACTGTTTAAAGCAGAAAGGGCCAATTTTGAATTCTTCTGAACATCACTTATCTCTTACTTTTGTTTTGAATTATGTGGTGTTAAACAATTTATGAGGTCTCCTTTTTTTGATCTCTGCAGAAAGACTTCAGAGTGCAGGAACTCCCACTGGCTCGTATTAAGAAGATTATGAAACTGGATGAAGATGTGAAGGTGAATTCATATTTGGTCTTTTACATTGTGAAACAAAACATATGGTTATGAACCCTGTTGATGAGCACTATAGATGTCATTTCTCTGGGTTGCAGAGTATGTAAGAAAAACAACCTTATTGTTCTTGAAATCTGTAGAAGAATTAAAATACCTCATCAGCTATCAGAACAATTTCACAGTTTCACAGCCCCCTAGAAACTGGAGTGATTGTTTCTTTTTGAGGAGTGCTCTAAAGTGATAAATATGTGTGTGTCAAATGAAGAATGGAAATAATATCTCCATTTTACGTATAGGGAACTGAGGCACAGAGAGTTGACATACTAAAGGTCAGACAGGAAGGCTGTAGGAAAGCCAGGAGTTGAATCGGACTCTTGAGTCCCAAATCAGTTCCTTACCCACAGTATTATCCTTCCTCCCAATACATTAAAGTCTGGAGATTATGTATTGACCTATAGAGAAAAGGTGCCCAGGATGCCTTACGGAGATTAGTTGACTGCACCATTGTGGGGGCTGCAGCTGTTAGCAGCTTGATAGATTTCACAGTATTTTTCAGATACATTGTTGGACAACTGTTTTCATTACTTAACTAGCTTGTATAGCAGGGCACATAATTTGTACATTTTGTATGAAAAACAAATTTCCTTACGTCTTAAATAAAGCATTTGTAGACGATTTTCAGTCTTTTCCTTGTTCTAGTAATGACTAGCTTCTGTCTCTGTTTTCGTATCTCCTCCTTATGTCTGTGGCTTTTTCATTCACAAAACTACAAAAGCATTTAATATAAACATAGTAACATTTAAAAAACCAACCACCTTACAAAGGTATTTCAAATATTAGTACAAAACATCATATTTTACATTTTATCACAGAAGTGTGGCCTTTGATATTTCATAGATTTTAGATCTGAACCCTTGAAACAAGCAAACTAAGAAATCAGTATTTATTTGGTATGTGATGGAGGCAAGTTCTATAGTCGTCATCCATGTGGGGATAAGGGCATGCATAGATCTAAGGGGAAATCTGGCACATCTACTCATATAACAGGAAAAACAAAGAAAACCCTACTGTAAATATCAGGGATTTTTTTGTTACTTATCCAATGATCTTTTTTCCTTAAATTAGAAGATTTTATGGGATGCCAATTTCCAAGAGAGTTCATGGAGCCAATGACTTCCATCCTTTTCCTTGTGAATACCACCCGTAGGTTGGGAGACTTTAACATTTAAATAAGCTCAGTGAAAAAGTTGTATTCTTTGGCTCCGTTTGTTAATGTAGACTTTTTTTAAAACTTTGAACTAGATTGAATCCAAGCCTCCTGAGTCTCAGTTCAGTGCCTTAACTAGATTAATGCCAAATTCCCTGTAACGATGGGAAAAGGGAGATGGAAAGTAAATAATATTGTTTTCGGGTGGTCATTTTTTAGCAGGAAGGAGATTATCCAGGGAAGTAAGCCTAATACAAAGGTAGCTAAAGTGAAACAGTTCTAATAGAAAGAGAATTAGAGCCAGATTCTGTTAAGAAAATGAAATTTGGTGAGACTTGTGATTTATTCATTTATTTATTTCTTTATTTTAAATCTTTACAATCTGTTTTTACTCTGCCTGCATTCATTACCCTAGTATGTAAGTCACTTTGTAAATGCGTATTGATAGCCTCTGACTGTAAGGATCAGATTTTTAATTGAGGCCTCAATCTGGCCTCTAAATTTGTGCCCTCGTTGCACAAACAAAATTTGTACATATAAAAATGATTCATGTGCAAGCATAGTAGATTACTGACTACCCAGTTTCACACATATTGATGCCATATGCTCCTGCAAGTTAGGGGGTTTGTGAGCATAAAGTTGAAACAGGTGCTGAAAACTTGGCCCTAAAATGTTAATTGTAACCTAAACTTCCACAATACATATTTATATCATCTACGATAAGTTAGCTTGAAAAGTAGTGAGAGCTGCTGGGATAGATTATCCTCTATCAAAGAGAGAGAAGAAACTGTTAACCTGTGAATGGAAGGCCTGTCTGTCATGTGAGTTGTTAGTGGAGTTTCACTTCTTGTGTTAGCATAGGGTAAGCCAGTGAGCTATGCAAAATTAAAATCTGATAACCTTCATATTTCAATAAATAAACTTCTCAGGAAAACTGTAACTGACCAGTATTCCTGTTACAGTGCTTGATTGAAAACTGGTAGCCCTTTGTACTTCCACATCTTGCAGTGAGATGGCCTTCAGATTTAATGTGGAAATCTCCTAATCTCCCAAACTAGCATTTTATTCATCCCTGGACTATTTTATCTGTTAATACGATACCAAGCTTTTATGATAGAATCAAGTGTAGTACATTGATTGATGAGTGAATGAAATATACATTTTTCATTACAGATGATTAGTGCTGAAGCTCCTGTGCTGTTTGCCAAGGCTGCTCAAATATTCATAACAGAATTGACGCTACGGGCATGGATACACACTGAAGATAATAAGCGGAGGACTCTGCAGGTAATGGAGAGCTGTTTCCATGAAACCTTGAACTGCCATGTCCATGTTTTCTGACCCCCTTATTTTCTAAATATGAACCTTATGCAGCCTTAAAACTCTGTGTCAGAAGGGAGTGAGATGAGGTCCCTGACCAGAGACAGGTGATGGCTGGAGACTAGATACCTGACTAGGAACTCCTGGAGTATACCACAGAGGAGGGGATACAGGTGCAATACCCTGCAGCTGTAACAGTGCCCCTTTAAGATATACTATACCTGTGGAACAGAACTGAAAATGCCTTTTTTCCCCTTACTTTCTTCATGGCTGCTGTTGGCACTTAGATGCCAAGGTGATACCTGCCTTCGAATGCCTCAGATAAGCTGAAGCGTGAGGATTGATAGCCCTTCTAATTTTTATCCTAGGTAATATCAGAAAGGGCAGATATCTCAATCCTGTTGTGCTCATGTATATGCTTTATAAGTCTAGCTTCAATGAATTTCTCCTAATACCAAATAAGAGACTCTTCCTTTTTCTATGATTCCTGGAACCAGACCCAGGATTTTTAAAGACGTCTTACAGCTTTGATCATCATATGGTCATCTATTATAGAAGCAGTTTTTAATGACAAATCACCTTGTTTGTTAGGAATTCAGCTGCTTTGTCCTTGAGTATCTTCAGAACTTGAACAAATGCTGTCCAGTAATGGTGACTTACATAATTTCAGTCTTTTAATTCCTTTTTGTTTGTTGTTTTTGTTTTTTTTAAATACCTCAATCTGACACTATACCTGAAGAGAGTAACTCCATGGTATGTATATCTGCATCACCCTCCAAATTCATAAATAGTTTGGGGAGGGATTTTAGTATCCCTGGTCTCCAGTGCCACCCTCTCATCTTGGTAGACTCACTGACTCTCCTGTGGACTTTCCTTCTTCTAATGTACTTTTGCAGTCTACCTGTATCTTTTAACTCTTTGCTCTTCACGCTTCCTCTTAGTCCTCTTAATTGCCATCTTACATGTTAACTTTGATCTCTTAACATCACTTGGGATACCATTTTTCTCAAATATGCTCCTAAGAACTCCTCGTTAACTCCTTTCCCCTCCTCCCCTCCAACTCCTTGGTTATGCTCACTTTGCGACCCTAAAATGTTCTTAAACAGTCTCTCTGGTGATGCACTGTAATATTGTCAGTTTTCCTTCAGGTTGTTTCTGACTATTCTAAAGAAAAGTCCTCTTGTTGAAGTTCAGTGTCATAGCACTATCTCTTGTAATTATCCCTTTGAGAGGATATTGAACATATTATGTTAAGTTCACTGTGAATTAGTGGCTCCATGCCCTTATTTCCTGAGCCAGTTCCTATGTAACTGTGACTAAATCAAGAGCAGCCTCTTCTCTTATCATAGAATCATAGAATATCAGGGTTGGAAGGGACCTCAGGAGGTCATCTAGTCCAGCCCCTGCTCAAAGCAGGACCAATCCCCAACTAAATCATCCCAGCCAGGGCTTTGTCAAGCGTGACCTTAAAAACCTCTAAAGAAGGAGATTCCACCACTTCCCTAGGTAACCCATTCCAGTGCTTCACCACCCTCCCAGTGAAAAAGTTTTTCCTAATATCCAACCTGAACCTCCCCCACTGCAACTTGAGACCATTACTTCTTGTTCTGTCATCTGCTACCACTGAGAACAGTCTAGATCCATCCTCTTTGGAACCCCTTTCAGGTACCCCTCTACCCCGCTATAATATGACGCGATATAACAAATTCGGATATAACGCAGTAAAGCAGTGCTCCGGGGTGGGGAGGGGCTGCACACTCCGGTGGCTCAAAGCAAGTTCGATATAACACGGTTTCACCTATAACGTGGTAACAATTTTGGCTCCCAAGGACAGTGTTATATTGAGGTAGAGTGTAGTTGAAAGCAGCTATCACATCCCCCCTCATTCTTCTCTTCTGCAGACTAAATAATCCCAGTTCCCTCAGCTTCTTCTCATAAATCATGTCCTCCAGTCCCCTAATCATTTTTGTTGCCCTCCACTGGATTCTTTCCAATTTTTCCACATCCTCCTTGTAGTGTGGGGCCCAAAACTGGACATAGTACTCCAGATGAGGCCTCACCAATGCCAAATAGAGGGGAATGATCATGTCCCTCGATCAGCTGGCAATGCCCTTACTTATACATCCCAAAATGCCTTTAGCCTTCTTGGCAACAAGGGCACACTGCTGACTCATATCCAGCTTCTCGTCCGCTGTAACCCCTAGGTCCTTTTCTGCAGAACTGCTGCCTAGCCACTCGATCCCTAGTCTGTAGCAGTGCATGGAATTATTCTGTCCTAAGTGCAGGACTCTGCACTTGTCCTTGTTGAACCTCATCAGATTCTTTTGGGCCAATCCTCTAATTTGTCTAGGTCCCTCTGTATCCTATCCCTACCCTCCAGCGTATCTACCACTCCTCCCAGTTTAGTCATCTGCAAACTTGCTGATGGTGCAGTCCACGCCATCCTCCAGATCGTTAAAGAAGATATTGAACAAAACCGGCCCCAGGGCTGACCCTTGGGGCACTCTGCTTGATACCGGCTGCCAACTAAACATGGAGCCATTGATCACTACCCATTGAGCCTGATGATCTAGCCAGCTTTCTATCCACCTTATAGTCCATTCATCCAGCCCATACTACTTTAACTTGCCAGCAAGAATACTGTGGGAGACGATATCAAAAGCTTTGCTAAAGTCAAGGAATAACACGTCCACTGCTTTCCCCTCATCCACAGAGCCAGTTATGTCATCCAAAAAGGCAGTTAGGTTACTCAGGCATGACTTGCCCTTGGTGAATCCATGCTGACTGTTCCTCATCACTTTCCTCTCCTCTGAGTGCTTCAGAATTGATTCCTTGAGGACCTGCTCCATGATTTTTCCAGGGACTGAGGTGAGACTGACTGGCCTGTTGTTCCCCAGATCTTCCTCCTTCCCTTTTTTAAAGATGAGCACTACATTAGCCTTTTTCCAGTCATGCGAGACCTCCCCCGATTGCCATGAGTTTTCAAAGATAATGGCCAATGGCTGTGCAGTCACATCCACCAACTCCTTTAGCCCCCTCGGATGCAGGGCATCCAGCCCCATGGACTTGTGCTCGTCCAGTTTTTCTAAATAGTCCTGAACCACTTCTTTCTCCACACAGGGATGGTCACCTCCTCCCCATACTGTGCTGCCCAGTGCAGTGGTCTGGGACCTGACTTGGTTCGTGAAGGCCAAGGCAAACAAAGCATTGAATACATTCGCTTTTTCCACATCTTCTGTCACTAGGTTGCCTCCCCCATTCAGTAAGGGGCCCACACTTTCCCTGACCACCACCTTGTTGCTAACATACCTGTAGAAACCCTTCTTGTTGCTGCTAACAAGGGATGTTAAGAGTAACTCCAAGTGTGATTTGGCCTCCCTGATTTCACTCTTGCATACCAATATTTTTATACCCCTCCCTGGTCATTTGTCCAGTCTTCCACTTCTTGTAAGCTGCTTTTTTGTGTTTAAGATCAACAAGGATTTCACTGTTAATCCACGCTGATCGCCTGCCATATTTACTATTCTTTCTACACATCAGGATGATTTGTTCCTGCAACTTCAATAAGGATCCTTTAATATAAGCCAGCTCTACTGGACTCCTTTCCCCTTTATGTGCTTTAGAACCAACTGTTCCAAGATACAATTATTTATGGTATCATGGATTGTAAGGCCAGAAGGGAATCATTGTGATCATCTCAACTGACCTTCTATATAACATAGACCAGCGTTCCTCAAACTGGGGTCCGCGAGGGTACTCCAGGGGTCTGCGAGTCATGTCCAGGGCTGCCGGCCCTGCTGATCAACTCTGCGCATGCAGGAAGCGCTGGGAGGGAGGGGACGGAGCGGAGACAGGATGTGCTTGGGTGATGGGTCGGAAAGAGGCGGGGAAGAGGAGAGACATGAATAGGTGGGGTGGGACCTTGGGGAAGAGGTGGAGTGGTGGATGGAATTTTTTTTCTTCAAATGGAAATAAACATCTGTGGGTTTGGGGGTCTGTGAAAAAATTTAAATCAAAATGGGAATCCTCAGGTTGCTAAAGTTTGAGAACCGCTGTCATAAACCATGGAACTTACACTCTAGGAATTATTTTAGTGGATCTTTTAGATAAACATCCAGTCTTGATTTACTCTTGATTTTAAAATGTTCAAAAATGTTTATCAATGATTCTTCCTCATAAAACTTAACCCAGTGAAAACCTGGTCACTTGGGTTGTGAAAAATCCACGTCATGGAGTGATGTAGTGAAGCTGACCTAACTCCCGGAAAAATTCTTCAATTGACCTAGCTCCTGCCTTTCGGGGGGGTGGATTACCTAGGTCCATGGGAGAGCTCCTCTCTGAGATGGGAGGGGATAATTTTGCCATTACTGATCATCTTAGTGCTTGTAGTGGCTCACAGTTTGCATGATTCTCTCATTCTGGTTGCCTGTCCTCTGCTGTTTCTGACTTAATAGTACTAGTTTTGTGAGTGGGACCATTTGGGGCTTCAAGGATGAGAATTCAGTTCCATATGATGGGCATTCCCAGCTTTGATTTTACTCAGCAACCAAACAGATAATTCTAAAACGGACAGATTATTTCCACTGTTTTTGAATTGTTACAGAGGAATGATATTGCCATGGCAATTACAAAGTTTGATCAATTTGACTTCCTCATCGATATTGTTCCAAGAGATGAACTTAAACCTCCAAAACGTCAGGTGAGTTGGGAAAACAGCTACTACTATTCTTTACGTCTAAGTTTGATTTTTCCATTATTTACATACTTCTGATATTAAATATTAGTATAAAGTGAGGTTCAAACATAAGGCAAATACAGTTTATTGTATGTTTGTGTTCAATATTTATTTCAATCTCTTAGACATTTAGTTTTTTCTGTATTCTCAATGTGAACATTGCTGTTGCCAGTGCCTCAGAGAGATAATTGGGTACATTTTAGAAATCTAAAATCTAACGTGTACAGAACACTCCAGTGGGGATTGTATAAAATGGAACATTGATTATCCTCTCAGTAGGCACAGTTGTGTCTGTGTGTGGTTACACCAGATACCTCCTCCCAGAGAACAAAATCTGAGTTCAAGGTCCACATTCGTTCAACCACTGAAGTCCAGAAATTTGTTGTCTTTGTAAACATTTCTTCTTAAAAGTTGGTAATTGGCTTTACTTTAGAGGGGCCAAATGACTTCCTGTATAGAAATTTATTAGAAAGAAATGTCCATGGAGAGGCAGCATAGCCTAGTGGTTAGAGCACTTGCTCTGCTGTGAGTTTGCTGGGTGATCTTAACAAGCCATTTATCTCTCTCTGTGCTTCAGTTTCCGAACTGTAAAATGGGGTAATGATGCTTCCTGGTAAGTTTTTGCTTGTTTGTTTGTTTGTTTGAATTTTTGAGATTTACTGATGAAAACCCTATATAAGAGCAGGGTATTAGTAAAAAGATTGAAGCTTTTTTTTTTTTTTTCCTTTTCATGTTTCCATTCTGTCATTTTCAAGTGTCCAGTTGTCACTTGAGCTGGTTATGTGATTAAATTAAAACTTGTGCACCTACTGGTAACTGATTCAAAGGTGAAAACTGGTATGCGACTGATCTCGTAATTGCTGGTTGACAAGGTTGCTAACGGAGGTTATAAATAACAAAAGTTGCTAACGTTAAGAATGCTTAAACACCTAGAAACCTGTTGAGCTAACACTTCAAGGGTGTTGGAGAAGGAAACACGTTGTTTCCCGTAGAAGTACCACATTCTGCATTTTTCTGGGCAGTCATTGCTACTGTAAACATCCTTGACTGGAAGCTGTAAGGTGCTAGAAGGGAGCTTTCAGTCGGATGTTTACAGCGGCAGGCTGCCACAGTCATCCTGAGCGCCAGGCCTGCTTTGAAACGTAACAGGTTTGTATTTAAGAAGCACTGGTTTCTCTGCTCAAGCCCAATTTTGCTGCTTAAGAAATCCAATTTTCTGCTAGACCAGTTTATCATCTTTTGTCTAAAAGGCTTATTTTCCTTCGCAGTTGTACCACGCTGTAGATATATGTAGCTGTTCATCTAGGTCCAGCGGTCAGACTACTGAACCTCCCTTCTCTGCAAACTGACTGGTAGACTAAACAGCTAGATTAACACCCAATACCATAAAGCTTTCTAGGGAATTCTCAGATTTACAGATGCTTCATTCAGTACTTTGTTCAGTAGCTCCTGGAATCATTGCCTGACTTCCTTTTAAATTGTGTGGATTTTGTTACTCCTTTCTTTCTGGATAATTAGATCCAGTGTTCTGTAGGTGCTGGAGCAAATGATTTGCTTATTTGGAACTGCCGTTCTGATACTTTTGAAGGTTTGAGATTGCCTAAAACTTTGTGGCAAGTCCATGATAACCCTTAGAATTCTCTGCTCCAACTTATTCTCACACTTTCCAAAAGTGTTATAAAACAGCCTGCTTTTTTTTGATGTAGATCCCAGCAGATGTATCACTAGGACATTTTCTGTCATCCATTGACTCCAAGGAGGCCTACCTTCACATGCCAGTGCGAGTAATATACGGAGAATTCCTTCATTTTGGATACAAAGAGCAGCACTTTCAACATAGAGCTGTAACCTTTGGGCTTGCATATTTACCCTTTTCTTGATGGCCTCCTGTCATCTGGGCCCAACCACATTTCCTGTCATTTCTTGGAAAAGCATGGTTTTCTCGTGAGCAGAAAACGGTCTGCTGTTAACCTCATCCCATTATATATACTAGTATTTGAGAGTGGTAGTAGAACATCACTTATTAGAAAGTATTCACTCAGGAACGATCTAGAAGATTATCTGTTATAGGAAAAAATCAGCAGCCTCCCATGATTTCTGTACATATTTGATGGGACCATGTTCTGTATATATTTGCTCACATTGTGAATGTCACATATGAGAACGTTGCACAGGTTCCTTCAGTCCCTTTCCACAGAGCTGCCTGCTCATTCTTATACAATATAGCAAAGTAATGATTCCTCTGAAGTGAATTTGTTTGCTACTGTGGTATGTAAAGAACAGGCTTCCAAAGGTGCACCCTAAACAAGAGCCATCTAGCAAAGAAAAATCTGTGCATGACAGTTTGGAGGATAGAGGGGCCTGCATCTCAGGAAACCTGGCAAAATCAGGAAAATTGGTTCAGCATAAATATGTTGAAACTAAAAGCAGTGAGTAGCAGCCTGAGATAACAAAAGCCAATCAAGATTCCGAAGAGTTCATGTTCAGTTCCCCTAGTCTGTGATTCTACAGAATGGTGCTTTTATGGCCCTATCCAGATAGCATAGGGAAAACACCCAAAATATGTACACAGCATTGTTCGCTCATTTGACCTTTCACTTCACCATGAAAAAGAAGCCTCTGTAGAAGTCATATTTGTAATCTAAGTCCAAAATATGAAGTCAGTTCAATAGTACATTATCTCACCAGATGCAAATAACATAGTTACTGTATAATCCATGGTAATTCTTCTTTGCGATCAGTATCACCAAGGCTTTCCCATCCAGGTTGCACAACATAAATAACTGAAACTACATCAATATTTGTTTTGAAATAGGTTGCAATTTCTCAAAGCCTAACACCTGTATATTCCCTGCCTCTGTGAACACTGCTGGATGACTAGCAATACATGTTCAGGGGCGGGAGAGCTTTGGTGGTGATATCACTGACAAAGCAGGGAAGGAATTTTCAGTGGAAAAACACATATCTAGTTCAACAACTTTGAAGAGTAGCTGCCTGTAGGCTGAAGGGCATTTATTTATTTTTGGCTAAGGCTAAAACTGGCAGTCTATCTCTGCCACAGCTAAAACTGTCTGACAAGTTATTGTTCATTACGTCAGAGATTTAGGGGAGAAACTGTCACTGTTGTGTTGCTGTGGTAACTGAAGTTATGGATTTAAAAGAAGAAGTATGACTATATTTGTGGTGCTGTGTAGAGTACAAACACTGCATGCCCAGCTGGCTTTAGTAGATCTAGCAGTGTAGACGGTGAGGCAAGGTTTGGGCGAGTAGAGTGCCCTACATACCTGAACCCCCAGGGTGTATATTGTTAGCCGTGTAGCATCCTGCTGCTGGAGACTTTCCCTGACATAGTGATGGGCTCTGGCAGTGGGGAAAGGCTCCAGCTGCTTCCCATTGCCAGAGCCTTTCGCTGCAGCATGTAACTCTGTGCGTAGGGCCTGTACTCTCCAATGCTGCCTTAAGTGTGGACATAGCCGAAGAGACAGCCTGGTTCAAACAAGTTCAGATTTAAACCAGTTTCTGCCTGGAGCACTGTAAAACATTAACCTAGAATGCATGCTTTATTGAGGTGCAGAGTTGATTTAAATTTTGTTCAAGAGCTCAGTTAGGAATTTGTGTTGCAATCCTTGGAATAGGATATCTAAGTAGCTTGCTGAAAAGGAACTGCTACAGCTCTCCTCCCCCATGCATGGATTTTTCATGACTGAATCAGGACAGATTTGATTTTAACAAGAAAATGGAATATGTTCTAACTTTAGAGCTAAGATCTTCACACTGCATACAAAGAGCTTGAGGAAGCCATGTTAAAAAATACTCCAGCGAATGCACTCATGAAAGAGGAACTGTAAAACTAAATCAGTGGGGTGTTTGGTCTGCATTACCATTGGGTGATGCTGACATTACTGTTCGCACCAAGATTCAGAAGCTCTTTCTTTCCTAGCTACAACAGACTGTGTAATTTTTTTAGTTTTGGTTGGGAAAAGTGTGTGCATTTAAGGAAAGGGCTTGATAATACATTACACTTGCATTTTATAGAGTTCAATCAAATATATATGTGTGTGTGTGTGTGTGTGTGTATGTGTATATATATATATATATATATGTATATTATTTAGTGCAGGATTGACAATTCTGTCTTTATCTCATGTCTCTCACCAGCAGAAGTTGGTCCAATAAGATACTACCTCACCCCTCACCCCCCCCCCCATCTCTCTAATTCTGTCTCTATCCACAGTAAGGTACTAGGGTCAGTAATATTGCATGCTTCCTCCATGTCATTCTTTGCCAATCTGTATCTCAGCTTTGACCTGAAAGAAATCCACTTCAGTGATGGAAGAAGACAGTTTATTTTCCATGGTCTCTTCAACCTTTCCTCCTGCTTGAAACTGACAAAAAAAAGGTGCCACTTAGTGTCAGTTGTAGCCATGTGATGTTTCTTAGGAATTGGGCTCATTTTACATAGGTCTCTAAGAATCCATCCAATAGTAACAACTGTCAGTCATTATCAGTGTGAACAGGAACTGAACAGGCAATTTAGAGATGAAAGACTCTGTATGCCATTATTAAGCCCTCAGCCATTCAGTTTACATACACTTTGATCTTGTTTCACTTGGGTGTTTTTGTTTTGTTTTAATTGGCATCTCAAGTAATTGATACTGATCTATGGGCAGCCCTTATGTAATTTCAGGGAGTCCAGCCGGCTTTAGTAATATGGAATCTGCCATGCTGTAGCATGTGTAAACATCCTACACTCTCAGCTGTGGACTCAAGGTGGCTGGGAGAGGGTTGTTTACTCCTTCTGCCATGGACTGAACATCTGGAGAACCACGTTTAATTCTAGGTGTAGGAGCAATCTTTATTTCTGAAGAGCTAAAATGTGTGGTTTGTTCGAAAGTGTTAGCTCATTTCTGGCTAGTATAATATCCAATAATCCTACTTCTGTTCCTGAAATTCCATTAATCAGCATTGTTTCTATATTCCCAAGGCCATGTTTAGATAAACTAGAATAGGGAAAAGGTACAACATTTCCTTTGCTTGAAACAAAAAGGCCAGAGCAGGATCTTCAGTTCTTCGACAAAAGCTGAGATATCTCAATTGCCAGCAGAAGCAGACCATGCAAAACAACATCACTTCTCCTACCGTTCTAAGGCTATGTCTACACAGTGCAGCTTACAGGGGCACAGCTATGCTGTTATGGCTGTGCCCCTGTAAGGTTCACAGAGTCGCCGCAAGAGAGAGCTCTCAGCACCCCCAATGAGAGTGTCCGCACTGGCACTTTTCGTCGGTAAAACTTTTGTCGGTCAGAGCCGTGTTTTTTTTCACGCCCCTGACTGACACAAGTTTTACAGATGAAAATGCAGTGTAGACATAGCTTAATTCTGGAATGGTTTGGTTATAAAATCAGATCATCTTTTTAAAACTCCTAGTGATGTCACAGCAAAAGGTAGATGGAGGTTTGTGTTCAGCATGAGGGGTAAGGAGCAGGCTTTCAGTGGCATGCAATGCTTTTGTGTGTCTCTTCATGGTGCACTTCCAATTAGCACTGTGCTAAGATAACAGGCCTTGCTGGAATTTACTGCCACGCACTGTAATTGCATGGGTTTTAATTATGATAATTGTTTGCTCATTTGCTTTTCATAATGAAATGAATGATCACGTTGTACCTTAGAAATTTGAAATGCTTTGATTTATGTAGCTCAATTAGTCTGTGGAAACCCATTTATTTTCAATCTGATTTATCCTTACAGGGCAGTTTGAATTTACTTCCCTTTGGCTTAAACTGTTTAGAACCTAGCATTAAAGAATCCATTGTACTGAGCATTGTTTATGGAAGTGGATTTCAGCCAAAATGCATAGTCTGTTTGTTTTTTTTCCTCTCCTGCATTCTAGGAAGAGGTGCGCCAGGCTGTGACTCCGGCTGAGCCTGTCCAGTACTATTTCACGCTTGCTCAACAGCCTGCTGCAGTACAGGTACAGGGGCAACAGCAAGGACAACAGACCACCACATCCACTACCACCATCCAGCCAGGACAGATCATCATTGCTCAGCCTCAGCAAGGACAGGTCAGTGATGTCTATTCAACATTGGTGAGGCCTCGTCAGGAGTACTGTGTCCAGTTTTGGGCCCCACACTACAAGAAGGATGTGGAAAAATTGGAAAGAGTCCAGCGGAGGGCAACAAAAATGATTAGGGGGCTGGAGCACATGACATACGAGGAGAGGCTGAGGGAACTGAGATTATTTAGCCTGCAGAAGAGAAGAATGAGGAGGGTTTTGATAGCTGCTTTCAACTACTTGAAAGGGGGTTCCAAAGAGGATGGATCTAGACTGTTCTCAGTGGTGGCAGATGACAGAACCAAGGAGTAATGGTCTCAAGTTGCAGTGTGGGAGGTTTAGGTTGGATATTAGGAAAAACTTTTTCACTAGGAGGGTGGTGAAACACTGGAATGGGTTATCTAGGGAGGTGGTGGAATCTCTTTCCTTAGAGGTTTTTAAGATCAGGCTTGACATAGCTCTGGCTGGGATGATTTAGTTGGGAATTGGTCCTGCTTTGAGCAGAAGGTTGGACTAGATGCCTCCTGGGGTCCCTCTCAACCCAGATATTCTATGACTCTATGAACAGGCACAGCATGAGGGCTTACAGTTCTACATAACGAGCCAAGTCCTCGCTGTACCCTGGATATGAAAAGCCACATCTGGATGTTACCAATAATAACTAGTGTTACCTTAGCACTTAGAAGCCCTAGTCAAAGACCAGGACCCCACTGTGCTAGGTGCTGTACCAACACAGAACAGAAAGGTGGTCCCTGCTCCAAAGAGCCTATAAGCTAAGTATAAGACAAGGCGACAGGTAGATATAGATGGGGATGCAAATAAAAAGCGAGACAATATGGTCAGCGTGACAGGCTGTGGTTTCAGCACACCAGCAGTGTGACTTTTGCCAAGTTAATTTTGTTAGGCCTCACAGAACAGGAGAGTTTTGAAGGAGGATAATGAGGTAGCTTTGCACAGGGTGCTCCTTCCAAGTACCGGGGGCAGAACAGGAGAAAGCACAGAGGTGCTTGTTTGAAAACTTAAGTGGTCAATTGCTGTATTTACCTTACCACGAACACTCTGAAGGAGGGAAAAACTTAATGTCTTTCTGGTGATTTGCTAGAAAGGTTTTTGCTGCGCTAAGTAAATTGGTTTTACAACCTATATAACAGTTTCAGTTAATTTCAGTCATTATGTAACTGTTTTGAAAGAGACCAAGAGGACTATTGACAGAAGGTTTCCATCTCATTTGAAATAGCGGCATTTTTTTCCATAGTGTATGGCGATGGAGAGGGACTAACTTGATCATTTAATCATCCTCTTATCAGTGCAGGATTTTTTCCTAATGGTTAATGACTGTACATTGCCTGGTGTACCTGCTGTGTAGACTTGTAAGCACTTGACATTAGATCTTATACATGGGCTTTATTTGTATGAGGCTATGCCCCTTAGGTCTTAAAATAGGCCACTTAGTTTATTTGATTAGCTGAACAGTCTTGGGTGTTGTATAATTTGGGATGGCGGATTGTGTTTACCTTGTCTAGCCAGTTGCCACTCAACCAAAGCTCCCAATAAATCTTGTAGCATCCTCCTCTCCCTTATCCAAAATGTTTGAGGAAATTAAATTTTTGATGTGTCTGAAAGCCTTTGGGGGAAAACAGCATTGATGCTACACACGAGGACGTTGGTAACCTCTTCTGATGTCTTAATTACATATTGTGTAGCACCTTGACATCTCCCCTGCTGTCTGTAAAATGCTCAGAGGAACAAGGAACTATATGGATTGCAGTGTACTTTGTGTTAAAATACTGAATTGCATAGGCCTACCTACTAGGGAAGTGACGTCCCTGTATTTTCAAAAGCAAATGTATGACTTGTTGATTCATGGGACTAAATTGGACCATTATTCTGAAGTGAGCGATGGCAGCTGCATGACAGAAGTGAAGCTGTAATGCATTTTTGTTCTTATATGGATGCTGTTAACTACATAAATCTTACAGTTTGTACTGGCTTTTTTCTTATCCTGGTTTCTCTCACATTGAGGCTGAAAAATGTTATTTTAAAAGTACCATCAGTATAGTATACACGGCATAGTACGGGCATTTTAAAAGCTAATATGGGGCCTGCCTCAGGAACCTTACTTTTCCAGACAGTTTTGTTCTTATGTTTGCAAACATTTAATATTGCAGTGTTTCTAGTGGTATATAGGTGCCGTTGTGGCTCTTTTTTGTTCACTTCTTTGGAAGGGCCCCTTTCGTAGAGGAAGGATTGTCCAGTGGCTAGGGCATTAACCTAGATCTCATGAGACCTCTTTTTAAATTCCTGTTCTGTTGGGGACTTCCCGCATGACCCTGAGCAAGTCACTTCGTCTCTCTCTGCTTCACTTCCCCATCTGTAAAATAGGGAGACTGATTTCCCTTCCTCATGGGTGTTGAGGAAAATACATTAGATTGTGAGGTGCTCAGATGCTATGGTAGTAGGGCCAGTTAAATATGTAAAATAGATAGGTCTCTGCTGGCAAAAATTCACGTGAACTTCTGCAAATAAGGTTACCTTGTTTAAAACTGAACAATACAGATGTTGAAAACTAAAATTAATTTTATCTATTTCTTGGTGGAGGTAGACTTAGAATCAGGAAAATATGCTTTTCCAGGTTGTCAAAATGCTGAAGTAGGTAGAGTTTGAAGTATCAACAAGCTGAAAGCAGGTCTCTAAAGAGCCTCTGGTCACTGGCTGTAAATCTGAGATTCCACTTACTTTCAGACAAGTCAATCAGTGCTCCTTTTTGTGTTGTAATTTAGACTACCCCAGTGACAATGCAGGTTGGTGAGGGTCAACAGGTACAGATCGTCCAGGCACAGCCACAAGGACAAACGCAGCAGGCTCAGAGTGGAACTGGGCAGACCATGCAAGTCATGCAGCAGATAATCACCAACACAGGAGAAATCCAGCAAATTCCGGTAAGACTCCACCGGGGGAATGTGAAACACTCTCATGTTCTTGTATCAAACTCTGTTACATCAGCCCTTTCTCATAAGAACATACATACGTACGTACATACATTCCACTGCCTGGTGTTACAAGACCTTTGGTATGTGGCACACAGAGTGCTTATAACTCAGTTAAGAATTTTGTCTTGAGAGAAAAAATAATTAGGTATGCTTAGGAAACTGTTAATATAACACTTATTGCCTAAACCTTAGGTCTTTTATTTCCTATACTTCAGCAAAAAGTATTATTTCAATTCTTTTTGTGTCTAAGGTGACCAGACCTCAAGTACGAAAAATCGGGGCAGGGGGAATAGGAGCCTATATTAGAAAAAGATCCAAAAATCGAGACTGTCCCTGTAAAATCAGGACATCTGGTCACCCTATTTGTGTCTGATTCTGCAACCTTAAACAAGTCACTTAGTATCTCTGTGTTCGCTTGCCATCTGTGAAATAGGTGTAATCATATTTCCTTATTTTATAATGCATTTTTATGAAACACTTTGAGATTGCTGGAGGAAAGGCTCTATAGAAGCAGAAAGCATTTATTTTAATTATGCTTAGGCTTCCCCATCACAATGTATACTTCCATATAGCTATCCATCACATACCTGATAATCCTTTACCAATAGAGTGTTCAGCCCTTCTCCATGGCACTGAGAGTAATGCTTTGCAAGTAGTGGTAGTGCATTTTGCGGAAGCATGGAATCCACATCTATTTGTACTTGTACAGTTGGTTGATCAGAGACAGAACACCACAGGAGACTCTAACAGCCTTTTCCCTGTACTGTCATTTGGGACTTCTTGTCAGCTATAAGAAGTCATCCCTTACATCATCATGAATGATAGAATCCATAAGAGCCGTGATCAACTCCGGATTGCCCAGAACCTGCCTGCCAGAGGATAGATTCAGATTTTTTCAGTTGCTGGAAAACAACCTAAAATCAAACCCAGTGATAGTGGGGTGTACTTGTGGCCACATATGGGTGTGTACATACAAGATACTGCTTGCCAGACTTCACTTTTGGTCCTTAAGCTACAGCTGAGGCCTGCATACTCCCCATCCAGACATCGCATGAACAGAAGAGTCACAGTCCCCCACTCAAGAACTGTAAGAGCTCAGATGGTGGCTAGACCCAATGAGCATACCGAAAGGGGGTTCCATTCTCTCTCCTCTCCAGTTACGGACCTGACTTCCACATGGGATTTCAACATTGTCCTCCTAAAACTTATGGAACCTCCCTCTCTGAGCCACTGTCAGAAAGTGCTCAGTGCACCACCTGACCATCAAGATGGTCTTTCTGGTGGCAATCAGCTCATCAGAGAGTCGGCGAGCTCCATGCTCTCATGTCCAGATTAAATGTTGGAATACAAAGTGCAGCAACAAATGCACTCTCTTCAGATGGTTTTTAATAGGACCTTAGTCTATGCTGCCATCAGCACTGTTATCATTCTATCCTCTTCCACTTTCGCTATGCTGCTTCCTGAAGCTCTCTCCTATCTTGTTGGTGGCATCATCAGTATCTCCATTTAATGGCTCCTCATGTTCAGGGCTCCACTGAAAATCTTTTCCTGTCTCTCACTGCACATGCACAAAAACTTACATTTCTGATATAAGGTGCCATAAAACTGATAGTGCCCACTGTAATTAAAAGCTTGATTTCAGAATGTTCCTTATAACCCCATTGGTCTGCACCTGCTTATAACTTCTGAAAATGTTTTTCTGGCTATAATTTTCCATCATTAATCTCAGCTCGTATGTTGTCTTGTGCTTTTCTTTTTTTTTCTTAAACTTTGAGAAAAGGTGGGAGATGTACATTTTAGGTAAATGTTAATGTTTTGCTCATGTCTCAAAAATAGCTGACTTTTACAATTTGAAATTTTCACGTTAGCTAGATGTCAATGAGCTCTAGACCCTTTTTGTTCTCTGCAGAACCAAAAATAAGTGGTTTTTAATAAGTATTTCAAATCTGTTTCACCCATTAAATTAATATTGTGTTTAAAAATCGAAGTGGGAAGCCTTCAATAGAAAGAACCTTCTCTGCAGGCAAATTTTAATGTAGAAACAGATTGTGTATTGAAATGTTTATGCTCGTATGGAGTTTATAACTGCGGCAGAGGCTATTGCTTCAGGAGCAATATCAGGGCTTCTGGACACAACTGGTAAAGTCAGCAGAGTTTGTGTAAACTGCAAGTCCAGTAATTTCTGTTCCAAGAGCTTCCCAGCGTCACTGGTGAAGCAAAGGAGTTTTTATGCTCTTTACTTGTAATGGCTCTTGATTCCCCCACTCACCCACCCTCCTTGTTTAAAAGTAAATTAAAATGCAAGCTGCATATAACAATTTAACCTTAAGATTCTGAATTAAATGTTCAAAAGTAGGTTAATGGAAAAAGTTACCGTTCTGGTAGTAACATTAATTCAGCTGTGTTCCATGTTTTGCTTGGTTTGTGTTGCTTTTCCAATGTTTGTTAATATAGTTAAAAATGCAGAATGTGTAAGAGAGCAGAACTAATGTTACTATAACTTTTTCCTGACTTGTCAACATTTAAACTTCTCACCTTGTGTTATATTAAACTGAAGTTTTTGTATTTTAATATAAAGCACAAAACATTGGCATGATGATAATACAGCCTTTGTCATGTCACGACTGAAGAGCACTGGCAGAATTGTGTTGGAAGCCTTTGCAGTATTCCTGGTTCTAGCCAGTACTGTTGTTCCCTCATTTTTAAGAAGGTGAAAAGTTACCAAACATCTAAAGGAAAATGATGGGAAGAACATAATAGGAATGTCACTCTTTGCAGCTTGCTCACTGGTAAAGTAGTTTTCTTATTTGTACGAATGACTTGTATGACAGAAGAACTAACCTGATCATCCTTTGTATTTGCAAAGGAAATATAAGAGCTCTCTAACACTTGATCAAAACCTTCAGTGTGCTACTTTCTAAATGCTTTCCCCTTGTAGAAGGATAGATGCTAAGGTGGCTCTTTCAAGCTTTAGTTAAGAATTTGCAGTGGTAAAGTGTTCGTCATATTTTATTTGACAGAATCCATGTAACTATTAATTTCAACACTGCATCTGTTCAGTCCTCCAAGTATCATCTGTTACTCTGGTTTCTGTTGGCTAAACAAGAAGGCAACTTTGTGTTTCATACTACCCAGTCCACTGTTTTATTTTTCTTTCCCTACCTTGTTTCTAGGTTCAGCTGAATGCTGGCCAGCTGCAGTATATCCGCTTAGCTCAGCCAGTATCAGGCACCCAGGTAGTCCAGGGACAGATCCAGGCGCTTGCAGCCAACGCACAGCAGGTATGTACTGTAATACCAAAAACTTGTCATTAACTATTCTTCCCATGTGTTGAGATTCCAGTGTCCAGCATTTCTGATTTTTATGCCTTACTGCATTCATAAAAAATAAAATAAAACAGCACAGTGGAAGTCTGGAGTAACCATCTCATTCATGTAAATGTGGGTAGTGGTGTAAATGTTCACAGCACTTGTACAAGGCCTATGGTGAGGCCCAGCCGCTGCCCATTTAATGCCACAAGATACAAACCGTTCAGGCCTTGTGGAAAGATCACCAGTATAAGAAGGATTCTTGAAGGGAGAGGGCTAGGCAGCTGTGTGGGCGTAGGCTAAAAGAGAAGGTACAAAGCAGAGACTGAAAGACCCAAGTGTGATCTCTTTGTGTCCTTTGGAGCAGTCTTAATGTTAGAAGCACGGCTCTTGCATTGAAGTCCATTGACACCAGTGCTGCAGGCTCAGGCTCTTAGCAGAAAGACTCTTCATCCCTGAGGGTGGGGGAGTATGCGCTCCTAAGCAGATATGGGAGAAGTGGCAGATCATTCAGGAATGGCTCTTAATTTTTTAAAATGTAAGCTCCTGGATTTTTTCCCAGTGCACTCTAAATGATCAAGTGCCTCTTGCTAGGACTGCATATGGCTGTCATAAGACATGATGTTTTATCTTCTCACCCTCACCCTGTCACCTGTAGTCACAAAAAATAAAACTAATCATGTTAGTAATAGCTGCACTGCTTCATTACGCTCTAGATACAATATCTTCCTAATGATCCCATTTTCCAATCCCACATGCTTCCTTTCTTCTACCTATCCCTATGTTGTTTTCTTAAAAACTCTCTGAAGCAGGACATATTGCCTTTACCTGCATTGCAAAATGCCATGCACTTCTCAGGTGCCACATTAACCAAACAGTTTTAATGCTGTGAAGAAGAAGAAAAATCTGAGTACATCTCCAGAAGGAGTGTGAGCTAAGGAGCAAAAGGGCACCAATCAGCTCCCCTCAATTTGTCATCTCTTCCTTTCGTCTTCAAGGTCAGAATCTGCCTGACACATACGTGTGCTTATTTGTAGCAGTGTCAGAGTTAGGATTCAAGTTTCAATCTTAAAAGATTCAGACGTTGTCGACGGTAGCACTTTTATCAGTATAATTTATGTCGCTCGGGTGTGAAAAAAAACCCTCTGAGCGACATGGGTTACACTGACAGAGCCAGTGTGGACAGTGCGAGACACTCTCCCGCCAACATAGCCACTGCCGCTCATTAGGGGTGGTTTAAGTACGTTGACAGGAGAGCTAAGTGTAAGGTCTCTAGTGTAAACATGGTCTTCGTTTGGAGATATGCTCAAAGAAAGCTCTTTAAATATCAAACACTTACATAAAGGGAATCAACTTGAAGTCGACCAACTTAACATGAGTACATGACAGAGTTCTCAACAGTCTAGCCAGATTAGGGTTCCGTAGGTGTATGTTTCGTTCTGTTATCTCCAAAACATTCAAGCATGTCCATCTTGTGCATGTTAAATGGATAGTTGGCCTGGTTGGTGCATTGGACATAAGTCTCCAGTGTCATACCAGAAGTCTCTGTTTTTGTTATATAAGATTCCTCTTGGGACTTCTGAAAACTTTCATCACATTTTAAATTAGGAGTTTTTACAACTCAGCCATTAACTTGGTTATCAGCCTGCACTGGTTGTGGGGTAGAGCTTACTGCCTCCCACGCTTCATCTGTTATGCTCGTCTCTTCCTTCCATTCCTTTCGACTAGGAGGACAGGGCAGTAACTCTCCTCAGAGCTAGAACTGCTCCAGAGATGGGGCAATAAGGTTTTCAATGAGAGCAGCACAGCTCAGATCAACACAGCTGCTAAGATGCTTCATATTCTTGTCAGACAACTGTAGCTAAACACAATTTTATCCACCCTAAAAAACTGAAAGAGCTGCTCATCTTCCTGTCCGTAAACTGAGTGTCCATGTACTGCTTATGAAAGTAAGAGGAGGTTGCTTTGCATTACTTTTTAATTATTGAATCCAACAATGCCCTATGTTCTCAATAGCATTCATTGCCGTGCTACTTTGTGTGTGGTTTCATTCATATATATATATATATATATTGACATTTCCGTGAGCTTGTACTAGACTCATGGGTTTTGTTCCGAGCTCTGCCACTGACTCACTGATATGACTCCAGGCAAGGACCTTAATCTGTCTTGCTTTACCACACAGGGATGTTATGAAGCTTAATTTAAAAAAAAAAAAAAAAACTCTAAAGTGCATGGCGATCCACTGGTGAAAGGTGCTGTGGGAGGGTAAAATATTGTTAATTTATTGTTGACACAGCAGGTATGTTTCCCTCACTGATCACCCGTGTCATTTCTTTATTGTAGATTACACAAACAGAAGTCCAGCAAGGACAGCAGCAGTTCAGCCAGTTCACAGATGGACAGGTACTTATCTCAGAACTCGTGACGATTGACTGATCAGTAAGGAGCCAGTGTCCATGAAGTCAGAGCTAAGAAAGCTCTTGATCTTTTGTACTAGGTGTCTAACAAGAAGTGGGATAGTGAGATTAGAAAGTCACTACCACTCCCAAAATGGACCTAGCAACCAGGATTCATGAGAACTGTGACAAACTTGTAGTTCATTTGAAGTCCTTTTATTATCTTGCTATATTTGCTCCAAATTAACCCAGCTCCTTGAGAATATGGAATATGAACTATTTAACTTTTGCCTTATCAATCTCATCCCAGGTGCTACTAGAAATAAGATGTTGTGTCTTATTAAGATAGCATCCTAGGAAATGTTTAAACCAATAAACAAGGATACTTGGTGTTTAACCTCTCAGTGTGTCACTGGAAAGCGCTTTGAAGTAGAACAACTTGGAAGCGGTGTAGTCTCAGTTTGTCTGTGTGAAGGAAGTGTTTAATGATAGTGTAGCAAACTCTTTTGATTCATTTGTCGTAAATGCTGCACATGAGATAGATGGAATAATTTCTTTAAGTTCTTGGAATGGACACACCAGACTGGATCCAGTGAGGTGTAGATTTGCCATAAATAAACTTTGTAATACAATTTGTTGAAGATAGGGCTAATATGAAATGTAGCTTGATCAAACTTCAGAGTGTAGACTAATAAAAATCACTATTAAATTGATACTGAGTAATCTGGGAGTAAAAGTGTAAATAAGCAATTCAAGGTATAAACTAGATTGCAGGAAAGGCTCAGTAAATCAAACTGAGCCATAAGCTGGGAAAATGTGTTGGAGGACACTGTCTCTCTCTGATCAGACAAGCTGGGAAAGTAGTATCCAGTGTGAGAACAAAAATTAGTTTTGTCTGCTTGGAATATGTAATAAGATTTCAAGTCTAAGTGGTTGGGCAAGAACTGAATTGATCACACAGTGTGCCAAGTGAAGGTGATTAGAAGTAACCTGACAAACCAACTCTGGTACTTATAAAAGGTTAAATCATCAGTAGGAGCTTTTTCAGTCCTAATCTGTTCAGGGATCAAGCTCTTGGAACATCATACGTATAAAACAAAGTCTGTCAAGTTCCAACTGGGCATCAGAAATTCATAAAATTCCTTCATTAGACTGTCCCATTTTGGTATTTAAGGCCTAGAGTAATTCATGCTCAACTTTTTGAGCACATTTTACTTGCTTTGTGTGTTGATTTATACCATTGGTCAAATCTGAGGGCTACACAGGCTGCATGCTATGAATAGTTGAACATCTTGCTGACCCCTGATTACTGTTTTTTTTCATCCCCTTTCAACCTCTTCCAGCAACTTTATCAGATTCAGCAAGTGACCATGCCTGCAGGTCAGGACATCACCCAGCCCATGTTTATTCAGTCCACCAATCAGACTTCTGATGGACAAGCTTCTCAGGTGGCAGGGGACTGAATTAGCCCACTGTAGTGAGTATTCTGTCAGCATGGAAATTGACACACACCAGCTTGACTTTTGCCGTTACGACTGGCGCTGATGAAGACGTCTCTCTCTATCTGTACTTAATATGAAGCCTATGGTAGGCTATGATCTCTGGTGCACTATACACCGCCTCTGGTGGGTATGAGCGATCCAACAGAAACTGACAAGGATGCAATATTTTTTTTTTCCCAGAAATCAATATGTCAACATACTTAGCTGCTTATTCATCTCTATAAAACTGAAAATAATTAAACAGGATGAAATCGATAGCAGCTTATTAAATGATGTAGAACATTTTTCTTTGGTCAGATTTGTAAAAAGGTCCGCATCTTGTTTCCCATAACAGCTTTATTCCCAAGTTTCTGTTTGTATTCTTCTGTGAATAGAGCTAGACTAAGGTTTCTCAACTTGGTAGTTCAGTAGGGGTATGTGTGCGTGTGGGTGTGTGTGCGCGCACACCTGAGTGTATTGGGAGATTTTCCTCCCCACTCCACCCCACCCTCTGTTTTTGGTAAGCCTAGGCATTGGATATTTGCAGCTTCTGGGGGAATAAAACATTCCTTGTGTTACAATGAACATATTTTCTAAGGACAGTAGAGGCTCTAACTTGTCCCAGTCTATTCCAGAAACACTAAAGGAAATCGAGGGGGGGAGTTGTTAACCATTGCGTTAGTCTCAGTCAATGCATGTATTATAAGCTGCATGAAATGCAATAAATTTCTTTTTAGATAATCTACATGTGGTTTACTCGATGTCTGAGCATATGTATGAATACCTAAAGTAACCAGCACAAATCCAGCAAGGCGATAGCCTCCTACTGAAGCTGTTAAGGGCAGGTCCTGTAAAAATGTTACAGAATGCCATGAGAAATGAAACTGCAGAAAGGGGATTCAGTGGGCGGGGAGGGCTAGATGGGATCTTGCTTCCTGGAGGTGTGGTTCAAATGTGAGATATAACTGATATGACTCTACTCCTGTATCATGCCTTTCACATCAAAAGATCTCCATGCACTCCATAAATTACAATACAAACTATACACCGTGATCATATCATCCACCACTGAAAAGCAGCAGTTCCTGGGTAGAACACTGCTATTTAACTGTACATAGCAACACTGCATGACAGTTCAGTACGAGAGGTTAGGAATGCCCTTTGTCCAGTAGAAGCTATGAGGTGCGTGAGACTTAGGGAGATGGATATAATTGTCTGCATTTGAATTCAGGTAGAAGCTCCATTTTTATTAAATACAACCTTATGCTCAAATGCGGTCAGGACTTCTGTTTATATCTCGTCCAAAAGATGGACGCAATTTTGATTATCCTAACCAGGACCCTTGTTAGATGTTGACACATCTAACAGCATGATACAACTGACACACTCTGCTCAGGAAAGGCCTCAGGTTGGTGTGAGGTGCCTGAGCAGAGCTGTGTGAAGGAATCTCTCCCTTGAACTGTCTAGCTATAACTAATTGTTCAATTTCTTATTTTTAAGAGCATCAAATTCACTCAGTTCTTAAAATGAGAGAACTGTGGCTGAAACTGTACTCAGCAGGTAATCTGAGCAGTTTAGGTGATAGAACACTTCGGTTGTAATGGACTGTGGCCAATTATAATTCAATAACATCAGTGAGACCATCTGTTTCTTCCTCACAATCTCAAACTCAGCTGTGCAGCGAGCAGAGTTAGCATGTAGAACTTTTAGAGTAGGCATCTGCCTTCAGGCGTAGCCCTGGACGTATGGGAATTTCAGAGATAACTGCCTCCTAAGAAAGAAAATTCCAGTTGTTTCAAATGCTTGACTGCTACAAATTAATAGACCTGAAGACTGATCTGATCTGACATAGAGAGTCAGAGGAGATTTGGTGCATGTCCAAACCTTCTGGGCCTTATGAACCAGGACTTTCCTCTGATTAAGTTTAAATGTGTAGACAATTAAACATTTGGGGGCTTAAAATTGGTGCTTTTATTGTAACCTGTCACAGCTTTCTCAGCTGAAGCATGACTTGGACCAGTGTTCTTGATTGAAGAATCCAGGGTCAACTTTAGCTGTCTTAAAAATTTGCCTTTATTAGAAAAATGACCTGAAAATAGCTGGGAGTAAATAATTCCGCACATACCACTTGTTTGAGCTGAACAAATGCTTCATGTCCAAAGACTGGCCACTAGAGGGCACCACACAACTGTGCACATTTTGCATGGGTCCGTGTCCTGCTTAAGGAGATGTAGAAGAAGTGAAAGTTAACCTGGTACGTGTCTGTGGATGTACTGTGCTCTATATAATTACATAGATGAACTTCATTCAGCAAGTATGTGGATGGCAGTTCTGTCTGTACTCAACAGATGACACATCAGAGGGTTCCTCCTCCATTCTCCTTCACTGGCCAGGTGTGTTCTTCATCCAACAATCTTTGCACCAAGAAAGCTGCTGCAAATTGATAGCATCCTGGTTAACTTGGTGGCCATGAGCAACTGACCCAGGCAGCACAGCTGTTTCAGTCCTGACCATTGTAAGCCCAACTGAGCGTGAAAGTGAAGTGTTTGGGATGATGACAAAAAGAAGTTACTTGCTTCATAAGCAGCTCAGTTGGCAAAACAAAAGAGCAGAATTCAGTTTGCCAAGAAGCACAGCTGGAGAATTAGCATGTAATTAAAGATTTTGTAGCACAGCACTTCAGGTCAAACAACTTCTATAAGAGGAAATGGTGCCTCACTGAAGTGTCCCAGCACCTTGTAAAAGTTAAAAGCTGACTCAAAGGGTCTAGTTTACTGGATTTTTTCCAAAAGGCTTTTGTGAAGGCCTCTTAAAACCAATGAAGGACAAGAATGATTGGGGTAAATAGCACAGTCTGAGTCTGGATTAAAGAGGCTTAAATGATAGGGAACCAGCTTCTTGAAGTGGAGGGCCATGAATGCTGAGGTCCCCCATTGTAAATGCATTGGGGTTTTCAGAAGCACTCAGCCTTGTCCTAACTCTGTGCCTGTTGAAGTCAATGATCTGAGCTAGGTCAATGCTGAGTTCTACTGACTTGAGCAGTGGAGAGCCAGTTCTGAGGTTTAGCTGCAACACACGCCTCTCTTGAGCAGTACAAGCTTAAGAAGTTTGAGAGTCCAGGCAAAAAACATTGGCTGGGGGGCAGGGAGGATTAAGCACAATGACAAATAAAATTGAACTGGAAGAAACCAAAGGAAACGTATACAGTACCACCAAAAATAATCTCTGCTCTGTGAACTGCAGCATCCTCTGGGGAAAGAGGGAGGACTCCGCCAAGACAGCTTAGTGAAAATGTTTGTCCCATTCCACAGGAGCCGATATGAACTCCAGTGGAAGAAAAAATTGCTTTAGAAATTGCCCAATGTTAAGCCTTGCTGGGAACTTGTGCCTAAAAACCTCATCCTACCTGCAAAACTGCACCTCGAAAGAAGGGCAATTTTAAAGCAGCGACAAGGTGGGCTTTGGGTAAAGCCAGAGGTGGCAAAAGGTGAGGTTATCTAGCTGGAAAGGAGAGTTAGAGGAGACTTGAAAACAGCCAGCTTTCTTCATCCTTATGAGAAAACAAGGGCCTGCTCCCATAAATGGAAGGGGGGTATGTTTAGAGGCCAGTACCGGAAACACCCCTTTACTCAGCCCACGCGTGGAATTAGCTGCTTCAGGAGGTCATTAGGATGCAGCCTGCCTGGATTTCATCCAACACTGGGTAATTGTACAGCCCTTTTTGTAGCTCTGCAAAGCAAGACAATAAGCTTAATACAGGAATACCGGCATTAAATTCTCTGGCCTGAGACTAGATCAGTGGTTCTCAACCAGGGATACGCATACCCTTGGGGGTACGCAGAAGTCTTCCAGGGGATACTCAGCTCATCTAGATATTTGCCTAATTTTACAACAGGCTACATAAAAATCACTAGCGAAGTCGGTACAAATTACATTTCATACAATGACATCTCTATACTGTTCTATATATTATACACTGAAACTAACCACTGGACTAGATGATCTAATGGTCCCTTCTGGCCTTGGAAACTAAGAGAGGATGACTTTTTAAATGTTGCAGCAAGACCTACAGCGATGGCCGGGCTGGATCAGAGAGGAACATCTCCCTTGCACGCTAATGGCCGTGTCCGCAATGAAGAGATGTAGCTGCCTTTTTGCACCTGGCATTGTACGTTGCCAAGGCACTGGGTAACTTGATTAGCAGAACACACTGATCGGTTTCAAAATGGCACCACTCCATCCCTCCTGTTGAGGAGGGAGAAAAGAATGTGATCTCGGGGTTTGGCAGAAGATAACCAATGCTATTTCTGCCTCTCCTGCTAGGGAAAAGAAAGCACTTAGCATTTAGACTTCTGAGTCGGCCATAATTTCTGATTTAATCACTGGGGGGGGGATAAATGCTTTTACCTCTGATCTCACACACTCAGCTGAAAGATGACCATTAGCTGGGTTCTTTCTTTACAAGGAGTCTGTAGGATCAATTTAGGCTTTTCTTCCTCCTCGGGAGTGATTAGCTCAGCACAAGCCACACAGCGAGAGAACGTGCCACTGTCGCTTACACTTGGGAATCAGCATTCTCTTCTCGGTGGGCAGTTTGTTACGCCAAATGCCCTTGTTCTGAGGTTTGTAAGTCGTCAGCACAGGTTATGTGACCCCCCTCCATCCCCCCAAGCAAAGGTCTGGTACTAAGGTCACCCTCTGGGATAAGGACGATCACTGTGTGAGAACTGCTTCAACAGCCTGCAAAGAAATTGGAGATCTACAAAGAGCATAACTTACTGATGTGTAAGAAGTAAACTCTAATGATCCCATGGGATAAGGCCACATGCACTTGCTTGTTTCTGAGGCGGTATAAAGCACACGAGCAAAGCTGAGTAGGTTATTAGGGGATTGAGCTGTATAAAAACACATTGTGTGGTGTGTGTTGGAAAAAACCAGGCCCTGGTTCTGCTCCCCTGCACCTGTGAAAACACTATTGAATCAGACTGGTCACATTTCATAGGGGTGCAAAATGACTGACAGGCCCATTGTGTCACAGTTCACCGTTCGTATTGTAGTATTTGTTGTATGGCTGGACTGTGTGGGTCTAAAGCACATATATAGAGTTAAAAGGGCAGGCACGGCTCTTGTACCCCCACCTAGCTCTATTGAAAGTCAGGGTGGGAGGAGGAGAGAGTTAGTTACCAAAAGGACCATTAGATCATCTAGTCTGATGCTGCATAATGCAGGCTGTTAAATTTCACCCCTGTGCTGAGCCCGGTAACTTGTATTTGACAAAAGCTGCTCCCAAAAAGGCAGACAAGATGCCAAGAGCTGACAAGTCCCCTCTTCCTTTGATCGTTTGTTCCCGTGGCTGCTCCCTCGTACGATTGTAAAAAATTGTGCCAATTTCTCATTTGAATGTGGCTAGTGTCTGCGGCAGAAGTGCACCTGAGAACAGAACTTGCCCCTTGCATTGATCCCACCTTAAGGCCTGCCCGGGAATTCTGACCCTGTGTTCCAGAAAACGTTGGGCAATCATTCCCATGGTCTTCCCCATCTTGTGGCTCAAAAGGTCCAGATCCTCAGCTGCTGTCTGTCAGCAGATCGATGCTGATTTACGTCAGCTGGCTCAAAAGATTTCCCAGACTGCTGTTTGCAAACTCGCTTCCCGGAGGAACCCACGCAGGTCGGACAGCAGGGCTTTTTTTCTTCATAAAAGAAGGCCCTCTTGAATGTTTACATTCGGTGTTTTAAATTTTTAAAACATTTGTAGAGGATATGATGATGAATCAGAACAATATTTCCACTGGGCTAGTTTCACAAGCTGTAACCCTCATCCCCACAGCTGAGGGTACTGAAGATGAACGAAGGTATTGCTGTTTGGCTGAACTTGTCTGAGTGACGGTATTTTGTGTCCTGAAGTAACCCCGAGAGCCTCCCTCTTGAACTGGGAGAAAAAAACGAGAGCCATCCTAGAGTGAAAAACTCTGGAGTGATGCACCCCAGGGTCTCAGGCATTGGGATATTATGGGTGAAATAATTAGTCTGATACGTTCTGTTGAGCCTTTCCTGCCAAAGCTCTGCACAGACCCTCATTGAACCTGGCAGGGTGTCAGGTGGTGATGGGGATTGCTAAGAGCCTTTTGCAGGATCATCACCACTGAAATGCAGCTGTCTCTGGGGTGGAGGACAGCAGGCAACACGCACAACAGAAGAGTGAATGGTGGTAACTGCGCTGGGACAAACCATTAGGTTTTTATAAAAGTGCCATGGGATCTTAGCATTCACTTAACACCAATAGTCAGTATATATTTAAGCCCTTGTCTGAAAGGTGCCCATGTGCTAAATTGCCCAGGACTTGGTGTAGCTGGCTGAGAGGGATGAAATGCTTGAATTGAGATTGCCAGGATTTGAACCTGTGTCACCACAAATATCTCAGCCCACCTCTGACTGGTTCAACTCGTGCATACTTTGATGCCTGTTTCATTTCACCACTGCAGGCATATCTGAAGCACTCAGCAATGTGGTGTGGAGGCGCCTGGCATGTTACAAAAGAAGCCCAGGCTGTTCTTGGGCAACAGAAACCTCTGGGGGTGTCTTGGGAGGATGACTCCTTTTACAGCACTTGGTGTGGTGACTGGGGGCAAGATGCCAGTCCAGCCTTTGGTCAGGAACAGCTGAGTCTAACGGACTTCTCACAGCTGTCCTTCCGCTTAACTCTCTGTAAGAAACAAGTGAGCTGCACCAAAACCACAGTGGGGAAGGCACTTTGCTAATGTGCCTAGAATGCAAACAGGTGGCTGGTTTGTTTTGCACGTTGCTTATCGGAGAGTCTGCAGAGGGACATAAGAAAATCCATCCGACAAGCAACACTACTACTTCCACCTTCCTTCAATCAAGGAACGAGCCCTCAATATCTCAGCCAAAGCCCCAGAGATGCAAGCATACCCGGGCTCTTATTAACGTCTTTGTTATTCTAGTGGGTCCCCATCACCCTCCCAGCCTGGGTGAATTCTGCCCTGGATATGGACTCCCTGGAGCTGGGGAGAGGGGAAAATGACCATGTTCATAGATTTCAAGGCCAGAAGGGATCATCTACTCTGACCTCCTGGATAACCCAAGCTAGAGAACTTCCCCCACAATAACTCCTAGAGCTGATCTGTTAGAAAAATGTCCAGTCTTGATTTAAAAATCATCAGCCCCGGAGAATCCACCACGATCCTTGGGAACTTCGCTAGATCTGGTGAAAAAATGGTCAAGAAACTTCATGGGAAACTTTCAAATTGTCTTTGGCAGGTTTCAAAATGAAATGATTTTCTCATTATTTAGAAATTGTTGCCAAAGCAAATGAACATGTTCCAAGGGGGAAGGTTCTGCATTTCACTCCTTCCTCCCCCCCCCTCGCCTTTTAGAGCTGCTCAAAAATGGGAAAACTTTTGAAAAAAAAATTGTGAATTTTTTCCATCCAAATTTTTTGACATTTTCAATGTATTCAACTCCCCACCACACCCCCCATTTTGTCCCTAGAAAATTGGAGGAAGGGGGGAGGAGATGAAAATGTGTCAATTTCAGGTTTAATTGGAAAAAAATGGAAAACAAAAAATTAGCCTTCATTTTTAAGAAAAAAGACCATTTGGGAGACTTTTCTTCAAAATATTTTGTTTCCGTTTTCTAATGTATATTATCCCTCGGGGTGTCAGCAGCTGATTCTTTTAATTGCAGTTGTAAAACACAAGGGAAGTAACCTACTGCCCCTTGGGGAATTACATGACAATGCAGCAGGGGCAGCAAATTTGGAAATCTTGACTTCCCCTTCCTCTGATTTCAGGCTGTTGCAGTAGCAGGTGCTCCATGCTCAGAGCCGCAGCTGTGTAGCATTGCACCTAAGAGCTTTCACACCAGTCCAGCCCCAGCACAGGGAGGGACATCCAGCAGTCACCCCTTGAGTTGCAAGGCCTGTGATCTTCCCTGGGGCTTGGGAGGCAAGCTCTGAAAAGCAGGCAGGTGGAGGAGCACTGACGCCCAGGGTGGGGGGCTTGCCCTTCTCATCATGTGGGGAGGAGAGAAGGAAAAAACTTCAGTGGGGAGAGAGGCAAATGGCTGCTTCTAGGAGCAGCTCTGCCATGCCGGGCCTCTAATCTGCAGGAGGCAGGGCTCCTCGTGAGCGGGTTGGGTGGTCCCTTGTTCCAGCTACAGTAAGGGAGGTCAGCATCAGCGCTTGCCCTAACAGGTGCTTCTGCCTGTGGCGAACTGGGCCAAGGACCTCAGCCAAACCAAACCTATGGTTGAGCCAATATCCTCCTCCCACCCCATCTCTCCCGCCCCTCCATGCCACCCTGCCCAACCTCCATCCACTGTCAGACTCCATCCCCATGGCAGCCTGCAGCCTGCCCCACACAACCAACCCCCTCCCCTCCTGCTTTGGACTGAATGACACTGGGGCAGTGGCTGCTACTCAGAGCTGGGCGCCAGGCCGTAAAGCGACTGGCTCTGCTCATCTGCGCTCAGGGCTCAGACCGCAGTTTGTGGGTTCTAAGCAGACATCTGGCAAAGACGTTAAGAGGAGGCTTTTTGCTCCCCTGGGCCCTGCCGTGCTGTCACCATGTCCATCCCGCCACATGGTTTGTCTCGTCCCCTTCCTCCCAGGTGCCATTTCAGCAGCATAACCCAAAACTTTGCTCTGCTGCAGGCCATTGCACGTGAAATGGCATCTCACAGGTGCATATGGCCTGCTGGGAGCTTGGCTGGGCTGTATTGATTAGAAAAGGGGAGAGGAGAAAAGCCGCTCCGCTCTGACAAAGGCCCAAGCTCCCGTCCTTTGTGCTGACTGCTACCCTGTGATATGGTAACATGCTGGTACCTGAGCCTCACCCAGGCCAGGGGAAAGGAAAGCACTGAGCATGGGGATCCTATCGCAAGGGGTGGGGCGGGAGTGTCTATTTCCAGCTCTGCCACAGACTCGCTGTGGGACCTTGGGTAAGTCACTGCACTGCTGTCTCTGCCTCCATCTCCTCACCTGTCCAGGGGGATGTCGCCACTAGGGTGACCAGATGTCCCGATAGTTAGGTGTTTGTCCCCCTGACCAATCTTTGGTCCAGACGCAATTTGTCCCTATATTTCGTTCCGCTGGCAGCACTCCCCCTTTTTTTTTTTGTTTGGTCTGCCGGCAGCTCCCCCGCCCCCCATGGCCCGATATTTTCTCCCTCTCATCCGGTCACCCTAGTCACCACTGGGCAGTGCTGAGAGAGCCATTGCTGCAAAGAAACCACCTGTGAAATGCACAATGGGAGTTTGACATAGGCACCGACTTTTACTTTTCCCTGGAGGTGCTTCACCCCTGCTCTGCCCCAAGGCCTCACCTCCACTCCACCCCTTCTCCTGAGGCCCCGCCCTCACCCCATCTCTTCCCACCCTCGCTCTGCCCCCTCCCCGTGGCCCCCACTGCTTGCTGCTCTCCACCCTCCCCCAAGCTGTAAAACACCTGTTTGGCCTCGTCCTTGATCAGCTGTTTGGTAGTGCCTCAGATTAGCTAACTGGCACACCACCAAACAGGAGGCACTGCGGACTGGTGGGTGCTGAACACTCTTTTTTTTTTTGTGGGGGAGGGGTGCTTCAGCCACAGAGCACCCAGGGAGTTGGGGCCTATGATTCATGGCAACTTTGGAACTTTCCAAAAGTCTGAGCTTGCTGTGAAAACACACAGGCGGGGAAGGTCTGCTGGCCACATGGGAGCTGGGAATGACTGTGCCTGACAGTGCTTCCCTGGGGTCTCAGAACAGGTCTGTGTGAACATGAGTGTGAGCCAGATCCGTGCGACAGCTTAGAGCTGGTACGAAAAGGGCAAGGGAGGTGTCTGTGGAGAATGTCAACATTTCATCAGAAGCCAAATCCTTTTGGCCAGAAACTGCGGAGGGGGAAAAGAATCCGCAAACCAACTTCTGAGGAAAGTTAGCAGCTTTCTGCAGAAATTCTCGTTTAGTCAAACACACCATTTTCCATGGAAAAAAGTGTTGACAGGCCATTTTACAGATCCCTCCCAGCTTTGGGGTGCATGGGGCTTCCCCCCTCCCCGGACAAACCCTGGGTCTGATTACTTTTTTTTTTAAGGTCTGGTTGGAAAACAAGAATTCCATGGTGTGAAAAATGTCAAGAGTTTGGCTTTTGGTTTTCATTCTGCATCAGACCAGAACCGACTACGCGATAACCGGTTCTTGGTTTGTGACGGAGCTTTGTAACTGTGCCATTGTGGAAGCTGATGACAAAGACTTATGCCCCTGCTTCTTGTGAAGCACTGTGCAGCCCCAGCAAACCCCCCGGCACAGAGCACAGAGGGCTTTGGTCCTGCTTGTAAGCTTAAAGTTAAACTCGTGCACAAGTCTTTGCAGGCTTGGGGCCTTGGGTTGGCACCATTTCAAACCTAGGGCCCCTTTCTGCTGGGCACAGGGCCTGAAAAATAAGATGCAGGGGTGAGTGCAGCAAACAAGCTGGAGGTGAGAATATCAGGCCTGGCTGCCATTCGGTACTAGGTACTAACAACCTTTCTGCATCTCTAGGCAGCCCTGGCCAAGCCCTCCCAGGAGAGAGGAGGGTGGAGGTCAGGGCATGTTCCTGAGGGAGAAAAGCTCAAGAAAAAACCCTGCTGACCCACTGCGGTGTCTGAACTCAAACTCCTGGTTTCAGCTGAGCTGCACTAGGCAGTCTGCCCTCTTCATGGAGTGAGGGGAGGACATTGCCCCCCAGGGCTGCCTGGCAGCAAGCAAATGCTATTGCGCTGGCTGGAGGCCTCAGAGAGCGAGACATGAATGATCAATGGGCTAGAGGCTCAGGGCCAGATTCTGAGCTTGGTTATGCCAGTGTAAACCTATTGCCTTCGACTAATCCAGATTTACACCGGTGTTCCCGAGATCCCTCTGTCCTTTGCCGCACCGGGCCTAGTTGTGCTTGTGCTCTGCATGCGTATGTCTGGGTGTGCACCTGCCAATCCCTCCTTGATGCCCTTTGTACTTGGAAACATTTTACTCCTCAGTGCTGACCAGGCGCTAAATTCAGCTTTCCCCGTATCCCGCCTCTGCCCCTTCTTAAAGAGAAGCCAAGAGCATCACCTGATTTCCCCCAAATCCCTGTGAACCTAATGGTTGTTATACCCCTCTCTATTGTGTTTCAGGCACTGTGGCCTTCAGAATAGGGCAACCGGGATTTGGAAGATCTGGATTCTATTCCCAGCTCTGCCACGGGCCTGGGGCAAGTCACTTGTCTGCTCTGTCTCAGTTTCCCCTTTGGTAGAATGGGGGTAATAGTTCTCTGCCTTTTGGATCAATGGTTTGGAGTAATAATAACAAACACCAAAGACATGGTTTCCATCAGCAGCACCCTGGCTGCAGCTGCCTCTGCCCTCCCAGCCTCGGGCCCCTAGCAGACAGAGTCACCCACAGGTCAAATGCGGCGACTTTTTTGATGGGGTGCAAGAACCGGAGGCAGGTGGAACCCTTTGAACTAACTTCCACATGCGACGTGAGCAGGACGGGCCCAGGGCCATGCAGGTGACAAGCTGCAGTGTCAGCTTGCCACTCTAGCTAGACTCACTGCCCAGGGCTTTCTGAAACCCCAGGTCCGTTTGGATTTTCCCTTTGATCTAACCACACTCTCAGCTTGGTACCAGGATCCTGAGCACCGGGCTGGCATTCTGCACCCTCTGCACAAAGCCAGAGCTCCTGTGAGCTTCTCCTTCCCCCTCTCCCGCCCCCCCTAGCTCAGGGCTGGAACATAGCTCCTGTCCCCTATTAGATTTGGCAAGAACTCACCCCAGAGTCACCCTGCGGCTCCTTTCTGCCTTCTACTCCCACCCCCACCCCAGCCCAGCAGCTTTGCTACCACATACAGAATCTGAAAAAACTTACTGGAAATCCTGTACATGCAAATTCTGTCCTCTCCGCGGTGCCAGGAATTTATGCTGCACTCCCAAGAGGCAAATGGGCTCGAAGCACGCAGACCTCCCCACACTTAATCTACCAGGCCTTGGAGTCCCTCTTTAAAGTTTCATCATGGGGAGGGGAGTTGGGGGAGAGAGAAAAGGGGGTGCAGCCAGACAGGGCTGGGGGAGAGATGGTGGTGAAATAGACGATGGCGTGGACTGGCTTCCCGAAACCTTTGACAGTTCTGATGGATAGGTCAGTGCGATATTGATTGCAACTTCTGGCTCTTTCTCAAAGATGCAACCAACAAACCCTTTGCTCTAGAATCCATGAGGAGTTTCCACGTTCTGCTGAGGGCAACACGCCGAGCTCTAAAAGCCAAGGCAAAGACACGGATGTTTGGAGAGAGCCAGCCCTTCTTCAAGCAATGCCAGCTCACGGTTTTACCAGTCCAGGCCCTCAGAGAGGTGCGTCTCCACAGTGATTTCACACACACACACACTGACCAGGAAAACACCTGCAAGAGCAGCGCATCTCCATTAGTTAAGTAACCTGGGTAAACAAACATACGATTGATTTCCAGAGAAAAGAACCCCAAGGAGAGAGCTAAGATTGAAAATATACCTTAAATAGATGCTGCCAGGGGAGTTTAAACCCCAGATGTATGTTTGATAAATAAGACTTTAAATAGCCCAGGATCAATAGCAATTTACTCAAAATAGAACTGGGCCTGGCTTGGGCTCTCTCACACCCTTTGTGATGTCTGCAACCCAACTACTGCAGCCTGATGCTCCTGCCTGGAGCCAGCCAGGGGGACTTGAGCTGAAACTGAAGTGAAATTGACTAGTTGATTCTTCTTTCAGGGCTCCTTAAACAAAGGGTGAGAAGTAGATTAATTTTTAAAAAATTATTTCCCTTTTAATCGTCTCAGTTTTGGTTAACACATGGAAAGAGATTTGGGGCCTGATTTTTAGAGGCGAGATCAGAAGAGGCAAGAGCCTGAAAGTGGAGCGATGGGGTTGGGAAGGTCCTTTTAGTTAGATTGTTAGAAGCCCCTATTTATGTATGTATGTTGTGAGCAGTTTGGAGAAATGAGGCCTTTATTAACAATCCTCCCTGCCGGTGTTTCTCTGGGAAAACCAGGCTGGCCACTCCTGATCTAGATCTCAGGGGTAAAAACAAGAAGAATAAACAAACAAAACCCAACCCTCCAAGCCTTATTTTTACATTATAAAGATAACACCTGTCACAGAGTGTGGGGAGTCCAGTCCTGCACCCCTCTTCCTGGGACCCACAGTGACTCTTAGCCAGCCAGTAAAACAGAAGGTTTATTGGACAACAGGAACACAGGTTACAGCAGAGCTTGCAGGCACAGTCAGGACCCCTCCACCGAGTCCTTCTGGGCTTTCAGGGTGCTTGGATCCTAGCTAGGATACCCTGAATTCCGCCCACACAGCCCCAAGCCCAAACTCAAACTGCTTCCCTCCTGCCACTCCCTTCCTTTGTCCCCTTCCCGGGCAAAGGTGTTGACCTTTCCCCTCCCTTACCTAGCTCAGGTTACAGGCCCTGGCATCGTCCATCCCCTAAAGTCCTCCCCTGCTCTCCCACTCCCCACACAGACAGTCCCTACTGCATCACATCTCTCCCCCCTTCGAGACTGAACTGAGCGGGGTCACTCTACCCAGTGACCTGGGGAAGTTCAGGGTCCCCTCTCCGGGACAACGCATCCGCTGTCAGGTTGGCACTTCCCTTCACATGGACCACGTCCATGTCATAGTCCTGCAGGAGCAGGCTCCACCTCAGGAGCTTGGCGTTGGCTCCTTTCATCTGGTGCAGCCAGGTCAGGGGAGAGTGGTCGGTGTACACGGTGAAGTGTCGCCCAAAGAGATATGGCTCTAGCTTCTTAAGGGCCCACACCATGGCCAGGCATTCCTTCTCGATGGCCGCGTAGCTTTGTTCCCGGGGTAGCAGCTTCTTACTCAGATACACGATGGAGTGTCTCTCCCCCTTTTCATCCTCCTGCATTAACACCGCCCCCAGTCCCGTGTCTGAGGCATCGGTGAACACCATAAAGGGTTTGTCAAAATCTGGGTTTGCCAGAACTGGGCCACTAACCAGAGCCTCCTTCAGCGCCCGGAAAGCCTCCTGGCACTGCTCAGTCCAGATCACCTTGTCTGGCTTCCCCTTTTTGCATAGTTCAGTGATGGGGCCGGCTATGGCACTAAAGTGGGGCACGAACCTTCAATAGTACCCCGCCATCCCAATAAAGGCCTGGACCTGCTTTTTGGTTTGGGGAGCAGGCCAGTCTCTGATCACCTCCACCTTGGCTGGTTCCGGCTTCAGGCAGCCGCTCCCCACCCGATGGCCCAGGTAAGATACTTCAGCCATCCCCACCTTGCACTTCTCAGCCTTTACTGTTAACTCAGCCTTTCGGAGTCGGTCCAGGACTTGTTTAACCTGGGACATGTGGTCCTCCCAGGTCTGGCTGAAGACGCAGATGTCGTCAATATACGCCACGGCAAAACTCTCCATCCCCCTCAGTAGCTGATCCACCAGGCGCTGGAAGGTGGCTGGCGCTCCCTTGAGGCCGAAGGGCAGGGTCAGAAACTCGTAGAGCCCCAGAGGGGTGATAAAGGCCGATTTCAGCCTGGCATCTGCGTCCAGCGGCACTTGCCAGTAGCCTTTGGTAAGATCCATAGTGGTGAGGTACCGAGCACCTCCCAGCTTGTCTAGGAGCTCGTCAGGCCTGGGCATAGGGTAGACATCAGATACGGTGATGGCATTGAGCTTTCGATAGTCCACACAGAACCGGATTGACCCATCCTTCTTGGGGACCAGCACCACTGGTGAGGCCCAAGGGCTGGAAGACGGCTGGATCACCCCCAAAGCCAGCATGTCCCTGACCTCTCTTTCAAGATCCTGGGCAGTTTTACCAGTGACCCGAAAAGGGGAGCATCTTGTAGGGGGATGTGACCCGGTCTCCACCCGGTGGACAGTCAAATTAGTGCGTCCAGGCTGGTTCATAAATGTTTTTAGCATCATCTTCAGCGTCTCGTTGAACCTTTCTACCAGCCCGTTGGACTGGGGGTGATACGCTGAGGCCCAGTTGTGCTGGACCCCACATTTCTGCCATAAGGACCGGAGCAGGGCCGACATGAAGTTGGACCCCTGGTCTGTTAAGACCTCCTTGGGGAACCCCACCCGGCTGAAAATTGTCAGTAGCGCATCTGCCACTGTGTCTGCTTCGATAGAGGACAAGGCCACTGCCTCGGGGTAGCGAGTGGCAAAATCCACCACCACCAGGATGTATTTCTTCCCCGACCAGGTCGTCTTGCTGAGGGGTCCCACTACGTCCATGGCCACCTTCTGGAAAGGTTCTTCTATGATGGTTAAAGGCCTCAAAGCCGCTTTCCCCTTGTTGCGGGCCTTCCCCACCCTCTGGCAGGGGTCACAGGATTGGCAGTACTGTCGGACATGGGTAAAGACCCCAGGCCAGTAAAAGTTCTGTGGCAGCCTCTGCCTGGTGCGCCGGATTCCCTGGTGCCCTGCGAGAGGGATGTCATGGGCCAGGTACAGCAGCTTGTGACGAAACTTCTGGGGAACCACCAGCTGCCTCCTGATCCCCCATGACTCTACTTCCCCTGGGGGAGCCCATTCTCGGTACAGGAACCCCTTCTCCCACAGGAACCTCTCCTTGCAACCTCTCCTCATGGTCTGTACTGCACTAAGGTCAGCCCGGTCCCTGTGCTTCCGCAAGGAGGGATCTTTCTGCAACTCGGCCTGGAACTCAGCAGCTGGGACAGGAATGGGGACCGGCTCTCTCCTGCTGGCTGGGTCTGAGGCCGCAGCCTCTCTGCACCGTGCCCCTGGGCGTTCCCCGCTCCCAGGGTTAGGGTCCTGCACCTCAGGTCGAGTACCTTCCCCGTTGTCGGGGTGCAGTGCCCTTTGCCGACTCTGACTACGAGTCACGACCAGGGCACTCTGGGTGTTACTAGGCCAGTCCTCGAGGTCCCCTCCCATTAACACGTCAGTGGGCAAATATCGGTGTACCCCCACATCCTTGGGGCCCTCCTTGGCCCCCCATTTCAGGTGTACCCTTGCCACGGGCACCTTGAATGGGGTCCCGCCCACACCCATCAGGGTCAGGTAGGTTTTGGGCACCATCCGATCTGAGGCCACCACCTCGAGTCGGGCCAGCGTCACCTCTGCGCCCGTGTCCCAGTACCCAGTGACCTTCCTCCCATCTACCTCCAGGGAAACAATGCACTCTTTCCGGAGGGGCAGCCCTCCGCCCACCCGGTAAACCAAAAACCCGGAGCCTGGAGCATCCACAGGTGGTATGTTGCCAGCCCCCCTTTCCTGGGAATGTAGCCCCTCCTCCGATTGGGTTTTTACCCAGTCCACCCTCTGCGGGTTGGGTCTGCTTGGTCTGTCCCTGAGCTTGGGGCACTGGGCCCGTATGTGGCCTCGTTGGCCACAGCGATAGCAGCCCATGTCTCGTGGGTCCCTTTGAGTGGGTCGGAGGGACCTGCCGCTGGATGTTCCCCTTTTGGGAGGGTTCTCCATAGGCCCCCTTTGGGAGGTCCCATGATGACTCTCTCTCTGCGTTGAGGCAGGCCTGCTCCTTCGAGACTCCTCCCTGCCATCCCCTGCCCGACTGTCCACAAATTGGTCAGCCAGCTGGCCTGCGTGCTGTGGGTTCTCCGGCTTCTGGTCCATCAACCACAGCCTCAAGTCGGACGGGCACTGCTCGTACAGGTGCTCCAGTATGAATAGGTCAAGCAGGTCCTCTTTAGTTTGGGCCCCAGCTGTCCACTTGTGGGCATACCCCTGCGCCCGGTTGACCAGTTGTAGGTATGTGACCTCACGGGTTTTACGCTGGCTCTGGAACTTTTTCCGGTACATCTCAGGAATCAGCCCAAACTCGCGGAGCAGGGCCTGTTTGAACAGTTTGTAGTCCCCTGCCTCCGCCCCTTTCAGTCGGCTGTACACCTCCACGGCTGTGGAGTCCAGTAAGGGGGTGAGAACTGCGATCCTGTCTGCAGGGTCAACCCTGTGCAGCTCGCAGGCATTCTCAAAGGCCGTCAGGAAGGTATCTATGTCCTCCCACTCCTTACGCCGGGGCAGCAAGTGCTTATCAAAGCTCTTTGTAGGCTTGGGTCCCCCCTCACTCACCGCAGCCGGGGCCCCACTACTCGTCAGCTGGGCCAGGTCCAGCTCATGTTTACGCTGTTTCTCCTTCTCCTCTCGCTCATGTTTACGCTGGTTCTCCTCATGTTTACGCTGGTTCGCCTTCTCCTCCAGCTCTTGCCTCTTTAACTCGAGCTCCTCCCGTCTCAGCTCCCTTTCATATTCCAGCCGCATCCGCTCCACGGATGCCAAGCGTCGCCGGGAGGATCCCCTGCTGGGGGGTGAGCGTCGCCGGGAGGATCCCCTGCTGGGGGGTGAGCGTCGCCGGGAGGATCCCCTGCTGGGGGGTGAGCTTCGCCGGGCGGATCCCCTGCTGGGGGGTGAGCGTCGCCGGGAGGATCCCCTGCTGGGGGGTGAGCTTCGCCGGGAGGCTCCCCTGCTGGCCGGGGGTGTCACGGTGCCCTCGGTATACACTGGGCTCCTCCCCGCCCTTCCCCTAGGCCTAGGAAGGGGGGGTCTCGGGAAGCCCTCGTCCGCCGGCTGACCACTCCCAGCGGGGACAGACCCTGGAGCCTGCGCTGCATCTGCCCGGCTGCTTCCCTCAGAGACAGGGCTCCGTTCATTCATGCGGTCTCCTTGCTCCAGCTGGGCAATCAGCTGGTCCTTGGTGAGCCTCCCTGGGCGCAGCCCCCTCTGCTTGCACAGCTCCAGCAGCTCGTACTTGCGCCGCTTGGCATACATCTTCCTGCTGGCCACTCACAGGCTGGGGTGCTCGCCGCTCCCCACGGTTTCCAGGGGGACCCCTAGTGCACCAGCCCTTCTTGAGGTCACCATCTCTCTGCCAGGGTCGAGCTGCAGACTCCTCCACCCCTGGGACCGCTCGCTGCAATCCCCCGGGGGACCCTGTTACTGCAAAGTCCTTCTCACTGGGCACACACTCCCCAGGGGTTAACCACCCCTTCGTTTTACTGCTCCCCAGTCACTTACTGCAGGAAGCGCCGTCCACGGGGTGCAGTATCTCCTGCCGCTGCCACCAGTTGTCACGGAGTGTGGGGGAATCCGGCCCTGCACCCCTCTTCCTGGGACCCACAGTGACTCTCAGCCAGCCAGTACAACAGAAGGTTTATTGGACAGCAGGAACACAGGTTACAGCAGAGCTTGCAGGCACAGTCAGGACCCCTCCACCGAGTCCTTCTGGGCTTTCCGGGTGCTTGGATCCTAGCTAGGATACCCTGAATTCCGCCCACACAGCCCCAAGCCCAAACTCAAACTGCTTCCCTCCTGCCACTCCCTTCCTTTGTCCCCTTCCCGGGCAAAGGTGTTGACCTTTCCCCTCCCTTACCTAGCTCAGGTTACAGGCCCTGGCATCGTCCATCCCCTAAAGTCCTCCCCTGCTCTCCCACTCCCCACACAGACAGTCCCTACTGCATCACAACACCCAACTCGATTAAAAGTCCTTTGCAGGTCACCTTTAACTCTACCTCCACAACCCCTCATCCCTCCTGCAATCTGCTTTCATCATTTGCCACAGGAAACATAAATCTGCCTCTACTGAGTGCACTGAATGAACTGTTTTGAGGGTAGGCTGTTGTCAAATATCCCCCCCCTCCACACACACACATAGTATATTGGGCACAGGGTCAGTCACTGCCACATAGGAAGAGCATTTCACTGGTGGATCTTTGTATTCCTAGGACACAAGCCTCCGAAGTTCGAGCTAGCTGTACCCCTCGGAGTGCTGAAGCAGATCTGTCCCATTTTATACCGATGATGAATAGCAACGTACTTTATCTTCCAGAGCGTCCTCCGCCCATATGCCTTACAGCAGGCAAGGAATTCCAGAATTATGTCATAGCTGCAGCATTCATATAAAGAGACAACAGCCATCAGGAATTCCACAGTTACATCCTCCTGGGGCAAGGTGGCTAAGTCACAGAGCAGCAGCTGGAGAGAAGACTTAGATTGTTGGGGGAAGATCTGCAGAGACTGAACCAGTTCCTGGGGAATAACAGCCAGCTGCTAAGAGGAAAGTGTCTTCTTACTGGCACATCGTCATGCCCGGTGGTGTTTGCATGACAATTTCCAGTGTATCTGTGGGAGATGACTGAACCAGGTGGGACAGACAAAATGTCTGGATAATAGGGGCTTAGAGGGTGACTCCGCTCTGCCCTTTAATTACCCATCCACCCTTCATGCCCCCATTCTTCTTGGCAACTTTAGTCTTTGTATGACTCATGTCATGTTGTGATGATGAAATCTGCCCCTAGAAAAATCGCTATCTTTTACCCTTTAACCCCAAAGACTCCTTTTCCAGCTCCTGTTCCACAGTGCTGCCACCTAGTCAGCTATCCTATGAGGAGTAACTGGCTCGAGGGTGGAGGGGAGCAGCATCACCACGGAACAGGGGCTGAGGGTGATAGAGGATCACAAATTGAATAGGAGTCAACCATGGGATGCAGTTGCAAAAAAGGCTAATATCATTCTGGGGTGTGGTGTAGGTAAGAAGTGGATAGCAATTGTCCCACTCTGCTCACCCCTGATGAGGTCTCAGCTGGAGTCCCGTATCCCATTCTGGGGGCCACACTTTAGGAAACCTGGGTAAATTGGAGAGAGTCCAGAGCAGAGCAACAAAAATGCTAAAAGCTTTAGAAAATCGGACCAACGAGGAAAGGTTAAAAACACTGGGCACATTTAACCTTGAGAAAAGAAGACCGAGGGGAGTCCTGATAAGTCTTCCAAATATGTGAAGGGCTGTTGTAAAGAGGACTATGATCAATTGTTCTCCGTGTCCCCTGAAAGTAGGACAAGAAGTAATTGGCTTTATCTTCAGCAAGGAAGTTTTACGTTAAATAGTGGGAAAAAACTTTCTAACTCTAAGCTCTGGGACAGGCTTCCAAGGGAGGTTGTGGAATCTCCATCATTGGAGGATTTTTAAGTACAGGCTGGACAAACCCCTGTCAGGGCTGTCTAGGTTTACTTGGTCCTGCCTCAGTGCTGGCGGCTGGACTTGGTGATCTCTTCAGGTCCCTTCCAGATTTCTATGAGTCTCTGAATACACGAGGAGACTGGCTGGTTGCCCTTGAATTCTCCAGCCTGCAGTAACTCTGCACTGGGATTCACCTACCCAGCTGTTAAATTTAACCTGGCCCATTGATTGCTCCCTAAGCCTGAGGAAGTGAGACCCAAATCCACAAAGGTTATTAAGCTCCTTCCTTCCATTAATAGCAATGTAAGTTAGGAGCCTAAATACCTTCCTAGATCTGGGTTTCATCCCCTCTCCTGCCTTTCCTGGATGGGAAGAGATTCATTCTGCTTCGCTCTCCATGTTGCAGCTTTCCCAAGTGTGCAAGCAGCTTGGGCGTGGGGGCAAATCCTTTGTGGGGGAAAGTATTAAGTGGCAAATGTATTATCTAGTCATTTATTTATTGCACGGGTTTCCAAAGCACCCAGCACATGCGGCGATGCTCCCTGGGGCCAGGCGCTTGGGCCAGGATCCTCAACCACCCTGATAAATAATTCACTAATCTAAGCCTTTAATTTTCACTCACGCTACTTCTCTTTCAGCACCGTGGGCCCTGGGGTGCACTTGGGGGAAACTGGCTTTGAAAATAAAACCAGCTTCTTTAAACCCTTGGAGAGGAAATGCAGCTGGGGCAGGGGAGAGGAGCTAGGCCTGTGGCACATGCTGCTGACCCTCCCCCCCACATCACGTAGGGTAAATGGTTTAATCACCCTGTGCCTCAGTTTCCCCTTCTAAATCAGCAATCGTACCTGCCTCTCAGCGTCAGGGGCTGTGAGGCTTAAGTTAAACATTCACAGATGGCTGACGGCTGTGGCCAGTGGCAGATGATGCATTCCTCACAGCCTGGTGAACCTTCAGGGGTCTCTCTCTGGGATTCAGATTAGAACAGGCTGCCCGAAAGGCAAAGTGAAACTTGGTTGAAAGCGCCAAGTTATATGTAAGTTACCCCATAGTCCAGTGTGCGTATGTCCTCCGCTGGACCTCATGCAGAGGATGGAGTCTGTTCCAACTCCTGGCCATAGGCAGGGCAGGCTCTAGGGGTTTTGCCACCCCAAGCAGCCAAAAAAAAAAAAAAAGCCTTGATCGCGATCTGCGGCAATTCAGCGGGAGGTCCTTCACTCCGAGCGGGAGTGAGGGACCCTCCGCCGAATTGCTGCTGAATACCTGAAGGTGCCGCCCCGCTCCGGAATTGCCGCCCCAAGCACCTGCTTGATAAGCTAGTGCCTGGAGCCGGCCCTGGCCATAGGACACAATCCTTTAGCTCTAGTGGAGAGGCTGATGCTTTTAGGTCCAGAGGTCCCCAGTGTTGGCCAGGATTGACCGTGTTTATACGTGTTTCTAAGCCTTGCATGGCTCTGATGTGGGTGCTCAGCTGGTTTCAGGGCTCAGTGCAAGCTGAGCCCAGATCTTCTGCACTATCCCAGCCCTTTCCAGCCAGCCTTGGTCTTGGTGGGAGGGAGCTGCCAGGATAGGACGGTGTTTGGCTTTCGGGGCAAGGTGGTGGAATTTAGTGGGTTTTGACCGAATTTTTTTTTTGATGGAGTTTGTTGAACCTCAAAAAGAAACTCAAGATTGTGGCCAAAGCTGAATGGCTGCAAAGCCCCTTCGGGCAGGAGCCAAAGAAATGGAACCCAGGAGTTCCCCAGAGCTCTGCTTGACAGGTCACGGTGGGAAGGTGACAACTTAAAGCGACAAAGCTGCAAGCAGCTGCAGCCTCTTCCCTACTGCTGGGACCTTCAATTGGTCGGGTTTTTAACAAGCGTTGCCAGGCAAGCCCTCCCCTATTTGGAAACAGATTTTGATCCACTCCAGGTGAAGGCTGCCTGCTGCCATTAGAGAAAAACAGTGCCACAGATATTAAAAAAACAGGTTTCAGAGGGGCAGCTGTGTTAGTCTGTATCCGCAAAAACAACAAGGAGTCCTTGTGGCACCTTAGAGACTAACAAATGTTTTTGGGCATAAGAATATAAAAAAGAATCTGTCGCAATGGCCAGATCAGAGCATCCAGCCCCCTTCTCTGACAGTGGTCAGCACTTCTGAGGAAGATGCACAAGACCTTAAAATGCTGGATTATGGACCAAACTCTCCAGGGGGCGGTTCCTTCCTGACCACATGGGGTTTGTTTTGTGCCCTGAAGCATGAGGTTTTCTAACCCTGTTCATTCTTTACCTCCCCTCCGGGATCTGGCTGGAGGCCGATCAGCCCCAGAAGTACCTGACCCTTTACTGGTTTCAGAGTAGCAGCCGTGTTAGTCTGTATCTGCAAAAAGAACAGGAGTACTTGTGGCACCTTAGAGACTAACAAATTTATTTGTGCATAAGCTTTCGTGGGCTACAGCCCACTTCATCAGATGCGTGCAGTGGAAAATACAGTAGGAAGATATATATATACACACACACACAGAGAACATGAAACAATGGGTGTTACTATACACACACTAATGAGTGATCAGTTATGGTGAGCTATTACCAGCAGGAGAGAAAAAAACGTTTTGTAGTGGTAATGAAAATGGCCCATTTCCAGCGGTTGACAAGAAGTTGTGAGGAACAGTGTGTGTGGTGGGGAAATAAACACAGGGAAATAGTTTTACTTTGTGTAATGACCCATCCACTCCCAGTCTTTATTCATGCCTAATTTAAGGGTGTCCCTATTGCAAATTAATTCCAATTCAGCAGTCTCTCCTTGGAGTCTGTTTTTGGATGCAATATTGTGACCTTTAGGTCTGTAACTGAGTGACGAGGGAGGTTGAGGTGTCTCTGGCTGGTTTTTGAATGTTACAATTCTTGCTGTCTGATTTGTGTCCAGGTAGAGCCTGTCCGCTTTGGCCAATGTACATGGAGGGGCATTTCTGGTCTTTACAAACAAGCTCTGAGCGGTTTGGCTGTAGGATTTGGGGGGAGGGGACCACAGCCCTGGGCTGCGAGATGCCGCCGGGAGCAGGGTGATGGTGATGGTGATGGAGCTGGGCCCTGAGCGAACAAGCCCCGGACAGGTGGGGGAAGCTGGGAAGCGCCGGAGAGCCGGGCAGGCGGAGTCCCCACCCCCTCCGGCCCAGTAAGTGGCTGGGAAAAGGCTGGGCCGCGGCGGGGAGGGGCTGGGGGAGGAGGCGAGGTGCCAGGCGAGTGTAAGCCGAAGGCAGGTGGACAATCCAGCGGCATGGAGAGGGGCCGGGCAGCGCTCCGGGCTGCCAGGGCGGCGGCGGCTCTGAGTCCTGCGCGATTCGTGGCGCTTTGACACTAACCAGCCCCCCGGAGCGCCCTGCAAACTGCAACTCCTGGAAACTTCGGCTGCTCTCCAGGCTTCGGCGCAGGAGCCCCGGGACGCGTCCGCCCCCCGCCGCCGAGCCGGAGAGCTGCGGGGGGGGGTCTCTCCGCGGCTCGGGGAGGGAAGCTGCGTGTGCCCCTCCAACGGCATCGCATGGGCTGAGGTTGCGGGGCGCCCCGGGCTCCTTTCCCGGCCTCCCGCGGGGAGCGCACCGGCCGCAGCCGGGCTCGGAGCCGGTCCAACTCGCAGGGGCGCGCGGTCCCCTCGCCGCCCGGGGCAGGAGCGCAGCGGAGGGCGCCAGGAAAGGGCCCCTTTGGGGAGCCAGGGGCGCGGAGCGCTCCCAGCCCCGGGCCCGGACTCGCCTGAAGCTCGGGCCATGCGGAGCCGGCCCGGCCCGGGGCCCCCCTCCGCGCCGTGAGCGCGCCATGGCCGGGCTGCAGCCGCCCGGCGACGGGGACCTCTCCATGCTCTCGCCGCCCCCGATCCCCGGCGAACCCCGGCGGGGGGAGTTCGTCGCCCTGACCGAGGTGCACACGGAGAAGAACGAGCCGCCCGCGGGCAGCCCCCGGCGCCTGGGTCTGCTGGGGACCCCGCTGCCAGCGCCGCCCGGCGGGGTAGCCGCCCGCTCCGCCGCGCACAAGCGTTACCGGCGCCTGCAGAACTGTCTGTACAACGTGCTGGAGAGACCCCGCGGCTGGGCGTTCATCTACCACGCCTTCATGTGAGTCCGCCGGGCCCCCGCCCGCCCCCGCCGGGGGGCGCCCATCCCCGTCCCCTCCAGCCTGGCACCCGGCCACCCGCCTTCCCGTGAGTGCGCCCATCCCCGTCCCCTCCAGCCTGGCACCCGGCCACCCGCCTTCCTGTGAGTGCGCCCATCCCCGTCCCCTCCAGCCTGGCACCCGGCCACCCGCCTTCCTGTGAGTGCGCCCATCCCCGTCCCCTCCAGCCTGGCACCCGGCCACCCGCCTTCCCGTGAGTGCGCCCATCCCCGTCCCCTCCAGCCTGGCACCCGGCCACCCGCCTTCCTGTGAGTGCGCCCATCCCCGTCCCCTCCAGCCTGGCACCCGGCCACCCGCCTTCCTGTGAGTGCGCCCATCCCCGTCCCCTCCAGCCTGGCACCCGGCCACCCGCCTTCCCGTGAGTGCGCCCATCCCCGTCCCCTCCAGCCTGGCACCCGGCCACCCGCCTTCCTGTGAGTGCGCCCATCCCCGTCCCCTCCAGCCTGGCACCCGGCCACCCGCCTTCCTGTGAGTGCGCCCATCCCCGTCCCCTCCAGCCTGGCACCCGGCCACCCGCCTTCCCGTGAGTGCGCCCATCCCCGTCCCCTCCAGCCTGGCACCCGGCCAACCCGCCTCCATGAGTGCGCCCATCCCCGTCCCCTCCAGCCTGGCACCCGGCCACCCGCCTTCCCTGTGAGTGCGCCCATCCCCGTCCCCTCCAGCCTGGCACCCGGCCACCCGCCTTCCCGTGAGTGCGCCCATCCCCGTCCCCTCCAGCCTGGCACCCGGCCACCCGCCTTCCTTGTGAGTGCGCCCATCCCCGTCCCCTCCAGCCTGGCACCCGGCCACCCGCCTTCCCGTGAGTGCAGCCCATCCCCGTCCCCTCCAGCCTGGCACCCGGCCACCCGCCTTCCCGTGAGTGCGCCCATCCCCGTCCCCTCCAGCCTGGCACCCGGCCACCCGCCTTCCTGTGAGTGCGCCCATCCCCGTCCCCTCCAGCCTGGCACCTGGCCACCCGCCTTCATGTGAGTCCCGGGGGCGCCCATCCCCGTCCCCTCCAGCTGACACCCAGCTACCAGCCTTCAACTACCTGCCTGGGATGGGTTCCCATCTGTGGGCCCCCCAACCTGTCCTTGACCCCTGGCCCCTGCGTGCCTCCTAGTTGCCATTCTTTGGGGTGCCCCCAGCCTGACACCCATCCACCCACCTTCATGTGGCCCTGTGTGACCCCTAGGTCCCCAACTGCACCACATCCCTGGGGTGGCAGGGCCCAACCTGTGAGTGGGGTTCCAGCCTGACCCTTCAGGAAAACCCCGACCTTAGAGCCACCCAGCCCTGCCCCCATCTACACACGTTCATCCCAGTACTGAGCCAGGCTGGCTCATCTATAGGGGTCCCATCAACTAGCCCCCCATCTCCATCCTGACCCCTAATCCCCCAAGGACCAGCCCACCAATCTAACCCCCAGGAGGTCCCTCATCCTCCTTTCCCAGGGGTCACGCATTTGTGTGGCTCATGCATAACCCCGCGGTCCACACCCCACAGCTACCAGGCTCTTGCCTGAGTTCTGGATAGGGGAGCATCCCTGGTCCCCATCCCAGTCCTCACTGCGCCACTCCAGTCTCCATAGACAGTGCCCGTCTCCCAGTGCCGGTCCCCATGGGCCTCCACTCTCAGGTTTCATCTCCACTCCTTTCCACCAGCCCCCCTGTTCTCCTTGCCCACTCCCTTTCTCTCAGGGCTGATTCCTACCCCAGCCTCTTTCCAGTCCTTCCTCTGCTCCATCCCTCTTCCACCAATGCCATCCCAACCCTGAAGTCCTTTCTTGAGCCAATATCCACTAGCTTCTAGTCCTGATCCCCTTCCGCCATTTCAGCCCACCTTTCAAAATCAGGCTCTTCCTCCCAGATGGCCAGCTCTCTTGTCAATCCCCATTCCACCTTAATCCCAGCCCCCTCTAAAGAGTTCTGAACTGCCAGCAGAACCTGCCGGGGGAGGCCCCAGGGGTCCACCTGCCTCTGCCTTGTCCCCCTGTGAATATAAAGAATCCACACCTGCTTGCATACAGCTTCAAAACTCTTCCAAAGTTTGCACTAGTTTCCTCTGAATTCAGTTCACACCTTTCAAATCCGGGTACATATTGTTAAGAGCCTAAGTTATGTTCCGCTCCATTGATTAGTGTGTTGTGTTTTCTACTAACAGCTTATTTTGGGAGGAAGGGGGTTGGGTTACAAACAACTTCCGTGGCTTTAAAAAAAAGGAGGTGCTCCACTGTTTGTGTCAAGTCTCAGATGAGGTGAGAATGCCTCCCAGATCACTGCCTCTCAGTTTGTTTCTGTTTCAAGTTTGAGATGGTATCTTCTGCTTTGCATGACTTCAAATTAAAAAGGTGGGTTTTTTAGTCTTAAACAACAATGGTGAGAGTTTATTAGCTCCAAGCCCTGGAATGGACCCAGAACATAAACCCAGCCACTTTCTGGGTCTGTCTTCCCTAGATATCAACTGGGCTAGAGGTTCTGTTGCTGTCATGAACTATAATGGAGCTGTGATAATCCAGGAAAGCAAATGGAACTCCTGGGAAAAAAAACCAACCCTTTCCCAGCATGGGAAATGATGGTTGTATTGTGGCCAAAGGGATATTGGTTGCTTAGTTTAGCTTATTTCTGAAGAAACAAAAGATTTGTGTTAATTCCCCTTCGGACTTTGTCCCTAAGGTTTTCATTGGACTGTTTGGAATTTTAAAATTTAAAAACCAAAGCAGCTTAAACATCATCATCATCATAATTAATAATAATAAAGACCTAGAAATGGGATGAGTTGCCCTCCATTCTCACTTGGGGAGAAAACATGAAATACCTTCATTTGTCTGACTATTTCTGTTTATTTTTCTTAAAATTCAAACCAAGGTTCTGTCCTGGAAAGAACTCATACTTTCAGAAAGGCAGGAACAGTGATGCCTTGGTTCTACAGGGATGGGCGCTAGAAAAACATAATAATCATGTAACAGATCTCTGGTGAGTGAGCTACCTAGTATGTAGGTGAGTCTGTTAATTTCATTAACAAACTCCCAGTCTCAGGGATGGCAAAGGGGAGACAGCGTCATTTATCAAACAGTGACTTAGAAGGGAACGGACTTTTGTGTGCATGCGCAGGGGAGACACGGAATGAAGAGTGATTGCGTTAGAGGACACCAGCTCAGCACCGGCTGTGACATAATTGGTTTTGTATAGAATGCAGGGCATTAACGATCAGTGCATACCAGTGCTGTGCAGGCATTTCTTGGGTTCAGCAGAAAGGGTAATTATTGCAGAACAAAAGGGGGACCAGGAGGCCTCCGAACGTTGCGTCAGGTGGTGTTAATTTGGGGGGAATGGGGCTTGGCCACAGAAAATTAGCGAGTTGTCTTTCTGCCTAATTAGATAGCTTGTGATTTCTTTGTGCTTAAAACAGTTGCAATGGTGCTCTGGGTAAATAGAAGGTCCATAAATCAAGGAGCAGGTGTTCTGTGTCCCAGAGGCACATTTTTTCCTCTTTTAAGTGGGTTATTTCAGCCAGCATGCTCTTACCGCATTTCTCTTTAGTTGTACAAAGGCAAAGGAAGAAAAGGCAGTAGGCAAACTCCCTGCCCTGATCCCAGGGTGCTAGCCCCCTTGGCAGAAGTGTTAGGAACCTCTTTGCGTAGGTAGAATGAATTAGGAACCAATGTCTGTCCTGTGAAAGGGCCTTTCCATCCTCTCCCTGGGTGGAACGCCATTGGAATTACGCAGATCGGAGTCCAGGGCTAGATCTGTAAGGGTGACTCAAACACTAGCCATTGCAATGCCCATTCTGTGTGCCTTGCTGCCTGGTGGAAGTCGCCCAGTCTCCCTGTTCCATGCCAGGGGAATTTTAAGTGCCTAAAAAAGGACCCACAAAAGTCAGTGGCTAGTGAGGACCTGCCTAAGCTAGCCAAGAGGAAATGCCAAGGAGAGGGATAGAGCAGAAGCCAAAGGGAGTTAGGCATCTAAGTCTGGGTGGGAGGGAGGATGCCTCCATCTGCTTTGGATTCGCAGCCATGCTGGGCACCTCCACCCACTCTCCCTGGGGGTGTGCAGAAGGAGGAGTCCCTCTTGCCACATTTAGCTCAGTGGTTCAAACACTCGCCCAGGAAGTGGAGAAACCCAGAATCAAATCCTTCCCCAGCCTTGTGTAGAGCAGGAACTTGGCTATCCCACCTTCCAAGTGAGCGCCCCAGCCACTGGGTGTAAGGAGCTCTGGAGCAGGTCTCTCTCCATCTCTCCTTGAAGCTGTGCCATGCGGCATAAATAGTCTATATTCCTTGGGCCAGAGAGAGATCGAGAGATCTACTGTACGTCCTGGTGATTGAATGCTCCACACGTCCTCCTCCAGCAGCTTGCACCTCCTCCTCCTTCCTCTGTGCAAGATCTGATCTGCTGGGTTGCCACTGAAAACACCTCCAGGGTCAGGCCCCCCAGGTGAAATATGTAGGGCAATGCCAAGTGGGAGGACTCAGGGTGAGTTGGGTGTCAGGACTGATGTGGCATCCGCATGCCTATCGGCAGAAATGTCACCCTGGGGACTTTGCGAGTTCAATGTCTAAGGGGTGTAGGTGCCCATGGGGTTAGGCAGCAACTGGGTGGAGGCTTTGAGGCGCCACATTTTGGGCTTAGGTGCCTGAAGAGGCATTTAGGTTCCTAATTCCCTTTGTGGATCTAGCCCTTGATGTGCAAAGCAAGAGAGCTGAAAAACGCCGCAGAGAGATGAATGTGTGTGCAGAAGGGGAAGTGTGGTCAAGCGGTGAGAGCCCATGACTGGGCAGAAGCACGGCTAGATCCTCTTCTAGGTTGTACCACTGTTCGACTTTGTGCACCTTGCAGGGGAGCTGCATCTCTGTGCCACTCTTTTCCCCAGAAGCACAACCCGGCCTGGAAGAGAGGGCAGCAGCCTGCCTCATTCATCCCTGTAGGATGTTGAACTCTTCAGCTGAATGGGGTGCTACGGGGGCCTATTCTTACACACCCTGGAAATCTGTGTGAAGGACATGCGAGTGTGTGAAGTGCAGAGTGCCTTAGACAGAAGATTCAGAGTTGCAGGTTTGCACATGTAAATAAATGTCTATTTAGAGCCTTTGTGACGGCAGGTCCCTTCCTCTTTCGTTTTTCATGATGCAAAATGTGGATTTCTCCCCCCGCGCCCCCTGCCGTATTCTGATTTAAAGCTCACAGAGTCTGAATGTCTTAGGAGGAGCCATAGAGTCTCCATGCTGCAGCACAAATGAGCTTCCAAAGCACCCGAAGGTTTGCCGAGGCAGCGTGGGTAGTGGGTAGACCAGAGGTTGGGGAGACCAGGATTCTAGTCCCAGGTCTAAGACTGACCTCCTATATGACCTAGGGTGAACCTGTGCCCCTCTCTCTCCCTTTCCCCCTTTGTCTGGTCTATTTAGATTGTGAGCACTTCGGGGCAGGGACTGTCTCTTGTGCTGTGTGTGCAGGCGGGAGAAGGGAGGAGGATTATGACTACCTAGATCTGCTCTTACCGGGGGGCGTTGCGGCATTTCTCTGCCCTTAGGAGAGACTTGAATGGGGAGACGCTCGCCTGCTCCTCTGGCCTCCTCCGACAGCAGCGGGGCCCAATGCGGTGACCTGCTGGATGCCCTTGGGGCTGCGTCCAGGTCTATCGGCAGGTTCAGCCACAGGGGGGGCGAGCGGAAGTGCTGGGATTGTCTCCCCTAGTTGCTGTTCAGGGCCTACTGAGGCTTTGCGGGAAAACCCTGCTGAGCAGTCTCGGGAGATTGCTCTGCTCCCAGAACAGTGCTAACACCCGAGCTGCGGTTGGCTCTATTTTATGGAGGTGGAATAGGGAGAGTGGAGGGGAAGCTCCCAGAGATGCTCCTTGTTCTGTGCCTGGCTAATTTTGGGTAGGGGGCTCGTATTTTGGCCTGCAGTGCCATTAACCTGCGGCTCAGTGTCTCATGAGACCCGGCCAGGGCCTAATCAAAGAGGAGAGTTGAAGCGGCAGGAAGCTTCTCTCAGACCAACCAGGGGTTTGACTTGACGCATCCACTGGATCTTCAGAAGCAGGAATGTTTCTAGACAGGGCAGTGATTTGAACTGCCCTGGGGAAGCTTTTGCTATATTGGCATGTGGGCAGCGATTGGACTCTGGTCCCAAAGTGCCTGTCATCTCCCCGGGAGACTCGTCATGATTGAACAGGATGGGAGAAAGCGCCCCTGGATTTGAATCTGAGAAGAGGGAAAGGAAGTTGCTTGCTGCTGTCAGAATATCTCCAGAAAATTAGGAACTACATCAGGTTGGTGTCACGGAGTCCTTGGGCGATGCTCTGGAACTGCTCCCCACCAGGCCAGTCAGGACTTTGGGGAGCCTCCTCTCCCTTGGAGCAGACTTGTTCAGGGCAAGAAGCTCACACGTCTTCACCTCCTGGGTCTCTCCTTGGAGCATTCAGCATCCTCTGCCCCTCCGTGCGCTTCCCACAGCGAGTCCACCTCAGCGGGGTCCTGGGGAAGCCACAGGGTTCTGCACCCCCACTTTGCAGTCAGACGTGATTCTCAGCCAGCCAGTAACATAGAGGTTTATTCGATGACAGGAACAGGGTCTAAAACAGAGCTTGTAGATACAGCAAACCGGACCCCTCTGCCGGGTCCATTCTGGGGGGCAGTGAGCCAGACCCCCCACATCTGCCCTCAGCCAGCACCAGCCTCACCACCCCTCCCTCAGCCCCTCCCCTCTGCTCAGCTCCTTTCCCGGGACACGAAGTCACCTGTTCCCTTTGTCTCCAACACCTTCAGCTGGCACCTTTGCAGAGGAGGGGCCCAGGCCATCAGTTGCTAGGAGACAGAGTGTCAGGCATTTAGGTGCACTGGCCCTTTGCTCTGCCAGATACTTAAGAACTGCCATGGGGACACTGAGGCACCAACACAGTATTCAGAGAAAACATTAAGAACATTCCTAGTTCATCACAGTTGGGAATTGGGACACCTGCCTTCTGATCCAGGCTCTGTCCGTGACCTTGGGCAAAGTCAGTTCCCTCCCACCTCCTCTGGCCTCAGTTTCCCCATTTTACAGGAGGAAAGCATGGCATTTCCCTAGGCTTTTTTTTTAAAGCACATGGAGCTCTCCAGCTGGAAGAGCCCTGTAGAAGTGCCGAGTGTTATGTACCACTGATGTGCCTGTGCTAACCACGGGTCCTGCTGCACCATGCAATTGGCTGCTCTATCTGCAGGCCCAGCTCATGTTCTTCAATCTGTACCATGCGCTTGATTCCTGTGGGCAGAGGAGGGAGCCCAGCAGGCAGCCACCGGTGCATCTGTGCTCTCCCTGCTCCGGCTCGTTTCACAAGACAGTGTTATCCAGGCATGAGGTGTATTGCAGCCTGTATAAGTCACAGCTGGCAGGTACCTCTGTGGGGGCCAAAGTAGTGGGGCTGGATGTGGGGAATGGAAGACTGGAGTGGAGGGGGGTGAGTGGTTGGAGCTTCATGATTGGGAGAGGACAGGAGTGTTTGGCATCCGAGAGTGGGAGACATGCCCCCTCCCACTAAAAATAGCTAAGATCAGCACCAACCAGAAAGGGTAAGGCTGAGTGTGCAGGCTTCTGCCTATGCACATGTGTGTGCTAAGCATGCCGCATCCCGTGCCTTTGGGCGTGTGGTTGTGTTTAGCTCTTGCTGCCAGAGCCCGAGCCACGCCGGTTTAGTGCCAGGATGTCACTACCGTGCTGCCCCATCTTGGTTCTGGGGAGCTGTAATGCAGTGGGAACAGAACGTAGGAACTGGGAACAGAATGTCTGAGTCAGAGCCTGTTAAGAGGGGAAGAAAGTGGGTCTGATTTAAGCTAGCCTGGTGAGATGGCAGGATGGATTTGTCACTTGATAACGGGGCATCTGCATTCCTGGGGGAGATCAGAGAGGAGCCGGTCTCGGGACCCTCAAAGTCGTTCGCTGGGGTGGCTGTTTTCTTTGTTTGTTGTTGTTGGGGTTTTTTTGTGTGTGCAAATGTTGAGCTAGAAACAGTGGAATTAATGGTGGCAGCTGGTGCTGAAGGGTTGGTAGTTGTGTATTACACAGGTTTTGCTGTGCTCTGAAAGAAGTAAGGGAAGGAGAATCTTGCTTTCAGAGAGTAATGAGAGTGGTGCGTGCGCACACGCCGTCCAGGCCCTCCTTCTCCCCCCGCCCTCCCCACAAAAATAACTCCAGCGGAACAAGACTATCCACTAGCGCCCCTAGTACAGTGCTGCCAAGCAAAGCCCTGTCCTCGGGGCGCTACCCACCTGTCCTTCCCAATTCCCGTTCGGTCCTTGAAGTCTAAACATGCCCTTCCTCGTATGGAAGCTGGAGAACGAGCTCCCCACTAGCTGGATCCTCCTCCTGCCGCATCCCACGTGGGGATCTGGAAGCCTTCAAACGAGACTCTCATCTGCTGGAAGAGGGACTGCGTTCTCTCTCTGTCTTTGCTCATCTGCGCCACTTTCATGCCTGTGCGATAGCTTCTGTTTCCCCGCCAGGCCTTGCTGGGAAGGATTAGCGCCAGGGGACTCCTGTCAAATGTGCTCGCAAGGGGCGGAGAGGCAGAGCGTAGTGATCCACAATGAAACTCTCCGGGACACCTGGACCTGTGCGCACATGCAGCAAGGTTCCCATCGCACCTACCCCAGCAACGGCTAATGGTCTGTGGCTGCATCAGTTGCAGCTAGGACCCCTGGCTGTGACCTTTACCATGAGATGTGTTATTGCGTCACAAACTTGGCATTGAGACTGTGGTGTGGATTCAGGGAAAGGATTACACGCCCTGCCTTGGAAACTAGTTCTGTGCTGCTACCAGGTTTTTTTCTTGTTGGCCGTCTTGTCTTCTAGATTGCAAGTTCTTCGGGACAGGGACCGACTACCCTAAGAGCGTACAGCTCCTAGCCCCAACCCTGACTGCGACCGTAGGACGCTACCAGAGTACAAAGAACTAATGACTAGCAAACCTGGCAAGATACCACTTTTCTTCTCAAAGGGGGTTGGGGGAGGCAGTGGGGCTGATGTCGAAGGCAGGGGATGCTCTTGTAGCATGGGGCAGATCATGTCTCCAAAGCCCTGAGTTATGATGAATCCTGTTGATTAAGGCAGTGCCTCTGGGCCAGCCATGAGCGGTGCCCCGCTGTGCTAGGGGCTGCACGAGCCCGGAGCAGTAGGCAATCCCTGCCCTGAATAGCTTGCACTCTGAATCTGGACAATCCCATCCCTCTTTATACATTGTTAGAGCTGGCCAGAAAGCTGTGTGCAGGGTCGGGGGAGCTCAGTGTGTCTCTTTCTGCCCCTTTCTTCACCTCCCAACATAAACTCCGGTCTCTGGTCTCTCTTTTGGTGGACTTCTTTCTATAAATACCATCACCGCCTGGCGATCGATACAGGAAGTTGACACGGCTTCACCCCAATGCTGCAGCTCTCCACGCTGTGGAGAGCTCTCTTGGGACTGTGTTTCTGAGTGTTCTCGCAGACCTGCCTAATCTATGTGGCCCTCAATGGGGAAACCTTATCATGGAACTTAGAGAAACCCTAAAAGTTGTTCTGTGTCCCCCAGCTATTTAAAATTCTGCAGGCTGAGAGCAGTGGGCTGAATCTGATCTCCACCCTCTGCTTGGGGGCTATGTTCAGATTGCGCACACGGGTCTGGAGGTGCCCTGGACAGGTGCAGAGGTGCTGGGTGGTCTGGTTGCTCTCCCCATCTGCCCCAGCACTGGGACACGGTGCACAGCTGTATCTAAGATCACAACAGCTTGACTGAGTTTGCTGATGGGCTGGGCTCATAAGCATCAGAGCCTTCATTGGTGGGTGGATTTGGACGTGGTTTTTGTGTTCAGGATGTTAAAGCCAGTAACTTAAAGGGTGCGATCAATTTAAGCTCTGTCTACCATGGTAGTGACCCTATCAAATCTCCAGGAAGTTACTCTCCAGTGGGAGAGCTGAGGACAAACGCTCGGCTTGTGACATAACCCTGGGTGCTGTCATGGTGGAGGACTGTGGAAATTGGGTATTAAATGGTACTATACACTGTGGATTGAAATGCTCCCCTCTGTTAAAACCGGGTTAAGATCCCAAATCCAGGTCTCAGATATGAGTCTCTCTGCATGAGGATCTAGGCTGTAGTCTCTGTAAATTGGGACAAAATTTCTTCTCTTGCCCTTAGGTCAGAGTCCATCTGGAGCAGGAATTGTGTCTTGTTAGATGTATGTACAGCACCTAACACAGTGGGGCCCCAGTCTTTATTGAGGCTGTTTATATGTACTGAGGTCACACCTAAGAGCCCCAGTGTTGACTACGGCCCCACCGTGCTCGGTGTTGTATGACCACAGAACAAAAAGAACCCCAGAGGGCTTACGATCTGAACGGTCCATTGCAGCCCTTAGGCCTGGTCCACACTACAGCGTTAAATCGATTTAAACAGCGTTAAATCGATTTAACGCTGTACCCGTCCACACTATAAGGCACTTTAAATCGATTTTAAGGGCTCTTAAAATTGATTTGTGTACTCCCCAACGAGAGGAGTAACCCTAAAATCGATATTACTATATCGATTTAGGGTTAGTGTGGATGGAAATCGAAGTTATTGGTCTCATTCTTTTACTGAGCTACCCAGAGTGCACTGCTCTGGAAATCGATGGTAGCCTAGGACCATGGACGCACACCACCAAATTAATGTGCCCTAGTGTGGACGCGTAAAATCGATTTTATAAAACCAGTTTTATAAAACCGGTTTTAATAATTTCGATTTTATGCTGTAGAGTAGACGTGGCCTTAGTTGCTACCATAATAGAAATAAGAACCAGACTCCAAACGTATTTTCGGGGTGGGGAAAAACCGCCTGTAACTTTTTCGTTCCCACAACATCTCTCAGCAGCAGCTGCCACTGCACTTCCTGGGCCAGAAATGTCAAAATTACCTGCAACTGCCTGGCATTCCCTGGCCACAAGCAGCCAAAGGCAGGGATTTGTTCTCTGTTTTCCCGCAAGCTTTCCAGTCCTGCTTTTTGCAAACTCCAGTAGTTTGGACAAGTTGCAGGTAGCAGCCTCCATCCTGACACACACACACGCACATGTACACACACACACAAAGTGTCCCCCCTCAGGTCCTCTTTTGCAGTTGACTAGTCGCTTTCCATATTGCTGCTCTGAAAGAACCAAGTTCCTACTATCTTATATTAACAGTTATGAAACTGCCGGGCACTGAAAACTTGGCTCAGCAGAATTTGCTTTCCTAGAGGAGCGTTTCATTAGAAGAACAATATGACCAGGAGCAAATTACAGAACATTGAACCAATAACAATAACAAAACCAAACCCCTTAAATTTATAATTCTTCTCCCTCACACCGCTCAGCTGCAGTCCGCGGACATGTTCGCTTTGTTTCCCTTGTTAGTGTTGATTTGATGCATTTTACCTCCAGCCCTTCTTGTTAAAATCTCACCTGTGTGCCTGGAGTTCAGGACGTGATCAGAGGGAGAAGGCAAATGGGAACCTACTAGGGATTGTTTGTGCATCTCGTACGCTGCTTAACGAAAGCCTGGCACCCCAGAGAGCTGCTGCATTTGTGGATCCTGTCTCCTTGCTTCTGTACCTAGGAAGTGTTTTGAAAGTAATTCAGCTTCAACAAAGAAGATCAAGAATATGCAACAGAGCATTTCTCTCTCCCTTAGCTGGAGACGCTGGGCAAGTCTCGTGGTAGCCTCCAAGTCATGAGTCCAAGTTCTAATCCTGCTTCTGACAGTGCCTTCCTTTGTGGCCTTGGGAATGTCACATAGCAGCTTTGTGCCTCAGACTCCCCCATCTATATTATGGGGGTAATATTGGCCTGTAGGGGAATTAGCTGGATTCACTCTTGCTGGTGCAGGGCAGTTTTCACACGTGCCCCCAGCCCCGTGGGGGATTCGCTCCTGAGTCTGGGGGAAGGCAGGGGTGGCCTACCCTGGAGCTTCACTCTGGAGCCAGGGCTCCGTGAGATGAGGCCTCCTGGGAGATGCTCTGAATCAGAGGCATTGGCCACATACCTCCTCACTGATCAGCCCCATCCACTGTGCGGCTGCTAAGGTTGCAAACACCTTGTCCTACTACTGCCCCAATCCCCAGGTGGACTTTCCATCCCTGGGGGCTCCACTACTGTGTCCCCTGTCGCAGACGCTGCCAGGACTGGGGGATAAATCAAAGCCTGTGTCTGCCCAGTGCTTTGAAGATGAAGCCAGTTAGCAGCAAGCGAAAGGTTCTTCTTAACTTTGCTGATTTGAACTTTTGCCTCTGCAGCTCCTTGCACTGACACAAAGAACCATTTCCCCTATAGGCTGCAATTTCAGCCCGGCTGGGCATTGCCCAGAGCCAGCCCTAAACACCCCCCCATGTTGGTGGGAGCGTTGCCTGGGCACGGGCCATGCAGCTGGGCCAAGGAACTGCTGATTCTCTTGGGGCTTGGTCTAGCCGGGATGTTACTGCCTGGCAAGCCAGGGTGTGAATCTACCGGGCCAGCAGGCTTCACAGGGAGAATCTTATGTCTCTTGCAGGTACAGTATGTCCCTTTTTGGACCCTGGAACTGCTCAGCAGCCTAGGTGAACATGGGGGATGAAACCAAGGCAGGCACCGATGTTAAGTGTTTCTGATCCCTCCTAGCAAATACTGGCTGGGAACCAGGCTGCTGACAGTTGATATTTTCTGGTGGTTCTTTTTATTATTATTCCTTTGCATCCTATTTCTACAGAGACTTGCACAGAGCAGCAGCCGATTTCCTCTGCCCCAGCGGCTTGCTTTCCCGTGCAAGCCAGGCAGCAGGGGCTGAACTTGACGCTTAGCTGGGTGGGATGTGGATGGGGACCCTTGCCTGTTGCCCCTGGGCTGGTTGTGGTCCACGTGGCCTGGCTTGGGAGGTGGATGGGTGCAAGCTGCCTTTTCTCCAAAGGAGAGTCGGGGAGGATGCAGGGGAAAGAGAGCCCTGACATGAACATTTGCAAAATCAAACCAGCAACCGGTCAAAGAAAATCAGACGCAGACGGGGCCGGATGAGCCAACAGCTTTTGTGTTGCAATGTTTTGTCAGGCTGCTTTCTGAGGTTGGGATCTACTTGATTTCCCCCATGAATGAACCCAAAGGGAAAGTCCCATAGAAATCTCACAACTGCACCTGGTTCTGAGCTGGAGCCGTGAATCTTTCAGCCACACAAATTGGGCTCAGCTTCACCCCAGAGACTTAGTTTGTCTCAATCAGCTAGAGATGGGACAAAATGAGACCTAACCTCTCAGTGCAAACTGGGGGTGGCTTCAGCATCAGAGCTTGTGGGTGACCCGAATATCCCCGAGCTCTGGGCGGAAGTGATTTCTGAACTGGGGCCACACTCTGTAGCTGAGGCTGGTGTCTGCTGATGAGCTTCCTTGCACCCGGTTTGTCTAGGATTTGAAGCAAACCACCCAAAAGCAGGCCAGGTCTGCATGGCTCCTGGAGTTGCCTGGCCCTGCTGGTGACACAAACGGCCCTGGAGAGACTAACCAGTGAAGGGAGATCTTGTCCTGAGAGCCAGAACTGGACACTCAGGGGCTTTGTGCCTCCTTGGACAGGAGACAGTCCCCGGCCTCGGCTCCCTGCTCTGTGCTGACCCTTCCATCTCCCCCAGTCAGAGAGAACCCCCAAGCCAGGGAGGAAAGAGAACCCAGCCAGGGAGGACCCTGGTTTAGGGGTGGAAGTTGCCAATGATGGGTTCTGTTCCCAGTTCTGCCCCTGATGCGCTGGATGGGAGTCAAGTCTATTCCCTTCTCTATGCATCAGTTTACTCCTGGGTAAAACAGGTGAGTACCTGCTTCCCTTGTGCGTGTGAATGTGGCTGGCTTCATTAATAGCAGTCGCTTGCCGTGACGCCCCGGATGAAAGGGGCTGCTGGGGATGGAGCATCGGTACGAGCTGCGCCGGCAGGACGGGCTGGGGTGGGAAATCCCAGACTCTGATGGCAGGTGGAGAGGGCGTGATGGGAGCAGTGTGCCCTCAAGCGTCCGTGTGTGCCATGGGGCCCCTGCCAACATCCCGAGGAACCCAGTGGCTGGAAGCTGCCGGCACGGTCAGCGGAAAGGCCTCAGAGGCACCTTGGGTGAGACGCCAGCTGGGCAGTACGCAGGCAGTACACCCACAGCACGAGCAATAGGCCTGGCAAGGCTGCTGTGAAATGGGCAGAATGTGGCAAACAGCCAGTCAAGGCCCTTGGGAAACAGAGCGTTACCAAAATGACCAAGCAAGCGTGTCTGGCGTAACATCCGGCAGCCCTGTGTTCAGCGCCACGAGGGAGCTCAGAGGAGGGACAGCCTTGGGGTTAATGCACTGGCCTGGGACTCAGGAGATTGGGGCTCAATACACGGTTCTGCTATGGGCTTTCTGTGGGATTCACTTACTCTCTCTGTGTCTCTATTTCCCCAGCTGGGAAATGGGAATAAAAGCACTTGTCTATTTAGATTGCAAGTTCTCAGCGGCAGGGCCCGTCTCTCGCTGCGTCTGCTTTGCGTAGCACTGTGCAGCCCCTTGCACAGCTGGACCAGTAGGGGTGTGTCTACACGTCCACTGAGCCCAGGTCTACGGGACCCAGACGTGGTGGTTCCAAGCCTGTGCTTGAGCGTCCACACTGCAGAGGGAAGCTGGGTTTATGGTTGCTGGACTCTGGTCTTGCAGCCCTGCTAATGTGTCCACACCACACAGCCCTTCTCACTCAGGTCTGCAGCTTGACCTGGGTCCACTCTGCAAAATGACCGGGCTTGGACCCTCGTCAGAGCGGGACCAAGGCTCCGATCCCGCCTCCCTCCCCAGCAGGAGCCTAAGACCTGGGTCCTGAGTGCTGACTGACCTGAGTCAGACTGATTTGGGTGTGATTGGAAGAGGGTTAGCATGCAATGGAGACGTACCCGGAGATGCTGCCGTAACACTAATGAGAAGTCAGGCCCTGCTGTTCTTTAATAATGCCGCAGTACTTCACTTACTAGACAGGGAGGAATTGCACGTCAATGTGCCCTCCCCCCGTGGACGGTCTGTGTGTTAGTCCCCCTATGGCTTCGCTAAATTGGCACGGGACGTTGGCAAACAGATGGACTCCCCCTTCGCTCGCGGCTGCCGTTCCGTACTGAAGAAGCTCTCTTAAGCGAGCGAGCAGGGGATTAAACATGCATAGGCTCCGGCATACCTCCAACCACCACTTAATGCACAGGCACAGCGGCTCCACTGAACCAGGCCAATGCTTTCCCCAGGTAGCAATAGCATAGTGTATTTAATGGGACCGGCGCACGCCCATTCAGTGACTTTATTCCCCAGTTTTTAAATCTGATTTTTCAGGGGAGGTGTGGGGAACAGAAGAGGGAGAAAGCAGAGGGTTTGCCAGCCACATTCCACCTAATTTAGCTCACTAACACTCATGAACAAACTCACTCTTGGGGCACTGTCTTTTATACGGTGCCTGGCCATTAGCCCTGATGCTCTCAAAGCACAGCACATATGCAACAAATTCATCTCTGTAGTATCAGAGCGCTGGCTCCTGCCTGTTAATTTGTTAGCCTTACCGCACTCCTGTGCAGCAGTGCCATTATCCCTGGACAGAAGGGAAACTGAGGCACAGAGTGACTACGTGACTGGCCCAAGGTCATGCAGGAAGTCTGTGGCAGAGGAGGGACACGAACCCCAAGTCCTAGAGTAGTGATCTAACTGTTAGGCTGTCTTCCTCTTCATTAAGGCTCACTACACCCTGAGCATTGTCCCTAAGAGGCTGAGGAGCAGAGAGCTTAAGGCCCCCTGGTTTGGGGTTACGCAGTGATTGGGTGCCCTCCCCCAACCCTGGGGCCTGATTTCCAGAGGTCATCGGGGGTTGCTCAGCGCCTGTGAAAGTGACACCCTAGAGTTGCGGACCTAAGACACCTCCCCCCCGCAAACCAGTGGTCACTCTTGCAGATCCTGGTCCAACGATTTGGCTAGCTCAGACGAGACATCCATGGCCTCCTGCAGGCTGGAGCCCAGGCCTCCTGACTCCACAAAAGCAGACCTTGAGGTTTTAAAAATCGCAGAGAGGCACTCATCTCCTCCCACAGGAAGTGCATGCTCTCTGTCCCAGGGGCCTTGCTCTACAGTGAATGGGCCCAGGGGAGTGAGCCATGAAATATTTAGAGCGTCCTTCCTCAGACTGAGTTTCAGCAGTCCCTCTCCGTGCATTACTGTTAGGGTGTGTGGGATGATGGATGGACTCTGCGGATTGTGCTCTGCCACTGAAGGGTACGAGCGGGGAGGAGGATGGAGGCGTGGACTGGATGGCCTAGGGGAAGCCAGGAGTCTCCCCCGGAGATGATTCGTATCAACAGGGACTCTGATGGCGAGCAGTGGTTCCCATGTGATGGCAGGACGTGGCCAATACGCCCTGTCTAGTGTCAGAGGCTGTGCACGCAGCCTCTATCACAGAGTCCAGCACAGGCACTGCACTCACCTAGGCAGCCCCTGTGCTGCCTGCCTTGGGCCAACACCTTGGGTGGTCCCTTATAGCCGTGCCGGGAGGATGTGAAATGCCACTAGGTCAGAACACTGCACTTTGTACATGCACGAGAGGTGCCAGGCAGGGCCTCTAGCTTCTTGCTCTGTAAAGAGAGGGGATGTTGTTCCTGCTCACCAACTCCTGGGACTTATGAGTGCTGAGCTCTGCCACTGATTTGCTCCAAAACCTTGATCAAGTTACTTAATCTTCCTGTGTTGTGGCATCCTCAGCTGTAAAATGCAAGGGTACTGAGCTGATCAGGAGGCAGCTGGGAGGCTTTCCTGATGTTTGTGGAGTATTCTGGTATCCTCGAGGGGGAAAGCCGCTGTGTGCAGTCAGGTTCTCCAGCGCTGGGAGGCCGCGGGAGTTGTAGAGGTGGCTCTTTGGAGAGGCAGTGGGTGAGCCAACTGGCTGCCAGTTTGGCGTTTCAGAGGCCAAAGGGAATGTTACTGGTTATTTACGGCCATGCCTGCTGGGCAGGCAGCCCCTAACCCTGAATCGTTCTGCAGCTTCTTACCACCTCTCCCTGGCTCCTGCGGTTTTGTGAGAAGAACCTAGGAAGTGGCAGCTTGAGGCTGGCACCTGCGTCTCTTGCATCATCTGGCAGAGATCACGGAGAACAGTTTCCATCCTCTGGAGCTCAAGCGTGTCTCTCTGTAATGTGCCACCTGGCATCCACCGGCCCAGGAGTGTGGGTAGTGGGTCCTCTCCAGAGCCGCTCATTCCTGCAAGAGAAGGGGTGCACCCTCAAAGGGCCTGCTCCCACACTGCTTGCCCAGACACAACTGGCTCCAACATTGGCTGGGCAGTTTTCCCAGGGCAAGGAGAGGCCCAAAGTGTATGTAAAAGGAGCACTCAGCCAAGTGTGGTTGCCTTATGCTGAGGGTGGATCCGTGACAGAGCACCGGGTGTTTGGGGAATGTACAGAAACTCTTGCCTGATACCAGACGCGTCCCAGAGAATCCAAACAGCTGGAGACAGTGTTTTGAAAAGGTTTTTAAGCCCCTGCCTTAGCGTGGGAGGGGCTGGACTAGAGGGCCTCTCGCGGTCCCTTCCTGCCCTACACTTCTGGGATTCAATGTGGGTCAGAGCCCACCTACAGGGCCGCTCCGCTCCCAGGCGGTGGATTTGTCTTGCTGTGTGAGTGGGAGAGACCCGTCCCCGTGCCATCCCCCACATCTCAGGGGGGGCAGGGTGGATAGGGGATGTGGCAGTTGCACTTCAAATGGGCTTGTGCTGAGCCTTGTCTTTGTGGGTTTCACTCACGTTTTAAAAAAATAGGTTTTGTTTGTTTCATTTGGAGTCGGAATGAACCAAAGGTAAAACTTAGCCCCCAGCCTCCTTTGTTTAAAAAATCCAGTTTTCACCCAAACCCACAGATCAGGAAACCCATCTCTCTCCAAACTCGGCCATGGTTTGCACACCCCTCACTAAACTGGCCCCAAATTTCAGCTTGATTATAATCACCTCGCCAAATTGGGTGAGTCTCCTGGATCCCTCTCTGGGATGTCGATTCTCTGGTGGTGGTCATTGCGAGAACAGATTGACAGTTTCCCACGCCAAGCCTCCCTGAGCCAGGCAGCTGTCCTGTGACACTGTCCTGGCAGGTCAGCGGCCTTGAGAAAGGGATGGGCTGACGGGGACCCTACCACAAGGCAGGGAGTGGTGGGGATGCTGGTGGAAGGGGGAGAACTTGCCAGCTCTGCTTTCCAGCCCCAGGGGGCTGCTGGGAGAGACGTATGCAGAGTGGGGAGGTGATTTGGGATCGGATCGTTATCATTGAGAGTGTCTCTGAAAGCCTCTCATGCCCAGTACCCGTCTCTGCCAGGAAAGGCTCCCATTACAGCCGGCCGGTGTCCCATCAATCCTCTGCCTATCAAATGGCCGGGATGCTTTGGGTGCAATATTCTCTCTCTCAGGCATCTGGTCTCACAGGAGCCTTTTACTGTTGCTTTGTTTCCTAGCTGTCAGCCCCATATCTCAGCTCTTCTCTCCAAGGGTCCGTGGCCAGGAGCAGCAGCCTCTCTGCCTGGGTAGAAATCTCATACGAATACTTTGGTTTAGCATTTCTCTGGAGCTTTGTGCCCAAGCAGCTCAAATCTGCCCTTTGAGATGCTCGGGGATCGGTTACAGTTTCTCAGAATATGTCTGCACAGTGAGAAACCCTCTGAGTCTCAGAGTCCAGGCCACCTGATTCGGCCTCATGCTACAGGGCTAAAAAAAGACCTTGGAGATGTTCCGGATCGGACTGGAGCCTGGGCTCTGAGCCCCTCCCCGCTGCTCCAGGTTTCAGAGCTCGATCAGAACACCTACGCAGCTGTTTTTAGCCCCGAAGCATCAGCTTGAGTCAGTTGACCTGGGCTCCAAGCCTTGCTGCCCTGGGCGGTTTTTGCTGTGTCGACGTACCTTCAGTAACCTTCTCTAATTTACTTCCTTCTCTGTGCCTCACTCACCCCATCTATGAAGTGGAGAGAAGTTTGCTGATCCACATTCGAGAGACGGAGCTGCAGCCACCTCTGGGGTGGAAGTTGACAGCAGTTTATCAGCCACAAAACACTACCCAGCAATTCCGGCCTGGAAGTGAAGAGGAACAACGTATCCATTTGGCAGTTCAGGGGGATTTTAGGAAGGCAGAATATAATGACCAACTTGGAGTTTGGCCTCAGTTAACCCCCCCCATCCCCCCTTAGGATCTTGGAGTGAAAAATATTATGAGGAAGGAACAACAACCAAAAAAAGGCCAATACTGCAGTTTCCCAGGCCTGACGCATCGCCACCAATGCGTAAAATTAAGTGACTAAGCCACAAAGTGAAACTGTGGATTGATTCCCCACCCCCCGCCTGCCCGCTTCCTTGTGCCGCTGGATTCCATTCTCCATGCCCAGCCTTTGCTAAGCTTCAGTGCAGGTAGCTACCGCTTTCCTGAAACCCCCCAGGGCCCAGCCTGCCACCCCGCGTGCAACAGGTGCCCCCGGCATTGCTCTTGCAGGACAAAGAGAACACTGCAGTTTACAACGGCCGGGGGGGACAGATCTCCCATTTGATTCCTCACTACCGTTCCCAGCAGAGGCTTGGCGCTTAGACACACTTCGAGTTATATTTTAGTGCTAAGCCTAGATCCCCTGGGACTGAGTGCAAGGAAAATGGCTGAGTCAGCACAAGGACTCTGTTTTCTCTCGCCTCCTGTTCTTCTGTAATTGGGTCCCTCTGTGTTGAGGCCTGGCTTGCTCAGAGAGCGGCTGGACCCCGAGGGCAGCCTTTTGCCTCTAGGTCACCAGTTCAGATCCAACCCAGGTTGGCAGTGAGACCAGGCTGCATCTAATGGGAGCTCACTGGCTCTCAGAGCCGCCGGATCGTAGCCTTCCATGCTGGAACCATTCCGAGGTGCACCCTTTCCCTGCACCAATTACACCAACTGCCCTTCTGAAAGACTCCAGGCATTTCAGCCTTGTTCTCCGTTCTCACGCTCGCCAACCTTGCAGAAACTGCAGCCTTTGAATGCAGCTGCTTCGCGGATCGTTCTACTCCCGAATCCTCCATCCCGATGGGGCTGGTGTTTTGGCAGCGTTCTTGTGCCCATTCCCTAGGACAGAGGGAACGTTCGGTCTCTGCTCCGTCCTTTCCCCATGCGCAGGCTTGAGGTGGGAGAGATTTAACGGGGCGCCGAGGAGGGGGGCAGGTTAGGGTTTGAGACACAGCAGCAGAGCTACATGGGGACAGAGGCTGTTGTGGCTTCGAATGAAGGTGTGTTAGCAGGACTGGAACAGCAGAAGGTCAAGACTGATGTGTGTGTGGGTAGAATTTTGGGTATGTAGTTTGCCAAGCATGTTCCTGCTCTGTGGAATATCCCCCCAATTAAGAGGAAAAGACGGTGGGAAATGGCCACGCTCCGGGCTCCTTTCTGCCCCACCAAACCCTGCTTCTAAGTGGCTGTCCTGTCATACCAGTCTGCCACTGGTCCTCCCGGGCCCACCCTCACCTGGGTAACTTTGTTTGCAAGAGCCCTCTGCAATGTTACTTTTCCCCAGTGATCACTTTGTCCACTGGGCTCAGGCCAGGGAAGGTGAGATGTCGCTTTATCCCGGAGCAGGCCAGAATCCCAAGATAGCGTAAGGTTACATGCTGCCCTCCCTAGCTGGTGCCTTTTCTGCTGTCCTGCCTGAGAGGAGCAGCAGGGTCTGCTCCTCTGACTACAAGCCACAGCCTGAGCTCCTTCCCTCTGGAGCCCTCAGGGAATCTGGCTACGGCCCTCTGGATTTGGCTCTGCAGTTCGATGCAGTTGAACGGAGCCCGCCTGAGAGGCACAGCAACAACTCCCGGTCCCGGCTTGGGCTGGTTCTGCGCCAGCCCCTCGGAGGCGAAAGGCGCTATATCCCGTTACGGCCACGGTGGCCGGTCACCATCCCAGGATGGAAGCAGAAGGACGCTAAGCGGCACTCAGATCCGAGCACTAACCCCCGGCGCTCTCCCTCTCAAGACGCCCTGGCATAGGTTGCCTGGCGGAGCACGAGGCCTGCTTACGCTCACCCTATTTTTATGTATTTTGCTTGGCAGGTTTGGGCTGGCTTGGAAGGAGATCGGGGCTCTTGCCGCACTGAGCGATGCAGCTGTCTCTGCGTGTCAGGCTCGAGTCCTTTGTGTCTGGGAAGGAGCCTGATTCTTCCGGTGCCAGGGGCTTCTCTCCCGGGCAATCCAGGGAGCTGCTGGCAGCCCTAGCTCAGCTGCTGCACTCCCACTGCTAGGGCTTGCCCTGCCTGGAGATCACCTGCCTCTATGCAGAGCTATTGAGATAAAGGCTGGCGAAAGCAGGTCGGGGAAGAGAGCGAGCAGGTTACTGCGAGAGACACCTGTGCTCCTCTGCAGCTCACAGAGTGGCCTCCCCCACTCTCCCGTGGGGATGTTCTCTGCCTCGTGCATTGGAAGTGGGAGCAAAGTCTGCACCTCCTTGGGGCTGGGAAGTAGAACTGAGTGATGAACTTTTCCTCACTTGACATAAGGTAGAGCAATGATGTCCCCAGCTCCTTGCAGACCCGGCCAGCTCTCCACAGAGCTTTGCCGGGGAACGTCTCCTCCACCTTGCTGCGGGCCATTGACCTCTTCCCCCTCCTTCCCCCGCCCTGCTCTCAGCGATCCTTCTCCAGCTAGTGGAGATGGGAGTCACGAGTAAAGTGTGCGGGGGGCGGGGGGGTTGGCTGAGCACCGTGGTAGTGAGTGCTGGACAACACCTGTCAGGATCCATCCAGGCACCCCTCCCCCACTGTAGGATGGTTGCTAAGGTCTCATCCAGTCTAATCTTAAATGTCCCAAGCGATGGGGCTTTCCCTGCTCCCTTGGAGCCACCGTCTCAGGAATGATGGGCTTGAGTTGCCCCAGCTGAGCCTGGGGCTGGACCACTCAGCCCTCCAGCTGGTTAATGGGCCCAGCTGGGCCAGGGCCACCCAGAGGATTCAGGGGGCCTGGGGAAAAGCGGGGGAGCTCTGGCGCTTTTACTCACTCGGTGGTGATCTGGGTCTTCGGCGACATTTCGGTGGCAGGGGTGGTCCTTCAGTTGCTCTGCGTCTTTGGCAGCACTGAAAGGCCCCATGCCACCGAAGACCAGGAGCGACTGAAGGGCCCCTCACTGCTGAAATGCTGCTGAAGACCCGGATCGCTGCTGGGCCAGGGCTCGTGAGGCCCCTGCGGGGTCTGGGGCAAATTGCCCCACTTGTCCCCCCTCGGCGGCCCTGAGCTAGGCTGCTGCAGAATCTCCTGAGTGCAGCTCACTGGCCACTCAGGGCTTTTGCCCACAGCTACGCGCTCTCTTGTGCCTGACTAGTTCCTCTCTCGCGCTGATCCCTGGCCCGGCTTCTGACTCTAGCTCTGACCCTTGGCTGGTCTCCCAGTTCCTGGTTCTGACTCCCCGCTCCTGGTTCTAACTACCAGAGCAGACTGGCCACCTCCCAGTCCCTGACAACGGTTCTATATCTTAGTGCATCTCCCAGCGGAGAAGCTTTCCCTGGCGTTGCTCCTAAGTATTCGCTGCTTTGGTTTCATCTTTGATGCCTGCATCCTTGAGTGTTGTGAGCATTAGAAATACTTTGGATCCACTCCTAGTATTACTGGTATGTGCTACTCTTTCATCATAGTAGCAGCTGGAGGCCTCAACCTAAATCAAGGCCTCGTTGTGCTGGGGGCTGTATAAACCCATAGTGAGAGATGGTCCTTGCCCTGAAGAGGTTGCAGTCTCAAGAAAGGACAGTGTGGGTGGTGGCATGGCAGTAAAGCTAATTTAAGTCAGTGTGTTGGAAAGTTACAGGAGGTCTAGCAACCGCCAGCTAGGAATTCTGCTAAACAGCCAGTGAAAAGACCAGCTTCTGATCTCTGTTACGTAGTGGTAAATCCATCGAAGTCGATGGAGTTAATCCAGGTTTACGCTCCTGGAACGGAGAGCAAAATGTAGCCCCAGAAGTTCTTGCTGATGCTGAGTTTTTAATGTATTAACTTACTTTGGTGTCTCTCTTGCTCTGTTTGGTCCCATCCCGCCTGTATCTATTTGGACACCAGGATGGACCCTGACCAACTTACTTGACTTTAAACATGACACCCATGCCTGGACTGAATGCTAAGTCATGTTTAATGTCCTGTAAGTAACCATGACTCCCTCTGGGCCATGTTCCAACATGATGTCATTCTGCAGCCTGGACAAGCCCTGCAAAGTAGCAAGGATTCTGAGATGCTTCGGGGTGTCTTTTGCAATAGCTTCTATTCAAACCTTACTGAGAAGTGCGCAATCCTCGAACTCGAGGCTCTAAGCCTTTCCAGGCCCGGAGAGAGGTCTCGGGAGGGTGGGAATGGAGAAGGCCTCCTGAAAGACCCCTCTACATCCTCTTCTAGGTCAGTACTAATTTGCGATTAGTGTGCACCTTGCCTGGTGTACTGGAGCTTTTAGCAATTGGGTAGGTGTATACAGCTGTGAGTGAACTGACAATGGACCAGGGCATCTGGACTCCTGGGTTCTACGAGGGCCTCTGTCACTGGCTTGCTGTTTGACTGTGGGGAGATGGTTTTGTGTTTTCGCTCCCCTCTTTCTTTAAAATAGAGGATAAGGATACTGGCCTTCCTTTGGAGAATGCTTTGAGCTCCACGGCTGGAATGAGTTACGGATATCTCAAGCACTGTTGGGTGCAGTGGGCCAGATTCTGTGTGTCCACAATAATGCTGTGGATGCCGCTGGAGTCGGGCCAGGTTTGCCTGGAGAAGCTAGGAGTGGAATTTATCTCCAAGCGATTCCATTCCTCAGCAGGCCATGCAGTGAGCCTGCAAGCACAGCATCCGTCAGAGCCCCTGCTTTGCATATCTCGCTGCCTGCGAAGTAGGGCTGGGTTTGTTTGGTGATATTAGCAGATGAGACGATAAAATAAGCACAAGAGCAGGCTCGGTGCCACTGCAGGTGGAAGGAAGCAACAGCTGCCCTGGGGCTGGAGGAGGGAGAACAGAGAGCTGAGCCCCAGTTTCATTCAATGGCTAATTCTCCCTGTAACCAGGGGCCATGATCCTGAGCCTCAAGCTGTGCATTCAGAGCCTGATCCTGCGAAGCGAGGAACGCTTTGGCCCTGATCCTGCAAAGCATGCCTGTAGCTCCAGTGACGGTGACTGACTGTCTCTGTGCTGTGAGCGCAGCTGCACTGATCTCAGCAGCTCCGTGGTCTGGGGAAGCAGGTGGCAGGTTTGAGCTGGGTTCAGGTCCCTCCTGTATCCTGAATTGGCACGAACTCAAAGCAAAACTCGCTCCATCCTCCGGACTCTTGCATCCAAACTGCAGTGCAACCCGAACCTCACAAGCCCCATAAACTGGTCGGTGCAGCACTTATTTAACAGCTCCTGGATCCTCCTGATGTGGCAGGACATGAGGTTCCCAGCTCGGAGCAAACCCCAGAACCAGGACTGTTTGGTGAGGCTGAAGAGCAGCTTAGAGGGAGAGTGAAAGGAGAGAGATGTGATCACCGTTGGCTTTGATTCAGAGCTGGGCACGGAGGGCTGAGCTGAGGTGTCTCCCAGCTCCCAGCGCATTGCATACTGGGAGTTCTGTATCGGGTTTCTGCAGGTGTGAGGTTGTTATTTTTAACCAGTGCTTGTGGCTAAGGTGGGGCAGCCTCCCACTGCAGGCTGGCTGAAGTAGCGAGGGGTTCTCACTGCTCCTTGGCATTGCACTTAGCCGGCAGTCCCGTCTGTGCATGCCGGGCCCTTCTGGGGGATATTGGGCTCTATTACTCAGCCGGGAAGAGGTTTCTCTCTCTGTCCCTGGCAGCTTGGCACAGGGGTGCAATGCAGCATGCACAGGGCTGTCTCTACCCCCACAGGCTGCAGAGTAGCAGCCAAGGCCCAGATCGGCAGTCCTACACCTTTGTGTGCAGGGGACTGGTGGAGCCCGGTAGTCAGAGATATGCAGGCCCTGCCAGCCAAGCCTCCCTCTGCACCCTGCCTCTTGTGGAACCCATGGGTCACTGAACTCTCCTCCTCTCTTGAGCCCCCTCCCCCGCTGCTGTCCCAAGCCCATCGGGGATGGTACATAATTTCCTTCTCAACAGAAGTGAATCTGTTGGTATCCTAACACCACCAGGATTTGAACCCAAATTACCGGAGGCAGAAATCCAGCATGTCCCCTGAGTTCAGATATTGCAGTGCCAAGGTAACACACTAAGTGTCACATCCTCCAGCTCTGGTGGCAGATCCACATGAGATAACAGCCTACTACTGCTGTCAGCTACCAGTGTTGCTCGGTTAGCTCAGACGGGCGAAGTTTGCTGAAGGTCCAGCATGAAGAGGCATGTTAACAGGAGCCCTCCCCAAGTGGCAGGGTGGCCTCCAGGTGCTGAGACCCCTGACTGCGGGTGGGTGCCAGTAGCAGGGAGCTTGGCGGCCTGGGAGAGCTTTGCCAGTGCAGGGACGAGGGCTGGAGTCTCTAACACAGAGCAGGATAAACACGGCAGCTGCCCTCGCCATGGTTACCGGGCCAAAACAATCTTGTTCCACATGCGATTATTTATAACCCTTCGAGCAGATCGGCTGCCGTCTCCTGCTCTCCTAAAAGGGCGGCAGAGCTCGGGACGGTGGATTTATAGGACATGCTGTTTATGTAAGAGCAGACAAGGCAGAGTGCTCATGGGAGCTGAATCCCCGTGCAGGAGGACTGGCAGCCTAGGGGGCTGGATGCTGAGATCGGATGCCCTCTGTTCCTGTGCAACGGATCAGGAGTGCTTGGCGCTCAGGTGGTTGGGACCTCAGTGGAAGGGCTGTTTCCCTGAAGCACAGGACTGCATTAGGGTCAGTGCTGACTTTGGGAGGGGGGGAGCCCCTGGAGTGAGTGACCTGCCCCCTGCAGCGCAGCTGGTGGGGTCAGCACTGACTTGGCAGGGAGAGTGTCCCCTACTGTATCCCCAGGGACCTTCCAAAACAACTTCTCTCTGCCCTCGACAGCCTGGAGATGGGACTGTGGATGGAAGCAGCAGAGCTCGCTCCGAGGCCGAGAACCATGAGGCAGGGCTGGGGACCTGGAGGTGCCAGGATGGATGGAGCCATGAGACAAGAGTGGCATGCGACAGTGCAGGGCAGAGCCGAGCACGGCCAGTTACCACTGGCTCAGCTGCCAGATCTATTAAGATAAAGTCCTGAGCTTGCTGGTAAAGCAGAAGGAAGCTGCTCTAAGCCAGGCAGAGTCTCCGCTGTGGGTCAGCGGGGGAGGCGCTGCGGGGTGATCTTAGGGCAGCTGGGAGGGGAAGGAAAACAGGAAATTTCCGAAAGGGAGACCAGTCCCTGCGCTGACTTCTTACCCAGAGTGCGTGGCTTTGATTGGAAGCCGCCGCGTGGCCCCGGTGGCCCCGCTTCCTGTTTTGTGGCTTCTTACGTTGAGAAAAGTAATTTTAGGCCCCGTCTGTTTATTGGCTTCCCCTCGCTAGATCCTCCTGCGACGCCATCCCTGCTGCTGGGCACTAGGCCAGCCTCCGGCTCAGGCACTTCGGAGCTAGAATGTGGTGAATTTGGTTTGGGGCTTTTCTCCCCGTGGGGCAGGCATTTGCTCCAGCAGCATGGAGGAGCTGGCGCAATGCAGCCCCCGTCTGTCTGCACAGGAGGCTCCCAAAGCGTGGGTGGGGGGCAGCACCCACGGGTTGGCGGGTGGGATGGGGTTCTGGGGAGGACGTTCCCAGCAGCTCTCACCGAAGTTATACTCAGAACTGCATCCCTCTGAGGTGAGAGGCACGGGGTGATTTTGTCCTGAATTTCCGTCCGCATCGTGCCAGGCCCATGGTAGGTTAGCCCCTGTGACCATTACACCCTCACATCCCCGCCCCACCTACCCTGAGGCATCTTCTGTCAACAACCAGCAGCGACTGCTTGCCTGCAATCCGGCTTTGGAAGTGCGTCTGTGGCTAGGCAGACGGGCCAGACCCCTGCGTTTACCCAGCTCTGGCCCTTGTCCTGTGCGGGGGCTGAAAGCGAGGGTGTCCCATCAGTGCTTGCAGTGAAACCGTTCTCAGCAGCAGCGGCCGGAGGGGGCACCGCTGCGCCATGGCCAGCAATGCAGCCCTCTCCCAGCAGGCACGGTGGGGAGGGCGCTGGCGCATTTCGTCATGGCAGGCAGAGAAGGCCCATAGTGCTCTGGTGCCACGGGCCGTGCCCTCTGCTCTGGGGAATTTGCCACAGCTAGTGCTTGGTGGGCCAGGGCCAGGCATCACTCTCCCGATCCCGGCTTGCATATTATCTCTAGAAGAGCTTCTAGCAGAACTATTTGGTCATCACTGCAAGAGCATTCGGCCTGCTCCCAGCCCGCTCTAGGGTTAGGTGCACCTTGAGCCTGACTCTGTTCTTCTCCCCCACCCAGACCTTCCACCGCTTTGCTGATGCACTTTGCTCCTGACCGGCAGCCCTGGTTTTCCACTCCTGGGGCCCGTCTCCCTGCCAGCCCCTCCTGTCCCAGCTGGGGCAGGGTGGTGAATGGGGCCTGGGATGAGAGTCAACTGACTCCCTCACTCTGCTGGGGAGAGGGGCAGGTCGGAGGCCTGGGGGCACGGTGAGGCTAACACAAATCCACAGGCTCAGTGCTGGGGTCACTGGAGACAAGACAGGAGGTAGGAACCCAGAAAAACCAAGAGCTCCTGCAAAGCCTCTGCTGGATGGGGAATCTCTCCTGCCACCACTGACCAAACTCACCTGCCTTGCTGTGACCCTGTTAGCCGGGGGGGGGGGGGGGGGGGGGGAAGAACAGCTCTTCCTCGTTATCCCAGCCTCACTCAGTGCTTCCTCGCAGCTGGCCAGCTTGTGCCATTCTCCCCCCACACCCGCCCCCTGCCACTCGTCCACCTCCTTTTCCCCTGACTTAGCAGCTTTCAGCTCCCCGGCTCACCTGTTCCCATGCTGGTGCTGTGCTTGGACTCTGCCCTTTGGCTGCTGACGCTGCCCATGCAGACGGAGCATCTAGCGACAGCTGCTCTAATGAGGATGAACGCCAGGAGAGTCGCAACTTTCCAGCTCGGGCCCCATCCGTCTGTTCCCCTCTTAATTGTTCATTTTGGGGGGAAATACCCCCTTTTGGGGAGGGGGAGCCGATGGGGCCGAAGACCTCTTATCGGGAGGGGGTTGGGCTCAGAAAGGGAATTCCAAGACACTTACATGGCTGTAGCGTCATACTTTTTACTGCATTTATCCTTCCAGCACCTCTGTGAGCATGGCAGTGCAGTACAGCCAAGGAAAGTGAGGCACGGAGGCTAAGTAAGTCCGATGGAGCAGGAGGTTAGACTCAGGTCTCCCAACACCCAGGCGAGTGCCCTAGCCACTGGTCTCTGTCATATGGGACCTGCTAGGGTTCCCCGCACACGTGGTCTCCCTGCAGCCCATCAGAGAGCAGACAAAGTTGCAGAAAGCTGAGCGCCATTCAAGGCAGCCCCCTTTACAATCAAGAAAAGCTGCTGCTCCTGTGCAAGGTTGGTGTGAGTGGCTGATTCCGGGCCAGGAGGAAATTCCTCTTTCAGCTCAGAAATGCTGAGGCCTACGGCTGGCTAGTGCACATGCAGCGGCACCTTGTGCCTACTCGCATGCTCAAGGCTTGGGGTGTAGAAATCTGCAAGTGCAGTCGGCCCTGATGAGGTTATTGGCTTCATTTCTCCTCCGGCTCCCAATCCGTGTCTCTGCCTTAGGGTGCCTCTCCCTGCTTTCTTCGCCCTCCCGGCGGAGACGGAGCGCTTGTGAAAAAGCAGAATTAACCCCAAAGGCCCCGGAGGTGCCTTGTCTTTGAGCTCCTGTGCTCACCCTCTGACAGCTAGGAAGGCGAAAATCCTGCTCTGCCCAATGCACAGCAGGACCGAGTTGGGGGCAGGGGGATATTGTCCGGTTGGGGTCTCTGGATTTATGCATGTGCTTTTGCAGTGCAGGTGAGCTGGACTGGACAGCAGCAGCAAGAAGAGACTCTCTGAGCAGAGGGGAGAGTTGAGTGACACTTCAGCTGGCCTGGAGAGGGGGTGAGGCTGTTCTCAGTGTGGTCTGGGCTGGTGTCTCATCCCAGTCGCCTCTCCCGTCCCCCAGGTGTTGGGAGCTTTCTTCTGCGCTCCTCCACCCCCATCAAGCCTGATCTCCTCCCCGCTGCAGATGGGTCACACTGAGCCTCCCCCCTGTTGCAAAGGCTCCTGCCCAGTGTCAGCTCAGCCATCGTGTGGCCTGGTGCCAGTTTCGGGAGCCCCGCAGCGCCCGAGTGACTCCAAGGAAAGCCCGGGCCCTGCTCTGGTGATGTGGCTTCCTCTGCCCCTCTCCCCCCAGCAGTCAGCTCACAGCTGTCCTCAGTCAGGGGAGCAACTCCTGATCCTCAGCCCGCCCTGCTATTCCAGCCCTGGCCTCCCCCAGCTCCTCTGGTGTCCCTCAGACCTGTCCTGCAGCCTTCCCCCACCCAACACTGTGCTCCTGTCCTGCAGCTCAGGTTGGGTGCAACATGCTCAGTCTCTGGGGGCAAGTGTCCGCTGGGCCTGCTGGGCAGAACTGGAAAATCCCCCCTCCCTTCCTCCCAACAATCTCCCCTCGACACCTCCCTGATCTTTTCAGTTTGCATTTTCCTCACTGCAACGGGCCCCTTCCCAAAGCCATTTCTCGAGCCGCCTGACTCTCCCTAAGCAGCTTAGACGCTCCGGGAACCCAGGCTTGGGTACTGGCCAAGCTTCAGATGTTAAGCCCTAGCGGGTGACCCGCTTTGGGGAGAGTTTTCCCAGTGCTGCCCCTTCCCACTCCTGTCGGCCCCTTCTGGGCCTCTCCTCCCCTGCTCCCAGACGCTGATCCCGCTTTCGGATCACAGGGCCGGTGTGGGAGCCAGCTGAGCGAGTCAGGGTGGGTGAGGTGGGGAACAGTCTGCCCCAAAGGGGACAATGAGTTTGGAGAGGACCAGGGGACCCTCTGCCGGCAGCGGGAGCCAGCTGACTGGCTGAGGTGCTCCCTGTTCTTTGCACTGATGCTAGGTCAGCGCTGTCTTCAATCTTTCCTTCTGCCCCGGGACAGCTGCTGTGGCAAGTCCCTTCGGAGAGGGCCTGTGTCCCAACTCGCGACGGGGAGCTAGCTCTGCCAGACCCTGGTGCCAGCTGGGCCCGGCTTCCTCTTGGAAGGTGGCACCGTGAGTTTTGTCCTGTGTGTCCAGTGTATTCCCCAGGGATCTCGATGGCCAGATGTCCCAGAGCCCCTCTCTCTCAAGGCAATTGAGTGGGTTTAAATTCCCATTCCTGGGGTGTTTGTGTTGCTGACCAAACACACCCACCTGTTTTCAACAGCCTCTCCTATGTCTCCGGCCGCTGATTTGAGGGTGCAAAGCTGAGCGTCATTTAATTGTGGGCACAGTGGGGCAGCATTTTAGACTTCCCGGGGCCTGATGAGTCAAGGCGGGAGCTGGCTACATCCTAGACCTTCTGCTCCTTCCCCGCCCTTCCAGAGAACCTGATTCCAAGTTAGATGCTAGGGTGGGGCCCTGCTGAGAGACACAGAATTTGTTTTCTGTTTCCTTTTTAAATGTCTTCCCCTTTTCCCCACAATTCTCCTTCTGCTGTGACCTCCTCCTTCCATCTCTCCTCCTCTTCCTGCTGCCCCCGCTTCCCTTCTTTGCTTGTTCTCCCATTGGTATACCCCCCATCCTCTCGCCTCTTCCTTCCTCTCCTCCTCTTCCTTGCTGCCATGAACCTACCCAGGTGACCTCCCCTGGAACCAGACTGGCTGGGGAACACAGATGTCTGTAGAGAGGGTGATGGTCCATTCCAGCATCTTTGTGTCGCTTTGTTTCTCCGTTCTCAGTGCTCTGGAGTTGTTGCTCGTATAAACAATTCATGCTCCCTTAGTGCATGTATTAAACAATTACACTCCTGCAATCCGCCTTCAGGTGCTCCTTAGCCATGGGCCCTTTGTCTGCTTCCTGGGCACGAGGCCAACAGACTCATTTTGCAGGAGCCTAAGTGGCAACACAGAAGAACTTTTCCATTCCAATCTCGGCCTCCGCCAGCCAGTGCTGTAAGCATCCCAGCCGTCCTGGGAAAAGGGCCTGCGATGGCGCTAGCACGCGTGGCTGGGAATTGAATGGGATTCCCTGGGCTGGGGCTGGAGGGGAAGACGATGCAGGAACATACTTGAGGAACAGAAAGTTTCCAACCTACCTGAGGCTGGCCTCCCGCACCCCTGCCCTACAGCAGCAACCCCCGCCAGGGTTCAAAGCACATCCACGCTGGCTGGGTTAGTGCTCCTTGGCCTTACCCTGTGCAGCTGAACCGCCCTGTGCGCGGAGTGGGGATGGGTGAACCCGAAAGAGGCAGTTTTCACTTCCTACCCCAAAGTCTGATGCCCTAACTCAGTATCCAGCTAGCCGCATCCAGGCCTGAGTTGACCCTATAGAAACTCGGTTCTGTAGTCATGAAACAGGGGAGGGGAGATACCATTTCCTGCCTTCACAATAAGCCCGGCATTAGGGAAGACGGGTCTTTCTGTGAGTCTGGAGGGGTTGGTCCTATCTGGCCGTTGCAATGGCCTTGGGGATCGGTGCAGCCTGTGGCATGCAGTAGTTTAGTCTTCTGTGGGCTGTAATATTCTGGAGTCTAAAGGGCTTGGGGTAGGGGTAGCTGGGTGGTGGTAGCGGGCTGTGATCTGCAGGAGGTCAAACGCAATGATCTGATGGTCCCTTCTGGCCTTGAGCTCTTTGTCTGCAGCACAGGCTGCACCACCACGGGCACAGTGTGAGACTTCTCCCCATGTCACAGTCACGGTCTCCCCCACCAACCCTGCCTCTGACCATCCGGGGTCAATCCCACCTCTCTGGGATCCTTGGCAGACGTCTGCAGGGATGGGGATTGTCCCCAACTTTGGGTTGTGATCAGAAAGTGAAAGCTCTCAAATCCCATCTCCTTAGTTTAATGAGAAGCTTTGCAGGGAGCTGACCTCTCCGAGAGATTTCTGCGTTCTCATCTGCTTCATGCCTCATTACCCATGTAATTGCTTGTGAAATTCTGATTGTATAATCTCCATTGCTGATGCATCGACCAGAAAGGATCCAGCATCGGCCTCTAAGACAAATCTTCTTTTGCCTTTTAAACTGATTATATATGCTAGAGAGGCCTATTGTTCTGTCCCCCCAACCCCCCGCAGCCCCAGGCAAATTGGTGCCCTCCAAGTCCTAATTTTGGGCAAGGGTCATGAGATACCATGGTCTCATGATGTGCTGGGGCAGGGTCATGTTGTGATGGGAATCTCTCTGTTGTGACTCACGTGGTTGTCCTGACGGAGGAATGGTTAAGTTGGCAGCTTTCTATGGAAACTGCCCAGAGAGGATAATCAAGTAACCAGATGAGACTTATGTGAGGGCTCTTAAAAAGGACATTCATTCTCCTGCTGCATTCCTAACTTGGCCTTTGCTACTAGGCTGCACGCACCACTGGGTAGGTGCTGGAGGGACTGTGCCAGAACCTGTGGGGAATTAGAGGCTTCCAGAGGCAAAGATCCTTCCTTCCTGCTCCCTCCGGCCTGCTTCCGGACTTGACTCCCACATGCTGAAGAAGTTTATTGCATAAATGCTGCATGGGAAGGAAGGGGTTTTGTTCATAATTCATAGGGAGAAAGACTGTATGTGGCCCTTGGCCTTGCAATTTCTGGGAGGGTCTTGAAACCTCGTATGTGTGTGTGTTGTGTTGTGTTTGCGCACGTGTGTGTGCAGTGGAAAGCTTTAAGAGCTCTCTGTTTGGGTCACAGTGTAACTAATGAGCTCCAGAGCCCAGATATTTAAGTGCAAAGCTTCCAGGGACAAAGACCGCAGCTGAGTTTGTCTCTGCTGTTATCCCCTTGCTGGGAGCTTTCGGTCCACATCTGAGGCTCCGATCTGTCTTGGTACAACACCCTGCAAGAAGCTCGTTGTGGCCCAGGCATGACCACACTCATTGCAAACCTGAGACACTAACTTTCTGGGCTGGGACCAGAGGCTGTGGATCAGGTTCTCCCTGCACCAGGCTGTGTGATGGTCACGTGACACTGCAGGCCAGGCCGAGATCCGGCACATCACTTAACCCAGCCCAGAACTCTGATGACCTAGTGTGACCATCCCCCCGCTTGGCACCATCCTGTGCTACTGCTCCATCAGTGACATGTTTGCACCCCTGTTATTACTACTGCGATCTTCAACAGCACCCCAAGCACCTGGAGTGGGGGAGAGATGTTCTGTGCCATAGGTACAAAGTGTGACCCTAGTGAAAGGGTGAGGCTGGAGTCCCAGCCCTGTATGTGTGTGTGTCTGTGTGTGTGTGTGTGTGTTGGCATCACGCTTGGCACCTTTGAAAGTCAAGCCAGGAGTCCTTGATTAGTTCAGCCTGTTATGACAGTTTAATGGAGGAGGCCAGGCAAAGAGGAAATTCTCGATCAGTGTGTGTGTAGAGATGTACCTGCTTTTAGCTCGTGCATTAATATTGCAGGCTGGGAAGAGACCTCAGGAGATAAAGTGTCGTTCACAATCCCAGCGGCAGCCCCTGGTGACCTGGCTTAGCATATGTTGACCTCACAAGGACTCACACTCGCATCAGTGCGGGAGTGAAGTACTGCCCAGTGGTTAGAGCAGGGGACTTGTGCACTCAGACCACCTGGGCTCCATTCCCAGTCCTGCCACATACGTGTGTGGTGACCTCAGGTGAGTGGCTTTCCAGTGCTGTGCCTCAGTTTCCCTTGTCAGTGAAAATGGGAGTGGTGATACTAATACTGTGGGGCTTAACATTCCCAAGCACTGGCTGGGAAATGCCAAGTGTGAGCAGCGTGATGTCCTCGAACCCCAGCCAACCCCCAGCACTGGGCTCTCTCATCCTTCTAACGCCTGCAGAAGGAGCCTGATTCCTTACAGCTCCTTCCCTCATCCCCTGCTGGATCCTGGCCCCTGCCCTGTTTGCTTTGGTTTCTTCGCCGTCAGCAGCCGGGTGTCTCCGCTTTCAATGTGCAGCGATTGCAAGGAGGGGAATCGTCCCCCCTCTAACTCCCATGTTTGTGTTTTAAACTTGTCCAGCTGTTTCCTTCTCTTTTTGGAACTTCTTTGGCTGGTTTCAGCCGCCATGGGGCCAGGCTGGGTTTCATGTTCTGCTGACAGGCTGGGAAAGTGGGGATTCAAGACGCTGCCGTTCTTCCTTTGACCTTTGCAGGCGCTCAGCAGTTCTGCAAAAAAAACAAACCCCCAAACCCCCAGCAAGACGGAGGAGGTGGGGTCGTCATCCTGGAACTGGGCAATGTGGGGCTTATTTGCATTTAGGCACCAGTGAGAACCCCTAGTGCAGGCTGGATTTACACCTGTGAAGATTTACCCTGTTTTCAAAGCCAGGTAAGTTGTACCTGTACAAATCACACTGTGCTGTGCAAAGCATGTCAATGTTAGGGGTTTGCCCTGGACGAGCCACCCCAGGGGCTCTCATCCCAGCATGGATATGGCTTCAATAAAGAGGAGAGCTCAATACACCCCTCCTTGTTGCTCAGGTCAATGCAGCTCAACTAAGGTTGGGTTTCTGGCAATTGGTGATTTTGCTGCAAGTCCGAAAGAGCCTGGGGGAAGGTTGATGCTTGAAGCCGACGGGCCAGGCAGGAATTTTGGGAGGAGGGTTCTGCAAGGAAGGAGCTGTTCTCCTTGCTTCTACCTTCTCATGGGCAAAGTTCAGCTCCGCCTGGCTCGAGGAGATTACCCGTGCCCACTCGCTGGAAACGGAGCGTAGCTGGAGGAGCTCGGCTCCCAGGTACATTCCTCGCATTCCCAGCCGCCCGTGCCCACTTCTGCTCTTCTCTGCCCTCATCCCTAGCTGCTCTTCCCCAGCGAAGTACAAACCACCACCTACCACCTTCTGGCCAGGCAGAAGGGAGCATCTGGCCAAAAACCAAAGGTGTTATAGCTGGCTGGGGGACCTGCCCGCTGCTGGCATCTGTGCTGCTGAGGCAGCGACGCAGGGAGCTCTAAAGGAAAAGATCCCCCTTGTTTTTCCTAGAGCCGAGCTTGCTGAAGAAAACGCCTGGGTTTGGTTTCAGGCCCCAGAGACTCGTTACAGCTGATTTGGCTTTAATGCCCCAAGTCAGCAGCAAAAAGAGACGAGAAATGCTACAGAGACTCAATGTCAGTGAGGGGCAGCCCGCCCTCCCCCTGCCCTCCCTGCAGAGGGGCTGAGACCCAATCCCCCCGGCGCTATCTTTAGCAGACTGACTGATTCGTCCTGGCAGGTTTTTATTTTGTCGGGGAAGCTGGTTTTGGAGCCATTTCAGCCGAAGGTGGGAAAGAGCCTGTGTAGGTTGGGAGCCCCCTAAATGACCCACAGGGCGAGTGCCGAGCCCCATGTGCCATGCCGAGAGTGGCTGGTTTCCATTACTCTTATGATGAATTTGTTGTTTGGCTTGCAGTAGCATCCAGACACCCCAATGGTGCAGAAGACTCTCTCGTGCTCGGAGCTGCACGTCCTACGGGGAGGGCTGCTCCCTGCCCCAGAGAGCTCACGGTTTGCAGCGTTACACCATTTCCATTCCCAGGCTGCCCCCGAAGCCTCCGCTGGGTTTGGTGTTCCAGGGGGAGGCACAGCACCGAGTGGATAGTGGCACCGGGATCCCAGAGGAGCTCATGGAAGAACCAGTGTGGCCCTGTTTTGGGGACTATGGGACTCAGCTCCTCATGGGGACGATGGGGCCAGCGTGAGAAAACAACACCCGTTGTGCCAACGGAGGAGGAGGGCGGTCATTGCCCTCCCATGTCCCTTCCACAGGGCTTCGCTCCATGAGTGGTCAGCTGCACGCGGGGCCCGGGTCTACACACTTGCTGGGACACCAAGTGAGTTCTCAGCAGGGCTTTAAGTTTTCCTTCTTCTGGAGTCAGTATAGAAGGATCAGGTGTAACGAGGCCACCAGGGAAAGATGGACACCCAGCCCGGAGCGACGCTGGCACCAGATCCACAGCTGGTGTGAACCCAATGCAGCTCTCTTGACTGTTCAGTGGAGTTCAGCGGATTTACAGTGGCCGGGGATCTGGCCCTGGGGAATTTTGGCCAAAACTTCCAACTCCCGCAGTACCAGTCCTGTCACTTCTGTGCTTCGCACACTTCGGTCTCCAGGGTGGCGCTTCCCGCTCCAAGACAAGCCAGTGGGGAGGGAGTGGGGAGCTTGGTCGACCGCCTTGTGCTGTTAACACAAGCCCAGCTCCTGCAGATTGATGGCCCTTTGTACGTGGTCACGTGAGCCAGCGGCACGAGCCTTCCACTTTCCATATTTAGAATCGCTGGATCAGGGGAAAAAATGTATTTTTGGAGAGTTCCATTCGCTACGTCTCCAGATTCTGGGCTTTTTTTCTTCTTCTTTTAAATGTGCCAAAGCCCCTTTCGTTTTAACGGAGCCCAGGGCTCACCTGGGCGAACGGCCTCCAAGCAGCCATGAGCGCTTCTGTGCTAGCACTTTGGCAGGCCCCGTTGCGATCGATCGAGGCTCTGGTGTTCTCAGGCACGGCTGGTTCCTGGTCCCCCACCCCCTTCACTTGCCATGGAAGGCCCTTGCTTAGGAAGCAGTGTGTGTGTGTATTTAAAGAGCCATGTGAAACGTTCATTCCAGCTTTTGTGCTGGGTTACCCAGCTCTTCCCCAGTTTTAACTACTGCCAGCGTTTGCATGGGAACATGGAGCGGCAGCCTCACCACTAGCCTGTAGGAAGCAATCTTGCACCAGTGTGACCAAGGTTAGATCCCCTTGATGTGTCTCTTCTTGCAATCCAGCCTCTCTCTAGAGCGCCACCCACAGGCGGAGAGGAGAGCCGGTCCTCACTGCCAGGAATGGCCAGTCCTCGGTCAGTCTGGGGCGTAGGAGAAGGGACATGGATTGTGTGTTGGCTCCTCTTCGAGGAGAGACAGATAACAAGGAGGCTGGTGCTACTTTGCCTCGGTACCATTAGCTTCAGATGGGGAAACTGAGATTCAGGGAGGTGAGTCTCCCAAGGTCCCTGCTATAGCTGGGACTAGAACCCAGGTCTCCATCAGACGTCTGGCAGTGCTCTCGCTGCTAGGCCACACTGCCTTAGAAGGGCTATTGCTGGGCTGCTGCATGCCCATCCCCTCCAGCGTGTGAGGCAGGGGGCTGGGAGAAGCGAGCTGCCCCAGGGAGAGAGCCGGCCTAGCCAGCGTCCCCTAGCGAGCAAGGGGACTCAGGTAGCAGCAGATTATGCTCATTTGCTGCGGTTCAGCCCCTGCTCTGCTGTTCTGTTAGCACGGCTCCTGGGACAGAGCAGATTGCAAGGGCCGGTCTAGCCCTCAGCAGGATCCACCTGCATTCGCTGTTTGTCTCCTTCTCTGGCTTGCTCGCTCTCTCTTCACCCAGCCGTTTCTTTTAGAAGTGATCCGAGGTGGCCGGCTTCAGACTCAGGGAGCCCCGGGGTGAGTTTTGGATCCTGGCAGTGCTTTCTAATGGACTGGAGCAGGTGTATTGGGGCAGAAGCCGGGAGCCCAGCGCCCGCAGCTGAATCTAACCCCCTGGCAGAGCCGGCTCAGTGCGAGCTCTCTCAAAACCTGCTGCTGGACTCACTCCGATAGGGTGACCACATGTCCCAATTTTATAGGGACAGTCCCGATTTTTGGGTCTTTTTCTTATAAAGGCTCCTATTACCCCCCACCCCCATCCCGATTTTTCACATTTGCTGTCTGGTCACCCTACATTCCGATAACAGTAACTCAGGCTTATAAACACCATCTTTTAACCTATCTTTCCCAGAGAGGAAAAGCCTGCAGGGCTCCTGGCAGCCCCTGGCTCTGATATGGGACCGGTGCCCTCACCTTCCTGCCCTTAGGGAAAAGTCCTCTGCTCCTGAATCGAAAACGCTCCCCTTTCTATCAGCGTGTTGTCCTAGAGAATCCCACTCCATAGGGGGTGCTAACAGAACCCCACAGAGAGACTCTCCTTCTCTCTTGGCTTCTGCAGGCAATCAGCTGCTTTCTAGAGACAGCTGTTTGGTGTCGGGCCTAATACAGACTTTTCCATAAGGGGGAGAGGAAACCCAACCAAACCCGAAAGCTTGAGGGGGAGATTCCCATGAGCCCTTCACTCTGCTCTCACCGAAGCCAACAGGAGTTAAACATGTTGGGAAATTCCATCCGCAGGGACCAGGCAGGTGAACGCAGAAAGGTGCTTTCTGTCTCTGCCTCTCCTTCGCACCCATCACATGCATCTTGACTCCCAGATGCTCGTAACGAGCCAACAGGTGAATGGCTACGGTGCGTGCGAATGCTGTCTACACAGGCCAGATCTGCAGGCACAGAATCAGCTCCCGGCTTGGCTGGCTGAACGGAGCCTGAACTGCCTGTGCGAGGCCAATGCGGGGGCAGAGGCTCGAGGTGGGTGGAGTAATTCGGTCTGCCTGCGCTGACTCTCCCGTGGGGAATTCTGTCCTCACCTGAAACACTCCCATCCTCCTGCATGGGAGGAGACTGTTACTCATGAAGGAAGTGGTTGGAGGCCAGGCCTGCTCATCAGGACTCCTGGGTTCCATTGCCAGCTCCGTAGCTGACTTGGCCCTTGTGACTCTGGGAAAGCGGCTTCATCTCCCCGCGCCTAGGTCTGTGAAACTCACCTGGGGTCAGACGACACTTTGAATCCTCCAGCGACAGAGCGATAGACAGGCAAAGTAGCGCTTCCCCCAAACATGGCCAGGGATTCTATCCATGCACGCCTGCAAGCCCGGGCGTGCCCCAGGCTGCCCTCTCTGCTTCCCCTTGCCCTGACCCCCAAGGAAATCAGGGGATTGTACAGCCCAGTAATGCTGCTCAGTGCACTGTTTTACACACAAACGCACGCAAGCCTGTCTTTGACCCAGATTGCACGATAAAGGAGAATCCCAGGGTTGTGGTAAGATTAACTCCCCTCTGCCCACAGGGCTGCCCCCCTCACATCTTCTCTTCCTCTCTGCTATGGGCTCAGTTCACCCTCCTCCCCCGGCATGCGCTCTCGTTTGCCCAGGGATGGCGTGAGAAGCATGTTGCCACAGTGCAGGGGGGTTCTTAGAGCCCTCCCTAGGGGACGCCGGAAAGTCTTTCTTGTGATTAACGTACTGGCCTGACTCCGGCAGTTTTACAAAGCCAGAATATTATTGGCTGGTTTCATTCTTTGTTGGCGCTCAGCGTTTTCCTCGGCCGCCATTTGGGGTAATGACTTGAGGATTCCCTGGGCTGTTTTGTGTTAGGCTGCTCAGAGAGTGTGGGACTGCAGGGTCCGGCTTCCTGAGACCCTCGAGATTCAAGGTGAGTGACTGCACGGCAAATGTGGCTGCAGGAAGTTAAAAAGATGTAGGATTTGTCTTTGTTTTAAACATAAGCTACTTTGGAGAACTTTTTGTTTACAGCTAGTGGTGTCTAGTGGGTACAGCAAGGGACTCCGGACTCCTGGGTTCTTTCCCCAGGTTTGGGATGGGAATGTGGTCTAGGGGTAAGAGAAAGCAGCTGGGAGGTGAGACTCCTGTGTTTGCCCCAGCTCTGGGGAGGAAGTGTTGTCTAGGCGTTAGCACAGGGAGCTGGGAGTCAGGACTGCTCAGTTCTGTTGTGTGTTCTGCTGCGGATCCATTGTGTGATCCTGGGGAAGTCCTTTCCCCGCCCATGCCTCAGCCCTTCTGTAAAACCAGGATAATGTTTATCTGCAGTGCAGGGTAGTTTGTGAAGCTTAATTAATGTTCATAAAGCACCCCTCCCCCCACCAATTAGTGCTCTAGAAAATGCAAAGCGTTATTCCAGTGGAAAGAAGCTACGCTTTAAAACAGTGAAAGGGAGGGCACCCAGCTCCCTTCCCCCCCACCAGCTAAAGTTTTCTCCCTCGCTAAAGGGACAGCGTGTGTCCCAGGAACCCCATGGGTGAAGGATGCCTAGAAAGGCAGATAGAGATCGAAGGGACAGCTGAAGGGTGCCACATGGCTAGGACCCCACATTTAGGATGCAAAGGCCCCCAGGCCCCAGTGTTAAATGCTGAGCTTCTCCTTGCATAAAGCTCAGGATATTTGGAGCTCTGGTCCCCACAACCGGGAGAGGGAAAGCAGAACTGCTGGGGCCATGCAATGGCAAACTCGAGTTGGTCCATTTCACAGGCTTTCACTGCCTTTCAGGCCCTCGTTTTGCTAGTGCTCATCAGCCACACCTAGGTGCTTCTCCCTTTGGTGGACCTGCTGCTGTTTACATCTGCTCTGAACTTGGCCCCGCGTCATTGCTTAGAAACCAGATTTGTTTCCCCCCCAAACACAACCCCCCGGGTGCCATGGTGATAGGTGTATTGGAACACGGGCATCGGACTGCCGGCTACAATCTGAAGGGGGTTGAAGAGTTGACCAGGGAGGCCTAGCCGGGGCATGTTCCGAAGGGGGAAATCCAGGCTGAATGCAGTTTACAAACTTCTCAGCAGTGAGATCTGCCGGATGCAATGTCCCAAAGGCAACGATGGAAAATTCCCCCCCGTCCCTTGAGACTCTTTGGCCTGGAGAACATGTTGCAGGGAATGATTCTGGGCTAGCCCTGAGGAAGGACTCAGGGAGGGAACAGGCCTTTCCCACTTCTGTCTTCATTGGGTCCTTGCCCAGGGCATGTTTCAGATTGGAAAAGGAGCCACAGTTGAGTTACCGAAGAACAGAACATCTGGAGCATGTCTCGGCGCCCCACGCCCCACCCAGGTTCCTCGGAAGAGGCCAGATGGAATCTCTTACTGCTCCCTTGCTTTGCGCTCTGGCTCCGCTGCTCAGCAGCAGCACCCCAAAACCCCGGCCTGGGTCCCTTGGTCCATCTGCTGTAGCTTTACAGAAGCAGCCTCCCGTTTTCCCCCTGCGGCCCACCAGCTCCCCTGCTCTCTGCTGCCATCTCGGGGCCACGCGTGGCCCCTGCAGGTCAGGCCGGTTTGTAGAAGTTTTGCTGGGGCCACTGTTCGGCAGGCAGCTTGGTGGGGTCGCTGACGAGCCCATCAAAGCAAAGGAGAGGTCTGAGGGGGACCCGTTCTCCTTGGTAGCTTGAATTAAGGGCAGACACCCACCTCAGCCGCCTGGGATGCCTGTCTCGTACAATGAGGATTTTATTCCTTCAGTTGACGTCGTGTCTAGCAGCTCCTGCCATGGACCATGCTCCATGCTGCACAAACACAGAGCGAAAGACAGTCCCTGCCCCGGACAGCTTCCAAGCCCAGTATTTTAGCTAAGGATGGTAAAATCTTGCTGCTCAGATTAGCATTTGGGGTTGAAATTCCCTCCTCCTTCCCCTCCTCCTGTAGTACGAAAGAAGTGAAGCCTTGAACCATTCGGAGCCAGTATTCAGCCCCCAGCCCCCAGCCCCAAATCACCTACAGCACCTGTCCCGTGCTGTTTTCCCCTGGCACTTTCCCCCCGAGTGGGGGAGCTGCTGTTCACAGGGACAGCTTTGGTAGCTTGTCCTTGAGGTCCTTATTCCAGCCCTGGTGGCGCGTGCCTTTGGCGGGTGCCTTTACTGTGGGTGAGAAGGTAGAATGATGCTGCCACGTGTTGGAGCTGGAGTAAGCCAGGCCAGGGGTCAGCTGTGAGGGGTTGGGTCTCTCGATCCCTGGGGTCCTGAGCAGGGCACCTGGCAGGAAGAAACAATGCGTTGGTTCTGAACCAGAATCGAGGCGTCGGATTACACCTCGCTGATTTTGGATTGCATCCTGCTGATTTTGCCCTTGCTCAGCTCCAGAAGCCATGCTGTTGGCAGGTGAAGACCCTGCCAGTCTTACGCAGGTGCTGCTACGTGCTAGTGATTTGATAAACCTCAGCTGTCCTGGGTCTAATTCGGGATGCCCTGGTCTTGCAGGTGTTACCAAAGTCTGGCTGGACGATGCAGCTGGTTCTGGCACACTTGGTACCAACTGGGCATTTGGGATAGCTGGTGCCCATGTGGGACTGGTGATTAGGTTGGGTGGCTCAGCTGTTTGCATCTGCCTGAAATGCCAGAATGCCCTCCCGCCTCAGCAGTATCCAGTCACCCCAGAACGAAGGCAGAGCAGGGTAAAGTCTGGCCATGGGAAGCTGGCAGCTATGGTGGGCACCGGGGCTGGACTGGACTCTGTCTCACTGCACCTGCTATAGCGCCAAGCTGATGAATCAGTGCCTGCTAATCTGTTCTAATCATTTCTTATTTCAGATTCCTCCTCGTCTTCAGCTGCTTGGTGCTGTCCGTGTTCTCGACCATCCCAGAGCATCAGAAACTAGCCAACCAATGTCTGTTCATCCTGGTAAGGAGGGGACTTTATAAACCTCTCTAACCTCATCTCCTAACTAGCCGTGTGCTCCCAGTTCTCACACCACGGCTATAGCCATGATGCCCTAGGGAATTCTTTCATGTCCCATTAGGAGTGGATGTGAACTGAGGCCAGCGTCAGCATACAGGAGGGGAACTACGGTCTCTCCTATGCGCAGCAATTGCACCAATTTAGCTCCAGGGATGATTTTAAATTTGTTCAACTTTGCATGTGGACACTCTTATCTGATCACTTGAAACCTGGCTTTCCTTACTGGTGTAACTTGCACATGTGAATTACCAGTGACGTGGTTTGCCCAAGATCTGCAGCCCAACTGGGGCTGGAGCCCAAGAGAACCCACTCTGCAGCCTCCTCCGTTAGGCCAAGCAGCCACTGCTCTCGTTGCTGCAAGATGTTTGCAGGAGTGAGTCAAAAGCAGCACTGTATAGCTGCACAATCTCCTGGAGGATTTTTAAACGGAGACGCTCCAGTGGAATGTGTCTGGGAAGCCTATAGCCAAATGTACGGACATGCAAAAAAACAACGGGAAAGGGAGGGGGAAAGAAACCTAAAAAAAGCAACTTTCCCCCAAACTGTCAGAAACAGCTGACTTTGGATTTCTCCCGACTGTGATGGAGACTAAATTAGAAAGGTCCTTGTGACTTTCTCGCTAGTAAGCAAAATAGGGGCTGGTGTGTACAAAAGGTAGGAGGCAAAGCAGTACAATGCTGACAGCGGGGGAAAATTACCCATATATATTTAAGCTGGCAACATGCAGGAGGAGCAGGGCGGCTCCGAAAGGCTCTACAGTTGAGGGCTCCTGGCTCATCTCCTTGACTTTCACGTTGAACAAGGAAGCGTGGAGAGGTTTGCTTAGCTGCTCAGCATTGAAGCTCTGGTTTCCTAAGGACCTGAGCCAAAACCCAGTGAAGTCCCTGGGAATCTCTGCATTGATTGGCATGAGTTTGAGGTTGGGCCCTGGTAAGGAGGGGACTTTATAAACCTCTCTATTCTTATCTCCTAGCTAGCCGGCTACTCCCAGTTTCCCCCTCTTCTCACACCAGGGCGATAGCCACAGTGGCTTAGGGAACTCTTTCATGTCCCATTCACACTCTTTCTCTGAGAGGCCAGCACTTATCACTCAAGAGTGAACCATAGATCATGTTTCTCCGAGGCCCCTGTGCAATCGGATCTGGGGTTTTGCTCTGGTCACATTTCCAGCTCCCTCCAGCCAGAGATGTTCTAAAAAGAGGATCTCGCTGCTGCTCAGTGGCTCCATTATCCAGTATTAACCCTGTGGAGTCCCTGTAAAAATTGCATGCTCTGCAGCTGATTTCAGTCCACACTTGTGCTGAGGGTGCCTGAGAACCACCCAGGCAGGGGAAGACTTGAATCCAGCACCAAGCCTTGCAGCAAACACCCACGTCCTCCTCCTCCTCCTCCTGAGAGAGTCTTTGCTGCAAACATGGGACCAGTGGGGCCGGCAGGGCTGGCCCTAGCACCGAGAGGGATCAGTTATTTATGGGAAGGGATTTTAAATTTAGGAGGCAGGTCCCCAGGTGTCTCTGCCCTCTGCAGGCTCCTGTTTCTGTCTGCAAGGTCTGTTTGGGTTTGTCTAGCCAGGCAGGGTCACCTGGAGGTTGCCTCTCCGCAAAGGGAGCGAGGAGCCAGCTGACCCCATCAGGCGTGACTCAAATGAAGGTTCACACACAGTTCCAGAGACTTTTACAGGCAGCCGCACTCCGGGCCCTTCCAGATTAACCAACCCAGTCTCTCTCTCTCTCTCTCCCCCCCCTCCCCGGCAGGAATTTGTCATGATTGTGGTGTTCGGCATGGAGTACATCATCCGCATCTGGGCAGCTGGCTGCTGCTGCCGTTACCGGGGCTGGCAGGGGCGGTTCCGCTTTGCCAGGAAACCCTTCTGCGTAATAGGTACGTGTTGGCAAGGAAAGCCGCCTGATGCACCCTGTGATCCTCCCCATGGAGCACCCAGGGGTGCACCGCAGGGAATTGTTCTCTGCACCCATCTCTAGGTCTCCCTGGTTATCAAAGGAACTAGAGATGGGAAGGGCATCCTAGGTCTCTTGGGGCCACTTGGAGGCCATGGTGATGGGCACATCAGCAGAGCCTTGATACACAGGAGAGCCCCCTAGTCCAACTCCTTGCAAGCTTTCACGGTTACCAGGCCAGACAGTCCCGTGGCACCCTCAGGAGCAAAGCCGAAAGGAGATGGGATCAGAATAGATTATGCCCAGGGTTATGGAAGGACCCAAAAGGACGGAGGTGCCCAGGAATCTGCTGAATTTTGGAGCCTTAGACTCCTTGGAAAATCCCGCCCTAAGAGTAAAGCGCCCCAAAATTCAACCCCCACCCCCTCAAATCAAGGTGTGGCGGGGGCCGGGGTTAGGGGTGGGAAGGGAGGGCAAGAAGGAGCAGAATCCAAATGTCCCAATCAGGGGCACCTGGATCCAGAACTTCTGGCAAGTCCAAGTTCAAGTCCACATTTTTCCCCAGCCTAGTAAAACGCTGTGTATGAGTGTCCTGCTCACTGATGGGGTGTGGGGAGACCTCAGAGTGGCTGGAACCCAGGCTGCGTTTGGGGAAGGACCTGATGTGGATACTTCTCTGGACAGGGCCAGCTGGGAGTGGGGTGGAGCCTTTTCTCTGGGGCTCCTGGGGCTTATCCCAGTGTTTCGGGAGCTGGCAGCAGGTCTGAGTTGGGCCAAGTTCTAGAGAAGAACAGTGGTTCTAGGACCTGACGGGGGCTCAGATTTCAACTTGAAGTGGGCTTGAGGCAGGGGGGTTCCCATTCCTGCCCCATCCATGCCCCTTCAGGGTGGCGCTGGTCGCTGTTCGGGGGCAGGCAGGGAAGGATCGGTGGCTTTGATCAATGTAATTGGAGGGACACAGAGTCACGTCCGGATGGGGAGGGAGATGCAAAAGTGGAGAACTTCTGAAGAGGGCAGCGGGATGGTCCCCCTCCCCAAAACGCCTGGTGGAGAGAGCTCCTCCAGCCCAGAGAATAGAGCGAGGCACCATCACTGCCCTACGCTAAGTGACCAGGGCGAGGGGACCAGCCAAGGAGGATATTCTTGATGGACCCAAGTATCAGAGGGGTAGCCGTGTTAGTCTGGATCTGTAAAAGCAGCAAAGAATCCTGTGGCATCTTATAGACTAACAGACGTTTTGGAGCCTGAGCTTTCGTGGGTGAATACCCACTTCTTCAGATGCATGTGGTGGAAATTTCCAGGGGCAGTATATATATGCTAGCAAGCAAGCTAGAGATAACGAGGTCAATTCAATCAGGGAGGATGAGGCCCTGTTCTAGCAGTTGAGGTGTGACACCATCAGCTCATGATTGAACAAAGACTGTGAATGGCTTGCCAACTACAGAACCAGTTTCTCCTCTCTTGGTTTTCACACCTCAACTGCTAGAACAGGACCTCATCCTCCCTGATTGAACTGACCTCGTTAACTCTAGCTTGCTTGCTAGCATATATATACTGCCCCTGGAAATTTCCACCACATGCATCTGAAGAAGTGGGTATTCACCCACGAAAGCTCATGCTCCAAAACGTCTGTTAGTCTATAAGGTGCCACAGGATTCTTTGCTGCTTTGATGGACCCAGTGGCCTTTCCCCTCACTCTAGGGTATTATCAGCTGTGCAGTCTGGGCTCTTGGAGGCTGACCCTCTTTCAAAGGGCAAATGGCCATGCCAGGGCAGTCTGGGCAGAATGGAAACCTCAGGGCATATGCAGGGGGAGGGACCAGTGATAGACTCCCCCGCCTGCTAGCCTCAGAAGTGGTCTGGGGAGATGTCTCCTTGGCAGATGTGATGCTCTGGGGTTGAGACCCATGCGAGCTCCTAGGCAGATGGGCTGGGATGTATCCTGTGCTGGGCAAAGCTGGGATCATAGAACGTCTGGGTTGGAAGGGACCTCAGGAGGGATCTAGTCCAAGCCCCTGCTCAAAGTGGGACCAATCTCCAGACAGATTTTTGCCCCAGATCCCTAAACGCTCGCTCAAGGATTGAACACACAACGCTGGGTTGCTATCCCTGCCACCCTGCTAGCTAGCTAACCCCCATCCCTGCCACCCTGCTAGCCAGCCAACCCCCGTCCCTGGCACCCTGCTAGCCAGCTAACCCCCGTCCCTGCCACCCTGCTAGCCAGCTAACCCCTCCCCTGTCCCTGCCACCCTGCTAGCCAGCTAACCCCCGTCCCTCACACCCTGCTAGCCAGCTAACCCCTGTCCCTGCCACCTTGCTAGCCAGCTAACCACTCCCCCGTCCCTGGCACCCTGCTAGCCAGCTAACCCCCGTCCCTGGCACCTTGCTAGCCAGCTAACCCCCGTCCCTGCCACCCTGCTAGCCAGCTAACCCCTCCCCTGTCCCTGCCACCCTGCTAGCCAGCTAACCCCTCCCCCATTCCTGCCACCCTGCTAGCCAGCTAACCCCTCCCCTGTCCCTGCCACCCTGCTAGCCAGCTAACCCCTCCCCCATTCCTGCCACCCTGCTAGCCAGCTAACCCCCGTCCCTGCCACCCTGCTAGCCAGCTAACCCCTCCCCTGTCCCTGCCACCCTCCTAGCCAGCTAACCCCTCCCCCATTCCTGCCACCCTGCTAGCCAGCTAACCCCCGTCCCTGCCATCCTGCTAGCCAGCTAACCCCTCCCCCATCCCTGCCACCCTGCTAGCCAGCTAACCCCCCGTCCCTGCCACCCTGCTAGCCAGCTAACCCCCATCCCTGCCACCCTGCTAGCCAGTTAACCCCCGTCCCTGCCACCCTGCTAGCCAGGTAGCCCCGATCCCTGGCACCCTGCTAGCCAGCTAATCCCCATCCCTGCCACCCTGCTAGCCAGCTAACCCCTCCCCTGTCCCTGGCACCCTGCTAGCCAGCTAACCCCCGTCCCTGGCACCCTGCTAGCCAGCTAACCCCCGTCCCTGCCACCCTGCTAGCCAGCTAGCCCCGATCCCTGGCACTCTGCTAGCCAGCTAACCCCCGTCCCTGCCACCCTGCTAGCCAGCTAACCCCTCCCCTGTCCCTGCCACCCTGCTAGCCAGCTAACCCCTGTCCCTGCCACCATGCTAGCCAGCTAATCCCTCTCCTGTCCCTGCCACCCTGCTAGCCAGCTAACCCCCGTCCCTGCCACCCTGCTAGCCAGCTAATCCCTCTCCTGTCCCTGCCACCCTGCTAGCCAGCTAACCCCCGTCCCTGGCACCCTGCTAGCCAGCTAACCCCTCCCCTGTCCCTGCCACCCTGCTAGCCAGCTAACCCCCGTCCCTGGCACCCTGCTAGCCAGCTAACCCCCATCCATGCCACCCTGCTAGCCAGCTAACCCCCGTCCCTGGCACCCTGCTAGCCTGCTAACCCCTCCCCTGTCCCTGGCACCCTGCTAGCCAGCTAACCCCTCCCCCATTCCTGCCACCCTGCTAGCCAGCTAACCCCCGTCCCTGGCACCCTGCTAGCCAGCTAACCCCCATCCCTGCCACCCTGCTAGCCAGCTAACCCCTCCCCTGTCCCTGCCACCCTGCTAGCCAGCTAACCCCCGTCCCTGGCACCCTGCTAGCCAGCTAACCCCCGTCCCTGGCACCCTGCTAGCCAGCTTACCCCCATCCCTGCCACCCTGCTAGCCAGCTAACCCCGTCCCTGGCACCCTGCTAGCCAGCTAACCCCTCCCCTGTCCCTGGCACCCTGCTAGCCAGCTAACCCCCGTCCCTGGCACCCTGCTAGCCAGCTAACCCCCGTCCCTGCCACCCTGCTAGCCAGGTAGCCCCGATCCCTGGCACCCTGCTAGCCAGCTAACCCCCGTCCCTGCCACCCTGCTAGCCAGCTAACCCCTCCCCTGTCCCTGCCACCCTGCTAGCCAGCTAACCCCTCCCCCATTCCTGCCACCCTGCTAGCCAGCTAACCCCTCGCCCATCTCCCTGTGCTCTGGGTCGCAGATTTGATCGTGTTCGTCGCCTCGCTGGCCGTTATTGCCGCCGGCACGCAGGGGAACATCTTTGCCACCTCAGCGCTGCGCAGCATGCGCTTTCTGCAGATCCTGCGGATGGTGCGCATGGACCGCAGGGGGGGCACCTGGAAGCTCCTGGGCTCAGTGGTCTATGCCCACAGCAAGGTGAGCTGGAGGAGGGCGCTGGCCCGGGGGCAGGGCTGGGTTCAGCGTCGGCACCACGGGAGGTGGGCAGGGATAAAACAGGGCAGAGCTGGGCACAGCATGGACTGGTGCATCCAGCTCTGCCACTGCCACTCCACCCTGGCTGAGAGCCCCCTGCTCTACCCAGGCCTGGGCTCCCCATTGCCCTGACCTGTGGCACCCCTGCTAGTCCAGTGCTCCCCCTTTAGCCCCGCACGGTGCAGGTAGGTCTGGACTGGCTCCTTCTATGGCCCCCGTTACTAGTAGCTGAACACCTCCCAGGCTTGAATGTATTTAACCTCACAGCAGGGCTATGAGCCCCATAGTCCCAAGGGAGAAACTGAGGCACAGAGTGACTTGTCCAGGATTTCACAAGGGTGTCTATGGTAGAGTAGAGACTTGAGCCCAGCGGTCTCCCTAGTCCTAGGAGGGCACCCTCACCACTGAGCCATCCTTCAGCTTTTCCCCTGTTAACCTCCTACCTCTCCCCATTCATTTCGAAACTGACCCAGCCCCCCTCTCCCCCATGGGCTCGCCCCAGTCAACCACGTGGAACGTTTCCCTCCAGTCACTTAGCACCGGCGGCCTCTCTGTGCCTCTCCAACGTGTGCACAGGAGCCTTCTCCTCTGCAGCTGCTGCTGGGTGAGATCAGCTCCACGTACCTGGTCCCTAGGAGCTCAGGCTGGCAGTCTGCCCACCCCCCTCCAGTGCTCCCTGCCATTGGATCCTCTCTGTCCTTTGCCAGTAGCGAGTGGGGCTGCGTCTGGGGCACTCTGCAGAGGGGACACTGCATTGTGTTGTGTCGTGTATTGGGCCTTCACCCACCTCCTCCCCATCTTGGCTTTCGTCCCCTCTCCTCCTCGTCTGCCTGTGGCAGGAGCTAATCACAGCCTGGTACATCGGCTTCCTGGTGCTCATCTTCGCCTCCTTCCTTGTCTACCTGGCCGAGAAAGACGCCAACACGGAGTTCGCCACCTACGCTGACTCGCTCTGGTGGGGCACGGTAAGTGTGGCTGCAGAGTCCCCTCTCTCACTGGGGGGGTGGCATGGGCTGGGGGCGAGGGGGGGCGAGGAGAGCTCCGTCAAGGCCTCTCTGTGTTCTCTTCCCCTGCAGATCACGCTCACCACCATCGGCTATGGGGACAAGACCCCCAATACGTGGCTGGGCAGGGTGCTGGCGGCCGGCTTTGCACTCCTGGGAATCTCCTTCTTCGCTCTGCCTGCCGTGAGTAGCCCCTTGTGGCATCCTGGTAACACCCGGCGCTGCCAGGGGGAGGGAGAGCCAGGCCTCGGGGACCTTAGGAGCTCAGGCTGGCAGCCGGGGCTGCTCCGGAGAGGGCAGACAGCTAGAAGTACCCTCCCCGCCTCAGTGCTCCTTAAAGGGTCACTGCCCTGTGGGTAAGACTCCAGAACAGACCCTGCCATGGAGATGTCATTGGTCATTCTCGTCCTTCATTTTCTTTTCACTTTCCTACTTTTCTTTCCTCTCTTCCTTCCTATTTTCTCTTTTTGTCCCCTTTTTCCTCCTTCTGTCTCTCTCCCTCCCTTCCCTCAAGAGAAGAGCAATGCCCTACCACGGCACTGCAGGGACGGTGGCACCCCATACCCCTCCTGCCCCAGTGTCTCCAGCGAGGGATTGTGGGCTCCCAGCTGATCTCTGGAGCTGCCAGGCCCCTGTGGGAGGAGAGATGGTCTGGCAAAGCCAACAGAGTCCTACTTTGGGTGGGGGGGAGACATCTTTGCTCACTCCCAAAGAGTGGATCGTCCTGTTAGCCAGACAGAGGGCGTTGGCGAGTTTGGACTCTGAGCGGTCTGTGCTCATGCCGGGGTGACAGAGGGATGCTTCCTTAGGACCCCGCAGGCCTGTGGGGATCAGACTGTGTCGTTGCAGTTTGTCTAGCTGGTGCACAGGGCCAGGCAGGTTCTGGGTCCTGTTTCATGCACACTGGCCCCTTTCTCCTGCAGGGAATTCTGGGCTCCGGCTTTGCCCTGAAAGTCCAGGAGCAGCATCGCCAGAAACACTTTGAGAAGAGGCGGACGCCGGCAGCGAACCTGATCCAGGTACCGTGGGACACCTGCACATCTCCCTGGGGAAACCCCACCTTCCACCTCGGTCTGGAGTCACTCCACAGCTCTGCGGATGGCCCTCAAGCTCAGTCTGCAAGTCGTCCCCAGCTCTCCCAGTACAGCTCTGCGGATGCCCCTCAATCCACACATGCGGCCTGGCCCCTCTGCTATTCCAGACTTCCTCTTCCCCATATACACACAACTCCGCCAATGCCTCTCAATCTGAGCATTCAGCCCAGCACCGCCTGCTATCTCAATCTGGTGCCCCAGCCCCCACACCTCTGCAGATCCCCCTCAGCCCAATCTGCAGCTCCACAGCTATCCCAATCCTGCATTCCCCCCTCTCTGCCCCGGCCAGTACAGCTCTGCAGATACCCCTCAATCTGCAGCCCCCCTGCTCTTCCAGCCTTGGGCACTCCATGCACACAGCTCTGCCAGAGCCCCTCCGTCCGCATTTGCACACTTCAGCACATCTGACATGTACCTTGGCGAGGGTTCGCCATGCCTGTAGCCAAGCCCTCGCGCTTGTGGAGGGTGGCCCTGGCAAATCAGTCCTCTTGTCTAGATCAGCTTGCTAGAGAAGTGAAACTTTAGAATCCCTCCTTATCTCCCCAGTTCAGAGAACAGGCGCACAAAAGGAAGCCCCCGATGCCCCTTGTCTATCTGCAACTGCCAGACAGTCAGCTGGCCCCGGCTTTCACAGCTCCCCGGCCCTCTGAATGCAGCCCTGCTCCTCCTTTCATCTCGGCAGCGGGGAAGGAAAAAGCCTGACATTAATTAATGGAGCTGGGCACGGGGCGAGACAAAGGGCCCAACTGCCTGTCGCCCCGCAGTACAAAGCAAGCACCAGGACACACCGCAACCCCCCCGCCCCCACCCCAATAACCCATCGCTGCCCGGCATTCATCAGGCGCTGATGTGCCATGGGTGCAGATGGGAGGCCGCGAGGTCTCCAATAAGGCTCCCCATTGTGATCGCTCCTTAATTAATGGCACCAGCTTCTTGGGAGTGTTACCTGAAGCCTCAGCGAGAGGCTAGCCTGGGGGGCGGGTGAGAAGAACAGGGGGCTTGGTTCTCCACTCCAGCTACGCCAGTTTCACGTCAGCATGTCTGGCGCGGGCAGAGCTGCTGCGGGGACTATGCAGGGCTGCCCGGGGAGGGACACAAGTGGGGCAGTTTGCCCCAGGCCCTGCAGGGGCTCCCACGAGAATATAGTATTCTATAGTATTGCAACTTATTTTTATGGAAGGGGCCCCCAAAATTGCTTTGCCCCAGGCCCCCTGAATCCTCTGGGAGGCCCTGCGGCTCTGTCCTGCGCTGTCCCCAACTCGTGCCCAGTGAAGCCCCAGGAGAGCTTCCCACTGGCTCTGCTTTCCTGGCAGTCCCCGCAGTGCCCCTGGGAGGGAGCGGAATTTGCCCAACCCTAGTATTATAATGACCAGGGGGATTCCCCCCACAGACCCCACTCTTTCCTGTGCTGCCCTCCGATTGGCTGAGACACAGACCCCCCAAAAGGCCTCCGGGTCTGCGCTTGGTCTGTCTGATCTGAGCCAGTTCGATTGTTCCCCAGCCCACAGCCTGGGCATCCGGCTGGGGCAGAGGCATTTGCACCGTCCAAGGACAGGGGGTGCTGCACCAGCGGCAGGAATGGGGTCTGTGGCTCACTGGGCTCCAGGTGGCAGCAGGAGGTGCTGACTCGCGGCCTGCAGCTGCTGTTTGCTGCTCGGGCAGAACTGGATCCCTGCATCGAGGTCTGTTCAAGGGAGTGGGGTGGAGCTGGGACTGAATTTTGATGCCCTCAGAGAGCCTGTGGGGCCAAGCACAGCTCAGGACAAAGCTGCTATGAGATGCCAGGATGAGAACTCCTGCCTGCAGCAGCCGACCTAGATCCTGCGAGCTCCCATGTACACAGCTGTGCCCAGCCACCTCTGGCCTGACCCTGCAGCATTCACTACTATTCCAGTCCTGGGCTCCCCGTTCACTCACCCACCAACCCCTTAGCATCCCTTGGCACAGCCCTGCCAGTGCCCCTCGGTCCTGCAAACAGCACCTCGCTCTGCCCTGCCAGTTCCTGCTGTCTCCTCCATGGGCACCTCCAGCTGTGCCATGTCTACCACACCATCCCTCTTTCTCTGGTGCAGGCTGCCTGGCGCCTGTATTCGACAGACGGGAGACGAGCCTACCTGACCGCCACCTGGTGTTACTATGACAGCATTCTCCCATCCTTCAGGTAGGTGCCACGCCACACGGGTGACCACAGACCGAGTGCTGTGGGGGAAAGGGGAAAGGGTGGTCCCTGCCATGTAGCAGTCGTCTCCTCCCAGAGCAGTGGTGTATGCACGGCTCTGAAGGTCAATTGCCTCCGTGTCTGTTGAGGGCAGGTGGGAGCAGGATTTGGCCCTGCCCACTGGATGACCCAGCAGGGCTTGGGAGCAGCGTGGATGTGAGCAGCTTTGCCCCAGGAACTGGGTACATAGCCTGGTGTTGCTCATCACCACCTTCCCCGCCAGCCTTCTGGCTGCCGGGCACAGCAGAGGTGGTGGAGATGCCTTGTGCTGCTACAGAGGCTGGATTCCCATTGCTTTCCCCAGAAAAGCTGTGGGGGTCACTGAGGCAGGATGCAGAATTATCCACCATGGGCGTTGATGCAGGGAGAGGGACGAGTCCTGGGTTAGCTGATGGGGTTAACTCTTTCAGCGTCATGACAGATCAAAATTCCAGAGCCAGTGCACCCCGGTCGCTCTCTGGAGATGCAGTCTCTCTAGAGACGGCCGTGTGGGAGAACGCAGGAACCTCTGCGCCTTGACAAGTGGTCACGTGACCGTGATGCTCAGCTGCACTTCCAGAGAGCGCAGTTTATCAGAGCAGGTGCCATCAGGCATGTATGCCACAGCCTAACGAGGCAAGACCCCACCGGCTCACCCGAAGCATGTGCTGTGGGCTTCTAATGGTAGAATTCCTAGCATCCTTTTTGGGGAGGAGAGTGGGGAAGTGGGGCCCGGGCTGGATCTTGGTCTATGATTCCAGACTTCGAGGCACCCCTGGAGCTGAGATGTCAAACGCTGCAAGCCAGTGTCGGTTCTCCCCTGTTTAGACTGGAGTTGAATGGGAGCTGTCCTGCTGAAGTTGGTGGCATAGCTCTGGAGTAACCCGGATGTAGGTGCGATCAGAACCGGGCTCAAGGCCCCTATGTTGGCTTAATGGTCCGACACCTGTAACGCAGTCAGGCTGAGATTTCTGTTAACCCTTCCTGTGCCAGCCTGCCAGCCCATCGAATCTGTATACACAGCCCTGAGGACCAGAATTCCTTTGGACAGGAATTAACTTAACTTAATGGTGGGGCGGGAGGGGGAGGAATAGGGTGCTTGGGTTGCCAAATGAAGGTTTTGCAGTTAATAGCTTCCCCAGGATGGAGTCCCTTCTCATCAAGATTGATTGGGAGTGGGAGGTGGAGCTGGACTTTCTATCCAGCCCATCCGTATAGGGCGAAATCAGTTTTGCTCTCCCGCATCATCCTCTGTCTTCTGCAGGGCACGCGTGGGATGGAGCGGCTGCTAAAATTCCTGATTTCCTCCTCCATCATCCTCCATCACCCCCAGGGGCCACTCCCTTTGGAGACCCGTGGCCGCTGCATCCATTCCAGCCCTGCCCGCTCTATCTCTATCCCCCCTCCCATAACGTTTCCCAGATAAGCTGGAGCCCTGCTGGTGATGGGACCGAAGTGGACGGATTCCTCTGGTGGCTGCTGTTGAAATTAGCTGGAGCCGGGAGGATTGCTCAGCGCTCTGAGACCTGGGCTTGACTGGCTGCAGGCCAGCCCCATGTGTCACCTGTGGGGAGGTGGGAGGGCAGAGTAGGAAAGACAATGTCTGCGTAAGAGAGGAAGGAGGTGAAGACCCTTTGGGTATCCATGGACGCTGCCTCCCCTGTTAAATTGACCCACCTCCTTTGCTCTTCCTCCTGCATCCCCTAGGAATACATTGTTGGAAGGGGAATTCCGGAGGCCTCTGACGCTAAGAAATAGTGTTGTGTAGGGAGACAACACCCGGAATCGTCGTTGCATCTGGATTGTCCAGTTGTGTCCATCCACCACGTATTTGTGTTGCTGATCTGTACAGGGCAGGGTCTCACTCTGTGTTGCCAATTGTACAGTGCCAAGCACACTGATATTAGGCAAATAATGAAATGGCCCCACTTTACACCAACATGCTTGAGTCAGGGAAGGAAACATCCCCCCTCCTGCCCCCGAGCTTGACCCCCTCCCTTTCTGCTGCTGACAATGGATTTAGGTTTGTCTGCTTTGTACTACAGTGGGTGGTTTTGTTTCTTTGCCATGACCCTTGGTTTTATTTTACAAAGACAGAATTCTTCGCAGCCTGAAACACAAATCCCTCAATTCCCAGCGGCACCACGACTCAGAAATTAACCCGAGGTGCCGAGCTGCGAAGAACTGCCATCCGTTAGAATCCCCATTAGCTTCTCTGTCACTTCTGAGCCCGTCCCGTTCAGAAGACTCTCTAGTGTGGGGGTTGTTTTTAAAGTAAACAACAGCGGTGAAGCCCAGAGTTGGATCCAAACTTCCCCAGAGTTCAGCATCTCTCAGGCACAGGCGTCTTTTAAAGGGGCCGGGGGAGGTGTTGTGTCCCCCACAACTGCAAGCTTCAGGCAGGCACAAAATTTGTCCTCCAACATGAGGCCCCATTGGCCTGACTGGAGCTGCCCCCCAAAATATAGAAGTCAAACTGTACCTATGCTGTCATGCTATTTCGCAGTTTGAGAGAGATAGAAGGGCCCTGTGACAGGATAGTTCAACTCCCTGCTCTGCCACAGACTTCCTGTGTGAGCTTTTGGCATGTTCCTTAGCTACCCCGTGCCTCGGTTTCCCATCTCTACCATAGCACTGTGGTGTGGTGAGGATAAATATCTGGAAGATTGAGAGCGACTCAAGTACCTAAGAGAGACAGCCTACAGAAGGAAGATGCAAAATGCTGCCAGGTCTGCCAGTCATTCAGTGAGTGGCATTAAGACACCCGGGGGCCTGACCAAAACCCTTTCGAGATCAATGGGAGTCATTCCATCGCTTTCAAAGGGCTTTGGATCAAAGCTAGAGTCTATAACATCAGCTGTATCATGTTAAAACGAGATCTTGCCCTGCAAGCTCAGCTTTGTGCTCTAAGGTGCGTGATGTGCCCCCCTCACAGGCATAAGCGGGGCCAGAATTCTACATCGGGTCGGTTGCAGGAGAGAGTATTAGAAACAGGGGGGCTGCCCCGCCGCTCCCCGATGCTGGATTTCCAGCAGTGCAGCTGCTTCTGATTTACAGCTGGAGTGAGCAAGAGCCGCATCAGGCCCGTTTGTTTCATTGCACGATTGACGTCTCTGTGCAAAGGGTCTTCTCAGACATGCAGCATGAGCAACATGTCACGGTCATCTGAGTTTGTGCAGAGCACTGAAAAATTGGGACAGACCCAACTGTGTCTGCCTGCAGCCAAACCCCTGAAAACATGGTGGTACTTTCCAACCTCTGCCCACTCATGACAACATGAGACGCCACTCACTGTAGATTGTGAAAATCTTTGTGACTAGATCATTCCTCTTCTTTCTTGTGATATACTTAACAAAGGCGACATTTAAACTGCTATCACTAGGCTTCAGAATAAACAATTCATTGAGCTAGATGGGGAAGCTCTCTCAAAGCTATTGTTTTAGGCTGTCTGCAGACTCAGGCAGACATAGAATCGTATTCCTTCATGTCACGTTTTGAGGGATATCTTCACCGCCATAAGGCTAGAGGCTTAATTTTTTTTTTAAATGAAAGCTGAGATTGTGGAGCACAGGAATGTACCAGCCCCCCACTCCTCCCCAAGTTATCATGAGCTGGCCCAGTTTGACCTCTGCAAAGGCCTGATGGAAGCTGCTAAGAAACTGTCTTTAAAGTCAGGGAGGGGGGTTGCTTTAAGCCTGCCTGGATCCCTGCTTTGTTCATTAATGTGGCTTTGATTTCTTTTTGCCTTGGAAGGTTTAATTTCTCCATGTTTTTATTTGAACCCACCCCCAGAGAGCTGGTCCTTATGTTTGAGCATTTGCACCGAGTCCGCAACGGAGGAGTTAGGAATTCAGAGGTGAAAAGGTTGCCTGACGGAGCCCCACCGCCATATCACTCCTTCACCTCTGGCCAGAAAACCGTCGCCCCTGCTTTTTGCTCTGGGGAAAGGTAGGGTGCCCCCGGCTACCGCTCCTTGGTGTGTCCTTTGTCTCTCCCCCACCAGTGTTGGCCCTGTGCGTGTGTGTGTCGCCAGCACTGCTGCTCTCCTCCTGTCTCCTGAGCATGGTTTGGCTTTTGTCCGTGTTGGTGGCAGGTGTACCCCCGGCTGGCTTCTGGTCTCCCTGTAGTGGCTGGACCATGTATAGAGGTTTGTGTGTCTGCTGATGGATCTAATCATTCAGTGCAGTCACTAGAGACTTGTGCTTTTCAGATTCGAAGGTCACAGGTTCAGTCCTCACAGACAACTCACACAGGAGTGTTACATACCCTCGTGCACAGATCACCCCAAATCCACCTGGCTGTGTTCTGTGTTCCCAGGGGCTCTCCAGCACCCTGGGGGAATCCAGAATCCAAATCCAATGCCTGAGGTGCTAGGATCCCCGTGGCCCAAAATAACTAGTATTCCCGATGCTCTTAGGGTAAGTCTATGCTACTGCGATTGCAGCTTGGATAGACACACACCCAGGCTGGCATAGCTACAAATCATAATGTTGACGTGGCAGCTTGGGCTGTACAAGTGCACCACAAAGCCTGAGTCCTTGCATAGGCGCCAACTTCCCCTCCGCCCAGTGGGTGCTCGACCCCCACACCCCTGGCTCCACCCCTGTCCCGCCTTTTCCCACCCCTGCACTACCCTCACCCCACCCCCATTCCATCCCCTTCCCCCAAGTCCCCACCTCGTCTCCACCTCCTCCCCTGAGCGCGCCCGCGTACCCACTTCTCCCCCTCCCTCCCGGAAAGTCCTAAGCGCCGCCAAACAGCTGTTGGGGGGCAGGAAGCGCTGGGAGGGAGGAGTAGGAGCAGGGACACGGCACGCTCGGGGGGGGGAGAAGGAGGCGAGGAGGAGGGATGTTGGCTGCCACTGGGTGCGGAGCACTCGCTAAATTTTCCCCATGGGTGCTCCAACCTCAGCGCACCCACAGAGTCGGCGTCTATGGGTACTCGAGCTGCTGAAGCCCATGCCCGTGCATCTTGCAGTTAAAACTAGCGTAGGTCTGTCTGCTCCAGCTGCAGTCACACCTCAGACGGACTCTGAGGGTCTACGCAGCGTCATACAGTCAGAATCGCTCACAACGTTCAAACCGACCTCGTGTGCAGTAACATCACTCGGGACATTTTAAACTGGTGACCCGAGCATATGTCCAGGTGCACACCCTGAATAAATGTGTTTTACATGTGATACATTCTAGCTAACTCCAAGAACTGTATGTGTCAACGCAGCGGAACAGACAGCTGGCCCTTCTACTCCCTTATCCATGGCCAACACCTGATGATGGGGAAAAAGCAAATGCCCCACATTGCCTTTCCGTGTCACTGAGTGCCTCCTTGCCCAGGCATTATGGGAAAGGGTAAATTGCACTGCCCTCTGCACTATGCTGGTCTGTACTTTCTTTACCACTCACGTATCTCCCCTTGCTTGTGTCCTTTTCCAAACGTCTCTTCAGCCTCTCTTCGAAGAGGCTCCTAGTGGCAGATACCAAGGCAGGTCAGCTCCCATGTGCTGTAGAACGGAACTTGCATTTGAAACTCCCAGTGGAGAGGGAGGACGGTGCAGAGATTAGGGCACTAGAGGGTGGCTTGAGAGACCTCGTTCAAGTCCCTGCTATGTCTCAGGCTTCCTGTGTGATCTTGGGCAAGTCACATAGTCCCTCTGTGCCTCAATTTCCCATCTGGGAAATGGGGCTAAGTGGGAAGGACTATCTCACAGGGGGACCATGAGGATAAATACATTGAAAGATTATGAAGTGCTCTGAGATCTCCTGATGAAATGTGCTAGGTGGTATTAGTGCTAGGTATTAAAAGTGCTAGGTATTCATGGTTTGTGATGTCTCCATGACCCCCCAGTGGAATTGCAGCCTGAGATTAATTGGTTGCTTATGTATTATTGTTAATACATTGTGTAATGGTGTGTACATAGATAGGGATGCTCTGTGGAGATTAATTCGTGAGCAGGAGTGGTCTCTTGAGGGGTGCTAGGAAGGAAGGAGGCTCTCCCGCTCTGGCAACATGGCTTCCCCTTGGGTTAGGAGTCGCGTGGGTACTGAGGTAGGGCCTGAAGTGCTGTGGTAATCGCAGCAGAAAGGAGGTAAAGCTGGCACTGTGGAGTGAGAGGCAGCTAGCTGTGATGACCAGCGGCTCCATGGGATGGAGGAGAAGGGGACCTGCTGGGCTCAGAGCACCGAGTTGGTAGGCCAGGCGCACAGGCTGGAGGACAAGCCGGCAGGGATTTTCAGGAGCACTCGGCATTGGCCTAACTCTGCTCCCATTGAAATTGGGGGCGGGGGGGGGGGGCTGAGTGCTCTGGGGAGCCCCTCCCTGTGTGACTGGAGGTGCTGTTCCCTGGGAACAAGGAAATCTCTTCTCCCAAGTGTCCTGAGCTGGTTTGGTCTTGGGGGAGCAGGTCAGCTGCGAGGTGTTTTCATCCCCACGCGCAGGGTACGAGGGTTAGGGTTGCACAGATCCCGAGCATGTGATTCCCCTGCTGTTCTCTAGCGGCCTCACAGGGTAATGGACACTCCCGTGGGCTTTACTCCTACCGGGTCCTAATTCCTCTCCTAGTTTTCTTCCCCGACTCCAGCTGACCTGCTGGGCGGACAGAGGGGAATGTTCTTTGCCAGGCCTTCTCCCTTTACTCATCTGAAGCAGGTTTTGGTTAAAGCGGGCAGGGGCCTTTCTCTAGAAAGCACCATTAGGAGTGGGGCATTTGATGAGCATAAATCCAGAGTCCGCAGAAGGGGTGGGGAGATCAGGAGAGCTGGAAGGTCTATTAACTCCATTAGCGTCATGAAGTGGAATCAGGCTAAACACGGAGACTTGTGCGTTTGCTTTGGGGCCCGGCTAAGTGGCACTCTGAGCTTCCAGAGTGTCCCCTGGCCATCTCTAGTAAATACCAGCACTGCAGAGCCCTGGGCTAGGATGAAAATGAATTTAAAGCTGGGGAATGGAAGATTTTCCTGCAGACTTTCCTTCCACTCTGGGGTTAAGGAGCTGGAAGAAACCCACCCCCAGAATTTCCATATTGGAACTTTCTCCTGGGCAACGGGAGGTTCAGGGAGATGCACCATGGAGGACGCTGGCCAGCGGTTGCTCAGCTGGATGGGAGAGAATGGAGCAGGAGGCCCTGGCCTGTGAGAGCCGAGCACTATTTTGGCCAATACACAGCCTGTCTACGATGCTTGTGAAGCACCCAGGTATGTGTAAAACAGCCTGTGAAATCCTAGCCGGTTCTTGGATTCGGCCCCTTGGCGGATGTGTTGGCTGGATGGTGCGAAGTATTCGTCCATTGCTGCCCCAGGTGCATCATGATGTCCCAGAGGGATTCGTGGGACTCTGAGGAACGGGGGCGAACGGTGAAACAAAGAGAAGCTGGCTCAGCTCTCAGAGCACCGGACTGCTCTGGTGTTCATTAGAGCTGATGCATGATGCCAGGAATAGGGGGAATGAGACTATCCCAACCGCTTAGCTCCCGCAGCTCTCACCTTTCTGAGCTCATGGGCTCAGCTAACTCTGTTCTGGTTTCTTCGGTGAGCCATAATTGCAAGGTCTTGCTTCACCTTCAGCTACTCCTTAGTCGTGTCGTGCTTCTGCAGCAGGCTGGTCAGCTGTGCCGAGCAGGGATCTGAGCGAAACCGCCTGGAAACCAGCCCTCCCTCTAGCTCCAAATTGGGGAAAACCCTGAAGGATCCTTCTAGGAAGTGTCCTGCAAAGAGAGAAATTGCCTTGTGGTGACACCGAATGGGCCCAATCTTGCATTCCTGTCGTGGGGGTGCGGTGAATGCAGAATCAGGCCCTAACATTGATGTAATGACCCTGGGGCTTTGTGACCAGGAGCTGCAGTAGAGGAGACAGCGGGGGCTCATGTTGAGGTCTGCGTGCCGGGGCTTGGCCTTGCCCTCTGCCCCACGTGCTCACTTGCAGCAGATGCAGTGCCTGAAGGTAGCATCCAGGAGACCTGCGGTCCCAGGGGAATGCTGTGTTTGGAAGAATACAAAAAGAACTAAGTAGCCCCAGGCAAAGCCCACAGCAGTGGTTCAAACTGGCTTAGCAGCCTGTAATTCAGAGAGGTCTGCAAAGTGAGATAGAAACCTAACAAGAACTGGTTTTTCCTTTGGGAAAAGCTTCCAGGAGGCAGCCCGGTATAGTTAGAGCCCATGGCTGGGGGTTGGACAAAAGGAATTCTGCATTGCCTTTAGCCTCAGTCCCCCTATCTGGAAAATGGGGGGAATGACACTGACCCCCAACATCTGTGAAGAGCATCGAGATCTTGGGGTGCAAAGGGCTGAGTCCGGGGATGCTCATTGCACCCTGCTTCCGTTCAGGCTGAAGACACTCAGGTTAGAATCTCTCCAGCATCTGCTGACGCTCCCTCCCTCTTCACCAGGCCGGGAACGCACGGCGAATATGAACAAATACTCAACATTGAAAAACGGAACTTCGGTCAAACCCCCCAGAAGGTTCATTTGCGAGTCTCTGGAGATGCTGCGAGTCCATTCCTGTTCCCACGGAGCCAGCTCCCTGGGCCCTAGGGCGAAATGCAGGATGAATCTCTCTCCTTGTCCATGCGGTCATCCAGAGAAGATGCCATCCAGCCCTACCCTACTCCTGGCCTGCTTCCCTGGAGGCAATGCACAGGAACTGAGCATGGCACTGCGATCACACAAGCCTGGATGCTTTGGGCTGCCGAAGCAAAGGGGGCCAGGGGGCACTGAGTCAATTGCTGTCCACCCCACGGGTGCTGAGATGAGAATCACGTGTGGTTATGCCCCATCAATATAACAGCAGCGTTCTCAGTGCCTGGCCTAGCGGTGGGGCCTCAGGCTGGGGCATGCTAGAGGGTATCTGGAATTCTGCAGGTATTGCAGTCTCGATGGGCCAGACCAACATAGCATATGGCCACCTGATTGGACTGGGCCTAAGGTGAGATGCTGTTGGAAGGGTCCATGTATCCCCCACCTGGTCCTATCGTCTGCTGTGCTAACATCACCTCTCATGACATTATCATCTTCTTTTTCTCTCCTCCCCCTCTCCACCTCCCTGCCATTCCTCTTGCATCCCCATTCATTCCCGGAAGCTGGAAAGAGGAAGATGCACCGCCCCCCAGGTGTTTACGTCTCAGGTAACCTTCCTCTTAAAGCCACAGTGCCTGTATTATTTTTTTCCCCACCCAAAGAGTCACCATACGGTAGGTTCCTTCCAGAGGTTTTGATGTTCTTCAGCTGCTGCTCCATGAAATGTACTCGAGGTCAGGGAACCCATTTGGGAGGATGAGCGGAAAATAATCTGTGTAGTGTTGAAAGAGATGCTGCCAGGTAGCTTGCGATCAAAATTTTGATCTGTCCTAATATTGCTACAGTAGCTTGGAGGTTGGGGTGGGTGGTGGTGGTGGTGGTGGAATTGCTCAGAATCAAAATGTTTTTGTTTTTATTTAACATCTGTCTAATGACCTGTTTTTATTTAATATCCATCTAACGACCTGTTTTTACAGAGAGCTCCATTGCTAAGAAATTTGACACACCTCCTCCCTCCTTCCTGAGGGGGAAATGTGGTGGTGTTTATGTAGGACCTAAACAAACTACAGTGCTTTGTGCTCCTTGCCTCTTACACACCACTGGTGCAGTTTAGCCGGTTCCGAACTGTACCACAGGACCTTCCCAGCACACCTTAGGGGGCCCTGGTCACTCGACACCATCAGTAAGATCTTGGCTTGAAATAAAATCTAGGGAACTGCCATGATGCCCCCTTCAGGGTAAGGTCAGAAGGGAAAGTCTCTCCTCGGAGCAATCACCGGTGGGTTCACTCCCGCCCCAAACACCTCGGGGTCACGGCGTCTGTGGGTCGCTTGGCTGTAGTGCGGGTGCTTTGCCACACCTGCCTCGGAAGGCCAGAGATCTCTGCGTGGCCTCTCATGGGGGTGAGGAGAGGTGTGCCCGCGCTTGTGCCCGCTGTTCGGCCCTCTCTCCTCGGATGGTGTTTAACCCTGGCCTAGGGCTCTTCCCGCCAGTCAAATTGGCCAGCAGCGTTTTGTTTCGATAAATGGGGCTCTTTAGGGGAGATGCATCAAACCATGACAAGGGTATGGGCAGGGCCCTCGAGGGCTCTGAGCCCACCGCCGACACCATTTTGAAGAGCTCAGAGGAGACAGCTGCACTGGAGAATCTATTTGCCTGGGCTATATAGGATCAGACTCTGCCATGTATTCCTGAGTGCCACCTGCTGGCACCTTCTCTGTTAACTTCCACGTACAAAGCCCTCTCTCGTCGACAGAGCACCCTCCCGACGCGCTGCTTAGCCATGTGAGCCTGCGTGGAACAGGACTCTCAGGGTCCAGCTTTACTTTTTCAGTCTTCCTGCCACACCGTGCTTTGTGGCTTTACTGCCGGGGGATGTTTCTCGCTGGACGCTGCTCTCCTTTTCCCAGCCTGAAGGTGGTGATGTCCACACCCAATGCCACTGCTCCAAGCCTCAGCAGAGCCGGGCTCCAAGGCCACCCCCCTGCACCACACCCCTTTTGTCTCACTAACTTTCTCTTTCTTTTCTTCTGTATCTTTTATTCTCAACCCTCTAGCCAGATCTTTAGTAGTAAGCGGAATTTCTTTCGGATCCCCGCCAGCTGGAAACAGAGGTATCGCGTGCTTGGATACGCTTCCCATGACTTGTTTGGGGACCAGGTGTTGGGGGCTCTTTTTGCTTTGGGTGCAGAGCCCGTGTGGAATGCAGCAGATTGCCGGGGATGTGCATGATGGTCCCTCTGTGCCTTGCAATGAGGGCTGAGGTAATGGAGATATGCCTGCTCTCCTGTATGTAGACTGGTGCATCTCCAGTGCAGCTGAATGGGGGAGTTAAGTGTATGGGTAGAGATGGAGCAAAACTTTCAGCATTATAACAGAAGAGGCTTGTGGTTTAGTGATCAGAGTACAGGGTAGGCTCTGATGCTGGCCCCTTCTGTGGTCTTGGACTAGTCACTTCACTGCTTTGTGCCTCAGTTTCTCCATCTGAAAAATGGGGACGCTGCTTACTGGAATCATGACAGTGGATAAGCTGAATGTGTTGGAAGCACTGTGCAAGTGTTTATCCAACCCCCATAATACAGCTTGGGCATCTGGATAAAACCTGGCTCTGCACCCCAACCATCTTGGGGTTTTGTTCTGCAAAAGATCAAAATCTGATGGAGGAAGTTCTGCAAATTCCAAACCTGTCTGGGTGTGTTCTCCATCTTTGCCTATAACCCCATGAAATGCTGTGCTGAAAATCTACCCCTCTTAGCTATTCTAGATTGCTTCATTTAACTGCTTGGGGAGGAAATGAGAACCCAGAGCCCTCGCTCTCTGCAATCTGCCCCTCTACTACAGCCCCTTGAATTCCATCTCCCGTCACACTCCCTCGTGGATTAGCAAATGGACACTCAGAAGCACAGCCAGTGGGAAATTTTCCAGTGGAATCGGTTTCCATTGGAAAACGCTGGGTCAGCGGAACGGACCCATTCTGTGGGAACGTTATTGATTCCGTCGACCTTTCAGCAGGAAAATCTCCAGACCTTTTATTTAGACATATGCGGTTTTATGTTAATAATTCATGATCGGCGAGAAAAGTCAAAACAATGAAGTGGCAACTAAACATTTTCACCTGGTGGAAATGAAACTTTTTGGAACGTTTTCTTGGGCGAAGAATTCCAAGATTTCAGCTTCTCATCCCGCTTTGAAATGAAAGCATGTTTCCAAATCTCAGAATTTCCGGTGATGGAAATTCTGCTTTGGAGCCAGCTTTGCTTGTGAGTTGTTAGGCTCCCCAGAGCAGCCATATTAACCCCAGTTTCTCCCCTTCCCCACCCATCTGGGAGCTACTTCCTGGGCAATGACCAGAAGAGTGTACACTGCCCTATCCAGTTACTATATGAGCTGAGCCACCCGGCTGATGCTAGGCCAAAAACCAGCCCCCTTCCCTCATTTGGTGGATAGAGTTCCAGCAATGGAGCTGCCTGCAGTTTGTAGCGTAGGGGAAGGAGGAGCTGCCAGAACTGCTGGATGCAGCAAAACAACCTGCCACGCAACCCCCAAAGAGGGGCGGCTTCCCTGGCCACGTCAGAGTCTACAAGCATACAGAGTAGCCCTTTGAGCTGGCTTCTCCTGAGAGCAAGGATGGCCGTGCTGGCCTGGCACTGGCTTGCCGTGTAATGTAGGGTGAGTCAGCTCGCGTCCAAGTATAACGGTGACGTTAGCTTATTGTCAGGACGGTGGAGAAGCTGGAGGAGAGGTTGCCAAGCCCTGGGCCACCAGCGTCTCTTTGGCTGGCTTATTCCATGCTAGCAGAGTGGCTACTGAACTGTGTATGTGCAATGACTTCGGCTGCCTGGCTATAGGCCCGCTCCTGGTCACTGTTCGGGGGTTGTCTGGCCTGAGACAGAGGTCATGCCATTGCTAGTGGGAACCCCATGCCCTGGGGCCGGATGCTGCCATTTGGAAGGTTAGTGAATCACCCATCGAGCCCTGGCCAAATCCATGATGAATCTGAACAGGGGTGGTTAATCTCCGCTGGGCTGGGCTGAGGGTGCTCTGTCCCATGTTTAATCCAGATTCCTGTCTGGGAATCAAGCCGCTCTTGAGGAGTGGGGGAGAACTGAAGTCCTGGGGCCTTTGGGCAGAGGGCTTGGAGACCCAACCTTGATATTTTATCTTAACTCCCATTTGCTTGGCTCTTGGAGGAGTAGATGCTCCAACCACCAGGGCTCAGCTGTCCCTCCTTTCAGAAGGTTAGTGGAGTAAAGAGCGGGTCAGGACACCTGGGCTCTATTCCCAGCCCTGATTTGTTCTGTAACCTTGACCAGGCTGTTTAATGGCTCTGTGCCTCAGTTTCTCCATCTGTAATAAATCTTCCCCACCTCCAGGGGGAGAGATGAGGTTAAGTTAACAGTAGAGTGCTTTGAGATCCTCGGATGAAAAGTGCTAGGGGAGGGCACAGTGGCGGTGAATGTCGCAAACTTTATTTGTATGTGTGTGTGCAAAATGATTTATTTTCCCCAAGAATGATCAGGACCCTCCACCCCCTCCCCGATCCGGATGAAAACCTGAAAATGTTTTTCTGTGAGCTGCAGAATCCTGCAGTGGGCCACACTCTGACATGTTCTGGGGTTGGGGGATGTTTAGGGTTGTCTCCCATCTCTGGCTCAGACTTAGTGTCCCTCCCCCTGCCTTTCCATTCGAAAGAGACCGAAGCGGAAATGGTCATGTTGTTCTCTCCACAGCGAAAGGGCCGATCGAGAGACCGAACCGATCGCTGATGACAAACCACCAGGCCCCGCCCCTCCTGTTCAGTATTGATCATGGGCTGTAGGGCTCTCCTCCGTTTTTGCATGGTATGTGGCGGTCGTGCTTGCTGGCATGCTGGGGATCTGCCCGCCACGCGATGGCAGAACTCGGACAGGTTTGGGTGGGCGGGGAAAGGGAGTCAAGAGAGGTTCTAGAACTGGGCCGGGCTTTTGGAGGTTTATGACCCAGCGAGAACATCTAGAACTTTGTGTCTCCGTCTCTCTCTCCGCTCCCCGATCCCAGAGCAGAACCGGAGCCTCCCAAAGTTCTAAAAGGTTCTAGGTTCTGAACCTGACAAAATGCCACGCGGTCCAGAAGCTGCAGTTGATGCCTGCGGGGTGTTGGTCGGTCGTCCACTCAGCTTTCTCTACCGGCTTGTGGGAGAGGGATGCAAGCTTCAGTTAAAGCTCTGCATTGTGAGCCAGATCCCAAGCCCGCTGCGGTCCAGATGGGCTTGGGATCCCGGCCTGCTGCACACTGCTCCCTGTGACGGATGTTCTGTGCGCCGGGGAGCCAGCTGCTTGGAGTCAGAACGTGATGCTGCTCATGGGAAGATTTGTTTGATTTGAGCCCCCGGTGGCTGGGCCAGGCCTGCTCCCCCAAACCTACACATCCAAACACCTCCTCGCCATGTTTCCAGTGGCCTGGCACGCCTGTCCTCTTCCACGTCACATGCATCTGTCGCCATTCCCATCCTTCCCTTTGTTTTCAGCCTGTGCAGTAAGTACTAAGGTTGTGTCTGGGGCTTAGAGTCCAGCTGTGTTGCAAACACCCGTTGTCCCTTAGCACCTCCAAGTTCTTTCCCCTTTCCGATTCTGACGATGTTTTTGTCTTACAAGCAAACCCCAGACATAAGCCTTTCTGAGGTTCTGCTCACTCTGCCTTCATGGGCTCTGCCCCTCTGCTTTCCTCTCGCTCCATCCTCGGGCCCCAATTCAGCAAAGCACGTAAGTACGTGCTTAAGTACCTTGCTGAATTGAGGCCTGGTCGACTTCCCCCCCATACTTGCCTCCACTGCTGTCTTTACTACCCCACCTACCCTTCTGGCCCGGCTGGATTTTATGCGGATGCCGCTGCAGTCTGGAAACCCACCAGAATGATAATTCCGGACATCGTCCACGTAATGAATTATAAAGGCCACCATTAGGCATAGGCAGTGCCTGGCACTGTTGGGCCCTGGGCTCCTAAGAGCTACCGCAGTACAAACAATGAGAAATAATAAAACCAGAAAGACTTAGGCCCTGATTCTCCTCTTGTGTGTGCTGGGGTGGGGGGGAATCAGCTGACTTCAGCAGCTGATCTAACCCTGTGTCAGAGACAAGAATCAGACTCCTTGTCTCCGCCCTCCATTGTCTGCCAACACCCTCTCTGGGCTGTGTTTCCTTATTGATCTGTGTCTCTTTTTCAACCCTCGGTTTGGCCTTTTATTAATTTTCCATCTCCGTGGCAACAAGCCTAAGTCTCTCTTGTTGTATTTCCTCATTTGTCCGTGGCCATCGGGACTGTGTGGGTGAGCTAACTGCTGCAGCTCTCCAGCCACAAGGGGTGAGCACAGAACATTGTTTTGGTGTAGGTCCTACATAAACGAAGTCTATTTTTAATACATACCTTCCGTGGAGGGGCGGATTTAAAAAACAACCACAAAAGGGTTGAGAATTTGGACGATCGTTCCAATGGAGGGAAATGAGGGCCTGACCCACCTAAATAATGAATTGACAAAGGGTCTCTTTCCCACTCCGCAGGCTGGGCAGAGTTTAGCCATCGGCACATGGTGTTGTTTTATCTAGTCCTCTGCTGAGAGCCTGACCCGGCCTCTCAGTCCATGGTGAGAGGTGGGAAGGTGGAGACAAGAGAATCAGCTGGATATTGTAGGCTGCAAGGCCCTGGTTGAGTGAGGCAGTGGGGAAGGTTATTTACCCCATTGGACATGTGTGGTGGGGTGACGATTCATGGCATGGCGCCTCCTGCTGGTCGTCCAGGGAATTAGCACCCCAGCCTCCGGAGTGCCCTCTGCAGGCTGGCTGATGTCTCACCTGCCGCTGGCCCCCATGTCCCTCCCGGACCCCAGTGCCCTTTCTCTCAGGGTTCTGCCCTCTGCAGTACACCCACAGGCTCTGGGTCTCACCACCCAGGGGAACCCCCAACCCTCTATCCCCACCTTGCCTCAGTGGCTACTGCCAGTCACCATCTAGCCCTCATTCCCTGGGGCAGAGAGCAGTCTGTAAACCACTCATCATCGGCAACGGGGAGTTGGACCAACCACCTCTGCCTATATCTGGGCTGCCCCTCTGCAGCCCTAGTACCCTCATCCTCCCTGATTGAACTGACCTCGTTATCTCTAGCTTGCTTGCTAGCATATATATACCTGCCCCTGGAAATTTCCATTACATGCATCTGAGGAAGTGGGTATTCACCCACGAAAGCTCATGCTCCAAAACGTCTGTTAGTCTATAAGGTGCCACAGGATTCTTTGCTGCTTTTACAGTACCCTCTTGTGAGCCCTTAGCTTGGCCTGCAGCCTGGGGCTATGCTAGGCTGGAGCTCCCTCTGCCCTTCCCCAGCACTGCTCCACCTCAGGTACCCTGCTCAGCATCCCAAGCAGCCGGGTCCTTCTCTCTCATGCAGCTAGAGAGAGTCTCTGTCTCTGGCCCTCAACCCTCTTATAGGGCCAGCCGTGGCCTGACTGGGGCATGGCCCCATCTGTGGCTGCTTCCCCAGTGAGCCATTCTTTTCCCCTCTGCAGCTCTCTCCAGGGCTGGTTTAACCCCTCCGGGCAGGAGCGAGGTGACTACTCCACTACAATGCGCTTCCGGGCATTGGCGGGGCGGGTGTCACTACTGATAGCCCAAGGCCACTGCTTCCCCAGGCTCCTTACATCCAAGAGACAAGGATCTTCCCTGTGCCCTCGGGGCTCGGCTCGCTATCTCAGCAAAGCCGAAGCTGTGTGCCGAAAGCCCAGCCAGAAGCAGGGGTTTGTCTGTCTCCTCCCCTCCCTGCTGTCTCTGGTCTGGCTTCATTTCATACCAGGTGGTTTTTGTCCCAGCTACCATGTGCTCTGTCTGTGTCTCTCTCCACCCTCCACGCATCCGCTGTCCCCGCCCCACTGGCACTCTCTTTGCTGTCAGAAAAATGTTTCAGGTAGAATACCCAGGCGCCCTTCCCCCTATTAGATAATCAGGGTCAATCATTGCTTCAGTTCAGTGCATACAGGCACCATAAACCATCTGCATTCAGAAAGGCCCCTTATCCAGAGCAGCCCTGAAGCACGAGGCTTCCAGTCCCATTAAATTCAATGGGACTTAAGCACTTGCTAAAGTGCTTTCTTGAATCACGCTCATATAAACACACACGTGCACACGCGCACACACACACATGCAAACTCTTCCCAGCTAGTTGAGGCGGCACCATGGTGTCTAATTGCACCAGCTACTGGAGTCTGCACTCGAGCTGCAAAGTTTGCACCAAGGATCCGACTTCCTCGCCCAACTCCAAGCTCTTTGGATCTAGGGATTCTCACTTGTGCCAGGCCGGGGCCAGCTCCAGGCGAGCCCCATTCACAAGCCCCCAACACTAGGGCAAAGCCTGAGCTCTTCCCCTGGGCAAACTCCATGTGCCTTCACTGGAGAGGGCCAGAGCAAGGAGCTCAGGGTCTGGCCCATTCCAGTAGGAAGAAGCCGCATGTGCCTCTCCAGGTTCCCGGCCTCCGCACTGCCTCCCTCCCTGCTGAGCGGCAGCTCCTCGTCCCCGGGCTAATGCTGGCTGTCCTCCCCACTCCCACCCCAGCAACAAAATGGGCATCAAGGACCGCATCCGCCTCAACAACTCGCAGAGGCAGGGCAGCCGGGGAAAGCAGCACCTGGCACCGCCCCTGCGCCGCTCCCCCAGCACCGAGAATGTGCAGGAGGCTACCAGCCCCACCAAGGTGCAGAAGAGCTGGAGCTTCAACGACCGCACCAGGTTCCGGGCATCGCTGAGGCTCAAACCTCGGCCACCGGTGGAGGGTAAGTCCCATTTCCCCCTCCCCATTTCTATTTTGCACCCTAGTCTTTCCAATGTGAGTTGCCCTGCAGAATGGACTCTTCCCCCCCCCGCCTCCTCCGTGGGCAGTTGTGTAGCTAGAGCGCAGGAATGGGAACCAGGATGCCAGGTTTCTCTGCCACTGACCCGCTGCGCAACTTCAGGAAAGTCACCTGCCGCTCTGTGCCTCAGTTTCCCCCTCTGTGGATTGGGGATGGGCCTGCCCAAGAGGGGGATGGAAAGCCTGTGAAGATGCTGAAATGCTGGGAGGTCATCAGTTGGGAGGAGCTAGAGAGGAGCCTGGTGGTAAATGCCACAGGACCCACAGCTGAACCATGTAGAGCCCATGTTATTCATGGTGAACCAAAGGAGACCTCGAACCCAGACCCGTGCATGTGCGGAGAGAGGACTGAGGTGACAATCACTCTAAGAGAGGTTTGCACCCCATGTAACACACCTGAATTGGGAAGGGGGAAGCACCTCCCCAGCCCTTTATGGGAATTCCCTGTTTTCTGTCCTCAGTTGACGGCCTGGTGGAGGAGAGCTCTGAGGAGAAGGGCTACCAGTGCGACCTGACCTTCGAGGACATCATGCCAGCTGTGAAAACGCTCATTCGGGCTGTCAGGTGAGCCCAGCTCACCAGCCATCCCTGCACCTGCCCGCCCACACGTACCAGTTCTCAGCCCATGGCAGGGAGCAGGCCTGGCAATCGTTGGCCACCTCCATCCTGCGGGAGGTTTGGGTTGGGGCTTCTCCTAGGCAGCTGTCCCTGGGTGTCTCTCGGAGGTTCTTCATTAGGGTTTTGGCTGCTGCAGTGGGGAAACTAGGTCTCGGGCTGGTCAGGGCAGCCAGCAAGTGGGGAGAGTGACAGGGAGGAGAGCAGGCAAGCTCTGTGCCAGCCTCTGAGGCCGTGCTAACAATTTGCCCTGAAACCCTCAAACGATAGAGTGGCCCATTCCACAATCCATGCACCAGACCTCTGCAGCGTCCAGCTCTTCTTGCTCCAGGCCAGGCCCTCTTTATTCCAGCCCAGGCCCCTTTTCAGCCAGACCCTGGGAATTTGGAGCCAGGGTGGTATCCAGTGTGTGCCGACAGCAAATGGCATTTCCCCTCGTCTCCATGCCAGCCTGACCATTGCTCCTTCCGAGCCTCAGAGGGTCGAGGTTCTGGCGGGGACGGGAAGGCTCAGGTTCTTGCCCAGGTGGGCTCTGCCATCCTCAGAACTCCCTGCACCTGCGTGCCAGAGCTGCAGCTTCTGTGCACGCTGAGGGCTGGCCAGTCTCGCCCCCTCTTTCTGTTTCAGTGATTTGCCAACAGTTTTGTTCCCCGGTAAGGGTCCCTCACACAAATGAATGGCTCTGCTAAGCAGGCGTGTTTTGGTTTCTGCGTAGCCACGTGGGTCTGGGGAGCTGAGCTATCCAGCACCCAGGATTGAAAGGGGCAGGCGGAGGGGGAGCAGGGTTGGTGGAGACGCTGGTTTGGTCGCAGGAGCCTTCCTGCTTTTATGTGTCTGGGTTAATTCTTTTTCTGGTCTGCATGTGCCCTATAGCAGACACAAGCCCAGGCTCCCTGGCCGCTCCCCACCCATCTGAAGAGACTGTCCTGAATAGAGCCATTGTTAACAGTGCCACTGAAACAGGAACCTCGCTATCTCTAGCCACCTCTTCTGGCTGGGTTGGGGCACCAAGGCTGTAGCAATGCTGCTGTAACTGCAGAGAGCGGGGATGGGGGAGACTGGGAGAAGGAGTGAGGGAAGAAAGGTTGAAATATCCCCCATACAATATGTTGGTTCTCTAATGGGGAGGTGAAGTGGGGCATTAAGAGGAATGAAGTAGATACAGTGAGAACTGAACACATCATAGAAGATTAGGGTTGGAAGGGACCTCAGGTCGTCATCTAGTCCAATCCCCTGCTCATAGCAGGACCAACACCAACTAAATCACTCCAGCCAGGGCTTTGTCAAGCCAGGCCTTAAAAACCTCAAAGGATGGAGATTCCACCACCGGTAAGCCATTCCAGTGCTTCACCACCCTCCTAGTGAAATAGCGTTTCCTAATATCCAACCTAAACCTCCCCCACTGCAACTTGAGACCATTGCTCCTTGTTCTGTCATCTGAGAACAGCCGAGCTGCATCCTCTTTGGAACCCCCCTTCAGGTAGTTGAAGGCTTCTATCAAATCCCCCCTCACTCTTCTCTTCTGCAGGCTAAATAACCCCAGTTCCCTCAGCCTCTCCTCGTAAGTTGTGTGCCCCAGCCCTGTAATCATTTTTGTTGCCCTCCGCTGGACTGTCTCAAATTTGTCCACATCCCTTCTGTAGTGGGGGGACCAAAACTGGACACAGTACTCCAGATGAGGCCTCACCAATGCCAAATAGAGGGGAATGATCGCGTCTCTCAGTCTGCTGGCAATGCTCCTACTTATACAGCCCAAAATGCTGTTAGCCTTCTTGGCAACAAGGGCACACTGCTGACTCATATCCAGCTTCTCGTCCACTGTAATCGCCAGGTCCTTTTCTGCAGAACTGCTGCTTAGCCACTCGGTCCCTAGTCTGTAGCAGTGCATGGGATTCTTCCGTTTTAAGTGCAGCCTCTGCACTTGTCTTTGTTGAACCTCATCAGATTTCTTTTGGCCCAATACTCCAATTTGTCTAGGTTACTCTGGACCCTATCCCTACCCTCCAGCGTAGTGTCATCTGCAAACTTGCTGAGGGTACAATTCATCCCATCATCCAGATCATTAATGATCAGAGCAGAGGCCTGGACACCTGGATTCTACTGCCAGCTCTGGAAGGAGAGTGAGGTCTAGGGTTAGAGCGGGGAGGAGGCAGGACTCCTGGGTTCTATCATGGATGCAAACAGTTGCAGGTGCAATTCTGTCTGCGTTTTTCAAGATCAGCTGCTGTGACCATCCCATCCCAATAGTTCTTTGCACCCACAGACCAGGCACTTACCTGCCTGCTGACAGTTCTTGTGCCTGCAGTTTTCTGGCACTGAACAGGGGGGCAGCTTTGGAGAAATCTAACCCTGGCCTTTTCTCTTTTCCTGAGTTAGCAGCAGGCGCTCCTCCATGCTGTGACATGTCCTAGCCCTGGCCAGTCTATGCCACCATCCCTTCCCGCAGCGCCGGCCTTTGGTCCTGCAGCGTATGCATGTCTAACATCACCAGCTAATTGAAGCCACTTAACACAAGCTGGAAGAGCTCAAGCTTGAGGTTCCCAAGTGGCTTGTGCTAGCTCACGATGCCTGCTTGCACAAGAGATGCTTCCCCCACCACCACCGTGTCTGTGGAGTTATGAAATCCTCCATCACGGCCCTGCTAATGAGCCCTCTCTGCCGGCATCTCTCCCTCCGCTGCGTTAGCAGCATTGCTGCTAGTCGTTTGACAAGGAGCCGCTGACTATAGCCAGGGTGCAGGGAGCCAGTTAGAGGCTGGGTTATTCTCTTCCCCTCTGCTTCCTTCCCAGGGCAGGTTTCACTGTCACGGAAAACAGGCAGGCAGGTTATTTCCCACGGCAAGAGGGGAGCAGAGCAGCATGCAGAGATCCGGTAACTGCTCTTGACATCTTGCAAAGGCCAGAGAGATGGTCTCCCCTCCTCCCCCAGCACCTGCAGTGTGCCTGTTTGTTCCCAGGCTCTGAAAATGGTGCGGCTGGGACAGACACGGCTGGCTGCACAGTGCACCTCTGGGCATCAGGGGTGCAATCGTGTCACTTCAGCGAGTGTAACTTGCACCCTGAGGGAGCTGGAACAGGTGACAGACCAGTCTGTTGTCACGGTCTCCAAGGGGAAAGCCCTTGTGCCAAAAGGTCGCTCTTACACTGACGGTGGTAAGGCCCGGGGGGGTCATCCAAACATCCAGTGGTGGGGAGTTCCACAGGTGAGAGTCTGTCCCATCCGTTGAGGACTTGTTGGACTTCAGCTGTCCTGGTGGGTCCTAGGGCCTCTGAGATAGCTGGGCCGTGACCTGTGTCGCATCTGTTGCTCAGACCCGTCCCCACAACCCCTCTCTGAGGCAACCCCTTGTGCCCCAGCAGGATCCTGAAGTTCCTGGTTGCGAAGAGGAAGTTCAAGGAGACCTTGCGGCCCTACGATGTCAAGGACGTCATCGAGCAGTATTCAGCCGGCCACCTCGACATGCTGGGCCGCATCAAGAGCCTCCAGTCACGGTGAGCTAGCGCACGAGGTCCCGCTGCCCAGCCCACAGGGACCCGTCCAATGGCTGCTTCCACAGCCCCTGGCCAGGCGGGACGCGGTGCCGCATAATTCAATAGCTGACGTCATGCACGCTGGGAGAGTGGCTCTGTGACACCCCCCATGCACCCAGTGCAGGGCAGGGCCAGAGAAGAGGTTTGACTCTGCTCCCAGCCTGGCCTGGCCCAAAGCCCTTTGAAATCAGTGGGGAAAGGCCACCCACTGTCAGTGAGTTTTGGGTTGAGCCCTTAGGCCCAACCATTGAAAGGTATCTGCATTTCGGCATCGTCAGTTAGGAGTCAAGAGCCCACTGACAGCCCATGGGATTGAGGCTCCTTGGTACCTAAAGCATGTTGAAAGTGAGACTTGGGTGCCTAAATCACTTAGGCAGTGCAGTGCTGGAACACCGTCAAAAATCTGGGCCTTCACCCTTTAGCGTAACCAGCAGAAGCTGGTGCTTTGAGACGCGAAGGGCCCACGTCCGAACCTCACTAAAGGCCGAGAAGGCCTGTGTTTTCTCTGACGAGATGGCCCATCTGGGGAGCCAGCAACAGCTGGCAAAGGGTCAGATTTGCATCCCGTGCCCTTTTCTGAGAGTATCCCGAGCACAGGGGTGTAGCTGGGGCCCCCGAGGGGGACTGTGGTCAGGAGAACACTTTGTGTTTGATTCCAATTGGAAAATGCCTCTCCCTGGCACGGTTCAAATTGGTGCCATCTTGCAGGCACGAACCCAGCCAGCCTGGTGAGGCAGGCAACGCCTTGGGTCCAGCAAGAGACAGCAAGTGGGTAGGGGACGGGCAAGCCCAGAAAGTTGCAGGGGAGGGTGGCAGGGTGAAGGGGAGTCGTTCACATTGGGCTTAGAAGTGAGCGAGCAAAACTGCAGATTGTACGATAAGAATCATGCTTCTGACATTAACCTCCCTTCCACCCTAGACCCCAACGCAGACACCCCTAAACCCAGACACTGACTCCCTTGTATCCCTAAACCCTGATGCAGACACCCCTAAAACCCAGACACTGACCCCCTTGTATCCCTAAACCCCAAAACAGTCATCCCTAAACCCTGACACTGACCCCCTAAACTCTGACAGTGACCCCTTCTGCCCTAAACCCAACAGACACCCCTAAACCCAGACATTGACCCTCTAAACCCTGACATTGATCCCCTTGCACCCCTAAACCCAACATGGACACCCCTAAACCCTGACATTGACCCCCTTGTACCCCTAAACACTGACACCCCAAAACCCAATACTGCTCTCCGCTTCCACTCTGAGCCCCTACTCTGACCCCACTGCTGCCACCAAACCCCTGTACTGATACCCCTTCTACCCCTAAAGCCCTGACCACCCCTACCCCAAAAAAAGGATAAAATCAAAACCAAACCCTCTGCTTCAAGCAGAATTTTGGCCCCAAAAAGGGAGACGTGCAGAGGCTCCAGGGAGTTCCAACCTGTAGTGACAGTGACTAGGAGGCCAGGCGGCCCAAACCCTCCAAGGTATGTACAGGCCGAACTCCCATTGATTTCTGGGTCTTACATCTCCGGGCCTGATTCTCGCTGGCAATAAGGCCCCTTTCACTCTGAGCTCCTGCTCCTCCCCATCCCGCCCCTCTGTCCTTTCTTCTCGCCCACAGCGTGGACCAGATTGTGGGAAGAGGAGCCATCACTGTCGATAAGAAGACCCGGGAGAAGGGAGAAAAGTCCCTCGAGGCCGACCTGGTGGACGAGCTCAGCATGATGGGCCGAGTGGTCAAAGTGGAGAAACAAGTAAGGCTGAGGTCAGGGGGGCATGTGCAGCACCGTGCACGCACCCGAACACGCGGCCCGGCCCCTACTCTTGCTGTGCCTGTGTGTGTGTGTGTCAGCCAGAGAGAAACCGACTGGCTGCCTGTCTGGCCGTCCACGTCCTGGAGTTGTTACGGTTGAAAGAGAAGCTAGATCATAGAGCACGTTACTTTCTTTTTCTTTAACAGTCTAGTGGTAAGAGCAGAGGGGCTGGGAGCCAGGACTCCTGGGTTCTATGCCTAGCTCCAGGAGGGGAGTGTGGGGTCCAATGGACAGAGAAGAGGACTGGGAGTTGGGACTCCTGGGGCGGACAGGCAGCTTCTTTGTAGAAGTTGCTCACATGAACAAAACCCTCAGGTCCTGTTCCTGTGTCACAGACTCACCAGGTGACCCTGGGAGAGTCACTTAATCTCTGTTTACTCAGCTATGAAATGGGCCCCCTCTTTACCTACACAGGTTCAGTTCATCGTGTTAGTAAAATGCTTTCACATGTGACTTGACCGGGATTTGGACCCAAACTGGCTAGAAGTGAAAAGCTGCTGCGCTCTCCAGCCCCCTCTTCTGCTGCACCAGGCAACCTGCTCCCCCCTTAATCTGGGGAGCCCCTGCTTCCCCACACGCTGAGTCCCTATTCCGATTACACCAGGCCTGGCTCAATCCCCCTCCTCTTCTTCCCCATCCCCTCCAGGTGCAATCCATAGAGCACAAGTTGGACTTGTTACTGGGCCTCTATTCCCAGTGCCTGCAGAAAGGCTCCACGAACTCCTTTGCCCTGGCTGCCATGCAGACCCCCAGCTTTGACCCGGACATCACCTCCGACTACCACAGCCCCGCAGAGCACGAGGACATCTCAGTGTCCGCGCAGACCTTAAACATCTCCAGGTCGGCCAGCACCAACATGGACTGAGAGGGGTTCCCAGCACAGGTCCCGGGGGAGAGCTGGGGGGACCGGTCGTGAGCCTGGTAGTGAACGTTCTTGTACACAGACACACTGATAACTAGCAGGCAAGGAGACCGACCTGGGAACCCAGCCAGGTTCTGGGCTGGGGACCACGCGGCCTCGTCTAATGCGTCCTGATGCACTATGAGCCTCACCTTGATTTTACTTGAACAAGTCTTCCTTCTGACCGTGCACAAGCAGGAATTATTAAGCAACTAGTATTCAGCACCTGGGAGCCAGCTGCGGCCAGGACCCCAGGGGATGCAGCATTGAGAGTGTCTTGAAGCGTTAAACCTACAACACCGAGGAGAGAAATGCCTGGTATCTAAGAAGCTCTTTTATTTATAGGATCAGCCTCTCTAGACTCTGTCCTCTGCAGGCAGTCTTCTCCGCAGAGAAAATCCCCCTCTCCCAGCACATCCCTGGTTGGGGTGGCACTGCTCCAAGGCAGTGGGAGGGCGAGTTGGCCAGGGATGCAATGGGCCAGCACACCTTGTCACTCGGTCTTTCTTCTGAGAGCCTCTCTGGGAACCGTCCTTGGAATGAGCTTTGACCCAGGGTGTGGAATGATTGAGAGCTTCTGAACTCCAAGGCTGGCGGTTCTGATCTCTTCACCCTGCAGCTCTACGCCATTGCCCCTCCTGGGAGCCAGAGCAGGGTTCTTACTACCAGCTATGCAAGGCTAGATAACCCTTTACTGTCCAGTGCTAAACAAGGGGCACTGTGACTCGACTGAATGTGCTTCCTTCCGGACCTAGGAAAGAGCTGGGGAATGGCTGGGTTTTGCCTCCTTGGGGGGCGTTACCACGTTTCCTATCTCCCAGCAAGCAGGGGGCTCCAAATCCTGCTGCCGGGACTGTAACTCAATGCACACAGTGGAACCGTCTGCGCGGCAGCTTTTCGATATGCAACCTTCAATCCCGACGGGTGGGGCGGACGAGTCGCCCGTCGGCCTAGGCAATAGGTGTTTACCCCGCGCCCCTGGGGCCGGATCCGGGGCTGCTCGAGTCAGTGGGGTTTCACGGGGCGAACGCTGCGCCTTTGGAGCCTGGCGGACGGACTCAGATGAACTTTGGATCAGGCCCTTGACTTGAAAGGGGGTAACTGGCCCATTGGACCAAATGCAGCCCTGTTGCATGAGTCCGTGGAGTTAACAGCAGGCCTGGATCTGGTCCATTGCACGTGGCTGCTGGGGAGGAGGGGTGCATAGGTGGGTGTGGGCACAGCCAGGAGGAGGGTAAGGATGCTGTAGCTTAGCGTTAGCTCTTCTTTCCCCCACCATGGCTAGTCTGGCCAGCTCAGGCAGCCCGGCTTGCCTGCTGTGGCTTCCGTACATCTAGTGGCACGGGAGGCACTGGTAGCTTAGGGTACCCAATATCTCCAGACCTTGTTTTCCCAGAGGTGGTTCCCCAACTGGATCGCTTCTCTCCCCTGCCCCCTTCTACAGCCTCACCCGCCAGAGCCGGGCACGGGGCTTCACTTGGATACCTGCTGTCCTTAGTCATCCAGCTTGAGTGTTCTCAGCACCATAGACCCTGCCCTCCCCCGCTCCCCATTGATAGCCCATTCATTTCAAACCCTGGGCCCCGATCCCCCGTGGGCGCCGTAAGGGAGTTCACTGCAGGATGGGGGCCTTAGCCCCCACTCTGGCTCCCCAAAGAGCCCTGATTTCCCTTGCACATCCTCTGCGGTCAGGAATATTCAGTATCAGTTGGAGCTGCCTGGGTCAGGCCTGGACTCGGAACCCCTTCCCCGGCCTGTTCTCTGGTGGGGGTGCGAGTGTGACTGAAACCCATCAGGATAAGAGGGATATTTTTGGCCCAAGGTGGCCAAAGCCCTGAGATTTCAGTGTTGGCAAATCCATCTTGGAATGGATTTGGCTTTGAACCCGGGGCCCTCTTCCCAATCTGAACACCACTGTTTCCCCACATCTGCTGGTGCTCCCGTGGGGGTGGGTAGGTGGGGCTGGTGGGGGACAGATCTCCCCTAACGCAGGATCTCTGCCTGGAAGGAGAGGTGGGATGTGTTTCTCATGCCTGCGCATTACCCCTCCTATGCAGTTAAATGTCTTCCAGCATCACCAGGCACGCTCTGTCCCCCTGCCCCTCGGTCTGAGGCAAACCCCTGCATGTCTGGGCAGCGCTGCCCCGTCCTGCAGTTCAGTTGCATCAGGCACCAGCCGTCCGGGGTGGCCAAGAGCAGCTCTTGAATTTCGACATGAAGGGTTTGCATCTTGCCTTCTCCCCCACTCCCCACCAGCAGCTTCCCCTGCTGGAGAGGGATGGAGGGAGGGGGTGGGGCTGCTCAGGGCCAGCCCTGTCCTGCAAGGAGGCTAGCACAAGGGGTGTCTCTTGGGAATGGCTGGGCGATTGTCCAGCCTGCAAGTGCTCAGCTGAGAACTGGCTCTGGAACGTGCCCTCCCACGCATGCGTGCTGCTGTGCCATTCCCTGGCAGAGCGGGGGCCTCGCCAGCCCCTGGCCCCACCAATGTCTCCTTTCGCCACCCCTGGAGGCTCCCTGACCTTCAGAGCCCTTCTTGCGATGGTGGAGGCATAGGTCAGGTCAAAAGGACCTCCCACTCCCTTCACCCACCCCAGCAGGTATCTAAAGGGGTGGATGTGAGAGGAGTATAACCTCCCTCCCCCAGCTCCCAGCCAACTCCCCGGATCTACCGGCGGCGGAGTGGGAGAGGCACCTGCTGTAGGGCCGTGCACTGGAGCTAGGGCATGGGGGGCACCCTCCCCGCTCAGCTGCGTCCTGCTTGCATTCCATGCCTAGGCAGTGCATGTCGCCCGCCCCTGCGGAGACCCCTGCCCGGAGCCAGTCTCATCCCAACCTGCTTGCATGCTCCAGCATGTGTCTTGACTTGTGCATCGAGACCCTCCGCCCCAGGCCCCTGCCCCGAGCATGGTGCCCATCACGCTGCGGCGTGGGAGGGCAGACGCCGGCCCTCCTCTCCGAAGCAGACGTGTCTCGTGTCTGTATGGGATGGGGATGCGGGCGGGGGCGGGGGCAGAGGGCCAAGGCTTCGGCCAAAGGAGACGAAGTAGGAAACCCCTCCAGGTGATTCCCAGCAACCCTTGTTGCCGAGACGAAGATAGTTACCTCACTTTACTAACTTATTAACTTATTTGTTTCATTAAAGTTTTACGTAGACGGCTGCTTGCCTGCCTCCTCCTTCCTCTTCGAGCCCTCCACAGGCGGCTCCTGACCGTAAGGGACCTGGGGGGGACTCCCCTCAGTCGCGTTTTCATTGCCCCAGTAGGTGGCGCCCCAGACCCATGCCAGAGTCACTGCGGCCCTCTACTGCTTCCGGACAGTGATGCTAGTGGGGCCACCCTGGAGGGCAACATTTCGGGGTCCCAGGCCAGCTCCATCCCGCCCCGCAGGGTATCAGTCACTCAGCTCAAGGGAAGTCACAGGTAGCCTGAGCTGGTGGAGAATCAGGCCCCAGGTCTTGAGCTGCTCCCAGCCCCCGTCTCCATAGGAAGGCGTATTTATTAGCTAATAGCCCCTTCCGCCTGGGGCACTGAAAGCCCTTTGCTAACGCTGATTTAACCACCCAAGCCCCTCCCCTGTGGGGCATCCGTCCCCTGAGCTACAGATGGGGAAACTGAGGCACAGAGAGTCACTCACCCAAAGTCACAGAGAAAGTGGTAGAACAGAGCCCAAGACCCCTGCTCTAGCCCCTAACTATTAACCTCCTCTGCCTTAGAGCTGGGTATGGAACCTAGGAGTCCTGTCTCACAGTTCCCTGCTCTGGCAGGCCACCCTTTCTCCTAGGGGTGATGCACCGGGTGGCATAGTTGAGGGGTCGGCCAGCTGCGCCATCAGGGTATTTCTAGCACTGGCAGGAGAGTGAAATCATGGAGCCAGCGACGCCCACGGGGGGACCCTCACCATTGCCAGGATTGGGACACTGTCGCCGCTGGCTCTGTGGTAGGGGGGCAGCGCCCGGCTGAGGAGCTGGTGGCGTAACTCGGAGCTACCAGAAGCCTCGTGCAGCGCACAGAGGGCTCCAAACCCATCCCCTGGGGCTCGCAGGCAGCTGAGCAACCAGCCACAAGGGAGCTGCGCTGGGCCGAGGAATCTCAAGAATGTGACCCCCACCCTCCCCAGGCACCTGGACCAATTCTCCCCACCCCATCCCCGCCACCTCCTGGTATCAGCAGCTTCCCAGCCTCCCCTGCTGCAGTCACTGGGCCCTTGGCATTCCCCGGCTGCCCGAGGGTGCCGCCTGGTCCCAGCAGGAGCGCGCCGCGTCTCAAGTAAGCGGCTCACCCACAGGCCCCCTCCTCTTCTCTGGCTTGCCCTGGCACGTAACAGCGGGGGTCAGGGACACTCATCCCGCCGGAGAGGGTGTTGCACAAGTGCCAGGCTGGCTTGTGTCACGTACAACGTGTTCAGCCCCTGGGGGCTGCCTTGCCTCGAGCTGCTGGGCAAGTTCGACCGGCTCATCAGGTCTTTGGGGACCAGCCAGCAAAGGCTTGGGGTCCGTGCCCACTGGGAGAGTGAGCACATGGGCAGGGCAGGCTGAGGAAAGTATGGGCATGCTGCAGGCTGGGGTTATGCAGCCTCATACCTGGAGCCTACCTGGGTCCGAATCGCTGGCTAATGTTCAGAGAGGGAGTGGAGGATACTTGGGAACTGGGGTCAGGGAAGGAGCAGGAGACTGCACAGCCTGCTCCCCCCAGAGCACAACACCGCACGACAGACCCAGCATCATGGCCTTGCACAATGTCACGTGTGCAATGCTCTGCCATGCGAGTGAGCGGTGCACACCACAGTGAGGTGGAATGCAAGTCCCTGCAGCTCCCTGATGGGCCATGCAACACCCAGCAACACCGCGCCGAGCAATGCAATACTATGCAATGCAACACCCCACTGTCCGACTCAATGCTACACAATGCAACACCCAGCAACACAGCGCTGAGCAACGCAATGCTACACAATGTAACACCCAGCAACACCACACTGGGCAACGCAATGTGACACATTGTAACAGTGTGCAAGGCAGCATGCATGGTGCAGTGCACAGCCCATTGGCACCATGCACCAAAATGGTGCGATCCTGGGACAGCTTTACAAACAGGATGTCCCTCCCCCTTGTGTCTCTCCCTCCCTCCTGCCTGGTAGTCCCAGAGCTGGCTGCTGGCGAGGGAGATAGCGCCTGGGGCCGACGAGCTGAGTGGCTCTGCCGCATGTCCAGACTGGCAAACGGCAGCATGGCCCCACCACAGGGCCCTGGACCAGCCAGGATCAATCAGCCGGGGTAGGGGCCGTTGTTCTTAGCATGGAGTCTTGGAAGCTCCTTTCCAGGTGTGCTCAGGCTCCTGCTCATCCCCGCCCTCCTGCCTTGCCAGGGGACTCCAGTTTAAAGGCTCATTCAGGCAGGTGCAGATGGAATCCCCCCCACCAAACAATGGAGAGACGCAGCGCTGCTGCTGCACAGGAACGGGGCCGGATGCGTGCAGCCTGGCTGACTTTTGGATGGGTGTGACGGGGTGGGGGGCTGCACCCGCAGTCTGGACAACCAGCCCAGAGCTTAACGCAGGGCAGAAGGCTCTGCACGGCTGATCAGGCCTCATGAATTGTTTGCCCCATCGGTTGCGTGGGAGAGACACCTGCTTCTCGCACGGCACGGGCATCCCTCGCAGCCCCTGTCCCGGGGGCACTCCCCAGGACTGTCGTAGAGTGCCGAGCCCCCAGCTTCTGTCAACCAGGCGCTTTGCTTGGACAGCTTCACAGAGGCCCAGATTTCCCACCCCCCCCCCCCCCAATTGGGAATTAGGCACTGAAATACCTTTGAGCATCTGGGCCAGAGGTACTGCAAATTCCTTACCCCTCCCTCTCCCAGCCTCCTGGCTTGCACCAACGCCTGTCAAGCCCAAGGGCAGGTGGCTGCTCTGGGGGTAGGACAGGAATCATCCCTTCCCTTTGGTTGGCTCGCAAAGGGGAACCAGTCCAGGGGAATACCCTGTCCGCCCTGTCCTTGGCCGTGTGTCCAGCCAGCTAACATGTTCCCCACTTGTTTAGGAATGAGTCTGCCACATGCCAAGTCCTTCACATTCCAGCAATGTTCTTTCCTGCACTTGCTAAACTATTCCGCCTCCATCCCCCACAGGCCACGGATCTGCCGGGGGCAGGGACAATAGCCGCCTTTGACGAGCCCGCTGGGGCCGTGAACTTTTGCCGGGGCTCCGGGAAGAGCCCAGGGTTGTTTTCCGGCAGTGCTCAGCAAATCTGCGGGATGCCCCAGTGTTTCTGGAACAGCTGGGCATGAGCACTAGTGCCTGGGCCTTTGGGGGACACCCTCCTTCCGCACCCCAGCCAGGACCACAGGGGCCAGAGCGAGACACACCCGTCCGTCCCGCTTGGCTGGAGCCAAGCCTATTGCGGAGCCAGAGCTTTGAAGGGGGAGCCAGGGGCGATCAAGTACCAAACCCTGCCAATCGGTCTCTTTTCTGCTTATTGTAAGCGGCCCAGTCGGAAAAATAACGGGCTTCGTGGCTGAATTCAACTACAGGAGCAGGGCAGTTCAGGCTCTTTCCCCCACAGCGCCCCCAGGAGGACACGGTGTGATATTGCACCCAACCTGCATGATGTAAGAACAAGCCAAATAGGGTCAGAGAGCTGGGGTGCTAGATGCTCCCGAGAGCCCAGTCACCTTGTCGTGGGGCTCAACCACATGGGGCTGCCCTCTGGGGGAGAGGTGGGGAGAGATTGGGCAGGTAAATTGTCCCTAGGGGATAAACTCCTAGGGGCACAACCTGTAATATTCCCTCTAGATCCGGGACCAGGACTTTGGAGCAGCCAGCCGGGGGGGCTGCCTGAGACGCTCCACCCCAGATTTTATAGGGAGCGCAGGGCATGCTGGGATGGGAGTTTAGCCAGGGCTGGTCAGAGCCCTGCTGTGCAGGTGTGATCAATAAAGCGCCTCCCTCCATGTGGCCCTGTCTCCTCTCCATGCCTTGCTTGAAGGGGACCGTATCTGACCTGCCCAAGGACCAAACGACACACCCAGGCTGAGGACCCGGCCGGCACCCCACTGGGCACTTTTCAGACCCCTTCCCAAGGCAAGTGGCAAGTTGCTTCCCCACTAGGGCGGGTGGCCATGCTGCCCTCACATACGTTGGCTGGCCTGGGGTCTGGAGCTTGTGGAGTGCTGGAAATCTGGGATGGTCTGGCTCAGCTCCCGTCCTGTGGCTTCTGGTCCACGTCCGGGGTGATTTTGGACGAGGACAAAGCCCTCCCCTCTGCCCCCCTTCCCTTGAGAGCCTTTGCAGGCCACTGGCTCAAGCCATTTCCGAGAGCCTCTCCCAAAAGCAGCAAGTCCCCGCACCCAGCGTTCTTTGGCCACAGCCTGTCCGCCCACCCGCCCAGGTGCTCGGTGCATGCAGAGATTATGATCCCTATCTCACCCGTGGGTGGGGAGAAAAGGCTGCCTGATTGCGCCACAGGCATCACCCAGCACATGGGGAGTGATCTTTGCTCGCCCGCTCAGGATGAGTCTGCTTGCGGGGGGAGAGCTACGGGACAGCAGCATTTGGCTGGGATATAGATGGGGTGTCTGGCCCCCAAGTTCACTCGGGACAGGGCGCATGGGGGGCAGAGAGGAGATCTCCACCTACCAGCATGCATTGCACCCCACACACACACACTTTCTCTCTCTTCCCCTGTACATTTGTCTGTCTGTCTGTCCCCAGCTGTCCTCCTCCATCCACCCACCATCAAAGGGCTTGGTCCCGTATTCTCTGGCCTCACCTAGGAGGCCAGGCTGGAAGATCATAGTTGTCTTTCTGCCCACCCCTCTGTTCCTCGTTCACACGCTCTCTCGTACCCGCCACGTGCCCATCACGTGCTCCCTGTTGCACTCTCAGGGCCTCCCCAGAAAAGCTGGCGGGAGAGAAGCGACTTGTAAAGACCCTTTGTTAGCCCAGAGTCACCCTGGATCAGCCAGCTTCCCTTCAGGGGGTGCGTCGGTCTCCTGGGGTCCTTGTCCTTTGGCTGAGGCTCTCCTGCCTCAGTTTTCCTCTGACTGTTACCCTCTTCACCGACTCTTGGGACAGGAAGACTGAGGGGAGATTAGAGACTAGATCTTCACTGAGGCCATTCGGTGTCTCTGTGTCAGATGGAGAGATCGCTGTTGAGATTCCCTCCTCTGTACTGGCCAGGGGAGTGAGAGGTTCGGACCAGGCACCGGGTCAGACCTGCACCTCACTGATAGGCTGTGTGGGGAAGTAGGTGAGGGGGGGTCTTGTTCTGAGGCAGAGGCCCCAGGGCACCCAGGGACCCCCAGCAGCACAGATCTAGCTGACAGTCCAGAAAACACCAGGAAGCGTTACTCACCCTGCCCCTGCCCAGAGTACTGCACCCTGCCCAGCTGTCACCCCCATTCACACCCCTCCAGGGACAGTGGTATCTGGGCTGATCGCTGCACTGGACACAAACGCAGGAAGAGGCTGGGAAAGAGCCAAAATACTTTGGAGATGCCTCAACTTTCTTCAGCAGAAACTCCAGCACCCGGCCTCTTCTGCAGGAGTCATTAACCTGTCCACCCCCAGCACACACAGGGGCCGAATCGCGAGCCTGCTGCGTCCCAGCTGGCATTTGCTATAAACGCCAGGTAACACTTTCTGCAACACGCCGACGGAGGCAGTGGTATTGGTGATTCAGTGGGAGGCGCTCTGCCCTCGGAGTCACTATTGCTGCAATGCCCCAGTGTGGTGGCGCTGTGTTACCAGAGGTGTTGCCTTTCGAATGAGAAGGAAAACAAAGATCCTGAGCGTGTGTGACTGTTAAGGTCCCAAGTCACGTCTCACCAGGATAACTGCGTCCATGTCCCAGTGTCCTGCTGTTTCAATTCAGTTCAATTCTTCTTCCTTTCCTTTCCTGGCCTGTAACACAGCCATGCTGTATGCTGTGAAACAGCTGCTACCTTCCACCCCAGAGGTGGCTGCATTTCAGTGGTGGATGAAATGAGCCGATCCAGTGAGTCAGTGGATGAATGTGGCTTTCTGAAGGCAAGGCTGTTATTGCAATGGGATGTGTGAGTGTGGATCAAATGGCTCCTGTTCGCTCCTGTTGAGAACCGGACAGGGAACTCCAGATTGCGGGTCTCGGGAAAATGGGGAATTCTGGAAGCGAAGCCTCGGTCACTGGGGGAAGGCGCTGACCCTAGAGCTATTCTGGTAACAGGCTTTGGGAACGTCCTGAGTCTGGAGACTATAAATCCGACTTGGCCAGCCAAGGAAAATTCCTTGTTAAAACTGTTTAACCCCCTGTGTGCCGGATGATCTCCCACACGCACCCCCACATCCCCCCAACCGATGTCAGACAGGGAACCACCATGGGGTTCAGCCCAGCAGCAATGAAAGGGTTAAAATAAAACAAAGCCAGGGGTGTCCTTGGAGTCAGGGACTGCTCTGGCTCCCCAGGGGCGCCTGGAAAGACATGACTCACCATGGATTCCCATCCCTTCCTTGTCATGGAGAAAGTATGCGCAGTGGAGCCTGCGGGTCTCGACCTAGCCTGCCATGCCTTCCTGTGGCACATCCCATCAGTATCACCCCATCCCTTCCCTGAGCTGTGTCCTGGGCCATTGCCGGTGCAGCAGAGAGGGACCGGGAAGTGCTCATCACAGGCAGTCACTTCAAGGAGCTGCTGTGGTGCAGGAAAGCACAGTGGGCCAAGGTCAGCCCTGGGCGGTTGTGCTGCATCCCACTGGGCCCTGTCTGGCCCGTGGCTGAGCAGGTCCCCTCTCAAACACAGGGACTCAACCCTGCCCAGCTCCTGCAGGGCAGTCTGCCTGGAGTGGCTGCCTCAGGCAGGCAGGGCTGTGCCTAAATCTGGGAGTGGGTTGAGCCCAGAGCTGTGTGTCAGGACTTATTTGGGGCTAAGAGTTTAGCAGGATTCCCCGGTGGGACTGGCCAGTTATGTAGCTGAGCGTCACGAGATTGAGGGTTAAAAAAAATAGCCAGGAGTTTGGGAAGGGATCTACACCTTCATGCTTCAGGGCATGAACTAATCTCTAATTCAGAAGGTCAGGAGGAAACTTCCCTGGAGGGCACAATATCCTCTAACTCCAGGGGATCCTCATCAGGGCTGGATGGACCCACTGGTCTGATCCAGGTGGCAATTCCAGTGGCCTGCTCCTGGCTGTGCGACTGACTGACCGTGCGACCTCAGAGAAGTCACATCGCTGCTCTGTACCTCAGTTTCCCTCATGTCACTGTCCTGTCCTTTGTAAAGCACTTGGAGATCTGTGACTGAGACATGCCTGTATAAGCGCTAAGGCCAAGATCCTGAAATCAGCGAGAGTTAAGCGTCTCAATATCTTTGCAGATCTGGGCCTGTGTGCTGTCACATGCAAGCAGGACTGGGCAAGTGAATGACACAGGACTGTTGAGCTCATGCTCCTGATACGAAGCATGCAACTTCCTCCCAGGGTGGAGACGCCTTTATACGCACAGCCCAAAAGCACACCGAGGCACGAACAGACTGCAGGCCCATCTAACCTGGTACCTAGCATGCCGCTGCAGAGAAAGGGCTGACATTCCCACGAGGCACCTCATTGTGCAATACTGTCCCAGGAGCAGGCCGTTTCCTCCTGCCCGCATAGGGCGATCTGCTTCTGCCCTGAAGCATGCCCATGGTGTGGTCTTTCATGTACGTTTTCCCAGAGCTGGCATCATTGCAGGTACCTCCTGTTGGGATAATGCCATATTAGTGTGGCCATACTGAATGGCTGGTGTGAGCATAACCTGACATACCTTAAACATGGCTGCAGAGGATCCTAGGAGCAGGTTCTCCTTAAGCAGAAGCAAAGTCAATAAAGAACTGGCAAAGTCTGTGTGTACGATTGGTATTGGACCTATCGGTCAGCAAATAGGGACCCATGCAAAAGTAACTATCACATGTATAAAGTTCCAGCATGGAGCACAGGTTGACCTGGTTATAGCCTTACAGCAAGGGCGTCACGCAGAGAGAGCGAGCGAATAATTAATAACAGGTTTCAGAGTAGCAGCCGTGGTCTGTATCCGCAAAAAGAACAGGAGTCCTTGTGGCACCTTTGGGCTGGTCTACACTGAGGTGGGGGAACAATGTAAGATACGCAACTTCAGCTATGGGAATAGCGTAGCTGAAGTCGACGTATCTTATTTCGACTTACCTCCCTTCCTCATGGTGTGGGTTTGACGCCGCGGCTCCCCTGTCAACTTCACTTCCGCCTCTCACCCTGGTGGAGTTCCAGAGTTGATGGGAGCGCGTTCGGGGATCGATATATCACATCTAGACACAATATATTGCTCCCCGATAGATCGATCACTACCCGCTGATGCGGCGAGTAGTCTGGAAGTACCCTTAGAAACTAACAAATGTATCTGGGCATAACTTTCGTGGGCTACAGCCCACTTCATTGGATGGATAATTAATAAGTGAGTAAACGTAGGGTGATCTTCGTTCAGTACCACACAAACACACACCAGCCCCTTCTAAAACACGAATCAAGTAAAAATTAGTAACCACACACCCACTGGGCAGGCTTTTAAGACACGTAACTCCTTTTAAAAAAATCTATAAAAATCAAGCAAAGTAAATTACTGTGGTTGGAGTTACTGTGGTTGGAACCCTGCTCTGTGGGCTCAAGGAGGATTGTAAACAAGAGGGGTCAGAAGGTGACCAAGGCCTTGCTTCGTGGGAATCCAAAACAGAACAGAGGGTTTAAAAAAACTAAAAAAACTAACAAGGAGAGAAGCCACCGCCTATAAAATTGGTAGCCACCTTCTCTGTTTGCCAGGCAGAAACTGCGTGAGGCTAGCGCAGGACCCATTTGTGTATGTTTGTAAAAAAACACAGCTTGTTAAAAAATGTCTAGCTCTTAATGTCTAACGTAGAAGTTATGTGCTTAATATAACCCTTTACAGCTTGTGTAATTCCTTCTCAATAAACTGCTGTGTGTTGAAGATAATTCCTGGGAACCTCTTTCACCAGTATAATAGTAACCGGCTCCACCGGTAGCCAGCTAAAAATCCATTTCTGGGGTCGTTGCACCCCCTGTTGTCAACCCCTCCGCTAGTCAGCTAAAGCCCTGGTCCTTTCTGGAGCCTTTGCCTTTCTAATCTCCCGTAGCAGCACACTTTGCAGGTTAATTACACGTTGTCTAACAGCAGTTCCTCCGAGGAGCCAGCTGTCTTTAGCTCAGGGCACGGGAGTGGGCCTCTCAGGTCTGAACTGGCCTGGGCATGTCTGCCAGCTGCTTAGCCCACCGAGGGCCCCCACCACTGTAGTACCTGAGTACCTCCCAAGCGTTCACCCTCTGTCCCTTTCCCCCATATCCCCATGAGGCAGGGAACGGTTATTATGCCCCTTTTACACAAGGGGAAATGGAGGCACAGAGACATTTAAGGGCCAGATTTTCTAAAGGGCTCCACGTCCAGCCGTTGCCCTGTCGGCATCTAAATGAGGAGGCCAGGGAAGAGTGGGAGCTGCTTTTGAAAATCTGGCCAACAGCGAGTTGGCCAAGCTTACGCAGGGAGTCAGTGGCCGACACAAGGTTGAACCCAGATGTCCTGAGTCCCAGTCCAGTGCTTTAGTCACAGGTTGGGATCCCCAATAAGACTCTAGATTTGTTCCTCCCATCAGCCGTGGCACGTGGACAACTGAGTGTTCATTACAGGGTTCAGCAGGGCAGGATGGTGAGAAAATGGAGAAGCTGGTATTATTATTATTGTTATTATTTTGGTCTCAGCCATCTTTTCCATCCTGTAGGCTTGTCTACCATTCATTCATCTCCTTCTTATCCCAGGCCCCTCCCAGCAGCAGCAAAGAGCAATGCCTGGAAATGGCCCTAGTCACCCTGCCGCTAAACTCCCCCAGACCACTCGCTACCCAGCCATTCCGTCACCAGCTCCAAACACAGACCGTGTCCACCCAGCTCACCGGAGCCGCTGGGCCTCTGACCCAGCTGCCTTGTGCTGGAGGGCTGACAGTCTCGTTCAGTGTCCCCCGGAAGTGACACACTGGGGTACTGAGTGTAGCTTGTTCTCATCCAGCCTACAGGCCTTGGCTGACCCACACACCAGCTGACAGGGCATTGTGCCCCCCGCATGCCGGTGTGACTCAGCGTGGCATTTTGCAAACTCACTGGGTGGAGGAGACATTGGCACGGGATGATTCAGCCTCGTCTTTTTGCTTCCCTTGCCGTCTCGGGGACCCTTGGGTCACCCCTGATCTTTACAGAGGGCCTCTGTGGTCTCAGTTTCACGTCACCTTCTTTATTCCACAGCAACACCCCCCGTGAAGGGTGAATGGCCCGTTGTACAACAGCTGCCCCACGGCGCAGGCTGGGGCAGCCGCTCCAGTGACTTGGCGGTTGTGTGATGGCTCCTGGGGGTGCGAGAGGGGGTCAGCCCAAGTGCAGGGCAGGCAGGAGGGGTCCTGAGTGGATGAGAGACAGGGCTGCAGGGGAGTCTGGTCTCTGTACCAAGAAACCCAGCACAGCTGATTATCATCCAGGCCGGAGTGGGCTCCTTGCACCCCGCACCCCCGCATCTCCTTTCAGAGCTCATCGGAGACCAGCCATCTGAAGGAGGCCTCCAGCGAGTGCTGTCATGGAGAGGGGTGCGTAGCAGGTGCAGGAGGGGGCTGAATCCTGAGTCCCCGCCCCTTTTAGACGCTGCATTTATTTGAGAGTAAGGGAGTCCCCCTGCAAGGGGCATGAGGCTCGCTCCTCAGTGGTGTGTGTGTCCCCTCCACTCACCCCAGCATAACCTCTCAGCATTGGTGGTTTCAGAAGCTGACGCCTACCCCCAGCCCCTCTCTTGTAGCATTTTATTCCCTAAAGCGCCCTGCAGTGACGCAGCTGCTACACGCCCAGCAAAATGAAGTTGCATCGCGGTGCACACGAGATCCGGTGTGTGTCGCTCAAGGTTGTGAACTGGCAGTGAGGCTGTCCCAATTCACAGCCTAGGGGCTTTTGCATCACGTGGCCAGCTTTTTTCATTGGCTCTGTCAAAGGTGGGTTAGCTTTCCTGTCAGGGTGTGCCATCAAGAGACCCCAGCAGGTTTTGTGAGTGGAACAGTCTTGTGTTCTACTCTGACTTTACCAGGGCTGCCTAGAGGATTCAGGGGGCTGGAGCAAAGCAATTTTGGGGGCCCCTTCCATAAAAGAAAGTTACAATAGTACAGAATATTATATTCTCGTGTGGGCCCTGCAGGGTCTGGGGCAAATTGACCCACTTGCCCTGCCCCCGGGCAGCCCTGGACTTTACCCTGCAGCTCCAGTACCTGCTGGGTGCAGCTCAGTGAACCCCACACTGCCTTTGCTATTACATCACCACTGGGAAGTGGGGGAGCCCCCTGGGATTTTGTAGAGATGGCCCCCCACCCCCCAAAACTGACAGGAATTCCAAATTCAAAATAGGTCCTGGTCTGAATGTCCGAAATGCAAACGGAGCACAGAGTGCAAACAGCAATGCATTGTGGCTGATGGTATGATGGGTGCCCTGTGGGAGAGATGTGTCTAGGGAGGTGTATGTAGGATTACTTGTATGGGGCCATACCTCAGGGTCTCCTGTGGCTGCGAAGTTCATAGGCTGACAACAGCGTTCCAACAAGGCGCTACTAAGGTTTCATGAGGGGTTCAATTACCATGGTGAGGACAGGTGTGATGGCAGTGTAAGCAGAGTCTGAAGGAGCTCTCCCCTGATATCTAGCGGTGAGCTGTGGAAAAAGAGTTCAGAAGCTGCTCTTGTTTGCATGGGCACACCCACCCTGCCTAGGTGCTCAGCATGATGGGATTGCTTGCCCAAATGATCAGTTGTGGCTGGGGTTGGATCCCCAGTCTCCTTGTTATTGGGGCAGGAGTTATAAAGGGTTGTTATCTGTGTGTGAACCGAGGACAGCAGAACTGTACCTGGCATACCCCAGTGGAGGGACTCACCCTCAACTGAATGGCACTTGCTAGGCCTGGGACATGGGTTTCAAAGCCCAGTGAGCTGAGAGAGGGGTAAGAGGTCCTGAAGGTGTCCTGGTAGGTCGTTAGCAGGGGGACCGATGGAGAGATGTGGTAAGTGGCTAGCAGTGGGGCTGGTGAAGAGGGCTAGAGCAGAGTCTTGTGCAGTGTGTAAGGTGCCTCCTTACTCTTCCATACAGGGTGGGAGGTGAACTCTGTGGATGATCCTCTGAAGTTTGGTGCTGCCCGGGCCAAGGACAGCAACTGTGAGTGGGGTACAGAGAAGGGATGGACACGTTAAAGGGACTTTTGGGTTGCTGGACTTAGGACCCTGAGAGGAAAAGGACACTGCTCAACTTACTTGGGATGGGTCTTTTGCTCATGGTTTGTGTTTATGAACCCTGGTTGTGGTGTTTTCCCAAATTAATGCTGAGTTACTTCCCTTCTTTAATTAAAAGTTTTTGCTACACTCAGACTCTGTGCTTGCGACTAGGGAATTGTCCCAGGTCACTGGGTGGGTGCCTGAGCCATGTTTGTGTTGTATTGTTCAAAAGGAACCCCTAGACACTGAACCCGGCCCTTGTAGCTGCTGGCTGCACCTGGCAGAAGGGTCACATAAAGACACAAGTAGAACTAATCTGCACATCTCCGTAGCTTGCATCACCTCCAGGCCAGACTCAGCCAGACTGAACCCACTGGCTTCCTTGCCTTCAGCAATTATCACTGAAAGTGAAACCCAGCAGCTGCGGTCACGGAAGGCTAAGATAGCAGTGCACCGCCCCTCTGTGATGTCCCACCCATGCCCAAAAGTTGCTAAACCGGGGGATTTAATGCATGAGCCTTTGGCATCTAGAGGCCAGGGTTGCGAAGGAGCTGGGCCACCTTGCCATTGGGATGAGCTTCCCAATATTGGCCCTGCACCAGCAGATCTGAGTTCCTTTCATAGCACAAGGGGCAGGGTATGCCCATGATATGCTGGAACTGAACTAGCAGGGGCTGCTGCAGGTCAGGGTTGGGGTACATCGGCTGAGCTGTGTTGGGGGAGTCCAGGATTGGAATAGCAGGGGTTGCAGGTCGGGATTGGTGCATTGGCAGCATTAACTTCTGGAAGCCAGCATGGTTCCTGCCCGCACTGTGCCTGGTTCCAACTAGTTCTTTGAGTCCCTCACTTTCAGAGCCAGCCGCATTCCATCCCCGCCTCAAGGACGGAGTTTATTTCTAAGGTCAAGTTCCCTCTCGCTGCAGTTAATTCTATTACGATGGAATATGATTCAGACAAGCAGTGCCCTTGCGTTACGCACGCACTCCCCTGAACCTTGCAACCCGAGACTGGCACTGAAAGCAGCCAGGTAGGGGGATGGTGGCAAAGTGGCTGCAGCAGGCAGGCAGGCGAGCTGGGGTCGAGAGGAATCCCTGCCTCAGAACCACAGCTTTCTGGATCCTTGGGGGGATGGGCTGTTATTGGATCTAGCAGTCCTCCACCCCATACCCCTCAGGGGGGCCAAGGGCAATGTGTTACTAGGGAGCAAGCCAGTGGGGATGCAGGAGTGATTTTAACATGTGCTGATAACAATACCTAACTCTCATATAGTGCTTTTCCTCCATAGATCTCTAAGCCCTTGATCAAGGTGGTCAATATCATTATCCTCATTTTACAGATGGGGAAAACTGTGGCACAGAGAGAGGCGTGACTTGCCCAAGGTCACCCAGCAGGCTTGTGGCAGAGGTGGGACTGAAACCCAGGTCTCCTAAGTCCTAAGATCCTAGGTTGTAGTTTCAACACGTTAGCTAGTTGAGGAAAACCCTAGGCTGCCCCCTAAACTCTCACTTGACCACTACAAAGCCTTGTCTACACTGGCCTGTTCTAGCATGTTAGTTAACACCTGCTGCCATTATGCCTTTTATCCTTGGACACAGGCTAAGAGGCTGGGAGCGAATGGGGACCATTCACAGCTGCCTTGGCGATCGCCTGCTGCTTAGCAGGGGCCATGGATTAACAGTCTGTAAGGGTGGTCTAGTGAAAGATGCTGAAGGCACACGTAAGGGAGGAAGTTACCTGCTGATATCTGAGCCTAAGGGACACTAGGAGCCAGATTTTCAAAGGTTCTTCGCTCCCAATGTACTGAATGTTCCTGAAAATCTGCCCCCTTATGTGGAGCCTCAGCAGGATCTGAGCTGGTCTGAAAATCAGTCCATGTAATTTACAGCAAGCAGCTGGAAGAATTTAAAATGCATGAGCCCTACCTTCCATATCCCCTCTGACCTGAGCGCCCACGCTCAACTCACACCCCTCAGCCTGACAAGAGCAATAGGCGCTACTCGCTCTAATCATGAGCGGTGTCTCGTTAAGGGCAGGTCACTTTGTCGCTCACATGCCCTGACATCTCTTCTAGGCCAGGTGGTCTGCTTCCCGGTCTGTTTCATCTGGGGGTCTTGGAGTGTTTTACCAAGGTGGGTAAATAAATACAATATCCCTGTTTCACAACGGAGGGGAAACTGAGCCACAGAGCAAGGAAGTGACTTGCCCAAGGTGACGCAGTGAGTCAGTGGCAGAGACATAGAACTTAGACATCTGGATTTCCAGTCCCCGGCTCTAACAACTAAACATGGCTGTGTCCCCACTTGGGGACTGGACTACACCCTTCTTTGCAGGGGCCCTATACAAGTGGGGACACCCTGTTCGGTTGTTGATGCATTTGGGAGCCTGGGATGTAGCTGGACAGATGGAGGCTGCTCCCTCTACTCTGTTGATTGATGTCCCAAGCAGTCTGGACATGAAGTACCACTTCAGCCCTCCTGGTCCTACTCACATACGCTAGTGCAAATCAGAAGTAATCCCAGTGCAGGCAATGTGTTTACACTGGTAGAAGGCGCCTTGCTCCTTCTCACAAGTGGCTTCTTTCTTAACCAGGCCCTGGTCTACACTTTACAATCTTGATCGGCCTATTTGCATCACTTGAGGCATAAAAAATGTGTATTCTTGCTACCACGGCTCAGGAGAGGTGTGGATTATTTACATTGATTGGAAAAACCTTCTGTCAATATAGGAAGTGTCTGCGCTCTGGGGGCTACTGCAGTGTATGTGCAGCAGTCCCCTGGTAGCGCCCAGAGCGCAGACGTATCCTGGGATCACTGCAGGATCCTTAGGCTTGGCGGGATTTGATTTTTCCTGGTAAATGTCGATAAACGTTGATTTCACTGCCCACACCCAGACTGATAAATAATATCAAAATCTACAGACTGTTACAGTCGGAGAAATGCTGCTAGAGTCCTGATCCCGCCATGTAGACGTCTGACCTAGGCTTGTTATAAAAGGACCAGTGACTGAACAGTAAAACCAGGGAGGATTTGTCGCTTTTGGGGCATTTGCTGGGTGTATTTTGGCGTGTGATCCTGACCATTTGTGTCTGAGCAGTTTTTAAAGCTTTCACATTTGGAGCCGTTCACTAATTGTCTGAGCCCCTCCATAATTTCGCATGACTATGGAAATTTAAATCAATAAAAAGAGGAAAAATGCCTAAAAATAAACACCTACATTAGCCATCGAAATTCTGCCAACCCTATGTATTGTCTAGGAACAAGCTGCAGCACAGTCGCGCCCTGGGGCGTTATTTTGGGTGCCAGGGTATTGCGATATGGCAGGGCAGTGTAGCTTTCGGGGAATGTGCTTGGTACGGAGGGGGTGCACCGTTTGGGGTTGGTTCTCATGCAGGCTGCCGCTGGGCTAGATGAAGCGTGGTTCTGATCCGTTCTGGCGATTGCTCTGTGTCGGTGTTGGCGAGGGTTAATTGGGGTGTGAAGAGGGGAAGAAAGAGTGCTGGGATTGGGACATAAATCTCCCTGCGCAGCTACCATCCCTTAAACCAAGCTGAAGTGTCAGTGAGCTCCCCGAAACCCCATCCCTTGGCCGGGAATGTGGAGCCCTGTGAACACTGCAGCCAGGGGAGGCTGGCTGACAGCGGAGGAGTGGAGGTGGGAAGGCGGGTGCTTCATAAGGAGTGCCCGGGCCCCTTTGCACCAGTGTGTGCGAGACAGCCAGGCCCAGAGGAGTGGCTCCACTGCTCTGCCTGTGGTAGGATTTCTGTCCTGCAGGGGGACGACAGGGCTTTTGCTGGAGAGTCCAGACTGCTGCTGTGCTGGGACAAGCACGGTTCAGGTAAAACCTTCTTCTTTCCTGGCAGGGAGCTGGGCTCTAGTGGGCTTTGCCTCCTCCCTGTGGGTTTTGCTGGAGCTGTGGGCGGCCGATTTCTGCATGGAGCAGCCAGAGGGGAGGGAAGGAATCAGCTTCACGGATTTCTCACTGCTTTAGGGGAACGGGAGAGACATGGTTTTGTTTCTTGAAGACCTGGATTCAGCTTCTGAGTTAGGTTCGAAGCTGGTTGCAGTCCAGCAGGATCAGCTGCCAGCCGGTCCCAGCCCAGAGGGGCTGGCTTAGCTGGGGTGAACGTTGGGAGGCCTTGCAAATATTTCATACCTTCCTGGGGAGATGCACTATCCATGGGGGTTGTGTGTAGTGGGAAGGTTGGAGGGGAGGACTTTTACTGGGAGGGACTGGGACAGCTTATCCCTGGTGTGTGTAACAGAGGTGCAGCCGGGAGGAAGCAGCCAGCTGCTAAGCTCTGAAGGCAGCAGGGTGTGTTTGGGCTGGTGCTGGAAAGCAGAATTCCGCTAGCGTTTCCTTGCTGCGCTGCCGAGGGGAGCCGATTTCCCCTTTTTGCAGGCTTTCTTTCCCACCAGGGGATATGCACCATGCTTTACAGACCGGGGGCAAGATCTGCCCTCATGTTACACCTCCTACTTGACTTCAGCAGGGTTGCAGGCACGGGAACGGGATCCAGATTTGGCCCCGCATTTGCAGGGATGACTTCGCCCAATACTGAAATGCAGCATCCTCCGGGGTGGGACCTAACGGCTGTTTTAGAGTCACACAGCAATGCTGCCGGGGGAACACTTGCCCAGCAGTGAAATGCAGCCACCTCTGGGTGTTGTACAGTCGCCCCGCAATGCTACTGTATGCGGGAGTTTAAATACCACCAGATTCCAAGCATTTTCCTGAGCCCACTTCAGCTTTGCTGCTCCGGGATTTATGCCCCATGCTGCTTGTTTCCAGGATGTCCCAGACCTAGGTCAGAGGGTTAAGCTAACAAAATGAAGGCAGCTTGCTTACCTTGCAGTAAGCACAGGGGTTGGCAAAGATAGATTGAAATTCCTTTGCTGTCTTTTGACCTTCGTTCCCCTCCCCTTCCCCGCCTAAGTTAGCTGCTGAGCCCTGGAAACTCATCACATTGTATGAGTCCTAGATCACAGCACTGGTCATTCAGCTGCACATTCAAACTCCCTATCAGAAGGCCAGGCCAGGGAGTTACAGGCAAGGCTGCTATAACCCAAGTGAATATGAAAGAGAGGGAAGGATTGAATGCAGGTTGGAGCCGTACTGGACTAATTTCCCCTTCATAGTTCTGCTGCTTTCCCCTCAGTCCTGTCCTGCAATGCTCTGCTATTCCCACAGCCCCCTGCTGCCGCAGCTCAGCCGGTGCCCCTCAATTCTGCCCTGCAGTGAGTTCAGTCCTGCAGTCTGGGATACCATACTGGCCCTTGCAGATCAAAGAGACGGAGAGAGGAAAGCTCTGTTCTGACATGTCCCTGAACAATACTGGGAGGAAGACGAATAAAACCTCTGGGCAGGGATTGGTGTGAGGGGAAGAGCTGAAGGGAAGGTCCCTGGGATGGTGCATTGCAGGGCAAAAAGACACACACACTTCCAATTATTTTCACTCTTGGTGGGCGGGTAGATGCCACCCTTGGGCCGGGTCCACCCTCAAGCGGCCACTGAAAGAACAAAATTGATTTAATCCTCCGCTTTGGCAATGCTGGTGCAAACGGGGGCTGGATGCTGTGGTCTCAGATTAAAAACATCATAATTTTGAGTGAGTTGAAGGACAACAGTTTCAAAAGTGCCCAAGTGACTTCGGAGCCTAAATCTGATTGATCCTGAGTTGTTTAGTTTTTAATGTTTTAAGCTTTAAAAAAAAAGACTCAAGCTACTGTGAAACGAGACACTCTGAATCCGAAACCAGCATGTTCCGGGCACAGACTCACACAGAAATAACAGCCTCTGTTTTTGGTGTAGCCTGGCCCGCAATTGCAGAGATGTCGGTAGGCTAAGGGCTTGTCTGAAGGGCTCGCTGCACTGGTTTAACAAAAGGGGCGATTTTTAAACTGGTTTAAGTGACCTGGTGCACGAGCATGTGGACAATGATTTCAGTTACAACCAGGCTTTTTTGAGTTTAGCCGCAGGATTAAGGGGTAGGAAGATCCAGTGGTTAGGGCAAGAGGCTAGGCTGTAAGAGACCTGGGTTCAAGTCCCTGCTCTGCCACAGACCTCGTAGGTGTACTTGAACAAATCACTTAGTCGCTTTGTGCCTCAGTTTCCCCATAGCGCTGTCCTGCCTCACAGGGAGTTGGGATAAATCCATTAAAGATTGTGAGGAGCTGAGTGATGGGGGGGGGCAGATAAGTCCCAGAGATGGACAGGAATAAGCTGCTCTTCCACCAAATTCAGAGCATCCCCCCAGGAGCTCGCACCCATTTAACTAAACCAGCGCCAAGTCTTTTGTCGACGCCTGGGTCACTGCGGGCAGGGGCTGCAATGGTGCAGCAATGCCCATGCAAAGCGCTCGTGTAGCTCGGGTGCTGCCACGTGGAAAGAGGCTTGCGCTGGGCACATCTCAGCCTTTACCCCAGTGCAGCAGCTGAAGGCCTGCGTCTCCAGCGTCCAGTCCCTTGTGCTGTCACTTACAGGCGTGCAGAGTGAGCGTGAGACACTGCCTCTCACGGAGGTGTCGATTCCCAGCCACTCTGCACTGGTGGACGTGCCTGCACGAGGTCCGTGTGTTGGAGGATTGGGCCCCGGCGTTACATTGGGGCAAAACGCCCTAGTGCAGGCAGGCCACCAGAACAGGAGCGCTGGATGAGTCCAGGAGAGGGGGGATTCCAGATGCAAGATTGGGCCCCTCTGGCCCCAGCCCCACACAAATGCCACACAGAGGACCAGACTTCCCCCTTGCTTGCACCACTGGAGTCCATGGGGCGGTGCAGGGCAAAGCATTGGCATGTAGGGCCCGATTCTGCTCTGAGCCTGCGTCACTGCAGAGGAGTGTACGAGAAAGCCTTGGTCCGTGTAGTGCAGGCCAGTGCATACGGGGGGCAGGACGGGGGTAGGGGTCAGGGAAGGACATGCCCAGCCACATGCCTGGCAGCCCCCTCCCTTTAGAACTGAACCCCCCGAGTGCATGTGAGCTGCTGCATGGAGCTCAGCAAGCTGTGATCAGACAGGGCCCCGAGACTGGTCCCCACCCCATGCCCTGGTAACAGCAATGCTGAGGCAGTATGTGTGGTGCAGGCCAGGCCGCTCCCACCCCCTTTCAGAGGCTGCCCTGACCTGCCCGGCGCTGGAGACGAAGGCCGTGCTGGCTGCACTGGTAAGTTCTTGCTTTCTTTCTCCAGTCTGAGGGGATTAAGCAGGAACACGCTCCGATACGTTCCTGGCAGCTTCTCGCTTCTCCCCTCTGAGCCCTTAGCCCAACCCTAGGAATGAAGCCGTGGGCCAGGAGATGCCTGTGTCCACTCTGGACCCTGCCTTCCTCACGTCCCATCCTTCTCTCCCCTGCAGAGCCAGGGACGTTGGCCCAGAGATGAGGCTGCTGTGGACTCTCCCGACCCTCTGGCTGTTGGCAGCAGAGGATCTCTCTGCCCACAGGGCCCGGACCCGCAGAGAGCTGGCACCGGGCTTGCATGAGCGGGGGATCCGTGACGCCGGCGGCTCGTACTGTGAGAGGAATGATGCCTGCTGCGCCGGCAGGGACGATGCCTGCACCGTGCCCTACCTGGATACCATCTGCTACTGCGACCTCTTCTGCAACCGCACCGTCTCTGACTGCTGCCCTGACTTCTGGGAGTACTGCCTGGGCATCCCGCCCCCTGTGGTTGTGCTCAAAGGTAGATGGGGAAGACCCCCTCCAGCAGCTCGCTCTGGCCTGGCCCAGGGCCTCTGGATATTCACCTGGAGTCAGCAGCAATGCAAGCACCATCCCTCACATTCACCCAGCTCCCGCCCATCCTTCTGCCCCAGAGCGACCCCCATGACTCAGTCCCCAGGCCTGGCTGCCAATGATAGACCAATCATTCCAGTGGAGTTTGTGTAGGTCAAATCTGTCCCCTAGGAACTAGGCTGAGACCCACCTCGCCACCCAGATACCTATCGAACGGATTTCAACCTGCAATCTCAGGGTTTCCTGGCCCTCAGTGACCACCACCTCTCTGTTCTCCTTTGGAGTCAACAGCAACTCCACTCAACAGGGCCTCTGTTCCCTCTCCTGCCCACTTGGCTGCTGTCCAGCAGCCACCCCCCTGTCCCATCCATAAAGGGACCACCCCAGAGTCAAATCCCCAGACATGGGGAGACATCTCCTTGTGCCCCGTGCTGATCTGCTTGGCATTGGGCTGCCTTTGGATCCTTCCCAGGGGACATTGCCAGTCATCGGTCTCTCCCGCCAGCACCCTTATCGCAGATCCCACTTAAGATGTGATCATTTCCTTGGCAGCTGCGAGAGCTCAGCTCGACAGCGGCTGGGAATGTGTGCACTTCACACGTGTCATAGCGGCTTTCCTCTGGCCCTGGGCTGCAGAGGGGAGGAGGGACACTGCCAGCAGCTTTTCCTAGAGCTCTGCCCGCCTCTTGAGCGAAGAGTCATAACCCCAGAGGTGTCAGGCGCTGGAAAACCAATGGGCAGGGAAGGGAGACCTCGGATCCTGCTCCTGGGCAAACCCAGTCCTGGCGTAAGAGGTTTAAATGCCTCTGGAGACAATGGAGGTTTGGCTTCCTAATGCCCAGTCTGACTTTGCCCTGGGGGGTAACAGAGAGCAGAATTTGGCCCAGTACATTCCAGTTCCATTTCTAGGAACAAAGTCAGAGCCTCAGCTGGTGTAAATCAGTGTAAATGCCCTGGAGCCCTGGTGACTTCCACCAGTGGAGAATCTGGCCCACATTAGTCAGTGACCATTCCTTAGCACCCTTTGTCTGCAGGCCCTGAAGCACAGGGCACCCTGTGGGCTGTATTCTGTGTGCCGTTACGCCAGAGTAAATCCAGATAACACTTTGGTCTTCAACGGACTCACTCCAGAAGGTCGCCTGGTGCAGCTGGACACAGAATCTGACCCTCTGTAGATAAATGGGGCTGCCCGGGGCTGAAATGTGGCAGCTATCGCCTAGCAACGCTGCCCAGCCAGCTGGGATGGGAGAATGAAGGAGACTTTCATGTCTGCTTCAACCCTGCCAGGGGAATTCCAGGATAAGGAGCCAGGCTGGAGTTTGGCCAGTTCCATGCATTACATCCCGACGCTTGAAAATGGGACCTTTCATGGTCCAGTGCTCAGGGCCTTGTGTTGATGCTGCTGTCACTGGGATCAGAACCTGATCAGTCAAGATCATGGCCCTCAGAGCCATGTATGTTTCTCTGTCATGTTAACCCTGACATGCCGTGCTGGGGAGGCTGCATCCGCTGGGCTGCGTGTCCCTCCCTCAGATGCGTGTCACAAAACTCTTTCTAAGAAGCCATTGAGGAACCAGCCGGCATATAAAGATGAATAAAACGTTTGTAACTCAGGCCCTTATCAGAAATGTTTCCAATCCACATGGGCGTGGGCGGCGAGTCTCTCGCATGATCTCATCCTGTGAACGCCGCTCTCTGGGAATGACTCCTGCCCTCCCCAGTGCAGGGTCCCACGGTTGTGGCACAACCACCAGGCGCTCTTTACGACATCCTGATCAGGGGGCCAGTGTGAACCCTTTTTGGAGTTGCGGAGGGGTTGGCCTGAGGGGGGATGGGCTCTGCAGCAGCCATGCTGGGACATGAGGGTCCCATGCTGGGAGTGTGGGAAGCCGACCCCTAAGCCAGGGGGGCAGGTTGTGATCTGTTATGCCGGTGGGAATTCAGAGTTATTCTGGATTTACACCTGTGCAGCTGAGAGCAAAGCCTGGATACCCCAGTGACTGAGCTGTGGGGAGCAATGAGGAAAGCCTGGGGCATGTTTACATCAGCGGTTGCAGGGCATGCGTCACATCTGGGACACGCTTCGCTTGTCTGGCACCGAACCCAAAACCGCACAAACAGCCTCCTCTGCACCACAGCACATGCCCTGAGCCAATGAATCAGAGGGTGACAAGTCACCTCCCCCACCCTCCGTCTCCAATTGCACTTTGTCCAGGTGCCTTTGCACAGCTCCAGGCTGGGAGACAGCAAGGGGAGGAGTGAGCTAAAGGCTGGCAGGGCAGTTCAGTTCAGTTCTAGCAGAAGCTGCACAGCCTATTGGACCCCAGGATAGTTGGAAGGACCTGGCTCCTCCTCCCATGAGACCAAATTAAACCCTTTCATGTCCTGAGAAGGAAGAGCTGTACCCCCCGAGTACAGCTCAGGTAGGCCTGGGAAACCTGTCTGAGATTGGCTGTGATGCAGAGGGGTACAGAATATTTCCAAGGCAGACCCCAAACCATTCTAAATGGGTGGAGGGATTAGTTGGGAAGGGTGGCCCAGGGTTTGGGTACTCACTTGGGATCAATTCCCTGCTCTGCCACAGACTCCCTATTTGACCCTGAGCAACTCACTTAGTCTCTCTGTGACCACGGCTCCTTATTCTGCGTGGGCTGGTGGTGTGGCTTATGGTCCTAGTGCTGTTCCTTTGAATTCAGTGGAAAGATCCCCACAGACTGGACGGGGAGTAGCTTTGTGGTAGCCGTGATCTAAATAGTCTCGTGCACCCTTGTTCAAAAGTTCCTCACTGTGGTCTGTTCTTCACCTTTCTCCTGTCCAGGTTGTGATCGTGGTGGACAGAAATACCCAACTGGAGCCACCTACAGAGAAAACTGCAACCTCTGGTGAGTGCTTTGGCTTCTGATCAGGGTTCTTGCTGTCGCCAAGCGTTGCTAATTATTTCCTCAGCTGCTAATGAGCTGTTTGCCGTCAGCTAAGTCAGATGACTCAGGTTTCTCTTTCAACCATTCAAAATGTATTGTTCCTTAGCGGAACCCCCTCCCCAAGATTTCTGACTCCTGCCCTGACAGAGAGATCTCACAAGGCTGTGGAATAGCGTCCTAGTGTGCTCAGCGGGAGGCCCATCGCTTGTAAAATGAGACTGCATAGAGCATCCCAAAATGTGTTGCAGGGGCCATCTGTACTGGCAGGAGAGTGGGGCCAGAGGCATGACCCGCCACAGATTCCAGCGTTCTCTGATGCCAATCCACGGGGATTTGGCTGGCTTTGAGATTTGGGTGCCAGTCTCCTTGGGAACTGCCAGCTTTTCCCTGGGCCTGCAATGGAACAGCACAGGCTGCCCAGAATTTCCACTGCAGAGCCATAACGCAGCCTGGGGGGCGGGTTCTGGAAACTGGGCCTGCATGTTTAATGACCCACAGCGAATCCTTCGACTTGCCCAGTGTTAAATTGGTGATGAAATCCCAGATTGGGTCAGTTTCGGCTTCATCACTGTTTCCTGCAGAGGTGTCACCAAGACCAAATTCTGCCCTGATAACCTCACTGTGGCTTAGAAATGTAGCTCTGGAAGGGACCTCAAGAGGTCATCTAGTCAAACCCCTCAGGCTGCAGCCCCGGCACAGGCAATGGTTTGCCTCAAACCTCCTTTCTCAGTGGCCTGCTGAGAGCCGTTCCAATCTTTACAACCATTTCCAAAGTATTTCTGGAATCCTAGAAATCGAGATGGGAAAGACAGATTGGGCTGTTATGTCTCTCCATGTGCAAAGAGCAAACAGATGATTTAAGTGCGAATGGCATTTATTTTAGATGAGGAGAACAGCGGAGAACAAAAGAAGTGTCTATGAGAGAGCGCAGTATGTGCAGTATGTGTCGCCTAACAGTCTGTGCTGAACTGAGCACAAAATGGCTGCCCACCGCTACAGAGAGCAGGATCCCTATAGATTTAAAGGGGCAGGATACAGAAAACGAAGGCATAAAAACATCAGAGCTAAATATACCAACTGAGCCTTACTGTAGGTCAGGGATATCCCTGCATGCTAATAATGGGCTGGATGCTTGTCTGAGTTACACTGCTGTGAATCAGGAGTGACTCCACTGATTTTTTGTGTAGCTGCTCCAGATTTATACGGACATTAGTGCAGCACCCTGTATCAGCTGGTAGGAAGCTTGCCCGCAAGGCCAGCACCTGTCTGAGACCATGCAGCCCAGCATTGAGTTGGGAGCATATCGAGTGTATGACAATCACAGCAGAGCATCTCTGGAAATGCCCCGCCCTCGCCCCTCCCCCCCCACTCCACCCCCTCCACCCCCCACCCCCCGCCACAATTGTCTGTCTGAGGAGCCAACTCTGGCTGGTGTTTTATCAGCAGGAATGCGGGGGTGGGATGCACTCAGTGTTGAAGCAAACTCTTCCCTGACCAGTTCCCAAACTCCTGGGGCCGCAGGGGTCAGACCCTTCCCAGGGTGGGGACTTTAATAAGGGCTGAAGGTTCCCAAGATTAATCGTCTGCCTTTCCTGCAGAAGGGGGAGTGTCTTCCAGCAGGGCTTGGCCTTTGCGGGCTGAACATGCCTAATGCTAAAATATTCCCAGTCCTGACCCCACGTAGGACTTAATAAGCAATTCCCCTTTCAGCTCTTACTCCAGATGCATCTGCATCTTGTGTGACCCCCCAGCTACTCGTACTCAGTTATCTCTCCCCGTCCTCCCCTCTAGACCCCCCAGGTCGATCCAGCCCTGCATCGGCCCAGAGTTAGAGGCCATTAGGTCTCTCTCCAGCCATAAGGAGCCCCCTGCTGCTCCCCCTCCCACCCTCCAGCACAGCAGCATGCTAGGGCAGGTGGGAAGGGCCACCAGTGACCTGGTATGGTTGCCAACCCGTAAGGGGCTGCTCTAACTTACACAAGGGGCCGCTCCAGCCCCCAGAGCAGCCTAGAGTCTAGGAGGCAGAGGTGCGAACGTCTGTTTACTTCGTGCCATGGAACTGCTGGGCACCTTACACACGAACCCTCCTCCCCCACCGTTTTTAACAGGGCCTGCTCTTCTCCTTGTTTTAGTGCCTGCGAGCGATGCAGTGTCTGCACCCTGTGGATTGCAGCGGGGTGAGACCCTCTCCCCAGGGGTTAATAACAGCAAGGAGGGGGGAGCGAAGGGCTTGGAAAGCATCTGGGAGGCTGTGGAATTTGAATTCTGGCTTTTTCCATTGCCTCACGGGCGCAAGGCAGCAGCGCGATCGCCCGGCAGAGGGGAGGGAAGGTCCCCCAGGGTTATAACACACACAAGGAATGTTAGGCCTGAGAGAGGAGCCTGCCACCCCTGGCCCCAGGGAGGCTACCATGGTTGTTCCTGTTTCAGGTGAGCCCTTTCCCCACTGAACAGTGATGTGCTTTCCTCCCGGCTGGACTGTGGGCTCACCTAGACTCACGTGGGCTGTCAGGACCTGGCTGCCGCGTTCGGGGGGAGTGGGGTGGGAAGGGTTAATTGGATGTGACTGTCTTGCTTTTCTATAGCCCCATCTGTGCAAGGGTCTGAAATAGTTTAATACAAGGGTCATTGGTGAAGTGATCCCTTCCTCCCAAGAGTCCAGGGAGCGGGAGGCTTTTCTCCATTTCAGATGGGAAACTGAGGCTCAGGGAGGGCAGGTTGCACAGCAAGTCAGTGTCAGAGCCAGGAATGGAACCCAGGAGTCCTGAGGCCCTGGCTACTGCTTTCAGTGCTGGCGAGTGCAGAGGAGCAGCCAGTTTCTGATGAGTCAGGGTGGGACAGAATTCATGTACCCCAGGACCAGGGGAGAGGAGCAGCCCGGGGCTTGGGCAGTCACATTCAGCCCTGTGCCCCTGTCGCCCGGCTCAGATGCTGACACCCTTCCGGCAGCCTTTCCAGCATGCTTCTCTCTGCTGCCTGGGGACTCAGGGAAGGGAGGGGCGGCTCCTGTGAGCCCTGGGAGGGATGGCTGGTTACTCTTCAAACCACTGATGGTTTCTAGCAGGTTATAAACTGTCCCCTCCCTCCACCTGGTTTCTGAGAGCTCCCTTGAGCCAGGGGGCAGGATGCAGGAGCACACAGCTCTCCATTGGTCCTGGGCAGCTGGTGGGGAGGGAGAAGCCAAGGAGCAAGTGCTCCCTTCTCCCTCCACCTCCACCCCCTGACCTCCCTGGGGTGGCCCACGGCCATCAGCTGGAATACAGAAGCCTGCATGTTTAGCACTCATTTGGCCCCAGAACCGGTCCAGGCAGCTGGTGCAGGGAGCCCGGTGTGGGATGCAGGGAGGGGATCACTGTTTGGCCAAGGGAGGGGAGGGGTGGGGTGGGAGGGAGCAGTCACCCCCTCCCCCAGCTCCTTTCTTCACCTCCCTTCATTGCCGAGGGAGGGGGGGAATATCTCCTCTCCCCCACCCCGGCTGTGTTCCCACCCTCTCTCCTCTGCAGTGTGGTGGGGTCGGGAGAGTGTCGCTATCCACACCCCAGTGCAACACCTGCCTCCATCTGCCCAGCGGTGCCCGCCCAGACTGTCCATGCAGCCCCGTTCACCTAGGGTGACCAGACAGCAAGTGTGAAAAATCGGGACGGGGGTGGGGGGTAATAGGATCCTATATAAGAAAAAGACTCGGGACTGTCCCTATAAAATCAGGACATCTGGTCACCCTACGTGCACCCAGCGGCGGGAGCCTGGCAGCAGGGTTGCAGGAGCACTGGACATCCACTGCCCCCCAGAGGGACAGTCATCCCCTGCTGGGAGGAAGGCAGGGTGAGATCTCCCACTCAGCGTCCTGGGGAGGGAAGAGTTAAGGCCGGGCCCGGGTCTGCAGTGCTGCTCTGCCAGCTCAGCTCTGGCTATCCTTGGAGAGCCTGGCCTGGCAGCTCCTTTGCCTTAAAAGGAAGTGCAGCCTGTCTGGGCTGGAAAAGGAGCAAAAACCAGCGGGGCTCTTGGAGAAAATACCAAGCATTGCTTGGAGCTTGGTTAATGCTGGAGAAGGCTTGTGTGAGCTCCCCGTGGGTGCCAGGGGACTGGAGGTGCTGGAATGGTGTGTGTAGGGGGGTGGGAGGGATGGGTTTTGTTTGGTGCCTATGGGAGTGAGGGGGCTCTGAGGCCTGCTTCATGCTTCCCACCCGCCAGCACGCCACAGCTCTGCTGCTGCACCCTGATCCAGAGCTGCAGCCCCCCTCCAGCCCCGCGGATCCCCTGCCCCGTGGGGCACAGGACACTTGCTGGGCTGAACTAGAGTCAGTGAAAGCAGCAAAGAATCCTGTGGCACCTTATAGACTAACAGACATTTTGGAGCATGAGCTTTCGTGGGTGAATACCCACTTCTTCAGATGCATGTGGTGGAAATTTCCAGGGGCAAGATTCTTTGCTGCTTTTACAGATCCAGACTAACACGGCTACCCCTCTGATACTTGACACCATAGAGTCAGTGGTGGCTGCTCTGTACCTTGGAGTCTTGCAGTTGAATCTGAGGATTTCAGTGACTCAGCCAGAGGCTCTGAGCCTGCGGCAGGAGCTGGTGGGCAACTCGGTTCTCTAGCCTGTGCTATGCAGGAGGTCAGAGATGATCAGGATGGTTTCTTCTGGCCTGAAACTCTCTGAGCAGGGCCTGTTCTTCCTTTCCTCCCCAGCTCTTCTAATGCATCCCAGGCCTGGTCTCCACAGAGAAGTGATTTCAGGGTGACTATGTCAGGGAGGGGTGTGAAAAACCCACACCCTGGAGCTCTGTAGATGCAGCTAGGGCGATGGAAGAATGGTGCCTTTGAAGGGGAAGGCAGGAGTTCCTGCCACGATGGAGAAACCCCTTCTGTCACTGCTGTCTGTGCCATGGGGATACAGCGTTGTGTCACTGCCGAACCCGTAATGCAGACATGGGCTGGCTAGGTTTCCCCGAAGGTTTAGTACAGACTCTCGTGTTCCCAGGTTTTAACACGGGTTGCTGAACTAATGGAAAGGCAGCAATAGCTGCTCTGAACCTTCCCCCAGCTCCAGAGTTTATTGATGTTTGCAAAAGCCTGACTAACTTTCAGCCTCATTAGTTTTCATCCCATGCTCTTTTGCCCTTCCAAGCTCCAGCAGGGACCAGCAGGGGAACGGGTCACAGTCTCATGCCAAGGACTGATTTCAAGGGCTTTCTGGCTCAGTTTTGAAGACCCACGTGGCTCCAAAGGTGCAGAGAAGTGAGTTTAGTTGCTTCTCTGAAGGCAGCATCCAACCCTTTAAGTGCTGGCTTTCAAACGGAGCAGAGCGTAGGCAGATGGGCTGCTGGGGGTTGGAGGGAGTCCTTGGTGGGTTGTGGGAAGGTGCAGGAGCTGAGGCCGATAGCTGAATCACAACTCTGGAGCAACAATGGATGCAGCTTCCCTCGAGATCCAGTATTGGCTGCCACCTAGGGTAGCTCCCCCAACTTGTGCTGTGGGCAGTGAGTGGGTGAGGTGGCTTTGGGTGCCGTTGGGGAGTGAGTGAGAGGGAACGACTGGTCCCAGCCTCACACGACAGATCTCTAGCGCTGGCAGACGTAGCGGTTCCGTCCTGCGCCGATGGCAAGGCCTTGTCCCACAGTTCCCCAGTGGACCTGCTTCCCTGGCTGACCCTTCTCTTATCTCCTTCTCTTCCCAGCACCTGCAGCGGGAACGGGAAGTGGGACTGCGAGCAGCATGCCTGCCTCATCGATGGCGAGATGATTGATGCCATCAACAGAGGGAATTATGGGTAAGAGCCCTTTGCCAGGAGGGCGGGGAGAACGAATTGCCATGGCCTTCGAAAGCCTGAAGGTTGGAGGTGTCGGCATTCCACTGTGGGTCCATGGGGCAGCCCCATGCTCTGAGAAACCTGCAAAATGTTGGGCCGGGTTCGCTGGGAGTGTTTGGGTCCTGGTAGCACTGAGAGCCCCCAGCTGAGATCACGACCCCATTGTGCTCGGCGCTGTACAGACACCCAGAGAGAGAGAGAGCTTGCCCCGCAGAGCTTACAATCTATACAGACAAGCCGGACGCAAGGCGGGAGGAAGGAAGAGTTCATTACAGAGGGAGAAACGCTGGGCAAGCGAGGGTTAACGTTCTGCCCTGTGCGTCCAAGCCTGGTTTTCGTAAATGAAAAGTCCTGACAACTGTTCTGAGGATGTTTTCGGTACCAGTGGCCCCCAAAAAGGCAGCACGTTTGGTGGTTTGTTTGTTTTTTTGCAAAAAAATGAAAAATTCCACCCGCTGACCAATTTTGAATGAAAATTTTCAGTTTAGAAAAAAGCCATTTCTGGTTAGAAAAATGTAGCCCCGTTCTGGGCTACAGCCCCTGTGCCCCACTGCCTTGGCACATCAGGGCCAGGGCGGGGGATGGAACCTCTCCTGAGGCGTGTGAGCATCTGGTAACCAAACCCTTCCCTTAAAATGCTGTTAGACGATTGTTAGCACCTTGGGAGCACGGCTGGATTTGCGGTTAAGGCACTGGCTGGACACCTGGGTTCCGTACCAACCGCTAGAGTGACCTTGGTCAAGTCCCTTAGCCTGTCTGTGGCTTCATTCCCCATCTGTACATTGGGGATAATAGCACTGCCCTCCCCTGCCTCTCCGGGGTCCTGAGAGAGTGAATGTATTAAAATGCTGATGCCACAGTAACAGGGCACAGATAAGTGCCTAGGACAGTGTGGCTAAGCTCCCGCTCTGTGTCAGGGACCAAACCAAAGCCCTGTGAACATCTCTGAATGGGCCACGCTGACCTTGGCGGGGAGGAATCTGGCGATGACCCTGCCCAAGTACTGAGGTGCCCAGACATGGGCCCTGCAGCCCAGGCCCATCTCTGTGTTAAACACCCTCATGCCCCCAACTAGCACTTCCAGGGGTGGAGCTGGTCAACACTCCACATCTTCAGACTGAGCCATGTAGTGCTTTCCACGGCTGGGGTCGTGGGCGTGTCGGGGGTGCTTTGCCCTCTAATCGGACCTGTGCCTGTCCCTCGCTAGCTGGAGAGCCGCCAACTACAGCCATTTCTGGGGGATGACACTGGACGAAGGGATCCGCTACCGGCTGGGGACCATCAAACCACCCCCCCTGGTCATGCACATGAACGAGCTGCAGGTGAGTCTGTCTTGCCTGGCCCAGGCCTTGAATGGGGTGGGGGTTGGGTTACATCCTGGGCTGTTTAGTTCCTGTCCACTCGAGACCAACTCTCCCATCCCAGGCTGCAGCTGGGATTTGATCCCTGGGGGGGGCATTATCCCCATTATACAGATGAGTACTGAGGCACGGGGCAGATTAAGTGACTGGACCAAGGTCATACTGGGTGTCTGTACCTGAGCTGGGAATTGGCCCAGTCCTGGCAGGGCCTTCCCCCTTGTGCTCGAAAAGGCTCCATGCTTTGGCTCAGGGCTGCTGCTCTCTGCTGTTGATTATTGCCGAGCTGCGGAAGCTCCAGGCGGTCCCGATTCGATTTCACGCACCGGCAGCCTTTTGCCACACGGGCTTCCAAGGCAAGTTCCTGAGCTGCGGCTAACGCCCGTGAGGATCCATGTGGCGGGGAGCACTATCAGGGCCTGCCTGCCCACAATGCTCGCCTGCATGCGGACGTGCCCAGACGCATGCGCACACCCGTGCACAAGTGTGCTGCTCACCTGCAGGCAGTGATGCTGTAGAGGGGGCTCTGTGGGGATCTCATTAGGCCTCTTCCTCTGGAAACCCCAGCTCAGAACCTTCAGCCTTGCGGTCCCTGGATTCTTTTCCTTTCCTTCCCCTGTTTGTTTCCCATCGGAAAGCGAGGTCTGCGCCGGCCCCCGGGCCCCTGCTGTGCCACTGCTGAGTCTGCAAAGCCGGCCTGCTGCACGGTGCATTACCCCGGACACATTCTGTCCCCAAAGGCTCCTGCTAGAACAAACACATGGACAGGGGCTGCCAGGGCACGACACTGACATCGCCTGGGCTCTGCTCCCATCCAGTTTACCGTGGAGGGTGGCCCCTGCCGGTGCGTGTGGAAAAGTGACGGGCGCTGCTCAGACTCATTCTTTTCCAAGCACATTCTTGGAGAGCAAGATGCTATTTTTCCAGTGGGGGCTGGGGGGAAGTCAGCTGGCTGAGCCAGGCAGGAAACCCAGGCTGTCAGCGGATGGGACAGGCCGTTATTCCAGCTTGCGCTATTGTTCGCCTGCTGCACTTTTATTTTATTTTATTTTTTTGTCTCTTGGCACTTCTGCTTGACCCGGGACTCGGGGGTGGTCTGAGCCAGGGTGGGAAGAGGTGTGAATGGGGGGAAAGGCCAATTTTCATTTTGCTTTCCCATTCTCGGGGATTCCCTGTATTCATCTGAGCCAGGTGCGGGGGCTGCATCCCCTTGAGTGGGGGCCGCCCCTGCCCAACATATGTTGCCATGACTTGGGGGTGGCAAAGGTCGGGGTGGTCAGGCAGTAGCATGCTCAGATTCCATTAATGACCTTGGGCAGCATCCCCAACAGCGCCTCCTGGTGGTGCCGGCAGGCAGCAGTGCAGCAACCCCAAACCCAGGCCAGGGTGCGGGTAGCACCCTGGCCAAGCATGCTAGGCAGTTGATCCGCACCCTGCCCTGCTCTCGCTGGATAGAGCTTTAGAGGCCCGTACTTTGGGGTCAGAGACCTTGGGTGCGATCCTGGCTGGGTACTCTCTTGCTGCATGGCAGGGATGGGGCAAGTCTGTACGGTCAAGGTGTTTACACGATGCTCCGGTGTCTCCACACCTTTCCACCAAGGAAGGAAGGAAACACCAAGGCCAGACCAGAGTCCTGAAATAGTCTTGTGCTGACCCCAGTCCCAGCAGTTCATATTTATCCGGCCTCCCGCTGGGGACCTTGAAATCATCAAGGTGTGGGGGATTGAGAAAAGGGTCCCCGTTGTTATGACCTGGCTTTGTTTTTCTTGGAGCGCCCCTACTGTTGGTGTGGAGAGAACATACCGCAAACATCAGCGCACCCTCCCCTCTGAGCTCGGCGGCAATGGCGGACCACTGTCCGAGGCCGCAGTGTCCTTCACTCCCTGACCATGGGTATTTTTAGAGCCGTTTCCTGATCACACATAAACGCTCCGCATTTGAATTGCATCCGGCCCGGTGCATGGCTGGCAGCCGGCCGGGGGCTGGGCAGCGTTGCCCAGGAATTCACTCCAAAACGAAAGGCAGCCATTTGTTCCGCAGTTGGAGGGTGACCCAGGGACCTTTGCCGTTCAGCTGGGTTTCAAGAAAGCCTGTTGTTCCAGTAGCCCAAGAAGCTGGACCCTGAGCTTAGGGCGCCCTGGTGCACACACCCAGGGAGAGACAGCCCTGCCCCAAGGCGCTGGCTGTGTCACTAGATGAGTCAGAAGAAGGATTCGTGGCCCTGTTTTACAGCTGGGGAACAGAGCTGCAGAGGGTGAAAATTTCCAAAGAACCCAAGCCAGTTAGGAGCCCAAAGCCCATTGACTTCCAAAGAGACTTAGACTCTTATGCACCTGCCCCTTTTGAAGAAGGGACTTTGGCACTTTGAAAACTTACCCAAGCCAATGGGAGTTAGGCACCTACATATCTCTGAGCCCAACTGACCTGCGCAGAGTCAGTGGCAAAGCCAGGAGCTGTCCCAGACCTCCCGAGTCCCAGCCCAGTGTCTTTACCACAAGCCCATCTTCAGTTTAACGTCCACCGAGTGGGTCAGGGTTGATTGCCTGCTTGGGGGAGGTTTGGATCCTGCAGGAGGTTTTTGGTGCAGGGGGAGAGCAAAGGCTCCTGGGGAAAGGGGAAGAAGCCGGACTCTCAGCTGGCCCTGGGGTATCTTCTCTAGAAGGGCTCCTCTCTTGAATGCAGCCTGGAAATCCAGCCGCTCTCGGCCGTGGTGTCCCTGGTGCTCTGGCACTGAGCCCCTGTGGCCCGCTGAGGCTCCCTGTCTCTGCCTCTGCAGATGAGCATGGACACCAACGAGCAGCTCCCCAGCCATTTCAACGCAGCTGACAAGTGGCCCGGGTTGGTCCTCGAGCCCCTGGACCAGGGCAATTGCGCCGGCTCCTGGGCTTTCTCCACGGCAGGTAAGACGCCCGTCGGGCAGGAGTGCCAGGCCGTGTGTCCCGGCAGGAGGTGGCTGGTGTAGAGAGAAGGAGCCCTCTGTGCCCGCTCACTGGAAAACGCCTGCCACGCCCTCCCCTTGCTGCCATGGTTCTGCCCATTGGCATGGTGCATAGAACGGGCCCGTCCTTAGTGCCAAGTGCCAGCTGCTCCCTGTCCCGGCTTGGACCCCTGGGGCTGAGGCTGATTGGCCGGGGGAAGGGAGAAAAGTTGTACCTGCTTGTCACGGAGTCCCTGGGCGATGCTCCGGAACTGCTCCCCACCAAGCCAGGCAGAACTTTGGGGAGCCTCCTCTCCCTTGGAGCAGACTTGTTCAGGGCAAGAAGCTCCCACGGCTTCACCTCCTGGGTCTCTCCTTGGAGCATTCAGCATCCTCTGCCCCTCCGTGCGCTTCCCACAGCGAGTCCACCCCAGTGGGGTCCTGGGGAAGCCACCGGGTCCTGCACCCCCACTTTGCAGTCAGACGTGACTCTTAGCCAGCCAGTAAAACAGAGGTTTATTCAATGACAGGAACAGGGTCTAAAACAGAGCTTGTAGGTACAGAGAACCGGACCCCTCGGCTGGGTCCATTCTGGGGGGCAGTGAGCCAGACCCCCAGGTCTGCCCTCCACCCTTGGCCCCAGCCAGCTCCAGACTAACAACCCCTCCCAGCCCCTCCTCTCTCCTCAGCCCCTTTCCCGGGCCAGGAGGTCACCTGATCCCTTTGTCTCCAACACCTTCAGCTGGCACCTTTGCAGGGGAGGGGCCCAGGCCATCAGTTGCTAGGAGACAGAGGGTCAGGCATTTAGGTGCACTGGCCCTTTGCTCTGCCAGATACTTAAGAACTGCCATGGGGACACTGAGGCACCAACACAGTATTCAGAGCAAACATTAAGAACATTCCCAGTTCGTCACATCTCTCTCCCCTTCGAGACCGAACTGAGCGAGGTCACTTCAGCCAGTGACCTGGGGAAGTTCGAACCCACCAAGGTTCCCATGGATGCCCCAGCATCTCTCCCATTCCTTGGTGTGAGTTACACCAGGACAGTCCAGTCTCACGCCCTCCCTTAGGTCGGGTGTGCTTGATGGCACTTTCAGGCCACATGTGGGAAGGTTTATGCAGCCCACACCCTTTGCCACCCCAATACCCCTGGGGTTCAAGCTGGGATTGGGTCTTTTCCCAGCCCTCTGGTCTGTGATTCGGGCTCTCTTGGTTAAGAGCCCCCATCTTGGCCTTTGCCAGCTCTGGGCTTGGGCAGCCACTTCCCACTTTGTGGCCCAGACACAACACCTCTGCCGTCCGTCCCCACCTTACACTTTCCAGCTTTTACCGTCAGTCCCACCTCCTTGAGGCAGCCCAGCCCCCTCTTCACCTGGGACACCTGTTCCTCCCAGGTCTGGCTAAAGATGCACATGTTATCAGTGTCTGCCAGGGCTAAGTTCTCCATCGCCCTCAGCTTGTCTAGAATCTCCCCAGGCCTAGGCATGTCGGCATCGGACACTGTGATGGCTTTAAGCTTCTGATAGCCCCCATAAAACCAGATCATCCTGTCTCCCTTGGGGATCAGCCCCACGGGTGAGGCCCATGGGCTGTAAAACGGCTGGATCCCATCTAAAGCCAGCATGTCCCTGACCTCTCTCTCCAGGTTCTGGGCTGCTTTCCCAGTGACTCTGAACGGGGAACACCTGATGGGGAGATTGTCTCCCACCTCAGGGAAGAGATCCCCCAGGGGGTCTTCCCCCCTCTCCATCCAATCCTCCCCCTTCAGGTCCAGGGGTCCCCTCACTCTCCTCCCATCCAGCAGCTCAAATGGGATGAACCCTGTGGATTCCTGGGGCACCACCAGCTGCCTTCCGATTCCCCCCAGTTCTACTTCCCCTTGGGGAGCCCATTCCCGGTACAGGAATCCCTTCTCTTGCAGGACTCTGTCCCTGCAGCCTTCCCCAAGGGGGGTTGCAGCACTGTGGCCAGCAAGTTCTCTCAGCTTCTCCAAGGAGGGATCCTTCTGCAGCTCGGTCTGGGATTCAGCAGCTGGGGCAGGGAGTGGGACCTGCTCCCTCTCGCTGGCTGGGCCTGGGGTCACAGCCCCCCTGAGCCCTGTCCCTGGTAGCTCCCTCCCTGCTGTGTAATCACTTCCCAGCAGCACGTCTGGACCAGGCAAACCTGGTTGGCAGCTGACCTGCCCTGCCTGGGTGTCCCCCCACTCAGCTGGGGTCTCAGCTCCCCCCATGCTCAGCGCTGCCCTTGCTGTCTCAGTGGGGGCAGGCAGCGAGCTCTCTGCTCTGGTCACAGCATCAGAGCCAGTGTGAGCCCCCTCTCCGGTGTGCAGGGGGGCGGGGAGCATCTCTCCCTCCCACTCAGCCCCAGGGGGCTGGTTACAGGTAGGCAGGTATCCTGAGCCCTGCAGCCCCTCCCCCCTGCCAGCCAGGTTATTTGCATTTTCACTGACCATTTCCATCCCAGCCAATTGGTTCCCTGGATTTGAATTCAAACCCTCGGCCGTTACAGGAGCGGGGCCTGGATCCTGTCCCATGGGGAGACAGTCACCCCCCAACAGGGCCTCCCAGCAGATATCCTGGAGAACCCCAACTACCAGCCAGCCCGACCCCTCCTGGGTCTGCACAGGGATCTGGGCCATAGGCAGGGCGAGGGGCTTCACCCCAGGGAACTTCACCCAGGTCCCACAGTCCCTCAGCATCTGGGGCTGCACCACCACAGTTCTCTCTGTCCGAGGGTCTCGCCCCCGCAGGCGTGTTTTCCCACTGACCCCTGGGCAGCCCCCTATGTCTCTCCGCTCCACCATCACCAGTCCACGCTGCTGCTGCTTCTCATGCAGCTTTTCCTCGGGCTCTTGCTCTCTCTCACGGTCCTCTCGCTCTCTCGGGTTCTGCTCCCATCCCATCCGTCTCCAATCTCCTGATGGGGAACCCAATCGTGAAGACCCTCGTCTGATTGGGGACCAGACTCCCGGGGATGCCTGGCTGATGCTCCAGCTGCTCTCAGATCCTCTTGTAGCCCCATCTGGGCCAGGAATCTGCTCCTCAGAGCGGTGCTTTTCCTCCAACTGCACGATTAACTGTGCCTTGGTGAATTTCCCCATGCGTAACCCTCTCTTTGTGCACAGGATCGCAATGTCCTTCTCAAGGAGATGGTGATAGGCCATCACTTCACCGTTCCCAAGTGGCTCTGGACTCACAGGCCTGTGTGCTCTTGGCTCCCGCATGGTTTCCAGGAAGAACCCCTGGTGTGCCAGCCCTTCCCGTGATCACCACCTCTTTGCCAGGGTCGAGCTGCAGACTCCTCCGCCCCTGGGACTGCTCCTGCAATCCCCAGGGGAACCCTGCTACTGCAAAGATCCTTCTCTCTCCCAGGGTCGAGCGGCAAGCTCCTCCGCCCCTGAGACTGCTCGCTGCAGTCCTCAGGGGGACCCCGTTACTCCAACAGTCCTTCTCGCTGGTCACACACTCCCAGAGGTTAACCGCCCCCTGAAACCGTCCCTCTCTGAGCCTTCAGCACGCCTGGTCCTCATTATCCCTCCTTTGTTTTACTGCTCCCCAGTCACTTACTGCAAGCAGCGCCATTCACGGGGTGCAGTACATCCCACCGCTGCCACCAGTTGTCACGGAGTCCCTGGGCGATGCTCCGGAACTGCTCCCCACCAAGCCAGGCAGAACTTTGGGGAGCCTCCTCTCCCTTGGAGCAGACTTGTTCAGGGCAAGAAGCTCCCACGGCTTCACCTCCTGGGTCTCTCTTTGGAGCATTCAGCATCCTCTGCCCCTCTGTGCGCTTCCCACAGCGAGTCCACCCCAGTGGGGTCCTGGGGAAGCCACCGGGTCCTGCACCCCCACTTTGCAGTCAGACGTGACTCTCAGCCAGCCAGTAAAACAGAGGTTTATTCAATGACAGGAACAGGGTCTAAAACAGAGCTTGTAGGTACAGAGAACCGGACCCCTCGGCTGGGTCCATTCTGGGGGGCAGTGAGCCAGACCCCCAGGTCTGCCCTCCACCCTTGACCCCAGCCAGCTCCAGACTAACAACCCCTCCCAGCCCCTCCTCTCTGCTCAGCCCCTTTTCCCGGGCCAGGAGGTCACCTGATCCCTTTGTCTCCAACACCTTCAGCTGGCACCTTTGCAGGGGAGGGGCCCAGGCCATCAGTTGCTAGGAGACAGAGTGCCAGGCATTTAGGTGCACTGGCCCTTTGCTCTGCCAGATACTTAAGAACTGCCATGGGGACACTGAGGCACCAACACAGTATTCAGAGCAAACATTAAGAACATTCCCAGTTCGTCACACTGCTACATTAGGAACCTCCTAACCACGTGAGTTTCCTCCAAGCGGTGGCATCGGACAGGATCTCCATCCATTCCATGGGGCACATGACGCCTGCCCTGTCCCCCCAGAACCTGATCTCGTGCGACACCCGGAACCAGCAGGGCTGCAGCGGGGGCCGGATCGACCGGGCCTGGTGGTATCTGCGCAGGAGAGGGTGAGTGTGGTACAAAGGATGGAAGGGGATGACCAGAGCTTTTGGCAGGGGAGGGATCCCTGGAGTGGGACTGCAGGGCAGAGGTGGAATGAATCAGCCGAGCTGCGTCTGGGGGTTCAGGGCTCGGAGAGTGGGGGGTGTGTGGAGATGGAGAGCTGTGTGTGGCGGGGGGCAGGAATATAGCAAGGGGGCTGAGGGGCACTGGCAAAGCTGCAGCGGGAGGGGGAAGCCCAGGGCGGGAACAGCGGAAGAACGATGGGTTGGGATTGAGGGGCATTGGCAAAACCAGGGGGGGAGAGAGAGGGCAGGACTTGTTGCACTGGCCCAAGAACAGGCTGGCATTGCCCAGAGAATGATCCATCCCCTGGCATGGTCACCTCCAATCTGAGATGGGGCCAGCATCGGTCAAGCTATCCTGGAGCTGCATCGGGCATCCCAGCCCTCCCCGGCCCATTGTTCCTGTACTGGGGGCCAGCCCGTGGGCCGGGCCTGGTGCTTGGTCCCACCTACCGCTGTGCATCCCTCTCTTACCCCCCACTCTTGCCTCCCAGGGTGGTGACTGACAGCTGCTACCCCTTCACCAGCTGGGAGAAGGACAGCTCCCCCGCAGGCCGGCCCTGCATGATGCAAAGTCGTTCCACGGGCAGAGGGAAGAGACAAGCCACCCAGCGGTGCCCTAACCCCCAGACCCACTCCAACGAGATCTACCAGTCGACCCCCGCCTACCGCCTCTCCTCCAGCGTAAGTGCCACTGCCCTGCCCGGAGCCCGAGGGGTTAATGCTGGCTGGGCCTGGGCTGGCCCAGGAGGCAGGAGATTAATCCCACTTGCTCAGGGCCAGCAGGAGGGCATTGGAGGGGTGGGGTGAGGGCCAGGTCGAGATTAAAGCCCAGGGTCTCCCAGCTGCCACCGCCACCCCGCCCCGGGTGTGACCCAACCCTGCTCTGTGTTTGCAGGAGAAGGAGATCATGAAGGAGCTGATGGAGAATGGGCCCGTGCAAGGTAAGGGATGCGCCAGCTGGACTGTATCCACCCACCACCTGCTGCAGGGAATCCCCTCCCCATCTGACTCTGGCACAGACCCCACTACCCGTCCAGCCCCAGGGAGCCCCCTCCCTCTCCCGCAGACCCTGTTACCAGTCCCTGGCTAATGCAGAGGAGGGGGACTAGGTGATTGGCTTCTATTTGGGCTGCTCCTTCTGCCCCCGGGAGTGGGGTAAAGGGGGCATGTCCCTCTGGCGGCTGCCCCTCTGTTGCTATCCCTGGCCAAATCCAGTACCTGTCTCCAGGACCTCAGGGTAGAGCTGGCAGGGGAGAGACATTAACCTCAAGTGCTGGGCTTTGAGGATCCCATCAGGGCTTAGACACAGAGCAGCTCAGCGATGCCAGGGGGCTGTGCGTGCCGGCCAACTGATAAATAGGGGACTTTCCTGGTGAAAACATGGGTTAGGCAGCAGCTCAGTAAGGTTTTGAGGGTCTAAATTTTGGGAATAGGTGCTTTGTGAATCCAGCCCTCAGGTGCTGTGGTGGGGAGCATGGTGTGAGAACTGGCCCTTTCAGCATGGGCTAGCATCCTGAGTGTTTGCTGCCTGAGGCCACGCTTCATACCATGTGCTTCCCAATGGGACAGCAAATGGGGCCCGTTCCTGATTCACGGATCAGGATCCCATCATGTAGAAAGAGGGGGCAAGAATTAGATGCAGTCTGGGAGTGAGTCTAGGGCAAGAACCATCTCTTTGTACTGTGTTTATACAGCTCCTAGTGCAATGCGGTCCTGGTCTGTCACTCAGGGCCCCACAATTGTCCCACAATACAAATTATAAGAAATAACAATAGAGAAGGCCAAATCCAAGATGATGCCCAGGTATGGGCCTGAGCGACCTATTAGTAATCATGTTCGTTAAGGGCTAGCCAAAATGCCATTGTTCTAGGCAGCATACAGATGCACAGCAGCCGCCGTATGGCATTTTGTCTTTGCAAGTGTTCATTTCAACGGTTTAAAAAAATGGTCCATCTGTATTTCAATCTGTTGTGAGTCCATTTCATGGAATATACCAAAGGCCGTTGGTTTTCGGTTTTTATTTTTCTTTACAATTTCCCAGGATTGTCTTAGTGTTTATTACAAACATTTTAAAAAAGGATCAAAAATCCGTGGCAAAAAATTAGCTTCACAGTTTTCTGGGTCAATACCAGGATTACTATTGGGAGACGGGAGGACAGAAGCAGCAGCAAATTGAGAAAAGTAAGAGCATTGAAAGTAAAAGCTGCTGCGTCCTGTGGGTTAGTTCATGAATTGCGCATTAACGGGTCACACGCACTCCGTGGTCTTACTTTAACAGCCTCCCGGGTACACTTTGTCTAACCTATTACAACCTAAACACAACTCTGCTGTACTGGATTTTCTTAACATCGTTGGTTTTTTCCTGTAATTGAGTGGTCCAAAACTCGGGTGAAAACTCACTAAAAGCCCAATACTAGCTTTTCTAAAACCCGGGACATCTTCAGTAAAAATCAGTAAAAAGGGAAAACCAAGGGCCTCAAATGTCCTACCAAGCTAGCTAGTGGCCTCCCCTCCCCATCTCAGCGCCACAGGATACCCACACTGGTACACCCCTCCTTTGGCAGGCAGGGCCAGGCTGGTTAACGTTTAACAAGCTGTGTGATTGGTAAAGCTGCAGTTAAGCAGATTAATGGTCTCTGGTGCTGGGGCACCCATCCTGCTCTCTCCTCACACATGGGGGCTGCGCATCACTCGGACCATGTTCAATTATTAACTGCAGGGAACTGATCTCAAATTCCAGGGCTGCCCAGGGGGGCAAGTGGGGCAATTTGCACCAGGCCCCACAGCCTCCCCACCCCAAGAATATAGTATTCTATAGTATTGCAACTTTTTTTATGGAAGGGGCCCCCAAAATTGCTTTGCTCCAGGCCCCCTGAATCCTCTGGGTGGCCTTGTCAAATTCTCGTTGGTTTGATTTTTAATCGGTGTGATAATAAATTTTGTAAAAGCTCCCTCGACGAGGGCAGTCCAAAGGGGAGGGAGAAATCCTGCTCGAAAACCCAACTGTGTTCGCCCCATCTGCACTAGACTCCCCTATATGTTCAGCCTGGCTGACTTTCCATTTAAACCAAACAACAAAGAACAAAAGTCAAGTCTGCTTGGGGGAGAGAGCGCAGTGTGTGCGTCTCTGCCGAGCATGTTGCATTAACTCCACCTCTCACAAAATGGCTCATGAAATTTAAAGGTGCAGTACACACAACCTCCCTCCACCTAGCTATCAACACCAGATGATAGAGGGGCATCACCTGGGAAACAGATTTGGCTTGAAGAGGGCAGCATGGGCCGTGCACTCCCAGATGACATGTAGCTGTCCCCTCACCCCGTGGTGACACCGCTCTTTCTTCCCTGTCTGCAGCCATCATGGAGGTTCACGAGGATTTCTTTGTGTACAAGAGTGGAGTGTATCGGCACACGCCGGTGATGGCTGGGAAGCCGGAGCACCACCGGAGACACGGCACCCACTCAGTGAAAATCACAGGGTAAAGAAGGACTCTTGTGCCATAGCAATTTTGTGTCTGCGCCCGCGTGCCAGAGGTGTCGGGCAGAGTTATGTGGGTGTTTGAGAAGGTGTCGGGGAGGGAGATGGGGGAGTGAAATTAGTGGGGTGTCGAGGACGGGTCTGGTGTTTGCAAGGGCGGCATGCGGGTGTGTGCACTGAGGCCAGAGCGAGGGGGTGTTGGTGGGAGGCGGTTGGCTGGCTGGGTGTATCGGGGGGGGATGTCACACTGAGGCCCTGGGCTGTTTGCTGAAGGGGCAGGGCACTGTGTATTTGGAGGGAGGGGGGCCGTGGTGAGTGGCATTGAACGCGTGCCAGGCCAGCGCTCTCCCTGGAATGAGGAACCAAAGTACATTACGGGGCCCTGTGGGGAGGGCGGAGGCCGGAGGAAGGATGGCAGCCAGACAGGGCCACTCCCCTCTGGGGGGAGGAGATTGAGAGTTTTTCCTCTGGCAGTGTCCTGGGAATGGGCAGCTTGTCTCTGGGAGCCACTGAACTCTGTGGGGTGGGGGCTGCATGGCAGAACAGTCTCCCAAGAGACCCCTGGCCTGAGCCAGCCTGACAAATTGCAGCCCAGCATTTCCAGCAGCCTGGTCAGGCCCTGGTGCCTCCCATCTGCTGCCCTGGTGCCCTCTCTTGGCCAGTTCAAACCAAGAAGAGAAACAGACACGTTTCCTTTGCTTTAAGGAAAACACAGGCTGGGTTTAGTTCTCGTGAGAGCAGGAGGCTGCCAGAGCCTGGTCCAGGCTGGAATAGTTGTACCAGCCTGCCCTGCCCTTTGCTCTTCCCATCCTGGGGCCCCGTGTGCAGCTCTGGTGGTGCCCCTCAACCTCGCTCCACCCCTGAGCTTCTGCGCTGAATGCAGAGCGCCAGGCTGTGGGGCCCGGTTGCAGGCCGGGTGTTGGGTTTGTGCTTAGAAGCAGACGGGCCTGCAGCTGTGAAAAGCTGGTGCAGCTTGGGAGACTGGTACCGGGATCCTGCCCCTAAGGCAGTTAATGGCAAATGGCCCCTTGGCCCCTTGTGGGTGCAGGATTGGGGGTGGAGTAATGGTCAGAGGGGCGAGGGGTATGGAGTAACTCCAGCACGCCCTGCGCCTGGGGAAGCAGCTCTGGCTGTACAGACCCTGGTACCTGTCTGGTGGGTGGTGTATGCGCTGACAGCCCTTTCTGCCTGCCTTGTTCTCAATATTACACCAAATGATTGTCCCTCCCGTTGGCACCACCCATCCGTGTCCCCAGGATGGCACAGATGGCCCAGCTGGGAGCACATCCCGCCCTGACTCCTGGTCCTGCCCGAGCCCTCCACTGAGTCAGTTCTGGGTGCTGCTCGTGGGAAAAGCTTCCTCTGTCTGCGAAGACATTTTCCCTGCGGTGGAGGAAGGGAGTTCCCCTTCCTTGGGCTGGAGAGGAAGTGCGTGAGGGGGGGAGATGAAAGGAGGGGGAAGCGGGTCCTGTGCTTTGGGCCCAGCCTGCTATGAGTCATGCTCCGGCGCTTTGCGGCGCTCAGAGAGGAGTGGGTCGAACCCCAGGTTTGCACCGATCGAGCCGCCGGGGATGCAGAGATCGGGCAAGCCGCACTGGAGGCCAGCTGTGCCCGCAGAGGAAGGTGGTGTGGTCTACAGCGCCCCCTAGTGATGGGGCTCCCGCTGGGACACCCACTACTGCCGCTAGCTAGCTGAGCTCCCCTGCAGCCCCGGGCTACTGCCTGCTGGTCAGGCACCTTCTTCTGGGGAAGACAGCTGCAAATGGGATGGGTTCGGTCTGGGAAGCGGACAGCAGGCTGGCCTGCCTAGTGTGGCCAGGATGCGGGAAGCAGCCAGCTCAGATGGTCAGATACCAAGCGGGTGAGCAGTTATTGAGAGTGGGGCGGAGGGGTTGGAGCAGGGGTGAGGGGCTGGCATGAAGGAGGGTAGCATGGGGGTCAGGAGAGGGCGGTGTTTATAGTTTATGCTGCAGAAGCACTGAGCTGCCCGAGGTGAGATCTGAGCCCATTGTGCCAGGCGCAGCCAGAGCGGGAGCCGATCCAAGCAGATAAAGGAAGGATTATGACCCCATTTCACAGATGGGGAACTGAGGCTCTGAGAGACTGAAGCATTGTGTCCAAGATCGCACAGGGAGTCCGTAGCATTAACCCCTTAGCCGCAGCCCTTCCAGGGAGGATTGTTAAGCTGTGAAACAGGCGCCCCAGCCAGCATGCAGGACATGCAGAACAAGACCGGGCTGAGCCCTGGGGATGGTGGAATGTCCTGTTTCTAGCAGGGTTTGAGCCAGCTCAGCAGGTAGGGCCAAGAATAGCATGTCAGCCTCCGCCACCCGCTCGGGGCACTGCCAGGCAGACACAAAGGACACAAGCCCGCTGTGTTTGCACCTCTGGGTAGCTGCCCTGGCTTGTCCGCTTCCTGGGCCCGCAAGCCGCTTGGCCCGGGCTTGGGCTGATCTGCTGCTGCCACAGGATGACTTGGCGCCTGGCGCTGGGGCGCTTGGAACAAGCACTTGGAAATGTTCCAGGTCCCTTTCCAGCCGTGTCTGCCCGTATCTGCCTGGTTTCTTGCAGGTAGGCCAGGCAGCTGGGCCAAAAGGTTGCAGGGTGGGAGCCGATAGCCACGCCCCTACAGCTGGAGTTAGACCCCTCAACCTAAGCAAGTCTGGTTCCTGCAGCTCCCTCAGCAGGCACTGGGGGTGCACAGCACCCTGGAACTCAGCTCCTGCCCGAGCAGGATAAAGGCAGCTGCACCAGGAGCGGCGCCAGGGTTTTTGGCACACTAGGTGGGGGTCCTTCCATGCTCCCGGTCTTTGGGGCACTTCAGCGGCGGGTCCCGGAGCGAGTGAAGCACCCGCCGCAGAATTGCCACCGAAGACCCGGAGTGCGGAAGGACCCCCCACCGCTGAATTGCCACCGAGAGCCGCAAAATGCCACCCTCGCAAATCCTGGCGCCCTAGGCGACCGTGTAGGTCTCCTAAATGGAAAGGCCGGCCCTGAGCTGCACCTGTATATTCTGGCCCAGCTGCAGTACCAAGGGGGCGTGAAAAACCCAAGGTGGAGAGAGTTAATGCAGCCACCTTCCCCCTTGGAGTGACAGAGTGAAGGGCAAATGAACGGCGTCTCTAGTACCTGTATCAGCCAGGCCAGGGCCAGCAATGGGGGCTGTAGATAAGGGTTGAGGTGCATTGGCACACTTGGCTGCAGGACTGGAATAGCAGGAAAACTATGGGTTGGGGTTGGAGAGGGGTTGAGCCTGGGGCTTGGATAGTAATGCGACGGGCTGAGGGCTGGGAGTGAGGGGCACTGGCAGAGCTACAGGGTGCAAGGGGCACCCAGGACTGGTGCAGCAGGGGGCTCGGAGTAAGGGGCACCGGCAGAGCTGTGCGGGGCTCAGGACTGGAGCAGCAGGGGGCTGGGAGTGAGGGGCACCGGCAGAGCTGTGCGGGGCTCAGGACTGGTGCAGCAGAGGGCTGGGAGTGAGGGGCACCGGCAGAGCTGTGCAGGGCTCAGGACTGGAGCAGCAGGGGGCTGGGAGTAAGGGGCACCGGCAGAGCTGTGCGGGGCTCAGGACTGGAGCAGCAGGGGACTGGGAGTAAGGGGCACCGGCAGAGCTGTGCGGGGCTCAGGATTGGTGCAGCAGGGGGCTGGGAGTGAGGGGCACCGGCAGAGCTGTGCGGGGCTCAGGACTGGATGCAGCAGGGGGACTGGGAGTGAAGGGGCACCGGCAGAGCTGTGCGGGGCTCAGGACAGGAGCAGCAGGGGGCTGGGAGTGAGGGGCACCAGCAGAGCTGTGCAGGGCTCAGGACTGGTGCAGCAGGGGACTGGGAGTGAGGGGCACCGGCAGAGCTGTGCGGGGCTCAGGACTGGTGCAGCAGGGGGCTGGGAGTGAGGGGCACCGGCAGAGCTGTGCGGGGCTCAGGACTGGTGCAGCAGGGGGCTGGGAGTGAGGGGCACCAGCAGAGCTGTGCGGGGCTCAGGACTGGTGCAGCAGGGGGCTGGGAGTGAGGGGCACCGGCAGAGCTGTGCGGGGCTCAGGACTGGAGCAGCAGGGGACTGGGAGTGAGGGGCACCGGCAGAGCTGTGCGGGGCTCAGGACTGGTGCAGCAGGGGACTGGGAGTGAGGGGCACCGGCAGAGTTGTGCAGGGGAAGCTTGCCCAGCACTTGCCCCCTCTGTTCCTGGCTCTCACATCCCTTAGCACTTGACCCCCTACCCCCTCGCTAACTCTGCCTGGCTGGGCTCCAGGAGCGAGCTTGGTCCTTGGGCGGGAGCCGTGACCTCAGGGCCCTGTGCCATCTCTGCGAGCCAGGAAACCGGCAAAGCTAAACAAACTCCTGGCCCCAGGCCCCCTCCAGCCTGCTCCCCAACCCGGTGAACTGACAGTAAACCGAGCGTCACTGTGGTTACCCGTTCCAACACCAGGAGCAAAACAGACCCGCAGGCAACAGCCCAGCTGGGGACTGAAGGAAAAACCTGACGCCCCGAGCAAGCCCCGGGCAGGCAGGTGAGGAGCGGGAGGCTCCTTCCCCCTTGTTTTCTCTCCATCTGCTCACGGGAGAGTCGCAGATGGCAGCTTGTGAAAACGAACCAGCCGGCCAGGTCCTGAGCCCCACGCTGGGGGGCAGAGGGGAGCGGCGCCAGGTTTCCACGCAGTTCAGAACCACGACCGAGCGCGTGATGGGAGAGGGGCTCCCGAGTGGGGTCGCCTCTGGCTCGCCCTGGGGCACAAGGCAAGGGTTGGACGGGTCCAGGGGACGGGACCAAGTCTTCAATCCCCTCCCCTTGGGTTTGCTCAAGGGGGGGAGCACATGAAAAGGAAGGACTCAGATGAGCTGGATCTGCTGGGGCTGGGGCTGTGCGGGTCACGGCCTGACCCAGAACCAGACCCCAACCTTGCCTCTAACCATCTGTTCCTTTCGATCCTGCCGCAGGTGGGGAGAAGTGAGGACACCCCAGGGGCAGACTCAGAAGTACTGGGTGAGTATTGCGCTGGCAATGAAACCCCTCTGTAATCGCTGCCCCCCTGCGCTGGGGGCTGCATGGGTAAGGTGGAGAGTGATGGGAGGGTTAGCATCCCAGCCGGTGCTGCGTGGTTTCACGAGTCCTGGTGACGCTGCAGAGGTGCCATCAACCCTCCCTCGGGCCATGTGCCCTCAGCGTGGGGCCAGTCCTCGAGCTACGGTCCTGAAACTGGCTGCAGATCTCACACATGGGCAGGGAGGTTTGTTGTGTCCTGGGGCACTAGAAACAGACATGGGCACGCTAAGGCTCAGGATTCAAATCAGGAGTCAGCAGCTTTATTCAGCATGTGTGACTGGGCTGCGGGTCTCCTCAGGACAGACCGGCGATTCCCAGCTGGCACGGGCTGCGACTGGCGCAGAACCGGAGATGGAGCCATTGCAGGGCAGCCTCTTCAGTTGTTCCAAAATTTGGGTCAGAACCAGGGAAGGGAAGGGGTGCTTTCCAGGTTACTGCTGCATGCGTGTGCAGCTGTGCAGCTGTCTGTGCACGAGTGCGTGTCTGTGCGTGAGTGCGTCTGGCTGGCTGCGTGGCTGTGTGTGTGTCTGCATGGCTGTGTCCTTGTACACACGTGCTACCCACAGACTCGGCTGCTAACATCTTCTAATGTCTTTTTCTGGACTCCCTGCAGGTGGCTGCGAACTCCTGGGGCAAGCACTGGGGAGAGGGCGGCTACTTCCGCATCGCCCGGGGTGCCAACGAGTGCGAGATCGAGACCTTCGTGGTGGGCGTCTGGGGCCGCGTCAGCATGGAGGACATGAGGCGCCGGAAGTGAGCCAGCCGGGTGGCCCTGTGTGGCACGGGGAGGCCGTTCCTCCCACAGCCCCGACGTGCTCCATGTGTGATCTGGACCCAGCCAAAGGCAGCTGCAGCAGACTCTGGCTCCGTCGCTACCCCCAAGGGACCCCGAAGGATCCCCAGCCAGCTGCCAGCCTCTCCCAGGACTACGTAGGGCTCTGGGAGGCCTGGCACCCCGGGGACCTGGGTGAATCCCTGAGGACTCATGGAGCTGCCACCAAGGAATGTCTTCATAACATGGGCCACACCCTCTCCTGGTAACGGACCCTCGGCCCTGAGCAGTCCCTAGCAGGAGACATGCTGGGACCCTCTGGGGTGCTCCTTAGTGAGGACTGAGGGCTGTTTATGCTACTCAGGCGGGGTTTGGGGCTGTGGGGCTGGGGTGCCTTGGGCCCCACCATGTGGAAATCAGATCGGTCTGTTGCCCCACCCTTTTGGGAATGCTGCCGCCACCCTTGGGACCCCCGTTGCCCCAGCCCCGTCACCCATCGCTGGGCTTTTCCCCAGAGATCCAGAGGGGGCCCTAGGGCTTCCTGGACCCCCAGCTCTCCAGAGACCAACCTGTAGTTAACCCCTTTCATCTCCCCGGGGGCAGAGTGCCAGGAGTGCCAGTAAGCCACGCCCTTGTCACCCCAGTGGCAGGGGGTTTGCCCCTTCTCTCCATGCCACTGGGCGAGGAGATGGCACAGCCTTTCCTGAGAGCCTCCCGTGTTATCAAGGAGCCCGGTTTCCAGGGGTTACCACCAGCCATGCTGCCTGGATGGAGCTGGGCTGGGGCAGGGAAGTAACTGACATGCTGCCATTCTTCACCGTGGTCATCCCTAGCTTTCTCTTCATCCTAGAGGTCCCCACTCCACACCCCTGGAAGCCCACTCTGGTCTCCCACCCAGTCTCACTCCAGTCCCTACGGGATCTCCAACCACCCTCCCAATTTCCCACACACCCTGTCCCCTGCAGCCTTTCCACAGTCCTCTGCTCTGCTTCTCAGCGTCTCACCTCCAAACAACCCTCGTCTCGCGTGGAGCCCCGTTGGGACCCGGGCGAGGCTGGCTTTCTGCTGACACTGAGGCCACGGTGCGCTGGCCCGTATCTTATATGTACTGAGCTCTTGAAAGTGCATCCCCAGCCCCCTGGCTTTTAACCACGGCCCCATGCTTTGTACAGGCCGGCAGGGTCTTAGTGCCTAATCCCGGCCTGGCTAAACAGGCTATTGTTGGGAGCCTGAGGTCGCTCGGGTGTTTGCGCTTGAGGCCCTCGCTGGCGCTGTCAGCGGTGCGGCCCGAGTCGTGACAGTAAGCTGCAGCCTTTCATGTCAAAAAGGCAGAGGATTGTTAAAACAGCCCAGTGCTTCCGCCTGACCGGAGCGGCGGGACAGGGAGGGGGCTTAGACTGCCTACTCCAGCAGAGAAGCCAGGCACCGCTCCAATAGTGGGAACCTGGGGGGCCAGGCCCTGGCCTGGCCGCAGGGGCAGAGAGATCAAAGCAAAGGCTGAGATGGAGAGCTGTGCTGGGGTGGGCGGGGGCAGGATGGAGGGGGGACGCAGAGCCCTCCTGCACTGGTCTCTGGGGCAGGCCTGGGAAGAGAGGTGGCTGGGTGGGATTCTGGTTCCTCCCTGGGGTGGACACTCTACCAGCAAAGTAACCAGCTAGGAAACCTTCCCCCACTCCCTGCTGGAAGCTTCTGCTGCCATACATCCCACCCGGCTGCTGCTCCAGTTCCCTGCGGGCTGCTCTCTGCCCCGGCTGGGCAGCCCTGGAATTGCTGTTTGGCTCCAAAGGGCTCTGAGCATGGAGAGGTGAGACCCCGTGAACAGGCAGCTCTCTGCACTGATGCAGGGCAGCAGGTGCCTATCAGCATCAGGGGTGTTTGGATCCGGGGCCCCCTGGCTCGACCCAGGGCAGAAACCCAGTGTCTGACGCGGCATTTCTGTGGCAAACTCTCTCCCAGGTCCTGGTGCGGGTTTCCTCTCCCCTCTGTGATGCTCCCCAGACTGGATGGCTTGTCCTGCCTAGACCTCCTTACTCACTGGGATTTATTTTTCCCTCTCCACCGAGCTGCAGCCCCCTTTCAGCAAATCCCCATTGTCCAGCTCAGAGCTTAGCTGCAAAAAACATTAAAAACTGTGAAGTCCTCCTCCCCTCTCTGTGCCCATCCCTCCAGCTTCCTGGCTGCACTGGGATCTGTTTCTCCTTGTTCAAGAAGCGGCGTTAAACTTAAGGGCAGAGCCAGCTCATCTCTCAAAAGCCTTGAGCCTTTAAAGAGCGCCGTGTGAGAGCACGTGCAACACCCCCTCCCCGTGTGCAGACGGGTGTTTGCACAGCCAATCGTGCCTTTGTGTTGTGCACAAGTGGGCGTTGCTCACTAGGGGATGGAATTTGCCCTTGTGCAGACTTGGTAGCTTACAGCCTCTGGTCACTTGAGCCTGCCCTCCGCCCTTGCGCTGGCCTGGAGTGAATTTCACACAAGGGGCATTTGTGCTTTTACCGCCTGTGTGTTAGTTAGGGAACCAGCTAACACAGGGCCCCAAAGGAATGGTGTTCTTCCACCGGCCGCGCAGCTGGCTTCAGGCCAGGAGTCTCTTCCAGGTGTCTCTTCACACAGTCTGCACTGTGCCCAGCTGGGAGATGTCTCAGCGTAAAGCCATACGACTCAGGCTCGTAATCTAAACTTCTTCCCAGCCTGTCACTTTCCAGGACAGGCAAGGAATCTGCCTTTTCCCTATGGTGCTAAAGGGCCCAGCACAGGAAAATGTCCATTACCAAGGGCCTTGATTTGGGGAATTTATCCTTCTATTGATGTCAGTGGCAAAGCACCATACCGCCACACACACACACACCCCCTTGACTTCAGTGGGAGCTGGATCAGGGCCACTGGTAGATAATGTTACACATTGCAATATTTGCTGCTGTACTCACAGCTTCGGCCGGGAGCAGGGGAGGGAGGCACTCTGTGTGTCTCTCGCTCCTGATCCAAAAGGTAATTGCTCTCAGACCAACGTCCCCATCCACACGTCAGAGAGGAGAGCTGGTGTCCGAGATGTGGCAGACTCTGCATTGGCCAGGCTGTGAGTCTGTATCTAAAGACAAAACAAGCCTGCAATCTACCTGCCTAGCTAGCGGTCGGGCTGTCCGGAGGGGTTATATTTTAAGAATCTTTTGTATTTATTGTGCTTTTTATTATTTGTACATAAATTTATTGAAGCCTCCCACCAGCACACTGTGTCTTTCTTGCCCACAAAGTTGGCCTGTTTTCCATTGGTTACCGCTGGCTATCCCTGGGGGTCATTAGCCAGCTCCGTCCTGGCTGAGCCATCGATTCAGAGGTGTTAAAGCCAGAAGGGACCATTATGAGCAGCTAGTCTGACTGTTACAGAGTTTGGGGGAGACAAGGCCCTGCACCCCTGGCTTTCTGTGATTTACCAGGACTCTCAGTCAGCCAGTAAAACAGAAGGTTTATTTAGACGACAGGAACACCGTCCAAGACAGGTTTTGCAGGTACAGACAACAGGTTCCCCGCAGTCAGGTCCATCTTGGGGGGCCCCAGGGAGGCCAGAGCCCCATCTGAAATCCCCTCAATTTTCCCCACCAGCTCCAAACTGAAAACTCTTCGGCCCCTCCTCTCCCTTTGTCTTCTTCCCAGGCCAGGAGGCCACCTGATCTTTTCGTTCTCCGACACCTTTAGTTGGCACCTTTGCAGCAGTGGGGCCCAGGCCATCAGTTGCCAGGAGACTGGGTGTTGGCCATTCTCTATGCAGACACCATCACACTGTCCCGCTAGGGCTCTGCAACAATCACACACCCCTAGACATTTGAGAAATGCATAGGGGAAACTGAGGCACCCACACAGCACTCAGAGAAAACATGAAGACCGTTCACACTTCATCACACTGACCTGTGTAGTCCATCCCACAGAGCTCACCTGATGACGACTGAATCAAGGCCATATCTCACAGCTGAGCTACAGCACGTTTTAGAAACGCTCCCATGTTTGATGTAAAGCCTACAAGCAATGGAGCCTCCCCTCTGTCCCCTGGTACATTCCGTTGGTTAATCACCTTTAGTGTTAAAAATTAGTGCCTGAAAGTGTCTGGCTTCATCTTCCAGCCGGTGCATCTCGTTCTACCTCTATCTGCTTCAATATTGGGCACAAGCCTACCTCAGACTTGCAACAGTCAGTCCCCCTAAAGCCAGAATTGTCCGTCAGGACAGTTCCTTGTTCTTTCCTTTGACCCAGCTGGTACTGGTGTCACGGAGCCCCTGGGTGATGCTCGGGAACTGTACCCTACAAAGCCACTCAGGACTCTAGTGAAGCCTCCTCTCTGTGAGCAGACTGTCTCCAGGGCAAGAAGCTCACACGGCTTCCACTTTCCTGGGTCTCTCCTTGGAGCATTCAGCATCCTCTGCCCCTCCGTGCGCTTCCCACAGCGAGCCCACCCTGGCGGAGTCCTGGGGAAGCCACCGGGTCCTGCACCCCCACTTCGCAGTCAGACGTGACTCTCAGCCAGCCAGTAAAACAGAGGTTTATTCGATGACAGGAACAGGGTCTAAAACAGAGCTTGTAGGTCCAGCGAACGGGACCCCTCAGCCAGGTCCATACTGGGGACAGTGAGCCAGACCCCCCACATCTGCCCTCACTTCCCATCCCCCTCCAGCCCCTTCTACTCTGGCTTTGTCTCTTTCCCGGGCCAGGAGGTCTCTGATCTCTTTGTTCTCCCACACCTTTAGCATCCCCTTGCAGAGGGGAAGGGCCCCGGCCATTAGCTGCCAGGAGATAGAACACTGGCCATTTATGTGCACTGGCCCTTTGCTCTGCAACAATCTCACCCTCCTAGAGACTTAAGAAATGCATAGGGGAAACTGAGGCAGCCACACAGTATTCAGAGGAAACATTAAGAACAGTCCTACTTTGTCACAACTGGCTATTATTAGCAACGAAATACCAGCGTGGTTGCCCCCCTGCCCCCAGTCTGACAAGGCTTGTGTCCCTCGATTAGCTGGGACACAGGCATTCTTGGATCAAGGAACCAGGCCATGGTTTTGCTGGGCGCTGCTCTCAGGGCTCGACACTGGCTGGTGCTGTGAACGGCTGCAGGGCTGTAGGCGGTGAGAAGCAGCTGCTGAGCACGGAGTAGACAGCTGGCTTGGCCTACCCTGTCGGGGGGACGCTGCATGCGGGGTGAGGAGGAGGAGGGAAGAGCCTTGTTTAACCATCGTGGCTGGTGGGAAGCCTGGTATTAGGACAGCCCCATGGGGAGCTCAAAGGTGCCAGAGGGAGACTGGAGAGTTTTCTTTTCTCCCTTGCTCCCCTTACCCCTGGGGTGAAGGAGTGTTTGGCTCTACCCGTCCCATGACATGGCACCACGTGCTTTCCCTGTGGGCCAAGCTCCAGCTGCTCAAGCCCAGGCGTGGGCAGGCACAGGGTCTGCCCTCTGTGCAGCCATGCAGGAGCCCTCTCCCCAGGATCCGAGCCCTCACTACCCATCAGTGGAGCGCAGTCCCTCACCGGGGCCTCGCGCCGCCCTGCCACACCACCGAGCAGTGTTTCATTTTACAGATCCTGCTCTGTCCGTGGATTTTCCACTCCCCTCTCCCCTGGCTCCTGGCCGTGATTGTTCTCCGAGGCTTGGCAAGCGCCCCAGGCCTGACACAGGGAATTCTTCACATGGTTGCATGCTACCCTACCAGGGCTTATGAAGGCAAAGCTGCTGGCTTTCTGCCTCATTAACCCCCCCCTGCAGGGGTCGGAACCCCCCCCCCTCAGTGTGCTGGAAGCTGGTCCTGGCTGAAGCCACCAGAATCGGAGACCTCCTGGACTACGGTGGGGTACTGTGTGGGGCTCTCCACCCTTCAGCTCCCACCCCCCACCCCCACACGTGGTCCAGGAGGGCTGCCTTAACACCCACCTCTTGGGTTTTCCTTGAGCCGGTCCTGCGACAGGATGCTCCCCACTCGCCCTCACCCCACGCCCTCCAGACTTTGTCATTGGGCCCCTGCCCCACGAGTCGTTTCCCATGCCCCCCTCCCACCCCGTAACCCCCCCACCTTCCATAACCCAAGCTGGCTGTGTGCCCTGCAGCCACTTTGTTTCCAACCCACGCCAAGGGAACAACATTACACGCTCATGCTCCACACATTTCACTTCCTCACCCTCGTGTTGTGGCCCCGCTACCAAGGGGTGGGACCTACTCCCACACTCATTGAGGGAGGAACCCCGGTGGGCCCAGGAAAAAAACCCAAACCCCCCCGCCAAAAAAAAAACCTGTTTGCTGGAGCAAGAGAGAAAGAGAGAGAGAGAGTGTGTGTGTGCCAGCAGATGCTCACAACTCAGCCCAAAAGTCTTCGGGGCCCAGGGATGAGGCACATGGGCTGTGGCGGAGTTTGGGCTGTTGGATTGAAGCCACCTGTAGCTAAGCACCTGAGCTGAGCCCGCCCCACCCAGTGTCCCAGGGGGCTGCCATGTGCTGGCGAGGGGTGTTTTGTGGCACCAGGTGGCGGGCCGAGTTCACCGGGGTTTTAGAGCCAGCTCCATTGTGGCATGGCCCAGCTCCTCACACTCGTGTGCTGCTGGTTTGTTGAGCTCATGTGGCATTTGTGGGGCGGGGGATCTGGGGGGTTTGACCCTTGGCCTGGGAGGGGCACATTGTGCAGCCACCTGAGCAGACAGGGCCAGCACCACCCTCCCCCCCCTGGCCTGCTGGGGCAGGGAGCAGCACTGGCATTGCGATGGGCACACGAGACGCCCAGCCCTGCTTGGTGGCACTCCCCCCCCCCCCGGGGCAGCGCTGAGGGCGCATGGCTGCCGTTGCCAGCAGGGGAGCTGTCAGCCCGCAGCACACCCCAGGAGCAGGCCCAGCCTGATGGGCTTGGTCCTGAAGCAACACCGTCACCTACCCACACACATCAGGTCACTCGTCCCAGGGCCAGGAGCTCACGGGCTGGCTGTTTGCAGGGTCATGGCAGCTTCGTGCACACGGCCTTCATCACATGCCTGCTTGGGGGTGGGCAGGGCCACGCAATGCATGAGACACTGGTTGCGACATGCGGGTGCAGGGACATGGCTGCGCCCATCAACAGCTGGCTCTGCCAAGGCGGGGTGTGCGGCAGGGCCACGGGGCAGGGGCTCTCCAAGCCGCCAGAGCATGGCTCCTCGGGCTCACTCCTCTGCCACGGAAAGCAAAGCAGCAGCTGAACAGGTGCCATGCCCCCCCCCCCGAAACACCCCCTCACACACCCTGCCGCCATCCCCCCCCACACACCCTTGCCTGTCATTCTCCCCCCCACACGAGGGGGCAAAGGGGAGGGCGCTGCTGTCCTCACCTTGCCCCTCACCCCTCCTCCTCCCACATGAGGTCAGCACCTAGACCAAATGTGCTGGCGAGATAAAGGGCCTGTCATTGTCTTGCTTCCTGTTTTGCCAGGACACGGTGACCGCTGGAAAACCCTGATCCGACGCACACGCGGCGCCCGTGCCAGGAACGTGCGGCCAGATTTGCTAGTGGGTGGAGAGGGGAGCGTGTCCATGCTAGCTCCAGTTGTTAGATGGTGTCAACACACAGCCATGCTACACTAGGTGTGCCAACGCCTCCCCCCAGCCCCCGCAGGAGAGACACCTGCGCACACCTGGTCCCACAGCCTGAACACTCACATGCCCTGGCCGCACTGTGCAGATGAGCCGCATGCTGCACTAGCCTTCTCCGTGGGCCAGCGCACACCTGTCCAGCCACACCTGGGGCAGGAGCCCGGCACCCCATTGGTGCACAGTTCTGTAGGTATGGGCCTGCTGCAGCCCCCCCCCCCCCGCCCTGCCTACCCCCCGCCACCACCCATGGCCCTACCCTCTGTAGGTGTTAGCAACATTAGGACTAAAGGCAATGACCACATGTTACACGCCTAGGCTGGACCTGGCAGAGAGAGAGAGAGAGTGTGTGTGTGTGTGTGTGTGTGTGTGTGTGCGCGCGCGCGCACTCTGTAGCTCTGCAGGCAGTGCAGATATTTGTGGTGGGGGGGCGGTTACAGGTGCACTGCTGGAGCTGTGCACTGTGTGTGCCTAAGTGCGTGTGTGCATGCTGGGGGTGTGGAGGGGTGGGGTGTTGTCTGCATTTGTGCTGTGGCTGCAGCAACACTGTGGGGCGCGATGCACCAACTGGCAACAGGACGCCCGGGGAACCTCCTCAGTCTTCCTGCAGCTGCCTGGTTAGCAATTCCCAAAGACACACCTGGCCTGGCAGGTGTCTCACTGCCCCCCGCCCCCCAAATGAGCAATGCCGGGAGAGGCCTGAAGGGGGCGGGGCACTCAGCAGCAAGGCATGGTGGGACCAGGCCAGCCCCAGCCCCAGCCCCATGGAGCAGCCAGTGGTTTATCTACCGTGCCCCCCCCGGCCCCCCCTTGTTCACACTTCTGCAGCAGCAAGGCAGCAAGAGGCGAGTGCCACCTGGTGGCTGCACGCTGCATGCGCATGGGCCCAAGCTGCCCCCGCACCCAAGGGAGGAGCGTGTGTGAGGTGGTGGCTGTGTCGGGCGGCGTGGCCTGGTCCCACACAGCACCCTGCACCATGGAGCCATGGCCCAAAGCCGGCAGGGCCCCCTGCAAAGCCCGGGAGAGGAGGAGCTAATGGCCTGAACATCTGCCAGGCTTGAGGCTTCCCACGTGCCATAACCGAGGAGCTGGCGCTCCCCGGCCCACGTGACCGCCAAAGAGTAGGACACGCCCGGCGGTGCGGTGCTGTGCGTCACATGGGGACTGTGTGGTGACGCCTTAGCTGGAACCGCGGGGGGGGTCTGTGCTGGCCTGTCTCCTGGTGGGTGCTGGGTTAAAGCCCTGCCTGAGGGCACAGCTGTTTGGGGGAGCGGGGCAGGGGATGGGCCTCGGACACAGTGGGGAATGGCTGGGCTCACAACAGCTGCTGGCCTCAGTCTCTCTCTCTCTCTCTCTCTCACACACACACACACACACATCCATTCCTAGACTATAATGAGTTACAGAGCGAGTCACTCTCTCTCTTTCTCTCTCTCTCTCTCTCTCTCTCTCACACATACACACACACACACACACACCGTTCCTGGACTATAATGAGTTACAGAGTGACACACACATCCCTAGACTATAATGAGTTACAGAGAGAGAGAGAGAGAGAGAGAGAGAGACACACACACACACACACCCCATCCCTAGACTATAATGAGTTACAGACACACACACACACACACACACGCACACACACACACAGCCCGAGACTATAATGAGTCGCTCTCTCTCTCTCTCACACACACACCATCCCTAGACTATAATGAGTTACAGAGAGAGAGAGTGCGACACACACACACACACACACACACACACTCCTAGACTATGAGTTACAGAGCGAGTCTCACTCACACACACACACACACACACACACACACACACACACACACACACACACGGCCAGCTTTAGGAAGTGCGGGGGCCCAATTTGAACATTTTTGGCAGGGCCCTGGCAGGGATGACTTAAAAAAAAAAAAAAGGTGTTAAACAAGCCTTTCATTTCTTCCATGTTTTATTTACTTTCCATAAGTATATAAATAATACAATTATATATTATGTACATTGCATCATACATGCTGTTGATTGGTTAGTAATGACCGCCGTTTCACGTGTTGGTCCCCGCCACCCCTCTGCGGGTGTGCACACGTGTGGGTCCCAGCTGCTCCCTGCTCCCCTCATTGAAGCAGGCGTGCAGGGTTACTGCCCTGGGAACTGCAGGGCAGCAGTGGACATGGGGCTGGCTGGAGGCAGGGCAGGGGCTGACTGGCAGTAGTGTCTGGCTGTAGGCGGGGCAGGGTGTGCAGGGCTGGTGCGGGCAGGGGTGTGTGGAGGGGAAGCTGGCTGGCTTTGGGCAGGGCCACAGGGGTGTGTGGCAGGGGTTGGCTGGAGACAGGGCAGGGGGTTTGGAAGGGGCTGGCTGTGGGCACGGGGTGCACAGCTGGCTGCAGGAGGCGGGGGCGGGGCTGGTGTGGGCAGGGCAAGGGGTGCAGCAGAGGCAGCTGGAGCCCTGGCCCTTTAAATAGCCACCAAGTGTCCTGCTATCCCAGGGCTCTGGGGGCTATTTAAAGGGCCCAGAGCTCCCCTGCTTCTACCCCGCCCCGGACCTTTTAAATAGCTGCAGGAGCCCTGGGGAATGCATGGGGGCAGCGGGGCTCTGGCAGCTATTTAAAGGAGGGGGTGGCAGAGGCAGCTGGAGCTCTGGCCCTTTAAATAGTCCCCAGAGCCCCCCGCTATCCCAGGGCTCTGGGGGCTATTTAAAGGGCCTGGAGCTCCAGGCTGGAGAGCGGGGCTGCAAGTTAGGGCTTGCCACGCTCCGGCCGGAGCGCCAGCCAGGAGAGTGGGGCCATGGGGCTTGCCGCACTCCAGCCAGCGCTCCAGCTGGGGCCGTGGGGCAGCTTGCCATGCTCCGGCCAGAGCTCCAGCTGGGAGAGCGGAGCTGTGGGGCAGCCGCGCTCCCACCGGCGCTTTGGTCAGGGGAGAGGCGCCATGGAAGACCCCGGAGCAGACTTCAGTCAGGGTAAGTAAAAAAAATTTAAAAGGCGCCTAAGGCACGGGGCCCGATTCCCGGGAATCGGCTGAATCGGCGTAAAGCTGGCCCTGCACACACAGACACACACAGACAAACACATCCCTAGACTATAATGAGTTACAGAGCTAGTCTCACACACACACACCTCATCCCTGGACTATAATGAGTTACGGAGCGAGTCTCTCTCTCTCTCTCTCTCTCTCTCACACACACACCCTTGCACATGGCGTAGTCCTGGCGGTGCAGCAGGCCAGATGCGGGGCGCTGCACTGGCTGAGGGAGGAGGCAGGCAGGAGGGCCCAGTGGGGAGGGGCTCGCTGGCTCCCTGGCTTTATGATTTGGTGGCCCCACAGAGTCCATGGGCAGCTCTGGGCAAACCCCTGCGCTCCGGGTCTGAGAGGTATTTAGGCCCCTCAGTGCCGCTAAGAGGTGAGTCTCACTGGTGCCCACCATGGGCCTGCCTGGGGTGAGGGGAACTTGCAGACGGCGAGGGGCCGCATCCTGCAGTAAGAGAGGGCCAGCGAAGGTGCTTAGCTAGCAGGACAAGGCGTGCTGTTCGCAGGGCCTGATGTGCCCCCCCAAGCGTGCTGCTGCTCAGGCTGCAGTGCACGGGGGGTTGCACAGCGCCTGCTGGCTTCACTGCAGCAGCTGCAAAGCTGGGGGTGAAGGACAGTGGACACGGCCTAGTGCAGTGTCCACCAGGTGGCGCCACAGGCATAGAAATGGCTGAGGGCCTGGTGCAGTGTCCCTGGGTGTCTGGAGCGGCGGGCCAGTGATGCTGCTGGTTTTGGCTAGGGCTAGCGCAGATAACGCTCGCCATTAACGCACACAAAAAATTAATCGCACTTAAAAGAACCCGCTCATGATTGATTGCAGTTTTAATCGCACTATTAAACAATAGGAAACCAATTGAAGTGTATTAAATAGTTCTGGATGTTTTTTCTACCCTTTCGAATAGATTGATTTCAGTCACGACACAGAGTACAAAGTGTCCAGTGCTCACATCGTTTTATTATTTATTACAAACATTTGCCCTGTAAAAAATGCTGAACAAAAGAAATGGTATTTGTCACTGCGCCCCATACAAGTAGGGTAGTGCAAGCTCTTTAGCATGAGACTCTGGATTTTTTTTGTTACATACCTGCAGTCAAAAAACAAAACAGTGTGAAACCTTACAGCCTACAAGTCCACTCAGTCCTATAGCTCATTCAGCCAATCGCTAAGACAAACAAGTCTGTTTACATTTACAGGCGATAATGCTGCCCACGTCTGATTTATAACGTCACCAGAAAGCGAGAACAGGCATTTGCATGGCACTGTTGTAGCCGATATTGCGAGGTATTCACGTGCCAGATATGCTAAACGTTCGTATGCCCCTTCATGCTTCAGCCACCATTCCAGAGGACATGCTTCCACGCTGACGGCGCTCGTTAAAAAACTAAGTGTTAATTCAATTGTAACTGAACTCCTTGGGGGAGAATTGTACATCTCCTGCTCTGTTTTACCCACATTCTGCCATATATCTATTGCATGTTATAGCAGTCTCGGATGATGACCCAGCACACGTTGGTCCTGCTTCTGCCAGTGTCTGGCCATGGAGGCCTTGGGTACCCATACCCAGGCTGTGTCACCCATACTCATGGCCATAGACACCCCCCCACTCCATGAGCACACTCGCCATGTGGGACAGACTCCATACACATCAGCACAAACGTTTCCAACTTTCTGATCACACAAACCAGAACATCCACTGCCCTGCCCCCCTGCCCGGCTCCCTCCATTCCCCCCCCTTCTGCCGTTCGCTCTCCCCCACCCCCAACCCTTTCACCAGGCTGGGATATTAGGGGGTGAGGGCTCCGGTTGGAGAGTGCAGGCTCTGGGTGGGGCTGATGATGAGGGGTTTGGGTGAAGGAGGGGGTTCCTGGCTGGGGCAGGGGGTTGGGGTGTTGTGGGGTGCAGGCTCTGGGAGGGAGTTTGGGTCCGGGAGAGGACTCTGGGCTGCAACATAGGGTTGGGGTGCAGGAAAGGGCTCAGGGTGTGAGGTCCTGGTGTCACTTACCGCAGCTCCCAGGACGTGGCCGCCAGCTCCCTGCAGCCCCTAGGCACAGCCGGGGAGGCTTCATGCACTGCCCTCATGCCTGCAGATGCCGCCTCTGCAGATCCCATTGGTCGCTGTTCCTGGCCAATGGGATCTGCGGAGCCAGCACTAGGGGAGGGCGCAGTGCGCAGATACCTCTCTAGCAGCCCATGCACTTAGGGCCTCAAGGACCTGGCAGCTATTTCTGAGAGCCGCGCAGAGCAAGGGCAGGCAAGGAGCCCTGGATCTTTTCGACCGGGTGTTCTGGTCCAAATCCGGACGCCTGGGAACTCGAACATGAGTCAAACTCCAGCTCCCCTTACCAGGACAGGCTGCGCTTGGCTCAGCCAGACCATGTGCTCCCTGCCTTCACTCCCCAAATAGCTGCTCTAATTAGCCCCCAATGCAGCCTTTGCAGATCTTTGTGTTAATTACTATTGTCGGGGTTTGTGTGTGGCTGGCTGCTCAGCCCAGGCAGTTAGCAAGAGGCACGACAAAGCAAAGCACGTGCCAGGCTCTGCCAGATCAGTGGTGCAGAGCAAACTGGAAATGGGGGCTGGAGGAAGGGGCCTGCACACAAGGCCGGGCTGGCAGAGAAATGGAGTAATAGGCTCAGTCACTGTAGCAATCCTAGGCAGCAGACACTGCCCCCAGGGTTCCCGTTAACAGCATGTGTGTGGCCCAGAGCTGGAACAGCCCTGCAGCTCCAGTAAGGAGCTCAGGCTGCTGGATCGAGGCAGGACCTGGCTGCAGGGCTGCACCTGCATCAGCAAAGCGCACAGTCCTGCTCGTTCGCCAGGCCAGGGCAAGCACCCAACAGGTGCGGTTGAGTTGATGAGCAGTCACAGAAGAGCCTGGCTACCTGGATTTCTGGGTCCTATGCCTGACATGAGAAATTACTTGAAACAATGTGCCTGAGCAATCTTGTGCCTCAGTTTCCCCATCTGTAAAATAGGGCTAATAGCACTGATCTATCTCATATGGGGACAGGCCTTGACAATGATTTGTTTGCATGCTAATCTGGCAGAGCCTGGACCTCCAGAACAGGCCGCATAACTTGAAAGGGCCAATCCATGAAAGACGCTCCCCCTTGACTGTGAAGGGTTGCCGCTGATGCCAAGCCTGGGTCTTTCATTGCTCCCCTTCAGATCTAGCACTTCCCTGAGCCCTGGCCATGGCCTGACTTCAGCAGAGATAAATTGCCTTTTATTTGCTAGTCGCGGTAACAACAAAAAATCCCAGCTAGGCCGAGGCTGTTCGAGAACTAACCCAGCAAGGAGACAAGAGATGCCGGTGTCTGGGCATTCAGCTGAGCAGCTGGCAAAAGGCCCTAGAGGGAAGAGTGCAGGCTGTAGCCTGGAGATAGTAATCCATCCTTTGGCTGCTTAGATGGGACGCCTTTCGGGGCAGGAACTGGCTCTTGCTATGTGAACACATAGGGAGAGATTTTTCAGAAGAGTTCTGCTCATTTAGGCACCCAGCTAAGAGCTAGATTTCCCAGCGCTACCCTTATGGCATATGAAGTGAAAATCTGGCCCACAGCCCCCCGAAAAAATGAGGCCTGATCTCAGTCGGAGCCTCTAGCTGCTCCTGCAATACACAGAACAGTGTTTTGCTTTTAGCTCTTTGGTTTCTCATGCTCAGAATGATGCAAAACCAATCTCTTTGGGGGATGACATTTGCCCTGCTTGGTCTCTGCCCAAAGGCTGAGCTAAATTCCTTTTGCTGCTTTCCAAGTAGGGGAGAGTATGTGAGGGCGGAGGTGGGGTGCAAATACACTTTTCCTACTATAAAAAAAAATTTAAGCACACACTTTCTAACAAAGAGTTACAGCAACCCCCCAAGTCAGACACTGGTAACTCAGCACGGGCCCCGTCCAGGTTGAAGTCTTGCGCTGACATGACCTACGGAATCAAAGATCTGCTGGAAAGGAAGCAGTTATTAAAGATGACAATGCGAGATCCAGATACAAGCTCCCACCCAGATTAAGCTCCAGCTCTGTCTCCTGTGTTTACCACGTCTGGAATGGCATTGAGCACACAGCAAGACCTACTGGCTGACTAATGTGCTGCAAGAAAACCTAGCAACACAATCCCCTTTCATTAACTGGGAGAAGGGAGTAAAATATTAAACAAAAGAAGTCACTGAAAAATCCTCCCGGAGAAGCTTTAACTCCCGGAGACAGGTTCCACTGTGACCAGCAGGCAGATGGTTTCAAAAAGAAATTCTTATCACTTGGGCAAGAAAGTTGGTGGTGACCTGGCTACAGTAACTGTAAAAGGAAAAGCAAAGAGCAGGTAAAAGCCAATCACCATGGAGAAAAAACTGAGTTTTCTACCTCAGTTTCTTCAAAGTACAAGCAAGATCACACAAGCATTTATACGTTTTAGTGGCATTAATGGATTAATTAAAAACATTTGCAGTTTGTTTATGTTATGTCCTGCCCATGTTTGTATTTTCTTACTTCTGTTTTTAAACTATTGCTATCTCCGGGCTGGGTCATGCTGACCCCACTGTTTCTTATTTGCTTCTGACGTAAGCCTTTATTTTACAGGTCTCGCAATATTAGGCTAAGACTTAGCACGACAGAAACAACGAAGGAATGTGCACGACGAGACCCAATGTTGCTTTTCTGTTAGCCCAGGGGACTAGGGAATCCACAGTCCTGGGTTCTAGTCCCGGTCCTGCCACTGACTCACCATGTGACCAAATCATTTGGTGTCTCAGTTTGTTCCTCTAAAATAAGAATCATCACCGGGCAGGGATAGTGTGAGGCGTAAAAGTACATTGGGCTACTCTGATGCAAGGCAAAGTTATCCTCTTCATCATCAACAAAGAACTAACTCCACAGCTGAAAGGGAGCTATCCCTTACCCCCAGACACAATGTTCCCTGCCAGTCAGGCTGCAGGAAGCATTCGTAACGGCATGGGCCACCCTCCACCTTCTGTACAGTACAGATATTGCTGCAGGATAGGATTGTATCTCACCCACTGCGGCTCTGGTCTTTCTCTGGGGCAGCTGCCTGTGCGTGACCTCTCTTCTGTTTGTGGGGTATCAGGCAGAGCCTCCCACAGCAGGGATCTTAGCAAATAATACAGAAAACTGCAGGTCCATTTCTGTCTCCAACTCCATTTTGCAGCAACAGAGGAATAAAGCCTCAATTTCTGTTTTTCCAGTAAGCCGGATGCTTCTGTCTAAAGGGCTGAGATCTGGAACGAGCTAACTGATGTGGAAGGCGGCTGCGCTGGCACATGAACGGAGGGAGGTAAATGTCAGGGGAGCATCTGACCAAAAATAAGGGCCAATTACCACTGTAAAAACGCAACGGCACTTCATCCTGAGCTGCAGCCTCTCCTCCAGATGGCAACTGAGTGTCTCAGCATAGTGCTAACGAGGCACAAATAAACCATCCAACTTCATGAAAAGAGCCACAACCATGGGCCAGTTACAGTCTGAAATGAATTAGAGACACTGCACCACAATCTAATTGTAAAACATCACAGCAGCCCTGCACGGCTCTTCCGTAAGGACTAGTCAGTGATGGCCAGAAAAGTGACTATGGATAATGCAGCACTTTCGGAGGGCTTGGCTGGACTGGAGAAGTTTGTCCCAGTGTAATGACATCAATGGGGTGACACTCGTGTAACTCAAATTCAGATACTGCACTGGTGCCAAATGGGGCTTGCACGAGAGGGTGACTTGCCCTGATATGCACCAGTGCAAGGCCCATCTTACCCCAGCCCTGCATGCCTACGCATCAGTGCAACTACATTGGTGCTAACATACTCCAGCATGGCCAGGGCCCGGCTTTATGCAGCCACTCAACAGCTCTAGGTCGCTGTTGTTCCACTCCCCGACATCACGGCTGTTACCTATCAAAGGGAAGCGATTCCCCAGCGGTCCCCCTTTCAGGCTGACAAACAGCCTAGAAGCCCCGGATGGTGTCATGCTGGCGGTGACTCGGGCCAGCAATACCAGAGTTTTTTCCATCCCATGTCACTGTCCCAGTGTTTCCTTGGACATTTTGGAAATGGGTGTAGGAGCTTCCCTTCGAGTGCACTTCACCCCTGCCGAGGGCAAGCAGCACAAACCCGCCCCACTGCCTAGGTCCTAGCCCAGAACGTGGGACTTCCATCATGCACTGGGCTCAGGGTGCCTGTGTTTGCAGAGGTGACAGCTGCCTTCTTGGCCAACACCTCGGGGCCTGAACGAGGGCCCTCCAGAGCTAGAAGCATGAGCTAAGGAGTCAAGTGCAGGGCACAGCAATGGGCCAGTGGTCCTTTAAACAGTTTGGGAGCCAGCTAATGGGCAGCTGTGGGTATGTCTACACTGCAGCAAATGCCCTGAATTGCAGAGCCTGGGTCAGCTGACTCAGTTCCCTGGGCTCGGATTGTGGGGTGATAAAATTGCAGGGTGGGAGGGTCCCAGAGCCTGGACTCCAGCCTGAGCCCAATTCTATAGTCCCAAGCCAATCAGCTGGCCAGGCCAGCAACAGCCACGCCGCAGTTCTTTTATCTCAGCAGAGACGTACCCTGTGTGTCTATGTAGCTAGGCCTTGCCTGCTTGTATGTAGCTACTAAACATGGTTATTTGGAGCCCAGCTGCACCCAGGGGGGTTCCTCATATTCGTAATGTCACATGGAGCGAAGATGCACCAGCAAGGCTCCTGGACTAGGGCTGTAACAGCCTCTGGGGATTAGGCGCAGAGCTGGACCCGTGACCCAGGTGAGACCTCACCCCCTACGCTGGAGCGAAGTGCTCTCATGCTGAGGCTGCCTTGCCCAGACCACTTTGTGGAGGGGCAGCACGTTGGCTAAGCCAGAGCCTCCTGCGGATTGCTCAGGGTGACCTACATGCAGCTGGCAGAGACCGTTAAAGGCAATAAACTGGAAGAGGAAGGAAATGACTTCTGAAGAGTTCTCTGCCAGCTGGACAGTTTTGATGGATTGCCCCAGGCTTTGCCTTCAGAATCTCACTTTGCTCCAGGCTCCCTGGTCAGCGAGGGGCGTGGGGAAGGAGGGGGGATTAATTGCTTTGCGTTAAAGTCAGATGCAAATACCAGAATCCGCTGAGGGGCCCAGGACCGCAGAGAGATTTTGAAGATGCTGAATTCTCCATTACACTGGTTTATTCTCATCCTGCGGATCTTACGGTAGGAGAGAAGCCACATCTCACAGCAAGACCCTGTCGCTCCCAGGTACAGCTGGATGATGTTCTCTGGCCTGTGCTGTGCAGGGCAAATGGCACGATCAGAACAGGCCAGTCTGGCCTCAGTCTCTTTGCAAAATGAGGAGGAACTCGGTAGCAAACAGCTCTGAGAGTCGCACCTGGAGTTGGCTTTTGCTATTTTATCAACTTATACATCAATGACAACCTTTAGCTCAGCCCCAGCCAGGCACAGAGCGATCCAGGAGAGACTAATGGCACCTGAAACAATTCTCGCTGTGAGTAACCCAACAGTCGGAATTAGGGCTTCTTTCTCTGCTACTTTAAACAGAACCAAACTGAGCACAGGATGGGAGTGATGAATGATGCAACCCCTAGAACAGGTTCTGGAGCTCTGTGGATGCTGCAGATATTTGCTGGAGTTTTTAAACAGCTGTGTTTCCAGGGTGTTTTCAGGTGGGCTCTCCCCAGATGTTCTAGCAAATGGATCAGCCGGCAGGAATGGCTGCTAAGACCCCTATTCAGCAAAGCATTTGTACACATGCCCATCTCTAAGCACGTGAGCAGTTCCATGCACCAGATCATCAACCAATTGAAATCCGTGTAGCTTCCCTGACATCACATGAGCTAGGCTGACATCCGGTCTGCTGTCTGCGACGAGACGGCTCACCTGCTCAACGTTCCTCACTCACTTTGCTGGAACAGCGCCTTTTAAGCACAAGTTTGTACTGGAGTTATCACAGTAAATGTTAAAACAAACAAGAGCTTAAACCCACATGCTCTAGGGCGCAAGCCAACCTTTCAAGAACAGGGGCCAGGAAGAAATTCCCCCTGGGGACAGGTTGTCCCAGAACTACCCATTGCAGGATTTTTTGCCCCTTCCTCTGCAGATGGTTCTAGTTACTGTCAGAGACAGGCTACCAGTCTAGAGGGAGCCCTGGTTTGATCTGGTAGTGCAATTCCTATAGACTGACATCATTTAAATAGCTGAAATCATAAAATTTACAGTTTTTAAAATCCTATGCCTGAAATTGACCAAAATGAACCAGGAATTTGGTAGGGCCCTACTGATGGAGACTCCATCGTGATCCTTGGTAAATTGCTGCAGTGGTTATTTATATTCAGCATTAAAAATTTACACCTTATTGCCAATCTGAATTTGTCTAGCCTCATCGTCCAGCCACTGGATGGTGTTATATTTTCCTCTGCTAGATTGAAAAGCCTATTATTAAAATATCTGTTCCCCATGTGGGTGCTTATGGACTGTGATCAAGTCACCTCTCAACCTTCTCTTTGATACACTAAATAGATAAGAGTCTCTCGCTATAAGGCAGGTTTTCTAATCATTCTTGGGGTTGTTCTCTGAACACTCCTCAATGAATCAAAAACCTGCCATGGGCATCAGAACCAGATACAATATTTCAGCAGAGCTAACACAGCGCCACATACAGATGTAAAATAACCTCTCCACTCCTACTTGAGAGTCCCCTGTTTATGCATCCCAGGATTGCATCAGCTCTTTTGGCCACGGCATCACACTGGGCGCTCATGCTCCGCTGATTATCCATCAGTGATATATAAATAATCTTCATTCTTAATGCCACAGGAAGGGAAACAAAATGTGACTGAAAAGGTCTCCTCCCTCAGCAGTGTGTGTGTAGGAGGTAGTTTTCTTGCTTCATTCAACATCCATCTGCAGGACCCTCCCACTCCCACTCCGAAACTTGAAATCCAGCTGCGATCGACACAGCACGGGAGCTGGGAAGAGCCACAGCTAGACACAACAGGTAGCAACACAGCAACATGAATCCTGCCAGCACTAGACCTCAGCAGCTGGTTTAACAAGGCAGGCAGAGCGGTTTGCAGAAGCTATAATTAGCTCAAGGGCACTAGGGCAACGTTAAAGTTCTACGAGGCTCTGAACGTTTGGGAGGAAAGGGAAGGAAGGAAGGATGCTACTGAGCAGCAGCCAGACACTAATTTTGCCGCGTATGGAACTATTGCTGGGCTGCAGGTAGGATCCACTTCTATCCACTAACTTCCTGACTCTCTTTGAACGTATGTTCACGAAACCAGGCAGGCTGCACTCCGAGGTTAACAGCAGATGAACTGGGGAGAATTCCAAGGCAGTAGCAAGCCTTCTTCAGGACTTGGGACAGAGGTGTTTGGTTAAAATGAGGAACAGGTGCTCTTTGGCTGAAACCCACAGGCCATCCAACCAGAACTGCTTCAACTCCGGAAGCCAAAATAATGTCCCTTGAAGCCTCCTCAGGGACACAGTCCTGCCAGGAACAGTTGCAGTGCAATGCATACAGGACTCAAGCGGATTCAATCCATCTAGAGAGAACAAGACAATTCAGGACATGCCCAGTGGGGGAGGCAGGAAGATGAGGGCTCTTTGAGAACAGCTTTGCCACGTGTCAGAGACTATGGCTCATGCTTTACATTGCCAGAGTTGTTTTAACGTTTTCCCCAGCTGCCCGACAGGCTTGGGACACACGAGCGATATCCGAATTCACCTCTGAACTATGGGAAATGCAGCCACAGGAGAGATTACGCCAGTTACAAATGTAACAGGCACAAGCACCCTGCGGTATATTTCGATTGGTCACGCCTATTTAAATCCAGAGGGGCTCCCATGATTTGAGCAGATGTCACGAGATTAGAACCAGAACCTGAGATCCTCATGTACCCAGCGTTAACTGGGCAATCTCCTTCGAATCTAAGGGCTTGTCTCCATCTCCAGTGCAACACCCCTGTAATGCTGCAGTGAAGATGCTATTACGCTGACGGGAGAGCTTCTCCCATCAGCGTCCCTGAGACCCTCTCCCATAGGCTTAGTTCTGTCTACACAGGGGGGTGGTTGGCATAGCTACATCACTCAGGGGTGTGTAGCTTTCACACCCCAAGTGACAGTTATACTGACATAGGTCTGCAGTGTAGGCCTGGCCTTAGAGTGATCCACAGCATGCTCCGCTCCGATCACACAACAGTGTGAATCAGGCATGACTAGAGTCATACTGGTGTGAAAGTAGAGTTAGGCCCAACACCTTTTCAGGTCATTTACCTGACTCAAGCAGAGAGTTTATTATTCCTTGTGGTAAATATAAAAAGGTGTTAAGCAATTGGATTTTAATTTAAACCATTAAGAGAAGGAGCCTGACACGGTTCGGGGTCTGTCTTCCTGACCATGGTTTGCCTCCTTACTAGATGCTTTCCACAGCTTAGAGCAATGAATTGAGCTTACAAAATGTTTCTGATGAAAATAAGTGTGTTTTTTTTTGACCTTGCATCACCTCCACTAGTTCTCTGGAGGCTATAAAATGTTAACATCGTGGATATCCTTTGTATTAAAGGGAACTTTTTATAAACTACTTATAAATGTTAATAGATTCCATACGAATATGACATTCAGGAGTTAAATGTGGCACAGATGGCTATTAGAACATCAGCAGATGTTATTCTGGATGGTTATAAACCACCTGTTGGACTCTAGCAGTTGACTAGCTAGGCATGAAGACATTTGTCAATCATTTGTTAACCCCTTAGAAATGCAATTTGACTATAAGGTGACCAGTATTGGTTTGCACCCAATAAACTGCTTTGCATCCAAGGTCGCAAAGCAAAAACTAGCACCCAAGACTCCTGGCTAAGCGTGACGTCTCTTTCGCATAGCTGCGAACAATCAAACAGCAGGATTTCAGTCTCCAGGCAGAGACAAAACATTAGATGAATAAACTCTCCCCACAGACTTTTTTTTTAAAATTATGCTCAATCATAAGACAATTGAGGCTGTTGGGATAGATGGGCAGCCCCACAGCAACAGCGCTGCCTGGGACAAGAGACCCCTTTGATGGCTTGTTACAAACGTGGTGTTCTGGATAGACTTAAAAAACCTCTGTTGTAGCGTTTCACGACGTGAGGCGCCCTCTGTAGTCAGTGGGAGAAATCCCATTGCTTCATTTTACAGAGAGCTAGAACCATCTGTGCACCTTGGATGGAGATTGCTACGAAATCACCCACCTTCTCTTTAATACCTGGGGCCCAACAACTCTGCACCCGACTGAGAACAGACAGTCACACCCTGGGGCTTCACAAACGTCTCACGCTACCAGTTTCAACAGGTGCAGAAGATGCTTCCATTGCAAACTCTCTCTGCTCGGGGAGTGGGCAGGTGGAGCAGACCCTTTGCCTTCATTATTACTGGGGTCTTGTCTATTTTGATCATAAGCTCTTGCAAAGATTCAGGAAAGGAGTCAACATTTCTACAGCTAGCAAAAATATTCAGAGTTGGAATAACTGATGCTAACAAATGTTTTGGATGGGATATTAAACCTTGTGCTTCAGAGCTTAAGTGGATTGCTAATTGTTATAGGCCAAGATGAGTGCTGTGGGGGGGGGAGAGGGTAGGGGGGAATAGAACATAAGAACGACCATACTGGGTCAGACCAATGGTCCATTTATCCCAGTATCCTGTCTACTGACATGGCCAGTGCCTGGTGCCCCAGAGGGAATGAACAGAATAGGGAATCATCAAGTGATCCATCCCCCTGTCGCCCATTCCCAGTTTCTGGCAAACAGAGGCCAGGGACACCATCCCTGCCCATCCTGGCTAATGGCCATTGATAGACCTATCCTCCAGGAACTGATCTAGTCCTTTTTTGATCCCTGTTATAGTCTTGGACCTTCACAACATCCTCTGGAAAGGAGTTCCACAGGTTGACTGTGCGTTGTATAAAGAAATACATCTTTTTGCTTGTTTTAAACTGGCTACCTATTAATTTCATTTAGTGACCCCTAGTTCTTGTGTTATGAGGTGTAAATAACACCTTATTTACTTTCTCCAAACCAGTCATGATTTTATAGACCTCTATCACATCCCCCCTCTTTTCCAAGCCAAACAAACAGTCTCTTTAATCTCATCTCATATAGAAGCCGTTCCACACCCCTGATCGTTTTCGTTACTCTTTTCTGTATCTTTTCCACTTCCAATAGATCTTTGTTGAGATGGAGTGACCAGAACTGCACACAGGGCCACCCAGAGGATTCAGGGAGCTTGGGGCAAAGTGGGTGAGTGGACATAAAAAAAGGTGCCACCTGCTGCGGTGCTTGTACTCACCGGGCGGCGCTCAGAGTCTTCGGCGGCGGCAGGTTCTTCACTCGCTCTGCGTCTTCGGCAGCACTGAAATACCTGCTGCCGAAGTGCCGCCAAAGATCCGGAGCGAGTGAAGGGCCCCCGGCCGCCGAAGTGCCGCTGAAGACCCGGAGCGCCGCCAGGTGAGTAAAAATTAAAAAGGTGCCTTTAGCCAGGGAAGGGATTCTCAGCCAGGGCTCGTGGGGCCCCTGTGGGGCCCAGGGCAAATTGCCCCACTTTCCCCCCATCTGGGTGGCCCTAACTGCACACAGTACTCAAGGTGTGGGCGTATTTGTGATGCGTTCGATGAAGTGGGCTGTAGCCCAGGAAAGCTTATGCTCAAGTAAATTTGTGAGTCTCTAAGGTGCCACAAGGACTCCTGTGCTTTTTCCATAGTCTCTAAGACCTCGATCCAGCAAAGCACATGCTTAAAGTGAAGGCAATGGGACCACATTTGGGACTGATCCTCTGCCCACTGACGTCCATGAACAGCCTGCCATTCATTTCATCTGTCTTTGGACCATGCACAATGTGCCTAAAACGGAGCGCTGGATCAGAGCCCAAGCAAAACATTAGTCCTTCAGATTTATAGTGTCAAATACAGCCAAGGGGATTTGCCCAGCTCAGGGGCTAAATATTTTATGTCCAGGACCAGCTGTTTTCATAACCAAGAACAGCTATTTTTGAAAGATTAAATCAATTAGAAAAACTATTAGGCTAGGTTTAAATTAAAATCATATCTAGTCGAAATCCCTCCATTGTGCGGCATGTCCTACAGATGTCACCTGAATATTTTACACTCCGCTATGACAGCACTCTGTACATTTGCACACTCTCAAAGCACGAGCCCCTCGATAAATATGCAATTCGGCCAGCGCTGGAAATGGAATTTGGCATGAAATTAATTGCAACAGATTGCATCAAAGTCAGCCGCCTGCTGCTAGTATCCTACCTGAAATAGGAGATAAGTAAAGCCGTTCCCTTCTCTCTGATGCAGCTTTTGGCAGAGAGCCCCATGCTGGGGAAAGCACCATGCCTCAGTGCAGCCTGGTTAAACATGACACGACGGCTAATCCGAAACAAAAATCTATACTCGTTTGGGTTGCATTGAGTCTTCTGTGCTGCATTCATATCGACAAGGCGATCGACTCGGCAGCCCATTGACTCAGCAAGGACTCTGCTCAGTTGGGTCAGAAAGGGTGGCCTCATTTAAAGTCATAATGGAGCTGTGGCCGTAGCTGGGAAGATATTTACTTTATTAAGATATTTACTATACAGGAGAAAGGCATCAGGTAGGCCAAATTCAACCATAGGGTAAGCAGGGAAAGTTATTTTCTTCATTCAGCTAAATTGGAACTCCATGGACCCAACTGGGTAAGGCAGTGGACCCCGATATGGGAGAACTGGGTTCATTCCTGGCTTTGCCACTGGCCTGCTGGGGACCTTGGGCTCCCTCTGCCTCAGTTTCCCCATCTGTACAATAGGGATAATGATACTGACCCTCCTTTGTAAAGCACTTTGAGATCTATGGATGAAAAGCTGGAGATGAGAGCTAGGGATTATCACCACTAGACCGAAGTTGAATGCGACACCATGTGGCTGCGTCTGTGTAACATGACACTCTGGGTAGGTTGTCAGTAACAGAGATTGACTCCACTCCCAATCAAGGTGATAGTCTGAGGCCAGGTCTGCACAAGGAACTGTTGCCAGTGTAGTAATGCCAGTTTGCGGGAGGGTGTGATTTTTTTTTAAATGACATTTTTCTACTGGTCAAAGCCCAAGAATAGACGGAATCCAGCTTACTGGGTGTGGGGAAAGCAGTAGAAGCTAGAATGCAATAGCACTCGTCAACATGCAACGGCCCCATTAGAGCTAGTGGGGAATTTTTCAACCACCTGTTTTTTCGTTGGAAAATGCCGATTCCTCAAAAACAAAACTCAAAAAATTTTTTGAAAACAAGTCTGGACATTGCCAAGATGTTTCCATGTTTTCTAAACCAGAAAAATTCCAGTTTTTCAGTTTCAAAACCAGCTTTAATAAAAATGGTCAGAATGAAAAAGCCACTTTTTTGATGGACCTGAATGGAATTTTTTGGGGGGGAGGGGGGTGGATTTTTGGTTTGTGGACAGTTCTGGAGATTTCATCTTTTCATCCCAATTTAGAACAGGGGAAAATGTGTTCCTCCCCCTCCCCGCCAATATCTTAAAAATGGTCCTGGCCCGGGAAAAGTGTTTTTTGCACAGCTCTCTCCTCCACTAGGACAGCTGCAGTCCAATGCCACCGGCTTAGTTCTCCCAGCAAACCTTTCCCAGCGTAAACGAGGCCTGACCTACCATCTCCTCCAAGAGCTACAATTCCAGCCTGGTTCTTAACTTGACCCCTCACCCTGCTTTTGGAAAAAGTGATTAATGCAGCAGAGGCTGGGCTGAGCTGGGCCAAAGGATCACACAGTGTTGTACTCAAAAACTTGGGAATAATTTAGAGTGGTCCCTTACAGGACGGCTTCTGATGGAGCATGTCTGAGCACAGGCAGCCTGGAGCATCAGAGCACATCACTTTGCAAGGAGGAGGCTGCCTAAGAAGTGTTTTGATTTAGTAACCATAAGATGTCTGCTACATCCCATTCCACAGCAGCTACAGTTCTTCAGTGAGAATCCACATTCACTTTCTTCTTTGCTTCAGTCAGGCTTTCCACATATGCTAGCGTAGCATCCACTCTTCTGGACCGTCACTGACCCACAAGCCCATTCTTCCTCCAAGGGCCGTGAACTGCCGAGAAGTATCACCAACACCCAGTAAAAGTAATAAGACCAGAACCCCCATAACTTGACTTCCAGCACAGTGCACCTTTCCCTAGCTTAAAGGGTACTCTGTGGGGCTACGTATCTCCCCCGTATACCCTTTAAACCTGGCCCAGGGATTTAATCAGATGGTGTGAGATCGGTGTTCACCATCAAGGACTCTAGAAGAATGAGGAAGCAATGAGCTCAAGCCAGCCAAGGAGTCCTCGCAGGGGAGCATGTTTCTGCTGCGTGTAAATCTGGAGTAACCCCGTTAGCGCCAAGGGAGTCACACACGTGCCAGGCAGAGGAGCATGCGGTTCAGTGGTTTTCAGTGGGGATGCTCCTAACTTTACAGATTTGGAACCAGGAGTTAACTTTTCCCCCCTTTTCGCAGCTAGGAAGACTCCTTTTTTCCAAAACGGATACCAGGCGACAGCCGTCCGACACACTTTATCAGGAATGACTCTTTCCCTGCAGAGGAGTGTCAGAACAGTCCCCTGGCAGAGACATCCAAACTACTTTTCTATCCATTATTAAACAGCCCGAGTCAAAAGCCATGCGCGTGTGACAGAAGTGTCGATAAATCTCCACTGATGACCCGGGCTGCTCCTGCCAATCCACTGGGCATGAAGGATGTAAAGGAATGATTAGTTAGAGACCCTTTGGCTTCCTGGCTTGCTTTGCCATGAAGGTCAAGGCTGCGGAGGGAGAGGAGGATCTGAAAGCCCGCTGGCAGAAGCAGCTAATGCCTTTTTACTGAACCATCTCCCCTACGACACCGATATAAATGCCCTCTGAATAGCAGGGGGTATGAGAGTTAATCAGTACCAAGGGCTCTCCTTTGCTCACAGAAAGCCACCTTATTAAAAGGTAAAAAAAAATAATCAAGGACGTGCTCCATCAGCGCCTCCATTAAGCCTTGAGAATGATTCTGGGATTCCTGAATCCAGGCTTGGAACCCCATTAAAACTCATTCAAGCCTGTACCTGCTCTGCCTCCAAGGAGAGATTAATTGATTCTTTAATGTTCTAGTAACTGGATTTGAGTCAGGCGGCTCCATAGCCCACCACGAGCCCCACTTAGATCTAAGCCCAAATGTAAAGTACTTACCTGGACTTGGTGGTAGTTTGCAGGGTTAACCTTCCTTTGTCTCCAGTGTCCTCGGTCTCTGAGATGCACAGGAGGATCTGGGATAGAGGTGAGGTTTCAGTGGATCTCTCTGGGTCAAACAGCACCCGGTCAGTGGCAGGGCGCTATTCCTAATGCCAGCACCCCAGATCTGATGAGACAGCTGGCTCCGTCCAGGGACTATGATGGCTTACCCACAGGTGCCAGAACTACGGGTGCAGAGGGAGCTTCCGCACCCCCTGGCTTGAAGTGGTTTCCATTATAGACGAGATTTACAGTTTGGTACAATGACTCATTATAAAAATGGTTCCAGTGCCCCTGGGCACACTCCTCCATTACCTCTGAACAGGCTCCCTGTACCCCAAGCTCTGCCAATGAGCGATTACAGCTGGCTATGCTGTTGTGTTCATTGCAGCGTTCATTGGGAATTTGCTGGGTGGCTTCACTCTCCAGGAGCCCACTCTTTACAGCAATACGCCCACTCCTAGTGCAACATACCACAGCCACTGGTGTCTCCACCCCACACTCTTTCCTAGCAAGAGCAACATTAAACAGGGATCTTCATACTGGGGGGCTTTGGGGCCAAGTTTCCCACTCTTCCACTAGCAGGTCACTGGGAACCCTAGCGTAGACAGAGTGTCAGCGGCCAACAACATTTTATTCACCGTGTCATCTAATGGTTGAGTGTCTTGGCCAAGGCCACACAGCAAAGGAGTGGCAGAGCTGGGAACGGGACTGGGGTCCCGGCCCGCAGAGCACGACTCCGAACAAACACACTGCTCTCAGCCCAAGAGGACATCGACTCCTGCAAGTGCTGACTGCTGTTCCCCTGCTCTAACCACCAACCCTGCCGAGGGTGCTGTTCATGCCCTCCACCCCTCCTGCAGCACTCGCTTGGTTCCAGCCGCCACATCCACACCTCTTCCACTCGGTGTCAGTATCGGTGCTGACTCCGAGCGCCGTTCTGAACCATCGGTACGCCCAGCGCCACTGATGCTCAAGAGCACCACCAAGCGGCCCCCTGGCTCCTCCCCCTCCTTATGATGGTGCCGCAGGCTGTGGTGATGGAGCTGGTCAACAGGACACCGTTCTTCTCCATCTGTGAAGAGCAGTGGATGGGCAGGGCTCTGTCCCTGTGGGATTCAGTGCAGGATTTGGGGTGATGCAGAAGACAATTCCCTAGCCAGGGCCCTTGTCAGACAAGCTCCCTTCCTTCTCCACACAACTAGATGGGCCAAGAGGCTTTTTCTCCCAGCCACGTTAGCAAAACCATTCAGCGGCAACCGTGGGTGGATGTAGCACCCTGAGCTGGGTGCAAATCCAGCAAGATGGAGCAATGCTTCATTGCACATAGGTGCCTCTATGGTCCACATCACTGCAATATCTGAGTGCCTCACACTCTCCAATGGGGAGCAGGCAATGGGGTTTTCCCCCAACCTGCAGGTGAGTTAAGGGAACATCCTCATTGCACAGATGGGGAATTGCACACGGGGGTTAACGAGGTGTCTACACTGCAATCAGAGGTGTGAGTGTAGATGTACCCGAGCCAGCTTTGATCACCTGAGGCTCTCTGCTCTTGTTCCCCCAGCCAGCTAGCTCAGGTCTGTCTACACCCGCTGCAATCACACCTCTCAGTTGCAGTGTAGAAACCCCCAAAGCAACTCACACAAAGGCATGGTCTGTTTGCAGAGCCAGGGACCGAACCCAGGTCTTGAGTGACAGCCCATTGCCTTAACCACAAGGCCACCCTTCTTCCCCCTGCTGGCCAGAAGCTACAAGAGCTGAGTGGTTCACAGATCTCTGCCCCCAACTACCCCAAATTCTTTCCTGTCTTTATAGAGCCTCAGCAGACCCCCAGGCGAAGGTTCAGGGGGCTCCTGCCACCTCCGCTAACTTCAGAAGCCTAGTTTATATCTCTGCCCTGGCTGAACAGTGTGCGGGCTCGTTCTTTCAGATGACGCTCACCTCAAAATACATCAGAACTGCTTCCTTGTCACCATCTACCTGGCTCTGCTGTGCCTGGTGGTCGTAGCCTGGCACAGACAGGTGAGGGCCAGCATTGGGGCGATGGAGCAGGGTACCCTGCACAGGTGCCACCTGAGACTCAGCAATTTAAAGCTAATTGTGGGGGAAAAAGGTTCTCCAAAATTAATGCAGATGGTAGGGGGGGGAAGAAATGGGGGGCAGAGCCTGACTAAAGAGTCGTCGCTCTGAGCAGTGAGCCAGGCATCAGGTGGGCTCTGGCTAAGCACCTATCTCGACCTGCAGCCACTTCACCTGCTACTCCAGGCTGGGAAACCCCCTGCAGTTGTGCCAATGCAGCTCAGTCCTGACCCACAGCTTCCCATGGAGCTCTTGTCTTGGACTGCCACACGATTCTACCAATAAACCTGGACTTTCAGTAGCCACGGTGCTGCCAGTCCCAAGCCTATACAGGATTCTGCCACAGCACCTCAATTCCTACCAGCAGCGCCCTCCGTCAAAGCTCCTCAGTCCTGCTGGGATACGCACACAGCTTCACCAAGCCACCTCGGTCCCCTTCTGCTGTCGCCTCTCTCTCAAGCAAGGGCTATGAAGCTGAGCAGCCACCATTCAAGACTTGCAGTTTAACAGCTTCCCATTAGCACTGGATTGAAACCACATTGCACTGGATTTTACTCTCGTCTTTACATTTACAGGAACTGGGGAATCAAAAAGCGTTTGAGGGACTCAGCAGCCTGAGCTTTCAGGAGGACAGAATCCCAGGGGCTGGGAATCAGGACTCCTGGGTTCTAGTCCCAGCTCTGCTACCAAATTCCCACAGCAAGACACACTTAGGGTGACCAGATGTCCCGATTTTATAGGGACAGTCCCAATATTTGGGGCTTTTTCTTATACAGGCACCTATTACCCCCCACCCCTCGCCCCGATTTTTCACACTTCCTATCTGATCACCCTAGACACACTTCATCACCTCATGCCTCAGTTTCCCCCATGACTCAAGTGCTACATGAGAGGAATTGTTAGTTATGTGGCTCCTGCTGCTGCTCCTGTTACAGACGGTTTGCCAAGGAAAAGGTGGGGAGGGAACCAGGCAGTGGCCCAGGCGACAAGAGCATCTCCAATATGTTGCAAGGGGAATTGGAGATAAACAAGCCATGGCTAGCCAAACCAAATGTAAATACCCACAAGTTCTCCGAGAGAGGCTGGCGGGAGTGATTTACTCCTCTGCTAAGGCGGTGATTTGATGCTAAAAGCGCTCTCTGGAACGAGCGGAAAATCAAAAGCCAGCAGCCTCACCAGCCTGACTTTCGTTGCTGGAGTCATGCTCCACGTCTAATGGGGAAGCGGCTCATCTGCAGCAGCACTTTGCCAGGAGCAATGAGGGTAATTAGCAGCCCATTTTCTTCCAAAGCTAAAAGTTAATCTCATAATTTGTGTGGCTTCCCCCGCCCCCAGCCCCTGCTTTTGGAAGATAAATTCCAGGAACAGTCTAAGGCTGCTTTTTCCTGCTGCTTCTATGGGTTCAGAGCCTGGGAAACAGTCCCTTCGGGCACAGCAAGAACCCCCAGTCAAAAGTCTGCAACCCTGCAGAGCAATGGCAACGCAGCCGAAGATCTCATAGCAGGCGGTGCGACCGAGGGTCACCACAGCCTTGCTGTGAACACCAGAGGGGAGGAGAAGACTCCCTTTTTAAAAGGGGTGGCCCTGCCCTCAGACTGCGGTGGTCGAACACCTCTCTGCTGCAAACCCTTGAACAATGGCCAGTTGGAGGAGACAACCTCTCTCCTCTAAGGTTGAAGGCAGCAGAGTTTTCAGGATGGGACTGGGCTTTTCTGTTAGAAGACTCCACGCATACAATAGAAATGGACAAGCATTCAGGTTTCAACGGCTAGGAAGGCCTGACGCCCACTCACTCCTGCAGCTGAAAGAGAGCTGGGGGCATTCCGCTTGGCATCCTTCAGCTGCTGTGCCGAGGAAGCGCTTCATGGCCTGCACCAGACCCACCAGCTGGCACTTAAGAGTTTCATTAAGATTCTAAGTTTCCTGCTGGTGGCCATTAAACAACAACAAAAAAAAAAAAAAAAAAAAAAGTGATGTGTTAGAGACAGATGGGAGAAGGGCGGGAAATCTAAATTCAGACCATATCCTAGTCTCCATCCTCCTCCAATACTGGCGAAACCATCAGAGGCTCTTTACCTCGGTTAGACGTCAAGGCAGAGGGAACATGGCAGACAAAGGTAACTGGGAGCGACTTCCACAAACTCCTCACCTACCGCTGAACCCCAACAGGGCTTGTGCAGAGATCACAGAGTTCTGGTGCCTAAAGCAGGATCAACGGAGCTGGCTTACAGCCCCCCACAGGCTCTGTGTTAGATGCTAGCCATCGGCCACTTGCAAACTAGCTTTCTTTGAACACAATGGAGGGAAATCATATCCCTGCCCAAGCCTTGTTGGCTTGAGTCAAATTGCAGCTTACAACCAAGACTAAGTGTGCCTGGGACCTTTGGAGCACAGAGTGCTGTCTGCTCCCGCCGGCGCATGGATCTGCTTGATGCCATCTCACAGGTGTGTCTAGGCCAGAGCCGCTGTTTAACATGCTACCCACAGGAAGTGACGGGGGCAACGAAACTGTCTCTTTCAGACAGATGATCTGGTCTTTCGACCAACAGGGGATGGTAAGGAGCTCCTGGCTCCGTGGACAGTGGCTCAAGATCCAAGTGCAATTTCCTCCTTTAAGAGCTAACATTCCTCTCTGCCCCACAGCAGACTAGCTATCCCCAGGAAGCAAGAGATGCTTTTCCCATCCACTTTCCTTAGAGTACTTCGGAAGCTCTTTCATACACCACATGTATCTTGTAAATCCCAAGCAAGTTTCACAGCACAGCCTTCAGCTATTCTAACAACAGCCTCCCTCCCCGGCATTGGCAATGGGAAATAGCACAGACGAGTTCCTAACACCAGCTTATCTGCTGGCCCTATTTGTTTTAAGGCTGTCTTTGTAACCCCAGTAAGACAGCCCCTCCCTCCATCCACTGCAATGCTGCTGGGCTCGTGGGACTCACCCCCATCTCTAAACCTCAGGTAACTGCTAACCAACCGCAGCAGGGCCGCTCCTGAAATGGTCACGCTTGTAGAGTATCACTGGAGTTGGTGTCATGCAGAGGCTACAGCCACTAGAGGGTGTCATCATCCCACACTTGATCGGGGTCTGCTGTCCCAGTCAGCAGAGGGGCAGTGGTATGAACAGATACTGAGTATTCTCCTGTAACTAGGATATGTTGCTGTAGCCGTGATGTCAAACACATGATGGTGGCTCAATCCAGATCCACCACAGCAGGCTGGGCCCTCTGCCACTCCACTGCAAGGCAGCTGTGCATAATACCCTTCTTGCACATCGGCAGCCACCAGCGTGGAAGGCAGAAGGCCCCAGCCGAAAGACGCTCAAATAGAGTGGGGATGCAGGCAACGGGCACCCCTGCCTGCAGTGTTCTACAGTGCAGTGCAGTGCTGTCAGCCGGTGCCTCAGTTTACCTGTCTGTGAAAGAGGGATAGTACCTACCTCACATGATTGTTAGGACTCATTTCTTCATTGAAGATGAAAAGCACCATATAAATGGCAAATATTTTATCCACTGCCTTGCAGTCCTGCCCTCAATGCAGGAAATAAAGGAGAGACTGCCGTTTTCAGTGTCTTTCAGTTCATTGGCCCATAAAGGCAGGGACTGTGCTATCTGTTCAGTTCAGCTCCCCTATGGCACACTTCCATAGCACCATACAAAAGCTATCGGACATCTAGAATCTGAGGGGCATGGAAAAAAGCTTCCTTTGCAGACAGACAACCCCTTGTGAGCTCACAAGGTGTATTACCAACCCTTGTCAATTTCATTTTAAACCAATGCTGGGAGAGTATTTTAAAGAGCACAGTAGGAGAGAATTGTGCTGCACTGCAAGGAGGCCATTCCTTCAGCAGGGAGAAGCAGGGGGTTTTGGGCAGAGAGTAGCACAGGTATAGAAAGTCTTCACAAAATCCAATGGTATCTTTTCCCAGACAGATTTTTCCTCTCCTCGCTATAATTTGTGCAATTTGGGGCATTCCTAAGGACAAATAATTGCTCCTCAGAAGTATTTTTTATGTCCCAGGGCTAAGAAGCAGGCAAGCCAGAGACAGTAATAGCATCCAGAGGAGAATAAACTGCACACCCCAATCCCCATCAGTTTGAACCCTGCCACCACACAGATCTCGAGGTCTGTCTACACTTGAAGGTTAAACTGAATTAAGGAAGGCTGTAAAGTGCAATAACTCCCCGTGAACAGCTCACTACGTGAGAGGGCCCAGATATGGAGTTAATCAGAAGAGTGAATAAGAAACAATTCCAGGCATAGAAAAGCCCTTAGTCTCAGGCCTAGTCTATGCACACAAGTTGACCACTAACTGTACTGGTACAGTTAAAACAGTACAGCCCCATTAGTATGGTTGTAGTTCTAGTAAGAGACAGTCATACTGGCATAAGCTGTACCAGTTTAAGAACCTTCACAGGACTCGGGAAGGAGAATAAATGACACTGGTATAAGGCACCTTTCCACCAGTATAACTGCATCCACACGAGGGGTTGTCCTCGTAAAACTGTATCTGCTAAAAAAAAAAAAAAAAAAAAAAAAAAAATCACACTCCCTAGGAGACCTAGGAAGACCAGTGTGCAAATTGTGCAGGGCAGGCTCTCCTGCTGGAAAAGAGTCCCCCAATCCCGCAAGTTCTCTTGACATCTTTGGGAGGTGACGGTACTCAGACCTTCCCAGCTGAAGGCCCTACCTTTGAAATGATGACTGTTTTGGGGGTAGTTCCAGGCCCCAGGAGCCACCACAGACACTAAATGGCAGGAGTGGTGTTGAAAAGCGCTTTGTTCTGTGCTTGTGCAGCGCCTGGCACAACAGGTCCTAGCTCCTAGGCACTCCTGCAACAAACAACAACTATGCTAATGCACATGGTATTTTATTGCAATGATCTTTCAAAGTATAAACTGTTTACTGAAGCTTAAAGCCCTTCATGATTTTGGCCCCTACAAATGAAAACATAAATTCAAACATACTGGCAAGAAAAGGGAGCTAATTATCCCGTTTGTCACTCAAGTCAAGTGGCCCAATTTCACGTTGTGCAGGAACCGTGCACTTGATAGGACTGAGACGTCAAGCTACGCGGCACAAAAGAACAGGACCCCACAGTGAGGGAAAGGAAGTGCGTGCAATGGTTCTGTTAAATGCTTAATCTTTGGCAAGGGAGTCAGGTTTGAAATGCCAGCACTCGGGCACAGGAATCGGAACAGCTGTCAATACAAATGCTGCATCACTTGCTACTTTGGATATTAAGGATCATACGAGGTAAGATGTCACTAAGCTACTGTGGGGAAACAAGGAAACAAGCCCCATAAGGCCGCCTGAGGAGGAAAAAACATTTTCAGATGCCTGACAACCAGGACAGCATCCTCCCAGGGTGGCAGGAGAGCACAGTTTGGGGACTGAAGTATAGTTTTATCAACCGGAGACAAGAGCAGCCATAGCTGTTTTGCTGGGAAGGGCAGAAAACATTTTTGGTGCCTCCTGAACGACAGAGGGAAAAACGGTGGCCAATCAGAGCTGAACAGCACAGCAGGGCAGTCTTCCCCCCGCCCTCCAAAAAAAGTTGGTGCCTAGGGTAACCACCCTTGTCATCCTCCCCTAGAACTGGCCCTGACCCTGGCAGGTGGTGAGGGGCAGAGGACACTTGTTCTCCTGAAAAAGAGAGAGAGTTACCATACAGTGTAATTTACAATGCTGGCCTTCCTTTGATGTGGGGTGCACCCTGGTGGCAATATAATGTAACCAATGTTTTTGGCAGGGTCATTAAATTGTTTTGTGGACTGGAGACTGAAATCAAAGCGACTGAAAGCAGGGCTTCTGCCACACATGTTCACAGCCTGATTCCACCTGTCCATGTTGCTCCCTCGTTCTCAGGCACTTCACGATGGTTACACAGCGGGGAGAGGAAATGGAATGGGTTTATCCTTTCTGTCGGAGGACATACATATCCAGGTGAGAGGGGCTGATCAATCACTCCCGGTGACTCGTTTCCAGCCTTCCCTCACTACCCTCAGGCAAAGAAACGTCCCAAGGCGTCACAACATGCGAGTCGCAGCCATAGTGAGGAAGTCTTCATAGCTGAGCCGCACGCTGCCTACCCTGCCGGTATCCTTCTCCTGGAAAGCTTCCGTGATGCTCTGGAGCTGGGTGCAGAGCTGAATGAAGCTATCCAACTGGATGGTGGAGTTGGAAGCCCTCTGAGAGAAACGGGCCAGCAGCAGCTGGGTGAACTGGGGGCTCAGGTTGTATCCCATCTGGGACAGAGCTGGGAGTAAAGAAATCAAGATAAAATAAACCCCTCTGGCGACGGACCCCTTCCCCTGGGGAGATCAGTCCATCCTCCCCTCTCAGAATATGCAGAGGCATTTCCTCTCTGCTTTATGAGTACTAGCAATATAAACTGAAGTGCAAATTCCAGATCCTTCCCTTGCCTCCCACAGACAGTTAAATCTCAGCAGCTCATCAGACAAAGTGAGTCTTTAGCTATGTGCCATCCAGGCAGAGTTATTCTGGGGAGGTGGAAGGGGGCAGAGCCTTTCCTGGAAAAAAAGAAGCTAGCTTGCTCTGACACCTACAGCCTCCGGACTAATGCACACACCTGACAGGTAAGAGTCGTGGCAAAAGGTGAGTGGCTGCACAGCATCAGCACACCGTCTCTGCAGCCATGACTTCAGAGTGGGAGCCTCTCCACGTATCAGAGGCAGGAGCACAGGGATCTGCTGTAACAACTCCTACTTTCCAAGCACGGGGAAGCGTTAGCCACAGAAGGTGTAACTGCACCACTTCCATGGAGCCCACTTAAAGCTAAGCAAGCACAGTGCATTCATAAACAGCGGTTCCACAAGTTTAGAATGCAGCTGTCACACTGCAGGAGGGGACAGCTGTAATTATTTAAGTGGGAGACAACTGAGCCAGCACCGACCTGTTGATTCGTCCACCATTGCCTTGAACTGACGCAACCGAAGCAGCTGTCATATAGTTTTGGACACAGCCCCCTGAACAGACATCATATGGTTTCAGAGAGCAGCTAGTCGGGACAGGAACCACAATGGGTACTGTGCTGTCATGCCTGAGGATGCTGCCACCTGCTTGCTCTCTACAATCTGCCACATTCCCTCTCGTCTCACCTTGCTGCAGCTCACTGAAGTTGATGGAACCTGACCGGTCTCTGTCGTACTGCTGAAAGAGGTTCTTCCACTGCTGGATGAAGCGCCACAAGGCCGAGAACGCAAAGACATCGATCCGTCCTGACTTCGTTCTATCAAACATGTCTGCCGAGGAACCAACAGCAAGAGCAGGGCTGTGAGGCGTGATCCAGAAAGAGCGCCAGGCACGTCTACAGTGCCTCCCATCAGAAGCTCTCAAAGAGCTTTACAAACATGCTACAGACCAGGGAAGTCTGTCATTCCGCATTGTTCAGATGGGGTTTGGGAACTTGCCTAAATGCAAGTCTACATTACGGGGCTTAATCGACCTAATTTATGCAACTCCAGCTATGTGAATAACGAAGCTGGAGTTAATGTAGCTTAGGTTGACCTTTTGCGGTGTCTACACTGTGCTGGGTCGACGAGAGAGACTCTCCCATCAACTTACCTTACACATCTCGTTTCGGTGACGTACCGGAGTCGATGGGAGAGCGATCTGCGGTCGCTTTAGTGGGTCTTCACTAGACCCGCTAGATCGACTGCCCATGAATCAATCACTGCAGCGTAGATCCTCAGTAAGCGTAGCCATGCCCTGAGATACAGAACCCAGGTATCTCGACTCCTAGTCCCCTGCTCTAGCCATGAGACCACACTGCCACCTCCCAAAGCTCTCCCCGTTAGGAGCTACAGAGCAAATCTAATCACAGGAACAGAATTCATAACGGGAAAGCACTACACTGATCAAAATGGGGCCTTCAGGCAATGGCATCAAAACCTTTACCCTCGGGGTATCGCAGCAAGCGTGGAAACTGTCAGGAATTCAGTTTGCCATAGCAAGCAGTTTGGATTTTTCTGTCTCTCCTTTGCTCACTGCTCTCCTTAGAAAGAGGAGCTAGACACACAGGACAACAGGCAGGGACTATCCTCAGCTGTCATGCAGCACTCAGCTGGTAGAAGTGCTAAACAATCCGCTAGCTCAGGGCATTACAAAAAGCTGCTGGAGAAATTCCAGCTTCCAAGACTGCGTAAGTTGTTGCACTGTGAGCTTCGGCTCCAGCATCTTACTCCTCTTCTGCTCTTCCAGTCCCTACCAAGTGGGGCATGAAGGTTTGCCCAGTCCTTCACAGCTGCCATCCCTAATCTGAAACCATCAGCCAGCCTGCCATTCACATCCTTCTTGCGAAGTAAATGCTTTGCCAAGGGGGGAAATATACGGCGGCTGTACACTTGACCTAGGATTCACCCTCTTAGATCTAAATTCAATGCACAAAGAGCTGGATTTTTTCCCAACGTTACAAAACCACCCCTGCAGAGTTCAGCGCGATACACAATGTCTCTGCTAGTACAGATTGCAGCTCATGAGCAATTTAAAGGGGAAAAAAACATCTGGACTCACTTATCATCATAAGGCAGGTCTCATCATTAAACGCAGACCAGTTGGAGTTGACCAGGGCCTGCTTGAGCTCTTTGATGGAGATGTAGCCACTGTGATCCGCATCCACTGTCTGGAACCAAGAAAAGGCCTCCGGGTCCACACCGGGTGGCACGTTACCTGTCAGGAGGAACAGGATGAGGGCTCCCACAATCCACTAGAGAAATGACAGCTTGCTAGTCACTAAGCAAAGCAGCGTTTGTCTGGACCTAGCTAGACCCTCTTCATTACTAACAGCTGGGAGTCAGCACAGGAACCCTGCAAAAAGCCAGACAGCAAGTGCCGAGGGACTGGTTACAGCTGATCGGCCTCAAGGAGAGGCTGAGTCAGATTTTCCAGTCTAAATGCGTTTTTATGGCCACGTGATCTAGCCTGTGGAAGCAGGTTCATAATGGCTGGAACTTGGCACGCAAGGTCTTGTGAAAATAGAGAGAAGCAAATTAGATCTCTTCAGATGGTTTGTAAATGGAGCGCAAACAAATGGAAGCTGGGTCCTTTCAGCAGGATAAACACAACCCATTTCAGGGAGACAGATGTGCGACTATAAAGTTTTATTTCTACCATTTGGGGTTGCAGCTTCTTCAGCATTTTTCCCCCATGTTGGAGCCTTAAATAATGAACGGGAACGTTTTTCTGAACAGCAGTTTAATTGAAATGAACGATTCAGTTAAATGCCACAGCTCCCATTCTGCTGGGCAAGGTGTATTGTTCACGTGGCCCCCAGATATATTCCCCAGACCTTTGAATGGCAGTTAGCACATGTCTAGGCCTTGTCATCTGAAATATTCTTTACAAACAATAAAGAACAAGCCCTGGGAGTTTGGTTATTACCCTCATTTTATAGCTGGGGAAACTGAGGTACATAGCTGTGGAAGGCTATTCCCTTGGCCAACTGGCTGTCAGGAGCTGAGCTGGTATTTGGAGTCAGGAGTCTCTGGATCCCTGTCCTGTGCTCAGATCATAACTCTCAGCTAAAGGAAAGTGCCATGTCAGCACTGGTGTCAACATCTTCATTTAAAAACAGCCTCAAGTGTTTACTTAAAGATAACAGCAAGGCAGCTAGCACTTGGGAATCCTGGCAGCAGACTCAGCCCAGCAATCGGCTGCCTGGCCAATGGGAAAGGAATACTCATCCTGGAAACCTCTCAAGAACCTAAAGGATGGCAGCTTGCACCAAAGGCAGGGCTCTTTCTCCACCCTGTATCCCACATGCACACAGCCTTCCTCCATCACTGAAGGCAGTCAACTAGCATTGCGAGACGCTCTTCCAACCCTGATATTCTATAAGCAAGTTTGCGTGAAGGAACAAACTGCTCCGCCAGCACAATGGGGAACTCGTGCAGGGAGGCAGGATCATTCCATCACACACTTTTCTACTCACCAGCAGGAGCCCCGGCTCCATAGGGTCCTGGCTGAGGGGAACCATAGGGATTGGTAGATGGCTGCCCATAAGGCCCTCCTGGAGCTGGGCCTCCTGCATAAGGTCCCCCAGGAGCTCCAGATGGTGCCCCGCCCGAGGTGGGATGCCCATAAGCCCCTCCGCCAGATGGTGGCCCATAGGGGCCTCCAGGTGCTGGGCCACCATAAGAACCACCAGGAGGCAGCCCACCTCCATACTGGCCTCCGGAATAGTAACCACCCTGCGGGGCGCCTGGGGCTGGTCCAGCTGATCCGGGGTAACCCTGTGGGAGGAGAAGGGGGAAAATAAAGGACAGGTTGACAGTCCAATGAGAGCAGAACTCACTAGAAAGCACAAACAGCCACTGCAAGGGGCCAAGCCCCTAGAGTCCCCAGTACAGCTGCACATACAACCAGCAATGCTCCAGACTGCTGGCAGCACCCCCGCCGCTTGGCTATACAGCGTGCTAGCAACTCTGGATTACCAGAGTTTATAACTAAAATCCTCCAAGACATGGACTCCCCCTACCCAGCTTCAATTTAGCCCAAAGGGAAGTTTTTGAAACAAACCCTGTTGAGCAGGGTAGGGAGGGGGAGAGAGCACTTGGCAAACACCAAGCAATCAGCTAAGTACCTGAAGGGACCTTGAAGGGTTAAATTGGATTATCTGAGGCCTACACTCCCACTGGGCATTATTTTAGGACATTTGGGGAGTGTAAAGCATAGAACGAACCAGCCCAGCAGCTTTTCCTGCTCTGGCTTTTCAGCCAAGAAATACCAGATTGAATGGTCTGCACTGGCATGACGTTCTCTGTAACAAACCGTAGCTGCTGTCCCATTCAGTACAGGGCACTGCACTCCTGGGAAACCAGCTACCCATGAGTCCTGCCATCCTAGGTTCCCTGCACAACCCGACAACAGGCAGCTACCAGGACTGTAAATTGGCCTTCTCAGAGCATCATCCGACAAATACTTCACACAACACCAACAGGCATGAAGTAGTGTTATGAACACCACACAGTGGATCATACTAGAACACTGCCGGAGGCCAGTTGGTAAGAATACTGCACAGCATGAGAAAGTTTGGATTGTCAGAAGCTCCTAAGACAGTGAGATGTCTCGCTCCCACTGATGTTCCCAGTGCCCTTCAGCACCATTGAAAATGCCAGTTTTCATGTTTGTGACAGTCGGTGGCCTGGTGGCCATGGACACTGAACCCACAGAACTGGTACAACAAGCCTAACACATCCTGCTCTTCCACCCACAGACTGTAGCTGTGACCTGCAGGAGTTTCCTCTAGGGAGGAGAGCTGAATTTAGTCTCCAGGGTCTAATTCAGTCCTTGGTTTCTCATCCACCTGGGGAGCTAATCAGTGCTGGTTTTGTGATGCAGCCACCTGCCCATCAGGCCCTGAGCAGAGACCACAACAGAAGGGTTTGTACCTGTAATCCTAGCTGAGAAAGGCTCACAGAACAAATGCCCTCGCACTTATGTAAACAACAAGGACCTTGCACCTTCATGGGAAAGGTGAATCCTTTTAAAGCAGCCAAAAGTAAACCCCCTTCCTTTCAGCAATGAGTCTTCACTGCTGTTACGCCAGACTCTTACCTAGGTTTGTCCACACACAAAAACCCTTAACCCGGGCTTGGAGGTGCTTTGAATATGGACTATCTTACCTGGGTGGGGGCATAGATTAGAGCCCAGGTTCTGCTTTAACTCAGGCTGTAACCCACCCTCTACACTTCTCCAATGCCTTCCCAGAATTCCCTCAGGACCATATTTTCCTGCCCTTCCACGTACTCCCTCCTGCATCAGAAGCCATCTGAGTTTTTAAATACACCAGTTCACATTTAAACCCCACATCCTCCACACCCTGCTTCATTTCTACATGGAACTTGAAGAGAGATGCCATCCTGGAGAGCCTCATCTCAATGCGTTATTAGCCAGATACAGGATCACACAACAGTGCTGCACAAACAACATAGGCTGTGCCCCTGACGCCCAAGCACTTCACCTGACTTAGAGCTACAGTATTCCAGCGTGGACACAGCTACGTGGGTACGACCCTAGTGTGGGTGCTCACAGCCAGGCTAGTCTCCAGTGAAGATACACCTGTAAGTCAAATACAGTTGCCTGACTCCCCATTCAGAGCATTATTCCTTGGATCGCACTGCCTCCCCAATGAGGGGCAGCCGAGACAACGTAAGGATACAAACCCTAGGCAGCCTGAGGTGGGGGCGTTCAGCCTGTTCCCAAAAGAGGCAACCCCAGCCAGTAAGGGAAGAGGAACAAGACTCAACAGAGCCCCACCCCCTTCAGAGCCAAGCTTTATCCCCACCCCACCCACATCCTTGTGAATTCACTGTTTAGGGCTGTAAACGGCTGACATCAGAAAAGGCAACTCACAACTGAGATTACAGGAAACACTGTACACTTTAGCACCGCACAGTTTCATGTCTTCGGAAAACCATGTAAGGAGCCTGATTTCAGAGGGCAGGTGGTCAGGTCCCTTTAACGTGTGTCAACCTGAGACCCCCAAAATGGAGGCAGCCAAAATCATATGCACGAGGCACCAACTAGGTGCTGCTGTCCATGCCAAAGGTGGCTGCATTTTAGTGGCACTGCTGGAGTGTGTAAAGCCCTTGGGATCTTTTGGGGCAAACAGCAATTGGGAATTTCAGTGGAAGGCGCCAGGAATGCGAGCTATCACAACATTTACACCGAGGAGACCTTTAACGGGGAAGCCTGTGAAACAACATTGTAGTGCTGTGTTGTGACATTCTGACAGGTGATTGTCCAGAGCCACTTGGGGGCCTGTTGAGTTCTGGGACAGATCCAGTTGGGGAGTGGAGGAAGAGACAGGGGAGCAGACATGTTAAATGGTGCTGACATCTGAATCATCACGCCCTCCACCTCCGCCCACTTGCCCAAGCACCTTGGTGCCAATACACCCTGTGGTGCCCCCAGAGCCACCCTATCAGTCCCCACTCTGCCTCTGGTGATGGCACCCCCTTGACACCAGCCTGGAGTCACCCTGCCATCACACCCTGCGATGCCGTCTGGGTGACACCCTGCCATTGGGGCTGCACTGTTCCCCAGGATACCCCCCTTCATCACCAGCCCCCTTCTGCACAGGCAGCCACGACTGCCCAATGCCACCTCCAGCACCAGCCTCACATGCCATCACCGCCCCCCAGCCCCACCAATGGCACCTCCACCACAACCCCACCCCCAGCCCCTCCCGCGCCGCCCCCCGCCCCACCAATGGCACCTCCACCACAACCCCACCCCCAGCCCCTCCCGCACCGCCCCCCAGCCCCCCCAATGGCACCTCCACCACAACCCCACCCCCAGCCCCTCCCGCACCACCCCCAGCCCCACCAATGGCACCTCCACCACAACCCCACCCCCAGCCCCTCCCGCGCCGCCCCCAGCCCCACCAATGGCACCTCCACCACAACCCCACCCCCAGCCCCTCCCGCACCACCCCCCAGCCCCCCCAATGGCACCTCCACCACAACCCCACCCCCAGCCCCTCCCGCACCGCCCCCAGCCCCACCAATGGCGCCTCCATCACAACCCCACCCCCAGCCCCTCCCGCGCCGCCCCCAGCCCCACCAATGGCGCCTCCATCACAACCCCACCCCCAGCCCCTCCCGCGCCGCCCCCAGCCCCCCCAATGGCACCTCCACCACAACCCCACCCCCAGCCCCTCCCGCACCGCCCCCCAGCCCCACCAATGGCACCTCCACCACAACCCCACCCCCAGCCCCTCCCGCGCCGCCCCCAGCCCCCCCAATGGCACCTCCACCACAACCCCACCCCCAGCCCCTCCCGCACCACCCCCCAGCCCCCCCAATGGCACCTCCACCACAACCCCACCCCCAGCCCCTCCCGCACCGCCCCCAGCCCCACCAATGGCGCCTCCATCACAACCCCACCCCCAGCCCCTCCCGCGCCGCCCCCAGCCCCCCCAATGGCACCTCCACCACAACCCCACCCCCAGCCCCTCCCGCACCGCCCCCAGCCCCACCAATGGCACCTCCACCACAACCCCACCCCCAGCCCCTCCCGCACCGCCCCCCAGCCCCACCAATGACACCTCCACCCCAACCCCGCCCCCACCCCCTCCCGCACCGCCCCCCAGCCCCACCAATGACACCTCCACCACAACCCCACCCCCTCCTGCACCACCCCCAGCCCCCCCAATGGCACCTCCACCACAACCCCACCCCCAGCCCCTCCCGCACCGCCCCCAGCCCCACCAATGGCGCCTCCATCACAACCCCACCCCCAGCCCCTCCCGCGCCGCCCCCAGCCCCACCAATGGCGCCTCCATCACAACCCCACCCCCAGCCCCTCCCGCACCGCCCCCAGCCCCACCAATGGCACCTCCACCACAACCCCACCCCCAGCCCCTCCCGCGCCGCCCCCAGCCCCCCCAATGGCGCCTCCATCACAACCCCACCCCCAGCCCCTCCCGCACCGCCCCCAGCCCCACCAATGGCGCCTCCATCACAACCCCACCCCCAGCCCCTCCCGCGCCGCCCCCAGCCCCACCAATGGCGCCTCCATCACAACCCCACCCCCAGCCCCTCCCGCGCCGCCCCCAGCCCCCCCAATGGCACCTCCACCACAACCCCACCCCCAGCCCCTCCCGCACCGCCCCCCAGCCCCCCCAATGGCACCTCCACCACAACCCCACCCCCAGCCCCTCCCGCACCGCCCCCCAGCCCCCCCAATGGCACCTCCACCACAACCCCACCCCCAGCCCCTCCCGCGCCGCCCCCAGCCCCCCCAATGGCACCTCCACCACAACCCCACCCCCAGCCCCTCCCGCACCACCCCCCAGCCCCCCCAATGGCACCTCCACCACAACCCCACCCCCAGCCCCTCCCGCACCGCCCCCAGCCCCACCAATGGCGCCTCCACCACAACCCCACCCCCAGCCCCTCCCGCGCCGCCCCCAGCCCCACCAATGGCACCTCCACCACAACCCCACCCCCAGCCCCTCCCGCGCCGCCCCCAGCCCCTCCAGCGGCACCTCCACCACAACCCCACCCCCAGCCCCTCCCGCACCGCCCCCAGCCCCACCAGCGGCACCTCCACCACAACCCCACCCCCAGCCCCTCCCGCACCACCCCCAGCCCCACCAATGGCACCTCCACCACAACCCCACCCCCAGCCCCTCCCGCACCGCCCCCAGCCCCACCAATGGCACCTCCACCACAACCCCACCCCCAGCCCCTCCCGCACCGCCCCCAGCCCCACCAATGGCACCTCCACCACAACCCCACCCCCAGCCCCTCCCGCACCGCCCCCAGCCCCCCCAATGGCACCTCCACCACAACCCCCCTCGCGCCCCGCCGCCCCAGAGGCTCCTAGCCGCAGAGCCCCCCCCGCCCCGCGCGCTCACCTGCCCGTACGGGTATCCGGCCATGGCGCTGTCGGACCGGAGAATCTTGCCGCCTCCGCCCCGCCCGCGCTGTGAGAGCAACTTCCCTCCCCGCCCTTCGGCTCCGCTGATTGGTTGCCGGTCTCTTACAAGAGCGTCGACTGGCTTCTACTGATGTCAGTCAGGGAGCTCCGCCCAGAGGGAGATCATGTGACTGGGGGCGTGGGAGGGGCTCTTAAAGGGCCAGCACAGAGTGCGCCCTTAGGCCTAGCAAGAGAGAGAGTGTGGCTCCCCTCCCCACCGCTGAACTGTCTGTCATTGGCCCCGCCCCCTCAAGCCACGCCCCTGTGCCCCTCTGCCCCGCCCCCTGTCTCTGGCCCCATGGCCCTGCCTCCTGCCCCGCCCACTGTCTCTGGCCCCATGGCCCTGCCCCTCTGCCCCGCCCCCATCTCTGGCCGCATGGCCCTGCCTCCTGCCCCGCCCCCTGTCGCTGGCCCCATGGCCCTGCCTCCTGCCCCGCCCCGTGTCTCTGGCCCCATGGCCCTGCCTCCTGCCCCGCCCCCATCTCTGGCCCCATGGCCCTGCCCCTCTGCCCCGCCCCCATCTCTGGCCGCATGGCCCTGCCTCCTGCCCCGCCCCCATCTCTGGCCCCATGGCCCTGCCCCTCTGCCCCGCCCCGTGGCGCTGGCCCCATGGCCCCGCCTCCTGCCCCGCCCCCATCTCTGGCCCCATGGCCCTGCCTCCTGCCCCGCCCCCATCTCTGGCCCCATGGCCCTGCCCCTCTGCCCCGCCCCCATCTCTGGCCGCATGGCCCTGCCTCCTGCCCCGCCCCCATCTCTGGCCCCATGGCCCTGCCCCTCTGCCCCGCCCCCATCTCTGGCCGCATGGCCCTGCCTCCTGCCCCGCCCCCATCTCTGGCCCCATGGCCCTGCCCCTCTGCCCCGCCCCGTGGCGCTGGCCCCATGGCCCTGCCTCCTGCCCCGCCCCCATCTCTGGCCCCATGGCATGGCCCCTCTGCCCCGCCCCTGGCGCTTAGTGTTTGCCCCATGCTCTGTCATGCCTGGCCCAGGCCCTCCCCCCAAACCATGGCTGCCTGAAGGGATCCTCCCTCCTGTCTGAGTTAATGGAGGAAGTGGGTGGCAAGGGGCCTGGTGCTGGGTCAGAAGGGTGGGGGGCAAGGATGGCTCAAGCTGGGAGGGTGTCTCCATTCCGTGTGTTCCCTCCTCTCCTGCTCACCCCACCCCACTCTTGGCTCTGCTGCTCTTACACCCTCGGTCCCTCTGGCAGCATCCGATCCCAGCTTCTCATCCTCATTCCGGGACTAGCCTGCGGCTGGGCAGAGCTCCTTAGCGGGGTGCTGAATAATCCCAATCGCAAGCTGGGGAGAGGGCTAAGGCCCGAGAGCCAGTGTACTGCAGGGAACAAACGGTTCGCCGTTAGCCTCAAGCAGAGAGTGGAGGATCTCCATTTCTAACAGCAGTGATTCTTAGGGTTGGCCTTAAAGCCATTTCCCCCCTCCCGAGGGGCAGGATGAGCATGTTTCGTTCTTGGTACCGTATTACAAGATCAGCACTGGCTTCAGCAGGCTGCCAGCCCTCAGCAGATTGCAATGGATAATGTGTTGTTGAAATAAGTTGCTGGCACTCACTCCTAGCTCAGTGATGGAGTAATAGCCCATGGGCTGTCAGTCACTGCTCTGAGATACCTAGAGAGATGTGTAAGCTTCCACAGTAACCCCCCTTCCCCGCCCTAGCCATGCCTGCTGACCCATGCCAAAGGGCACCACTGCTTCCAAGCTGGTTGCTTAGAAATGATGAATGCCTGTTAGAACTAGATCAAATCCAGAACTCTAAATTTGAGCTGGGGAGCTGAGCGCAGGCTGCAGCTTTAACTAAAGGAAACACAAAGAGACAGTTCTGCTGCAGCTCTGGCCTTCCCTGTTTGAAGTGGGGCAAGTAGCCAATTTAAGCACTGTTTATCAAGACCATTAGTGACACGAAGACACTGTCTCCCAGACATGTAAGAAATGAGCAGCTGACATTTGGAAGGCAGCGGCTGAGAGAGACATGCTAGGTTCAATTTTAAATACCGTGCCTCAGGAAATTGCTCCTGTTACAGCTAATGAGAGTAATGGGAATTCTGCTGGGCTCTGGGCTGTTCATTTACTCAAGCACATCAATACTCAACAACCTTAGTTTGTTCACCTCACCTTATGGAACGGTAAATATGCAGACTCTGGGCTCTTTCCACAGGGGACAGCAATCTGGCTAATGGAGCTCCTAAGACCCACTCTTCCTATGTGCTTGTTACCTATTTGGATTCTGCCTTAGCAGCTCGATGGATGCTGCTGGGCAGAAGTTTGGGCTATTCTGGGAACTGGATACTAACAAAGGACAGCAAGGACCAACGGTAACCATGTATCCTTTATGCAGAGTTGGAGAAACTTCCCCTTACGGTCTTGCACACACTATGGTTGCAAACCTATACACACAGCCGTAGCTGGGGCCAGTTTGGCTCCCTCCATCTTCCTAACCAGGGGGTCCTGGGACTCTTGTGTTCCCCATTGCTACCAGTTTATAAAACTACCCTCAACAACTCTGCTAGGGTTAGGTTATTGCCCGGTTCTTAGGAAAAAAAGTCATTGCTACTTGAAACCATAGTACATTGCTATATGAAACAGCATTTAGCTTTGTTGGTGAAACCAATGGCCATTAAGAGCCTACATACTTTTGAGGATCTAGGCCTGACTTCTTATTCATGACAGACAACTGTTGATGGATGGTACAAATGATTTTCTTATATCCTTAAGAGAAGATGACAAATACTAACAGGAAGGGAATACATCAGTACACAGATGTACTGGTCCAGATGCCAGATATTCCATTGAGAATACAAACTGTCGGGGTGTCTTCCAACCTTTTGAGCTCCACCCACTTCTAGTACATACTCGGGGGCAAGTTTTATCTATGGTCGAGGGAAGGACAACCGGGTAGAATTTAAGCTGTTACTGTCCCCAGGGTGATAGACAAAAGTGCTCAAGATTTATATATAAATAGTTGCTTTAAAAATGCAGACAAAGCTTGGACAGGAATGTTTTATTATTTTCTGTTTGTTTGCTCACCAGATTCAACCTGCCTCAGGGAGGAAAGCAGCCCCCCCTTTCGCACACTGAGCTGAAAAGTGGTAACTGACTGCTCAGACGTTGTATTTTAATATTTGGAAACTGGTTTAGCACTTAGCAACCCAGTCGTGGTTTTTAGATTAGACGCTTGTTTTTCCACCAAATGAAAATGTTGGGCTTTGAGTTAAAGGCCAGCATGACTGCTCCACTTTATGGCTATGAGAAGATGCACAGAGGCCTGCTGCAGATGCTGAAAAAGGGCTTGGTGATCCAGCTTCCTTGGTCTTATTTTTCCCTAGAATGACTCTATGCTGAGGGCCAAAACGTTGTGCAGGAGCGTTCTCTAACGGAAGAGCGACATTGGCACCACGACAAGGAAATGGCTGATGGCACATATGATGCTGGCACGTTACAAATGAAAGGAGTGGCAGAGCATGCACTGCAACACAAACGAAAGGCACACGGAGGCAGAGGGAGAGTTGTCTCGGTCGTGTGAACGGGGATATGTCATTTCACAAACAATGGAGGTGGGATCTGGAATCTTGCCTGAAGTTCCCACCCGTAACAGCTGAGGCTGCTTAGAGGTGTGACAGTTAAAAATACCCTTCCTTCCCTCACCCTCCTCTCTTTGTCTGCCTCAGTGCCCAAAGTGCTGGTGATGAGCAGGCGTTGAAAGAAAGACAGAAGAAGCTAGAGAAGACACAGGAAAGTGCAGGCTTGGCCAGGGCGATGATAAGTGAAGACACCATCATGAAATGGATTTTGGCTGGCCACAGATGGCAGCGTCCAATTCCCTTTATAAACACAAGAAGAGATGCTCTCTCTCTCTCTCTCTCTCTCTCTCACACACACACACACACACACGCCATCACAAGAGACTTAACCCCACTGGAAATCGAAAGAAAAAAATATTAACAGCAATAAAAAAATCATTCACGACCAGTTGCCAGGCCCGAGCTTTGGTCATTCCCAATGGAGTCCTTTGTGAAAATGCCCTGCAGGTCCACTCATCCTAGGGGTCCTTTCATACTTTTGGGCTCGTATATAGGCTGCTCAAGGGGCATCATGCTGAAGCAATCGGAAGGGTTACAATGCCCGGTCTTTCCAGGCTGCCCTGTAGCTCCTGGTGGTCCAGGAACGCCTGGGATGCCTTGCTGTCCCACAGGCCCAGGCGGACCCAGCTTGCCATAACCTGGTGGCCCTTGAGGACCTGAAGAGGAGAAACAAGAAAGGGAAGACAGGAGCTGAGAAGGCTGACTGTGCAAAGCCAAACCCAGATGCTTGGCTGGCTGGTTCTTGCACACATGCTCAGGGTCTAACTGATCGCTATTTTCTCCAGGTCAGCCTGGCAGTGAGCTTTGGTGTTTTCCCCCCCCTCCTCTGCAGTGTGTGGGTGTGGGTCACTGGCCAGGATTATCTGGGTCTGTCTCACTTGCTCATTTCCCTGCCATTGTGGGGGCCTCGGACATCGGGGCACCTCGGTCCCTCCCATTCTCTGCCTGTGGCACAAACAGCTACGTCTCCTGTGGGCAGTGATGCATTGGTCTGATTTCAGTTGTTGGGTTCAGTGCTGGTGGCCTGTGAGATCCAGGTCAGACTAGAGGATCTGGTGATCCCGTCTGACCTTAAACTCTCTGACTCCGTTAAAGCCGACCCACCGCAGTTCAGAGGGTTTGGATGGAGAGGCTTTGGTCTGAGACCCTCAATCTGTCTCACATTGTTAGGAAAAGCTGAATCAGGAGGAGATTTCCCCCTGAAGCACCAGGCGTCTATTGCCATCCATGTCCCTGCAGCAGGAAGGGCTAACGAGTTGACCTTAAAAATGCTGACCCAATTGGGTCCCTGTTGTGACACGTGCAGGGGTCTTACCGGGCGCCCCTGGCGGGCCGCTTTCTCCCGCAAGGCCAATGCCTTTCTCTCCCTTTTCTCCTTTGGCGCCGGGCTCACCTGGAATGCGAGAGCGCAGTAAGAAACCCCACCCGCAGAGCGCAATGCGCATGAGTGACAGAGAGGGAGGAAAGGACGATTCCATGGGGCTGAGCAAGAAAGCGAGTGCGTACAAGGCCACCAGGGGAAAGAGAAGGCGTGAACCACACACACGGGTTGGCAGGAGCCCCCTTAGGTCAGTGGCTGTGGAGTTCCCTTAACTTGCTTTGCAGTCCCGCAGCGGAGAATTCCAGCTGCTGCCACCACGCCATTAAAAATCTCCTGACTCTGGAGGCCATTTCTGAAACTCCGCGGAAATGTCAGGGAAGAGGAGATGCAAATAAAGGGCTTCCAGGAGAACGACCTACCTCTCATGCCTGGCACACCTTGCCGCCCTTCTCTCCCGATCTGTCCCGGTAACCCAGGGGATCCAGGAGGCCCTGGCCGCCCTGGCGCTCCATCTTTACCAGGGTGACCTGGTCGTCCTGGGGAGGCAGCCATCTCCACCGGGAACTGCATCCTGGAGGCATAGTACACCATCCTCTCTGCAGAGAGAGACAGGGAGCCAATGATTGCACCAGCCAGGGGTTATTAACCCCAAACTCTTGCTATCGGGTGTAGGAAGCCTACAGTAATGGGGACTTATCTGCAGACCCTGCGGGGTGTAGAAGTGCACAGGAAACGCCAGCTTGGGAAGTAACAACTGGCTCAAAGAACACAGTGCGGTGCTGGAGGGAAGCAGGAGCCCGGGACAAACACCATGTGCTTATTCAAAGGGCTCTGAGATGTAATGCACACACAGATCGTCCGTTCCCATCTCGGCACACCCTGCACTAGGTAGTGGTACGGTGATCTTCTTGGGAAGGATGAAGGGCAGCGCTAACCCTTCCGGGATTTGGACACATGGATCCAGAGACTGGCGCAGCTCTTTCAGCCAGTATGTGCCAAGCACTAAGCCGTCACTTGCAGCTCAGCCCAGCCCTCCAGCCTCCCGTTCCCACCGCGCCGCTTACCGTCAAACATTTTGTTCAGCTCTTGCCGGATGAACCGCTTGATTTCATCGTAATTCACCATGTCTCCCTAGAGAAGGGGGACAGAAAAAACCACAAAGCAAATCTCACCCTGAGAAAAGGCAGCAGGAGGACATGCCTCGCCCATGGCCACATAGTGAGTCAGTAGCAGAGCTAGGAATAGAACTCACGAGTCCTGATGCTCAGAGCCAGATTGTGAACCCTTGCTCAGACTGCTTTGTTCTGCGAGAACCCCCCCATCCCACCCCCAGCAGCAGGCACTTACCCCTTCTCCCCCCTTACCATTGTGCCTGGGAGTCCTGGCGTCCCCGGGCTGCCAGCAGGTCCTGGGGAGCCCGGGTGGCCTCTCTCTCCTGGAGACCCACGTGGTCCCACGGGGCCCATGGAGCCACTTTTCCCTGGTCCTCCAGGCATGCCAGCTCTCCCCTTCTCTCCAGGGTACCCTCTCTCCCCTGCAGGGCCAGCTTCACCCTGGAATACACAAGAAGAAGCCAGATACAGTCAGAGGCAGAAATCTCTCCAGTTCCTTGTCACCTTTCCCCACCCAGACAAGAGATGGGCATCTCTCTTCAGTACAGCAGCTCTCAGGGCAACTTAGCATGGGCTGGCCCCTCCAGGGATCCCAGGCAGCAGGACCGCAGCTGGGGAAACATTCACCTCGGCAGCCACTTCTGCTCAGCAACAGAGCCCCAGTGTAGCAGCTGTCCAGAGCATTTGGCTCAGTGTCATGGAGCAAAGCTGAACTGCTCTTACCTTCTGGCCAGCTGGTCCTGACGGTCCAGGCTTCCCCGGTGGGCCCTAGAAGGAGGCAGAAGGGAGCAGTGATCACAGGAAGTTCTGCTCTGAAATGATTTCTAGACTTAGGGCTGGTGGCCCCTGCCCGTCTTGGTGCCAGGGTCTAAGCCTGTGTGAATGCGGTATACTGGAGAGGCAGCAATGGCTAGGGAGGGCTCTCTCTCTCTCTCAGACTCTGAGGATCAGGAAGCTTAAAGCTAAACAAAGAGGTTTCCTCTAGTCTGACCTCCTGCGTAGCAAAGGCCACAGATCCCACCCAGTCACTCCAGCGTCAAGCCCATAACTTGTGCTTTCAGCTCTCTCTTCCTCTCATGCCAAAGAGCCTCCTTTATGAACCTGGCTGGATCCCTGCCTCGTCAGACCAACCCTGCCTGGGTGCAGGAAGCAGGAACGTGGAAGCAAGGAGTTTAGCCCCTGCCAACACCCTGTGGGATATGAACACGTGCTTGTTGGTACACTGCCTTTTATCCTCCAGGCACTGGCCTCTATTCTGGAGATTCTGCCAGGGCTCAAGGAGCAAGACAGACATGCTAAGGCCCCACTTACCCATGTCGCTGGTACACCCTTTCTAAGGTACCACCGCGTGGGGTGACACTAGGGAACTGTCACTTCCTCCACTCTGATGGCAAACCAGGAAGTCCCACCTTCCAGGAAGCCTGGGATGGGATGCTGCCCCTGGTGGCAGGGAGTGGGCAATGCATGAATCTCTGTGGAGTGGGGAGCCACTTCCCGCTAGGGATCCAGCTCTAGATCACAAAAGCAGCTCGACACGTTAGGACGGTGCAGTCCGGGGTCAAGGGAAAACCAGGCCTGAGCATTGTCCCCTAGGCTGTAGTTATTTATCCTCAGCTAGGCCCCTATGGCGCACTCAGCACTGCGGGGCAAGACATCGCTGATGCTCAAGGGAGTTTTGCCTGAGTAAGGGCTGTGGGTCCAGGGTCAGCAGCGGCACTGACCGCAAACATGATCCTATTGCAATACGGTCCAGGATAAGGAGGGGGCAGAGAGCACAGTGTGAACCTGCCACCCTCGCTGCCGTGGAACAGAGCATGCGAGGGGGGAGCCATCATGGCCAGCATCACAATACCTCTTTCCCAGCTGCTCCATCCGCTCCCATCTCGCCCTGGGAAATCAAAGACGGAAACATGAAACGTTCCAGAGCCCTCCTTTCTCCAACCCATGCTCCCAAGGAAAGGGACCTGGACAGCCCAAACCCGCCTGAGATGCTGTGGCTGAGAACACATCTCAGGCTCAGACCCTGTCAGCACTCTCCGAGGGTTCGCACCATGCAGCGGAATAAAGAATTCCCAACACCCACCGGGGAGGTCACCAGGGCAGCCCCTGCAGTTGCAGTGCCCAGTGTGCGCCAAGCACCCAGCGGTGCACGTGCTGTCGTACGGATGGATGTTGCCGAATCCACACCGCATGGAGCGAACGATGGATGGGCTAAGCCTGGCAGGGCCCAGACCGGCACGCCATAACTGGCAAACCTGGCACCAGAGAGAGGAACTTGGCAACCTCAGAGCACGCCGGCGTGCTTTGTTCTCCGTCCTTCCCACAGTGCAGTGTCAACCGGGGCTCAGTGTTTGATGTCTAAGCCTCTCCCCCAGCCCCACAGACACTGTGCGCTCCAGGCTCTGGCATTGCCCTAGTCCGTGTCACGTCTCCATTGACATGCAGCACTCACGGGTGGTCCAGGGTGGCCCGGGGGCCCGGGTTGCCCCGGCATCCCTGCGAGACCTCTTTCCCCTGAAGATCCTCTCTCGCCCTTCAATCCCTGGAGAATGGGGAAAAGGAGAGTGCTGATTTCAGACGTTATTTCAGAAGTGAGAATGAAGCCATCAGTAGATGCCCAGGTGTGGACCCGGGCACTCAAACATGCAGTCGTGATCAGAACAGGCAAAGTATGGGAGCTCAACTGCTGAGCCAGTTCTCAAATGTGGATGCCCTCATTGGAAACCAGGCCCTACACTACCTCGCCTGGCCCCTGATCCAAGCGAGACTGGTGAACTGGATCCTGAATCAGAGCCCAGCCGACCTCCCAAGTGCCATCGGCCACGTTCGCTCCCAAGCATGGCCCTGGCACGGCACGGTACAGCACGGCACGGAACAGCTTCGCGTGCCACCAGCCTGCCAACGTGGCTTGGCAAAGGCAGTTCAGCTGGTGCTGCATGGCTGGACATGCACCACCTCTGCCTGGGGGATGGTGGCAGCTGGGAACATTTCTTATGATGCTGGCAGAGTGAAGCTGGTAAGAAGGCTGGGGTGAGACCCCCAGGTTGGGGTCCGCTCTCCCCATCTGTCCCACGCTGAAACCCACTCTGGGAAGAACGAGGCTGTAGGAGACTAAACATGCTCCTATGGATCTGTGCCAATGGGGAGGCCCCTGGGACAGGGACAGCACTTACCATTCCTGTGATTCCAGCTGGGCCCGGCTGGCCCGGGCTTCCTGGGGGACCCTAACGAGTGAGAAGAGATTAGGACATTTTAACAGAGTAACAATTAACCTGGACGCAGGAGCCGAAGCCAGCCCTAGGAAAAGGCCGATCAACTCCTACCGTGCAGTGCACCGTGCAGTGTCCACTACACCCGTCAGCTCGCTTCTTTAAACTGGGGGAACCAACGGGTGATTGAACAGGAGCGCCGTGGCCAGAACAGCCATAGCACCTCCCACCAGACACTGTCCTGTCAAGCAGCCTTGCCTGCTTGCACAGGCTTAGTCATTTTATTTAGGGGCAAGTAAAATAGCCATCATTCCATACAGCACCTCCTGCTGGGAGAGGCTGGGACTGCAGTAGCTGAGAGTCCCCCCACCAATCAACTCCCTTGAAGTGCTTGCTGCTGGGACTGGCATTGGTGAGAGTTCCCCTACAGCCAATGCCCCTGCATCATCCCCTACAGCGCCTCCTGCTGGGCGAGGCTAGGGCGGGAGTGAGCTCACACAGCCCTGTGTTTTCCCCCATTGGCGCCGGATTAAACCAGTGCAATTGGGATGTTGTCACTTCTTCTCAACCAGAGCAAAAATTCAACTTACTATATGGCCTGGAGGCCCCTGTCTGCCTTGGGGTCCCATCGGACCAGGTTCCCCCTGCAAAAGACAGAGCGATTATATACAGTCGCAGCTCGTACAGTACACACCCCTCCTCACCCAGCTGACCTGTATGCAAGAGCATGAGAACAGCCAGTGGGAACCGGGCCCCCTCCCTGGGAACCTGGGTGTGTGTTTGCATATGCTGTACTTCAGCGTTCCAGGCCAGATCCTCAGCGGCTGTAACCCAAGGTAGCTCCATTGACTTCACCAGAGCAGCTGCACTCATTTGCCCCATGGAGAGCCTGGCCCTATGGCAACAGGGCTGCTGAAGTGCTCCTGTGAGTCGCTCAGGGTTTGTCTACATGCAATTAAACACCTGCAGCTGGCTGGTGTCAGCTAACTTGGGCTATGGGGCTGCTGAATGGGGCTAGGGCTGGAGCTTGAGCTCTGGGACCTCGCGAGGGGGAAGGGGCTTGGGACTAGTGGTCAGGGAGCAGAAGCACAATCATGGCTGGCGCTCACATCCAGTGTCGCTGGTGGTAGGTCACTGCCGGGAGCCACACATGGTGCCCTGAGCATTAAACACCCCGTCCTTCCACGCCGCACTGACTCACCTCTGCCCCTGGCCGGCCCGTGCTTCCGGGGGGTCCAGGTTTGCCACAGTCACCCTGGAAAGAAGAACACACAGCATGGAGCATCATGCATGCGCCACGTGTAGACGGAGAGCAAGGGAGCAGGGACTCTGGCCTGCACTGGGTTTGTCACACCAGATCCGGTCACTGGGCCAGCCAAGCTGGCATCTTGCCTCTCACAGTGCAGAGGAACGTGACAGCCTCCCATTACACATGCCAGCCACATGGGCAGTGCCATGAGCAACGACCATCACATCCTCTTAGCTTGCATGGCTGCCAACTTCAGTGGATCTACACTAGCTTATTCCAGCTGGGCACATGGCCCCATTGGGATCATAAAATTATCCAGCCCTTTAAAATCAGGTACCCAGCCTCTGCCGCCATCTGACCGAGCAATCCCACGTCGGCACCCAGTGATGAAAAGGTCCCACCCTGGGGTGGAATGGCCTGGCTTGACCAGAAGAGGAAGCCACTGCCACGCCTGTATGTCACAAGTACATCACTGCCCAGCCCTGGCACCGCTACAAGCCAGGCTGGTTCATCTCCGTCTCTGGAAGCCTGGCTTGGTCCCTTTGGAGGGGGCTTGCAGCGGATGAATGCTGAATGCTGGTGGACACTGGGGCCTGCTCTCTGCACTAGTCAGGGTGGGCGTGAGATTCCTGGGGTGCACTAGCTCTGAATGATGGTGTCGGGGAATGACGGGGTGCTGAATACGCCGAGGGGCCCGCTGCGGATTCCCTGAGGCTGTAATAGCAGCAAACCAGCTCACCTTCTGGCCTGGGAGACCCGGGTGGCCAGGTTTGCCCTTGAAGCCCTGGCGGGGAAAAGAAGAGAAGAATTACTCTCCAGCATCAAGTGAGCAGGGCCTTCCCGGCAGGCTCTGCGGAGTTCCCCTGCCTCCCTCCCTCGGGCACGGAGACACCACCCACACCAGCCCCCAAGGAGCTCTCCCTGCCATAACAAACCCACCGGGAGCCCCCGGAGCGAGCCGAGGGCAGGCAGCTCTCAAGCTCTTGACAAATTACCTCTGCCTCTGGTGGAGATGTGGCCGCTTTCGCCAGCTCTGGAGTCTATCACTTCTCCTTCCTCTTCAACAATCATCTATCTCCCCTCCCTCTGAAATTCAGTGCAACCCCCACTTACAAGGCAGTGGAGGTGCTGTCTCCCAGGGAGAGGGCCAGAGCTGCACTTTGGGGGGAACTCAAGGAAAGCCCAGCTACCGGTTAAGCTCTCGCCGTCTGAATCTTTGTCAGGACCTAGCAGTCAGCAGCGCGGGAGGTGGTGGGTAAGGGTGAGAGTCTGGCAAGGAAAGACCCAAACACCCCCCGACTAGGGACACCTGGTGCTATGCACCAGGGAGCTATTCAGGAGTCCAGCCATGACTTACCGGAATCCCCATCATCCCTGGGGGCCCTGCAGGACCCGGGTCGCCCTAAGGAAAGAGGCAAAGGACACAGAATTAGGTTCGCTGTGGCAGGAAGTTTCAGGTGTGTTTGACATCCCGCCTGGGAGAGGAACTCCAGGAGTGGGACCCAGCTCCCTACTTTCCGACAAGAGGGAGAATAGCCTCTACCTCTGCTCCCCCTCCGAGCTGGCCAACAGCTTGGGATGAAGGCCAAGCTCCCCCCGTCTGGGCTTCTGGTATGAGCCTCGGCCCAGGCTCAGCAGAAGGTCAGCGAATCCTTCACGCCAGCAGGGGCCCAGTTCTGAGCAGAACTGTGAGAAAATAGGTACGAAACCCCATCCTGTTTTCTTACCCGAATCCCTGGCTTCCCGTCCTTCCCATCCAGTCCTTCCAAGCCGGCTGGGCCCTGGGACATCACGGGGAAAGCGAGACTGAGAAAACTCATGAGAGGCCTGTTCATTCACACCACCCTGCTCAATGGCCTGCCTGGCTGATCTCAGGTGTGGGACACTACTACTAAGATAATGCTGCTACATGGAAACACGTCAGCTCTCTGAGGGGCTGGGAATTGGTGCTCAGTATGGCAGCTGGATCCCTCCCTCGCCATCTGGATTGTAACCTTGGAATGTCCCAGCAATGACCTTTCAGCTGTAACCATCCCATGACCACCCAGGACTACGGTCGCTAGCTGTTCCACCCACCACGACCACGTGGGCAGGGATGGAACTCATAACCGTCTGAGCCCTAACCGGATTTCTGCCACAGGAGCCAATGGAGAACCTCCAGGAGCTGCAGCTGTGTTAGTGCTCATATCCAGATGCAAGAGGGCAGCACAGCCACATCTGGGGTAGGCTGCACATCCCAGCCAGCAACAAGCAGCAATACATGGGCCCGCTAATCAGTGCATTACACGCAGCAAGTGTGGAAACAGGATGGCCAGTAAACAGGAAGAGGGACCATTGGGTGGATAGTGGTGATCTAATATCTATTCCACCCCACCCAGGTACTTATCTCCCTGGTTCCAACCAAGGCCAATCCATTTTCAGATTTGCAGATTTTAAGGCTAGAAGAGACTATTATGCCCATCTCATCTGATCGCCTGCATAGCACAAGGCAGAGAATTTCACCCAACGGTCCTGCATCTAACCCAGTAACTTCTGCCTGGGCAAGCATGCGTCCCTGTGTTTGAAATATAGGCTCCAAGACACCCGTTCCTTATTCAGAACCAGCACCAAGATTCTGGTCCCACACTTTTGGATCCAACGAAAAGCTGCTGGCGCCTCTCCCAATCTGTGGCCCAGGACAATGCAGCAGCCCATTGGATGATATAAAACGTGTTGCAGACTTTCCCCGAAGATCATTCTGAACGAGACATTCAAGCAGCCATGCGGCATCGCCTGTGTGTGCCGTGACATAGTATCGGTGATGCTGCATTGCGGCGTCAGGGCAGGATCCCTCTGGCCCGAGGCACAAATGCAGAGAGGTGAGAAGCCCTCGGCTTGGGCCCAGGGATGGCATCGTAGCTTAGTGGGGTCAGTTTTGGATTCTCATCTCTCATGGAGGGGGGAGGGATGGGCAAGTCCCATCTGCTGGTACCCACCAACCTGCCAGGTCTTTGTTCTGTATTGAGCTCCTTGTCCACACTCACAAAGGTCTGTACTGCCCAGCTGCTGCCCAGTGTCCCTCACAGCTCCTGCCACCATGATCCTGAGGCCTCCTTTCCCGTGCACTCCGTGTCCCCACAGCCTGGAACCCCTTGAGCACTTCCCCCCACATAGAGACCCCCACTCCTTCCATGCAGTCAGGAATTGAGCTGGGAAAGAGAAACACTCACCTGTATTCCAGGAGGCCCTGGAGGCCCCATTGGCCCTGGCATCCCCGTGGGGCCGCGCATCCCTTCGCTGCCCTGCAAAAGTCATATTGGGAGCAATGAACCTGCTGCCCTCTGCCATGCTAACGCACTGGTACAGAGAGCCATGGGAGAGGATGCCCATAGTCACCGCCGGGCTACTCCAGAGACTTCCCTTCGCTCTCAGCTTCTCCACTTGCCCTCTCCATACGTCCCTGCCCCCTGTGATCCAAGGGGTGAAGGAGGCTGAGTGGCAAATCTCCTGGAAGCGGCGCTAGCCAGCTGGACGAGGCCAGTTCACATGAGGAGGAACACTTGCCTCTTGCTAAGGAATGGGTGAGGTGCTAGCTGTGCCTGGAGTGTGCCAGCTGTGCCCCGGGCATGCTGCAGATGTGCCCCAGCTTTGCACGCTCCATGGACTGCATTTTACCTGTGTGCTAAATGGCTGCAGTTTCTCCTTTCTCCCCTTCCTGGGCCCTATAGGGGACGGAGCAGTGCTGCTGGGCAGGCAGGTCCTGAACCCCAAGTAGCTGGGACCTGTCAGCACTCACGGGATACTCAGTCATCACCGAGGCCCCAGGGGATGTTTCCATGATGGATCCACCATTGGAAATCAGCCGTAAAGGGGGTAGATTGTGTATAGAGAGCAGAGCTAACATTCCCGGGGGGTCCATGTGGCCAAGCACTGCTTCTGGTCTGCACCGCAGGGAGTAGTTGCCAAGTGGCCCTTTGGCAAGAGTTCAGGGCCCAGATCACGCAGTGCAGGGCCCCCGTCTCCTCCCAGCACATATCCGGCTGCCGCACAGTGCTCGGCTCAGACTCTGTTTGCCCCAAACACCGTCCATCCCCATTCTGCACCCCCCGGCCCTGGAGGGGTTTGCAGTTCCCACGAGCTTCTCGCCGAGCTGTCTCTGAGGCTGTGCCAAAATCACAATCCCATGACCTCAGCCACCTAGACCCAAACTGTGTATCTGAAACCAAGTGGCTCGCTGCAGATGGAAACTGGCCTATTCTCCCTGCCATTCCGGGCTTCTTGAGAGCCTCCCTTCCTCACAGTGGCCAGCAGGTGTCAACAGAGCCCTGAGAATGACAAAGGGGCTCTCTCCCCTAGGCTGCGGGGAGCAGGTGGGCGCTTGCGAGAGCTCCTTGGGAAGTTGCTTGTGCCTTTTTGGAAGTGGTGGGCTCATTAAAGGGATCTAGAAACAGGACCCTGGTTAGTGCCCAGCGCTGGCCCTGGATCGGATCCACTTGCAGAACCAGCCCAGATGTGGGAGCGCAGCCTGTTTGGTCCTGAGCAGAGGCCGGAGCCCCAAACCCCGTCAGCAGCAGGAACCTCTCTTCAGGCCTGTGGATGCTCAGAGACCTCCACAAGCAAGGATCCCCTGCAATCAGCAGGCAAAGAGAAGCCCCTCTCTCTTGGGACTTCCAGCACCACAGCCTGCCCGCCTTGCAGCACTCACCTTCTCGGCTGCAGGCCCTGGCGGCCCGGCTGGTCCGGCTTTCCCTGGGAAACCAGGAGGCCCCTAAAACGACAAGGATTTTGGAATCTTTGAAGGGCTAATCAAGTCGCCCTGCATCGGGGTCTGTAATGAAATGAGCGAGGCGGGACACTGACTCAGAAAGAGCCTCCAGCCCCAGCTGTCTGTTACAGACGAGGTGCGTACACAGCTCCCAGAGCCCCAGTGTGGGGGCCATAGGGAGCTATTTTAGGAACATCAGTCCGGCCCAGACAAGGCAGATTGCACCATTTCTGCAAGTGCAGCCTACTTATGCCAGCCACAAGCACACTCCCCAGGCGCCGTCTCTGCGGGCTGCACTGAGCCCGGCTAGCCCCAGGCGTGGTCTCTGCTAACTCTGTTTGGCAGCTGCCACTAAACACGCCAGTAGCTCACGTAGTTCTGCTCCTGCTGTGAACGGGGCTAGTGATGTCTGAAATTCAAACCAGAAGAAAACTTCTTCGGTCCAAGAGACTGTCCCTGGACTTCTGCTCTGCCTCCCCCCGCCACATCCCCTGGCCTGTCCTCAGCTCCGTTAACAAGGCTCCATCCCAAAACAAATGTACAAACAAAGCTCCCCGCCCCCGCTCGATTCCTGGCTGCAAATCCCTGCCCTCAGTTAATCCCCCGATAATCAGACAAAGGTAGTTCGGTGCCTTTATTGTCTCAGAAAATATGCCCAGGAAATAATCCCCATTGATCCCCCTACTCGCTCACTCTGCCTCTGCAAAGCCAGCACTGTTCAGCCATTTGCATACCGCTCCCCCATAATGCTCCTTTCCGGCTCCCTGAGCTTGTCATGAGCAAGTGCACCCCTGTTAAGGGAACACCTCTCCTCTCCTCCGTCTCCTCTGCCAGGCTAAACATGTATTGAGTCCCCCAGTGCTTGAAACTTCCTTCGGGGTGTACTTACGGCTGGCCCTGGGAAGCCTGGTTGCCCCTGAAAGCCCTGTGAATACAGGAAAATATCAGTCATTGGTTTACAGCGCACCCTTGTTCAAGGGGCCCAGCCAAAGTCAGCCCCCCTAGCAGAGGCAGCTCTTTTGGTGGACAGCGTGAGATCCTCCACAGTAGGGGGGTTGGTTCCCTGTGGGATCTGGGGTCCACAGGGCAGCGTTTGCAGCATCTGTCTGACTTCACAGCAGAGCCTGCAGCACCATGCACGCTGTTGGACAGGCTGGGTGGGCAGCCAAGCTGCTGCGTTGCAGCCTTCCCCCAAAGCAGAGATCTGCTAGCGCAGGGAGCCCTGGGGTCAAGGCTCCGTGCAGCAGCATGACCGCAGTCCCTGGTGGCTTAGCAAGGCTGCAGGCCTAGGAACCTAGCCACCATTTGGGCATCTTGGGGTCATCTCATGGGGTTCCTCTGCTTGCTTTGGGGCAGGGCTTCTTCAGCCCCAGCCTGGTCACAGGGCTGAGGAGGGGTGGGGAATGCGGAGCCCCGGTCTATTCCAAGGGGCAGTGCCCACAAAGCAGGGGCAGCTGTGCCACCATCTCCCTCTGAGAAGCTTTGGAGCGGACAGGGCCAACGATTCCTCCCTCCAGGGAGAGGAAGGGGCAGAGGAAGCAGGAGGGTCTCACCTGATCTCCTTTCTCCCCAGAGTTGCCCTGAGCTCCACGCTCTCCTCTCGGACCCTAGTGCAGAGACAGAACAAAGCAGAGGGGCTGAAATTTCTGTGCTGCTGGTACTCCCGAGACAGACAGGAGAACCGGGGCCAGCCCAACCACACATCCAGGGCCTCTTCCTTCACAACGCGCCCGAGCACCCTCTTCCCTCCCTGCCTGTCAGCCAAGTGCCGATCCAGAGGCACCAGTGGGGGCAGGACGAGGGCCTTTAAAGCAGTTTCAGCAGACAGATCTTAGCTGTGAACTTACCGCTGGCCCCGCAGGACCTGGGACGCCATCGGAACCAGGGGGGCCCTGGGGAGACACCAAGGGAACAGGAATCAGCTGTGCTGCCCGGGGAGGGAGGGATACTTACCGCATCACGGGCAAGCCTGCTGGCAGCAGCCCTGGTTTAGCGGAGGGGTCCGGGGGCGGCTCAGCTCTGCTCTGGCCCCATCGGCGGGTCTCAGTGACCCTGCATCCTGTGAGCTCCCGCAGGTGCAGCCATGGGGCTGCCTGGTGAGACGTGGTGTCGGCGCCATTAACCTGGATTATTTCTCTTGGGGTAGCACCCAGATGCCCCAGTCAGGATTCAGGCCCCAGTGCTCCCACCCCCTCCCGCTGCCTTGCTTCCCCCCATGGAAAGCCAGGGACCCATCCCGGGAGGTATTTGCTGGAGGTGAGCGATGAACTTACGTAGTGCAAGCCTGTGGCTTGACAGGGCCACATCGCCCATTGTGTCTTGGGCTGCAGGCTGCCCACCCACCCCAATCCAAGAGGCTGCGTCTGCCCAATCTCCTTGCTGCATGTTCTCAGACGTAGCTTTATGGGGATGGGCTTGGATGCCCCATGGAAGCAAATACAACCCAGGAGCACCCCCAAGCCCAGCCACCAGGCTCCTCTCCTAGCTGGGGGGATGGATTCCCTTCACCCCCATCAAATGGCGAGTGACAAATGGCCCAGAGGCATCGAGCTGGCACAGGGTCAGGTCCGTGGCACTCACCGATTCCCCTTTCTCTCCAGGGGGTCCCAAGTAGCCTCGTTCTCCTTTGACGCCCTGGGGAAGAAGGTGGGGGAATGAGATGAGCTTTGCACAGCAGCTGCAGGGACAGGGGGTGGGGGCTGGTAACCGGTGGGGAGGTAGCTGACGGTGGAAGAGGGGAACTATCTTGGTGGTGGCTAACGTGTGGGCCTGTGAGACCTTCCTCTGCTAATCTGCACCTCACCAGTGCTTCTTTCTTGGCAGGGGTGTGGCAAGTTCTAGTGACTCCCAGGGCCCGTGACCCCCAGGCTCACCCTCCATCTCAGCATAGCAGAGTCCCTCCCCCCTGCACTGCTTGATCGTACCCTTCTTCCCAACACGGCAGCCCGCTTGCCATGGCAGGTCACGCTCAGCTGTCTCGCCTCTCCGCCAGGCGTCTCCACTCCCAGCTGCATGTACCGCCCAGCCCCCCCCCCCGGCTCTCAGCACCGTTGGGCCTATGAATTTACCCTGTTGTGAGCTTGCCTGGAGGAAGCTAGTGAAAGCGCATCAAATGACACAATCCCCGATAACAACAGATGCTGACAGGAAAAAGGTGCAACAGCGAGACAGACTGAACTGGTCCAAACAAAGAGAACTCAAGGGCTGTGTTATAATCATGCCTGGTAACCAAGACAAGTGTGGTGCCGGAAATCAATGGACCCAAACTGGTGTCAAAAATGAGGTCTAACTGGTGGACAAAATAACAAGGGAACTGGCTATTCCAGCCACCCCTTCTGGGTCCTTAAAGAGAGACTTTGGGAAGAAAAATTGGATCCGGGAGCAAACGTCACCATCACAGCTCTCCCTCTCCCCCCAGCCCTCTCCTGGGACCCTGGACCTTTTTCACTCCAATCCTGAGAGATGTCCTGACCAGACTGGGCAGAGAGGGACCCAGCCGGGGGTGTAAGACTTTGGGTTTGTCTCTGGTGGAACCTTGCATCGGCAAAGCTGCGCCAATGCAACGTTTCTGAAGATGCTCCCAGCTGACGAGAGAAGCCCTCCCACCGACATAGCTCTGTCTGCACCAACGATTGGGTCGGGAGAACTGTGTTGCTCAGGAGGTTCAGATTATTCACACCTTGAGTGACCGAAGTCATTCTGTAGTGTAGACCAGTGCTAAGTTCCCACCACCCGGATGTCCTTTACCTTCTCCACCTAAAATCTCGCCTTCTCTTTCCTATCCCTCTCCTTTTGCCTTCTGTCCAATCAGTGTCTGGTGTAGCTGGCCAAGACTGTATATTTTGCAACACTGCTGTGAGCCTGCAACCAAGAAGAGGCGGCTCAAAGCAATGCCCTGAACAGCCTGATGCTGGGACACGCTTGCCAGGGCTCGGCGTGGCTGATAGACCGCGTCACGTGCCTGTGATTTCCAGCAGGGAGGTTGCAAGCGAGAGTCAACACCGGCGCCGTAAGCTGGATTTTCTCTCGGTGTTTTTCTCTCTCCCCTCATGTGTGTGTTCTGTTTTGTCGTCTAGGAAACGGGTTCAGGCTTTAATAGCAGCAGCAAGGCCAAGCACTCCCACTTCTCTTCCCCCCAGAGCAAAGTTCATAGCTCTGACGCTATCTAAGAGGCAGGAGAGGGGAGTGCTTCTAAACACGATCTCCAGCTAAAGGGAACAAGTAACTCGCCTTCCTCCTCTGCTGTATCCTTAAGGCAAGGTGCTGGCAGGCTAAGGACTCTGTGTTCCAAACCCCGAGCCGTGTTTAACTCTGGTTGACAGTGACTGGGCGACCTTAATCCCCATGTCCCAAATATTCCATCTAAACACAACGGTACTCACGTGCAGCCCAGGGGGGCCAATTGCACCAGGGTATCCGGGTTGACCGGGAGGGCCCTGAAGAGAAGAACATTGGGGATCAGACATACCAGGCTCAAGGTTTGGGCTCCTGCACCCCGTGCTATGCACCAGTGCCTCTTTCTGCTGGGCCAGCCTGGTGCGCATGGATGTAAACCACCCGCTAATGGGTTGATCTGGCAGGTAAATGTGCCGAGCCCCTGCTGCCACCAAGCCGGGGCCAGGCAGCCAAGGCAGGTCCCTCTGGGGCAGAGCTGGGATCATTGGCCAGAGAGCCTGGCAGCAGAACCTGGGGCGGCATGACCTCAGGTTCCAGCTCTGTCCATGTCGCAGCCCCTCTGAACCGAGGTGTTGTCTCCCCCTCATACAGTGATGGGTGGGTTTCTCCAGCAGGAAACCAGCATCCCGCTAGCCCCTCTCCCCCATGGGGCAGCAAAACCCACTGGCGCTCGGGGAGTCGGCAGCCAGGTCTATCACTCACCAGTTCCCCTTTCGCGCCGGTGAGCCCAGGTGGTCCACGCTCGCCCTGGAGACCCTTTGGAGAGAAAACATGAGGTTCTGCCAGGGCATTTCCACCCTGAACCCCATTCCCACCTTGCCGGTGGCACAACCAGCTGCACGCAGCACGGCAGGGCAGCAGAGGGTGGGATGGCGCTACCAGACACGAACACAGCTCCCACACCTGGAGCCGAGCGCTTCAGATCACACTACCTCCATTGCCACTGGAGGCTCTAAGGGCTATTGCCACTGTGAAAACTAGTCCTGCCACCTAGCCGCAGGGCTGGCTTTTCCGAGCCGGCCCCGCCTCCAGGGAGCCTCGGAATATCGCCACCCCGCTAGCTGGCTCCGACACTTCGTAGGTCGAGGGGCAGTGCCTGCATTTGTCTGATGGAACAAAGGCCAGAGGAGCCTAAAAAAAACCAGGTTGAAGACAAGCCCCACCCTGCTCCTTAGCAGGCATCGCGTCCAGGGGGCTCAATGGGTCGGATCCCCAGCCAGGGTGGGGATCAGCCCAGCTCCGTTGCCTTCAGTAGAAACCTGTCAATTTGCAGCAACTGGGGATGTCTGTGCACATAGCTGGGTAGACACACCCTGGCTGGGAGACAGGGGCTTACCTGGCCCATCTCCAAAGGAACAGAGGCAACCGTCTTGGATGCTGTGATTTCTGAAACCCACCCCACCCCCCTGGCCCCTCACCCCAAACGCTCCTCCCAGACGTGACGTCCCAGCATAGACCGGCGCTGACTGGCCGACACGTTGGAAGGCAGCTCCTCGGCAGCCCTGCTTTCTGAAGCAGGTTCTTTGGACCATGGTGGATGGGTGCTGCATATCCCTTCAGTAGGGGGGGACTTGGGGCTAGCAGGGGCACTAGGCTGGACACGTGCCCCACAGATGGCTCATCGCTGCTGGTAGCCCATGAGCAGAAGTTACGGCTGCCCGTTTCCTGGGACCTTGTTCACACCCAAGGGCTCCCAGTCGCCTTTCCCCTCCTGCTGCGCCCCGAGGTGAAGCACACGAGCGTGAACACAGGACGGGCTGCACCACCCCCAGCGCGCGGGAAACAGACGAGAAACACACAAGTTCTCACTGGGCGTTCCAAGGCATGACTGACAGGTGAAGCTATGGAGTGGGAGGGGCTAAGGAGGCCCCACCACTGGTCCCTACAGTTTCCAGGTGAACCTGGGCGGGGATCGGCAAAGCAACAAGGAGCGACTAGGATGGGGGTTAGTTTCGGTTACATGGCACCTACGTGGTGGAGAGTGATGCTGTTTCATAGGACACACCGGTGAGGACGTGAACACTGCATAGCAATCACACAGACAGACCGTGGGGTTACTGTGACATTAGTGGAAGATGCCAGATATGAGATTAGGACATGAATGGGGGGGGGGATGAGTCCTGTGAGAAAAACCACAGTTCAGGCGCCATCTCCCAGGCCTGGCAACTGGGAGTCAGCAGGGGTTTGGGGAGTGGGGCACAGGAGGATCCATTCGTTTTGAGTGCAGGATTGGGGCTTTGCTGAGAGAGATTCTGTGCGCTCAGCCGGGCGCTGAGGCAGGCGGAAGAGGAGACGAGAGAGAGAATGAAGAGAAAGGGGAAAAAAAGTGGAATCGATTCAATTTTTTTCTCGACTGAGTCTGACTTTAGCACAATGGGGCCCTGGACCAGAATGTCTAGTGTGTGGCAGCAGGTTCCGCTTGCCACGCACCATCTCTGTGTGGATAAGCCCTGGGTCAGAGCAGCTCCATTGGAGTGACACGAGGTTTTCATGTGGATTGCAGAAGCAGCTTCAAGCCCCAGCAGAGATCAAAGGCCCCACTGTGCCGGGTGCTGCACAGACACACAGCGAGAGACAGTCCCAGCCCCAAGGAGCTCACAACTGAAGCAGCCAAAGGGGAGGAGAAAGGAAGAATCACGCCCATTTTACAGATGGGGAACTGAGGCCCAGAGAGATTCCAAGGTCACCCAGTGGGTCTGGGTCAGAGCCAGGAAATGAACGCAGGGCTCCCAAGTCCCAAGCCAGTTGCCTGGGCCACAAGGCCAAATTTACACTGACTGAGAAGCTGGCTCCACTGAGTTCAATGGAGTTACTTCTGATTTACTCCCATGTAAATGGGAGGAGAATCAGGCCCACTGAGAGGGAGATGAGTGGCAAGGAAAGGAGAGATGAGGGTAGGAGGGATGCAGAGGTGACAGGGCAGGAGATTAACCAAAATGAGGCTCTTCCTCCCGGGGCCTGGAGAAGTCTCTGACTCGGGGTACCGCTGTGCATGGGGCCTATCTGAGTGATCAGGCGCAGAGCCTGGAGGAAAGGAATGGAGGGGAACAAAGCCAAACAAGCATCAGCAACAAAGGACCGCACAGAGCACGTGCAGTGCTGGATTCTTACAGGCAATCCGGGTGCGCCAGGCGTTCCAGGAAAACCTGGAGGGCCCTAAGGGAAGAAACAGTGAGATCACACCTTGGAAATCACATTCAGGAGGCTGACAGGGCTGGACCTGCGGCTGGTGGGGACAGGACCCTCAGCAGAGAAGCCAAGGGGCTGGGTTTTCCGACACTGGCTTGTTTCAGACTCTTGTTCTGAGCGGGATCTCTCCTCTTCTGGTTTCCGAAACAGCTCTGGAGACTCACCCATCCTTTACTGTCAATGGTAACTTCGCCCCCATCTAGAGAAGGCAGCTCTGTCCAGAAGCACTTACTCCCCTCCACCTCTCACCGTGGCTTCAGGGCTGGCCTGGGATTCGCTGCTGGGTTGGCAGAACGCATGGCCACTCCTGCCACGCTCAGCCATTCCCAGCCCAGGCTCTCGGAGGGAAATCCAGGCTTGCTGAAGTCAGTGGGAATTTGGCCATTGACTGCAGTGGGGTTAGGATTTCAGCCTGGGATTTTTGGAGGGGCCACAGAGCTGTAGCGAGTCCCCAACGTGCAGTGATCTGTCATCCCAGGGCTCACCGCCCCAACACAGGGAGCGACAGATAACTCTTCTCTGGAGAGTGCTCACAGCACACAGCTGTCCCATACAGAGCAGGACGGGGCTAGGAAGGGGCAGCACCCCGCCCTACGTACAAAGAGCAGGAGAACCCCAAGTCTACAGAGTATGCTCTTTGCAAGGGTTACTCACAGTCGGTCCAGGGGGTCCTGGAGATCCTCTCGTCCCTGGTGGGCCCTGCAAAGAGACCGGCACAGAGTTAGATGCTTGATACAGGAGCCGTAAAGCAGAGCATCATGTCTGGCCATTGCAATGGGTGTGTGAGGTCAAGACAGAGCCCAAAGAGGAGCGTGTATTACAGCTCCCTTCTGTGCCTGAGCCACAGAGATTGTGAGTCTGCTACAGCCGCCAGCTCATGCTTGTAGGTCAGGAGCTTCCCAGTTCAATCCTCATCACAAATTCACATAACGAGCAGGTGGAGACCCCAGCGACTGCTGTCACTGAGAGACGGGAAATACAGAACAGAGCAAAGGGAGAGAGAGAACGGAGCCGGGTTGCCACTGATCGGGAACAGCAGAGTTCACCTCCAGGACCTGGAGTTCAGTGGGCTGGCGCTGGCTCTGGCCTGAGGGTTTTTGCCCTGTGCCCCAGGCTCTCCCTGGGGGGATGCGGTGAGGGGCGGGAAGAAGGTGATGCTGGTGGGGGAGGGTATCTAAGGGCCATGCTGTGGGGACGGAAATCTCAATCAATTGCTAGAAACGTCACCCATGAACTGAAACTCTCAGGGGGCCAAAGCCGGAGAGTTGGAAACCCGCCATCTGGTGGAGCCGACCCTAATGCTGGACATACCTGATCCCCTCTCTCTCCAGGTAAGCCGGGCATCCCCGGCAGCCCAGGCCCTCCAACACAGTCACCATCACTTTCTGCTTGGTCACCCTGGGGGGGAAGATGAAATCCATTTCAGGAGATGCTTCTGATCAATCCCCTCCTTCCCAGGCCATGAAACTCAGCAGGCCGCCCAGCTGAACCAAGCCAACGTGTTCCTGGCCGTCACATGCAGAGAGTGGAGGTTGGCCCTTCGAAAACCCTGTCTGCCCCGGCGGGCTGTAAAACTGCCCCGGAGCCTCGTCGTGCTCAGGGAACCGCTGTCCGAGTAATGTGGCTGCCCGTCATGTGCTCTGGGCAGGCGAGTCCCCCATGCTGCGCCCCCGCCAGTCCCAATGCCCTGTCATTAGACAGCCAAGGTGTGGATTCATCTGGCGGGGTTCTCGGGTCACCAGGAAACAGAGCAGAGTCTTCTCCCCAGGCCCCCTCACCCATCCCATGACCAGCTCCGAGTTCGCAGGTCTCTACTCACCCGGGGCTCCTCCGCTCTGGGGAACTGAGCGAAGCACTGAAAGAGGAAGAGACACAAACAGTTTATTCCTGCTGGGGTTTGCTCCACGTTCCTGCCTCGCTTGGGGAAGAGGCGCTGTGAGGCTGGCAGTGTCCCCGGTGGAGGCATGGAGAAAAGGGATCAGCATCTTCTGGTCACCTAGAGGGGGACCCTGCTAGGTACTGGGGAGACACCTTGGAGGATTGGGCCCATACAGCACAGACCCAGTTTCCACAGTGCAGGGTAACCCCAACCCCCAACAGCCACACTCCTTCAGAGACTTTGTGCCCCCACCGATCTAGTGCCAAGCGAGCCACGGGTCGGCATCAGTGAGCGCCATTTGGATTTCGTGCCCATGTTGCACTGGTGGCACAATGGGCAGTACCAGGGAGAATGGGGTGTGCAAGGGGGCATGAATCAGGAGCTGCACAAGGCCGGGGGTAGGCAAGGGGCTACTGGGTGCAGGTGGGGATTATGCACCCGGGCATGTCCCTGCATTGGACAGATGTTTATCTGTGCAAGGGGGAGCTTAAGAACATACGTGCCAGTGTGGACAGGAGACGCGTGTGCACACGTGTGCACGGGGCCGTGCCCCTGGGTGTGTGGAGCTGTGCATCCACAGGGTGGGGCCGTTGTGCCAGTGGACATGAGAGTGCTCGGGGGTGTAATGCACTCCGGGACCTGGCTACCATTGAGGCATGGAGATTCCCCTGTGTTTGAGTCCCAATTGCCAAGTACCCGCTGCAGGAGGTGGTGGTTGGGTACTCACCCGTGCGCAGTTGTCTATGCCGGGGGCACCGGGCATACCCTGGTCGCCCTTCTCCCCTTTGACTCCGCTGGGCGTGTGGGAGCCAGTCTGCACCTGGGCACAATCCCCGCAGATATTCTAGCGAGAGAGGGGAAGAGCAGGGATTGCACGAGGTGGGATCTGCCCAGTGGCCAGCTGGCTCAGTGCATTGACTATTGTTTGCATCACGACGGGACTGACAGGGCCCAGCCGGAGATTGGATCCCCACGAAGCTAGGTGCTGCACCGGCAGAGCAATACAACGGCCGCACCCCATGGAGTTTATGAAGATGGGATTGTGTCACCCTCTAGTGGCCAGCCCATGTGGCTACAACAGCCTCCTTCTGAGCGGATGCAGTCTCTGGACCAGAGCAGGCTCCCTCGGGCTCTGACAGGGCCCAGTGCCAGATGCTACAGGAGGAGCATCCGCCCACCCAGAGTAACCTGCTGCCTAGCCCCTGTGAGCCAGAGGCTGGCTCAGGTCCAGATGTGCCGCCTGCGGCTACAGCTGCCTCTGATCCTTGGCGCGCTTACCTTGAGCACCTCGATGTTCCTCTCCGCTACGACAGCGAGCGGCCCCTGCAAAGACACACACAGAAAGAGAGGGCAACCCTCTGGGAAACGGTCCTTATCGCCGGAGGCTCATCTTGCTCAGGGCGACCGCCAAAGCAATGAAAAGCATGATGGGTAACAGGCTGTACGTTAACATGTGCTTTGCCTGGGAGGACTTAGGTGCTTGGGAAATAACTTGGCAAGAGCTACCGGCAGAAGAGCGCTAAGCACACACCTGGGGCAGACGGAGACACGGACACATCAGCTCCTATACCTACCACATCTCCTGCTGGCCCAGGCAGTCCTGGCAAACCATTGTGTCCTGGGATGCCCTAAAGCCAAGGAGAGAGCTTGAATATTCAAATCCTTCTGCACGGCCTTCTCCTGACACCCTGCTGCCTTCTCCCACTCTCGCACTCTCACTCTTCTTTCCCCTCCACCTAATGCTGCTCTTGGAAGGTTCTGGGGCCCAAACTTGGTTCTGTCTTGAAGGTGCTCTGATCGGACACCACTAACACTCAGCTCTGTGCATCTGTAGCTCTCAAAGAGCTTTACCCAGGAAGGGCGGTGTCATTCTCCTTGTTTTTACAGATGGGGAAACCGAGGCACGGACAAGCAAAAGTGATGTGGCCCAGCAGCAGGGCCGGGAATAGAACCCAGGTCTCCTAACTCCCTGCCCAGGATTCACTGTGGAGGGGGGAGTTTTTCAGAAACTAATCATTCTGGGGCAAATACTGTAGGGCTTTATTATTACACACAGTTCTAAAGTGCCCATCACTGAAGCCTCAGGGCCCTGCTGAGGCAAAACCCTCACTGACTGTAGCAGGATTGGTGCCTGAGTAGGGACTGAAAGCTGCAGCACTGGGGTTGGTTTTTAAATGTACCATTTCACGGTCAAGAAATAATACTCTTTTTTTGTGGGATCCACAAAATTGTTTGGTGTCCCCCCCACACACACACACGCTGGGTAGGCCGCAGAACTGCACGAAGATGCTGTTCTCTGAGCTGGATTCATGCCGGCAGCACCAACACAGGCATTTAGGCAAGACAACGGTGCTACATGAACGGCTGGGGATCCTTCGTCGATCACGGCTCCAGTCCAAGGGACAGGGAATAGTCTCTTTAAGGCTGAAGACGTTTGCACGGAAGAGGGCAAGGTCTCCCTGAGGCTGGGAGGCTGTGAAATACCAGTCGCAGGATGGCTACAGGGACTCAGCTCCCGTCTGAGTTGGGTGGAAGTTATCTTGGGCCTCTCTGGGTTGCCTCAGCTGGGCCGGCCAGCGATCAGCCCAGCACATGGGCATTACTTTTAACCACTGACAATGAAATGTCCCGTAAAGGCGCGGCGAGCAGCTCTAACTGGAGAGCGCTTGGCCAGATTGGCTAACGAGCCTCGGGGTGGGCAGGGGGCCGTCAGTGTTCTCTGGCGCCTGCCAAGGGCGGGGTCCCGGAGAGATACGAGGAGGTTAGAAATAGCCCAAAGGGGCTGGCGGGAGGGTTATGGGATGCCCTGCTGGCTGCTCATGCCCTGATCAGAGCAGCTGGGCTCCCCAAGAGTCTGGGGGTGACTGGAGATCATGCACACGCACACATGGCCAGGCCTGCTCCCGCTGCAGGCAACTCATGCTTCATCATCGGCCCCCAAGGGAGCAGGATCGGGGCCTCAACTTGCCCCCAGCCATGTCCTGCAGTAGAGAGCCCACCTCATTCTCTTCTCCCTCACTCACCTGTCTCCCCGGAGCTCCTGGGGGGCCCGGCGGGCCTGGGACACCTGGCGGACCCTGCAACATCCCAAAGCAAACAGAGAGAGGGGCCATTAGGACGGTGCTGGGTGAGTGGCTGGGAGTAGGCGCAGGGGGACCCAGGCTGCCGTGCGGACAGAGAGGAAAGCGCACACACCTGCGGGCCAGGCTGAGGCTGCCAGGATGTCCCGATCCACAGTCCTGGGGCTCCCTGCGAGTCCAAGAGAAGGGGAGAGCGTTTAGCGAAGGCGAAGCAGAGCCCAGGGCGCATGTGTCACAGCTCCACCTGCCCAGCCACCAAGGCAGGAAAGCAGCTGGGCGGCGGGGGAGGGCAGCGCAGGATGTGGGGGCAGGTGGCCTGCCCTAGACCATCACCCAGCTGGAGAAGGAGGCCAGGAATAGGCTGACTCAGGGCTTACCGGCATCCCTGAGTAGTTGGGGTCCACACGGGGGCCAGGCTGGCAGGTGCATTCACCGGGGTCCCCCTGAAAACACAAGAACAATCAGCACTGGGAGCCCCCTGGCTGGGGGCCAGCGGGGGGCAGGGTGGTCAGAGCTGGGAGCCCCCTGACTGGGGGCCGGCGGGGAGCAGGGTGGTCAGAGCTGGGAGCCCCCTGGCTGGGGGCCAGCAGAGAGCAGGGTGGTCAGAGCTGGGAGCCCCCTGGCTGGGGGCCGGCGGGGGGCAGGGTGGTCAGAGCTGGGAGCCCCCTGGCTGGGGCCGGCGGGGGGCAGGGTGGTCAGTGCAGGGAGCCCCCTGGCTGGGGGCCGGCGGGGGGCAGGGCGGTCAGAGATGGGAGCCCCCTGGCTGGGGGCCGGTGGGGGGCAGGGTGGTCAGAGCTGGGAGCCCCCTGACTGGGGGCTGGCGGGGGGCAGGGTGGTCAGAGCTGGGAGCCCCCTGGCTGGGGGCCGGCGGAGAGCAGGGTGGTCAGTGCAGGGAGCCCCCTGGTTGAGTCACAAGGGCCAGGGCTGTAGGCACCGGTGTGCAGTGACACCTTACTGCTTGGTCTCTGCATCGTCGGCATGGCAGGGAGGGGACAGCCCTACTCTGCAGAGCAAGGGGAAGAGTGCCAGGGACAGGAGGAACCCCTCATCCGTGGCTTGGCTGCAACACCAAGTGCCCAGCAGCGAGTGGACGCTGCAGGCAGGGACGCAGGTGCCAATCGGCTGCAGCCTCGCCATGGGCTACGGGCACATGCTCAGCGCCAAGGGAGGTGACGGGCCCAGCCGGCAATCAGGGATGCAGAGGAAAACCAGCTCACCTTCTCACCCCGTGCCCCCTTCTCTCCCTGCAGGGAAGAAGCCGAGAGAAACGTGTTAGAGGCCAACGTCAAATGGGTCAAGAGCAAGAGATTGTGTTGCAGGTTCTGTCTGGGTCCCGGAACCAGAACCGGAGAAGTGCAGGGCAGGGTCTGCATTCGCCCTTTCAGCCTGGGAACAGCTGTTCACTTCTGCCATGCATGTGTCCTTACATCCACTGTTCACCAATCATCGTGCAAACAAGTCTGTGTTGGTGTGAGCGACTGGGGAACACCTGCTCTTTGCACAAATACCCAAATTCACAAAAGCATCTGCTATTGGCCTGTCTCCTGTTCCAAAACGTCCAGTCCTCCAATCAGAAACAATAGCATGTGGCTTAGGCGACCATTCACACACCAGCACTAACCCGCCGTGAACAGGTTGCATGAGACAAAGGAACCAACAACTGGGAATGCATCTGAAGAAGTGGGTTTTTACCCACGAAGGCTTATGCCCAAATAAATCTGTTAGTCTTTAGGGTGCCACTGGACTCTTTGTTGTTTCTTTAACAACTGGGAATAGCCTTTGTTCCAGTCCAGCTCTGCTTCCGGATGGAGAAAGGGCTCCATTCATCTCCTAGATTACTCACAATGGAGAACTTCCCCGGCTCAGAGCAGAACCCGGACAGCTGGAGGGAATGCGCGCAACGGCTGTTGGACTTCAATAGCTGAAAGGACCACAGCCAAGAGAGGAATCATCTCCGGAAAATTCCACCTCTGTTACTACCCACGCCAGAGAGGACTCGGAGGAAAAGCCTCTAACCCTCATATCCCCTCAGCACTACTTCCAGCTTGTCTCCGTCTGAGCTTCAACCTTTCTAGGGCACCTGCCAGCCAAGTATCTCAACCCGCTTTACAAGGGACAGTGACGATCCCCATCCTATAAGCAGGGAGGCAATGATCCCATACCCTGGGCCTGAGCCGAAGCTCACGGACATCAATGGAAAGGTTCCCGTGGACTAGTGAAGAACAGAACCCCGGTCTCCCTGCCTCCCAGACCCATGTCCCCTGCCCCCTCAATGGCCACATGGCTAATGCCCAAGCAGCAAAGCTAGAGCCGTCTGCCTCACTTTCTCCTGGTCAGTTTCCCTTACTGGTTCCGCTCTGGGCGGGGGAGGAGGGTAAAATAAGAGGGAAAATACCTGGTTTCACCAAATGAATGAACATTTCTATTCATACCCAAAGGTTATTCTTCTCCCCCTTCTACTTAAATCTAGATTTTGGGGGCCTAACAAGACTACATTGACTATGTCCCTTTCACAGCTCCCAAGGCAATGCTGGATCAGTTCCCAGTGAAGTCCAGAGATGCCTGGAGCAGGGGTGAGCTTTCCTGGGGACCCCTCTTTTGTCACTTCCCCCCGGGGGGCAGGGTTTGCTGAAGAGTGGTTCTCCGGACCAATCTTCTTTCTACAGGGCTTAGGTCCTTATCTGGCCCCCCAAGCGCAGCATCTGAGCACCTCACCATCTTTACCATCTTTACCCTCACAACAGCCCCGTGAGGTAGGGAGTGGTGTTCTCCCCTCTGCAGAGATGGGAAAATGAGGCACCGAACCGGTAGTGGAGCAGGATTGCCAGAGCACCAGTTCCTGGGGAGGAGAGCTGGTCCAGTGGGGAAACGCAGGGATGGACCCATCCCTCCCCCCATCAAAAAATCCTTCTTTCAGCAAATAAGGCCCTGGTGGGCTGCGGGCAAAGTGATGGGTGAGGGTGATGGACACCAAGGTGATGGAGGTGACATGGAGAGAGAATGGGCTAACGCCATTACCTCGTTTAACAAGGTATCCGTCCACTTCTCTGTCACCAGGGTCGAATCAGAGACAGGGAGCCCTCAGGGCGAGGGGAGGAGCTTGCTCCCGCCTCTCCCGACATGGAGGCCGCCTGCATCAAAGCGCAAAACACTGTCAAAGACGCAGCCCTTCCCAACAGGCCAGATCCTCGGCCGGTGTGAATCGGCGCGTCTCCATCACGGCCAGCGGAGTCTGGCCCACTCGCGCCGGCCCAGGAGCTGGCCCGGCGGCTCTAGCAGCGTCACCAGGCCCGACGTTCCGGGGCGGCACCGTTGTGCCACGACATCTCCGGTGCTTGGGGGATGCCGTGTGGCAGTGTCGCCAGGGAAGGTCGCGTGGGGTGAGGCCTGTCAGCGGGGGAGCGGGAGCACAGTCAGTCTGCTGTTGCTGCTGCACTGCCTGGTCTCAAGGGATCGAACACCCGGCGCAGCCCGATTCTAGCCTGGTGGTTTCGAGAACACCCTCCAACAGACGCAGGGCTGCATCTTACGTACCGTCAGCCCGTTGGATCCAGGCACTCCTGGCATTCCCCGCTGCCCTTCGCGGCCCTAGGGAGAGAGCAAACAGCAGAGATGTGAGGCAGGCGAAGCATCACCCTGGCTTTACAGATGGGGAAACCGAGGCACGGAGCAACTTGGCCACCTTCCCAGTATTGCCCGACAGATCAGGGAACAGAACCCAGGAGTCCTGCCTCGCCCACCCCTGCTCTGACTAGCAGATGCATTCTGGTTAATGCAAGGCACTGAGGGTTCATAACCAGGTGCAGAACTATGAGTGGCATTGATCCTGCCTGTGTCCTGGCACTGCAGTGACTGCATGCACCTGGGCCCTGTTGCAGGGTCAGTAGCCGCCCCATGGGGGTGACTCTTCCACCCAGGCTAGGACTTAGGGAGATCCCGGACCGTGACACCAGCCAGCTCAGGCTGGGCCAGTTGGTCTGGAGACCCAGGGACAACCACGGCATCTGTCTGAGTCCAGCAGCCCCAAGAGTAGATCCTCTTTCTAATGCTTACAGCCAGGTCTGGTCTCTTCTCACCCGGCACTGAGAGGCCTCGGGCGGTAGCACAGTCCAGTGGGAGGATCTAAGCCCTGCACTGAGCTAGGGACCTGGAGAGGATTATGATGGGCTGTTCCCTTTCCTCTCCCACCCTCCACCCAAGCAGCCAGACTCTGGGGTCCACAGGCACCACAACATCTGAGGCTCGCTGGCTAGCAGCCCAGCAGCAGGGCCTAGGCGGGGGGTTGTGCACATGGGGGTGATTGCTCCGGGTAACACGCTGAGGAGGGTGAGGTCCTGGCATCCCCAGGAAGCCACTGTAACATCCCTAAAGCCACAGAGCTAACGGGGTCCAGCGCTGCAGCAGGTACGGGGTACTTACCGGTGGCCCAGTGATGCTCATCCCTGGAGGTCCGGGAGGACCCTCCGCCCCTTTAAGGCCAGGGGATCCCTGCAGGAAAAAAAAAAAGTCACACCTGGCCCAGCCCCAGGGTTGGGGGGAATCTACCCCTACTGCAGGGATGGGATGGAGTCCTCATGGGACTGTGGCTCAGCCCCCCGGGGTCTCCTGGCTTTGACCACTAAGCCACACAGTCCCCTCCCCTTTCCCAGCATCTCCAGGGAAGTCTCCACTGCAGGGGAAGCACCCAGCCGCTGCAGCTGACTCAACACCAGGTGCAGCCGTTAAACCTTCCGGCCCATGGTGAGAGGAGAGGCCATTCTTGGAACAGAGCATGGGGCCATAAAGGCACAAGCTGGCCCAGACAGCCACCAGCAACACCCCTCACTGCCGGAAATGGCCCACGGTGCCGCAGGATGCCAGGGCTGGATCCCAAGTTCTGAGCGTGCCATGCCCAGAGCTCTGGGGGACGCATCGTGCCAGGTGCTCCCCAGGGGATACTTTCACCCCAGTAGGAGGCAGATTGTCCCCCTGCTTCTGTGTGACTGTTGCCCGCCCACTTCCATCCACATGGGCTCCCTGCTGGGAAGAAGCCTCATTCCCTTGCTCTGAGATCATTGTGTTCCCAAGTGCCCCCGACCCTGGGGGAATCCACAGGCAGCATGGCTGGCACTACAGGGCAATGATGACTGGCCAGCACTAGCCAGTGAGATGCACAATGTCCTGTGTCCTGCGCAGGCCCAGGGCTAGCCCAGCAGGGCTGGACTGCAGAGCCTTGGCAGAGCTGGTAGAGGGGTGGCAAGGGCTGGAAAAGCAGGAGCAGCTGCTGGTTAGGAGCTGCGTGAGCCCAATGCCCAGCCTAGCCGGCGGCTCCTCGGACTGGAGGTAGCCAGCACACACGTCCCCTGCTGGTACTAGGCAGGCTGCAGCCAGCCACTGCAGTCACTCCAGGTACGGAGCGTGACAACCCCCCTGATGTGTACACAAAAGCCCTCCCAGAGGCACGGGGCTGCAGCAGAGCTGCAGTATCAGGGCCTTCAGGCTGAGGGCAGCAGGGGGCAAATAATAGGGACACAGCCCCAGCCCCAAAACTCCCCCCATCCCGTTCCCAACAGGGCGGGGAGCTGGACTCCAGCAGCCCTGCAGCCGTCTGGCAGGATCCCCGGCCAACTCCTGGCTTATCCTGCGTGCTAAACCCCAGCTACACCATTGTGTCTGGCCACTCGCTGGAGGCCCCTGCCTCGTGGCTTTGCCCGGTGCCATTCAGCAGCCACACGTGGAGGATATCAGTGCTAACGGCTGCAGCCTGCATGGTTAACAGCCGGAGCAGGGCTGGCTGGGGGCCAGATCACCGTCAGGCAGCGTGCCAGCAGGATGGGCTCCACAGGCAGGGAACAGGCTGGAGTCCCGTCACCCTGCCTGACAGACAACAGCTCCTGGCCGGGGATCTGTCACTGCCAGACTGTAGAACAAATCCCTCAGTCACCCACAGGTGCTAGGGGAGGGCTCAGTGCCAGGCCAGGGGCTCTCACCTTGGCACCTTTCTCTCCCACGGCGCCTACCGGCCCTCGAGGTCCAGAGTGTCCCTGGGGGGCGAAAGACAACAATCAGCAACTCCCTTTGCTTTTCCTCCAGAGCGCCTGACGCCACCTGCTTTAGGAGGAGAATCACTGGCTGCCTCTAGTGGCTGGTCCGTGTCATAGGTTAAGGAGTCTACTACTGCTGCCCGCTAACAGGTATTTGCAAAGACAACTAAAGGAGTTCAGCTGCCATCTCCCACTGGAATTCCATGTGACATGGGCTCCCAAGGGCATCAGCTCAGGCGAGCCCGTTAGCTGGCAGCAGCCGTAGACTCGTTAACCTCGTACGTGGCCCAACCTCAGTTCTTACCTCATGCAGGAGAGGCTCATGCTGTTAGATGTGAAGGGGCCTGGTTCAAACCTTGCTAATGGCCCAAGCAGGGTGAGTTTAAGCTTCCTCATGCAGACGTCAGTGGGGGCTGAGGGAAGAGCTCAGGACTTGGCCCAGCACATGGGACCCTCAGGCCCCCTCCCCTCTTGAGGGGCAGCATGTTCCTGGAATGGCTGGGCCACAGCTCCAGCTTCCTCCAGTGACCCAGCATGTCTCCAAGCGAGCATGACTCTGAGAACATCACGTTGTGTAGTGAGTTGTGTGGCACCATGTGCACCAGTGCAGCACAATGCTGGGAGACGCTATTGTGCATCGCACGAGTGGTCCAGACTGGCATTGTGTGGTAGAGTGGCTTGCAGAGTAACACAGCACCGTGCCATGCTTCCACACCACTGCCCGTGCCGCACAGTGTAACCCGTAGCAGCGTTGTGACGTTACACAGAGTAATGTTGTGTAACCTTGGCGACAACGTCCTATCCGACAACAGGTAACACAGCTCGGTGTGACACTATGCAGTGCAGGGCTGTGTCTGGTCTTGTGGAACCCTGCATGGCGTAACACTGCGTACCGATGTTGTGCGACACTGCAGAGCCTCACCACTCATTGGCACGTGGGCCCCAGCACAGCAGGGAGAAGGTTAGATAATATATGGGTGATATTGGGAAATTGGCCCCATTTCAGGACGTATAAACGCTCAGTGGTGACAAAGTATCTCTCAATTATATGATATGCCAGGCAGGATATACGGGGCCACTCCAGGGACCTGAAACGGCAGCAAAACTCTCAGTTTTGGTCATATTTTTAAGTGTCTGCACAATATGGTTTATGCTGCACATAACAAATCCTCTTCCCAGGCACCCAACCGGCCCTGGACTCCTCTCCCTTTGCAAGGGAGGCTGGTCCTTTGAAAGGGATACTTGATGGAGGAGAAGTCTGCACCTTCTGTGCCCCCCACCCATGGAGGGACGGGCAGGGGCCTATTTCTCTTGTCAGCACGTTGGAAGGGGAGGAATGAAGGCATACTCACAGTAGAACCGGGCAGGCCTGTCTCCCCGGGCTCCCCCTAAAAGACAGGGAGAATTGGTTGAGTCTCACTCTAGCAGTTGGTTCCAGCACGAAGATAGAGGCGCCAGTGGGGGTTTCCATCAGAAAATGGGGGGGATGGCAAGATGCCACCCTCCCTGCTCCCTTTGCAGGGCAGGGATCAAACCGAGCCTGATACTTGACTTTCAACTCTTGTCTTTCCACTCAGGGTTATCCCTGATTCGGGCCATTGGCCTCAGCTGTGTTGGCATCTCCTCTGCCCACCTCGCCCCCAAATGCTTCCCCAGGTTCAATGATGTGGCGCAGCAGCAGAAGCAGGAGGAGACCCAGAGCTCCAGGCAACCTTCCCAGCAAACGCCTGGGACAGGATGAGGCTCTTCTGCAAGGGTGGGGGCTGCAGAGAAGCGTCTGGTGCCCACAGGGGGCAGGCGAGCAGGGACCTGCGCTGCCTGCGCAGAGCGCTCCAGGAGGAGACAGACACAGAGGAGCCCGGCCAGCGTGAGCCGCAGGGAGGTGGTTGGTTTCGAACCAAGTAGGCAGATTAGAAGCGGATCCTGCCATGCACGGGGAGACCCTGGCACTGTCCGAGGAGGAAAGTAATACCAGCCGAACTCTGCTGGGCCATGGGAAGTGGGCAGCCACGCTCGCTCAGGGGGTGCCAGAGCCCCGGGACTCAGGGAGGCTGCAGGAGCCAGGATGAGAGGTGTCGTGGAAGCAGTGGCACCACCGGGCAGTGCCAGAGACGAGGTGAAAGGCAGGGCTGGAGATAGCAGGGGCTGTGGGGGAAGGGGTGGCGACACGCTGCTCCTTGGGGGATGGTGCTGATGGAGCAGACCCTGGGCTACCAGCTTGTGCTGAGACTCACCTGCGGACCCTGGGCGCCAATCCCGGGGGGGCCTGGCTCGCCCTAGAGAGACAACAGACACCGGTGGATGGAACAGCCCCAGCTTTTGGCAATCCCCATATGACAAACCCCGCTTCTGCCCACACTCACCTGCAGCCCCTTCAGACCGGGGGGCCCCTGAATCCCAGGGAGTCCAGGTTTACCCTAAAAAACACCCCCCCACAGAAACGTTAGCCTAGGTGTTCAGCAGGCAGCGGACATGTCTTTGATCAGGGATCTCGCTGGTGCAGGGAGCACTCACAGGTTTCCCAGGCTGTCCAATGCCCGGCAGGCCACGGTCCCCTTTGGCGCCGGGTTTTCCTGGCACCCCAACCACATCCGAGAACTCTCCCTGGAGAGTGGGGCAGACGTCGCAGGCATCTCCCTGTGCAAGGGGGATGGAGAAAGGGGCCTGGGTCAGTACACAGGAAACGGAGACCAGTGCGGCAGCTGGGGACCGAGGGAGGTGGAGGCACAGACAGCCCCTCCTCGCCCCAGAGAGTCCCATCCAGGTTCAGCCAGAGGGAGATTTGAACTTGCCACCCTCGGCTTCAGAAAGCACATTCCTTGCTAACTGGGATAGAGGCACAGGGGCAGCACTGCCAGGGGCCACTAGAGAGTGGCACGCAGCACCCCTGGCAATGGCTGAGAGCCACCGTGCTAGGGAGGCACGTGGCTGGGGGGAAGACGGCGACCAGCTGTTTGTTCTGCACAGTGGACGACTTGCGAAGATGAAGATTCCCCTTTATGGAAAGGACACGAGGAATGTGTGTGTATGTGTGGTGAGGGTAGGAACATGGGAACAGGAAAGCTGCTCCCAGCATGGAAAGGTCTCCCTGCTTGGGGGTGCCCCAGAACAGAGGGCTACTTGACCAGCTCACAACAGACACAGCCAGGAGAAGAGACACTGGCTCCACACAGCAGTGCCAGCTCCCAAGAAGGCACAAATTGGGCGGAGGGTGTAGGGGAGCGGGTGTCTTTTGATAGTGGGGGCCAGTACTCACCCATAGCTTAATCCCAGGTTAGACCCTTAGCGACCTGGGCTCTGGCTGCACCGATCAGCAGAGCTAGCTCTGTGGGAGGGGGGCACTCACCTTTTCACCTTTGGGCCCTGTCGGACCCCTGACGCCAGGGTCACCTGAAAGCCCTGGCAGCCCCACTGAGCCCGGTGTGCCAGGGTCCCCTGGATTTCCTGCATCGCCCTGGACAGGAGAGCAGACAAAGAGGATGTGACCCAGAGGATCACAGGAATCCCGGCTCCCTGCCTCCCCGGGGTCTCTGCCCCACTCTCCTTGGAGAGCTGGGTGCCAGCAGCATCAGAGTGAGTGCTAACGGCCTGGCAGCACCACTCGTGTGATGAGTTGGGACAGGGCGACAGTGCTCATTGGCCGGACCCAGCAGCCCCAGTGACTCCGATTCCCCAAGGAGCTGGGCGCTCAGCCCAGCCCATGCAAAGGGAAGCCCCCATGCTATGGGGGCAGGGCTGGGAGATTCCCACAGCTAGTGACCACGGGAAGCAGGAGGGGCAGGAAGCTGTTCAGCGACATCCTTCCCCTCCCTCTCACCTTCTGTCCTTTCAGTCCAGGCTCCCCAGGTTTGCCCTGGGGGAACAAAACACACAAGGGAGGAAGAAACAAGCCAATCAGAAGGGAAGGAATGGAGCCAGCTCCCCCCCAGAGCCCCCTCACATTCCCAGGGCAATGACGGCACCCCTTAACAGAGAGGCCCCGAGTATGCATACCAGGAAGGAGTCAGGGAATATGCCCACAACCCCCAGCCCCACACCCAGCCCCTGCCCCCTGAGCACCAGCGGAAGGAGCAAAAGGCCAGGTGGACAGATGCTGGCACTCGGCAGGGCCTGCCAGTTTGGATTAACCATTTCATTGCTGGTTCATTCTGCACCTTCAGTGCCCCTCACAGGCCCCTGGCACATCAGGCAGCATTACAATCCCCTCCCTGCATGCCATGCCCCCCTTTCCTATCCCTCCTCCTCTCTCTTACCTTCACCCCTTCCCTGCCCTCCCTGCCCCCCATATGCCCCGCTGACTCACCGCTCTGCCAGGCACCCCAATGCCAGGCAGGCCTGGCTCACCCTTCTCCCCCGTAGCACCAGGCACGGACACCCCGATCACCTCCCCTTCGAGTGCCTCTGGAGGAGCAAGGCACTGACCACACGGCTCTCCCTGCGAGGGACAGGCACCAGGGTCAGAGCGGGGTGGGGGCTGGGCCCAGTGCGACCTCCCTGAGTCCCCAGGCTCCTTATTGACAGTGGGGACTTGAGCAAACTCCGTATGGGCCATTTCAGCCCTGTAGGTCCTTGTACAGCCCCTGAGGAAGGGGGACGGAGCGCGGCACCCGGCACCCATCAGTCCAGAGGGGAACGCTGCTTCGGGCCCAGATCAGCAGGGAGCAGAGGCAGTTCTCATGCAATGGCTCTTCAGCAAGACGAGTTTAGAGGTCTCAGGCCGGTTCCCAGTAGGACAGGTGCCCACAGCTCGCAAGAGCCACCGTGGTAAGTGGCTGCCTCCAGAGCAGCACCTGGAACCGGAGCTCCTCGCTCAGCCCTCCAGCTAAGGGGTTGTGGGGGACACTCGTCCCTGTGGGCCTTGCTCTGTGGCTGGAGGGAGTCCAGGAGGTATCAGCTGGCTCGGAGCGCCACGGAGCTCGCAGGACAGAGGGACTTCATCCTAGCTCCACTGCTGGCACCCCGGAGAGTGCTGGAGATCCCACCCCGCCTTATACAAAATGGGTCTGTCCACGCCTGGGCGGCGGGCGCCTGGCCACCCAAGCAGAGCTGCCCACTCTCACTGCTCACCATGGGTCACACGCACTGTGCACAGGTGGAGATGGGGCCCTGGCCCCAGGGTGCCCTGGGTTTTGCTGGTGGGGAAGGTGAGCCAGGCCAGCCTGGCTTTATGTTCTGGCCAAGGCGCCAGTCTCACACACCAGCTGCGGGGGTTTTGAGCTATATCAAGTGGCTGCAACATCTGTGCTGGCAATGCACCATCATGGAGGAGCGGCGGGGCGGGTGGCGGTGCTCGGATGAGAGAAGGGACTCTCAGGAGACACCCTCCCACCTCAAAAGAGCTGCCGGAAAGGAGTTTCCATAAGAGGCTCAACAAGGGCACAGCTCTAGGGGTGAGCGCTGGATGGGGGAGCATCCCTAGCCACCCCACCCCTTCTCCTTCTGGAACAAGGGTTTCCAGGATCTCACCTTCTCTCCTTTCAGTCCTGCAGGCCCAGTGTTCCCTCTGTCACCTGGAATTCCCTGCACAGAGAAGCAGCAGCTGAGGTGAGACAGGCTCTGCTCATATATGTACACACCCTTACATACACATGCAACAGGCCCCTGCAAACCCACACAACAGGCCCTTGCAATCCCATAAGTACACACACCTATGTGCACACACAACAGGCCCCTGCAAACCCACATGTGCACATACACACACCCCTACGTGCATACACAACAGGCCCCTGCAAACCCACACATGCACACACACACACACGACAGGTCCCTGCAAACCCACACATGTACACACACACACACACACACACACACACACACACACACACACACACACACACACAACAGGCCACTACAAACCCACACAACAGGCCCTTGCAATCCCATAAGTACACACACCTATGTGCACACACAACAGGCCCCTGCAAACCCACATGTGCACATACACACACCCCTACGTGCATACACAACAGGCCCCTGCAAACCCACACATGCACACACACACACACGACAGGTCCCTGCAAACCCACACATGTACACACACACACACACACACACACACCAGGCCACTACAAACCCACACAACAGGCCCTTGCAATCCCATAAGTACATACGCCTATGTGCACACACAACAGGCCCCTGCAAACCCACACATGTACACACACACACACGACAGGCCCCTGCAAACCCACACATGTACACACACACACACACACACACACACACACACACACACACACCAGGCCACTACAAACCCACACAACAGGCCCTTGCAATCCCATAAGTACACACACCTATGTGCACACACAACAGGCCCCTGCAAACCCACACGGATACATACAGGCTTATACACGCGACAGGCCCCGGCAATCCCATACGCACACATTCTCTGTGCATGCCGACGGGACCTCCCTGGGATCCGATCCATGTCTCTGTTACCCCTCGCCCTGCACTGATTCGCTGATTCCCACCACGTTACTGACACTGCGCTCACTTGCCTCGGGAGCCTCTGCTGCTGTTGCCAGTGGGGAAACGACTAGTTCCTCACAAGAGGGTGCCCCACCCAGCCCCAGGGCATCCAGCTCCCCTACTCACAGGTTTGCCGGCCGGTCCCGTCTTTCCGACCTCTCCCTAGGAAGCAAAGCAGATAGTGCAGGGGGTCAGGCCCAGAGGAAGGGAGAGGGAGGAAGACAGTGACCCCACGGACCCAGCGCTGCAAATGAGCGCAGGGCCAAGAGGTTCACAATGCCATGAGTTTAGCTTTGGTGCGTCCTCAGCCTGGCTCAGGGTGTCATCGGAAAGCCGCAGATTGCAAAAGCCAGGTAGGGGAGGCCCAGCCAGCAGAGTCCTCACCCCAGCAGGGAGATGGGGCTCCTCGGTACTGCCGGCATGGGGCAAAGGGAGCAGGGCAGGGGGCCAGGGTAGTGCCCGAGAAGTCTGGGGGTAGCAGTGAAGGAACGTTGTTATCCCCAGCGCAGAGAGGCTCTGGTGAGAGCTACGGGGAAGGGCCAGGCAGGGTTTGCTGTAACCGATCCAACCTCCCACCTCCAAGATTTAACCCTTCACCTTCAGAAACCCTCCACCCCCAGGGGGAGCCACAGGCAGAAGGATGAGGGGACTCACCTGCTGCCCCTTGGCTCCAGCCAGCCCAGGGGCCCCAACTTTACCCTGCAGGACAAGCAAAGGATCCAAGTTACCCATCCAGCAGGAGGATTCCGAGGAGCCCAGCAGAGCCCTCCAGACAGCCCCCTGCAAACCTGGAGAGTGGAGAGCCCCTGGGAACAAACCGGGAAGGGAGCAAGGAGTTCATCCCAGCATCAGCTGGGCCGAGGCAGCAGGGAGGGGAGGGGAGAAAAGGGGCATCAGGTGTGTGATGCAGTAGGGAGTGTTGTCTGGGGGTGGGAGAGCAGGGAATGACTTTAGGTGAGGGACAGGACCTGAGCCTGTAACCTGAGCCACGAAGGAGGGTGTGGGGAGTCAACACCTTTGCCCGGGAAGCTGGACGAAGGAAGAGAGCCTGCGGGAGGGGTTTTTTAGTTTCAGTTTGGGGCTGGCTGGGAAGAGGCAGGGAACCCCAAGTCTGCGGTCTAAGATCCATGCCCCCCAGAGGGACCTGACTGAGGGGTCCTGGCTGTACCTACAATCCCTGCTTGGGACTGTGTTCCTGTCGTCTAATAAACCTGTTTTACTGGCTGGCTGAGAGTCCCCGTGAATTGCAGGAAGTGGAGGGTGCAGGGCCCTGACTCCCCCACACTCTGTGACAAGGTGCCAGGCTTCTTAAGGCAGCAGGGAGAAGAGGAAAGGACAAGAGGCGAAGGGGAGCGGGGCACAGGCCCTAAGGGGCTGGAGCAGATATGGGAGTAGCAGCCAGGTTTGGATAGGAGGCTCTCTGGGGTTGGATTTAGGCCCATCTTTGCAAGGGAGGAAGCTCAAACTTTTCCCTGAGCTCAGACCTCGCCATGGGCATGACCCGCCCCGGAGGACCGGCCTGCATCCTGCTCTAGTGGCTGCTCCATGTTCTCTCCGGCTGCTTGCCGGGGACTCCCTCCTTTGGCTCCAGCAGTCAGAGGCCCAAGATCTGAGCACAGATGGTTGGCGGGATCTGACCCCACTGGGAGACCATCCAGGAGGCTGGCCAGGGGCTCAGATCCAGTGGGCTAGTGCAGGTAGGGAGAGCTGGGAAAGCTCTTGGCCTAGTATGCTGCATGTCCCTGGGGAGGATGGGCCATCTGGGCTGAGAGGAGCCTTCTAATGACCTCTGCGAAGCAGTGTGGGCAGGGCCCCTCGCGCTGTTTGAATGCTGGGGCGCTGGGTTCCTTCTCTCCCTCCCGGCAGGTGGGGCCTGGCAGCTTTTACCATCTGGCTTTGCTCCCCTTCTCCCATCCCTCGCTGCACACCAGAGCGGGGAGCCAGATCTGCCTTCCACGCCCCACTCAGACTGTCCCCAGCGCAGTGCCGGCATGGGGACATGCACACGCCCCGGGGACCCTGCCCAGCACAGCCTCTAGCCTGCCCATCTTCACGCTGGAGACCCAAGGAGCAGGGCACGTACTCACCGGCAGCCCGGGAAGCCCAATCCCTGGGGACCCCGGCTCCCCTTTGGACCCCTCCTTCCCCGGGAGCTGGTCGGAGCTCTGCAGCATGGAGGCGAGAGTGACTGGATTGCACGACACGCAGGGGGAACCCTAGGGAAGGAACCAAACGGTGCAGGGTCAGAAAGGCTCCCAGTGCCTCTGCGAGCCATAACAGGGTAACGGCTGCAGGCCAGACTCGGGGCTCCTCTTCGGAGGGGTGGCAACCATCGACGGGGCCTGCGAGCCGAGAGGAGAAGGGGGCCGAGGACACTAAGGATGAGCAGGAGATTTAAGGCACCCGGGCACTCACCTTCTCTCCTTTTATTCCATTGATGCCAGGGTCTCCCTGAAAGAAACAAACACAGACAGGGTGTCAGAGGCAGGATGCAAAGCCCGATGCTTGCTGCCTTCAGAACATTCTTCAGCCAGCGTGGGACACTGCAGGAGAGGAAGCTGGAGGGCATGACAGCAAACTGGAGGGTTGGGATGTGCACACACTGCTCCCCTCTACTGGACAGAATACGAAGCGTTCAACTGTGCGTGACATAGATCCTATAGTGCTAACAGATGTGGGCGATTCTCCTGTAGCTCACACGGTAGGGAAGCAGATCTGCCTTAGCCAATGACAGCAGGGCAGCAGCTGCTGACTTGACTGCTGTCCTGCAGCTGGTGGGGAGCAGGATCAGTCCCAGTGTAACAGCGCTCTGCCCTTCTCCCAGACCAGCACAGTTGTGCACTCACCCTGGACTATTATAGACAAATCGAAGGCTTCCTCGGACTAGGGAAACGTGCCCAAGGTAACTAGAGTGATGTGGCTGTGTTGCTGGTGCAGATGTGCTGCCTTGGTGCAAGAAGGGAGTTAGCGTCAGAATGACTTTCCTCCGTAACTTGCCGGGGGTGCATTGGTGGAGCTGCATCAGTGCAAAACCCCTCCAGTATAGAGGGAACCTTAGTTTCCGATTCTCCCTTTCACTGTGGGAGGGGTGGAGAAAGACCATTCTGAATCCCCCCACGTCCACTGCCCCCCTCTTGGGGGAAACCCAGCAGTGCCCCACTCCCATCCTTCTGAGAATAGAGCCAGAGGGACAAAATGCCCAGGGTCCCACTGACTGCCAGCTTTGGGGTCGGAAAGGAATTTTCCTGCAGACCCTGGGGGTTTTTCCACCTTCCTCTGCAGCATGGGGCACGGGTGACTTGCAGGGGTAGATTCTCTGTAACCTGAAGTCTTTAAATCCTGATTGGAGGATGTCAGTGACTCAGCCAGAGGGTCTGTGTCTGTTACAGGAGTGGGTGGAGGAGGTTCTGCAGCGGGCCACGTGCAAGAAGTCAGAGGAGATCATCATGAGGGTCCTTCTGGCCATTAAGTCTCTGAGCGGCAGCCACCGCCCAGGGGGCCAGAGCCCTGCTGGATCAGAGGGGCCACCAGCGCACCCCTCACTGCTCTCCATGGGCAGACAGGGAATTCTGCAACAGCACGGCTAGAACCAATGCGTCAACTCTCTGAGGCACTCACCCTGTCACCCTTGGGTCCGGGGAGCCCTGCCTTGTCCTGCAGGGGAAAAAACAAACAGGTGAGACCAACAGAAGCACCCCGTGGCTGCACCTTGGCCGGGACTGGCCCCTCGCTCCTGGAGGGGAGCCAAGGGGATGCCCCAGGGGCGCATCGCTGGTGCAGGATCAGGAAGGACCCTGGGGGTGGGGGAGGGAACCTGAATGGATAATAGGATGGCTAGAGTTGGGGGATGGGAAGATTAAGAAGTGGGATCCCAGCCCCTGCTCCCCGAGTCTGACTCTGCCTTTGTGGCATCAGCTCTGGGATGGGTTGCAAACCAGGAGGGCTGATTCCCTGGGTCCTGCTGACTTGGGGGCCCAAGAGCTGAGAACAGGCAGGAAGGTTCGGGCCTGATCCTGCCTCTAACCCAGACCCAAGCACAACCTCCTCGCCTCGACCCCATTGCCAGGGAGAGCAGGGTTGGAGGACAGCAGGGTGCAAGGCCTATCCGTAGTCCTAGGTGACAGTGTGGGGCAGGGAGAAGGGTGGCCCGGGGCCATCGGGGGGTGAGGGGTGTGCAGGGGGCCTTGTTTTGCATGAGGACGTGCTCTAGTTAGGCAGCCAAGCAGGGCGAGGTAGCGTCCCCTGCAATTCAGTGTAGGTGCAAACACCACCTCCTTCCACCACCTTCACTTTGCCCCCTCCCTTGTTTCAGCCCTCCCAGGCACGGAGGAGAGGATGGATGCCTGGCTCCCCGCAGAGAGGGCGTGTGGGTTCTCCTGTCAGGGGCATGGCAGCATGTTCGAACTCACCGATTTCCCCGCTTTCCCCGGCACTCCGGGCTCTCCTTTGGGTCCCGGCTTTCCCGGGAGGCCGACAGCATGGGTCATCCCCTCGGGGATGCTGGGGCAAACTTCGCACGGATCCCCCTGTGGGAGAGAGGAGATGGTGAGACATGGGCCGCGGCCCTGGGGACCCTCGACTTTTGTCTTTGGGAGCCGCCATTGGGTCTGTGTGGGGTGGTGACCAAGCGACTCCAGAGCGCAACTGACATGACAATGGACCTGGCCCAAACCACCCTGAACTTTGGACCCAGATCCTGACCTTGGACCAGCAGCAGGCGAGCCAATCAGGATCCCTCAATAGCCCCAGTGGGGGATAATCGAACGTAGGCCAGAGCAGGGTTGGAGGATGGGGCAAAGAGTCAGGCTCTGAGGGGTCTTTCTGGGCTCAGGGCTGAATGGGGTGGAGAACCTAGGCAGGGCTCAGAGAAGCTGGCTCTTGAGTTCCTGGTCCTTGCTGCTGCCTGCATCCACTTCATCTCGCCCTCCTCCCCCAGCAACGGCCTGGAGCTGGGAGGCAGCTCCGTGGAAAGTCTCCTGCTTCTCAGCTTTCCTGAGCAGGCAGCTGTGAGGAGGCCCCACCTTGAGCCCAGAGGCCTGCCTAGTCTGCGGAGCCCCATGGTGCACAGAACAGAAACCAGGACAGAGCACGCCCAGCGCCAGGCCCCCACGTGGTACCCACCTTGTCTCCCTTCAGGCCTGGGACCCCTGGCTTGCCCTGTGGGGGGAGGGAAGATGCTGGTTAGCTTAGGCCGAGCAAACCCAATCCCAAGGCCTGGGCTGCAATGGGATAGAGGGCAGCAGCCAGACCCTGCCCCGGATCAGCCCAGTAATCCTGACCCACAGCCCCCTGCTATCCCAGCCCTGGGCTCACCCCACCCCCTCCCCAGCCAGTGCCCCTCAGTCCTGACCCACAGCCCCCTGCTATCCCAGCCCTGGGCTCACCCCACCCCCTCCCCAGCCAGTGCCCCTCAGTTCTGACCCACAGCCCCCTGCTATCCCAGCCCTGGGCTCACCCCAGCCCCTCCCCAGCCAGTGCCCCTCAGTCCTGACCCACAGCCCCCTGCTATCCCAGCCCTGGGCTCACCCCACCCACTCCTCAGCCAGGGTCTCTCAATCCTGACATGCAGCCCTGGGCTCCCCCCACCCCGCTCTGACCGGCAGCACTCCGTTGTTTCGCCCTGAGCCCCCAACCCACCCCCAGTGCACTTCCCTCCTATGCCGCAAACCTGCGTCCTCTCCACACGGCTCTGCTGATGCCCCTCACTCCTGACCTGCACCCCCTCTCCTTGCCACAGCGGTGCTGGGCCGGCCCCAAGCAGAGCCCCCCCGTGACATGCAGGAATGTGTGCAGAACAGAGGGGGCCCGGGCTGGGCTCAGACGTTCTGGCCTTCCAGGCCTAACAGCTAAACTTGAAGCCAGCTCTCCAGAGGAGAGGCCAGGGTGAGAGTAGCAAGGCTCCGGCCAGGGCGTCACCAGCCCCATGTCTCACAGCCAGGGAAGGCCACAGCCGTGGGGCCTCTGCACCCCCCACCCTCGGGCTGGGCTCACAGCCTATTTCTGCTTTCCCCACCCAGCTAGGGCAGGCAGCCACACACCGCCCCCCGGCCCTCCAATGCCCACCCCGCCTCCATGGAGAGGAGCCTGCTACTTACGGGCTTCCCAGTTGAACCTCCCGGTCCAGGAGATCCGGAGTTACCCTAGAAACAGGCCACCAGAGAAACACAAACAAACTGAGCCCGGGACAGGTCCGACACCAGTGAGCACAGGAGAAATGGGCTTTGTCCGATGGGACCAGGGTCCTGGGCTCTGCCCAAGAGAGGTGTAGATACCCCTGGATCCTACCCTATCCCCTGATAGTTCAGCCCCAGGGCCCCTGTCCACAGCCCTGCTGATGTCCCTTAGTCCAGCCCTGGGCCCTCTACCCACAGCTCTGCCCTGGGCCCCTAGCCACAGCGGTGCCCATGCCTCAGACCCCCGACCCACAGCCCTGCCCATGCCCCAGATCCCCTACCCAAAGCCCTGCCCTGCCCCAGATCCCCTCCCACAGTCCTGCCCATGCCCTAGATCCCCTACCCAAAGCCCTGCCATGCCCCAGACCCCCTATCCACAGCCCTGCCCCAGACCCCACCCATAGCCCTGCCCTGCCCCAGACCCCCTACCCACAGCCCTGCCAATGCCCCAGATCACCTACCCACAGCCCTGCCCATGCCCTGGGCCCCCTACCCAAAGCCCTGCCCTGCCCCAGACCCCCTATCCACAGCCCTGCCCTGCCCCAGACCCCCTACCCACAGCCCTGCCCATGCCCCAGATCCCCTACCCACAGTCCTGCCCATGTCCCAGACTCCCTACCCACAGCTCTGCTGATGGCCCTCAGGCCTGCCCCGGGCCCCCTGCCCAAAGCCCTGCCCTGTGCACACTAGACATGCCCTGCTGTTGATCAAAGTGAAGAACGAGCTCATTACGCTACATATATCACCAAGCCCCCGCGCGCCTTCTGGCGTCACCATGAAGACATGCCAATCACAGCCTGGCGGTGGAGCAGGGGCCTCAGGCTCATTTGAGGTCAGGGAGCAATGATGGGCAGCAAGGTTCCCTGGAGAGGAGCCAGAATCCAATTTCCACCCCATCAGCAATCGCTCCGGGACCCCGGAAGCCCTGCCTAACCCCGAGGGGGCACCCCAGAGCATTGACCAAACCAGCTGCCCAGTTACTCCGGAAACAGCCCTTTCCCCCGTGGCAGGATGGGGATGGATCCATTGCGCAGCATCACATGCACTGCCAGGACACCCCCCGACCTAATGCAGGCAAAGGCCTGAGCCACTGAGCCCCACAGGGAACATCCTGCCAAGCCAGGCTCGTGCACTGGGACAGCGAGAAGAGGCGCGGCCTGAGCGATAAACCTGCCTCCACTGGGCCTCGAAGAGGCGCGGCCTGAGCGATAAACCTGCCTCCACTGGGCCTCTCGGACAGACAACAATCCCTGTAAGAAACACGTCCCACAGGTCTCTGCAAGGACATGGGGGGCGCGGGCGAGGAACAGGCAGCAAGGTCGATGTTTTAAACCAGAGATGGGCCCCGCTCAGGCCGACTCTCCTGAGCTGGGAGAAGGTCAGAGGCGGCTCCAGACTTAGCAGCTGTGGCTGTCTGGAGTTCAAGCTCATGCCCACGTCAGGCCTGACCCCATGGGCAGGCTGGGTCACTAGATGCAGCTGCACTTACTTTTTCTCCTTTAGGACCTGGAGGGCCACCGGGGTCACCCTGAAATTAATGAGAGAGAGAGCGGTCAGCGCGTTGTCTCCCAGATGGAACTGGCACACCCCACAGGAACGGCCTGGCCTCCCCGCGACCCACTGAGTGGGGCGTCCGCAAGGCACTGAGACGCCCTCAACTACCAAATCCAAACAGCTCGTCCATATGGCGAGAGAACGACCTGAAATTCCACATAGCCCATTGACTGACAGGATTGCTGAGGCCCAGCTCACTCTTCCAAGAGGCCAGCAGCCGTGAACAGCAGACATGCATGCCCAAGGAGGGGCGCTAGGAAGTGAGGAGAAGCAATGGAACCAAATCCCTACCGTTTTCCCTGGAAGTCCTATCCCTGGAGGACCTGGTGACCCCGGGGGGCCTGGCTCACCGGCTAGCCCCTCAGGTCCAACGAGCCCTGGATCACCCTAAAACACAAACATGACTGTGAGCCTGGCTTCTCCATCAGCACAGCCTTCAAATCCCCGATCACAATTCCCCCCACTCTGAGCCTGCAGGACGGTACCTTCTGTCCCTTCGGCCCCACCACACAGATCTCTCCAGGCCGGCCCTAGCAGGAGAAGGAAAGCAGGGTTAGAACATTGTAAGCTCTTTGGGCACTGTCTTTCTCTGCTGTTTGTACAGCACATTGCACAATGGGGCTGTGGGCCGTGACTGGGACTCCTAGGTGCTACCATAATACACCTCATCAATAATCACAACAACGGGCTCCCAAAAGGTTTCCCACGGGCACCGAGCAGTGCACGGCCCCGGCATAGATCACAGCCTGCAGCTGTCTTGGTCCTTTGCCATTAAAAAATACAGGTTGATCTGTTTTATAGGGCATCTGTGGATCCCAGAGAAATGCATCAAGCTGATCCTAAAAGGAAGAAGGAGCCATTGTATCCGCCCACATTTACACAGCCCCCGCTATCCTGAGGGATCTCAAACCTCTTTGCCCTATCGCATAAGAATCACTTGGCCACTCGGGGAATGCAGCCACCTCTGGGGTGGACCGTGGCATCTGTCTTGCAGCACCCAGCAACACCGCTCGGCAGTGTGGATCGGGACATGAAGAATCTCTCCCCCAGCTGAGATGACGGGGAATTTTGGGAGATGGAATATGACTAGGCAGCTGGGAATTTGTGGAATTTTGATTGAACACAGGCACTTAGGGCTGCAGATTCTCCTCTGCAGGGAGCGCCCTTTTGTGCCTGAGCTCAGTAGTGACTCAGCGACTCATTAGAGCCGCTGGGTGTTCGAGCCCTGCGGCATTGCTGGGTTGGGACATCGTCACTAGCTAGAACAGGGAGCGGATGCAGCGGAGACGGTAGGAATCTGAACGTCTCTCCAAGGCTAACAGGGAACTGGGAAAACACGAGGAAGCTCCTGGGAAAGTGCTAGCGAGCGCTGGATCCTGCAGCCCCAGGGCAGATTGAATAGAAGGAGAGAGGGGACATACGTTGCAATGAACGACTTACATCACGCCCCGGCAACCCGGGATTCCCTTGGACTCCTCCATCTCCCTTCTCGCCTTTCTGCCCCTTGAGAAGCAAACCAGAAAACCGCTCATCAGAGGAGAACCCAGTGCCCCGGCTGTCCCCACTCCTCAGACCCCAGAGCTGCCTCTGCCCCACCACCACCTGTAATGGCTCCAGCCTCTTCTCACCCGCATTGGGACACGACAGCCTCCAGGCCCCTCAGGGCCAAGCTCACGGAAAGCACCGCTAACACATGAAGCATCCCTGTTCCCTCCCTCACGGCGCCCTCCCTGCTCCACTCCCCCAGGTCCAGACCTTGCTTTTCCCAACCCCTTTTCGACTCCTAGGCTCCTCTCCCAGGCAGGAGGAGATGCCTTCCTGCACAGACGAGCTACCCCTGCAAAGCGGGGAGAAGCCTCCACCGGGACCTTCCCCTCCTGGGCTCTTGCCCTGCAGACTGGGAAAGCGAGTTACCTTTTGCCCATCAGCACCGGTCGCTCCTGCTAGGCCCTGTTTGCAATAGAAACAAGGTGGTTAACCCAGCCTCTGCCTCCGCTTGGCCATTAACGCCCAGCTCCTTGCAGGATTCACTTTGCAGCAGCACACTCAGTGATGCGCCCCCTGAGTGCACAGAGAGTTTCACCACAGCCCCCCGCACAGGATCTGGCTAATAAAGATTTAAATCCCACCAGATAAACTTGGCCACAGCAGAGCGCAGCCTCTGAGCGGCATTCAGTGGAATACGGAAGGATATTAAGCCTTGGCAGGCCTGAGAGCCGGGGGGAGCAGGGGATCTCCCTGCTGCAAAGAGAGGGAGCGTCACAAGGACCTGGGGGTCAGAGCTGAACCCCTGGAGGAGGTAAAGGAGGTGCCAGACAAGCTGGTTGTGATGTTCAGGGTCAGATCCCGAGCTGGGGCTAATGGCCCAGCTCTGCACAAGTGAGTGGGAGCGGTGCTGGCTGGAGTTGGTTTTTTGACTCCAATGAAGTTGCAAGCAGCATTTGGCCCAGTGCCATTTCTAGGCGCTTTGCCCATTTACACCCGCGAGGTCTACCACTGGCTTTCAAGACCTCATCTGGGCCTAAGTGGTCCCAGTCAAGCCCGTAGGGGGAGCAGGCTCCCCCAAACGGTGGCCGAGCTGGAGGCACTGCACCCCTGGTAGGTCTGAGCGGTGGGAGCTGCGTGCAGTGGTGCTGTGGGGAGCCCATGGGCAGCACGACAGAGAGAGGCCGACGGGCACAATGCTGACCCTGTGTTGCCATGAGGGAGGAGAGATGGCACTTGCGGGGGCAGCGAGGTGGGGGTGGAGTTTCAGGGGCCGACCATGCAGATGAGCTTTACTCACCAAGTCTCCTCGCTCCCCCTTCTCTCCCTTCGGCCCCTCCGTGCACTTCAGAGAGAAAAGGAACACGGGGCGGGTTAGAGGAGGATGGCACAAGGCAGCGTGAGGTGCCAGGGGTGGCCAAGCCCCACAGGGGATGCCTCCCCCAGGGGCCTGCCCAGAAAGGACAGAGGTGCCTCACCTGCAAGGGGCCGTCGAGGGAGCTCTGGATGCAGTCTGCGCCCTGCGGGAGGAAGGGAGACGCTCAGAGGGAGGAAGGAGATGGGGCTGCCTGGGGCCAGGCTCGGGAGGGGCGCAGAAGGCAGAAACAGGCCCTGCATGGCCAGGAAGTCCCTTCGCCACTGGCATGATAATGGGCCAAGCTGCCAGGCTTCGCAGCCTAGGCCCACACCTGGCTGCAGCCCCTCTTTGCCGGTCGTGGGTGGAGGCTGGGCTTTCCCTCCCCTGCACTGGGAGAGACCCCCCACCCCATCTCTGGAGCAGGCCCAGGCCCCGCACTGGAGTCACATACAGACCAGCTCATACTGCTCATGTCACCAGACCCTCTAATGGGTAGAGAGAGCTGGGAACCGGGGACCATGGGAGTAAGGGCTGGGGGGGCATGGGGTGGAGACCCAGAGCCATCCCATCCAGCCGTCCTGCACAGGAGAGCGTCACCAAGGCACCGGGCCCAGCCAGCCAGCGCAGGAGGCACCCGGGGAAGTTCCCGACATGGCCGTGACGCAGGATTCCCAGTGTGCATGTGGCAGCCATCTCCCCAGATGGGCCCATCGCCCCCGCAAGCTGGGCGGCTGTGTCTCCTCGCGCCGGGCACATCAACACTACTCACACGCTCGCCTCGCTCCCCCTTCGAGCCGGATGTCCCAGGGAGTCCGCGTTCTCCTTTGCCCCCCTGCAGGAGAGAGGGAGAGTCCCATGAGAGACACCTGTGTTGCAGAGGGGAATACACGCCCCGTGCAAGTGCACATGGCCCCAGATGCACACGGACGAACCCTCACCGCAGCATGTATGGACACACGTGGACACACACAGACACACATGGATGAACACACGTGAATACCTCTGCACGCTCGTGCACTCACTACCAACTGCAAGCGGGTGACGCTGTGTGCCTTTGCACGAGCAGGACGGAGCTGGGCTCTGCCTGTCAGTCAGGGCGAGGACAAACTTACCTTGGGGCCGGGGGGACCAAGCGTGACCTGCACAAAGCAAAATGAAACACATCAGTGCAACCTAGTCGGCTCTGCAGCTGAGCCACCCGTGAGGAGGAGGAGAAGAGGGGTGGGAGCAAATGGGTGGAAGGAGCAGGACAAGTTCCATGTCCTTTTAAAATCTTTCAAGGCGACAGTTCAGATGGAGCTCTGGCTCCAACCTCCTGTCCCAGAAGCACAGGTGACCCCAAGGTGTCCCAGGCCACCCTGCCAGCACATGGAAAGGATTGTGCTTTTTGTCGCATGCCCCCTTCTGCCCCAGTTCAAATCCCCACTCCACTGGACTCTGGCTGCTGTGCTAAGGGCAGCAGATAAAGGGGACTAAGGAAATAAACAAAACTGCTCTGGGTTTTATCAGCCCTGTGTCCTCCGTAAAATCCTACAGCCAGCTCACAGCGCCCACGCTGGCCTGTCACACAGGCATGGAGGGCAAATATCGAACAGCTGTGAGCTCTGATCCCTTCTTTTTTCCCTCCATCAGAGCCCCCTGTGCCCACGCAGCTGCTGCAGGAACCTTGCAAACATCTGGAAGCCATCAGCGCTCTCCCCTGGCCGTCCAGCTGTTCCAGGGGATGTCGGCCAGAGAGAACAGGAGGTGGGTGGGTTCTTTGGAGAAGGCAAAGGGGCCAGAGCGAGCTGAAGCTCCAGGCACCTGAGGAAGGTACGGTCAGGTCCCGGGGGAGCTCTTGGGGGGTGCATGGCAGGCTGGGTTCCAACGGAGCCAGATGCTGCCGGGAAGAATGAAGTTCAGTCTGGTTTTGGGGCTGCATCTTCCAAAGCAAAGCTGTGACTCTGCAGGGGCTGGGAGCCAATGGGGAGTGAGGGATCTGAGGAGATAGCCCTGCCCCGTCACAGCCCCACTGGTGGGAGACGGGCCAGAGCCCTCCTAGCCTAGGGCCTCCATCCCCACCCACCCTCCTCCGGCAGGCTGGCCTGCAGCACTATGAACGAGATGGGCCTGCTCCAAGCCCTGCCTCTGTGCAAACCTCAGGTCACTCCTCAGAGGGTCCTTCCTGGGCCCTGTTCTCCGGCCACTGTCCTAGAGACGTAAACCTCTTGGAAGAAACACCAGCCCTGCAGCTACCAGCCTGGGCTGAGCGGCTGGGGCTGGGCATTCCCTTCCATGCTGAGGGGGTCTGTGGGGGGGGTGGGTCAGCTACAATGCATGGGCTGCTTTTCTCTGCTGTGGAGGCCTGGCAGGCTGGGGTATCCTGTGGAGGAGCTTTGCACACACACTAATCCTGCTGGGTTCTCGGCGTGTAGCACCAGGGCTCTCACACGGAGAAGCAGAGCTGTAACTCAGCCAGAGCGGCACTGTAGGGCGGTATCCGTCCGTTGGCTCTCAGCATTCAGGGCAGCTCAGCCCTGGCTGCGGCAGATTTTCTGTGCTACTCAGAAACATACAGAATCCAGTGGGACAGCCGCAATATGGAGCGATGGAGAGGCTAAGTGACTTGCCTAAGGTCATACAGGGAGTCTGTGGCAGAACAGGGAACTGAACGGGGATCTCTTAAGCCCTAGGCTACTACCCAACACCCTGGGCCATGCTTCATGTCTCCAAAACGTGTGTGTGTGTGTGTGTGTGTGTGTGTGTGTGTGTGTGTGTGTGTGAGAGAGAGAGAGAGAGAGAGCGCGTGAGCGCACGCTCCTCTTGCCACTAGACACTGCTGTGAGACAGCTGCCACTGAAACGCCCCCGTCACCCAAGCCCAAAGCCCACTGGAAAGCTCCAAGAAGCAGCAGGCCCTTGACTTACGTTGGCGTGTGGGGCTCTCTGGGGGCAGGGTGCGCACTGCAAGAGAAGAAGAGATGACACCGGCAGTCAGGAAGCAGGAGAAACCGTTCCGAACTGCAACGGGGATTTTTACCAGAGGTGGCTTGAGGTGGGCTGACCCCGCTAGCAACCTGGGAAAGCGTCCTGCAAATCACCGCCTCTCACGTCCCGCCCCCCTTGCTGCACTTAGCTGCGCTCTCCGTGGCATCAGCCGGTCTAAAACCTGCCTGCCCTGGATCTGTTTGGAGACTGGCACTCAGACCGCTCCCCACAGGGCTGTTGTGGGTGTCAAGGTCAAACAGGCCCCCAGCCCCGATCCCATGCGGTGCTGGGATCTGCCACTGCTGCCAGCCAGGGGGACTCAGGAAAAACAGCACCATGGGGATAGATAGAATCTCCTATTTCCTCTCCCGGCTGGCGAGGATCCAGGAGCTGCCAGCCCAGGCCCCACAAGAGGGTTGTACATGTGGGTTTGTGGCTCCCCACGTTTCTTCAGCCAAACCAGTGGCTGCAAAATGCTCCCTCTGGGCTGGCCAGCTCCTGCCAGGAAGCAGCTGGTTCTAAGCCAGGCAGACACCGTCAGCGGAGGTCCCTGGTCCCAGCCCGCTCAGAGCCCAGCCCAGCTGGAGTCTCCTCAGTTCTCACTCGGATGGGCGCCGGTGGGCAGGCAGCGACGAGAATGGGTCAGAGCTCACCACAGACGTCCCCTGCAGCCTAAACCTAGCTGGAGCATTGCACAGCTCTGAAAAGCCTCAACTTACCTCATTGCGAGGCTGGCTGCGAGCCTGGCCGCGTGGGTCTTGGTAGCCCTGCAGGGGAGCGACCCAGAGAGGAAAGAGGTGTGAAAATGAACCAGGCTACCTGTTCCCCTTCTTTCCAGCTGGGGGGCTAATGCCGGGAGGAGGGGGGAATGCACCAGTTCTAATGGCTGCAGCCGCGTCTCTAACACAGATGTATTGGTGCTGCTTCTCCACCAGCATTTCCAAGGCCTAAGGGGCTGGAGTAACACAACCTGGGGCCCGCTCCTGGTACCCCCATTCTCCTCCCGCTCACCTCGGTGTGACCTCGGTGCAGTTACTCCTGAGCTGGCATAAGCGAGAGGAGAATTGGCCAACTGCAGTCGGCCCCGAGGAGACCAGGCCACGGTCTCCCGTTACTAACGCTCAGCTGGGAATGCCAAGTGAGGGGTGGCCCCTGGGGCTCCCAGCCATTGACCCCAGCAGCAGAAACAGCGAGTCAAGGAGTTGTGCTAGCACAGTGGGGCAGGGCGCGTCAGACTCCAGAGGCAGGGCCGGCCTTAGGATTTATGGGGCCATATGCAGTACTATTAAACTGGTGCCCAAACGCCGGCGCATTTGACTCTGTGAATACTGGTGCTCCTACACTGCCCCTGTGCTGGTGCCCCTATGCTGGTGCAACTGGTGCCCTTACACTGGTGCTGTGAAAATGGCCCCTGCCTTCTGCATAGTAAGCAGACTGCAGCGTGTGCTGGATGTGCAGGAGCCGACCCACTCTGACCTGCTGTCCCAGTCACAGGCGTGGACTCCGGGGGTGGGTGCTCCGCACCCACAGGGAAAATGTAGCACCACGCTCCCCCCCTCTGCCCCCTCCCCCCACGCTTCTCGCTCGTGGATGGTCCCACGCTTACCAACTCCTCCCCGCCCTCCCAGAGTCAGGAGGGAGGGGGAGTAGGTGGGGAAGAGGCAGGATGGGAGTGAAGCAGGGGCAGGAAGAGGCAGGACGGCGGGGGCTTGGGGGAAGGGATGGAGTGGGGGTGGGGCCTGGAGCAGAGGGGGGTGTTGAGCACCCCCTGGCAAGATGAGAAGTCAGTGCCTATGGTCCTGGTGGTGCCCCAAATTTTCGGGTGCCCTACACAGCCGCATATGCTGCGTATGCCTAAGGACGGCCTGGCTGGAGTGCCAGGATCCCCTTTTGCCCGCAGTTTCGGATGTGCTTGCTCGTTCCAGCCAATGCTCAGGCAATGCTGGAACAAGGAGGTGCTGAGATGCTGCTGGGCTCCCTCCAAGAGGAGCTTAGACTGAGCGCAGTGAATCCGGACAGACTGGGGGTTGATTCAGCCTGTAGCCTTGGCAGCGAGAGATGAGGCCAGAGGGCAGTGGGAGGGCAATGGAGCAAGACACGTCCACCCCCAGTCCAGAGCACTCAGGGCTTCCCTCCGTCCAGGCCTGGCTAAGGAATCCAGCACGAGCAAACGAGCCCTTGGGTGCCAAGAAAAGGCAGGGAGGTGAGGCAGCTCCCGATGCAGAGCTGTGGTCCAGGCCTCATGGCTAGGAGGAGCCGCACTGGGGGGCTGGCAACCACCTGGCTAGCCCTGGAGATCAAGGTGTTCGGTGTGCATGAGACGAGACCATCTCATGGCATCTCATGGCGACCGGGAGGGTGACTATTAGGGAGCCGGTGGGGGTCAGTCTGGGAGCAGCTGCCCAGGGGCTGCAAAACTGGATGGATCCCAGCAGGATTTCATCCCAGCCCACCCCGGCCAGGCAGCAGGACCCGCCCAGACTCCTGACTGCCCCCAGCGCCTCACCTTTCCTTCTGGCTGGCCCTCCACGCTGACCTGCCCAGATGCCTTCGCCTCCTGGGGAGAGAGCAAAGCAATGGGCAAATTATTGAGCCTCCTTCCTCCCACGCTCCCTGCCTCCCGCTGGTGGGAAGCCAGGATCAAGCTCCTTTCAAGGCCCCTGCTTAAGGGCAGCTGCTGGGATTGGTCAGCACCTCGCCTGGCACAAGAGCAAGGCCCTGTCTCGCACAAAGGAATGGCCACCTTGCCAGGTAACTCAGCGTCCTGCTGCGCCTGCAGACATGGAAGGAGAATGGGGGAGGGGGAGGGGGGCTCCTAGCTCAAATCTTGGAGGAGGATGCTAACAAAACCTGGCCCTAGCCTGCTGGTCTGGGGACAAGCCCTGAGCCCTGCTTCCATCCAGGAGGGGATGGAGGGTCAGAGTCACAGCAAGAAAGAAGCTCCGGCAACGTCTGTTCGCTTATGCAGTCCAAAGCCTTGTCTTGGCAATACAGATTCCCTGACCCTGCACCCCCGGCTCTGGCTGCCCACCCCCCCCAGCTCCAGTTGACGCCTACCCCCACGATGGGGCATTGACAGGGAATTGCTCGCTTGCACACCATGCCGGTGTTTACCGGGACAGACAGCAGGGAGAGAGGAAAATGGCAGCACCCCATGCCCTGCCCTCCAGCCTCTGTACTGTAACCCAATCCCCCCAGGAGGCATCATCTCCAGACAATGGCATTCCTGGAAATGGATGCCGGCAACATGGCACAGCAGCCACTGGGCACCGGGGCCAAGTGGGGGCAGTGCCAGATGGACCTGGGCATTATTTCACTGGCTTCTTAGTACTGAGCGCAGGTTACTGTCAGCTCCATCCAGACCCCTACGCCAGCCTCTTCTCCCCTCACACTGGGCTTTGCCACCAGAATTCAGCCATCGCAGTGTCTGGCTGGAGAAAGCCAGGCCAGACACTTGGACGGACCCTCGCGTGGGCAGACACCCCCTTTGTTTCCCTGCCAGCCCGTCTCTCTCCACCGGCTCTGCAGGAAACAGCCAAGGCCCAGAACATGCTGCTCTGCAGGAACAGACTCTGCACTTGTCTGCAGAGGGATGTTTTCCTCCTCTCTTCCTTTTCACCGCTCCCTCCCTGGCTTCGGCCACTGCTCACCCTGCCAGCAGTTACGCTGCTCCGCCTGGAGGAGCTGCCCCAGCCTCCTCCTCTTCCCGAGCTGCCCCCCCGAACCTAGTGGCCCCCTCGCTGCTAACTCTTCTGGACAGTGGAAAATGTGATGCAGGGTTTTCGGGGGGTGAATCAGTGCAGCTGGGTTCTGCTCAACAGGAGCGTGGGCACTGTCTGCGGAACGTCAGGGAGGCCCCGGCGCGGGGAGAGGCCTGTCTGAAGCGCTAGCGACGGCGGGACTGGAATTCACTGCTTGGACCGTTTGTATTTCAGAGCCCACTGGAGGCTGCAACGGGTTCTGCGTCTGGGGACGTTTGTTAGGGAATTAACGGCTGAGAGGTGCAATATGCCCCATACCTGAATGGGCTGGTCACTCCGCCAGCCCTTTTCCCCACTCTGTGCCCATTCCGGCTTCACACCGAAATGCCCCAGGCTCAGGGATTCATGCCCAAATTTCCACTCCAGAGCATCTGCCCAACTCCCCTGCTCCCACCCAGAGCAGGTGTATGTGGCACTCTGGCGCCCCCGGGTGGAGGCAGGGCCACACATGGAAGTTGGTCTTCCCTCAGCGCAAGGGACTTTTCGAGGCCCCATCCAGCCCTACATTCCCATGAGCCTGCTCCAGCCGAGGCTAGCAACACGGCGCCCTTTAAGCTCACTCAACAGGGGCTTGTGCCTTAAGGCCCAGAGTTCTCAGGTTCAACCCTCGCTGGCAGCGACCCAGCCAGGGTCCGGCGCTCCCTGCACTGTGTGCCACTCAGCCATGGGACAGAGCAGAGGTGCCCTGTCTGGGAGCGTTCCCAGGCCCAGACTTGTCCATTTGCATCTCCTCTGTCTGCTCAGCTGCCTGGCGCTAAATCCAGACTTACTTCCTTGAGCTGGGTTATGGGGGGGAAATACCATTTTCCAGCTGTCTCAGTAGGTCAGGCCTTGAAACCAGCGTTACATAAAGCAGCAAGTCAGACACCAACCTCCATTCTTCCTCCACCTAACGGGTAGGGCAGGGTGCTTCCCAGACACGAGGAGCAACAGAGGCAGCTGAGAGCCGTGGCCTGTGACCCTAGCAGAGCCATAGACAGACTGGGCACTCCGAGGCGATTCAAGGGATTGACACACATACTGACCGCATGGGCTGAAACTCAGGGCCGGCCCCTCATCTGGTGTAAATCAGCCCAGCTCCAGGGACTGCAAGAAAGCTTTGCACCAGCTGGGGAATTGGCCTGTTAAACTTGCAGGAGTCACGGTGCTGGATGAGACTATTGGTCCACCCAGGCCGATGTTCTTCCTCCAGCACTGCTGGGGTCTCAGGTTCGAACAGGGGGAATTTCCCCTGCAACGCGCACACACCCTTCCACAAATCACATCAGCTGTGGCCCATTCAGCCCTCTGCCTCCAAGCCCATACCAGTGCGATGGGGTGATGGTGGGGCTGGGACCCGGGGTTCTCAATTTGTTTTCATTTTCAGTCTCTGCAGCGCTGAGCCATCCCAAGTCCAAGCAGCACCCGGTCCTAATTCCCTCCAACACTGCTTTGCACGGGTGCCGCTCCAGATTCTGGGTGGACGAAGGAGGAACCAGGCCTGCTTCTCCCTTCCCAAGGTGAGGCAGGGGGCGGGATGGGGCAGGCGTTTCACTCAGATCCAGGCAAACCAGCAGCAGAGCTGGGCTGGAAAGCAGCTGGGCCAGGACAAGGACAGGAAAAGCCAAATGCCAGAAAAATGCACCCTATTAGAGATCAGGCAACCGGAGCGAACTGCTGCAGCACAGCCGCCTGCCCAGCGAGCGGTTGTAATCCGCACACCAGCTGGGTGGGGTGTTCTGGCCCAGCCAGTGGCACTGAGATCACTTTGAGAGAGTTACCTGAGTCTGTTCTACAGCCTTCACCAAATGCAAGTTTTAGCTCATGCAATAGAGGCTCGTGCACTAAGCTCCAGAGGTCCCCGGTTCGATCCCACCCACTGATAACCGGGGTCTGTCAGCGTTACACGGTGTGACGAACTGGGAAAGTTCTTAATGTTTTCTCTGAGTACTGTGTTGGTGCCTCAGTGTCCCCATAGCAGTTCTTAAGTATCTGGCAGAGCAAAGGGCCAGTGCACCTAAATGCCTGGCACTCTGTCTCCTAGCAACTGATGGCCTGGGCCCCTCCTCTGCAAAGGTGCCAGCTGAAGGTGTTGGAGACAAAGAGATCAGGTGACCTCCTGGCCCAGGAAAGGGGCTGAGCAGAGAGGAGGGGCTGGGAGGGGTAGTTAGTCTGGAGCTGGCTGGGGTCAAGGGTGGAGGGCAGACCTGGGGGTCTGGCACACTGCCCCCCAGAATGGACCCAGCCGAGGGGTCCGGTTCGCTGTATCTACAAGCTCTGTTTTAGACCCTGTTCCTGTCATCGAATAAACCTCTGTTTTCCTGGCTGGCTGAGAGTCACGTCTGACTGCAAAGTGGGGGTGCAGAACCCGGTAGCTTCCCCAGGACCCCGCTGGGGTGGACTCGCTGTGGGAAGCGCACGGAGGGGCAGAGGATGCTGAATGCTCCAAGGAGAGACCCAGGAGGTGAAGCTGTGTGAGCTTCTTGCCCTGAACAAGTCTGCCCCAAGGGAGAGGAGGCTCCCCAAAGTCCTGCCTGGCTTGGTGGGGAGCAGTTCCAGAGCATCGCCCGGGGACTCTGTGACACACGGTGACCTACACAAAAGGCTCCTGCGGGGTTCTGAGTGCTTCAAGCCCCATGAGTGCCTGCTCCCCGGCCCACGCCGTACAGCGCTGGCGCCAGGGAAGGATACAGACCCCGTGGCTGGCCACATCGCGACTGGGGCCAGAGCTCACGCCCCTGGCTGTGTGAGCTGGGCTCCGCACCCATCTTACATGGCGGCTGCAGTGCAGTTTCCTATTGTGCTTGGCAGCTGTTTGGGGCAGGGACTGTCTCTTTGTTCTGTTTTTGCACAGCGCCTGGCGCCATGAGGCCATGCTACTGCAATACAAAGAAATAAGAAGTGACTAGAGCAAGCTAAGAATGCCCCCCTTCCCACCCCAGTACTCTTACCTCTGTTTCCTCCACTGTCCCCTGCTGGGAGACGCTGGGAATGGAGCAGCTCTGAACTCCTCACACAGCCCGTGCTCCTGCCCTGCTCCCTACAGCACCCCCTCCCTGGAATAGGTCTGAGCTACCCCACAGCCAGGATTCCTGCCCCGCTCCCTACAGCGCCCCCTGCTGGGAGAGGCTGGGACCAGAGCAGCGTGGGGCTCCATTCACGGCCAAGGCTTCAGCCTCGTGCACCGCAGCGTCCCCTGCTGGGAGGGGCTGAGATGATTTCAGCTCCACTGACAAGGTCAGATTTTCTATTGGCACGGTGGCTGCAGCTCCGTAAGTGGGTCAGGAGGCCAGGACGGCGAGCGCCAAGGGCACATCCCCCGCCTGCCAATGTTCCCAACACATTTGTTACTAATTTAGGGATTGTTTCTGCCGACGGTGCCTACTGAGAAGTGACGTACATCAAAGGCCCTATCCAAGCCGGACCCCTTTCACAGACGTGAGAACATTGGAGGAACTCAACAAGCCACTGGGCCTGTCCCATCTCCCCGCTTCTACTGCCAGGCCAGGAAAAACTTTAGTCCGTGCTGTGGTTTACATCAGCCCCAGTCTGGTGATGCTCCCCTTGATTTCAACCCCGAAACCAGCCTCATGCACGGGGGAGGCAGGGCTCGGGTGGAGGGCAGGCAAGGCTTGAGCAAGCTGAGACACCATCACTACGGAGGGACGGGGAGGTAGGGCTCCAGGGAACAGCTTGGGCCAGCCACGGGCAGGGAGGGGAGCTCAGGCTAGCCCCACGTGGTGTTCCATTTTTCCTTTGGGAAATATGGGTCACCCTATGGTGCCCAGAAATCAATGCAATATTCCAGTTGGGGCACCCTAGAGAGAGGGACCTTCACCTCCCAGCTACTTGCCTGCTCTGCACCAGCTGCCCTAAGCAGCACTGGCTTTGCCTGCTGCCATGGGGCGTAGCACACTCTTGGCTAGCTGGCTACCAGCACCCAGCGCCTCTGCTTCCTCCTCTGCAGAGAGGATCAGGTATTCTGGGGCATGGGCCTGTCCTGCCCAGGATGTGCTCCCCTCGGCGATGCCCCTTGTCTCTCACCTGAGTCTCCTCCAGGCAGAAGCAGCGGGTGTACACCTTGCCATCCGTCTGCGGGTTGATCTCAATCAGATTGCTGGTCTGCGTGCCCTCTGCCTGCCGCCGGGTTTTGGAGGCTTCGGAAAGGCACTAATCGAAGGAAAGTGGGGGCTGGTTACACCCCAGGGCCTGGGCAGACACCACCCCTCTGAGGCGGGGAGCTGAAGACAGTCACAGGCACAGCCCCAGCCCCCGGCCAGTGCCAGACAAATTGCTCAGTGCATTTCTGGCAGCGCTGCCGATTCAGGCCACCTACTGACTCTGCCCCCCTCCAGATCTTGGTGCCACTGGCCGATCAAACCCACGATCCACCTAGTCTGACAGCCGATGTCCAGCTAATGGATTCCCTCTCCTGTGCTGCATCTTTTGTGGCAATTCCCCCCATAGGCACCTGGGGGGTTTCCCGGGCCCGGCCGGCTATGGCCCTTTCCCCGCAGCACAGGGGTTTGCAGCTCTGCTGGGTTTCACCCTCGCTGGGTCACTGAGGAGGCGATGTCTGATCCTCGACATAAACCAGGCTGTTTGCTGCGTTTGTGAATGTCACTGGCACAGAGGCCAGCAGAGCTCCTCAATCTGCTCCCAGAGGCTCTGCTCACCCCACCCTGCACAGCCCCAGGGGGTCCAGCCAACCAAGCCCTAGGTAGGCAGCTCCGGAGAACTCGGCCTGGTTGCTGGGGCAAGGGAGAGGAATATTAGCAAGGGGCCTGCCCCGCTGTGTGTGGACAGGGTCAGGCGGCAGAGGAGCAGAACAAATCCTCAAGATCCTGTCTATGCATCCTGGGCACCCAAGGAGCCGGCCTCCCTGAGCAGCTTCAGCATTTCTAGGGTAGAAGGACGGGCTCGGCACCCTGGGCAAGTCACAGAGTTTCTCTGTGCCTCCGTTTCCACCTGTACAATGGGCAGAATCCCTGACCCATAGGGTGATGTGAGGATGCAATCCAGACACATGGCGACGGGGGCCGGCGATGTACCAGGATGGACAGCGCATGGGCTTCGTGAGCCCCGAGGGAGTGAACAGAGACCCGCTAGCTCCAGGAGCTGCTGGATGGGAGGGACATTAACCCCCCCCGCACCACTGCAGAGAGCACATGCATAACTCACCCCGCCGGCCGAGATCTCGCAGCAGCCTTCCTGCATCACCATCTCTGGGTTGCAGTAGATGTGGGCCTGCTGGATGTCAAACTGCAGTGGGGGGAGGCAGACACAGTCAGAACACAAAGGGGCACCCTGACCCTCCTGGGGGCAGGGGGCAGCCAGTTAGCACGGCACCAGGCCCCCAAGGGCTTGGCAAAGAATCCCCTTGAAGGTACAGTGAACCCAGCCCCTGGGCCTATGCAGGGGTCAGAGGAGGAGTGGGAGTAGGACAGGCTCTGGAATCCCTCTTCTCAGCCAGGACAGTCCAGCCCCCAGGGGCTCCTGCCACCAGCGAGGGAGGAGTCTGAGTTTTCCCTGAGCACTGGCTCAGGGACAGCAAGGAAGGGCCAGAGGTGGCCTCGCCTGCCCGTGCGCACACACGCATGTGCACACAGACACACACTCACACAGAGGCTTTCCCTCTCCCTCTGCCACTCCGCCCCTCCCCTGCCAGGCTGACCACCATTTATACTGTCCTCTCTGAGCCAGTTCTCAGACATCCCACCTGCCCTCGCCTTTTCCAGCCCCCTCCTAGTGCCTCGCTTGTCCCACCAGCCCTTCAAGGCAGGAGCATTTATAACACACACACACACACACACACACACACACACACACACACACACACACACACACACCTGGGCAACCTGTCCCATTAGGTCCTCGAGGTTACTCCTCAACTGACCAGGCGAGGTCGCTGCTAAGCAAAGCCAGGTGGCAGCTGTACCCATCAGCCAGGCACCTGTGACCCAGAATTCCCCCCTGGGCCACGCAGGGCATGGCCCTTCAGCCGCTGGGCCAGCTCTCAGCACCTCCCTCCCTCCCTCCCCTTGCTGACGGAGGCAAGGGGCACCCCCACTGCGAACGGGCCCGGGCCCGCGAGTGCCACATGGCCGGCGCGTGCCCAGAGAGGCCCGGGGCGACTCACCGGGACAGGTGTGCCGTGCACGGCGTCCAGGCCGATGAAGGTGTTGCCCTCGCTCGCTATGCCCCGCCGGGGCTCCAGGGGCTTGGAGGAGATGTAGCTGCAGTCCACGTGGACGGAGACCCGCCAGCTCTGCACGCTCAGAGCCACCTTGTGCCACTTCTGGTCAAAGAGGGAGGAAACCCCCTTCCCGGCGAAGATGCTGCTCACAAACTCCTTCTCCTGGGCCCGGGCCTGGAATTCCAAGCTCCTCTCTTGGCCGTTGACCCCCAGTGAGAGCTAGGCACAAAGAGATGCTCTGGCTTAGGATGCTTTCAGCGGCGAGCGAGAGAGGAAACAGACAGACGCACAGGTGGGCGCGGGGACTGGGCTGAGCTAACGCCAGCCACTGTGGCCTCCAGCAGAGGGGGGGCTCCTTGCCCGTTGGGTTTGGAGAGACCTGTCTTGGCAATGAGGGGTCTGGGCAGCCCCCACACCCACTGCTATCAGCTCGGCTAACCCCACCCCTCCTGGGGCAAATGGGGCCAGAGCCATCCCTCCTCCTTGGGGGCACGTCTTCTGGCACCAGCAGGGTGTCGGAAGCCTCCAAGGGTGCATCGGAGGCCGACAGCAGCAGTAGGAGGCTGGCACGGGTGGCAGAGGGGGTGTGCGCCCCACCCCCGACAATGTTAGAGCCTGGGCAGGCATGGGTGCAATTGGCTTCATCTGCCAGCAGCGAAGCACCAGAGGCAGCAGCGTGGATATGGTGACCCGAGCCTCTTTGATCTGTAGCCTCCAGGACTAAAGTGGCCTGGTGGGACCCCAGCGCTCTATAAGCCAGCAATGACTTCCCACAACATGTGTTAGCAGCTCCTAGGGGACAACCTGGCTGGGGTAGCCCCTGTACCACATGGCGCTTTACTGCTCTGTGTGTCGGGCTGCTCCAGGGAGCTCTTGTTCCTGGGGAGCAGCAACCGTGGTGGGGAAAAACAAGGCAGCAGGAGGGAGAAAGGAGAGAAGGGAAGCAGGTGAGGCAGAGGTACCTGGGGGTAGCCCTGCCGGTCGGTGACCTGGAAAAGGTACCAGTTCTCCTTGCAGCTCTGTTTCTTCAGGAGCAAAGTGAACACCAGGGTGAACTCATCAGGCAAGCCGTGGGGGAACACCTGTCTGGGGGGCGGGGGAGAGAGGAGGAAAAGTGACATAAAAGGAGGTAAAGACGCAGCCCTGGGGGTCCCAGGGCATAGCGTGTGTGTGTGCGCGCGCGCGTGCACGACGCAGATTGCATGGGACTGAGTGTGAGGCCCCGACACAGGTATCCATGTGTGTGTGTGAATGCATGTGGCTCTGTGCAAATGAGACAGACACAGACACGTTGTTTCCCCCTGTGATGCCCCCGAAGGTGCCCAGGGTTGTGGGGAATCTCGCTAGCCCCTGCTCTTGGCATGAGTGCTCCCTGTTGGTACCTGCCGGGGGCAGCTCCCTGATAAGCCTGGCCACAGACAGCACAGGAACTCCCCTCCCATCCCCTGCGGGCACTGCTGTCCCTTGGCAGCAGACAGACAGACACCCACCCCCAAGCCCTCCAGGGTGCCCAGTCCCAGATCCATTGTACATGCCAAAGGAACAGTGCACCCCAGCTGACTGGTTATACCCATCCCCTTCCAGTGACCTGCCTTAATTCATAGACCTCGAGAACATAACTAACTGTGATACACAACTCCACGCACATCTTGCACTGAGGACCCTGGCCCGTGAAACACAGGCTTTCAGCCAGACCTCACATGGCAAACGGATCTGCAGATCCCAGACCCGGGGGCCCTGTAACCGTCTTTCCCCCCTGCACCCTCTGCTAGTGGGCAGAGAGGTCCTTGGCTCATGCCCCCCATGGAGGGAATAGCCCTCAGTTGGAGCAGACACAAACAGAGGCAAGGCAGGTGGCAGTGCCAGCTCCATCCCCGTCTTTCCTTATCTAGTCACAGCTGAGCAAAGCTGGTCCGAGACTTGGGAGAAAGGCCCCTGTGCCTCCTCCATCCCACGACAGCTCCCTGCACTCCTGGGGCCAGGGAAGCAATGCCCAACCCGATCCCTCCCAAACCCAGCTCCGCGCAGGGCACACAGCCCCTGCAGGGCGCCGGGGTGTGTGTGGAGACGGGGGAACCTCAGCTCTCCCTGAGAAGGCAGCCTGGTGGCTGCTGTTTCCATCTGTGTCGGGGGCCGCAGAGCTGGACGAAGCGCAAACACAAGAGTTTAGATCAAAACAGGAAGCGCCCGCGTGCTGGGGGAGCGGGATCTGTTTGTGTTTCCAGCAGGGAAATGTCAGGGCTCCGTGCTGCACTGGAGGTGCCAGCGCTTGTGAAACAGGAGATCAGTGAGAGGCAGCCAGCCTGCCAGCCGGCCTCACATCGTGTGGAAGGGTCTGTCTGTCCTCAAAGCCTGGGCCAGCATTGGCTAATGCATGCCAAAACCACACAACGATTCCCAGTGCACCGAAACAGCCCCCCTCCCAGACACCCTGACACACAAACACCCCCAACGCGTGCATCCCACACTCATCCCCAAACATCTCCCAGCACACACACACACACACTCCTCCCAGACAGGCAGCCAAATAACCTGACACTGCCCCCGACACCCCAACACTCACTCCCCCTCCCACACCCAAACAGATGCACAAACACCCCCAACACATGCATCCAACCCTCCCAAACATCTCCCAGCACACACACACACTCCTCCCAGACAGGCAGCCAAATACCCCAACACTCACCCCCCCCCACCCAAACAGATGCACAAACACCCCCAACACATGCATCCCACACTCATCCCCAAACATCTCCCAACACACACACACACTCCTCCCAGACAGGCAGCCAAATACCAACACCTCAACACTCACCTCCTGCCACACCCAAACAGATGCACAAACACCCCCAACACATGCATCCAACCCCCCCAAACATCTCCCAACACACACACTCCTAAACACTGAAACACCCACACCACCACCAACCCCCCAACCCAGTAGCACAACCCCCCCCGCCACACACCCCCACACACACCCTCAGGACCTCAAGCCGAATTCTAACGCAATGCCCAAAGCTGAGTAAGCCCTTCGTACCCAAGCCAGCCCCACTCTTTCCCATGGATTCCTTCCTTGGCTAAAAGGCCAGTCACTTCCCATTTTCCATTCCCCTTGACCCAGCTCCAACCAAAATAACAGAAAAATGGCCCAGAAGTTCCTTCTCTTTTCTAAGCAAAGAAAAAGTAAAGTGCAGAGAGCAGAGGCTCAAAATCCAAAACCTCTTCCTCTTTCACTGCAGCAACTGCCAACATCTGTCAGAGTCAGAGCAGACAGCGCGTGTGTGTGTGGAGGTTCCACTGGGTGGATTAACTCCAGCGCTGGTCAGTTCCAGCTGCCGAATTGTTCCCACTGTCACAGGAACATTGCCCGGCAGTGAGTCACGAATCTACAGAGGATATCACCCAGGTTATTCTGTTTCCATGCTGTGCGGATCCTGCCAGTAGCTCTCTCAGAGGTGTGGATGGGACGGTCCCTGTTATCAATCCTGGGGGAAGGCCTAGGGATAAGGTCCCATCCTACTGGGCACTGCACATACAGTCCCTGCCTCAATAGGCGAGGCCAGCAAAGGAAGGATTCTCAACTCCACTTGACAGATCGGGAGCTGAGCCCCGGAAAGATGGAGGGACTTGCCCAGGGTCACAGAGGGAGTCAGTGGCAGTGCTGAGACTTGACCCCAGATCTCCCGAATCCCAGTCCAGCACCTTCGCCACAGTGTCCTCTCTCAGAGCTCCCAGAGCAGAGCAGCTGGGAAAGGCAGATGGTTGTCACCCAGGTTTATAAAAGTGCCCATCGCCATTGCCTCTGGTCTCTCTTTGTGTCACTTTGGTCAGGAGAACAACATCCAGAGCAGAGCAAGCCCCCCAGAGCCCAGAAAGCACTCCCCGGTGGTGCCAGCTCGGGGTGGGCACTGGGGAGGCCAGAGGGGTGAGAAACAGCACCCTGAATGCAGCCAAAGTCGGCTCACGCTGGGGAGGAACCAGCCCCATTCAGCCAGCCTTGGGGGCATGTTATTGACAGGTACAAGGCTCAGCTGCCTGCCTCGAATGCTGCCTGATGAGAATAACCCTCCTTCCACCATCCAGTCCACTGCAGGAGCTGGGTGAAGGACAGCAAGACGAACCACAGATCTCTGCCCCGCTCCTGTGGGAGGGGAGAGAGCAGCAGGCGCTGGCTGCTGTTAATGGGGCCGGTGAGTGAAACCAGCCTGCTGAGAACAGACAGTATGACACACAGCACCTGGCAAGGGGTGGCAGGGTGTTAGCCCCAGAGTCCTGGCCAGTTCCTTCTGCCTTCTGCAGTTCCCCTGCAGTTTCACTTTAAGTCACATAATTCTTCACTGGCTGGCCTAAGCTGCTGCCACGTTCCACCCCAGAGGGGGCTGCATTTCAACAGTGGGTGACACGATTCCTATCTGCATATTACAGAGGATGCAGCAGATACCCCAGGGGTTGTGGAGAGGAGCCCGGGCAGGAGCTAACCCTGTTCAGATGGTTCCCTTGCCTATCCCTGTTCAGCTGCGTACAAAAGCCTGAGGTGAAGGGAGATGTTTCCCACCCAAGGGGTGAGACATGCTAACAATTCTGGCATGGTGCAATCGCTCCTTAGGCATCAACTAACCGGCCTGCTCCCATCCTCGCCACAGAGACAAGCTCCAGGTTACCTGCCTGTCCTGGCCGGTTCCTCATTTGCTTTCCCACTGCATACCTGATGCATGGCTCAGCCCTGGAAGTGAGCACCTACAGGAGGGGTTGGCAATGGTGCATGCACCCCAAGATACAGATGAACCCAACGCTCCCCACCCCAAACAGCCACTGAGGGCCCGGGCCCACCCCCAAGCTGCAATCGCTTTAGCAGCCAGCTAAAGGAGTGAATGAAAAAAGAGAGAAGGGGAAACCAAGGGGACTGAAAGCAGCCATGGAAAGAGGAAATGGCAGTAATGCTTTGTGAGCCAGCCACCCTCCAGCAGCTCAGGCAGAGGGCGTAGGCTCAACACCTTTATCTTCCACACAACACGGACCTCTGGGCCATGGCTGCCTAGCATGTAGCACCACTGATCCGCTGGTAGGAACCCCACAGCCAAAACAGGAAAGTCACCTACCACCACTCTCAGGGTTCAGCTTCATTAACAGAGAGAAACATCCACTCCAGCCTTCTCCCTAGGCTGGGCTGCCTCTAGCGCTCCTCCCTCAGGACAACTCAGCCCACCCCCTCGGTTCTTTCTCTTCAGAAAACCTCTCTCACCTCCATTACATCCAAGTAAAGTAACAACCTACTTAACCCACTCACAGCAGGACTGACACCTATTAACAGGCTAGAGAGTTCCAGGCAAACCCCACCAGCCTAAAGAGTGACTTAGTCAAGGTCCCATCCAGCCCCAGATGGCTTTGAAGAGAGACCAGGCAGCTGGGACATTTTGACAATTTCAAAACTTGGGTGGGGGGTGGGAGAGGTCACATTTTTTTCAAAAGGGAAAGTTCATCCAAACCGCCTCTTTCCTGCTAGCTGTTTCCGGCGCAACAAATCAGCATTTTCCAATGAAAAAAAGACTGTCAGATATTCCTGACCAGCAATCCTGGATCTGACGCGATGGGGACCATGCAGGAGTCCAGGTAGACCCAGGGGTGAGGGACGTGATGAAACAGACAGGGGATCTGATTTTAGATTCATAAATTCCAAGAGACCATTATGATCCCCCAGTCAGACCTTCTGTACAGCCCAGGTCAGAGAACGTCCCCTGCAAAATCTCTAGAGCAGAGCTTTCAGAAAACCCAGACCTGACACAAACATCGCCAGGGGTAGAGAATCCACCATGGGCCTCGGTCAGCTGTTCCAATGGTTCCGTACTCTCACATTATTGCCAGTCTGAATTTGTCTAGCTTCAGCGTCCGGCAGTTAGATCAGGTTAGATTATTAGCTAGAGCCTATTATCAAATATCTGTGCCCCATGTCAGGACTGTAACCTGGTCACCCCTGAACCTCCCCTCTGTGAAGCTAAACAGACAGAGTTCCCTGAGTCTACCCCTAGAGGCGGGTTTTGCTCATCGCCATGTGGATCCCACTGTACAGAGCCACTCTCCGTGCTGGGGTCCACTCCACGGCCCTGGGGAAGGCACTTTTTCCAAGGCAGGAGGGAACTCAGCTGCAGCAGGAGACTGAGCAGTTCGCCCGAGGGCCAGTTAAAAGCAATTACAACTCGACCAACCCGCCACAGCCTGGCAGAATCCAATCCCTCCTTGCAGGACAGAGCATTGCTTCTCTGCTCGACTGTGACTCAAGGAGCCCAGGATTTCATGGGAGCCATTCCGTGTGTTATGACTGTTTGGAATTGAGGGGGGCAGGGATCCGTGTGGTTTGTATGACAATAGCAGTGCTAAGCGCTGCTCATACGCATAGTAAGAGACGTCCCGGCTCTGAAGAGCTCACAAGATAGACCAGGCAGAAGTGTGACCTCACTTTACAGAATGGAGGCACAGAGAGGTTAAGTGACTGGCCCACAGTCACACAGGCAGAACAGAACCCCGGTCTCCTGAGTCCCAGTCCAGTGCCTCAGCCAAGCAAGGTGATGGGGGACAAGCCCAGGAGTTCTGGGCTCAGCTTGGAGAAGCAGCCACTGGTCTAGACACTGCTGCTCTCTGAATCCCTCAAGTCCAGGCTGGGACCTCCTGGGAGCAGAACTTTCCACTCGGAGACATTTCCACAAGCTCTCTCATTCCAGCACCTCCACCTCTGGCTGCAAGCCAGGCAAACACAAGCCATGGACAACACAACAGTCCTGATGTTCCGGCACCTGAATGGGGCGAAGGGTGGAAAATTCAAGGGCAGGAAACTCCTTTTATGGACCCAGTTTGCTCGTCCCCAGCAGAAAGTCTCCCCCCCCAATGCTGAGCTCCAGCGCACTCGAGAGTGAGTGATGCCGACCTTGCCAACAGGATCTAGGCAGCTCTCGGCTGCCTCACCGCTGTGCCAACTCTTTCCCCAGGTTCTGCTTGGGAGTAGGATTAACGCTGTGGATGGGCAGAGTCTCTGCCAGGGCTGAGGCTGTGAGGAAGCCCTGCTGGGTGCAGACAGGACCCCAAAGCTCTCCCCCGGGCAGGAGCATGTGGTTACTGGTGGCTCTCCAGGACCCTTCACAATTCCCCACTGGTTTTTCTTGTAGGGTTCTTTATATAGCCAGGATGGAGGGGTGCAGGAGAAATCAGCAGACAGGGCTTTGGAGCTGTGCTCCAGCTCTGGAGCAAGCTCCAGGCAAAAACCTGCAGCTCCGCTGCTCCGCCCTGCAGCTCCGAGCTCCGCTCCAGCGCCCTGGCAGCAAAGTCTGGAAGCGACTAAGTAACTCAGCCAAAGTCACACAGGGAGTCAGTGGCAAAGCCAGGAATTCAGCCCAGATCTCCTGAGTCCCCAGCAGGGGCCCTAATGACCGGGCCAGGTAGCCTCTAACCTGGGGCTGCCCTGTACTGGGAGCTGGAGTTTGCTAGAGCTGGGTCAGGGACAGGGTGAGCTAACTGGACGTGAGAGCTGTTTATACCACGTGCCGTTTGGGGCACAGGTCTAGCACCCAGCTTCCCACTCTGCCCACAGGGCAACTGATGCTGCAGCCCTGATCCTTACGCTCAGACTCGGTCCTTCCCCGGCGCCGTGGGGGAGCGGCGAGCGCCTGGGAAAGAAGCCCGGGTTACACGGGATGATGGGAGAGGGTCCAGCGGGGCAGTGTCCGAGCGGCCAGACCCTGCTGAAAGGAACTGCCTGGCTAGTCACTGCTAAGCCTTTCAATCCGCCCGTCTAGACCCATCCTGCTGCTTGCCAAGACGGGGATAGAAAACACACGCACAGAGTGGCTATTGCATAAGGCCCTGGCCAGCGTCCCGGCTGAATTGCTTCACCACATGATTTACTTTCGAGGATTAGGACAGTCATCACCGCCCTCAGCCTGCAGCTGGGACACCTGCGCGCCCCCTGCCCAGGGATCCTCCAACCCACCCAGCTGTGCTGAGTGAGCAGCCAGACCTGCTCTGCCACCCCAGCACGGTGCACAATGGGTGCAGCTGCCAGCTGATCTGCAGCTCCAAGCGGGCAGCTCCCACACTGGAGAGGGGCCCTCCAGCCCAATCCTAAACATCCCACCCAGCCCCTGGAGGGTGCTGGGCCTGGCTCTGTGATCAGAACCGCGCCCCGGCTCTCTGCCGACACTGCTTTCCATAGCACAGAGCCAGGCTTTAACACGCTGCAGGAGGGCACCTGCTGCCAGGGTGCCTCCTTAGAAGGGGCTTGGGGGAGATCACAGGTAGGATCCTCGTGGGGAGGTGACACCGTTTCCCCTCTCTGGGTTCAGATAAGGGCTCCTGCGCTGGGGCTGCGGGAGGCAGGCAGGAGAAGGAGCTGCAGGAGCCATGCTGCAGGCAGGCTCCGTGTCTGACCATCGGGGAGGGCGGCCGGAGATGGCAAAAAGCCCATTAGTTGGGGAGGAAAGAGGGGCGTCGATTTGGGTGCCGGACTGACTGCAGCTCAAGCTCTGTAAGAGGACGCAGGCCAAGGCACAAGCCGGATGCTGAGGTAGGAGGGTCTCCTCACTGGCTCTGCAGGGCTCCCCATGCAGCAGCTGGAGGCCCCAAGGATGAGATTTCCCCTCCCCTCACAAACACGCCCTTCCCAGGTGCTGCAGAAGCCACATAACTCAGGTTTGAAATCACCATAGACACAGAGGCTCAACGCCAGTCAGGGTCCCTTCCCTGCCCCGTGTGACCTAAAAGACCCCAGGGATTTGCCTGGTGCTATTGGGGAGAATTTCCCCTGGCCACCTGTGCTATGAATCCACCAGCTGCTATCCTCCACCTCAGAGGCAGCTGCGAGATCTGTAATCTGCGAGGTGCCAGGTGATGCTCTGGGCAGAGGGTGCATGCTCCAGGCATGGGAGTTGTGATTATTGCTGAATAAGCAGCTCCCTGCTCCACACAGTGGTGGCTGATTTGTGAGAGGGGCCAGCAAAGGTCCTGGCCCAGCGTCATTTGCCAAGCAGTTGCTGAAAGCAGAGCACAGCGAGGAGCGTGACCCTTCGCACCTGCCCGTAGGAGCTGCTGCTGAGAGAAGTGATTTATGGGGTCTAATGAGTCTGACCTTGCCCCTTTAAGCAAAGCGAGTGGAGAAGCTAGTCCAACCGCTGCATCTTGCCAGCCTCAGAGACCCAGACGTTGCTGTCTCCTCTCTAATGCTTGGGGCTCAGAGCGAGAGAGGCAGTGCGCTGGGAAACCCTGGCTAAAAACCTACAGCCATATTCTAGAGCCACAGACCCTCACCCGCACTGGCGCAACCCCCTGTGCAAAGAACAACGAGGGTGCAGTGGGTCAGGAGGCCACAGCGAAGGCTGCGTCAGAGTTCTCACAAAGCGACAGTACCGCCAGTAATGGAGCCGTCACCCTGGATAACACTCTGGGCCCCCAATAATAGTGCAGTGCTCTGCATTAATGGTTCAGCTACTGTGGAGTGACACCCCAGTAACCCCAAAACACAGACAGCAGCGTTCCAGAGTGAGGATTCAAGACAGCAGAGGAATGCAGCCCTGTATAGTCAGGCTCTAACATACCGCAGCGGCAGCCGGGAGACTGCCCATGGTTTGAACCATGACAGCAGGAGAAGGCTGCAGCAGGTGCTAGGGTGTTCACCTGCCAGAGCTGTTTTTCCAGCAAGGCTGGGGCAGAGGAGACCAGAAACACAGGTGTCTGGCAGCTGCACCACCAAATCCACCTCCCGGCAAAGCTAGTCACCTCAGCCACGGGGGAGAGAGGAGTGAAGTCAGGCAATTTCCCCAGGCTCTGCCCCTACCCCTGCTCAATCCATCCCGAAGGGACCTTGAGCATCACGCCCCATTGAATCAGTGCTTCTCTCTCTGCAAAGGACGGAGCGGCCCAGCTGCCGGAGAGGCGCAGAGTGCCTTTTGGCTCCTGAGAGGGACAGTCAGCAGCGCAGCCCTGGGATTTCCAGGCCTGGCTGCCTGCCGGATCAATTGCCTCTGGCGAAAGACCTGCTGCATCCCTCCGCCGAGGAGGAGAAGTGGAAACACAAGAAGCAGCATCTGACCCAGAGTCTGAACTCCTATTTCATGGGTGTGAAGTGTCCAGGTTGCTATAAAATCACCACTGTATTCAGCCATGCTCAGATTGCAGTTCTGTGTGTTGGCTGCTCCACTGTGCTGTGCCAGCCCACTGGAGGAAAGGCGAAGGATGCGCCTGTCACGGAGTCCCCGGGCAATGGTCTGGAACTGCTCCCCACAAAGCCAGGCAGGACTTTGGGGAGCCTCCTCTCCCTTGGAGCAGACTGTCTCCAGGGCAAGGAGCTCACATGGCTTCCACCTTCCTGGGTCTCTTCTTGGAGCACTCAGCATATGCCCCTCCATGCGCTTCCCACAGTGAGTCTGCCCAGGCGGGGTCCTGGGGAAGCCAGAGGGTCCTGCACCCCCACATCGCAGTCAGACGTGACTCTCAGCCAGCCAGTAAAACAGAGGTTTATTTAGAGGACAGGAAGTCTGGGGGTCTGGGAGCCAAGAGCAGCCCTTTGTTGGAAAGGAACTCCCCTGTGCCTCTCAGTTAACCCTTCACCACCCAACTGTAACAGGCGGACCAGCTGGGTACTTACTGCGTGGGGGCCTTGTCGGTACAGACAACAGGAGTCCCTTTAGTTAGGTCCATCTGGGGGCCCCAGAGAGGCCACAGCCCCGTTGGGAAGCCCAAGCCCCATCGGGGCACCCCTCTCCATTTCCCAGCCAGCTCCAAACTGCAAAACTCCCCCCAGCCTCTCACTCAGCCTCCCCCCGGCTCCTCCTCCGGCCTTTGTGTCCTTTGTTCGGTGTCCCGGCAGAGGTGTCACCTGGCCTTCAACCCCCCTCCTGTGTTCTCAGGTTACATGCTCAGGTCTCCTCCCTTCCCCAGTGCAGGCCGTCCCAGCATTACTCCCCTGCAACCTCCCCAAGTCAATACTCCCCACTCTGCATTCACAGAACACAGCAAGAACATCCCCACTTCGTCACAGCTCCAAAAGCAGCACTAAAGTGTGTCTAATGGGTGGGACTACTTGCACCGCTGGCTGCACAGACAAATACAGACGGTTCGAGAGCATGGGATTCAGCCACAGAGCAATGTTAAGTGTCACGATGTGAACAGAATGCTTTCAACACGTCTCTAGAATGTGAGGGGAGAACGTGACTTTCCTACTGTCCCCGTAGTCTCACCCATATGACTGTCAATGCATTTTGGATAAAATGGAAAAAAAACACCAGAAGAGCTTGGTTGTGAGAGGAGGCGAGTCACGACACATCAGCATGCAGGAGGAAGAGCAGGGCACTGGGCCGGAGAATCCGCAGTGCAACCCCAGCAGCTCAAGCCCAAATGGGATGGCTCACCTGGCCCCCGGTGACAGCACATGGATCATAGAAGCCCTCCCTTAGACCGCACTGCGCAGCCCAGGAGCAGGCTCAGAAGCACAGGGTGGGAGGTTCTGCCTGATCTCTTCAGGGCAGGGCTGTTTTGTACTGTGTGTCTGTACAGCGCCTAGCACCAAGGGCCCACATTCTCAGCAGGGGGAGGAGGGCAGGGTCCAGCCACTTCCTGCAATCAGTGGCTTCAAGTCTGGGTGTCTGGGAGCCAAGAGCAGCCCCTTCTTGGAAAGGAACGCCCCTGTGCCTCTCAGTTAACCCGTCACCACCCAACTGTAACAGGCGGACCAGCTGGGTACTTACTGCGTGGGTTGGACCAGAGGCGTGCTGCCGAGCCGGAGGATCAGAGGCCCTTTGGGATTGCGGATTTTCTTCACAGAGGGGGTCTTCAGAAGAGCAAACCGCTTGATAAGATTAAAACCTGCAGGGGAGAGCAGGGAGGGGAACACGGGTGAGACCCAGGCTGCAAAGCTCCTGGCTTGCTGCAGGATGGATGGTCCCGCTGAACCAGCCCGTCCAGGCCTTTTGGCACGCACACTCACCCGTTATATTTGCATGCTTGTCACTGGCCTGGTCTAGCTTCAGCCCCTCCTGCTGCAAACGTGGACATCGCTCGCCTGGAAGAGAGACCGCCGTCAGCGATGACAGGCACGCAGTGCTCGGGCTGCCAGGGTGAGTGGGAACCCCGGGGTCGAGAGTGGCAACGGGGCTTCTCCCACACCAGCAGCGTGCTCGCACGCGGACCCAGTCCGCAGGCACCTGAGAGTTAGCGCCCCCAAGGAGTGGGTTCCAGGAATGACTAATAAAAACAAACTCCCGGCTTCTCACGGAGCCGCGTGAAGGTGGCTTGGTCTGGGCATTGGGGTGACAGGTTCTGAAGCTCCATCCGCTACTAGGTTGTCAGATCAGATTTGTACCAAGGGATCCGATATTGTCCCCGCCTGGCAGCTGCCGGAAAGCCTGAGTAAACCAGCCTGGAGGGTCCCCGCACAGCTCAGAGCGCAGAGGCTCCTGCAGCCCAGCTGGCTGCTGTGTTGTCAATACCAGCAGAGACATTAAGGATCGCGCAACCCACGGGCCACTAATGCAGCCCCTGTCCTAGCAGGGGCCCCTTCTGCTCGAGGGGGAGGTGCATGGGCAGGGCAGTGAGGGGGGGGGACACTGCACCCCAACAGTCTGTACTGACTCTGGTCTGGTGATACCCAGAGACCTTAGATCTCTAGGGCTCCTCAGCTGGCACTTTTTGCTGGCATGTTTGGAGCAGGCTTTTTGTACCCGTTTATGGACTCGTATTTTCCCCTTACTCTGCCATGCTGGGCAGGTGATTAATTTGCTCCAGCCTGGGCAGAGTAGGGGGAGATCTCTCCCGCCCCCCCGAATTATGCCATAGCATGTCAGGCCCATACCACATCTTCCCTCAGACTCTCCGCTTCAGATCTAGCAGGGCACTGACATTTGGGGACTGATCGTATACCCCCCCCCCAATCAATCACGCTTGTGGCTGACAGGCTGGGATCGTTTCCCCCGTCCCACCATTGGAATGATCAAACATGCCACGCCAAAGGGCCTCATTCAGTTTCACGTGCTCAGCCTGCCAGGCCGGAGCGGATTTAATGCAAAAAACATCCAGGGAAGGGCAGATCCCGGCTCCCCTGGAAATCCCTTTGTCCCAGGGCCCCCCAGGCCCCATTCCTGCTCTCGGAGTCGATGCTCTATCCCACCCCACCGCGCACGGACCACACCCACTCGCGTGGCTGAAGAAAGCCATGAGCAGTGGGGACAGCCACAGGTGCCACCGGTCACTAGCGTGGTGACAGCCACAGACCAGCAGGGCTTGTGGTGTCCCCAGACTGGAGAACCACAGAGCTGCTGGCTAAGGAAAGCCAGTCACAAGCCTTTGCAAAGGGGTTTTCCCTGCTCCTGGAAATCACGCCCTGGGGGCGCTAAATCTCTCTCACACACGCCCCTTCTGCCCCTTTAAGCCCCTTGACGGCAGGAACCCAGAGATGGGTCTGAGCTGCAATACTGGATTTCAAACACCCCCCCAAAAGTCAGATTCCTTTAGGGCTCCTGGATTAATTACACTCCTCACCCCCAACCCACCTCCCCTGGTCCCCGATGTCAAGTCCTAGCATGCGTCAGCCCCCAAAGGCCCCCTGTTCTGCTACCTGGCCACAGCGGCTGCCAGGAAGGTGAGAGGCAAGCGGGAGGATGGGGAGCAAGGCAGCTGCGAAATGCGAGTCTCCCACTGTTTACGGGAGTCTGGGCCAACTCCTGGGAAAAACAAGCTCCGAGTCAGGGTGATGGAATGTGCTCCCTGCTTGGCAGCAGGCAGGAGCACAGATAGCCAGAGACAGGGCCCCACGGGTCGTTGAAGAGCTCCGGTTCTCCAGACCTGAGCCGGTGCCTGGGGCTCGGGGGGCAGGGGGGATCTGCTCTGATGGGGAGGGGACCGTCTTCCTTTGTGGATTCGGAACGGCTCCCCATCCCAGCGGCTCCACCGGCACCATAACCCCAGGGATTGTACCTGGGGCACAGCAGGGCAGCGGGACGGGGAGGGCCTCCCAGGAGCTCTCCCAGCGAAAGGGGGAAGATACCAGCCTACTGCCCAGGGCACAAACTGGGGAGCATGGCAGGCACCATGAGAGGTGGGTGGAGCCACAGTGCTACAAGTTAGCAGAATGGGGGGGAATAGAACCAGATGGCCCGAGTTTCACTTACACTACGGCCCCTCGGTGCTGCTCTGACCTTAATGAGGGAAATAGCCCCCTGAAAACCCGCTGGGCAAGGAGCCTCCCTGGACAGGCAGAGCTGGCACTAGGGCTCTACTCCTGCAGTCAGCATTGGCAGCCGGGCGCATGTGCTACCAGCTGGGCATTAGGATTCTTTGCTTCCCAGGGCCCATAGGGGACCCGGGGGAAGCAGAGTGTACATCAGAGTCACCCATGGGCTGCTCTAATGCTCACTGGGGCCAGACAGACCCAGGGAGCCCCGGGGGCAGCAAGGCAGCTCAGAGGCACCTTTCTGCCCTGCTCCGTGCCCGAGTCCAGTGCAGGGACAGAGTAACTGCCCAGCTGGGCCAGAGAGAGACAGAGAAAGGCAACTGGAGAGGATGAGACCAAATGAAATTCAACAATGACAAATGTGAGGTGCTACACGTAGGGGAGAAAAACCAAATGCACCAATACGGCGCAGGGGGTAAGCGGCTGGCAGCAACATGCTGAGAAGAAGCTGGGCATTGTGCTGGAGCCAACCACCATCTGAGTCTGCTGTTGCAAAAAGAAGCAAATGCAATTTTAGGTTGCATTAACAGAAGCACGGCAGGCAAGTTACAGGTGCTACTCGGCGCCGGCTAGGCCTCAGCTGGAGGACTGTGCCCAGCTTTGGTCACCAATGTATAGAAAGGATCCAGTGGCGAGCGACAGAGATGATCAGAGGCATGGAACACAAGCCATGCGAGCAAAGGCTGAAGGAACTGGGTATGTTTAGTTTGGAAAAGAGGAGATTAAGGGGGGACATGACAGCAGTCTTCAAATACTTGAATGGCTGCCGTAAAAAAGACGGAGAAAAGTTGTCCTCTCTTGCCACAGAGGGCAGGACAAGAGGCAACGGGTTCAAACTACAGCAGAGCAGATTTAGATTAAAACTCAGGAAAACTTCCTCCCGGTAAGAACAATAGGACAGTGGAACAGACACCTTGGGAGGTGGTGGAAGCTCCTTCACTGGAGATTTTCCAAAGGAGGCTGGAGCCATCTGTCTTGGAGGGTTTAGACACAAGAAATCCTGCATCTCGACAGGGGTTAGACTAGATGACAGACCCTTACTGTCCCTTCTAACCCTACGGTTCTATGATTCTATGGAAGAGGAGCCCGAGGGGAAGAGATGCCTGCAGCAGGGAGCCCACAGAGGGGCCCGTGAGGACTCAGAGCTCTGGGGTGCAGCAGGGCCCCCGAAGAGGGATGGGACAAGCATCTCCACTCCTCTCTCCAGCTAGCCCAGACCCCAGGAGGCTTTGTTGCTTTCCAATGCCAGGTTCTGCTGGAAGCGTCTCCCAAAGCTCTGGCTGCACCCAGGCGCATTGAGCTAACCAACCCCGGGGGATACCGTGCCACAGCCCCCATCTGAACACCCCCTCACAGAGCTCACTGCCGGTGCCCCCGGGTTAAGGTTGCGCGGAGAAGGCAGCGGAGGCGCTGAGCAGAATCCAGGAGGGGCAGAAGAAGAAAAGAGGAAAACTGCTGGCTGGGAGGAAAGACTCTGCGCTAGCTGGAGCCAAACGGTGCTTTGCCTGAAGCCACAACCTAGAACATTGGCTTCTCCGCTGCCTCCTGCAGATCCCCCAGTGCAGCGGGAAGAAACTCCCACAAACCCCAGGGAAAAAAGCAGAAGTAACAGGAGCGCTGGCTGTGAGCAAATGAGTCTGTCCCCAAGGCTAGGGTGGCACGAGGCCCCCTCTGGCCAGGACAGAGGGGTAACGGATAGCTCCAGGCTCCCCCGTGGAGGGCGCATGACAGCACAGGGCTCCTGGGTTCTGCCACGGACTCCGGAGCAGTCTTGGGCAAGGTGTGCAGCCGGGAGCCTGATTCTCATCTCATGCTACCGTTTGCAGTCCCTGTGCCAGAGCAGGGTGGAGCAGCCATAGCGTGCAGAAGCATCAGACGCAGCGGTTCTGACCTGGAGTCCATTGAGGCCAAAGGAAAGAGTCTGCCTGACTTCAGCCGGCTTTGGGTCAGGGCTCCCGGGCCCGAGTTTCAGAAATGGGAGCACTCGCAAACCCAGCCAAAGTCCCCGGATGCTCCAAAGCACAGGCCTCCCCCCTGAGCTAAAGGGCAGGCTCCTCAGCTGGGATCAGTAGCAGGTAGCTGCAGAGGGAGGCAAAGCTACGCTTGGCCAGTGCGTAACACTGCTACAATCCTTTACCAGCTACGCATACAGGGGATCATTTCGCTCTCACTGATACACAGCTTCTTCTGGGGTGGCAGCTGTTTAACAGCTCACAGCAACCCCAGCCATCAGCTGAGGAGAGGAAGAGGAGAATACCGCATCCAACTGAATCTGTGGTGTGTGGGGGGAAATCACAAAATACAGATCTGGGCAAGGAACTGACCCAGGCATTGTCGGGGTCTGTTTCTGGGGGTAGCTGCTGGGGGTCTGCACATTAGCGAAGGCTGCAGAGGAATTGCTTGTGCTAGTTGAGGGAGAAGTTTCTGCAATGGTGCCGTCTTCCTGGCCGCTTTCCTCTGCCTGCTCTCAGATGCAAGAGCAAAGTTGAATCTCAAAATATCCTTCCCGTGGAGTCAGCCTAAGCCAGGAAAAAGTGTGCGTGGGGGGGGAGAAGATATGCCAGGCCTGTCTTAGTCCAGAATAGAGAGTCTGTTCAAAGAAGAATCCTCCTTTATCCGAGCAGGCAGAACCATGGGAAACGGTCTGGAAAAATTCAGTCGGCTTTGCCCATGTCTGTGTCTCTTCGGAGCTCCAGCAAGTTGACTTGGCAGGATGGTTTGTGGTAGCAGGGAGCGTTCCCCAGAGGCTGATTGGGAGTTTGTAACCACAGGCACACTCGAGGCAGGACAGCCCAGGGGCTAGGCCACTCTCCTTGTGCCCAGAACACCCGGGTTCTATTCCAGCTTGGACACCAAGCAGCTGCTGGCCTCTCTCCCTGCCTCTGTTTCCTCATCCGTCCTGTTTGGAGTGTGAGCTCTTTGAGGCAGGGCCTTCTCTCCCTACGTGCTGCGATGGGGGCTTGTTGGCGGGGCACCTTGACTTGCTACCAAAGTGCAAATAATTATCCAGTCAGGGAACGGAAACGGTAACACGTGGCCCTCCGGCTGGATTTTCAGAAGAGCGCTGTACCAACCTGGGCCCCTTCGATGCCTCTGAGCGGTTCTGCAAATCTGGCTACACGGGTCCAATCAAAGCAGCTAAGATTTCAGGGAACAAAGTCTCACCAGCGGGAGTTATTTGCAAAAGCTGTTCTACAAACGAACTGGCAACAATCACAACGGCTCACAGGCAGCTGGCAAAGAGAGGAAGGGAAAATTCATGGGCGAAACCCTTTGATCTGCTAAATGCCATTCCCCTCCCAGGTACAGTGCGGATTGCTCACTAACAACTGATAGAACAAAAGCTTCGAATGGAACGACCTGAAACAACTTCTCGGGTTTCCACATTCCTGTGGGATGCTGGTACCGATGGGAGGAGAAAAGGGGAGAACCTGGGGCAGGAAAAGGGGCACACAAGGCGGGCAGTAAACTGAAAGGAGTCTCGTGAGTGCGGTGTGTTCCCCTGGGGAATGCTTTCCCAGTTCCTTTTATTTCAGAGTGAGCGCTCTTTGCTCTGGGGTCGCAGGAGCCCCTCTACTGAGCAGCAGCAGGTGACGGGGCCCTGCCAGTTGGCTTCCATGGGGAGGAGACATGGAGTCGGGGGTATATTCTAAGTGACTTGCCACTGCACAAGCTTCCGGCCAGTTTAATAGCATACAATCCTGCCTGGTCAGAGCACCAGGGCTACTGTATTCAGATCCCAGCTCCCTGAGCCACTCCTGGATCCCAGCTCGCCGACCAAGTTATGCCACTTGGCCTTCTCAGCTAGCATCCGAGTTTACTTCTGCAAGCCTCGTTTGGCTGGCCAGGTGCAGAGCCCACCGCTGCTGCAAGCGTTTCACATGCCCAGCTTGGCACATGCACGCTGCAAGCTGGAGAGGTGTGACCCGGCCGAAGGAGCCCAGCACGTCCAGGGGTCAGATCCCCAATGGGACAGCAGCTGTCTCCGTGGCCTGGGCAGAGTCATCTCTCCACATTAGCCTCCCCATCTGCAAGGCGAGGGCATTGATTCCTCCAGCCTCAGGTGCGTGCCAAGGCTGAATCAGTTGATATCGCTGAGTGCTTAGTGCTCTTTCTGGGGTCTCCCCACTGTATTTGCCCATGTCTCCTTTTGATCCCAGGCCTGAGACCTCTCGTAACAGAGAACACAACTGAACCCAGCTGGTGCCAAGTCCTCACACCCCCACGGGGAGCAGCCTGACTTGGCCAGGGGCAGGCGCGCGATGATCTAATGAGCCTAAGAGCCAAGCTCCGGCACGTGCTCACGGGCAAAGGAGCCTGCTGGTGTCCAGCTGGCAGCAAGAGTCCCACTAATAGCAAGAGGGATCTGTGCCAAGCAGGAGGCCCCATGAGTGACCTCAGTGCAGGCTGCGGCCCCGCCTAGCGGGACAGCAAACTTCCCAGCCCCCTCTGCCTGTGATGATTCAAGGAGTCCAAACCCCAAGGGGGCTTTGGGAAAGCAGGGCCTCGGCTGCAGAGCGAGGCTCCTGATCATCACCAGCTGCAAGACTGCAGAGTGTTCATGCTCTGGTGCTCAGCTCAGCAGCCTGCCCGGCTCCGACTTCTCACGGCACCCGTCGGCAGAGCCGGCTCCGAAGCAAGCAGGGGTCCGGGTTGGGAAAGGGGAAGGAGCAGTGAGGACAGTGGTGGGAGCCCTACTGGGGTGTGGGGCTGCATCCTCGGCCTGTCCATGCTAGCAAGGACTTGGGGCCAGGTCAGCAGTTTATGGGATGCTCGACTGAGCCGCCCCGATCCTCAGGGGCCAGAGGAGAAGGGAATTCATGCAAGGCGGCTACCGCCCTTTAACTTGCAGGCCTCCTCGGCTAGCAACACACCTCCGTGGCTCATCCCAGTCGCCAGAACCCCCAAGTCTCTCTCCAAATGACTGATTCCAAGGTTCCCGGCTTGACCCCCTCCCCACCCTCCCCTATATCCTGAATGCGGATCTCCTGGCTCTGCTGATTCGCAGGCAGGAACCTTGCCACTACTCCTGCCTGGCATATGTTCTGTAGAGACCGAGGGCCTGAATCTCCATGGCCCGGCCTCCCTCCACCACCCTTCCGATGGGCCATGCTCCGCACTCAGTCTGGGCACTGGGGCAGGCCATGGAGAGTCAGGCCTAGAGAGGGCATGAAGGTTGGGGGAAGCCAGGAAACTCAGAGCTAGGACTCCTGGGTTCCATTTGCAGCTCAGACACTGGCTCTCAATGTGAACCTGATCAAGCTGCTTCCCCCTCTCTGTGCCTCAGTTTCCCTGTCTACACCTCAGGGATAATGCTGCTAAGCTGGGAGGCTGTACTTCGTGTGTTAGAGCCCATGGAGGGTCAAAGTGTGTTGATGCCGCAGTGCTGCAGTCTTGCTCATGGGCTGCATTATCCATCAGCCTCAGCCCCCTCTCCTAACGGATAGAGACACAGGAAGGGGAAGCACCAGACAGGCACTCAGCGATGGCTCCAGGCAGGGAGAAGAATTTTCCAACTTCCCAGGCCCCAATGAGCCTTTGACCATTGTGAATGGGGGTGGTGGGGACTGGCTCCCTACTCTGCGAGAAGAGCTCGGAGAGCCTCAGCTGGGAGGTGCAGCACGTGTGCATTTGATACCCAGGAACAGCGCTGATGTGCCAAGGGCAGCACCCCATGCAGGAATGAGTCGTTGGGATGCAATCGGCTACCGCGCTTTGCACACTGAGATCAAAAAGCCCCGAGTCTCTGACAGCCAACTGAGCAGCTGCCTGGGAAAAGCAGCCCCCTCCCCATGCCCGCATGCAGCACCACCCACTGCAACACGCTGGCACTGGGATTTGAACCCATCACCCCCTGGTACATGCACATAGAAAACTGACCCCTCCCTTCCTGCACACGGCTCTGCCAGTGCACCTCAGTCCTGCCCTGCAGCCCCCCTGCTAGTCCAGCCCTGGACTCCCCAAACACAGCTCTGACGGTGCTCCTCAATCCCAGCCCCCATTGCTAGTCCCACCCTGGACTCCCTGCCAATCCCCTAAATCCCCCCCATCCCAGTCATGGGTCCCCCAGACACAGCTGGGCCAGTGCCCTGCAGATGCAGCCCCCAGCTGTTCCATTCTGAGTGCCACTCTTACCAGCTTTGGGTACAAGGAGCTTCCCTCCTGTACAGGTAACCAGGAGGCCAGCTAGGCAGAGGGCAGAGACCCAGGCTCCCAGCATAATGCCCTCAGGTGGATCAGAGACCAGTGCTGCTGCTTCTAGAAGTGGAAGAAACCAGTCATAAGTAATATGCCCAGTGCAGATGGGCACAATCCTCTCCTTGGCGCCTGTGAGCCTGGCCCTGCTGTCCCCGCTAGGATCCACCCAGGTCCATAGCAGTGGGCAGGGGCATCAGGGGACGTAAAGGGCACAGGACGCGGCACATGCATAGTCTGCAGAGGTTCAGGCCCAAGGCATAACGCACAGGAATGTTGTGACCAAGTGAGGATGTTCTTGCTGTGTTCTGTGGATGCTGAGTGGGGAGTATTGACCTGGGAAGGTTGCAGGGGAGTTTTGCTGGGACTGCCTGCACTGGGGAAGGGAAGAGATCTGAGCATGTAACACGGGAACCCAGAAGGAGGGTTGGAGGCCAGGTGACACCTCTGCCCGGGAAACTGGACAAAGTGACACAAAGGCTGGGGGAGGAGCCGGGGGGAGGCTGAGTGAGAACTTGGGGGGAGTTTTGCAGTTTGGAGCTGGCTGGGAAATGGAGAGAGACGCCCCGACAGGGCTTGGGCCTCCCAAAGGGCTGTGGCCTCACTGGGGCCCCCAGATGGACCTAACTAAAGGGGGTCCTGTTGTCTGTATCAATAAGACCTGTCTTGGACTGTGTTCTTGTCGTCTAAATAAACCTTTTGCTTTATTGGCTGGCTGAGAGTCCTGGTGAATCGCGGGAAGCTGGGGGTGCAGGGACTGGTCTCCCCCAAACTCCGTGACAAATGTTCCCTTGCTAACAGGTCCATTCATAAAGCCCCTGCTCAGCAGGGATGGGCCCAAACCAAACCCCAGATCTCTGGGAAGTCCAGATCCAGGATTGGCTGTTCTGAGCCAGCCAACCCCGTAGTGAAGAGAATGGCAGAGATGTCAGCATCAAAACCTGCTCTTTCACCCACCCCTGCTGTGAACGCCTGGGTGCGTATCATATCCAGGGTATCAAGCGCGCCGGCCGCCGCTCGCACTTGGGTCTATGGACGGCTGCCCCAGAGAGCAGGCCAAGAGACAAGCGCTGGCTAGGGAGAGCCTGGGGAGTCAGCAGGGGCTACAAGGAAATACTGAGACAAGACAGACACCACATGGGGGAAGGAGCAGAACACAGCAGCAGAGCGATCACTGCGATAGCAGCAAACATCACAGTACCGCGCGCAAAGCCAATATGCAGGAAAGGAGAATTCAGTCCCCTCCTGCTGCAGCTACTGCACAGCACAGGTTATTAAAGTGACCCCTTCACAAGCACCACAGCTCTCCTGACACCCACAAAATCACTCCAGGAGCAAGATACGGGATGGAGAAAAATCAAAGGTCTCGAGCTTGGAGAAACCTTTGGAGAGATTAAAAAAAACAAGGAGTCCTTGTAGCATCTTAGAGACTAACAAATGTATTTGGACATAAGCTTCCGTGGGCTAAAACCCACTTCATCAGATGCATGGAGTGGAAAATACAGGAGCAGGTATAAATGCACCAATAGATGTGAGTTGCTTTACCAAGTGTGAGGTCAGCCTAACGAGACAATTCAATTGACAGCAGGATACCAAAGGAGGAAAAATAACTTTTCAAGTGGTAAGAAAGAGGCCTTGTTAGACTGACCGAACATTTGGTAAAGCACTCTCATCCTTTCATGTATTTATACGTGCTCCTGTATTTTTAATTCATACATCTGATGAAGTGGGTCTAGCCCACGAAAGCTTATGCCCAAATAAATTTGTTAGTCTCTAAGGTGCCACACTCCTTGGTTGTTTTTTTTTGCTGATACAGACTAACACGGCTACCCCGAAACCTGTCACCATGCAAGCAGGGCCAGCTCCAGGCCCCAGCACACCAAATGCGTGCTTGGGGTGGCATGCTGCGGGGAATGCTCTGCCGGTTGCCGGGAGGGTGGCAGGCGGCTCCAGTGGACCTCCCGCAGGTGTGTCTGCGGAGGGTCCGCTGGTCCCAAGGCTCCGGTGGAGCATCCACAGGCAGGCCTGCGGGAGGTCCACCGGAGCCGCAGGACCAGCGGACCCTCTGCAGCCAAGTCTGTGGGAGATCCACTGGAGCCGCGGGACAGGCGAGCGGCAGAATGTCCCCCATGGCATGCCGCCGTGCTTGGGGCGGCGAAATGGCTAGAGCCGGCCCTGCATGCAAGGCTTCGGAGAGATGTTCATCTGAGCCCCTTTATCTGGAAACCTCATCAGACTTCACTAAATCCACCAGGAACAGATTTTGACCAGCTGATCCCAGCAGGACAGTTTTTAGATTATTTTTTTTAACATGCACTAAATAACCTCATCTAGATTTTTTTTTACATTTCCCCAGCGAAACTGAGCAATAATGGAACTAAAACCATAATCTGAAGACACCGACCATCCGGGTGGCTTTTTTCTGGGGTTTTCTGGTGCTGTTTTTAAGGTGCATTGAATTTATTCTATCGCTTGCTTTGGCCATGAGGCCCTAGCAAGGCGAAAATCTTGCCCTGATAAGAAACCAATGGGTGGGAAAGGATTTTTTTGTTGCTCAACCTCTCCAAGAAGAAAGGGAAATGCTGTTCTGATGACAATTTTCCTGCAGTAAACGCTGTAAAAGACCATGGTGGAAACTTACCAACAATTTGCAAAACAAAAACAGGAGGGGAAGGAGGGGGGAGAAACGCTACTGCCAAGTTTTATGTTGGTCTCCTAGTTTTCTCCCAGGCACCTCATGCCTGATTCTTGCCTCTGAATTAATGCAAGAGCACCTCTTGCTGCCACACTTCAAAGATTAAAATCTGGCAGTCCATGCTTTAAACTTCATCCCCGATGGAAACCCCCCCCCCCTTTGACCTTCATGGTGTGAAAACTGCCTGTTTTACTACCACCAGGCCAGACTGAACCCCACGCACTTTCAGAGGGTCCCACCAGGGGGCAGACCACTGATAAAAAGAGGACCAGCCATTAACCCTAAGCTGGGTGATGTGTTAACATAGTGGTATTAAACCATGATTGACACGGAAGGTAAAGGGGCAGGTAAAGAAACCTGTAAACTCGGAATAAATCAGCCTGCAAACCCAGAATAAATCAGAGCTTGCCCCATAAACCACATGTCATAACATCCTTTACTCACCCCATGCAGGGGCAGGGGCAGGGACAGGGGAAGCCCCAAATTATCAAACTGACCTCCTGCATAGGACAGCCACCAACCCCCACCCAGCACCCGCAAGGAACTTAAAAAGATCTCCTGGTTCCGGAGCAATTTTGTTTGGCCCTTAGGTAAAAACGACCTGATTCTTCATGGTTCCTTCGGTGACCCCTCAGCCAGGTTTCACCGTGTATAATACATGTAGGTGCATGCTGGGGATTGGGAGTAAAGAGCTACACAAGGCGACGCACACGCAGCGCTGCTCGCCGGACAGTGAGATCTTTGTTCCTTGAATGTTTCCCATCTCCCAGTAGTTTCCACTCTGGAACGCTGGGTCGATGCAAGCCAAGGGCTTGGACCGATCAGCTTCCAGGCCCCCCTGTGCAGGCTGGGAATCACAGGCACTGCTGGATTCTGGAGCAGGTAATCATGAAAACAGCAGCCTCCACAAAGGGAAAACACAACCCGTCCTGAGCTTTGCAGCCTGCCCCAGCTGCACACTGCCCTCTGGCCGTGGTGACTCACTGCCTCTGCCTGTCAGGGATGGAGATACGTCCCCGTCCCCCAAGCAAACCTCCCTGCCGGAGACGGACTCATGCAGGATGAAAAGTCCTGGGGGTTCCAAGCAGCTGTTAAGTCAGGCCCTGGCCTGAGTGAGAGGTCAGTTGCCTGCTTACCTGCCAAAGAATCGAGGCGCTTGTGGGGTTAGATGCAGTTCAGACGGGGAGCCGGCTGTGAGACCATGTCTGCAATTTGGGGAGCGTGAGGTCCCGGGTGGGAAACGCAGCGAGAGGACGCACGCGTCAGCAGGACACGCCGGCGGTCCCACAGAGCTGTTCCTGGCAGTCGTTCACTCCAACTTCTCGATTGTCAGGGAAGATTTATTCCGCAGGGGGAGATATTTCAAATCCTTGCGGCAGAGGGAGCGCAGCAGATCTCCTCAGAGCACCACTGACATCTTCTGGCCCTGGCCTCCTCTCAGCCCTCTCTCCTGCTCTCCCTTTCCCTCCCGAGAGCGAGCGCTGACTGCGCGCAGAGAAGTTGCTGTTCTGCCAGGCCCCCGAGCTGGAAATGACAAGCCATTCAACGTGCTGGAATGCTGGAGCAGCTTAATCAAGCCCAGCTGGGACAGGCACAGCGCCGCGAGGCAGGGAAAGCCTCTTGCAGCTCGGCGGACGCTCCATGCGCACGGGAGCTCGCGTTTGACACATTGCCCCAAGGCAGGATTCGAACACACTACTAGTTCCCATTATCCCCTAGAACAGCTATCCCCGCCCCTGGTGACTGAGGATCAGAACAATCCTGCCCTGGTGTGTTTAATGCGACACTTGGAGGCTCCTTGCTGATGGGTGGGGACAAATCGCCAGGGCCTTTTAAGAGTCGTGGGTGGGACAGATATGCTCTAGCCTTCTCTCCACCTAGTCCCCTTGCTCCCCCACACTTGGACACAGGAGTCAGCGCAGGGCATCTGAAATGCTGGGCACTCTAATAATACCTGGCACATCCCACAGTGCTTTACAAGTGTGAATCCCCATTTTACAGAGAGGGAAAACTGAGGCAGAGAGAGGGCCACAGCTCAGAGGAAGGCTGGCCCAATGGACAGGGAACTCAGGTCTGAGTCCCAGGCTAATGAAGTCCCTGGTCTGCCACAAACTTTCTGTGACTTGGGTAAGTCACTTACTCCCTCTGTGCCTCACTTTCCCATCTGTACAATGTGGATAAGGGCTCTTCCCTGCCTCCCAGGGGCATGGTGAGGACAGATACATTACAGACTGTGAGGTCCTCTCAGATATTACAGTAAGGGGGGGGGCAGATAAGTACTAGCCACCTAGACTTTAGCCACAGAACCACGCTGTCTCTTCTACAATGCCAGAGGAGCCGTTTCCTTGGGCTACTTCCCCCGGCAAAGTGACCGCCCTGGCAGGACATGCAGAACACGGCTGCCTTCCTGTCAGCACCATAATGCTGCATTTGCTCCTCTCTAGAAGCCTAAGTGGAGGCAGAGGGTGGCACCTTGCTTGGCTGCGGGGGGAGTGCCAGAGTTCAGAGCACCGTGTCGACTCTCGGAGCAGAGCATTGTGGGTTTATATGGTTGGAAGCTTTTCTCCCATCGGAGCGATCGAGTCCAAATCTGGCGTTTGCTTCTCCATGTGCCGCGAGGCCGAGCTGCCGGCTTTCTGGACCAAAATAGCTTTTCTAAAACTCCTTGGTGCAGTCAGCCCCACCGAGCCAACACGGCTCCAGAGAGGGAGCCCAGTTTGATTCTGGCTCGCACATCAGCAGCATGGCTTCCATATGCAGCCTCTCCTCCAAGGGGGTGGGATGCATCAGCCAGGAAGATCACGGCTCGGTTCCCGCTGCCCAGGTGGGGTTTGCGGTGCTGGCACCGACAGGATCGCACAGCTCTGACATCTGCACTGGGAAGAGAACAAACGCAGAACCTCACACTCGAATTGCCAGAATAAAACACTGCTTGGCAATATATTTATCACCAGGACAACTGCATCCACAGGATTCTCAGTTACACTAAGTCCCCTGTAGGAAACAGACCCTCAGCTCAGATATATGCTGGTGCAGGATCTATACCTGCCCTGCCCCCAGTCTCTGGTACAGTGGGTGGATTGGGGGCTTGGCTGGAGCACCCTGGATTACAGCTATTCTCTGCCCCCCATGGCCCAGACAGATCCAGGGAGGTGAGCATGTCAGTTAGAGCAGCCACAAGGCTGTTCTACTTGACATCACATTCCAAGCAGGCCCTTGCAAAGCCCTGCGATACAAACATGGAATGAGTCAGCCTTTCCCCTGCAGGATCCGGGCCCCTGAGGGACACAAGAAGCTGCCGACAAGCAGAAAGCGGTTGTGGGGGGATGGGGGTAAATATGGCGAAATGCAAACAGCTCACAGGCTGCAGGGGGCTGGCACGGAGGTCAGCAGAGTTCAGCCTCCATCTGTCCTTCCCCACCACTGACCCGGGCGCTAGATCCTCCTCTGGATCGCCTCTCGCTGCCCATTGCCATGGGCTGCCGTGCCTCCCACCGCTGAGCACCCATCGCTGACGGAGCCAGGTCTCTCCACCACTCGCCCCCTCTGCCTCCCACAGGGCTTCCCACCAAGGATGGAAAAGAAGAGCAAGGCGCAGATAGGAGCCTGCAGCCCCACATTAATGACAAAACCACAGACAGCAAGCAGTTAGCAAGCCCCAGCCACGTTCTGCAAGACCAGCTGAGTCAGGCAAAATCGCAGCCTCAGTCCAACCACAAGGATTCCCATTTGAAACAAAGGCCGCCACTCAGAACTTGCCGGAATTGATTTTCCACCAGCAGGAGCTATTATCCCTGGCTGGGCTGAACGGGAGATCACTTAGCCAAGACAGGGAAGGGAGCGGTCAGCGTAGTCGAGGCAGTTGTGTCACACAGGAGTGTGTTCACACATGATACCTTTTCCAGGAGTCGAAGCAGAGCCGGCAGGATTCCGCTCCCAGGTCGCCCCATTGGTGCTGGGAGCTGCTACGGAGAGGGGTGTCTGCAGGAGGGTGCCCAGCGGTTGCACCTGGGCAGTGGAAAACGGTTGAAAGAAATACCTGATTGGAGATTAACACTTAAAAGGGAATTTCCCAAGGCTGGGAGATGGGAAACTGACCCGACGGATACATCAGGCTGCTCCTTTGAGATGTGGGGCTGGGGAATCCAGAAAGCTGCTTGCATCACCTGCGCCTGTTCACCTGCAGCACTATTCAACCTCACAATGCTCAGCCAGTGTCAAATGGCCTCGCGCACCATTGGGAATCCAGCCCACAGGTGCCACATCAGATCAGACCACTGACTGAGCTGCTCCTGCCTCCTGCCTCCAACCTCAGAAGGTGACAGAAAACTCTATCATTGCCAATTGTGCAATGCTGCATGGGGGCTGGGAGGTAGGAATAACCCTTCCTGATCCCTGCAGCGATCAGCTCTGAAGCATGACGTTTCATGATCTCTGCAACGATAAGCAGGCCTACACTTGTTCAAACCTCTTAAAATGTCACCATGGTACTTACTCTTTGATCTGGAAAAGGGCAAATATAGTGCCCATCTACAAAAAGGGAAATAAAAACAACCCAGGAAACTACAGACCAGTTAGTTTAACTTCTGTGCCAGGGAAGATAATGGAGCAAGTAATTAAAGAAATCATCTGCAAACACTTGGAAGGTGGTAAGGTGATCGGGAATAGCCAGCGTGGATTTGTAAAGAACAAATCGTGTCAAACTAATCTGATAGCGTTCTTTGATAGGATAACTAGTCTTGTGGATAAGGGAGAAGCGGTGGATGTGGTGTACCTAGACTTTAGTAAGGCATTTGATACGGTCTCGCATGATATCCTTATCAATAAAATAGGAAAATACAATTTAGATGGGGCTACTATAAGGTGGGTGCATAACTGGTTGGATATCCCGTACTCAAGAGAGTAGTTATTAATGGCTCCCAATCCTGCTGGAAAGGTATAACAAGTGGGGTTCCGCAGGGGTCTGTTTTGGGACCGGCTTTGTTCAATATCTTCATAAACGATTTAGATGTTGGCATAGAAAGTACGCTTATTAAGTTTGCAGATGATACCAAACTGGGAGGGATTGCAACTGCTTTGGAGGACAGGGTCAAAATTCAAAATGATCTGGACAAATTGGAGAAATGGTCTGAGGTAAACCGGATGAAGTTCAATAAAGACAAATGCAAAGTGCTCCACTTAGGAAGGAACAATCAGTTTCACACATACAGAACGGGAAGAGACTGTCTAGGAAGGAGTATGACAGAAAGAGATCTAGGGGTCATAGTGGACCACAAACTAAATATGAGTCAACAGTGCGATACTGTTGCAAAAAAAGCAAATGTGATTCTGGGATGCATTAACAGGTGTGTTGTAAACAAGACACAAGAAGTCATTCTTCCGCTCTACTCTGCGCTGGTTAGGCCTCAACTGGAGTATTGTGTCCAGTTCTGGGCACCGCATTTCAAGAAAGATGTGGAGAAATTGGAGAGGGTCCAGAGAAGAGCAACAAGAATGATTAAAGGTCTTGAGAACATGACCTATGAAGGAAGGCTGAAAGAATTGGGTTTATTTAGTTTGGAAAAGAAAAGACTGAGAGGGGACATGATAGCAGTTTTCAGGTATCTAAAAGGGTGTCATCAGGAGGAGGGAGAAAACTTGTTCACCTTAGCCTCCAATGATAGAACAAGAAGCAGTGGGCTTAAACTGCAGCAAGGGAGATTTAGGTTGGACATTAGGAAAAAGTTCCTAACTGTCAGGGTAGTTAAACACTGGAATAAATTGCCTAGGGAGGTTGTGGAATCTCCATCTCTGGAGATATTTAAGAGTAGGTTAGATAAATGTCTATCAGGGATGGTCTAGACAGTATTTGGTCCTGCCGTGAGGGCAGGGGACTGGACTCAATGACCTCTCGAGGTCCCTTCCAGTCCTAGAGTCTATGAGTCTATGAATCTCCTGTGGCAATGAGTTCCACCAGGCAAAGCCTGGTCTATAAGGAAGGATAGTCTTGTGGCTAGGGAGCTGACATGGGATTCTGGAGATCTGTATTCAATTCCCTGTGTGATCTTGGGTTTATTACAATACCAAAAAAAATCTGTGCCTCCGTTTCCCCATCAGTAAAATGGGGGTAATAATTCTTCCTTTTCTCCCACCTCACATCTATTAGATCACAGGTTTTGGGGGCAGAGGCTGGCTCTCATTGTGTCTGTACAGTGCTTGGTGCAGTGGGGCCCTGCTCTCAGCTGGAGTTTCCAAGGATGACCAAAATACAAATAATTTCCTTGTATTTGTTCTACCCAATAAGGATGGCTGTGCCAGACTCCAATGCCCACAAACTTTGGGGACTGAGAAATTCAGCTCCTAACTGACCCATCCCTTGCTTTTCCATCCTTTCTCCCCCGCACAGGAGAGCATGGTAAGGACTGACTGCATTCAACTGGTTTCTTCTCTAACGATGACAAACCTATTTACACCGAGGCTTTACAAATTAGCATTAGAGATGCATGCATCTCAATAAACATGCTCCTTGTTAACAACTGGTATTTATTCAGTCCACAGTAAATAAGCCATCGTGAGTGAGCCAAATGGTGCAATCGGCGCTCAGTTCAAATCCTCCTCATTTATTCTGGCGACAGTCTCCAAAACAGGGTATTTATTCCTTAGCTAGTTACACACAGGGATAATTAAGGGGTAATTAAAGCAACTGGGTATGAAACATAACCAAACTTCTATCATTCCTTTTTATTGGACAATTATTTTCCCAAAGCTGCTCTTTGTTTAAACCAACCAAAGGCTATTAAATAAACAAGTTTAGGAATAAATGTGTAAAAATGACAGTGATTTGTGCATATAGCATAATGGCTTCTATCTCAGCAGCGGGGAAATAGCAGCAGCAGAGACTGATCTGGTATCGCGTCAAAGTGAAACATAAGGCATGAACGGATTAGATAATAAACTGTGCTTATTAGCTAGCCCCCTTCCTCCCTCTGACTTTCATTAATTGAGCCCCACGGCACCTGTGTACAGTGGGAAGTACAGTTACGGCAGGTGCAAACAGGTGTCACTGTTACACTTAGTCTTACAAGTTCTTTTTCTGAGCAGGCGAGCACTGTTCAGTCTTTGAAGACTTGCCGTGTTGTTGTCCGTTTGACGCGGCCACGTCTTGCTGGGGGAGCTGTTGCAAGCAGCAAGACTCTGCACCCATCTGGCTAATGGGGGTCAATTCTTGGGGCGGAGCGGAGTTGCTCCTTGAAAACTAGGGCTTGGTGTTGGGCTGAGATTCTTGAAAGAGAAGTTTGCTTGTGTGCTGTTTGTGACTACCTCTGTCCCTGGGCTGGCGCACTGAGGGAGAATAAACAAGCTACGCAAAGGAAGTACCCAGATCTCACTGATTTCCCCTCCACGGGGAGCTGCAAGGCCCAGACACCTACCACTGTGTGCCCAAGGGGCGAGGCTGTTATATCCATTTGACAGATGAGGTAACCGAAGCACAGACAGATCAAGTCACTTGCTCATGGTCCCACAGGAAGGCACCATCAGGAATAGAACCCAGGAGTCCTGATTCCCAGTTCCCTGCTCTAACAACCATCAGCCAAGTCCCAGATGTGAACCACACAAACATCCTACTCGCAGGGGAAACATGCAGTAGCCCTGCCCAGGTACCAGTGGAGATGGGCTGAACTGGCAGGATGCAGCCGCCACACCCAGATGACCTGTGGAGTCCTCCCGAAACCCCCACTGGTCACCAATAGGGAGCGCCCGAGGTGGACGCCGAACCATAGAGGGAAACGCCACCTGGTGCTCTAGTTACAGAATATTCCACCTGGGCAACCGTCAAGTGTGTGGACCACTAAGTGAGGGAGCCCTGCCACTCCGTCCCTCCTTCCGGTGGACTGGCACGGCCAGCCCTAATTCAAGGCACAAACGCTGAAGCAGAGGTGAAGGACTTCCTGCTTAGATGGATTTAAGAGCCAGCTCCTGAACTGAAGTAACCAGAGAGGAGACAGGTTTATGTGAGCTGAGGATCTGACCTAGGACTTACTTTTTAAATAGCATGAACGATAACGTCACAAACGTCTGCCACGTAAGAAACGCACAGGAGGGAGATGGTCCCAGCTAGCATACTGATCTCAGCTGAGAACTCGACCACCTCCTAAACTTCCACTGGGTCCCAGTCACAAGTCGGCAAATAATTACTACTGTACTCGTGATAGACACAGGGAGTCCTATCCTCCAATTATTGGGAAATAGAAAGCCGTTGCACCAACCACTCTGGTATATTTTGCTGTCTTGTACTAGGATCTGGTGGTTAACGCAGGGCAGAGGTGGGAATTGGGAGCCAGGACTCCTGGGTTCTGTGGTGATACTTCAGCCCAGCAGGCCTGGTTAGCCTCACTGGCAAAGTTCATGAATTGTTACAGTGATCTGGTATATTAAACTGTTTAAGGAAAGAGGCGAGAAGGAGACAAAGGCTGACCTAATTTAGACAGACAGTGTCCACTGGTACCACTCAAAGGCTGAGTTAAGATTATGAAACAAGAGGAGCAGAGGATTGGAAATCAATGAATGAAAATTGGGGTGTCAGAAATTAGGCCTAACTGGTGGGCAGAAGTATGTGCATGGATGCTTCCGCCCAACTCCGTTTAGGGGCTCTTAAAAAAGACTTTAGGAGAGAGAGGAAAAAAGAAAACATCCGCAGTGGAACGACTGGTTGCCGTGACACCAGGCCTTGATGCTCATGGGGGGACCTGATCATCACTGCTGCACCGGAAAGGATCCCAACCTGATACATGTGAGATCCTGCTCTGTCTTCCTCCCCTCATGTGCTCCATTCTGCTTCCAGTCCCCTCTCTCTTGGCTTTTCACCCAATCCGGAAATCTGCTGCACTGCACAGCGAGCACAGTGAGATGAGGTGGCCCATCCAGCTCTGCCGGGCTTGAGAAGGGCCAGGAGGAAGGGACCTGAGCAGCCCAACCAGGTGAGCTGGGGCTAGAACAACAGCTGTTGAGGATAGGGTGACCAGATGTCCCGTTTTTAAAGGGACAGTCCTGTTTTTTTGGGACTTTTTCTAATATAGGCGCCTATTACCCCATGTCCTGTTTTTTCACAGTTGCTATCTGATCATCTTAGTTGAGGATGACCCGTCAACCCAAAGAACCTGTCCATGACTGACCAGCCACACTGTATCCTGAGACCACCACCTATCACAACTCTTCTCTCTCTCCCGCGTCTGACTGTCAGTCTAAAGCAGGGACGTGACAGTCATTCCCAACTCAGAACTGAGCAAAACTAATCCCTTTCTCCCCCCGCCCCAGCCAGGAGGGCTGTTTGACTGAATAAGAGATTTTAACAATATTCACTGTCTCCAAAAAAGGGTCTTTGATGGATTTTGACTGGTTTTGCACAACCCGTCAATTTCCATTTTGGTGCTGCTTACATCATCTGGATTCTTCTCCTTTTGTGTGTTTCACTCAATAAGTTTCTAACCTTTGGCATGAATTGTATGGGGTGTTTCCCATGGTACTAAGCAGGCAGAGGTCTGTATACCAACCCCTGAGCCTGGTTTAACGCTGTTTAATGTTGGACGGCGATGGAGTGATGTAAACATCTTTAACTCTTTGGGCCCATATATTCCATCTAAATTAATTCAACATTGTTATCACTCAGCTCTGCCACTGCTTGCTGTGACTAAGGAGGCAGATCGCTTGCATCTCTGGCTGCCTCGGCTTCCCCACCAAGAAAACAGGAACACCACGTATTTCCATCACTAGGTTTGCCAAACTTAATTAATTAGCCTGGCACCCACTTCATTTAATGGATTCACCAATGACCTGCCAAACACCATCGCCAGGCGGCTCACGTACAGCTGCTTGGCCTAACGGGACTGGGACTTCTGAGAGACTGAAAAGAACCTGCAGACACAGCTGCCAAAAGTGACTATTGCAAGAAATGGAGAGTGAAACCAAGTGTATTGGAAGCCGAGTCAACGTGCTTCCACTTACACTGTGCTCATCTCCCCAAACTGAGCATCACATCGCTTTGACCGGTCAGCAGCCGGCGCACAACCCAAAGCCAGCGTTTCTACGGTCGCATTCATATACAAAAACCATCTCAGTAAAGCAGCTCAAATGATCAAGAACAGAAACTGTCCCATGAACAAACTGGGTAGGATCCACGTGGCGACCCAATGTGCAAATACCACATCATTCAGGGCTCGCTTGCTGCTACTCACTGTGCGGATACGGTGCCCCCGTTTGGTTAAACTCCGTCCACACTAGACTAGTGATCACACAGCTTAATGCTACCAGGGGAATCACAGGCACATGAAAGCCAGCAAAACGTGTATGGTTACTAGTCCAAGCCAATACGCCTTCACCTAACAGCTGGTGTCAGCAAGCAACTAACAAACGGATCACGAAGGCACAGCAAATGCCACACGTGCCCCTGTTCAGGGATTTGGGGATGTACCCTGCCACTGACTGCACAGCAGAAATCCTGTCTGGACATGCCGCATGCTCTCCATCCAGCTGATAACATCACCCCCTGGGGGAGAGATTCTGCCACAACCAGGAGCTCCCCTTCCATCACCCTCCTCGATGCATGCTGCCTGGCTGTGGGCTCACACGACACCCCTGGCGCCAGCTGGACTGGTTCAGGTGTGGTGTGGTGTGCTGCCCCTCAATCCACCAGGCCTGGGGTATCCAGGACAGCCCACGACGCATCTGCAGTGCGGTGCACAATGCTGCCCACATGCTGGATGGTTGCTGCTGAAGTATTGGGCTCCCCAGAGATCTGAACACTGCTGGCTCCAAGTCCATTGGCTGGCTCAGACCAGTTAGCTGAGTTTGGGTTTGCTTTCTGAACTCTTGCCCACACACAAATCCTAGATATAAAAAACATCCAGAGTTCGTTGGGCACTTTGCAGTTCCCAGAAGGCCGCTGGTCCGCGCCTGCACAGGATTATTAAACAGAAAACACTACACACAAGTGACAAGGCGCCGGCACACATGAGCAGCATTGTCGATTGCTGCTCCAGGCCCGAAAGACAGCTGATCGGCCATTTAACATGACTTTCGGGAGAGCTCACTCGAGGCTTGTCCTTAGGAAAAGCAAATGGACAAGGCAGATAACGCGCCGTTTCTCCGAGGTCAGCTAATGATACATGGTCTGCACACGTGCAGATATTGGCATTTAAGAGAACCGCAAGCTCAGCATCTACACGTGGAAATTCAGGCCGTGTGGGTGCTGAGGGACTTACCCCCGGCTTGGCCATCAGTAGGTTTGCACCGATGTCGCCGCCACTGTGGAAGGGCAGGATATCCCCAGTGCAAACTGTGACCTATCGCAGCTCCGCCCATCGAGCCTCTAGACTGAGATACGTTCTGTATCAATCTGAGCACTCACCATCTGTAAATTCAGCCTCATAACACCCCTGTGAGGCGTCAGCTTCATCGTACAGGTCGGGAACTGAGGAACAGATAGTATCTTCCTCAAGGTCACACGGAGAGTCTGTGGCAGAGCAAGCGTTTGAACCTGGCTAGCACCACCCTACCCAGTAGGACACCGTTCCTAGGCTGTTTACGCCCATACAGTTACCCAATGGATAATGGATGACATCAGCGTAAATCCCCAGTGCCGATAAAAAGGGTCCCTGGAAACCCGTCACTCAGACATTGATTCTCTCCTGCCTCGCTCCTTTGGCTGCTGCATGCAGCTGTGCAAAGGTTTTGCACAAAGGGGACGAAAATGCTACTGCCGGGGCAATGGAGAATCCTGGTTCCAGCACACCGGTTCGACACCCGCTGCCCAGAGGTGTGAGTGCCCAAGTGCAGGGAGATCAGGCCCCAAACATCCATCGCTTGCGCTTGGCAGGAGAAAGCAGGACGTGGTGATGGAGAGTGTCACAGCAGGGGGTGGAGTTCATAAGACTTTGTTAAATTGCAAATAGAACTGCAAGATTCTACAGCACTAGGCTGACACGCTAGCAGTGTGGTGCACGGGGCTGCTGGTGAAGAATCCTGGAGCATTTCCTTGTGCAAGACTAGTAGAGGGTGATCTTCATCCAGCTCCACTGCTTCATCGAACACCAGGAGGCAGGGTAGGGAGATGCTTAGCACCCTTTCTAATTTTCACACACGCTGGCTCACTATCACGTGTACCAACACGCTCAGCACTGGCACTGCCACGCACGCTCCTTCCAGCCACCAGCACACACAGACAGCTGCACGCAAATGCACGGTTATTTGCACTACAGTAGTGCCCAGCTGAGATCGGTGCTTCATTGCACTGAGCACAGAGAGTGAGAGACAGTCCACCCCTCCGCCCAGCCCACTTACAATCTATAAAGACCGATGTTGGTAGGGGAATCAGGCCCAGAGTGGGGCAGGGACATGACCAAGGGCACACAGCAGGGCAGAGGCAGAGCCAGGACTAGAAGCCAAGTCTCATGACTCCCAGCCCAAAGCACGCACCCACCACTTCAGCATCAACTAACTATACCATACTACCTTGCTCGTATCTAGCACTTTTCATCCATAGAGCTCAAAGCGCTTTACAAAGAAGGGTCAATAGCATTCTCTCCCTTTCGCAGCTGGGGAAACTGAGGCACAGAGAGGCAGTGACTTGCCCATGGTAACCCAGTAGCAGAAACAGAACCCAGGCCTCCAGAGTCTCAGCCTATTGCTCTCGCCACTAGGCCATACTGCTCACTATAGAGCCCTGCACACAAACAACCCCAGATCCCTCCTGCTCTCTCACACGTACATTCAGGTACTGTCAGCTCTGGGCACGAAACCCTTCTATCTTCCCTGCCAGGGGCACCTTCACAGCGCACTGGCTCTGGGCTGGCAATCGTTTCCATTATAAATCTCTCTTTGTGGCAGGCCCATAATCAACTTCCCATTTCTCAGGAGGAAACGTAGTACAGTCCAGATGTCACCCCTGGAAAGAATCCTGGATTCTCACAAACAGAAAAAACCCTCCGGTTTCGTGTCCATGGCCCTTAGCTGGACCAAGATGCTCTTTGGGTACCTCTGTAACCTGCCCCAAAAGGCTCTGAATGAAACAAACCACGATCTGGAGAGCGATTCCTTGCTCCGACAACCCCAGAGCCTTTATTCCTTTGAGAGGCGTGACGAAGCCCAGCCAAATCATGGAGCCAGCAGCATCACTGGTTCTGCTGCACACACGGTAAGAGACGAGTTTTGAACCCAGTGTTGGAGCGGGGTTAGTTCAAAGCCCACAGATGGGGAAGAAAGCACGCCCAGGGGGGATGCAGCCGGGAGACACAACCAGCTCCAAACACACCTCTCGTCGTGGATCTCACACTCCCAATGCAGGGGCTTTGGAGGGTCTCCAGCTGCCCGGTGAACAGCAACATCCCAGTGGGCAAATATGAGCAGACGCAGCAGCAAAGCATATACACGCGATACATGCCAATAACGTAACGTGCAGGGGCAGTGGAAACCTTTATCCTAGCATCTGCATCGACACCTAGCGCGGGGGACAGCGCGAACACCAAATCGGAGTCACTTCAATAGCAGGAAATGGTTAATGTCGAGATTTGAATGGTGCCGGCTACTTACAGCACTTGTCATCTCACAGAGATAAAAATCCTGGCCCTGGGGAAATTTTACCCTTTCAGTGGGGCCAGGGTCTCACCCGCGATGTTCTACACGTGCTAATCACGGCAGGATCCCCTGAACACCGGGCTAGAGCAGTGAAGCTGGGGAGAGGGTGGATTATTATTGGTAAGCGTTCAGAAAGCTCCAGCATGCCCCTCTCTCAGTGCCAGACAAGTGGCACACAGGCATGAAGTTTTTCCCAGTGACACAATGCGGGACTGCCACAAACTCCATCATGGACCAGGCCCCATTGTGCCAGGTGCTGTCCAGAACAAAGAGACCGTCCCTGACTCACACAAAAGTGACGGCTCCTCATAGGTATGTTTGAGTTGCTTGTAGCGGTGGCTGGTTTTCCCTTACGTCAAGCCATGTGAAGCTAAGATTTGATAAGGCACTTCTGCCGACCTTTTGGGCTTTCCCAAACTCATGGGAACTTGGAGGTTGTGACCCAAACAAGGTAGTCCACGTCCACACCACAGAGGAGCCCCTCAGTTTTTGGGATGTTGGGTTCTATGGGCAAGACCAGCCTTGCGGTTAAAGCACAAGACGAGCAGGCAGGAGAGCTGGATTCTAATGCTTGCTAGGACCCCCAGGGGGAAGTCACATCCTCCCTCTATGCCTGACCACAAAGCAGCGGCTCACTTGGCAAGGGAGGGGAGGTTAGTCTGGAAGGCTCTGGGAGATGCTCAAATGCACAGGATTAGTGAGTGTGAATGAACATTGGTATGTGAGGGAGTGGAGTGGGGATGGGAGCGGGGGGGTGGGTAAGAGATGCGGGTCCCTCAAAACACACAGTGGAACAGGAACCCCTGGGCTCAGAAAGCCAGAGGTAGCCCCTAATCCCATTGGGGTGCTGGATTGGGACCCCGGTGACTGGAGTTGTATTCCCAGCTCTGGCACAGGCTTCCCATGTGACCTTGAGCAAATTACTTCATTTCTTTGGGCCTCAGTCCCCCCAGCTGTAAAATGGGAATTCGAGGGGATTTCTCCCACTCATTGCCTGTGTTACTAAGAGTGTGTAATCTCTCTGGGGGAAGAACTGTTTTCAACGTTGTGTTGTACAGCTCCTCGCAAAAGCCTAGGCACTGCTGTAACACAAATAATAAAGAACAGAACATTAAAAGGACAGGAAAATTACCCCTCCTGCCCCACACCTAACAATTTAACATGGAAATTAAAAGGCAAGCTCATCTTCCAAGAAACCAAAGCTCCAGCAGCCAAGAACCACAAATCAAAGCTGAGCCTTTCAGTTGCTGGGCTTGTGACATTCAGGTTCTGAGACAAAATGTCGTGGAAAGGCAGTTTGCGGTGGGATATTTATCTCCCTGCTTCCCCCGCAAAAAGCTTTGTGCAGAGAATTAGATTCATTTCCCTGGAACAGAGGCAGAGGCCTGGCTTGGGGGTTAATGTTCCATCTGGTGCCTGGTGGAAGGGCTCCCAGCAGACCGCGTTTGCTTACACGTAATTAGATGCTGATGGAGAGAAGACACAAGGAGAGGCAGAGAACTAGGGTGTTGTGGAGAGCAGCAAAAGCAAGGCCCAGAAAGACAGGCACAACCCAGCTTACAGACTGAGAGTGCCCTGGTGCAGCCGTCCAGCTGCTTTTACACACACACACACACACACACACACACACACACACACACACACACCCTTACTCCCCTCCCCCACACCCTTGCCTACACACACACTTACCCCTCCACACACACACAGCCCCTTGCCTACACACACACACCCTTACCCCCCCACATACTCACACACAGATCCCGACCCACACACCCTTACTCCCCTCCCCCACACCCTTGCCTACACACACACCCCCCTTACCCCCTACATATACTCACACACAGATCCCCTTAGACGCGCACACACACACACACCCTTACTTCCCTCCCCCACACCCTTGCCTACACACACACACACACTCTGATCCCTCACATACACAGGGACACAAACACTCATGCATACACACACATGCCATGATCACTGTCCCCTGCATGCGCACGCGCGCACACACACACACCCCTCCCCACTGGCACACAACCTCAAATGAATTGAGGCCCACATACTGCAGCTGGGGGGAGGACAGAAATTCCATCTCCTGAAGGATTTTGAGATTTTGATGTTGGTCTTTGTTCCAATTTGGAACAAGACTGAAGCTTTTCCAAGTTCTCTGCATAAGACAATTCCAGAAAAAGACACTCGTTTTGGGCCCATCGCAATGCATAGTTTTGACAAAACTGAACCATCAGTTTCACCTTTCGGAAATCTAGGATGATACAACACAATCGCAAATTTAAAAATGAAAAGTCCTTTTAAAATCCAAACGGTCACACTTAAATGTTGCTGGAACCCATCCTCCCTCCTCCCCCTTCCCATTTCTTCTCCAAAACAAAATTTCAGCAAAACCAATGTGGTTTCCTGAAGCATTTAGACTTTGACAGATTCGAATTTTCCCATGGAAAATGGGCCCATCAGAGCTTTTCTGACTTGCTCTCACACACTCTAACCCAGCGGCTGCTTGCCACTTAGGGGTTGGAGGGCTGGGGCGACAGGATGAGCCACCCCTGGGTGAGAGCAGGGTGACCAACCTAGAAAGAGCAGCAGGAGGCTGCAATGAAGGGGGGACACTCAGGGAAGGGTGGAGCAACTGCAGAGAGTGTGACAGGCTGCAGGGATCCCCTGAGCCCAAGGGAGGCGTGACAGAGAGGAGCTGCAGTGAGCCGGAGTCTCCTGCTAGAGACCCCGACTGGGAGAAGGGCTTGGGGGCCTGGTAGCCAGAGAGCTGAGCTCCAGCCAGCTCCAGGTGTCGCTCACGGGGGTGAAACATCCACTCCTGAGCAGCACAGCAAAGCCAACCTAAGCTCCGGTGTAGACAGCACGAGGTCAGCGGCAGAATTCTTCCATTGATCTAGCTACCCCCTCTCCAGGAGCTAGCTTACCTACGCCGCGGGGCGAATTCCTCCCGCTGGCGTAGTGTCCACACTGACCCGCACGAGCGGTCGTTTTAAGGGGAAACAAGTAAGTGAGACCCTGGCACGGGAATGTTTTAATTACCTGTGAGTGTGAGTAATGAAGGGCCTGGAAGAGGTGAGAAATTGGTAGCGAGGAACCAGAGTGAACTCTGGCCACCAGGGGGCGCTCAGTCAGCAGCCACCCTGCCACACACACTACAATCCCTCATACACACATGCCCCTCACACACACACACTGACACACGCGTGTGCTAACTCACCATGACCCCCCCCTTCTCATCAGCAAACAGCCCCATCCACACACAGCTCACTGATACCCTCCATGTAGGAAGCCCACAGCCTCTCCCATGCTCACGAATTCGCCCGCCCATGCAAAGTTCTTCGGGATCCTCCAAGACAAGGTGCCACCGCAGTGCCAGAGACCCGCTCACGCCCAGGCTCGCTCTGCCGGCTGCCTGTGGAGCTCAGCTCCTGGCAAAGCCACCTTTCTTTCTGTCAGGCTCCAGAGCAGAGGCATCTTGTGCTGACTAGCCGGCCGCCAGGGTCCCATCCGACATGGGGTTTGCTTCAACCTTTGCTGTAGCGCTGGGGAGGAGCACTACAGGACTCTGGAGCAGCAGGACATGGGCAGGTGCCTGGCTGTCCTGGAGAACCCCCTGGGCCCGCATGACAATGCTTTGTGCCAGGCACGTGGCTCGCACCTCCCCGGCCCCGGTGCAGCTGGCCCGCCAGGCCCTCCTGGCAGCAGCAAGGGATTTGAGATACTGGCCCCATTGTGTTGTGGGACATGGAAATCTCAGCGGAGTTGGTTGCTTCACATCCCTGCTGGGGAGAAGTCTCCTGGGTTACTCCATTTCAACTGGGCCTGATCTAAAGGCCCTGTCCCTGGCATCACAACCAACCACCAGACCCAGTGCTGGTCAGATGCCTGGCCTGATCGTGGGGTATGGACATGGGGTGCTGTATGGGCCAAGGTGTTCCAAGCAACACAGCATAGCTGGGGCCTGGAGGGGCTTGTAGGAGAACATGTGTAGATGGACAAACTCTCCCGATCACCCCCGGGGGCACTGTTATTGTCCCCAGTACCACCACACACACACACTCCTATCACCCGGTCCAAGAACAGCCTCCGTCTTTCTTCCCTAATCAGGCTAGGAGCCGCTGAGCCCAAGCCCTCCTGGCTGCCCCCAGCCAGGCGCCGGCCCACTGCGGCTCGCTGAACCGCCCGCTGCTTTTCCATCTGCTCTCCGGCCCTGGGGAAATCGCTATAAATCCCCGGATCCCTCCTCCCCGCGGGCGCCACGGCCTCGCCACATATGGAGTCGCTGGGAGGGAATAAAGGCTGTTAATTACCAACAGATGCCCTGGGAAATCTCTGAGCCGAAGCTTCCTTTCCACTGAGCCTGCAGCGAGGGGACCGGGTGTGCGTGGAGGCCCAGGGACAGCAAACCCCAACAAGACGGTGGCCACCCTGGGACGCAGAGTCCCAGGGGACCCCCAGCGCTCAATGGCTGGAAGCAGGGGGAGGCTCGGGGCACTGCCATGGAGATGGTGATGGGGGCGATGCAATGTCCCAGAAGTGCCTGGCAGGGAAGGGCAGCAAGGGGGCTTCCCTGTTCTCAGCTACAGCTGGGAGCCCCTGGACCCAAATGCAGCATGACTAAGGGGTGGCCTCAGAGGGTATAAGTAGCTAGTGGCCCCACTGCTCTCCGCTAACCTCAGCAGAATCCACCTGCCTGTGTGAGCAGAGGAAGGGCACTAGGCAGACGACAGGGAACTCCCTCCCCAGCACCCTGTGCTGCTGGCAGTACTAGGCGAGGGTTGCCAACCCTCCAGGAATTAAAAATCCATCTTCAATTGAAGATGACGTCATGCGGTGAAACCTCCAGGAATGCATCCAACCAAACGGGGCCATCCTAATGGGGCCGCAGGCCTGGAGCAGGGGCTGGGCCAAGAGAGGCCAGACAGACAGACAGACAGACAGACAGAAAGGCAAAGTCTCTCACGCAGGACATCAAAGAGAGGAGATGTGAACTGGAGTGAGATAATGCAGTGACTGTTCTTAGAAAAATCAGCCACAGGCCCAGAACAGCCAGCGGTTCCAACCAAGGCTGCTTCTTTCTGGGCTGGGGAGAGACCGGCTCCACGCTGGGCCGGGGTCTGACCTGTCAGACAAGCACTGCTTTCATCGGCAGCTGGGCTCCAGCGGGCTCCCCGAGATGGGCAGCACGTGGCCAGGGACACGGGCGGCCTCCGCTTGCTGTGGCAGCGGGATGGGGCGCTGCCGCGACGGCCCCACACACCCAGGACTTAATTTGTAATGAAAGAGGTGCCAGGCTCAAGCATGGTTTTTACTTTCACAACTGACATGGCAAACCCAAGGGCGCCGGGGCCCTGAACTGCCGGGTCCAGGGGTGGCACAAATTAAGCATTGCATGCACCTCACTTTGCAATATACAAACCAGCATGCACCACCCTACCTCCAACACCTCCCTCTTGGCCCCCACAGTGCTTCCCCACCCCCAGCACGCCGCCTCCCTCTGGACCCACATGCACACGGCCCACTCGTGCCAGACTCCCCTGAATATATACCATCATCTCTGCTACCCACCCGCCTACACTGACGCCTCTCAGCTGCCTCCCTCCCCCATCTCAGACACCTTCCTCCACCCCCCAAAGCCACCTCTGTGCCTGCTCTGTCAGCATGTGGGATCCCCCGCTGGGCTCTCAGCACCCCCAGCCCAGCCCAGAAGGCGGCACTCAAGAGGAACGCTGCTGAGTCCCCCGATGTCCCAGTGCTCCCTTCGCCCACAAATGTGCCATGGGGTGAAATTCTTTTAACGGCTGCTGCCTGTTTTTCCCCCGCCCGTGCCATGTAGGCCAGAGGATTCAGTCCCTTCTGAGCTCGGGCCTCAGCATTTGTATCCCCAGAGTGCTGTTCCCCACAGAGTTCATGTCACAGGTTCACCAGCTTACCCCTCTATTCGCCTGCTAAACCTAGGGCTGTGAGTTCAATCCTTGAGGAGGCCATTTGGGGAACTAGAGTAAAAAAAAAATCTGGGGATTGGTCCTGCTTTGAACAGGGGGTTGGACTAGATGAACTCCTGAGGTCTCTTCCAACCCTAATATTCTATGATTAAGCCCTCAGGAGCCTAACCCGCTGTGGGCCCCAGGGCTGACTGAGGTGCCCCCAGTGCCCGAGCTTCCTGCAACGGCAGGGAACTGACTGAGGGCAACATGCCCATGGGGTCCAAGCAGGCAATCTCCACCCCATGCTGCAGAGGAAGGGGGTCCCTGCCAATCCCTGCTGGGGGCCAGTCCTTCCCAGCCCCAAATCTGGCCATCACTTTGACCCTGAGCGTGTGAGCAAGACCCGGGGCCCCAGGCCAGCAGTTATCGACAGCCGAGCCAGAGCTGGACGCTCCGCTAGCCCAAACTGGCTCCACTCCAACAGCTCTGGCTGCAGCCCCCGGCACCGCTGAGATCCCAACCCAGAAGGGGTCTCGGCTCAGTTGCCATGGAGTCCCCGGGCAATGCTCTGGAACTGCTCCCCACAAAGCCAGGCAGGACTTTGGGGAGCCTCCTCTCCCTTGGAGCAGACTGTCTCCAGGGCAAGGAGCTCACACGGCTTCTACCTCCCTGGGTCTCTCCTTGGAGCATTCAGCATATGCCCCTCCATGCGCTTCCCACAGCGAGCCCACCCAGGCAGGGTCCTGGGGAAGCCAGAGGGTCCTGCACCCCCACATCGCAGTCAGATGTGACTCTCAGCCAGCCAGTAAAACAGAGGTTTATTTAGACGACAGAAACACAGTCCAAAACAGGCCTTGTCGGTACAGACAACAGGACCCCCTTTAGTTAGGTCCATTCGGGGCCCCCAGGGAGGCCACAGCCCCGTCGGGAAGCCCAAGCCCCATCAGGGCGCCCCTCTCCATTTCCCAGCCAGCTCCAAACTGCAAAACTCCCCCCAGCTTCTCACTCAGCCTCCCCCCGGCTCCTCCCCCAGCCTTTGCGTCCTTTGTTCAGTGTCCCGGGCAGAGGTGTCACCTGGCCTTCTACCCCCCTCCTGGGTTCTCAAGTGACATACTCAGGTGTGCTCCCTTCTCCAGTGCAGGCCGTCCCAGCACAACTCCCCTGCAACCTTCCCAGATCAATACTCCCCACTCAGCATTCACAGAACACAGCAAGAACATTCCCACTTTGTCACACCCCCGGCATCACCGAGATCCCAACCCAGAGGGGGTCTCGGTTCCCCGCAGGCCCCGGAGACTTGCGTCAGGAATGAGTCGATTTTCTCGCTGCTCCGAGGCTTGACATTTAACAAGCCGGTTATTTACACTCGCCTTGATTTGTGGCAGGCCCTAACTCAGCCGCTGGCGCTGAGCTGGTCCTTACCACTGTCAAGCCTCCCCCACAACTGTGAGAGTCATCCTTCCCCCCCGGCGGTGTCTCTGCCAGTTTCCTGCAGTCTAGGCCGAGCGCTAAGCCAAAGGGACAGGCTCCACCTCTAGGGTGACCAGACAGCAAATGTGAAAAGTCGGGACAGGGACTGGGGGGCAATAGGAGCCTATATAAGAAAAAGACCCCAAAATCGGGACATCTGGTCACCCTATCCACCTCGCTCATCTCTCCCCTCCAGCTTTTGGTCGCTCCCCTCACTGCCCTGGTGCTCCCACACTTCTGTCCTGCCCAGCAAGCAGTTAAACGTGGCAGCCACAGCCCCAAGCCAGGGAGGAGGAGGGGAGAATGTGGAACAGACAGCAGGACCCTCTGCAAGGGCCCCGAGTTGCACCCACCGCAGGGGGCGCTCTCCCTGGCTGAAGTTATAGGGTTAGGACTCTCTGGAGCAGCCGGCCTGGCTGAACGTTCAGGAGCCGTTCTGGGGGTTTTGTCAGAAAAGTGACAGAAGAAATTCCCTCGCCACCCTGCTCCCGGCACCCCAAAGCCAGGCAGAGCACGCGTCTGAAAGTGGTGGAACGGGGGCACTGGGTACGGTGCAGGTGCCGTGCCCTTGAGCCACTGGGGGAGCGCAGGAAAAGGGGCAGTAAGATGCTGGTCCATTCTGGGGCAGTGGCTGGGACCAAGAGGCCAGCAATAGAGTCCTGCTGCCCACGTGCTGGCTGGAGTGGAGACAAGGCCCAGTCTTGACCCTGCTCAGTCCAACCTGGAAGGCACCAGAGCCAAGCTGGCTGAGGAGCCGTTGTGCTGCTCCGTGGATGGGGTTCTCCTCCTGGCAGGGGCTTCCCCCTTCTCTCTCCTTGTGCGGGAATCGGGAGCCCACGCGGGCAAGTGGGTTTCACTTGGAGCTGGAGTCGAGTGCGGAGGGACTTACTTCTCTTCACCGGCCAAAAGGACGTTGAAGTTAAGTGTCCCTCCCCACCACCAGCTTTGTAGGGCCTTGTCCAACCCAGCCGCCTTCCTCGCAGGATGATCCCACCACGAGGACTGAAGCCTCCGTTCCAGCCATTTATCTTTGCCAAGTGATTGCATGAGTCGCTCTAAACCCAAACCAGATGATGCTGGGAACGGCTGGGTTACGTAATTAGCACTTGGGTCTTAAAGGGGCAGCATAGGGGGCAAGAGATAACTCAGGAGGACTTCAGCCTGGATGCATTGCCAGACATGAGGCCCCATCCTCCTCCTCCGTGCTGACCCTGTCCATCTCCCTAGGTGGGGATCTGCTGGACTGCAAGGTCAGGGCCCCTTAATACTGCTCCTATCCTCAATGCAAGGCGAGCACATCTGCTGATCCGGCTCAGCTCCCCAGCTCAGATATGCCCAGTCCCACTAGACCGGTACTGCATGGACATGGCAAGTCAGCCGCTCAGCTTGGCCTCCTTTCCATCAGGAGATGGGGGAGCTGAATCTTCCTTGAATCGTTCAGCTCCTCAGTCAGCCGCGGTTGGCGGTGCCAGTGGCGGCTGGGTGGTTTGGCGCTAGAGATAAATGGGAAGGAAGGAATCAGAGAAAACCACTCTGCTCGCTTTGCCTGTGGGAGCAGAGGGGAGAATCCTCAGCATCAGCCCCATCTGGCTCTCACCCTGGTCATGCCAGGATGCAACGCGGACGCAGGGACTCAGGCCCCAATAGCAGATCTGGGGAGCCAGGGAACTCAATGCCGAGGGTGGGGGGGGGGCGCACAAGGCACTTGGAGCCCTGGCTCTGAACAGCCCAACTGATCTCACCATGCAGCAAAACAGCAAGAAGGGCCCAGGGCTGAGCCAAGGGTGGATGGTCAAACCCCAATTGCTGGGAGGGTCACAGAGGAGGCAGTGTCAGCTAGGGGCACACGAGAGAAATGCACGTCAAAGGGAGATGGGACAGCCAGGCCTCTGGCTGCATCCCACCACACCAGTGAGCTAGGGAGAGAGATCAGAGACCCATTCCGTCTCCCCACCCGAGGAGCACCCCAAACCTCCAGACGAGCTGCATGGGTTGGTGCTGCAGCAGAACTTGCACTTCCTTGGGAGCTGAAGCATCCTCCCAGTCAGCCTCAGCCACGCCACGCTCCAGCGTGCTGGGTCCCAAAGTTCTCAGGGGCTTTAGGAGGGGGCCAGCCAGCCATGAACCCAACCGACCAAGGAGGATGGGAGCAACTTCTAGAAACAAAAGCCAAACCCAGCCAATCTCCCAACAAGAGAGCTTGCATCAGCACCAGGTGCAGCTCACCTTGTTCCCAGCTCCCTGTCACCCGGCTGGGTCCCCCCGGCCCTCCAAGGCAGCGCCATGCTGCTGTGTCCAGACAGGAACGTGGCCCTAGCCGAGTCCCCACGGCGTCTTCACACTGCGCAGCTCATTCTCTCTCATGCACAAAAATTCCACTCACTGTGGCAGCATCTTTCTGGGATTGAAATCAGCCCGGCCCGAGAGGGGCAGAAAACAACAAGGACCCACTGCAGAAATTAGCTCCTATTTTATCAGTTCATCAAATTAATGCTGCTCCCTGTTCAAGGGGGTGTGGGGACGGGGAGGGGAAACAAGGGCTTTCAGTGGCCATTTAGCCAACAGAGAATGGAGACTCAGAGAGCAGGTGATTCACCCAGGGTTACGGTTAGGCAGAGTAGGGGTCTGAACCTTAGCCTCCTGCATCCCAGCCCCATGCCTGGACCAGAAGGGGAATCATGGGCTGCTAAAGCAAATTCCCCTTCTCCCACTTTCTGGTGCCCTGGCTGGCAGCGCTGCCCTGCCCTGGCTCGTCCCCAGAGGGGCCACTCCATTTCCTTCCCCCCAGCTTGACTGACAGGGCCGAGTCTCCCACAAAATGAAGCCAAAAAAGCAGCACGCACCAGAACTTATTTGCAGCCCTGCTGACCCCATCAGACTCTGTTCGTTGCTGCTGGGGACAGGGGGGGCCCTGCCCAGGAGAAAGGAAACGGAGACTGCCCTGTGCTGCTAGCCCCACAGTGGTGGAGGAGGGGGAGGCAGCTGCCAAGGGGCAGGAAGGGGGACTCAGTAGCCGGACATCCTGGCTTCACCTAGCCACCTAGTACCTAGAAGGAGCTCCCCAGCTCCTCCTTAGCGTGACGGGCTTTGGGGGCTGCAGCAGCAGAACTGGATTCTCTGCCAGTCACCACTGGGCTCTGGAACACCAGCCGGGACTGTCTGTTGTGACGGGGGCATGTTCTCAACCCAGCACCACTGAGGGCTGGGATTTGGGAGGAGAGCAGCTTCCAGTAGCTCTGGAAACTGTCACACACTGTGTCCTGCCCCCACAGTGGACATGGCAGCCGGTACACCCAGGGACCCCACAGCAGCTCCTACACCCGCAGATATCAAGCTGAGGGAGCGACTCCCTTTGACTAAGTAGCAGGTTGTCATCATCACCAGGACTGGCCACTAGAGGGAGACAAAATCTTATGCATGAAACCATCGAATCGCACCTGGCTGGCTTGTGGGGCTGCCTGTGCCCCAGAACTCCCCCTGCAGGGAGATCCCAGCGTGCAGCAATCTCCTCCCAGCCCTAGGATTGCCTAAGGAAACCTGGCAGGGGGGACAACGGGGGTCACGGCCCTCTCGCAAACAGTGGGGCCGTCCGAGAGGCGAGAACAAGGCGACGGTCCCGCATAACGAGCTGCAGACAAGTGAAGCGAGTGACAACATGGAACATGAAGAACTGGGAGCAGGGGCGGAGCAGCGCGGCTAGCGATGAGGCCAAATACCTCATCAGTGAGACTGTCTAAAATCAAAGCCAGCCCAGGCCCATCATACCATGAGTGCGTCCTCCCATATCAACGAAAATAGCCCGCCTTGCACACACAACAGTTGCCTGCCGGGAGAGGAGTGGAGAAACAACAGAGCCAGGACTCCTGGGTTCCACACCTGGCTCTGCCACTTGCTCACTAGGCAACTGCTGCGTGCCTCAGTTTCCCCAGCTGTATGGCAGAGAAAGTAAATCCTTGCTGGCCTTAGCCAGGAGGGCACTTAATTCATTAGGGTCTGAACTCCAGAGATACTCCAAGGACAGCATAGTCTTTGTTCCCTGTTGGTCCGGGACAGTGTGTGTCCCAGGGAGAGGGCCATCTCACGAGGCAGCCATTTGGAGGATGCATCTTGCAAACAGCTCACGGCGGAAGTGGGAACAGAAGGCAGCCAGGAAGCCACGTTTCTGCCCCAGAAAGAGAGACAGCACAGGCCAGAGGCTGGAAGGCATCTTTGCACCTGTGTGCGTCCACTGGTACGCTCCTTAGAAACCCGAATCCTAGGGACGGAAACCCTACCCATAGGAAACCGAACTCTAGGGCGGGAATGCCAGCCATAGGAACCCTAAACCTAGTGCCAAGTGCCCTACCCACAAGAACCCTAACCTTAGTTACAAGTGCCCTACCCACAGGAACCCTAACCCTAGCTCCAAGTGCCCTACCCATAGGAACCCTAACGGCGGAAGCCCTATCCATAGGAACCCTAACCCTAGCTCGAAGTGCCCTACCCATAGGAACCCTAACCCTAGCTCGAAGTGCCCTACCCACAGGAACCCTAACCCTGGCTCCAAGTGCCCTCCCCACAGGAACTCTAACCCTAGCTCCAAGTGCCCTCCCCACAGGAACCCTAACCCTAGCTCCAAGTGCCCTACCCACAGGAACCCTAACCCTAGCTCCAAGTGCCCTCCCCACAGGAACCCTAACCCTAGCTCCAAGTGCCCTCCCCACAGGAACCCTAACCCTAGCTCCAAGTGCCCTACCCACAGAAACCCTAACCCTAGCTCCAAGTGCCCTACCCATAGGAACCCTAACCCTAGCTCCAAGTGCCCTACCCACAGGAACCCTAAACCTAGTTCCAAGTGCCCTAACCACAGGAACCCTAACCCTAGCTCCAACTGCCATACCCTTAGGAACCCTAACCCTAGCTCCAAGTGCCCTACCCACAGGAACCCTAAACCTAGTTCCAAGTGCCCTAACCACAGGAACCCTAACCCTAGCTCCAACTGCCATACCCTTAGGAACCCTAACCCTAGCTCCAAGTGCCCTATCCACAGGAACCCTAACCCTAGCTCCAAGTGCCCTATCCACAGGAACCCGAACCCTAACCCTAACTCTAAGTGCCCTACCCTTAGGAACCCTAACCCTAGCTCCAAGTGCGCTACCCACAAGAACCCTAACCCTAGCTCCTAGTCTCCTACCCATAGGAACCCTAACCCTAGCTCCAAGTGCCCTACCCAAAGGAACCCTAACCCTAGCTCCAAGCTCCCAACCCATAGGAACCCTAATCCTAGCTCCAAGGGCCCTACCCATAGGACCCCTAACCCTAGCTTCAAGGGCCCTACCCATAGGAACCCTAACCCTAGCTCCAAGAGCCCTACCAACAGGAACCCTAACCCTAGCTCCAAGTGCCCTCCCCATAGGAACCCTAACCCTAGCTCCAAGTGTCCACCCCACAGGAACCCTAAGCCTAGCTCCAAGTGCCCTACCCACAGGAATCCTAACCCTGGCTCCAAGTGCCCTACCCATGGGAACCCTAACCCTAGCTCCAAGAGCCCTACCCATAGGACCCCTAAACCTAGCTTCAAGGGCCCTACCCATAAGAACACTAACCCTAGCTCCAAGTGCCCTACCCACAGAAACCCTAAACCTGGCTCCAAGTGCCCTATCCACAGGAACCCTAACCCTAGCTCCAAGTGCCCTACCCACAGGAACCCTAACCCTAGCTCCAAGTGCCCTACCCACAGAAACCCTAAACCTGGCTCCAAGTGCCCTATCCACAGGAACCCTAACCCTAGCTCCAAGTGCTCTACCCACAGGAACCCTAACCCTAGCTCCAAGTGCCCTACCCACAGGAACCCTAACCCTAGCTCCAAGTGTCCAACCCACAGGAACCCTAACCCTAGCTCCAAGGGCCCTACCCATAGGAACCCTATCCCTAGCTCCAAGTGCCCTACCCACAGAAACCCTAAACCTGGCTCCAAGTGCCCTATCCACAGGAACCCTAACCCTGGCTCCAAGTGCCCAACCCACAGGAACCCTAACCCTGGCTCGAAGTGACCTACCCACAGGAACCTTAACCCTAGCTCCAAGTTCCCTACCCACAGAAACCCTAAACCTGGCTCCAAGTGCCCTATCCACAGGAACCCTAACCCTAGCTCCAAGTGCTCTACCCACAGGAACCCTAACCCTAGCTCCAAGTGCCCTACCCACAGGAACCCTAACCCTAGCTCAAAGTGACCTACCCACAGGAACCCTAACCCTAGCTCCAAGTGCCCTACCCACAGGAACCCTAACCCTAGCTCCAAGTGCCCTACCCACAGGAACCCTAACCCTAGCTCCAAGTGCCCTACCCTTAGGAACCCTAACCCTAGCTCCACGTGCCCTACCCACAGGAACCCTAACCCTAGCTCCGCGTGCCCTACCCATAGGAACCCTAACCCTAGCTCCAAGTGCCCTAACCATAGGAACCCTACCCCTAGTTCCTAGTGCCCTACCCTTAGGAACCCTACCCCTAGCTCTATGTGCCCTACCCACATTAACAAGAACCCTAGCTCCAAGTGCCCGACCCTTAGGAACCGTAACCCTAGCTCCAAGTGCCCTACCCACAGGAACCCTAACCCTAGCTCCAAGTGCCCTACCCACAGGAACCCTAACCCTAGCTCCAAATGCCCTACCCACAGGAACCCTAACCCTGGCTCCAAGTGCCCTACCCACAGGAACCCTAACCCTGGCTCCAAGTGCCCTACCCACAGGAACCCTAACCCTAGCTCCAAGTATCCTACCCACAGGAACCCTAACCCTAGCTCGAAGTGACCTACCCACAGGAGCCCTAACCCTAGCTTCAAGTGCCCTACCCACAGGAACCCTAACCCTAGCTCCAAGTGCCCTACCCACAGGAACCCTAACCCTAGCTCGAAGTGACCTACCCACAGGAACCCTAACCCTAGCTCCAAGTGCCCTACCCATGGGAACCCTAACCCTAGCTCCAAGTGCCCTACCCATAGGAACCCTAACCCTAGCTCCAAGTGCCCTACCCATAGGACCCCTAACCCTAGCTCCAAGTGCCCTACCCATAGGAACCCTAACCCTAGCTCCAAGGGCCCTACCCACAGGAACAATAACCCTAGCTCCAAGTGCCCTACCCACAGGAACCCTAACCCTAGCTCCAAGTGCCCCACCCACAGGAACCCTAACCCTAGCTCCAAGTGCCCTACCCATAGGACCCATAACCCTAGCTCCAAGAGCCCTACCCATAGGACCCCTAACCCTAGCTTCAAGGGCCATACCCATAGGAACCCTAACCCTACCTCCAAGGGCCCTACCCATAGGAACCCTAACCCTAGCTCCAAGTGCCCTACCCACGGGAACCCTAACCCTAGCTCCAAGTGCCCTACCCACAGGAACCCTAACACTAGCTCCAAGAGCCCTACCCACAGGAACCCTAACCTTACCTCCAAGGGCTCTACCCACAGGAACCCTAACCCTAGCTCCAAGTGCCCTACCCTTAGGAACCCTAACCCTAGCCCAAGTGCCCTACCCATAGGAACCTTAACCCTAGCTCCAAGTGCCCTCCCCATAGGAACCCTATCCCTAGCTCCAAGGGGCCTACCCTTAGAGCTAGGATTAGGGATCCTAGCTCTAAGTGCCCTCCCCACAGGAACCCTAACCCTAGCTCGAAGTGCCCTACCCACAGAAATCCTAACCCTGGCTCCAAGTGCCCTATCCACAGGAACCCTAACCCTGGCTCCAAGTGCCCATCCCACAGGAACCCTAACCCTAGCTCGAAGTGCCCTACCCACAGGAACCCTAACCCTAGCTCCAAGTGCTCTGCCCACAGGAAACCTTACCCTAGCTCCAAGTGCTCTGCCCACAGGAACCCTAACCCTAGCTCCAAGTGCCCTCCCCACAGGAACCCTAACCCTAGCTCCAAGTGCTCTGCCCACAGGAACCCTAACCCTAGCTCAAAGTGCCCTCCCCACAGGAACCCTAACCCTAGCTCCAAGTGCCCTACCCACAGGATCCCTAACCCTAGCTACAAGTGCCCTACCCACAGGAACCCTAACCCTAGCTCCAAGTGCCCTACCCACAGGATCCCTAACCCTAGCTACAAGTGCCCTACCCTTAGGAACCCTAAAACTAGCTCCAAGTGCCCTACCCTTAGGAACCCTAACCCTAGCTCTATGTGCCCTACCGACATTAACCCTAACCCTAGCTCCAAGTGCCCGACCCTTAGGAACCGTAACCCTAGCTCCAATTGCCCTTCCCACAGGAACCCTAAGCCTAGCTCCAAGTTCCCTCCCCACAGGAACCCTAATCCTAGCTCCAAGTGGCCTACCCTTCGGATCTCTAATCCTAGCTCCAAGTGCCCTACCCACAGGAACCCTAACCCTAGCTCCGAGTGCCCTACCCACAGGAACCCTAACCCTAGCTCCGAGTGCCCTACCCACAGGAACCCTAACCCTAGCTCCAAGGGCCCTACCCTTAGGAACCCTAACCCTAGCTCCAAGTGCCCTACCCACAGGAGCCCTAACCCTAGCTCCAAGTGCCCCACCCACAGGAACCCTAACCCTAGCTCCAAGTGCCCTACCCACAGGAACCCTAACCCTAGCTCCAAGTGCCCTACCCACAGGAGCCCTAACCTTACCTCCAAGTGCCCTACCCACAGGAACCCTAACCCTAGCTCCAAGTGCCCTACCCACAGGAACCCTAACCCTAGCTCCAAGTGCCCTACCCATAGGAACCCTAACCTTACCTCCAAGGGCTCTACCCACAGGAGCCCTAACCTTACCTCCAAGTGCCCTACCCACAGGAACCCTAACCCTAACCTCCAAGTGCCCTACCCACAGGAGCCCTAACCCTAGCTCCAAGTGCCCTACCCACAGGAGCCCTAACCCTAGCTCCAAGTGCCCTACCCACAGGAGCCCTAACCCTAGCACCAAGGGCCCTACCCACAGGAACCGTAACCCTAGCTCCAAGGGCCCTGCCCTTACGTATTACAAGGCTGCTAACAAAGACAGGAAGCCGCAAGCACGAGCAAAGTAGGAATAAGTCCAAGCTCCCTAAGAGGCTGACTCCTCCAGTCCTCGCACCAAGCTCTCTGGGCCTTTAGCCTGAGCCGCCCGCCCCGCCCTCCTGAAGGCACAGGACAGACCCGCCAGCGATCTGCGCAGCTCATCTAATGCAGCCAGTTCTTGTGGCACCATCTAGTGGAGATCTGCAACCCACGTTGCAGGCCCCCAGGCAGAAGGCAGAACAGAACGGGGGCCAGGCACAGCCCCAGCTGCCAGGGGTGCAGCTCTGTTCAGGTCAGCGGGGTGACAGCTGCTTGCCCCAGGGCTGAGTCTGGCCTGCACCTCCCTACCCAGTAACCCCAGTGAGTTCAGCCAGAGGACGGGCTGTGCCCACCTGGCTCACTGCACAGCGTGGGGATCAGCACAGTCTGCGCTGCCAGCTGAGGGCAAATATAGGGGTCTGCTTTGCAGCAAGAAGGGGCCACGTAGCTGCCTGGGTTGCAGGGGGAATGCACGGGTTTCTGTTCCCCCCCAGATCCTCCATCACATAAGCTGCACACCCCCCATCGCAGCTGGGGCCTGGACGATGGGGAACATCTTGGGAACTGCCTCTGCAAATCCAGCCCCTTCCGCTCCCTTCTTTGCTTGCAGGGTGGGGAAGCTGCACGGAAAAAACCACGCGCAGCAGAAGGATGAAGCAAAGCCAGGCTGTGCAAACCTGTTTCCAAGCCACGAATCAGATGCAAAGGGACTATGTATATCCCTGAGCCACCTGGGCACAGGCTGCGGAGATCCTGCCTCCCCGGCACTGACAGAGCACAGCGGAGAGGCAGCGACCACCGGTTCGGAGGAAAGGCCTGGCTGTCCCTTCTCATCTTCCGGGGGGGCACCATGGCCCAGAGGGGTAGCTCCCCTCTGGGTGTAAACGGAGGCAGCTCCATTTGCTTCGGTGTCCGCTCAATGGAGCAATGCTCATTTACACCACTCGGCTTGACAGTCGCTGGACCAGAAGGGGAAGCACTGAAGGGTAAATGCAGGACCAGGCTGGGATCCCTACAACCCCTGTGGGACAGAGACAGAAGCACACAGACCCCCCTGCCCTGGCCAGTCAGCCTCCCTCTCCTCCTTGCTGTTCCCGGGTACCCGGTCCTGGATCACGTCTAACAAAGGCCATGCCACGGGTGCCTAGCTGGGACCAGGATGCAGGGATGCCCCATGTGGTGACTGTAGCTCTGCAGGCTGCAGCTGCTGTCAGGCGGGGTTGGATGGAGCCCGTGCCCCCAGCCGCGACCCGTACACACGTCCGTCACAGCACGTTCACCAAAGTCGGAGCTAGGATCTGCACTGAACCATTGCACGTGTATCCCTGAGTTGGCACCAGGGAGGGCTAGTGCGCACTATGCCAGGCTGCAGCTGTGCCCTGCCTCCTACACCTGGGGCCAGGCAGGGGGCTGGGCAAACTTAGCCTTCTTTCTTTAGTGACCCCACTCTCGAACAGATGGGAGTTTCGCCCACATGGGTGCTTGGCGCAGAGCTGCTGCAAATCACCGTCAGCCAGGGATTAGCACGCCAGCGAGTCACCAAGCCCATCCATCAGGGTGTGATCCGGGAGGATGCACAAGGCAGCACAGGGGCCTAGGGCCCAGGAAGAACTCCAGGGTGGGTGGGTGCGTGTGTCCAGCAACCTCCCCAGGGAGCCCCCTGGACATTCATCACAGCCAGGCCCTGTCTCCTGGGGCTGCGCCATCCCTGCTTGGGAGACCGATGGCCTTGACGATGGGCCTCTGCCCAAACGGAGCCTCATCTGGCCATGCAGCGAACACCCCACTGCCAGCTCCAAGCCTGGCCTTCACTCACTGCCCCCATTAGCGTGAACCCCACTGGGCAGCCGCGAGTGCCCATGAAAGAAAAAAATCACCCTCCCTTGGAAACACGGCTGGGGGGGTTGTGATGTTCTGACTCGTCCCACCCGATTAGCCACTAGGCGGCTCTAGCTGCCTGCTGTTGCTATCCGGGGGCGGGGAGGGGGAAGGGAAGGGATGGGATGGGGGGACACTGACAAGCCAGGACCCACTGCTGGAGAGTGGCAAGGCTGCTCAGTTCCCGCAGTCTAGTCCACATGGACCTCCCCTCTGCTACCGCTCATTCCTCTGCGTCCTGCCTGCTCTGCAGCCCGGGACTGATTCCTTGCAGCATCCTGAAGGCTGATCGCGTCTCCCAAGGTTTCCCTTCACCAATGGAAGCTGGGGCAGTGTGGGGTTGTGGGTTAGGCACAGCATGGGGGACTTGGCACTTGTGAAATCTACCCCCGGCTCTGCTGTGGAGCAGCTGTGTGATGCTGCGCAAGTCACTGCCCCATGCCATGCCTCAGTTTCCCCCATAAAACAACAAGAACAAGCCTTATCCTTGGTTTTGTAAAGTCCCTCGAGAGTCTCTGATCGAAAGTGCTACAGGTGCAGAGCCTTAGTAGAAATTAGCATGATCTGTTATACCCTGGCTTCTGCCTGGCAGAGGAGATGGCGGCTCGGGGGTACCCTGGGCCTCCAGCCTTTAAACAGCATCAGGCAGGTGCTGCCTGGGTCTGCCCCACAGCTCTGGATTCATGCTACCCGCAGCCAGGGTCATCCCCAACGACAGGACTCCCCACTCCCCTGGAAGCTGGGATAAGCCTCCTGGAGCTCTCATCAGTGTCCACACAGGGCAAGTGCTACGCTTCGCTCTCATCTCATTACACCGGTAAGCGAATTTCATGCTCAGGCAGCGACTGGCACTGGGGAGAGTCGCAGCATGGGGAGGCAGCTCGCTTCCCAGCTCACCTCCGCTCTGCCAACAGCACTGGGCCCACGGCACAGCTCTGCCCACGCACCTCAGCCCTCCGTTACTCCTGCCCGGTTCCCCCCCTACAACTCTACCAATGCACCTCCACCCACTCCTCCTCCAACACCCATTTGTCATTTCCAGCCTGATCCTCTCTTAAGCACGAGCAGCCGCCATTAGCCACGTGCCGTGGTTCCAAACTGGGCACAAATGAAGGGTTCAAAGTAAGGCCACCAAGTCTATATTGCTCTTCTGACCCGAGAGGGATCTGTAATAACCAGGCCCCCAGAGAGGCAACAGCCTCACTCACCCAGCCGCTGGATTCTTCATCTCCCTGTGCTGGTCAGGGGGAGGGTCGGCTGCCATTGCTCGTAAGAACGTGCCGTCCCTTATTAAGCACACGTGCCCCATAAATTGTTAAAACAGTGTCAATATCTGATTATATGCTTTGTAACAGCCTGCCAAGGCCTCATCAGGGAATAATTTACAGCCAATGCATTTTATAAGATGCACTATAATAAGTTATTAGAGAAAGTGGCTGCGTTTCATAATCTTTCCTTAAATATTAATAAAGCATTCGTCAGTGGAGTTGCCATTTCTAGCATCACCACCAAATCCATGCCCTCTCTCTCTCCTCTGCCCCACAAGGAGTGCTCTCAAAAGGGCCCAGGCCGGGCTGCAGGGGCGGGTCCCTAAATATCAGACCTCAGAAGCAGTGTCCGGCCTTTGTCCTAGTTGCAGCCAACTAGTTTTGGCTCCACTCATCTTCAGCTCAAGAGCACGGCCAGTGGAGACTGCATTTCCCAGAATGCACACTGGAGGTGCTGCCACAATGCATGCTGGGAGGAGGCCGGTAGTCTGCACTGGCCACACCCCCATATAAAAGAGAAGGGGCATGACTGGAGAGTTCTACCGAGTACCCCCTGGGCTGCAACTGGTACAGGGCATTCAGGTGATCAGTGAGACAGGTGCCCCCTAGGGCGATGTCTTGCCTGTGTCCCGTTGCCCTTTATGTCCCATACCCGGATCCTGGTTTTGGTTTGATTCTTGGTTCATTAATGCAGTTTGTTCATGGACTGAGTGTTCATGAAAGTCATGGACTAATTACACTGGGCCAGAGCCAAGAGCAATGCAGGCAAGTGCTGGGCGTCTTTCCCTGCACACAGCTCTGCCAGTTCACCTTGCTCCTGCCCCACAGCTGCCCTCCAACTCCAAACCTAGACTCTCCACGCACAGCTCTGCTGGTGCCCCTTACTCCTGACCTGCAGCCCTCCCCCCAACTTATTCTAGGTCCCAGCCTCACTCGCATCCCTTCTAATGCCTTTCGCTCCAAACTGCCCCTCCACTCCCACTGCTATTCCAGGCCACGCTCTTTTGGGAGCCCCACGTCTCTTACTAGGCCAGCAATGCTCGATTTCTCTGGCCAGGACAGGAGTTGTGAGAAAAGGCAAATCACCTCCAATGTCCCTCCCCCCTTGGGAGCTCAGGATCCCCACAAAGAGCCAGGCTGGCCACCAGGAGCCCTGCAGCAGCCCAAGACTGCTGGACCAGATCCCCAGCTGGTGTCCCGCAGTGTCGCTCCACCAGAGCCACAGCAGGTGTAAATGGGGGTAGCTCATTGGAGTCGGTGGCACAGATCCCAGCTGGCACAAACCCGCGCAGCTCCAGTGATGTTAACAGAAGCATGCCCGTTTTGAGCAGCTGGGGATCTGGCCCCTTGACCCTAACATGACTCTCTCTCATGAGAACAGGGGTGGAGAAGCAGGCACGTTTTCACTGCAAGGGCCTGATCCTGTGAAAGGCTGGTCCCCAAGTCACCCTGCTGCAGACCCTGGGTTGGGTCAAACCCCGAAGGGCCTCTGGGTCTCCCAGCTGGACCGAAGACGCCACTCCGCCCTCCCCTCGCTGTGCTGTGTCAGCCTGTTGTTCTCCAGCAGGAAAGAGTTTATACCAGTGATTCCTCTGCTGGAAGCACTGGGCTCGGGAGGCTAAGGAGCCAAGGGCAGTGCAGGTCTGCGCAGAGCTGAGGGAGCCTCCAACCAGCCTCCTACAGGCTGCAGCTCGCTCATGCGAAGGATGGGGGATGAGATGCAAGGAGCTGGGAGGCTGAGAGGTGTCCCATCGACTCCCCACCCCACCCACACGCACTCCCCTGGCCCTGCAGGAGAGGCCTGACAGCAAAAGCAGAGAGATCCGCGGAGCTCAGGAGAGGTTTAAGCCAAGGCCGCTGGCCTTTCTCGCTGGGCTCCGGTGCTGGCTGAGATCCCACAGGGAAGGAGTCAGCACTGGAGCTGTCTGGGGAGGCAGGGCTGGTATAGTTGGGGCTGTGGCGGAGCTGCTGGTTTGATGGGGTGCATTGGAGTAGCAGAGGGTGCTGCAGATGAGGCCAGAGGCATACAGAGGAGGGAGCCCAGGACTGGAGCAGCAGATGGATCGTGGGGAAGGAGAGAGAGGTCTCATCAGAGCTGTGTGCACGTCAGGCTAGGACAGGGATAGCAGGGGGGCTGCAGGCTGGAACTGAGGTGCATCGGCCGAGCTTGGCACACGCAAAAATCTCTGCTGGACTTGCCCATGGTATGGGCAGCTCTCTCTGCCGTGAAACGTGAGCCACCAAATTCACCCCCATGCGCCTGCTGCAGAAAAATAGCTACTGGCATGCATGGCTGGAGAGAAATGGGCCAAAGCAACATCCATCAGCAAAACTTCCTTTGTCTCCTACTGCGCAAGGAGAACTGGGCGCTCCCACCATTAACCAAAGACGTGCCCAGCTTGGAGCCGTTCGGATGGGGTTTGTTGTTCGGGGTGCTACTACGCTTGCTCAAGTCATGGCCACCACCCACCGAGGGGCAAGGAGTAATTAAAAAAAACCCCAAGGGAAAGGTCCAGCTGTCATGCGAAAGGCAGCGCGCCCGAGAACGCGGCACTAATTGCAGCCAAATGCAAAAGGAGGGGCCGGAGAGCGGCAAGTGCAAATGCCACTTGTTGGCATTAAAGATCCCCCGCGCTCGTCTGTGAGCGGAGGAGATGAGATGAGGGATGTTTGCACCAGAGCCTGCGCAGCTAATGAGCAAAGAGCCAGCAAACATGTCACCTCAAGGGACACACGTCCCCGTGCATTAATCGCGTTAATTCACTTCCGTCATTTGTCAAGCCCTTGATGAAGCCGAGAACGGCACAACCCTCCCTACGGCTCCCCGATAATTCCAAAGCGGGTTGTTTTAAATTCTGAGCCACAGGGGAAAGTCACGCTGGCCCATTAAAATCCCCACACTATTCAATGAACTTCGCCCAGCTAGAATTTTAACAGGCTGGGATCTCAGGCCCTCATGCCAACCTGCTGTGTCCCTCGCACCTTGGCCTGGAGCCAGGGGCGGCAGGTATCAAAGGCAAGGGGAGGTTAAGCCAGGTGTGGCCCTGCCCACACTCCATCTCAAAGCCCCCCAGGGGCTGAGGCTAGGGTGGGCCAGGACTTGAGGCAGCTGGGGCCAGTGCTTCAGGGCTGGGGGGTGGCAGCCTGGGCTGCTCAGGACTCAGGGTGACTGGGGTAGGGTCCTCCGGGCTCTGGCGGGGGAGAGGGAAGAAGGAGTGGGGCCTCAGGCAGAAGGGGCGGAGCTAGCCTCCCTGAATGGGGGTTCACCCGCTGCCCATGCCTGGAGCCATGGTGTCACAATCCAGCATGCATTTCGCAGCTCTCTGGGGAGCTGCTTTTGTTGGGAGAGACTTATGAAAACCTGGCATCTTGTGGGGCATCGGAGCAGCATGGGGGCCGTGAAGGAGCCTAGTACTATTGTCTTTCCCCAGTCAGAGGTTGGCGTTAATGACCATGCTGCTGCTAACGGGGCCATGACTTTGGGAGAAGTTCCACTGCAGGAACCTGCCATATGATTAAAAGCACCTTGCAATGTATGAGCCCATCCCCAGATCAGAGGCTGCAGGGAAGAACGTATCCAGCTGGAGGTCTACATCCCCTAGTAGGAAGCTGACCAGCCAGAAGACAAGCTCTGCCTGGTGCACCAAAGAACACATCCTGGTCTGACCTGCCCAAGTGCTGCTTGAAGTGCCACAAGCGCAGTGATCTAGTCCCCGTAGCAGATCCTACTGACACCCAACTGGAAGGAGCAACGTGTTGTGTCGATGTCCCAAAGTGCAGCAACTTCCAGAACTGCATCAGCTGGACCCTCCCGAGCTCCAGGTGTTTGCAAACTACCAGCCCCAATGGGGGTTGAAGGCCGGATTCTATGGTCTCCACAGGATGCTGCTGGTAAAAGAGGCACCTCCAGAGCCCTGGGGTGCCAACATGGCGGTGGAATGATGGAGTCGTCCTTTCCACTCCGACAACCACGCCAAGGAAGAGCTGTCGGCTGCCAAAGGAGGATTGATCAGATTTGACACATCACCTTTCTTAAGCACATCAAACCGGGATGGGAGAACGCAGCAGCCTTTCACGAAAGCTGACAGGAGTCTAATTAATGAGGGGAACAGCTGACAGCTGAGAAAGCTAGGATGGAAATAACCTCAGTTGGGTTCTGTCTGTCCAGCTCCAATCAGCACAACAGAAGGAAAGGCAGTTTCTCGTGGCCACAGAGTGCTCATTTATTTGGCCAGTGAGGCAGGATTCTGGGGAGCCAGGGGGTCCACAAGGCAAGGAAGCTTTAAGCCAGGGAAGCTTTAAGTATTAAATGAAGCAATAATAAAACTATCGGCAGCTGTGAAACGAGGCCCAGAGAGGGGGAAATGACTTGTCTAATCTCAGAGTATTAGTGGCCCAGTCGGAGGAGAAAACAGAAATTTGCAGTGGGGAGGGGGAAGGGGGGTGGTCCCTTCTGCCTTGGCTCCAAACACTGGTTAAACACCACAGCGGGTAGCAGACAAATGGGCAACCTAAGGGTATGTTTGCATGGCAGCTGGGCGTGAGCCTCCCAGCCAGTGAAGACAGACTCGCTCGAGCAGAGTTCAAGCTAGTGCACCAAAAACAGTGTGGACACTGCAGCTCAGGCTGTCAAGCCTAGGGGGCGGGTGGGCTCGAGCCCCCCAGCCCCAACGCAGGCTCACTCCCAGCAGTGACATCCCCAGTGAGGCTACACTGCAAACTCTGCAGCTTGGCCCCCTCGGCCCCTTCTGCAGGGATCCTCGCTCCCAGCGCACTCTTCTGACATTGGAGACTGTCGATATCCGTCTCAGGACACGCCGATCCCAGCCACGGCCACGCTTTTCTGAGCACAGGGTTCCAATCCAAAGCCCAGGGGAGGCCAATGGAAAGTCTCCCCTTGACAGGAGCAGACTGGGGATCAGACTGTGAGCATCTGGAGATAGGCCTGAGCCACAATATAGCCATTGAGATTTGTGCCATTCTCCCATCCCTCCAGTGTCTGGGTCAAGGTCAGAACCATAAGGGGGCTGGGACCTGTGTCTGGGTTGGAACCTTCCCCCAGTTGCTGCATACAGAGGTTCCTAAGGTCAGCCAGCTAGTCCCAGAAAGCCCTGACTTGCAACTAAGCATGCCTTGATGCCTCTAGCGTGTGCATGATATTAGCATGAGGCACGACCTGGGTGGCTGCTAGGAAGAGAAGTGGCTGCAGCTACCACTGGGGAATTTTAGCAGTCCGTTCCCATTTGCTCCCCAATAAATCTTCATTCATTTGTATTTGTATAACACCCTCCAGGCTAGCTGGAGAAAACCCACTCCGGAATGGCAGAGGAATCCCAGCTGCTTTCCTCTCCCCCGTCCAGGGAGCTGTGTAAAATATTGGTATCCCCAGCAAAGCCAGCGCGGGGAGGCAGGGCAGGGAGGAAGAAATCAGTTTGATAGTTTCTAGAAAAATGGAACGTATCCCAGAGTTTCCCCTTGTGTTTTGGCTCCTTCCACAAAAAGGGGATTTTTTTTCCCGCAGGTGGAAAAAGAAACAAGCCCAGGCCGAGGTGATGAAAACGGTGTAGAGGAGGTGTGGGGAAGGCAGGATGCTGTGCTGGCGTGTTCCCGGGTGGCCTGCCATTGGTGTGCCTGCAAACTGCTGCTTACGAACAGTAAAGGGGAGCTGTTCCCCATGGTGATGGCTGCGGTTTTGCACTGGGGGCCCTCTCAGGAGTAGAGGCTTGTTAAGCGCACACAGAGTCTGGCCCATTCTGGAGGCGTCTAGCACTGCAGTAAGACACCCATGGCTGGCTTGGGCCGGCTGACTCAGACTGATGGGGCTTGAGCTGTGGGGCTCTCCCATTGCAGGGTAAAGGCTCAGACTGGAGCCTGGGCTCGGAGACCCTGCAAGGCTCCAGCTCAAGCCTGACATCTGGAGATGTACAGCTGGGAGATTTCAGTGCCAATCTCCCCAATCCTACTGTTGGGGCAGGCTGGGTAGCCCCCCCGGCACTGAGGCGGGCAGACACTCTCCTCTTTAGACAGGCCCCAGCCTGTCTGGTTGTGTCCAACAGCAACGGCCTGTAAATCCAACTTGCCTTAACAAGGACGTCTCCGTCATTGGCAGTACAGAGGCGCTCCAGAGAGATCAGTGGCATGCTCTGACAGCGGCTGCTTGAGGATCACACTGACCCAGCTACATCTCTCCAGCTCATTAGCTGCACGAACCCCCTCTTCTTTTAGCAGCCCGCTGCGCGGACGGGTTAACCCTTTCATGCCGCGAGCTTTCCTCGGCAGGAGGGAAGCAGGGCAAGCTGAGAACTAGAAAGCACAGCCTAGTGTCACAAAGATGAGTCCCCCTCCACCGCCACCCCACACTAGGCACATAACTCCACCGCTGTGTCCTCTGCTTGCCACTCCCCCCCACCCTCCATCCTTCCACCAGCAAATGCCACATCCCCACCCGCTGTCAGATCACACGCCAGCAAGAGCCGGGCAGGATCGATGCTATTTAATATGCTGGAAGAAATTAAATATTGACTTGCTTTGTGTTGGGCCGAGGCAGAACTTTGCATTGATCTGCCATGGAGCTCTGTTTCCCTCGCCGGCAGCATTAGCAGGGAGCAGCACGCCGGCTACCCACGGAGGAGCCCCATGCTAAGTTGGGGTCGGAGGGGAGACATGCTGCACCGCTCAGTCCCCCTCTAGGAAAGGAAAATGCAGACAGGTCTTGGCCCATCCCTGCTCCCCTGCCCATGCATCCTTGGTCCATCCTTGCTCCCCCATCCTGCCCATGTCTCCTTTCCAATCCTAGATGTCTCAGGCCATTTGCACGGTGCACCCCACTCTTCAGACTGCATCGCCGCCGATCAGACCTGCCGGCCTGCATCTTAGTGTCTCAATACACCATGGATCTCTCGCTAGGTCCCTCTTGCCCCCGGTATCCCCCTTCCAGGCTCAGCCCCACGGTGCTGAGCACACAAGAAGGGCAGTGACAATTGCCCTGAGAAGCGTCCACACTCAGCATAATGAGTGACCATGAACCAGCGTGTTGCCCCTGGCAAGCCAACACCCGGACTCTGCACGAGAGCTGGAGGGGGAGATGGTTTTCCCATCCTGCAAACATTTCTCAGGGTTTTTTCCACAGTGGGACAAAACTGAGACTGGTCCGAATTTTTCATGAAAAACTAGACGATGGAGGAGCACCCCAGAACAGCCTGGTGGGGTTAGGGCATTCACCTGGGATGTGGGAGACTCAGGTGCAAGGCCCTGCTCTACCTGTTCAGCCGGGTGAGTCCCTAACCAGGGGGCTATTGGTTATTTTGGGTGAGTCTCTGTCTGGTTTTGACCAGAAGTTCCACCCTGCACTTGAGAAAACAGCCTAACATTGAGCAAAAAAAATCCCCCCTCCCCTCAGCTCTGTTCACAAACTGCTGGGTTTCTATGGGGATCTCTTCACCTGGGTGTCTCTGAGGAGGAGCCCGGTAGCTCCTTTTACCAGCTTGCCGCAACACAGCGGCCGCAGAGGATCAGGGCCTCCAGCGGAAGCAGTGGATTTTAGGAGGGTTAAATGTCACTACTCTGATGGAGGTGGGTCAGGATGTGTCATCACCCCTTCCCCCCCCCCCACACCTGACTTGCAGAAAGCACTGGGGGTTGCTCAGCCACTGCAACGTCGTCTGGTTTAACCGCCGGCGAGTCCAGCTGCACAGAGCGCCCCGACGCGTGCGCTGGGACAGCCAGCAAGGGCTGCATGGTGCCTGGTGGGAGAGTGTCCGGAGCAGGCTCATTTCACAGAGGCCACTGACAGGCCGGCAGCCATTTGTTCTAGCTGCAGTTACCTGGGGTTGGATTTTAACTGGTGCTGAAAGCACCCACGACCCCTTTACCAAGCCCCTCAGCCATCCCCAGCTGCAAACAAGCCTGGAAATGAAAGGGGATTTCACCAGAATAACAGGGCATTGCCTCTTACGAAAAGAGCCCAGGATGTAGAACAGCCCAGCAGGGCCCCAGACTCTGTCACCTCCCCTGATTTGTGGCACCAGCTGCCCCACTGCCATATCACAGGACCAGCTCCTCCAGCAAGTAGGGGCCTTACCAGTCTCCCATGCAAGCACTGAACAGGTCTGAGCCTGCTTAGCTTGGAAGAGCTGACAAGGAATCAGCAGAGCAAACACCCTCCTTGGGCTCGGACCCAGCCTGCCGGGAAGCTGGGCTATGGGGCACTTGACCTCTGGATCTCCATTCCCTAGCTGGGCCCATCGCAGCTCCAGGCATTTCAAAGGGTGACTCAGGCCCACACAATCAGGAGAGTCACTTTAAAAAAAAAAGTGAGATTTGGGGGCTCTCTCTTTCCAGCTGGCTTTTGACCCAGTGGGGAGGGGGAATCTCAGGTCACATTTACCAGCTTGTTTCAGCACCTATGAGATAAAGAAACTTACCTAAAAAAACAAATAGGAAGCTGAGAGTCTCCCTAATCCCATGACTCCAGGAGCTGTGACTTACACTAACTGTTGAATATCGCAAGAATGGAGGCAGGTGGGAGAAGAAAGCGTGATCCTAGAGCAGAGAGGCGGAGTCAGCAGAGTGAACACCGAGCCATCGGGGTTCAGGGCAGAGCCATTTGCTGCCTCCACAAACCCATCCCTCCAGCCTCAAGTCAGCAGAAACGTCAGCAGGGCTCGGGCGAGGAACCCCGCCTCGCCTCCCAACACGGGCAGCTGGAGCTGCAGCGCACTGACGTGATTGGAAGTGGCAGGGCTGCTAAAAGGCAGCTGTTACCAATTGGAAAGGACAAGTGTTAAGGGCCTGGCCTGCCATCCCCTTGCCTGCACCGGCACAAGGCTGATGAGTTTATTACACACCGGCCAGCGGATCTCTATGGAGAAAGCGACCATCGGGGTGCATGGGCATGGGGGGGCCCTTCTCTATATCCCCAATGAGTGGGGATCCAGTGCTGCATTCTACCCCCTTTCTGCAGGGAGGAATTTGCTATGGGGTACTGGAGGAAGTTGCCTCCCCCTCCCCCCAGACCTTTCATAGGTCTGTACACTCCACTTCCTCCACTCTGCCTTTGCACAGTATAATCTAATCGCGTTTAATGTTCCATATGCTGGCACAACTTCATCCCTACCCACCCGAATGTTTCCTGCCTTGCTGTATAACTCTCATGGCCCAGCTCATCAGACCAAGCCAGCTGCGACTCCTGCCTGCCTGGGAGCATGGCCCACACCCCTCTCAGCCAGAGCGAGCTCCACACGGGCCGAGGGGCTGCCAGGGGGCGGAGGGAAGGAGAGGGCATTAAGGGCACGGTGCTGGCAGAATGAGACCCAGCGGGGGTTACGGAGCAGGGTCGGCATCCCAGCTCCCTCTAGCTTCATCCCTGAAAAACTACACGAGAAACGGGACACGTCAGCTGGGGGGCACATCTCGTCTTCAAAGGCTCGTCTGCGCCATGCCAGAGAGGTGGCTGCTGCTCTGCGTGCAAACAGATGCCCGCCTACGCTGCCTCCTCCTGCCCGAGTCACCCCTTGATCTCAGTCCCACACGGTCTGTGCACGATGCCACGGCTCGGCTCTGTGATCTCCCGCGGCCTTTCACAGAGAAACGTTTGCATGTGCAATTAGCTCCTGTGCCTACGCTGTGTCTCGCCGGCAGGGGCCGTGTGCAGAGGGCAGGGCTCTCCCCCATCCCGTCAAGACATCACACCCCTTGGCCCAGCGCTCTTGACCTCTGCCTGAGTTAATCTGCCTTCTGCGCCCACTTAGCCAGTGCACAAGTGGCCCACTGGGATTTCTTGTTCCCATTCCAACAGCTGCTTAACTAAGGCAGGAAACGCCAATTAGCCAGGCACCAGTCTCGCCCTAATTACCAGGGGATGTTCATGTCTGGGTTAGTTGGGGAAGGGTTTCACAGTCCGCAGATCGATCCCCATAGCAACCACTCAGGCCTGCAGGGGCTGGGAGGGACGGAGGTTGCTGGGTGCACCGTTGAAGGAATCACACGTGAAAAGAGGCGCAGAGGTCCAGGCAGTGGCCTGCGTTCCAGCCTCCCCCATCCCCACGCACTGGCAGCAAAGATGGAGGCCCTCGCAGGCAACACTGCTGGAGCCAGTTGCTGCTCTGGGCTAAGGTCCTGGGGCTGGTCATTCAGGAGATCAGAGGTCAATACTCAGTCTTGCCTCTTTGTGTGAGCTGGGCCAAGTTACCATGTGTCTTGGGGGGGTGGGATCACGTCTCCTTCTGCGCGTGGCTGCTGACTGGGCTTTGGACATGACCATGATACAAACGATCACCAGCCCGCAGGCCAGGCAGGGGGCTACAGGCACCGGTAGAGACATACAGCAGAGGGCTGCCATGGGGCAGGTGTGGAATGAAGCCAGTCAGGGCTCTGCCTAGGGGCAGCTGCTAAACAGCCTGTAGCAGGACCCACCCAGGGCTAAAGGAAACAGACAGCAACTAGGACTGCCTTCCTCAGCAGCACGAGACAGCAGCCTTCTCCACCTGAAGCTGTGCCTGGGTCTCTCACAAACGATCCTCCTCCTTTTCTCCATCCAGGTGCTCCATCATCTCCCCCCAGTCTCTTCCTTCCACTCCCACCCCCGCCTGCAGCGATCACAGAGCGCCTGGCTTCTCTGCTCTTGCAGTGCAGGAAGGACCCAGGCTGGGTGGCTTCCCCCTGCCTTCAGCCACAGGCTCTTCCAGCAGAGGGAGATTTAGGGTGACCAGATGTCCTGATTTTGGGGACTTTTTCTTATATATGTGCCTATTACCCCCACCCCCTCCTGATTTTTCACATTTGCTGGCTGGTCACTCTAGGGAGATTGCAATGCAGAGGGTGCATGGGATGACTTGTAACGTGCATGGCAGTACATGTTGCAACGCCCTGAGGGAGGCCGTGCTGTGGGCACCTCGGCCCTGTCCTGCCACCAGGCAGCATTCAGAGCCTTCCCCAGAGGGATGGGCAAGGGGGTTTCCCTGCCATGCTGAGCTGCTGCTGCATTGGCTGTGAAGGGTCCCAGCCCTGGGCCCCCGAGAGGCAGCCTGTTGTCCCTCTGTATCGCAGGGTGGGGATTTTACCCTGCTCCTAGGAGCTGATTCACAGTCTACTTCTGCTGCCAGCGAATGGACTTCACCATGTAGCACTGGCTTTTAGCTCTGCACGGGCCTGCTCTCAAGGCCCACCGCCAGCCCCAGCAGGGGCTTTTCCATGTGTGTCTCCTCTGCATTACAATCACCCTCCCCTCACAGAGCCCTGCAGGACGCCTGGCACCGCTCCAACCCACCTCACCCTGCAAGTCAGAGACCCCCCAGCCCATCCCGAGAGCATGTCCCCGGGAGCCAAGCAACAACCCCGTTCATCCCGGCTCCTCCATTGTCTCTGTGGTCCCAGTCACATCCCGCAGCCCCGCCTGACAGAGCTTTTGTCTCCAGCGGCGTTAGTGGCTGCCTCTCCCTCACTCTTAGGGAAGTTTGAAGTTAATAATGCTCCGTTATCGTTTCTCATTCCGTGCCTATTCTTGTAATCCTTGTACGTGTCCCTGGCTCCCCACTGAGTAGGACTAATTAACGCCAAGGCGGGAGGAACTGCAGCTGGCTGGGTCACCGGGTTGCTGGCATGCTCATTACAGAGGCAAGCAAATGCACAGGGACGCCGCCATTCTTAACATCCACCGTCGCAGAGCAGCAAGGCGGGCCAGGCGGAACTATACCTCCGGCATGAAAAATCCTCCCTTTGCAGTGAGGATGGGCCCTGAGAACTGCTAGGAGCAGAGGGGTCAAGCATAAGAGACAGGGAACAAATCCAGTACTCTGGATTCTGTTCCCAGCTCTGGAAGGGGAGTTTTGTCCAGCCATTGAGGCAGGGAGAGAGGGTGTCAGGATGTGACAAAGTGGGAATGTTCTTAATGTTTTGTCTGAACGCTGTGTGTGTGCCTCAGTTTCCCCTATGCATTTCTTAGGTATCTAGGTGAAGGGGATCAGGGTGTATGATTGTTGCAGAGCCCAAGAACGCCCCTGTGATACTGTCTGCAGAGAGAATGGCCGACCCTCTGTCTCCTGGCAACTAATGGCCTGGGCCCTTCCTCTACAAAGGTGCCAACTGAAGGTCTTTGTTCTCCAAGAGAGCAGGTGGCCTACTGGCTCAGGAAAGAGACAAAGACCAGAGAGGAGGGGCTGGAGAGGATTAATTTAAAGCTGTCTGGGGGAAATGGAGGGGAGCCCATACGGGGCTCTGGCCTCCCTGGGCCCGCCCCCCGCAAGATGGACCTGAGGGGGTCCTATTGTCTGTACCTGCAAGACCTGTCTTCAACTGTGTTCCTGTCGTCTAAATAAACCTTCTGTTTTACTGGCTGGCTGAGAGTCCTGGTGAACTGCAGGAAGCCAGGGGTGCAGGGCCTTGTCTCCCCCACGCTCCGTGACACAGGACACCTGGGTTCTATTCTCGACTCTAGGAGGAGAGTGATGCCCACTGGTTTGAGCAGGGCGCTGGGAGTCCAGACTCCTGGGTTCTCCTGGAGGATCTGTTCAACTAAGATGAGTTATCTACCCTCTGTCCCCCAGTGAATGCAAACTCAGAAAGAAATGGGACACCTGTGGAGTCTAGACAAGCCCATAGGTGCCCCTTTTCTGTCAGACTTTGAGCTGGTGTCACTGAGGGTAAATAACTCACATATGGTTGAGCAGACCCTGAAACAGAACCCAGGAAGCCAGACTCCCCCCAGCTTGCTCGAACCACGAGACCACATTCCTTCCCGGAGTCAAGACTAGATCCCAGGGGCCCTAGCACCAGTCCGCTGAGCAATCTATGACCAATGGAGGATTGGTGTGGATGACAACCCAAGAATTCAGCACCCACTGCAGCCTTGCTAGGCTGACCTCTGTGACAGGGGGAGCGGGGCTGGTCAGCGTAAAGAAGGAAAGACTTCCCCTTGCCCCCCCCTTCTTTCACCGTGTGTCTTTTGGCTGCTGCACACTGAATGTTTGCTTTCAGAAACAGCCCCTGGCTGGGATGCTTCTTGTGGGTCGGTACTGAAGGTATCAAGGAGGAGGAGCTCTGTGGGCTCATCTCATTTGTCCCCTCTTCATCCTGGATGTCAGGCCAGCCAGCAAAGTCTTATTTGTTCTGTGTCTGTACAGCGCCTAGCGCGAAGGAGGCCTGGTCCAGGACCGTGGCTCCTAGGTGCCACAGCAATACAAATTACTCTCCTCTCAACGGATTACATGGTTCCTCACTCCCTGCCCCAAAGGAGCTGGCAGGGTTGCTCAGCACCGCTGCACAGAAGTGGCTACATTTCAGAGGTGAACGCAATGGCTGGGTAGACTGGAGTGGAGCTTGGAGATGAACAGGTGTCATTGTGTGTACATGGCCTACACCATCCCTGCTCGTGGAGGAGTGGAACCGAGACAAGGCTGGGAGCCAGAAAGGCTGGAGCGGCTGTGGTGGTCCTGGGCCAGAGAACAGGCTGGAATTCCTGGGACCCTCCTTCCTAGCCTGCAGCCGGCTGCTTCCCCTACAAGGCTCAGTAGCTCCCTTCCCTCCCTCTCCACTCCCCCATTCACAGGGAGCTTCCACCTGCCTGGTTCTCCCCATGTCTTATGTAGGGAGGGGGTTTTATCTGCTCCCTGTTCAGTGCACCCCTGGCAATTGATGCAAGCCACACCCACTTCTGAAATCCACTAATTAAATCCAATGTTCACTGAAACAACACCTCCCACTGCAGAAATGTGTCAGATTCGTCAATTTCACTCTTCTGCCCCAGCAGACAGGACCAAGGGGCAGGTTTTCAAAGACATTTGGGGTCTCAAGAGGCAGATAGGCACCTCATGGGATGCTGAAAGCACCTAGAAAGCTATGGGAGTTAGGTGTATCTGACAATCCCATTGCCTATTGACATCAGCAGGCATAGGGGCTGGAGCACCCACAGAAATTGGTGCAAGAAAAAGAGCAGCCAAGGAGCTTAACCCTAACCCCTGATTGGCCAGGCAAGATGTGACTTCCAGCTTCAACTGCTAGAAGTCACAGGATAGCTGCCTAAGAACTGCGGGTTTTGCACATTTTCACTCTTGACTCCTGCAGATAAAGTTATCAGAGAGAGGAAATCAGGAGCTCTCTTCTTCTGCAGAGACACAGTATAAATATTTATACTGACATAAGGAGGGGATGAGGTGTGGGGAACAAGACTAGACTTCAATTAAAGATATTAAAAGTCTGGCCTTTACTGCTTCAAGAAGGGTGGGTTTTAAATGTTACTTTTAATAATGCTTTGCACGCCTAGTAAGCCTCTTTTTGAGGCTTTCACAATGACTTTCACACTCCGAGCTTTTCGGTCAGAGCTCACAAAACACTTTCCCATGGTGGGTCAATATAATTATCCCCATTTTACAGATGGTGAATCAGGAGCACCATCATACCCCAGTTCTATTTACTGTTTAGTGACATAATATCCAGCTGGGGGTGGGGGGTGGGGGTGGAGGCGGTGAGAGCTGTTGTCCCATTGGTTAGGTTTACTTGTTTGAATGTTAAGGACAATCGTTTATGGTTTTTCTGCCGTTGGTATGAGGCTAAGTTCCAAGGTTAGATCCAGCCCAACTCAGGGCCCCATCTTACAAGTTGCTCTCATTGCTATTCATATTAAAAGAATCTACGTACCACGCCCGGGCCTCTGGCTTTCACCAGAGCTGCCCCAGCATTTCCCCAACTCCCATGAAAACCAAACAATCCTCAACCCAAACTTTGCCCAGGCAGTCAGACAGCAGCACCAGGAAAATATTGCCTGAAGGTTAAAATAGTTTGACATTGTGCACCATTGCCAGGAGGAGTCAATGAAACAATCGAAGGAGCTGTTTGACTGACTGCCATGTCTCAGCGCTATTATTCTAGGCCCTGGTCAATATTTGTACAAGAGCAACTCATGCACCTGCAGAAAATTGAAATCCTGAACTCCGCTAACGTCACCGGGGCTGGACTTTCATTTACACCACACTTACACACTTCCCAGCTGAATAACTAGTCCCACCAGGCACTTCCAGACAGCGAGGTTTATTTCCAAGTATTCAGCAGATACTAGCCCTGCAGCATCAGTAGAATGCTGCTTTCAGAGAAAGAAGGGTGGGTCTGTTCACACAGGCACCGCTTGGCTAGATCTGAACTGCCTCGAGCTGAACCGCACTCGAGCCAGTACCACGTGTGCCCTACCGAACAGCAGAGATGCACAGATGCACTGGAGGGGAAGGAAGATGAAGGTTAGTTTACTGGAGGGATCCGGAGAGCTGCCATCGAGCCAACTTGCCGGGCCAATGAATCATGACTGCAATTTTTTTTTTTAGTGTTCTGCTGGTTCAGAGTTGCCAGGAGTAAATTAAATCTGCCACTCTGTTATTGTTGTTGCTCTTGATGTTAATTATAGGGAAGTCGAATTCTGTGCAGGCCACATGGCCAGACGGGTACAGATACATCTCTAAGCTGCCAGGCATATATTAAAGGATATTGACTGGCACAGAAACAAGCTCATGCGGCAAGGCACATATTAAAGGCTATTGATCGACACAGTTACTTAGCTAATCCCCTCCCCCATGAAACTGGCATTGGCCACCATCCCATTGTTCACTCTGTGGGTGTTATATTCCCTCCCTAGCCCTGTGCGTTTAGATTGTGAACTGTCAGGGCAGGGACCATCTACACCACCTAGCCCCAGAGGGCCCTGTTCTCAGAAGTCCCCTGAGCAGCACCATAACAAAGATGATTATGAATAATAATAAATAATAATAATAATAATAATACAAACTTGTGTTGAAAGGCCCATGTTGAAGGATACTGACCAGCACAGACACACTACCATGTTCCGTGGTTGCTCATGCCACCTCAAGGGTTCGAATCCTGCACGGTGGGGAAGCTCAGAGCCTGGAGAGCATTCTAAGTTCTTGGCTAGATTTTTAACAAGAGCAGGAAAAGCTTGTAAGGAAGAGGCCCTGGCACAACAGGCGCCCAGCTCCTGATGGAAGCCAGGGGCTTCTCTTCGGCCTCAGATGCTAAGGCAGCAGGGCATGCAATATCTCTGGGGAAGCCCAGAGTCTAGCCCCACTGGTATTGCCCCTCTCAGTGTGTGAGAAGCATTGATGGTCTCCAGAAGACTCCAGGCGAGCAGGACAGGAGGTTTTCACTGGGGTGGAAGGGAGGGAATGGTGGAGGGGTCTCCAATTCCTGGCGTTACCCCAGGGATAACAGGGGACAATGTGGGAAGAGGACACAAAGTTTCCTGGCAAGGAGGGCACCTGTTTGAATCTAGCCTGGATCAACAGGACAGTGGCCGCTGTGATGCTTATAAGGAATGAGCCGAGGGGCACAGGCGAATCCTATGAAGAGGCACCGAGGGCCCAGTGGACTCAGGTTGACTCATCCCTGCTGAGCCAAGTGTGGGGGCCAGGGCAGCTGCTGTCAGTGCTGTGTCTGTTCTCACCCGGATCCTGCAAGCTGCTGAGTGCAGTCAACAGGAGATTGAGGGGCTTCACCCCTTGCAGGGCCAGAGCTCTCTGGGCAGGGGTGGAGGACGTTGGTCACCCTGGAAGGCTGTATCTGACTCTAGCGCCACTGCAGGCAGGGCAGTGCAGGGATTTCAGGGCCATTAACCAGCTCCCACTGCATGGGGCATGCCAAGATTAACCCAGTGGTGGGGGAGTCAGCCGGGGCGCTCTCTCCGCTCCCCTGATTGGCACTCCTAACGCTCACACCGCGAGGTCAGGACAGAGAGAAAGAGCATAGCGCCCTGTGTCAGCCTCGCTTCAGGGATTGTCATCTGTCCCAGGGCGGGCTGGCCCAAGGGCATTGGGCTCCATCTTGGATCTGCGCCTCGTTAGCTACTTCCCAGGGGGTGAGTTCTGGGGCTGGCAGAAGTTCCCCAAATCCTCTAGTCAGGATTTAAAGTTCCAGAGAATCCCCAGAGCCGTCCCAGCAGCAGAGTCGTGCAGGGCCAAAGGTGCCTCAACCAGACAGTTTGTAGCATCACCCTCAAGTCCAGGCCGAGCTGGACAGAGATGTAGTTGCTATGGTGACAAGACAGCTCACCACAGGCGCCTCCTCGTGATAACGAAAAGGCATCACAAGCCAGGGGCAGCTCCAGGCAAGGGGCAGCAAAGCCCATGGACTCTGCTCCCCATAGGTTGTAGAACCAATGTGAATGAAATTGTTTTTAGTTAGTCATTGTACCATTGTAACTTCTGTTCACCATTTCATTACACTTGCCATTTTGCCTACATTGTAACATTGTAACTTCTGTGCAATATTGTAACTCAAAACCCATTTTAAAATGCTGACTCCATTTTGTAGAAGGCTTGTGCTGCAGCCCCCATTTTTGCAAGCCATACTGTAATTTTATTAGTCTAGTGGAGATGTGTGAATGAGGTATGCATGGGTGATAGAATCAACCTCCAGCACCAGCCCATCCTGATGAGATGAAGTTCAAATACCAACAGCTGAAGAACTAGACAACAGTCCTAACTCAAGCAAGAAGCATCCACCCTAAAAAGAAACAACAGAAGGAAGATCAAAGCCAGGTCCCAGGCTGACAGTCACGCCTGCAATTGAAGGGTGATCAAGCAAACCCAGAGGCGGCGTGACACAGCGAGACCTAGGAACTTTGAATCCAAACTAAACTCCTATAAAAAGGGAAGGGTGAGATGAGAGACTTTGGGTAACGTTCTGCTACCAACGTCAAGGAGCATCGGTGCACGCCCAACAGAAACCTGGCTCCTCCTCGTGCTCAGCTTTCCTGGCCAGTTAGCTGCCACGAGCTCCGATCTCAAGCTGCGAACTCAAACTGCAATCAGGACTGGTAACTATCCAGCAGCTGCAGAACATTTTGGTGTGTGTGTGCGCGTGTGTGTGAGTGTATGTGTATAAGCATTAGGGTATTTGCTAATAGTTACGAATTAATAATAAGTGTGGCATCTTTGTCTTAACCCCTAAAACAATCCTGTGTAAGCTTGTGGGACAACAAGGTCTAGGGCTTGTTTTGTGCAAAGGGGGCTGGATATGGGGGGGGAGGGATGGGAGAATTGCACAGTACCATCTTGTGGACTCTGTGGGTCTCTCTCAGGACGTAGGCGAGAGAGCGACATGGAGGCAGACGAAACGGCAGCACATTCTGCATGTGCGTCTTTTGTGCAGAAACAACACAGGCTCAGTTAGGACCCAAATGACCATCTTTCCAAACTCTGCCAAAAGATGCCAGGGCTGGCTACAGACACAGCTCCTCTGGCTGCTTCCAAAACACAGAGCCCAGGGAGTGCCGCTAGAGAGCTCACTGACTATTTAGAGAGAGACCACCCCGCTCCTCCCATCACATGCACCCTGTTCATCCATTTATGCTGCAGGCACAATTGCTAACAGAAGCACGAACCCCCCTGCTTCCTGGAGGAGGTGATGGGGGGCCATATTCGGCTTGGGTGGAAGGAGAACGGAATAAGAGAAAAAAACGTGAACAGGGCTTGGCTTGCAGCTGTTCCATAGTTTAATACTGATCGGATCCGAATGCCTCCACACACTACCAGAGTGGCAGCGTTTATTTAACACACTGTAACTGACCTGGTAAACCCAAAGAGAGCAGCAGTTTTGCTGACTGTTAAATGTGTGTTTAACAAGGCTCCCAGGAGAGCCAAACGGCAGGTGCTCTAGAGGGTTGTGCTTCTGGGAGGGGAAGGCTGAGCATCTCCCCACCTGCCCCAGAACATTCAAGGTAACGCCGACAGGGCCCCGAGGAAAGGTTACTGTGGGGCGGTACTGGTGAAGTACTTTTGGAAATGCTGACGGACTGGGAAAGTACTCAGAGATCAGCACTGGGGTGAGGACGAGCGGGAATAGATTCAATTAGCTAATGCAGGCTGAGCCACAGCAGCCATTAAGGGAAAGGATGCATGTGGCTTCACTGCTGTGCTCAGTTCATTCAGCCAGGCCCTTAGCATGGAGCTCACTTTAAGCTCATGAGGAATCCTAGCAAAGTTAAGGCCTCTCTCTGTGCTTTGTTAAGGGGCTGGGCTTGGCACAGATGAGCCATCGAGCTCGGCTGCTGAGCTCCCACAAGGGAAACGCGAGCGAGGATGGATGCTAAGACCAGGCCCGTGACTTTCCGCTAGAACAGAGTCGCTCAGCTGGTTGGGTTGGGTGTGTAAAGGGATCCTGAGGCTTTGAGAACGTTATTACAATCTAAAGCAAAGAAAATTTTAGTCCTTCACCTCCCCGCACATCCACTCCTTCACTGCAGGCTCCAACAATCCTCATCAACCTCTCACATGCAAATACATGCTAGCCGCTTAGCAGTGCGCTCGTCTCTCCACTGCTGACTCTGGCCGCTACAGTACATATAACAGGGTCGAGAATATTTGTGGCTTTGAAGAAGGGGCTGTGGAGCTGAGGAGGTCACAAGAACTGCCTATGGCGCAGGTGTGATCTCATCCCCGGGGTGAAATCCTTGGTGTTTAAGTCCTGAAAATATTGAGGCTGTGCAGAGGGGGGCCGGTGAGTCTGCTCCATTTCTCTCCTCCCTTCCTAAGTCTGGCAGGTTCTGTTATTTTGGTAAGTAATATTCCAGCAGCCGCGAAGAAATGAAATTCTCTGAATTCACTGCACCTGAATCCTTAGGGAAGCATTATCAAGCACACAGCACCTTGTCAGACATCATCTTTCGTGCCTCTAGCAGCAATCTCTATGTTAAATGCCAGGCAATGGGAACACATTATACCATCAAATCCAGGTTAAAGAAAGGGGCTCCACTAGAAGAAAGCCACATGGGAAGGGAAGGCTGTGTGCGCAAAAACCTGGCACTCCACCCCAGAAAGATGCTAGGATCAAGCAGGAAAATAGATTACTGTAAACCTCCTACGCTACAGACTGGGCACAGATTTCAGTTCTGTGTGTGCACGTACGCCCCTCCCTTTGTGCACAGCAGTCAGCAAACAGACAGACGGAGGGTGAGCCATCAGGCAACACTGGTGCGATGTCCCTGCCATAGTGTGTCATGTTGTACGTGCGCTGGGCGCAATGGGAAGGAGCCTGGGCCTGTTACTTCACTAGCCCTCTGAGGCAGGCAGGGCAGGAGTGCAAGGCCGACCCCCACAGCCTCTGAAAGCCTCATGTGCTGCCTTGTAGATGGCTGAGCCGCATGCTCCTATGAGAATGGGACACCCCCCATGCAGCCCCTGAGATGAGGCAGCGGCTGTGGTGCACCATTCCCACCAGCTCTCCCAGCGCTGGCTGACCAGCCACCAGGCCATTTTCAAAAGGGGAAACGAAGGCCCAGAGAGGTTAAGGTTCCTAGTCACTAGTGTTAGATGCCTTGATTTCAGGGTGCTCTCCTGAGCTGTGCGAACGAGGCCCAATCTTCGGGAAGTGCCAAGTGCCCACACTGGGGGGATTAATCCCATTTCAAGTTGCTTAGGCCTGGGGCACCCAAAATCCCTTCTGGAAAGCTTGGCCTGCAGGACGTGCCCAAAGCCACAAAGGAAGCCTCGGACAGAGGCTTGGAACCCAGGCATCCTGATGTCCAGGCCTCGGCTTCTGCCGCTACCCCACCTTGCCTCATAGCAAGCGGGTGAGGGAAGAGTCATTTCCTGCTGAGACGTCTCTTCCTGGGTAGGGTGCTGTTGCTTGGCAGCCCCTTCTGAGCAGCTTCGGCTGCATGCCAAAGGTTGTGAAAGGAAGAACCCATCTTACTGAACAGAAAGCTGCAGCTTTTCCCTCTCCAGGGCTTCTCTCCTCTTTAGTACTTAACAGATCCCCTCAGAAGTGCTGGATCCATTACCATGGCAGGGGCCAGGCCACTTCCCACCCAGGACGGGTGGTGATTTAGCTAGGTGATAATGGGAACTTTGTCCTGCTTTGCAGGAATCAAGTCACTGAGCAGATAGAGCCAAGCGGCCGGGGGTTATCCTGACAGCAGCAGCAGGGTACTGCTAATGAATGCATTGCAGGCATGCCCCTGTCCCCGTGAGCTGCAAGCTGCCGAGTGCTAGAGCGTATGTCGCACAAGCTTAACGTTTAACCAACAGGCAGGAGGGAGGTTGCCACAGTCCAGGTCCCAGGGATCCCTGCAGACCGGTGAGGGAATTTGGCTAGAATGGCACTATTCAGAGGGCACTGGGTCAGTGAGCCCTAACCCCAAATGCCAAGTGTTTTGGGAAGAGGGGGGTTGTTGTAATATTTGGTAGGTGAAGGCTCAGCACCACAGACCCTGGACAGTGACAGCAGGGCCTGGCCGTTGTCATGGGCACAAGCTGGGATTCAGCCCCATGGCCAATGCCACAGATGCACAGGCTGGAGGTATTTATGCCATGTTATGGGCAGGGATAAATCCGCCGACCCAAATCACTTCCCCATCTTAGCTGCTGTGGCCGCTGGTCAGAAGGCGCAGAGCAGGACTGGCAATGCAGGTGGGGGTGTCCCCATGATGCTCTGAGCTGGATCAGAACAGGATGGGCCAATGTCAGGTCAGCCCGTTTCTGAAGAGATATACATCCCAGCTTCCCAGGCTGAGGCCTGGGTAAGCACCCAGCCCCACCCTCCCGAGCAAGCTTCCATCACTCACAGGCAGGGTGGCTCCGGGCCCCAGCACGCCAAGCTCGTGCTTGGGGCAGCATGTCGCGGGAGGTGCTCTGCCGGTCACTGAGAGGGCGGCAGGCGGCTCCGGTGGACCTCCCGCAGGAGTGCCTCCGGAGGGTCTGCTGGTCCTGCGGCTTTGGTGGAGCATCCGCAGGCACGCTTGCAGGAGGTCCACTGGAGCCGCGGGACCGGTGACTGGCAGATTGCCACCCATGGCGTGCCGCCGTGCTTGGGACAGCAAAATGGCTAGAGCTGCCCCTGCTCCCAGAGACTCAAAGGTGGGTGCATTTCCCCAGTGCTACCCCCATGTACTAGTCAGAGGCACCCTGCTCTCTAGCAGCAATGGCCCAGCATCTCCAACCCAGCTAGCAAATCACAAAGCCTCGGCAGCCAGCCAGCCACGTGGGGGCTCAAGGCCCCAGCTTTGGGAAAGGCTGGATCAGGCTTTTCCAGGCAGTGAAGATAACAAGCTGCTCAGACACACTACAGCAGCAGCTGCTTGACCCACGCACAACCAGCTTAATTAAACCATGTACAGCAGAGAAATGCCTTTCCGAGGTGAGTGCAGAGGGGCTCCCCTTCCCTGGCTTGGACTGGAAAGGGTCAGCTCAGATCCCATCCCCACACGTACCGCAGAGAGGATTCTGCATCATGTCGGCACCCAGGCTGCATCTGTCTTCATTAACATGTATTTAAACAACCCATCGAAACCTGGGTAATGAAGACAGGGGCTGTGTGCCACCTGGCTCCCTGGTTATAAGTGGCCCACAACGTTAAATCACACACGCTCCTCTCCTGTAATGGGCTCATTAGCACAACACAAATGAGCACACAAGGGAACACCGCGGCTCATTCAAGGAGACACGCCTTGCAGCACAGCCACTACTCCCAGGGCAGGGCTGAATCCTGCTGCCAAGGACGCAGATCCCCATCTTCCCCTGGAAATGCCCAGTTCCATTCACTTGCCATCCACAGCCAGTCCCCCCTGCAGAGATCCTGGAGACCGCCGAATCCCAGAAAATTCTCCAGCCTGTTGGCTACATTTGGGAGCTACATTTGCTCCTGACCCCTTATTTGCTGGAAGTGGCTCAAACCCTGAAGCAGGAGGGTTTCGATCTCTTCCCAAACACTTGGTTATTCCCCACCCCTGCCCCGCCACTTCAACATTTACTGTCTAGATTCTTTTTATCCATAGAAATGTCTATTTGTTTTGAACCCTGCAAAGCTCTGATTGCTACAATGTATCACGGAGGCTGACTCCCACAGGCTCATTCGGCATTGTGCAGAAAAACTATTTCCTTTGGACACACCGAGCTGTCCACTCAGACTCGCGTACCTCAAAAGGGTCAATCAGAATTTCGGGGGAAGGCTGGGGTCAGCTCCCAGCCCTAACAGAGTCCTGGCTCGCTGGGCCATGCGAGGGCAGAGGTGCTGCTAACACAACCCAACACAGCAGAGCCCTGGGATTACAAACAGCCCCTCAGCGTGCCATCCCTCAGAGCTAGGAAGCTTTCTGTTCCATTAGTAAATGGCTTCTTCTGCTCTGCACAAACTGCTCCCCAGTCCCCCGGGCTCTACCTCCAAGTCTTATTTATAAATCAAACTCCAGCCAAAAAACCCCACTATGTCAGGACCAATCAGTCCCTGGGAGCTGTGAATGGTACTTTTTACTGACCCAGAATTAATCATAACAGAAAGAGCTTAATGGAAAATTTCCTAAGTGCTCGTTTATTAAACATATTTATGCACCTTGACTAGTTTAGGGGCCAGAGAGGAAAAAAAAGCATTGTTGCTTTTTCCTTTTCTTTATAAGTTTCTTCTTTCCGTAGGGAGAGCCCTGGGAAATTCTAAACACACATTGGTGAGAGACGGGTTGCTCCATGGTGCTGATCCAGGAAATCACCACCATGACTTGCCAAGCCTTCCTGAATTCTGATGGCCAACTGCCCAGCTGGACTCTTTAGCCCTTTCTGATTCTAGGGGTCTGATTTAAGACACCTTAAAGGGACCTGGCTACTGGTGATGGCTGCACACCCAGCCTCAGAGATGCAGGCTGCTTTTAAGGCATCTCCAGTTGGGTGCCCAAAAATGCAGACACCCATAATCTGTAAGGAAAAGTGTAGCTGTCTTGCCACCCATCAGCCCCAGCATTCCTGACAGGTGGCTCTATATGATTTTATGAAAATATGCTAATGGGTGTGAATATAATGTAACTGGAATATGCTTCTTGCAAAAGATCTCTTGTAAGGCATCATTACAAAACTTATCTGCTGAGTGTGTTGATCCTATTTGTATAAATGTATTGTTCTTGTATCTAAAGCTAGAAATATGAAATACAACTCTGAGGGCCTATTGTAATTATGCAAAGTGTGGGCCATTAATGGTGGTTTGGAATCTTAATGGCTCCCATTAACCAGGACAACTGACTGTCGATGGCTCTGTTTTACTTGCAAGTCTTCCTGTAGATGTGTGTGCTGCCAAGTGGGTAATGAAGTCTTACAGTGACACGTGATCATGTCTCCTGAACTGGAATCCATCTTTAACCTGGTGCTTTTCCATTTAGAAGGAGAGGGGGACCCAGAGAGACAAAAGATTCCTGCCTTGTGCCAAAGCTATATAATGGAGTGGAACAGAATGAAGGAGGCTGCAATCATTAAGAAAAATCCTACCATCACCTGAGCTGGAACATGGGCTGAACCAGGGGAAAGGATTGTGCCCAGACGAGGAAGACGTCCAGTCTGTGAGAGAAGCTTATTGAAACCCCTCTGAGGGTGAGATTTCATCTCTATTCAGTTTTCTTACTGGATTAGGCATAGGTTTGCATGTTTTATTTTATTTTGCTTGATAATTCACTTTGTTCTGTTTGTTACTACTTGGAACCACTTAAATCTTCAGCCACCCCCGACAAGGAGGCTGTGCTGCTTGCACCGTGTCAATGAAACAAGTCCCCAGTCCTGGCTCTGCACAGACTTAGCTTTAAAGCATTGCCCTGTAGGGCGGCTTTCCATCCCCCCTGGATACAGGCCCCACCTGGGCTTTGGCTGGGCTCACCGGGAATTCCCAGGGTCCTCTCCCAGCAGGGACCCTGCTCAGCCGAGGGGTGAGCTGGTATCTCCTGGCAGACTCACCCCCCTGCCTTCCAGCAGATCCATTTCCTCCTGTGCCCCACAGACACAAGAGTCATAGGGGCCACTAGCCATCAAAAGCAAAACCAAACCCAGGCGAACGACCGCTGATCGGGGCAGGGTTCTCTTCCTTCAGAGAGTCACTGGTGGGCTGTAGCCCAGCGTGGTGCCCACAGACACACCTCTGGTAGTAGCCCCAAAGCAACAGCCTGGTGCTGGGCCCCCTCTTCTCCCAGAGGGGTCTCGGCAGGCAGCGATCGCCCAGGCAACTGTGGCCTACATCTGCCGAGGACTGAGGTTTGCTCTTCTCCCAGGCTGCCACCATCTGAGCTGGGGCTCTCCCTTTTACATCTTCCCTCCCGGCCTGACTCTCCTGCTTGAGCCCAGAGCAGCTCATTAACCCTCGGGGGGCTAGTGTGGGTTATACACCTGTCACGGAGTGTGGGGGAGTCCGGCCCTGCACCCCTCTTCCTGGGACCCACAGTGACTCTTAGCCAGCCAGTAAAACAGAAGGTTTATTGGACAACAGGAACACAGGTTACAGCAGAGCTTGCAGGCACAGTCAGGACCCCTCCACCGAGTCCTTCTGGGCTTTCAGGGTGCTTGGATCCTAGCTAGGATACCCTGAATTCCGCCCACACAGCCCCAAGCCCAAACTCAAACTGCTTCCCTCCTGCCACTCCCTTCCTTTGTCCCCTTCCCGGGCAAAGGTGTTGACCTTTCCCCTCCCTTACCTAGCTCAGGTTACAGGCCCTGGCATCGTCCATCCCCTAAAGTCCTCCCCTGCTCTCCCGCTCCCCACACAGACAGCCCCTACTCCATCACAACACCCCGTCACCAGGCTGCCTGGGGCTGCCTTGCTCCTCGCCCCCGGGATGGGCCCTCGGTGAGCGACTCCAGAGCCAGGGGCTGAGAACGTAGACCGTCCCCCTGCTGGGGAGGACATGGGCACCAGCAGCCTATGTGCAATGAAAGGAAACTCTGCCTCCCTCTGCTCTTGCCTGTTACAACAGCCTAACTGAAGAGAGCCCCAAGCCAACCCCTTCAAGCCAGACAGCCCTGCGCCTGGGCTGGGGCATTTGAGAACCTCTTCTCCGATCCAGGGCCAAGTCTCCAAATGGACCAAAAAAAAAAAAGAAATCAAGATTTCCACCGAAGGTCTCCCATCCAAGGGCCAAAAAGAGCCAGCACTGCTTAGCTCAGGAAGGGCTGGCTAGAGACGAACCCAGCTGGTACCCTCTGAGATATAGGGCTGCATGCATAGCAGAGGGCCGAGGGTGTTCAAAGCTCAGGCAGTACGGACATGGGAGAAGGAGGCTGGGTCCATGCCCACTGAAACTGAGAGCACTGGACACCAGCTGATGGGGTGCTCCGGGGAGCACAGAGCAGGATGCTGGAGGAGGCCAGAGCTGTAGCTTATCCAGCAGCTTCTCTCCAATGGCAGCCAATGGCAGATGCTTCAAAGGAAGGCACATAACTCCTGGCCTGGGGCCAAAGCCACAGGGTGCGCGAATCCCCTCCCCAGCCTTAGCTGGCCATCAGCCTGAAAATCTCTCTGGCTAAGCTTTGCAAGACTTGCCTGACCAGCGAGCTTTGAAAGATGCTTCTCTGCCAGGCTTTACTGCCCAGCTCGAGCTGAAATTAAAACCAGAGGGAAAGGTTGGTTTGTTTTTACAAAGAGACAGATCCCAGATCACTCGGCACCTTTTCTGGGTCACACCTCCTGTGAAGGTTGCACTGATCAGTGGCTGACACAAGGTGAATGCAGGACTCAGAGGCACGTTACAAGCATGAGTGACGTGTGTTCGAGACCAGTAGGAACACCCCACTGGAAGGTGGTAGAAGCCGTCCTTATAAGCAGCCTGTTGAGCTGTTGGACTCTCTGACAATCAATAACGTTGATTAACCATTAACACACAGATACTGCACCCCATATTCTTCATAATTATGATGTATTTTATACACAATTATCAGAGGGTAGCCGTGTTAGTCTGGATCTGTAAAAGCAGCAAAGAATCCTGTGGCACCTTATAGACTAACAGACGTTTTGGAGCATGAGCTTTCGTGGGTGCTCCAAACGCATCTGAGGAAGTGGGTATTCACCCACGAAAGCTCATGCTCCAAAACGTCTGTTAGTCTATAAGGTGCCACAGGATTCTTTGCTGCTTTATACACAATAAGGCACATCATTGGAAAGGTTATGGATTTGCTGAATATGATTACAGATGCTCCCCGGGTTACGCAAGACCCGACTTAAACAAATTCGCACTTACAGAAAAAGTTCCATACAGCAGAAATAGGCTTTTCGAGCTGAGAACATTTTTGCATAACATACAGTTTTACGTTTCCAACTTGCGCAACATTCGAGTTACACGAGGCTTCCAGAATGGAGCCATTGCGTCAGTCGGGGGGTGTCTGTATCCTATTTGCATGCATGCAGCAGGTTTGTATCTGAGGTTAGGAATATTGGCTGTGTATCTATTTCACAAGTAGCTACTCCTGGGCAACGCCCACTAGGCAAAATGCTCTCAGTGTAGATGGCTGGCCAGGAAGGGTCCATTCAGGTTAATGAGCCATTAGGAAGAAACAGGCCTTAGACGCTCACCTCCCACCTGGTGAGTGTCCTGTGAACCCTCCAAACAGCCGGTGGAGATGGGTGCTGGGACGCTACAGGGACAGTGACCAGGTCAGACTAAGAGTCTAAGGTGCCACAAGGATTCCTCATTGTTTGTCCCCATTTTGAGTAGATACAAGCCACGGCTTGGACCCCCCCCCCCCCGAGCACTGATTCTAAAACCTTGGCCCATGGAGGAAACCAACCCTCTCCAGCATCTGCAGGTCAAGGGCGCTGATCAATTCTTTAACCTGTTAAACCTTAATTACTGGATTCTCTAGCTCCCTGCCAGACCGGGGGCCAGGAGAGAAACCCCCACTCTGGTCTGAAAATGTTTCTCAGCTACATCCACTGACCCCTTGCGCTGGAGAGACGGGGCACCAGCAAGGCGGGATGTGCCGGAGAGAATACGGAGCTTGCAACCGTAGTAGATGTTCACTCTTCGATACGCTCTGCTGATCAAGGTCACCCTGATCTCCCCAATACCGCACAGCTGCCTCTGAGCACCGCACCAGGACACCAGCCCCAGCAATACCGTATTCGATGGGTTTCCCTTGGCAGGGGCTTGCACAGCAAGCACTTCTCACTGCTGTCATCTGCTCGCTCATTGCCTGTTTCCAGGGGCTTTCTCTGCAGCATAACTCCAAGGGGAGGGGTGACAGCGTCTGGGTTTTTTCATTCACTCTGCAAGGCCTTACAGAGGAGATGTCCCTGCTTCAAAGAACTGTCATGTGTGGGGCCCTGACCTCAGTGTGATCATTAAATATCCTGGGGCCCTTTGCATAAGGCAGAGGGAAACAGCTCACGTGCCCTGCCCTAACTCCAGCTCAGGTCATTGCCTTCCGCCTCCTCACACCACACCCTGCACCCCTTCCCAGAGTGCTGCACAGACTTCCCAGCTCCACCCCAGAGGTGGCTGCATGTCAGCGAGGGGGTAGGAGGCATCTTTCTCCCACAAGGCCAGGGCTGGATCTCAGGGTGTAAATCCAGAGCTACCCCATTATTTTGTGAAGGGGCTGCAGGTTTACACTCAGCTAAGTGAGGGCAGAGGCTGGGATCTGGCAAAGGAGCAGCCGGGAGGGAGATGCCCAACTCCCACTGGACTGGGAGCCCCAGGTGGTTTAGGGTCTTTGCATGTGAAAGGGAGTTGCTTGCGCTAAGGGCTAGGTGCTGGGCTGTGCTGAGCATCTGCCACAGCCAGAGAACTCAAGTCTCCCCCCGCCCCACAGGGGCTCAAAGCGGAAGCCTGGTTACACAGAGCAGCAGCAGGGGGTGAAGGGGCAGCAGGGGGCCCTGCCCTGGCCAGCAGGAGGGGGGGAGGGCAGACCAGGGGAGCAGGGGCTCTGTGCCAACTTGCACTCGAAGCAATTGTGTTCGAGGAGCAGGTAGGCTGCCAGCCCAGTGAGGGATGTGAAGAAGCTGTAATAGGAGGGTAATGAGCCTGCGGAAGACGGAGGGGCCCTGGCGCATGTGTCTGTAACACTCTCCTTGTGCCACACCCCCAGCGTGTACATAGTCCCCCATGTCTGCTGCATCCCTGCCCGCCCTACACGTAGAGCCTCGCCAGCTGGGGACAGAGGGGGGAGCAGGTGTCGGGCCACCTGGTGCAGCCTAGCGTGCCTCTCATACAGGGTCAGCACAAGCCCTCCCAGCCCCGCTGTGAGACAGAGGCACTAATCCCTGTCACCAAAGAGGGGAAACTGAGGCACAGACACCGAGAGGCTTCCACCACAGGTCATACAGTGCCCAAGGAATAGGTCCCCTGAGTCCTGACTCCCAGGCCCCTGCTCTGACCCAAACCCCACTTCCTGCCTAGAGCCAGACAAAGAACCCATGAGTCCTGACCCCCAGTTTCCTGCTCTGACCACTTGACCTCACTCCACTCCCTTTATCCCAGCCCAGGAAGTTCTCACACACCCCGCAGGGGAGGCTCCTGGAGGGAAGGGGCAGGCCATGTTCCCCAGCCCCCTAAAAACTCCCCTGCAGCTGTCTTCACCAGATGACAATGTCCTTGCATGAGAGACCTGCCTGCTTCTCATTCTACCCCCACGGCCCCTCCCTGAGCAGCCAGTCACTCTCCCCAGCTCCGGGATGGGACATTGATGGCGGGTGGAGCATGGAGCCACAGGGACGTGAATCCCACAGCTATGGCTAGGATGCTGGCAGCACAGTGGGAGGATGCCAGAGCCATCTGGGGATCAGGGAAGGGAGGCTGCGGCCAGCCCCTGGATCAAGGCAGAATTGGAGGGGGCAGAGCTCCCTCAGTGCCAGGTGATGGCAAGGCCTGGCTTCCCCTGGCCCATTTCTGCCCCCCCACCAGGCTTCTCCATCCCCAGCCCCACAGAGGATTAAAGGACACCCTGAAAGTGGGAGGTTCTGTTTCTGCAGCAGCCACTGGGCCCAGACCTCACGCGCCCACCAGGCTGGCTCAGAGACAAAATGACTTCAAACCTCCGGCTGGCGCTGGCATGGCCTACTTTCCTCAGGCGTTTCCTCGCTAGCGCAAACTCTGGGTGCAGAGGGCTTGGTCTCAGCCGGCGACACCCCTTAAAACCATGGAATGCTTTGAACAACCCTCCCTGGACTCGCTCCGGCCAACCACACAGATCAGCTCGTGTCTCTGATCCCTGGTGGCAAAAGCACCTTCTCCCCTGCAGCTCCTGCCATCTGAAACAGCCCCATTCCAAAGCCCCCGTCTTCCTTACCTCGCTTGTATCTCAATTTCTGATCCCTATGGCTGAACATTTCCACGGGCGGGTCTCAGGTCTCCAAGAGCAGGGGGCATTGGCAGCCCACCCCCCAAACGACTTGTGATTCCCTGCGAGGAGAGGAAAGAATCACCGGCCTGTGTCCCAGCCAGCAGCTAGAGATACCCCAGGGGCGGCCAAGCCATGCACCATACTCCTGCATGTGTCTGCAGATTATACAGAAACTGCCTCTGACGTCACTAATTTGCTCATAGATTAATTACCATGAGATTTGCAGTGTTTAGCTCCTTTGAGAAGGCGGAAATAACCAGTGAGCGTCTCCTTGCCATTTGCATAGCCTTGGCCCTGGGACCCTTTGCCGCAGCCTGGGAAGCGAAGGGGAGCCGGGCAGAGAGGGCTGAGTCCACTGCCGGCGTTCACTTAAATGCAGCTGTGACAGGGACGGGGCCAGACGCCCTGCTGGGGTCACTCTGCGCTGCTCTGTTGAAGGCAGTGGAGCTGTGCCCTTTCCACCCGCAGGAAGTCAGCACGCTCCTGGATCATTACCCCAGGCTGCAGAAGCATAATGCAGCACTGATATGGATCCTGCGACCTGTCTGAACTCCAGGCGGCCCTAGAGCCAAACCCCAACCCAGCACAGGGATTTCCCATCCCACAAATCCAATGGGAGTCTCCAAAGACTTCCAAGGCCAAGAGCCAGAACCCATTGGGAATCCACCCATCACCCTCTGGAGCGACAGGCCAGATTCTCTAATGGGCTGTGTCCCTCCTCCCCCCATGTCATCAAGAGATCAATCACCTGCACCCTTCCCCTCACTAACTCAGGACCCCAAGCTCCCCCTCATCACCAGGAACCCTACCCCCACCCAAGCCTCTGCTCCCTCCAACATCATCTGGAGGAGGGCCCAGTTCCAGCCACCCCCACAGCTCCTTAAGCCTGTCTCCTGAGTCTCCCTGTTCCACCCGCCTTCCCCTCTCATCAGCTCTGGCCTCAGCATCCTCTCTCCCCATTATTCTCCTTCAGTGCCAGCTTATTCATCGCAGCCCCATTACGGAGCTGAAAGCCAATGCGGCTGCACCACCTGACTGCAAATTGGCTCCTTTTTTCAGTCCAGATGCTAATCTAATTGCTCTTCGGCAAAGAAACTTTAATGCAAAGGGGATGAGTTTTGAATGCAGGAGGAGGGAGCTGGGGGGGGGGGTGTCGCATCTTCTGAGAGCTCAAGCTCTGCTCTGTACTGGGGAGAAGAGCCAGACAGCCACTCCTGCAAGCCAGAGACAAGTCTGTGCATTTGGGGGGGGGTCCCAAAATGCCTGGCGCTCTGAGCTGCCCCCAGTTGCAGAGAGCCCTGCAGAGGCCAGATGAGCAGTGTGCAATGTCGGGGCGGGGGGGAGACACGGGAGGGGAAGGGAAATAACTGGCTGCTGCAGCAGAGCTGCCAGGGGCTCGCGTCAGAGATGAACATCCATTGTCCAAATCTGACCACATCTTGCAGGGACAGTAAGGGGCAGCTATTCCCAAGGGACACCATCCTGCATTCACTCATGTCTGCAGGGGCCACATGTCCAGCAGAGGGTGTGGGGGGGGGGAAAGATGGGCTTGTGATCAAGGCACTGGAAGGATCTCAGGTGAACCTGGGCTCTGGGGCCAGCTTGGACACAGATTTCCTGAGGCTCTGGGCCTCAGCTCCCCCTCGGTGAGCTCAGGACAATCCTTCCTTCAGCTTTAGACTGTAACCACTTTGCAGCGGGGCCCCTCTGGCTGGCTGGGGCCTCCAGCCACGACTGCAGTACACACACCTAGCGCCCCAAGATACCAGGGAATTTGTAACTAGGGCTGCGGGGTGGGGGGGAATCTCTGCCCTAATTAAACTAAACTAGGAATTAGGCTCTTCCCCTGAACTTCAGCGTCAAGGGAAATTCCATGACGGGGCTCTCTAAGACCATGTCTACACAGCTGTGCTGGAGCAGAGACGCTTCCTACGGCACAGGAATAGAGGGGGAGATCCCCCTCCCTGCAGAAACTTCACCTCTCCAAGGATGGTAGCCGCAGGGGCAGGCATTCTTCCCCCAGCCCAGCTGCCTCTACCCTGGGGTTGGGAGCAGCGTAGCGAGGGTGAGAGAGTTTTGGAATTTGCACACCCCTGCCGGCCACAGCTAAGCCGACCTCACCTATAAGCAGAGAGCACTAGGGCGACTTGTGGGACAGCCATTAAAGGGGAGAACCGGATGGACCTGCGGGGCCATCACAGGGACCTTCCATCAGCGGATGGGACAAAGCCCTAGAACCAAGAGCGGATGGAAGGGCCTGGAGCTGGCCAGACAGAGCTCGGGCCTCGCTGGTTTCGGAGCTCTGATACCCGTGGGGAGTAACTTGGTGCACAGCCTTGTGCTGTCCACTAACCCCAGGGGGCCCTTTGGAAATGCTCAGGATTTCCTACAGCACTTCGAGTCTAAGCCGAGACAGAGAACACAACAGGGCAGCAGCTTTATACCGATACAGGGAGGTGCAGCTCTGTCCACACAAGGCGCCCATGCTAATCTCAGCTCTTCCGTTTCAGCCTGTCGTGTACATTTAGGTGACAGCTAAGTGTGTTGTTGGGGTGCGCGTGCAGGCTATAGATTCTGTATGCCAGCTCCATGTAGTGCATGACATGCTCCAAGGGAAGGACATCAGTTTACGACAGGGGAGACAGGGGTTCGATTCCTTGCTCTGCCACTTCCTGTGTGACCTTGGGCAAGTCACTTAGCCTCTGTTCCCACGGTGATGTGCTCAGACACTACCGTGATGGGGACCAGCTATTGACATCTCTGCAGTAAATGGCAACTGCTGTAGAGTGAGTTTGTGCAGGCAGCCTCGGACGGGTATTCAGCATGGCATCATCCTGCGCCTGGCCCAAGCCCCACTGCAGCCACCAGGAGCAGGCAGTTCCAGGAGCTTTGGACCAGGTGGCAGAGGCTTGCCAAGATGAGCCATTATCCAGGCTGGAGCTGGCCTTGCAGCAGGCAGACACCTTCTCTCCCCAGCTCTGAAATAAAATCCCTTTCCTTTCTTTAAAAGAAACAGCCCAACAAAAGCAACACGGTTCCAGGCCTCTTGTCCCCTTCTATCCCAGAACCCTCTGAAATATTCAGCAATGCAATTATATCTCAAGGCGCAAAATGCACTTATGTTTCTTTAGATAACGAGCCGGGCCAAGCTACCCCCGCGGAGCCGACCTGTCCATTACTGCTGAGATGGAGCCGCTCGCTCCTCTGCCACTTGAGAGGGGTCAGCGCTTTCCCTGGGCAATGACCCGCAACTGCATTTCCCAGTAACGCACTCAGCCTGGCTCTGTAGTTGGACAGGGACCCGCCAGCCCTGCAAGGGCCCCCCGGGGTGAGGGGAGACGGGGGCCAGGGATGGAAAGTTAAAGTGCTAGGGAGGAAAAAAGAAATGGAGGGGGGGCAGGGGAAACTTGCTGAGGGGCTGATCCAGTGGAGATGTTAGCCTGACTGTGCAACAGGGACTGCAACCTCAGAGTGCACTGGCTTGAGCTCTTCCCCGTCTCTGGGCTAAACCCTGTGCAGGTCACTCTCCCAGTCCGCATAGGGGCTACTGCAGTTGAGCTGGGGACCCTCCTGAGAGCTTTGCAGCTGGATAAGAACCGGGTCCCCTTGGGGTGCACTTGTCTATACAGCAGAGGGGAGCTTGGAGCTGAGCCCTGCAGAGGTGGGAGCCAGACATGCTCTGGGGCAGACAGCAGGTGAGGGGGAAATGCAGAGGGGGTCAGCACTTCAGCTGCACACCCAGAAACAGGCCCCTGAGGAGCTGCCAAGCTGCTCTGGAGACCCCCTGAGGGCAGGCACCATTCAGGAGCTTGCCACAGCATCCAGCTTGAGGCCAGGCTGCAGAGGCTGCCAGGGTGGGCTGGTCAGTGCTTTGGCCCCTGCACAGAGCTAGGGAAGTGCAGGGGAGAGGGAGGAAATGGAAAATGCTGACGTGCCCCAGCCCTCAACGTGGTAAGCGGAGTTCAGGCCAAAGGCCCAGGTCAGTTCTTGAGACATCCAGGCCCATCTCCTCCAGGCAAGATCCCATGCGACTCCTGTCGGCATCAGAGCTAGACCCCCTGGGTCCAAACACCCCCAAAGTTTGGCTCTGCCACTGGATATGGCCACCTGCTCTAGCCACAGCAGGCAGAGGCATGGCTGGAGCTGGCAGCACCTACCAGCCAGCTCATGGGACCAACATGGACTCCCCTCAGTGGGTCTCAGCCCCCTCCCCAGTGGGGCAGATATCCCCCTAAAATGCCACAGCCACAACTGGCCGCGTTTGGCAGCCTGAGCAGGGAAGCTAGGGACTATATCGGCCATGGGGACAGGCTGGCTGACACCTCAGGGAGGGGCTGGGCAGCCGATGGGGAGGCTCACGTTGGTGCTGAGCTCTGCTCTGTGGCTAGACAAGGGGCCTGCTGCCTCCAGAGGTGCCAGCCTGGCCCGGAGAGCTCCAGCTGGTGGCGTTGGTGACTAGAGGGTGCACGTCCTTCTGTATCTGTATCAGCCAGTGCTTAGGAACAAGGAGACTGGAGAATCAGGGGCCCCTTGACTCTGCCCTGGCACCTAACAGGGCCCCCTGCACATTCCCCTCCTGAGCAGGTGGTCTCCCCAGCTGGCATACGGTCTGTCCCGTGGCCTTACATCCAGGACCAGGGCTTGTTCTTGGCCTCGCAGGGCTTGGGGAGCAGAACGACACCAGGAACTTAGATCCACCTAGCTGTGTCTCCATGGAGACAGTGCTAGGGCAAGGGAAGAATTCTTCTGGCAGCCTAGCTCCCATCTCTGGGGGAGGTGGATTAACTCCAGCCTGGGAGAGCCCCTCCCAGCTCTGTAGTGAGCGTCTACACAAGCACTAGAGTGGCACAGCTACAGCACCACAGCTGGGCCACTCTACCTAGCCTACATTAGAGCAGCCCTGAGGCGGTTCTAAGTGACACTGGGGGCTGTGCAGGGCCCTGCAATGTAGAGAGCACAGAAGTGGTTTAAACAATTTATTCCCCTGCCCCCAATCCCTGCCCTAAGTGCAGGGACAGAGTTGCTGGCAAAGGACAGAGGGGCCACCCAGCAAACCCTGCTCACGTTGGGGGCTGCTTCCCACCCCCTTTCTCAAATGCCCCGATTGGGCAGCAGTATCACTGCCAGCTTCCTTAAAGGAAATATTCCCCTTCCGTCTCCATGGTGCTGTGGGCAATTTCCCCTGGCTCGCTGCCAGGATCAGAGCTGGGAGTGAATTGGCCAAGGCCTTTTCATGCACCTGGCCGTTCGCTTCTGGCTAGATGGAGATGGACATGGAACCATCGGCAGTGGAGCCAACCCCCTCCCCTCCCAGGCCCAGCCCTATTTAACATTCATAAATGATCTGGGGAAAAGGGGTAAATAGTGAGGCGGCAAAATTTGCAGATGATACAAAACTATTCAAGATAGTTAAGTCCCAGGCAAACTGCAAAGAGCTACAAAAGGATCTCAGAAACCTGGGTGACTGGGCAACAAAATGACAGATGAAATTCAATGTTGATAAATGCAAAGTAATGCACATTGGAAAACATGATCCCAACTATGCCTACAAAATGAAGTGGTTTTAAATTAGCTGTTAGCACTCAAGGAGGAGATCCAGGAGTCACTGTGGATAGTTCTCTGAAAACACCCACTCAGTGTGCAACGGCAGTCAAAAAAGCCAACAGAATGCTGGGAATCCTTAGGAAAGGGATAGATAAGACAGAAAATATCATATTGCTTCTATACTAGATCGATTGAACTTGGAAAAGGTTCAGAAAAGGGCAACAAAAATGATTAGGGGGATGGAACAGCTGCCATATGAAGAGAGATTAAGATTGGGACTTTTCAGCTTGGAAAAGCGGTCTAATGGGGGACATGACAGAGGTCTATAAAATCATGACTGGTGTGGAGAAAAAAATAACTAAGGACGTGTCATTCACTCCTTCTCATAACCCAAGAACTAGGGGTCACCAAATGAAATAGGCAGGTTTAAAACAAACAAAAGGAAGTATTTTTTCTATATAACACAGTCAACCTGTGGAATTCCTTGCTAGAGGATGTTGTGAAGGCCAAGACTATAACAGGAATCAAAAAAGAACTAGATAAGTTCCTGGAGGATAGGTCCATCAATGGCTACTAGCTAGGCTGGGCAGGGATGGTGTCCCTAGCCTCTGTTTGCCAGAAGCTGGGAATTGGCAACAGGAGATGGATTCCCTGTTCTGATCATTCCCTCTGGAGCACCTCGTATTGGCAGATCAGAAGACAGGATACTGGGCTGGAGGGACCTTTGTTCTGACCCAGTCTGGCTGTTCTGTTCTCACAGCTCACCAATCCATGGGTGCAATAAGGCAGCTGGAGACCTGCAGCCTCCCTGAACACCTGCAAGCTAAGGAAGGCTAACAGGGCACTGAGGGTACAATGACAACCCAACAGAGGCTGGGGAATTGTAACAGCTGGACTGGAGCCTGAACTGGGACATTTTCAGTCAGGGAGTTTCAACACCTTAATGTGTCCCCTGCCTTAATTTCACCCACCACTGACACAGCAGCGTGGCGGTCAGGGGTGAGTGCACCATCGGATTAGGAGCGTGGGCTCTGCGGTTCGGAGGAGGAGCTGCTGGGCTTTGATGGGATGCAGCTTGATCTCTGTCCCTGCAGTTAGTAAGACAGACCCTAAGCGGTGGGGTAGATCAGCAGGAGCAGCTGGCCCAATGTGTTACCATGTACGTACAGCTCAGTGCCCTGGATGCAAACAGAGAAGGAATTTAGACTGAACTCCGTGGCTGGGAGCTCTCTAGATTGAGCGGAGCCCAAACCCCAGATGGGAATGCACGAGAACTTGGGGCCCACTTGTAACTGCTGTGGGATGCGGTGCTCCATACCAGGGCGTGCTCCCTCAGACCCTGGCTCGCTCCCCATGGAACTGAAGGGTTTGGACAAACATAAGCCGCTGCAAAGATTTGCTGTGTGTGAAATCAAACATCCGGCAATAGCTGGTCACAGAACAGGGCAAATCCCAGTGCAAGCTGGCAGCTGGGGATGGGCACCATCATGCGAAGTCGAGATGCCAATGCAGTCTAAGGCTGCGCTTCCCCTCCTCCCTGGTTTGTAGATGGTCTTATACAGCAGGTGCCCAGATTTCTGCCCAAGGGAGGACGCCAGCTCTGCATTGCAGTGCTCAGATTGGCACCCATGTGCTCACTGAAAGCGCCTACCTGACAATCTGAAGAGGGGAGGGATGAGGCAGGGCTCCGTATCCCCTCCGCTACGGAGCCTCCCTTGGGTACAGTGTTAAGAGACGGTAACTGAGCACGCACGGAGGAGCAGGGGACAGCACCGTAGGAACAAAGGGAATCGCCCTTGGCTCTGCTTATGGCCCATTTCAGCCCTGCGTGGTGGAGGAAGCGAGCACCATCTGCTTTGAAGCTCGCTGCTCCCATGGGGATACGTGTGGGGCTCTCTCAAAAAGCATCACAGAGCAGAGGAAACCAGGCAACCCAGCCTAGGGCCTCGTGGGCATCTGGCCTGGTCTGTCTTTCACCTCTCTGCTCGGACTGCCATCCACGGGCAAGCGACAGGGGAAAATCGTCTACCAGGAACGGACTGAGCAAGGACCAGCTCATTATGGGGGCAGCTAGCAGCCCTGGCACTAATTCGGAGCCATCCTAACGAGCTGGGACCTCTCCATCTCAGCCCGCTGGCTCCAGCACGCAGCCCCAAGTGTTGTGTCACCCCCTGAACTTCACCCCGCTGCCCGCTGAGCTCCCAGCTCTCTGCTGAGTAGCTGGAGTAAGATCTGGTTGGAGGCCCGCCGGGGCTGGTAGCAAACATGATGTCCTCCGACAAGCCTTAGTGTTTCCTTGGTAATTAGCACTTCCTCATTACTTCCTCTGCCCGGGTTACATCTCCCGGTGCTTCAGGCAGCCAGGCACTGAAAAAGGCTTTTGTCAACACTTTAAGGCCCTGTTTAGCAAACCGAAGCTTATTAACTTGTCAGCACAGGGGTTGGAGTCATGCCCACCCCGGCCCCGCTCTTCACTTCATGCTATTTTTGTCTGCGTAGGGGGTAGGGATATTCGTTAGGCTCCTGCTGAACTGGGGGCCAAACGAGCCGAGAAGAGCAGCGGCAGGGCCGGCGGGGCAGCAGGAAGCTCCTGCATTCATTCAGAGGCGGCGAGATTTGGCTGGCGGTGCCTGGAGTTGGCGAGGGGGTTGTGCTGCACGCACAGAGCTCCGAGCTCGAGCAGAATCAAGCGCCAGCTTTATACTGGGGCCACCAGAGCGGAGCCCTGAGAGCTCACGAAAGATTCCCCCACCCGCCCCCTGCACAGACACCCTTGGAAAAATCATCCACTCCTGCACCATCACCAAGACCCTAGCCCTGCCCCACCAGCCACCTTTCGAGAGTCCCTGGCTGGTGGCAGATCTCCTCCCCAGCACAGCCAGGCAGCCCCAGGGAACCTTTGTACCTATGGGACCCATGGATGCTGGGAAGAGAAGGGAAGCCGGGGTGAAGTCAGTGAGCAGCCAGAGTCCCCAGGAGGCGGGCTCGGGAGCCAGCGTTCACTTGGGCTGGCTGTAGGCAGGGCTGCAATCAGCCCGTCTCCATCCACATCCAGGCCTGGGCTGATCCACCCGCACCCCCTACTCCTGCAGAGGTTGCTGGGGAGAGAGAGACCCGCGGCTCAAGCTCAGCTCTGTGGGGCTGGCCAGCTGGAGCATGACAGTTCAGGCCCCTGAGATGTGGGTCTGCGGCATGCAACGCACTCTCTGTACCCTTCCCTGCTGCACCGAGCCTGCATGGGTAGCACATGGAAAGAGCTAGGGATCCTGCACAGAGACCAGAAGGGACCCCATGGCTTTAGCAGGCCACCAGTTCACATCATGCCTGGCAACCAGGGCCCCCTCCCCCTTGCACCCAGAAAGTAACTTCATGCACCAGCCAGTACTTTCAGGGGGTCACCTCGCAACATGGGCATGACAGAACCCTATAGGGGAGGATAAAGCCTTATTATGGCTAGCAGCTGAGGGGGAATCTCCTCTAGCTCAGCTGAAGAGTCCTGCGTGGTGAGTTCTCACCAGTTTTGCAGTTGACTTGCCATGCAGTTTGGTTGGACCACCAAACCCGCCCTCTGTGCCTCAGTTTCCCCATGTGCAAAGAGAGCTTACAGCAGCTGGTGGCATGTTGCTGCGAGGAGCACCTGCAATTCATCATGCTGGAGGGCGTGGAGAGCATTTGTAAGGAGGCCCTGGACCAAATCATCATCTCATCAGGAGGCAGCCCCTGCAGACAGATGGAAGACCTGCAGTTTGCCAGCCAGGCCCACGAGTGATGGCTTAGCAGGGCTGCAGGCATCAGCTGCCTCCTGATCCGGCCAGCCAGAGGGAAACAGGCTGAGGGGCTTTGGCCTAGCCGGGTTCCAAAAGGCGAGTGCCAAGGAGGCGTTCGTACTGTCATTTGCAGCTAGGTTAACCCTTGAGCTCCTGGGACGACCTGCTTCATGGGACAGCAGAGTGGAGACACCAAGCTGGCCCCCTTGGGAGCCTTCATTTCGCTGGTGAAGGCTGTTGTGCTGGGGAGCTAGGGATCGAGGACAGTTTGGGATGGGTGGATTCAGAGAAGGAAATAATGATGCTAATTCAGGTGTGGCAGGTGCATTGAGATCCTTGGCTATAAATCACTAGAGACAATGGAAGGTTTATTTAAGCACCAGCCTTACAACTAATGATGGGGAAATTGAGGCACAGACTGGTGAAGTGACTTGGCCAGGGTCACCCAGGAGGTCATAGAGAACTGGGATAGAACCCAGGAGTCCTGGCTCCCAGCTCCCTCCTCTCACCCATCCTCAGATAGCACCGAGGGGTTTCTCTGGGGTGGAGGTACTGCAATCCCAGTCGCTTCAGCTGCTCTCAGGGAATTGTGTAAAGAACACGGGCCGTAGGAGGTGCGGGGAATGGGGGAGGTTGATGGAAGGGAGGGTCCAACCCCTCAGCCAGAGCCATGTTTCTGTCACACCCTTCCAGCAGGTCACACGTACACTGCAGCTCGCTCCCACCCACGTTAAGGCAAGATGGAAACAACAAATGGCTTGTTATGAACGCTCCATTTCCCATCAGATTGCCAGCAGCACAGCGCTCTTCTAGAACCTTCCATCTGTGCCAAGCTTGGCTGATTGGTTCTCCACAGACACACCCAGCCCCCTCCACACACCGGGGAGGCATTGCTCACTTTTTGCCGATGGGGAAACCGAGGCAGGGGGAAGTGACTTGCTCGAGGGCGCAGAAGACGTTGACACCAGACCAGGGAGTAGCCCTCAGAGGGGCTCCTAGCACCCAGACCTTGTACTCGATGGCATTTCTCGGTGTGTCTAGCACGTGATCCCTTTGGAGCCCTGCATGTGACCAATTCCTAAATTCCAGGGGCCGCTCTGGGAACTGATGAGCCAAACGGTGTTGATTCGGGGGGGAGGGCAATCAGAAAACCATGGGGGGACCTACAGGGTCCCCTGCCATCAGATTAGCACAGCCGGTGCTTCATGTGCCTCTGAAACAATTTCTAGAGTCACGAATGCCGCCCAGCATAACAATAGCCCTGCTCAGACTCTCAAGAGTGGACACCCTGAATGACTAATTTCCTAGGCAAAAATAACTGTGTGGGGGCAGAGTGGCAAAAGGGGACCCTACTATGGCGGGGGAAGGGGGTGCACAGAGCCCCTGGTATCACAGAGGAAGGGGAGCTATGGAGGGGAGGCACATAGAACCTCTCATGTCGGGGGGGGATTTGGGGACACAGGTGTGAGGTTAGCAGGGCATGGGGTGCAGCAAAGCCCCAGCCATGGGGGACCCATGAATGGGGGCACAACACACAGAACCCGTGAAGAGGTAGAAATGGGGGGAAAGGACAATGGGGGGACTGGGGGAGCTGTAGGGAGCCCCTACAATAGAGGGAGCCAGGAGGGTGGTACCCAGAGAGCTCATTTGAGGAACAGAGGGGTGCACGGAGCCCAAGCACGTTCAACCAGCTCAGGCAACAAAAGCTACAAAGCCTGCAGCCCTCAAGCCTCACTCCACTGCAGGAGTTACTCTCCTTGTAACTCATCACATGGGACATTTCACCCGCCGTTCCAGCCCAGCCTCTCGCTTACCTGCAGCTTCCACCCAGAGCTGTCTGCTCTGCTGGACCATCTGCATTTCGCCCAGTTTGGGGGGTCAAGGCACTTTCAAGAGACCATTTGCTCATTGCACAGACAGGCAGGACTTGTAAGGACAGAGGTCACCTTAACTGCTATCCTTTTATCCAGGCTGCTTAGCAAAGGCTCCGCCTATTAGGATGGAGCTTGGAGCAGGCCATCCAATAGAAAACTAAAACAGGCAGATTCTTTGATCCTGTTGGCTAGAAGAGGCGAGGACGGCTACCCACCATATTTAAAAGACACAGGTGGGGTGAGACTGGGGTATTGACCAGCTGCAATGTCATAGGAAGGAAATGGGAGGCTGGCATGGCTGGAAAAATTAGGCCCTGCCTCTCGTGTGACCCAGCTGGCTTCGAGGCAGTTAGTTCTGATTTACACCAGCGTCAATAAGATCAGAATCAGGACCCCAGTCTTTAAAGAGACAGCAGGGTATCAATACTGCTGGGACTGGGGTGCCTCCCTTGTGGATGTATCGCTGGGGGGTTAGTTATTGAAGGGTCTCTGGTCTATTTGGGGGTTTCTATATAAAAAGAGCTCTCATCTCCATTTGGGGAGTGGGTTTCCCATTCCCCCCCCCCCATTGTTCTGCCCTGTGCCACTGCTGAGTGTCTATCTGTCCAGCCTAGGCAGTCGTAGCATGCCCATCATTCTGGTATTAGGCCTGTAAAGTCTGTAAGGCCAATAGAATATCATTGACTTGAGCTGATTACTTAGGTATCTATCTGTTTGAGGTGGTTATATAGCCTTCATGCTCTGAGCCTCTCACATTTTCCCTCACCGTGCCGCTGGGAGGCAGGGCAGTGCTGTTATCCCCACTGTACAGATGGGGAAACCGAGGCATGTAGCAGGGACGTGTTTTGCCCAAGGTCACACAGGATATGTGGGGCAGCGTAGGGACTTGAAGCAGAGCCCTAACCACTGGGCCAGTCTTCCTCCACTCAAACACACGACGGCACTGCCAGAGGGATGGAGGGAGTGGGGAAGGGGAGGTGCTGCACCAGCACTGAGAATCTTGAGACATCAGCCTAGACGGTCAGGACTGACCCCAATGCCCCAGTGCCATGCTGGAGTGCTCTTGGGGGGGCTCTCCCCTCAGCCAGTGCTGACCCTAATGCCCTCGTGTAGTGCTAGCTGGCACAGTGGCGCAGGTGGGACGGATGATTCAGCAGGAGGCGCCTTCCCCCAGGTCGGTACCAGACCCACTGCCCCAGCATGGCACCGGACGTGCCACCCTGCCCGAAGAGCCATCTTTCCCGGGAGGCCCTGCCCACTCATGGCGATCCTAGGGACATGGCCTATATCTCCGAAGGAAGCAAAGGGCCCACTGAGAGCATTGGTGGAATGCCCGGCTGCTCACTGGTGCCGTCCCCACAATCGGGCTCAGGTGAGGCACTATCGGGGGGCAGCACCCCTGGGTGGGGGGCTGACAACATCCCTCTGTCCCCCGCATGCCTCAGCCACAACCTCCCCAGTCTCAGCTTCAGGCCCCAAGCTGGGAGTTCCCTCGCTCTCCCCTTTGGCAAGATGCCGTTGGGCTCCGCAGGCAGGCAGGGGGTGTCCAGCGCGATCCCTGTGCCCACCCTCAGCAGCCGTGGGTGGAGCTGGATGCGCCTGGGCCTGCCTGCTGCTGGACAGCCTGGGATTGACCCCAGCAGAGGCAGCTGGAAATGGGTGTGGGCTGCAAGGGGACACGTGCCATGAGCTGTTTCCTGCCAGGCTAGGGCTGTGGAAAGCATCGCCGCCCTCTCACACGAGCACCAGGGGGCATCTCCCCTTCCCACGCCAGCCCTTGGGCCTTTACGGGGGGGTGGATGCAGAGCAGCCTGTGGAAGCAAAAGGTGGCAGGGCAGCGGCAGGCCACGTACCCCATGAAGCGCCTGCAGTTGGATTGCAGACGGGAGCACGTGCAGGTCACCCTCCACCCATGCAGCAGGCCACCCTCCACCTGGCCGGGCAGTGGCTCCCTGAGCAGTGAACCAGGGCTGTGCTTCCCCCCACCCCTGCCTGGCACTGCATGAGGCTGGCGTGTTGCAGGAAGGAAAACAGCCTCAGCAGCAGCACCTGCTCCACCCCGCGCAGTGCCCAACTAACTAGTGCAGGCGCCTGGCCCCTCCCCCCAGCACAGCAGATGATGCCCCACGCTGAGCAAAGGAGGCCAGTGCCCCCCAGCAGCAGAGATCCACAGAGAGTGAACTTTTATTTTCAACAAAGACAGCGCCTGCCCCATGAGATAGAAAGGGGAGGAGGGGGACGGGGAGGGGAGGGGAGGGGCCACCCCCAAGGTGGGCTCCAGAGTCTAGGGGATGGAGAGGGCCCCCTCCCGCCTTGGGGGAGCAGGGTGGGCGGAGGTGTGACGAGGAAGAACAGTGCCGGGGGCAGCGAGCGGCAGGGTGGGTGCCCCCCGCGGCAGGCAGGAGATGGGGCTGCGGCGATGGGCGTGGGCGTCGTTCCCAGGTGCACACGGTGCACTGCGTGAAGAGATGCCCAGGTACAAAAGAGTTCCAAGCCGGCCCCCATGACAGGACGCGCCACACACACGCCGAGAGCGGGGCTGGCGGGAGGCTGGCTGGCGTGCGCGTGTCCAGGGGTGCGTGACCCTACATCCGCGGGCATGTGGGGGTGGCTCCAGGGGTGCGTGCGTCCCGGCGGTGACGACGTCAGAAGGGAAGAGAAGAAAAGAAAGCCCACAACAAAAGGCGAAAGGAGGGGGTGCGCCAGGGAGGGCACCGGCCCCCCTGGCAGGGGGAGCAGAGTCCGATAGCCAAACGAGGAAAACAAACTCCCCCACAAAAGGGAAACAAAATCTGATTGTCCTTTCGTTTGCTTTTCCCTTCTGCAGCGTGGGGCTGCCTGGGCCAGGCCCAGCTCCCCCCGCCTCACACCTCCGTCTGGAAATCCCCCTCTGACACGTCCAGGTTCATGCATGGGGGCTCCCAGTTGGCGCAGTGCAGCTCTAGCTTCTCCCGCCTCTTGAGGGGCAGGGAGCTGAGCGTCATGGCCTTGAAGGTGCTCCAGCTCTTCTGCTGCTGCTGCTGCTCCTCAGGACTGGTCACTTCCTGTGCGGGGCGGAGGAAAGAGACACGTCAGGGATGTATCGGAGCCAAAGCACCGGTCCCGCTGGGGCTCCACTCCCCCTCTGGGCCTGGGGAGAAAGGGAGCTCCGTTTTCCCACCCTTGGCCTGCTCTCCGCAGGCTGTGATGGCTGCGGGGCTGGGGCAGGCTGTCTCCCTGGGACTTACTGTGCTACAGTCACTATTACTAATAGTGTGGCTACTCAGCCTGCAGTACCTGCAACAGAGAACTCGGGGGCAGGTCCCCTGTGCCAGCCTGGCAGTGTAAAGGGACCTTAGGCTGGGTGGGAGCCCAGAGAGCCACCCAGGGCAGGGCAGGGCACGGCAAAGCACGGCTGGCGTAAGGGCTTTGCACTAGCACAGGCCCCCGTGCAGGGTTGCCGTAAGAGTGCACCGCACCACGGCCACAGGGAGCCCTGAGAGGCAGCATGGCCCTGGGCAGAGAGGGAATGAAATGCTGCCAGCAGAATGTTTTGCACCCATTCTGCGCAGCTTCGAGGGGACACATAAGGGGCAGGAAGGCGGGGACCCAGGGCTGGGCAAGAGGAGGCTGGAAAGTCCCCCGCTCCCCTCGGTGTTCCTGTTCCCTGTGCAAAGACCAGCTAGCAGGCTCAGGGCCAGAGAGCAGATGCTTTGGAAGCCACCTGGAGAGAAGGGCAGGCAGCCGGGGTGCATGGCCAGAGGGCGGGTAGGTGGAAGGCCTGGGCGTAGCCAGAGGGCAGGTGGACAGGCAGCCGGGGTGCGTGGCCAGAAGGCAGGTGGGTGGAAGGCCTGGGCATGGCCAGGGGGCGGTTGGGTGGTCGAGACACACAGAACAGCCAGAGGATGGACAGGAGGCTGGGGTGTGCAGCCAGAGGGTGGGCAGGACAGAGAGTGTAACCAAGGGTAGCTGGGCAGGACGAGGTGCATGCCTAAGGGTGGATGGGCAAGAAGGGGCACGCAAAGGCAAGCCGACAGGCATGATGAATGGGGTGCATGCCTGAGGCTGGGCGGGCAGGACAAGGCACATGGCCATGAGTGGGCGGGCAGGATGTGCCTGAGGGTGAGCAGGCAGGATGGGGCGCATGCCCGAGGGAGAGTGGGCAGGACGGGGCGCATGCCTGAGGGCGAGCGGGCATGTGCCCGAAGGCGGCCAGGCAGGATGGAGTGCGTGCCTGAGGGTGGGCGGGCAGGACAGGGCGTGTGCCTGATGGTGGGGGGCAGGATGGACGGGGCACATGCCTGAGGGCAGACATGTAGGACAGGGCGTGTGCCTGACGGTGGGCGGGCAGGATGGACGGGGCGCATATCTGAGGCCCAGTGGGCAGGATGGATGGAGCACATGCCTGAGGGCAGGCGGGCAGGATGGACGGGGCACATGCCTGAGGGTGGGCGGGCAGGATGGACGGGGCGCGTATCTGAGGCCGAGTGGGCAGGATGGATGGAGCACATGCCTGAGGGCAGGCAGGCAGGATGGACGGGGCACATGCCTGAGGGTGGGCGGGCAGGATGGACGGGGCGCGTATCTGAGGCCGAGTGGGCAGGATGGATGGAGCATATGCCTGAGGGCAGGAGGGCAGGATGGATGGGGCACATGCCTGAGGGTGGGCGGGCAGGACGGGGCACGTGCCTGAGGGTGGGCGGGGGGCTGGGAGCAAACCATGGGACAACAACATGTATCTCTGAGACTGAGGCACATTAGCACGAGATGAAGATGGAGCCTGGGGAGGGCCCCTGGACAAGAGCCAGGAGGCTGCAGGGGCAGCATGCGAGGGGAGGGGAGGACAGGACACTTACGAGGGGGTGGAGATGGGGTGGGGGGCAAGGAGGATGGACAGAGAAGCTGGGAGACTTTGCATGAACTACAGGGTCACGTGGGCGGGAGGCCTTCATCCTCCAAGGGACAGCGCGAGGATGAGGATGGGGTGGAGATGCCGACATGCCAGGATCCCTGCGAGCAGACGTGACGACTCCACGGGGGGCAATGGGCTCCTGAGGGGCAGCAGCTCCGCTCTAGCCCGCTAACCCCAGGAAACCCTCCTCCCGCGGCTGGGGTGTCCAGGCACTTACGCTGGATGTGCTCTTCTCCCCGCCGCCGGAAGAGACGCTCCACCGCTTCTCTCTCTGGGGGGACGGACAGGAAAGGAAGCGTCAGACACTAAGGTACAGGCCCCCTCATCCCCCAGCTCAGCCCTATGGCACCGGCTATCGGTCGTCACCCATCTAGGTGCCTTATGGGTGGTATGGGCCCCCAGGCAGCCCCTCGGCTTGGGGTGGGGTGGGAGGGCTGTGAAGCACAACAATACTGACCTCTCGATTTGACCATCTGCCTAAGCCCATCGCGAAGGGGTCCCTCGCAGCAGGGGGAGATGAAGGGAACAGGGTGAGGCACCCCGGGAAGACCCCCCAGCCTCTGCAGTCCCAGCCTTCCCAGAAGGGAACGGCCTGGCAAAACTGGCTGCAGTGAAGCGACTCTGGCCAGCAGGAGGCGCTGCGGTATGTGCAGTGGATGCAGAGCGGGCTCACAGGTGCCCTAGCCGCCACAATAAATGCAGTGGGGGTGTTTTAAATGCACTAGTTCCATGAGAGCGCCAAGGTTTCCCCCAGCAAGAGGCGCTGTGCAGCACGGCTAACTGTGTACCATCAAGGTATGGCTGACCACGGTGCCGTCCGTGCGAGACAGCAAACACCAGCCGGGGAGCGACAGCCAAGGGCTTCCGCAAAGGACGAGTGGCAGCTGCCTCGGTCGGTAACGCAGCTCTGTGCCCATCCCATCCGCTGCTGTGCAGGGACGTAGGCACAGCTCAGCCCTGCCCAACACTGACAGCCTTACCTTGGCAGCATTGGTAGCAGGTGCCCGGTACCGATCCATCGTGTGGAATTTCTGGTTCAGCTCATGGTAGAGTTCGGAGTGGCGCTTCCTCGTGTGCATGACTTTCTGCAAAGGGATTGGAGTCAGGGGGGAACATACGTACTTCTAGTCAGTGCCGCTTCACGGACACACAGCATCATCCCCCACCCCTCGCAGCCTGCTCCTGGGCTATGGGAATAATGGTTGTTACTTGCTACAGCAGGGGGAGCTCACACACTGAATTTCTGTAGGACTCACAAGAAACAGTAGCTATCATTGGTTTGTGTCTGACATTTCTTGGTAACAGAGTGGTGGGAGGGACTCCAGCCCCCCTTCAAGATTTCCTCCGTCACCAACCCAGCAGATTGAAACAATCACACACGTGCAGCAGGGCAAAATTTAGGGGCTTAAATAACTCGGCGGTTCCCCCTTCCCACCAGCTGAAATGACACTGCCTGATTGGGAGCATCAGCTCCCGCCATGAACCTGGCGAAAATATTCCCAGCAGCCCTCCGGCGTTTTAATCAACTGTGATCGCTCTTTATTCCCTGGTATAAAACTCCTCAGAGCTCAGCTCTGCTTAAATCGGGCCAGGGATGCGGTTGCAGGAGAGAAATAAATAGAGGAGATTTTATTCCCCAAACCCGGACAAGCTCCTTGCAGGGCTCCTCCCCAGCCCCCATCTCTCTGCAGAGACCAAGCACCAGCCACCCTCAATCCCTCTCTGCTTCTGGCCGGGCGGCGCTTACGGTACTGCGAGTCCCCTGGAGTCCCCGTCACTGTGCTGGTGCCAAGGCACCAGGAACCACTGCACCAACCGCAGAAGTGGGGAGGGTCTCGGCGGTGCTTACCTCGAAATCCAGATCTGAGTATCGTAACCGCTTCCTCTGGGGGTGAAATATACGCGCCGGCCAAAGAAAACCAAAAAGGGGGAGGGGGAAAAAAGAAAGATCTTTATTGGTTTATCCGGCGAAGAGGGGGAAAAGCACATGCCGCAGTGCTGGTGCGAGGGGCTGGGAGAAGGACACCAAATGAGACCTGACTAAAGTGGGCGCTATTCTCACTGACTTCAGCAGGAGACACCCCAGTCTGCAAAAACTCGATCCCAGGGGCGGAGGGCAGCCAAGCTCCCCCTTTTGGCTGGATTTCCCATAGCTGCTCCCTCTGCGCGATGGCCCCTCTGCACTGTGCTGTCGAGGCTCCTCCCCTGCCCTTATCTGCATATGTTAATTAGCCACAGCCCTGGTAGGCTAGCTGATGCCTGGGCTGCCCAAAGTGTTAGGGGGTGGGTACCACTGCTATGGCAACCGTTACTATAGCACCTAACCATCTTTGAATGCAGTTAGCCTCCCAAGCCCACTCTGATGTGGGTATGCGGGTAACGGCTACTACCTCATTTTAGGGCTGGGGATTGAGTGACTGGCCCCAGGTCACACCCCTAGTCTGCAGCAGAGCCGGGACGACCCAGCCTGGCGCCCAAATTATGTGCCCTGTGCTGGGGTGAGGATCACTCGGGGCTTTGTGATTCCTCGTTACTAGCTGGGAGAGACGCTAGGGACCTGGCCAGGCCCCACATTGGACCTGCTTTAAGAGAGAATCCAGCGGGGAAATGTCCTCCAGCCGCACGGCTTCTGTCTCTCTTTGGCATCAGTCACTCTGTCACCAAGAAGTTGAAAGCAATACTAACCCGGTACTCACACCGTGCTGGTGCCTCTCCTCGGCGGAGGTGAAAGCACCAGCCAGGTATTAACCGAACCTCCCCAGCCAGGCCAGGAACATTATCCCCACTTTGCAGCCGGGTAAACCGTGCAGTGAAGTGGCCAGCACAGAAAAATTAGTGGCGGAGCCAGGACTAGAAGCCAGAAGCCCTGACTCCTGCAGACCCCACTCCCAACAGCAAACAGCCGCCATCATTTTGACATGTCACACAGAAAAGGGATGTGCAAGCGCCCCCTGGTGCTTTGCAGCCAGCAGTTAATTAACACACACTATTCCCAGCGTGGGCCTTTGTTCGAGGGGGGACACCAGCCATGGGACGGGGGTTTAGCCAGGGGAACGCACTGGCTCCTTCTCCTGCTCAGACATACGTTGGGGAAAAGAAGTGAGCTAAAGGGAAAGTAAATGCAGCAAGAGACAAGCGCTGCATCTGGGCTCCTCCCCAGGGGTGAGACACAGCCCAGAGCTGGCAAGGAAGTGCTTGAAGCCAGGTCACCGCAGGGATGTGCGCTGGGCGGGACAGTCCTGGGTGCAAACGAATCCCAGTGAGAGAAAGAACGAGGGCCCCCTGCGCGTCACAGCACTATCAGCCCCCGAGACGCAGCTTCGCACACCCTGCTGTGCACTCGCTCACTCTCACACACACCTTTGCAGGTGGCCTCTCACACGCTCGTGCATGCGGTCAGTCACACGTGCTCACCAACACTCACTATCTCTCTCACATACTCTTTGCTGTCTTGCACATGCAGTTACCGCTTGTGCACTTGCACACCTACACCTTCTTTTGCACATACACACGTACTCGCACGCACTTTCTCAAACACACACGCTTGTGCAGCCCCTTGCATGCACACACCCTGCTACATGTGCGCACTTTCGCACAGTCCCTGGCCCACCCGCTCCCCCTCAGCCACCCAGGGCAGCGGGCTCTGGGCTCACCTCGAGCGACCCCACTTTCATGGCGGAGCCCGGCACCGTGCGTGGCATGGTGCGGCTTCGCTCCGTGAGCTCCGAGGCCAGGATCTGCCGGACTGTGGGGTGCTGCTTGAACTGAAGGCCGTATGGGTGCTTCACCGTCCCGTAGGGCTGGTTTAAGTTCACATTGATGTGGTCCACAGAGACAAAGCCGGGGTAGGCTTCCGCCTCGGCCCCACGGCGACCCCTGCCCACGTGTGGCACCTCATCCACCTTGATGTTGAGCCTGCCCTCCTCCCTGCCGAAGGGCTTGAGGCTCACAGTCCGGCGGGGCAGCACCATGTAGTCGCTCTCTAGTGCCGGCTCCGGCGCCCGCATCCAGCCGTAGTCGGCCTGCTGCAGGTTGCTGTCCGTGCACAGGTAGACGGGTCCCCGGCTGTCCAGGTTGACATCCTTCTTGGCGGGCGGGTCGCTGAGTTCGTTCAGGCCCTTGTGCGTCAGCGTGGGCACCTGCACCAGGATGCCAGTGGGCGGGATGTTCCCCGGGAGGCTGGAGAAGCCCAGGCTTCCCTCGGAGCCGGGGTGGAGCTTGGGATCCTCGTCGCCGTCCAGGGAGATGCGTGACAAGGTGCCCGTGATGGTGGCGGGGTTGCACGCGTTCACCTCCTTGAAGAGGACTGGTCGGGGTGGGGAGAAGAGGAGACGTGGGTCAGAGGTGGACAGTCAATGTGCAGGTGTCTCCCAACCTCCAGGGACTCTGGGATGGGGTCAGGCTGGGAAGGGGACTACCTCTGCCCTAAGTGGCGTGAAAACCAGGCTGTTAGCCCCATACGGGGGGATACCCGCACCCACAGCGCCCCGCTGGTGCTTCCTCACTTAGCTCCTCCCACTTGATGCTAAGCCCCACCCCTTCTGTTAAAGGGATGGCTTGGATCTGTGGCGATTCCTGGCTTGGAGGGGTGGGAGAGGGGACATAGCACTGCCCTCCTGGCCTCCCTCCCAACCCCCCCCCAGGGGAGCGGGACCAGGCCTCACCTGTCTGACATGCCAGGTCAACGTCCTTTTCAAAGTCTGTCTATAAGAACAGAGAAAGAGGGGGAGAGAGACAAAGGGTGGGGGGAGAGAGGGAGACCCAGAGGGATGAATGTATCACAGGCGGCAAGCAGGGTTAAAGGGGCCACGCAGCGGGGGCCCAGGGGGTCTGGCTACACTGCAGCTGGGAGGGGCGATTCCCAGTGTGGGCTGACAGACACACGCTCGCAGTGTGGATGTCACAGACCTGGCGGTGGCACGGGCTAGCCATTGAGTCCGAGCCCTCCCGACCCGCTGAGAACAAGCTTGGGTGGCCAGTCTGAGCTACCGCCTCAGCCCGGGCCTCAGGCCGCCCGCTTGCCCCGTACTCCCCAGCCTGAGCCCCGTGATGCCCATTCGCTCCATGCCACCTGCTCGCCCCATGCCGCCCCATCCCGGGCCATCTGCTGGCCTGGTGCCGCCTGCTCGCCCAGTGCCACCTGGCTGACGTTCACTCACCATGATCTGCACCTGTCCGTTCTTGCAGGAGTCGGGAGAGTTCTCGTTTTCGTTGTTCTTGCACACCCCGATCTGGCACTTCACGACATCTTGCACCTGGGCGAGGCAGAGGCTGCGGTTACTGCCCTGGGGGTTGGCAGCGAGGGGGGGCCCCTGCTGCCCTGCCTCTCACAAATGATTACTGGGGTCCGTAAGCCATCTGGATCTGCCCAGCCAAGCCTCACGCCCTGCTGGGATCCACCCTGCCCCCATCCAATCCCTGCGTCCTGCCGGGATCCACTCCACCAATCCTCACACCCGCCCAGATCCACCCTGCCCCCATCCAATCCCTGCGTCCTGCCGGGATCCACTCCACCAATCCTCACGCCCTGCCCAGATCCACCCTGCCCCCATCCAATCCCTGCGTCCTGCCAGGATCCATTCCACCAATCCTCACGCCCTGTCCCGATCTGCCCATCTGATCCCCTAGCCGGGTGCTGGGCAGTAACTGGGGGCGAGGGCAGGTCAGTCTCCTTCTGCCCTTTGAGGCCTTGGACCCTGGCTGGAGCTGACAGCACAGCGTCAGCTCAGGATCCAGGGGCGTGGACACTTGAGCCCCACCCCCTGCAGAGGAGCCAGCGTGAGGGCAGGGCCCCCTTAGCCCCTCTATGCAGGGGGAACTTCACCCCAGGCCACCGCCAAGCCCTCACAGGCCCCTCTCACTCTCCTGCATCTTGTGGGACCTCTGCCCTGGCACTGCCATGAGCATCTTTCCTATGACCTCCTGGCACCTGGGCAGTGCCAGCCGCTGGGCCTCCGCTCTGATGGGAACCTTCAGCCAGCAGCCGGCCACAATCTCTCCCTTCCTAGCTCTGTGCCCAACTGTAACGCTCTGACCAGCGCCTGCCGCCATGTGAGCTGTTACCTCCGAGATATTTATAGACTGGCCCCGTCTCTCCAGAGACTCCTCTTTACTAGACTCTATAAATCCTACGTCCCTCGGCTTGTCCTCCCGACCCTCCGCTCCGGCCGCCCTGCTTGGCATTCCAATGCGAGGCTGCTGTTGCTAACTTTCCCAGGCGGTTGCAAGGACGGAGCCATCGGGCGCTTCCTGGTTTGCGACAGGATGGGCCAGAAGCTCGTAACGATGGACCTTGCATACGCACTCTGTGTTTATAGAGCTGCCATTCGCAGTGCATCACGCTAAGATAAACGAGCACCCAAGGGAGCTCCGGAATGCAGAGGGATGGGCTCAGAGGGACGCGGTTCTCTCCAGATGAGTGATGGACAGAACTCCATCCCCTCCCACCCTCCAGGGCTGGGCGACTCCATTAAGATTTAGTGTTCCATCTGGAGTTTAAAGGTGCAATTTGGGCTGGTCTGTGCTAGCCGCCTCCAGCCAGGACCGTGGGCTTTGATTACGAGGTGCATTCGCTTTGCCTACCATCTCCACAACAGCGCGTTGTGCTCTATACGCAAAGGGCCTCCTTTCCACAGCGGGACCCCGTCCCGCCCCTGCATTCCCACCCGCTGTTTTGCACAGGCAGCGAAGTGGGTGTGAAAACCCTCACTCCCTGGCAACAGGGTGTGCAAAGAGCGCAGGGCTACTTGTTCCACCAAGTGTGTGGGGGCAGACCCACTGAGACCCCTTTCTCTGCAGAAAGAGTGGAAACTAGTGCGCAGCCCCTGGTGTGTAGAAATCCGGGGGCAGGATGAGCCACAGACAGCTGGAGGAAGAGAAGGGCAGATGGAACCTCAGCCCTTGGATCAGACCAGCAGCACGGATCAGGGCTGTGAGCGTGAGCTCTGGGGGCAGGGCAGGCGCGTGGGGCCCCACCTCTCGGCGTAGGAAGCAGTGCACGGTGATGATGACAAAGCCCTGCACCGAGTTGAAGACGGCGAAGAGGACCTGGAAGAGGATGGAGCGCCGGTCGGTCATGGCGAGCACGGCCGACATCCAGGTGAGCGCCAGCAGGGGCAGGACAACGCAGGAGCTCCACAGCGACGCCCTGGGAGGGGAGAGGGAGGGACGAGGGTGAGACAGATGAGCCCTAGAGCCAATCAGGGGGGAGGCTGCTGTTTAAAAGGAACGCTCGCTTGCCCAAGGGAGCTGTGGGAGCCCAGTTGCCAGCGCTCTGGGGTGCTGAGCCAGTGTCCACAGGGCTAGGAAAACCAGCCGGTGCTTTCCGCCTGCCCTCACTGCAGTACTGCTGGTGAGAGATGAGAGATCCCGCCTGTCGCCTGACAGATCTCCCGCTCGCATACACAGCCCCCCAGCACCGCCCCTTCAGGCACAGCCCGGCCAGTTCCTGGCCTCTCTGCCAAGGCTGCCAGACTGCATGATGGGGGCACAGAAGAGAGACCCAGCAAACTCGTTTCAGGTAGGACATCACCGCCGTTCTCAGACTGACCTGGATTTGATCCAGGCTCTGAATCCCACTCCCCTGAGCTGTTCAGCACTGCATTCCCAAACTGCATTAAGGCCAGTGTTTTAAAGGTATTTAGGTCTAAATCCTATTGACCGTCAAAGGGATTTTGGCTCCTCAGTGCCTAAATCCCTTCTGAAAAGGAGCCTGAGACTCCTAAACCAGTTAGGTGTTGCAATGCTGAGTGCAGCAATGCTTAAACATCTTTAAAAATCTGGGCCTAAGAGCCCGTCACCTCCTGGGGTGAGAAAGACCTGTATCAACTGAGGAAGCTTGTAGCTTTGCCTAGCCGATGCCCTAGCTTGTGTGGATGAAGCATGCAAACTCCTGCAGAAGTGAGCCAGGCTGTGCATGCAGAGGACAGGGAGGCAGGGAGAAAGGCTCATGCACTCGGCTCATTAGATTTAAGGATCTTCTCATTCGAACCTCTCCTCTTGCTGCTCCGTTCAGCAGCTGAAAGCTCATTAAGTGACAGGCAGAAGGCAAAGCCTCCCGGAGATTTAAGGAAGAGAAGTTGCAGAGCTGTGGACGGAGCGCCTGGCCTGCCTTGCCATGATCCGGGTCTCGACTAGCTCCAGGGCTGCATATGGCCCAAGGTACTCAGATCCTGGGCTTGGATTACAGCTAAAAGGTCCTTCTCCTCCAGCTTTAGGGGGAAGCTGAGCTAGCGGGAGGAGAATGAAACCTGAGGGCCGGGTCTGATCTCGAACGTGCTGGGCTCCAATTTCCAGCTGCTCTGCACCTTGGGCCCGATGTGCAAGGAAGCGCTCGGCGCACGTCAATGAGCCGAGTCATCATTTATACCAGTGCAAAATGGGCACAAAAATGCTGTTTGCGCCAATGCAAAACCATGGGTAAGGTGCAGGGCAGGGCTGGATGAGACCCACTGCATTTACACTGGTGTGGCTACTGGTTTGAGTGGAGTCACTCCTGATTTGCACCAGCATGCGAGAGAATCAGGCCCGCTGGGGAAACCAGCAGGAGCCTCCCTCCCCATTTCGGGTGTAGGGATATTAAAGAAGGTACTAAGGGCTTGTCTACATCAGAAAGTTGCAGCGCTGGTGAGGGAGTTACAGCGCTGCAACTTAGGAGGTGTACACATCTGCAGGGCACCACCAGCGCTGCAACTCCCTGTTTGCAGCGCTGGCTGTACTCCCGTTTTGTCTCGGGTGTAGAGGATCCAGCGCTGGTGATCCAGCGCTGGTAATCAAGTATAGACACTTACCAGCGCTTTTCTTGACCTCCGTGGAATAAGCAGGTATCCCAGCATACCTGAGGAAGCCTCTGGTAATCAAGCTGGTCTCCTTCCCCGTCTTGCTCTCGCGTTCCCCGAACCCCGAGCAAGCAGGTCTCCTTCCCTGAGGTTTGCTGGGTGGTTCCGGGAACGCGAGAGCAAACCGCGGCGAAGCTGGTCTCCTTCCCCGGTTTGCTCTCTCGTTCCCCGAACCCCGAGCAAGCAGGTCTCCTTCCCTGCGGTTTGCAGGGTGGTTCGGGGAACGCGAGAGCAAACCGCGGCGAAGCTGGTCTCCTTTCCCGGTTTGCTCTCTCGTTCCCCGAACCCCCGAGCAAGCAGGTCTCCTTCCCTGCGGTTTGCAGGGTGGTTCGGGGAACGCGAGAGCAAACCGGGAAAGGAGACCAGCTTCGCCGCGGTTTGCTCTCGCGTTCCCCGAACAAGCAGGTCTCCTTCCCTGCGGTTTGCAGGGTGGTTCGGGGAACGCGAGAGCAAACCGGGAAAGGAGACCAGCTTCGCCGCGGTTTGCTCTCGCGTTCCCCGAACAAGCAGGTCTCCTTCCCTGCGGTTTGCAGGGTGGTTCGGGGAACGCGAGAGCAAACCGCGGCGAAGCTGGTCTCCTTTCCCGGTTTGCTCTCGCGTTCCCCGAACCCCCCCTTGAAGCCGCCCAACAGCACTGCAGTGTGGCCACATCTAACACCACTTGCAGCGCTGGTTGCTGTAAGTGTGGCCACTCTGCAGCGCTGGCCCTATACAGCTGTACTAATACAGCTGTAACAACCAGCGCTGCAAAATTTTAGATGTAGACATGGCCTAACAGTGATTCCCCCAAGTGACAGTGACCCCCCACCCCCGGTTCACCAAGTACAAAAATCTTTTAAGTTCTTATGTTAAAACTTCTAAGCTCCTGTCTGCAGAAAACACTGACTGTATCTGTCCTGTGAAAGATACTCTATTACTATGTAAAATTTACAAACAAGTTAATTGACTTTTTTCTTGAAGTAAACACTATGCTACCACCCCTGCTGTGAGCCTTAAGCTGTAATTGATACAATGTAAACAAACAGACACCCACCCTCTGTGATTACAGGACCGGGAATCTCATAGGAATTAACACACCCCCCAAAAGTGGTGGAGACAGTAAATTAAAATATGGTTAAGATAGGGAATGTATGTTGATGAATGTTTGATGTACGTGAATGGTTAGGGCAGTGCCAGCCTGGAAAGGATCCATCCGCCAAATAATGTGTCAAGTGGACCACCAGACAACTCCCGGAGGGTAAACTGGGATCCACCCCAAACACCTGGAAGGAATGTGCCACTTCAGACAGTGTGGAGCCACCAGGAATGTGCCACCTGCTAATTGAGCCAACAACAGCAGGATGAAACGGTTCCCATAGACTAACATAGGAATTAATTCCTATAAAAATGGACTCTAAAAACTGAGGACTTTGAGTCCCTGGTTCTGCTGCCAGCCTCCAGGAGCATCAGGTGCATCTGACACACACTCGGCTCCATCCTCATGACCAAGATACCTGGCCAGTAACTTGGCATGAGCAACTTCTAAGCTGGTAACTATAACACCTATACAGAACCTGAATGAATGATTGTGTGAATGAATATATACGTGTGTGTGTGTGTGTGTGTGTGTGTGTGTGTGTGTGTGTGTGTGTGTGTGTGTGTGTGTGTGTGTGTGTGTGTGTGTGTGTGTGTGTGTGTGTGTGTGTGTGTGTGTAAGGAATAAGCAGTGATAGGAAAAAGTAGTAAAACAATGTTGTTTGCTTTTATCTTTTGCCTTATAATTATATTTACAATCAATGTGGCATCTTTGCCTTATCCCTCTTAATAAGATCCTGCTGGTTTTTATTACATTGGTATAACACGGGTGGCTATTGGCCTTTCTTCCACTGAGCTCTGTATTGCTGAGACAACGTTCCAGGCAGAACGCTGATGCCAGATGCTGTTAGCAGAGTGATGCAAGGGGCCGGCACAGAGTGGGTGCACGTGCCTCTCTCTCTCGCCGTGAATAGCAGCAGAATAATGAGAAAGGATTCTGGGGGAGGATGCGGGGGAACGAGATGACAGAACGCAGACAGATTAACCACGCGAGCAGCTTCCGACATGGAGATAGCCAGCTAGAAGTTCCCCTGCACCCCAGCCATGCACGCGGACTGACGGTCGGAGAGCACCCCCCACCCCCGCGCGGGGAGTCTCCAGGGGTTCACTCCAGGCCTCTCCTGAAAGGCTGGCAGGGCTTCATTGGGGCTGGGCTGGGATCCCACAAGCACTATGAGGATTTTGGATCAGTGGGTACAGAGAGGAGCCCAATGTGAGAGGGTGACGCATGAGTTAGAAAGTGTGTGAGGGGGAGTGTGTGGGGGGCTGCAGGGCGCATGATGCATGGGGAAGTGCAGGGGGCTATGGGAGGTGTATGGGGGCGCATGTGGATGCAATGTAGGTTTGAGAGCCTGAACTCCCCCTGTCCCCGCCAATTCCTGCATTCTCTGCCCAAGCACAAGGATTTTGGTCTTTAAAAAATGGATTTTTAAAATTGTGCTTTTGGGGGATTTTCCCAACAGTGTGGCTGTGCCGCTCCCCAGGGTCTCTGGCTGCTGTCAGCACCATCGTCACCAGCGTTAGGGGTAGTGGCACCAGCAGCCCTGCCCCGGGGCCTGGCTGGGAACATTCTCATCAGCTGCTGGGTTCCACCTCCGGTCACGGAGAGCGAGGGCCCCCTCCCGCTGGGGTGGCTGGAACCAGCCCGCATCCCAGCAGAGCCAGCCTGGACTCAGCTTCCCTGGGTTCCCCACCTGCTGCCCTCCCTCAGAGGGCAGCCAGGCCCCCCATGGGACTTGCCCGCAGCCACCTCTCTGCTGTGATTGCCAAGGACACATCACCCTGGGGATTCTGGTGGCAGGAACCACTCGGCTTCTGGACTGTGACCCGCCAATCCTCAGAAACTGACTGTCTGCTGCCATGGGCAGGATTCAAAGCAGCAGAGGAGAGGGGAATGGCTCTGTAAGGCACTGCCAGCCCCGCTGAGCCATGGAAAAGGAACTTGCCTAGCCCCCCTTGAACCCCATGTCCTGCCACCACCTGGGGTACAGGTTCCCTGCAGCAAGGACAGGGATGTGCAGAGTATCAGTCCCCCCACCCAGCTTTTTAGCTCTTTGCTAACTTCCCAGACTGGCTGCCCTCTTCCACTCGCCCCCAGCTGGTCCTGGCTCCCTGCCCCTGCTCCTCTCCTCATCCCCTCTTCCCCCTCACTGATCCCTCTTGCCCCACAATCTGTGCCCTCCCCTGGGCCTGGGATCCCACCCTGCAAAGTCCCAACATACGGAACACAGAGCAACGCAGTCTGGGGAGCTGGCTGCTAATGGCTGCAGAACCAGCATTCCCCCATTCCCACCCCCACGAGGGACCTGCCCCAGGCAATGTGTTATTTGATGAGCGGCAGTGAACGGGCAGGAGTGACGGGTCTCACACACACACACACGGCCCCACGCCAGCCACTGCGAGACACAGCCCCAGACACAGAGCTGAGCCGGGGAGCGCAGCAGATGCAGGACCCGGAACAGCTCTGAGCACACGGCATTCTCCAGCCCCGGGTAGGGAGTTGAAAGGCTGAGTGCCCATTAGGCAATGCCCCCTTCCTCCTGCCCCCGGTGCCCCGGCCGGCGGGAGAATGCTGCGCTCTCAAGTCCCGGGCACCACAGCCACACACGACAGCGCGAGCGAGCACCAAGGGCGCAGGCTGAGAGACTAACATGGCGCTGCTGGTGGTGGCAGAGGTCAGGGCGGTGCTGGACACCACGCCGCATTTGGTGCATTTCAGCAGCAGGCGGCCACAGGTGGGCTGCTTCCAGCTGAGCACCCCAACCCCCATGGGAGAGCCATGCGCCGGCCAGGGTGTGGGGAGGGGCGGGAAGCGAGGGCACGAGGCATAAGACAGGCGGGAGGGGACGGACAGACACAGAAACCAAGCAAATGAGAAAAACAGAGAGAGAGAGAGAGAGAGATTGTTAGTTGCAAGCCGGCACGCTGGGTGGTTACTGACTAGCATGGGGTCCGACAGCTCTCGCTGGGGGCTGGAGGCTCAGCCCCTTGTCTGGGGGGCTCTGCAGTGGGGCTCTGCAGTAGGATCCCCTCCTTCCCTGTATGACGGGCATGCCCCTCTCTGGTCTGAGTGCAGCTCTGTGACAATGACAATCCCAGCACTGGGCGTGGGGGAGAGGTTCGGGAGCCTGGCTACCCCGCTGGTAATGGGTGCAGGGCCTGGGCAGGGGCCGTGGGCACTTCTGGGTAACAGACAATGGGGCACAAGCTGCCCCCTTGCTGCAGAAATCAGCTCAGCACCAATCCCCCATTCTGTTTCCCCAGGCCTCCAGCTAAGCCTGCTGGGCGTGGCTGGGGTACAGGGTGCCGACAGGTGGCTGGGGTGTGTCTCATCTGGTGGGGGATGTCTCTCTAGATGGGGGGAAGGCTCATCTGCAGGGTGGGGATGGTGTGTTGCTGGAGCTGGGGGCACCCCCGGGAAATCCATACTCCACCACCACTCCCCTCTTAGCTATGTGCCCTGGGAGCCTGCTGAGGAATGGGCAGACTTCTCTTCACTTATGAATGGCTAGAGCCGAGCCCAGGTGCAGCCGGGGGGTGCATTGACACAGCCAAGGTGAGATGGGGGGGCTCTTAACACCCTGAGCCTCCAGCCTCCTCGAGCCAATGAGACATGGACTGCCTGGCCCTGCCCCAGCTCCTCCGGACTGCACCTGGGCCGCCAAGGGGCACAGGGTATTACCTGCCTGCGTGTGCCCTCCCGCTCGCCTGCCCCACATGGGGGCAGCCCCAGGGGGCACTTACCCGGCCCGCTGCTTTTTGGACTTATCTGAAATGCCGTCCCGAGACATGAGCTTGTTGAAGACAATGATCCCTATCAGCATGTTCACCTGAGTTGGGAGGGAGAGAGAGAGACAGAACCCGGGTGAGGGACGGGGTGGTGACCCCACACAGGGGACCCAGTGCTGGGCAGAGCCCTCCCCTCCTGCTCCATCCCCACCCCGGGGGCAGGGAGGGACTGGGCTTTGTGGGGAGTTCAGAGAGATTGTGGGGAGATTGCAGCAGCAGGCTCTGGGCTAGGAACGGGCTGGGGTCAGGGGAGGAGAAACAGGGTTGTGGGGTGCGAGGGGGAGGGGCTCCCTGGAGCCGGGGGGCACCAGGGCCCGAGGGAGAGACGGCAACAGACAGGGGTTGGCCCTTTTCTTCAGCCAAAGACGTGCTCCCAAAGGGCAAACACCTACCAGCACGATGACGGCAGCGGGGCCGACGAAGGCATAGAGCAACCCGCCTTCCAGGGAGAGCCAGCAGCTGCAGAGGGAACACGGCGCCATTAGGGGGGGTGGGCAGATGGAATCCCCTCCCTGTCTCCCCACACTGACCATGTCCCATCTCCTACCAGGGAGCCTGGCTCCTCGCCCCGCAGCCCCTAGCCAAGTCTGGTGTGCAGGGGAGCCCCTGGGGCCCCAGCCCCCCGTGCACCCCCAGCCGGGCTTCATTCCAACACTCACTAGCTGGCTGTTCCGTAGCCTTTGGTCCGAGTGAAGCCGACAGAGACTGCAACCACCAGGGCCGGCAAACCTGGCGGGGAGACGAGACAATGACCAGGATCTGCAGAGGGGCTCAGCACCCACCTGCCCCACTGACACGGGGGGAACCTCCCTCCATTTCCTTCCCACTGACACCAGTGCAGCATCCCGCCCCCATGGCGAACAACGGAGAGTGCCCGGCTGCCCCCCTGAACAGTAAGAGCTGCTGGGAGCGGAGTCCGGGGGAAGAGCTGCCCCTGCCTCCCCGCAGGTCAGCAGGGGCCATGTCTATAGACCCAGGGCAGCAGCTGGAGAGCAGAGACACAGAATGCAGTGATTGATGCATCAGCAGGGGGGCCCAAGCCACCGAGCAGCACATCTAGACAAGAAACAGCGCAGCGACCCACGCGCCTCTGGGTTCCCTCTGCCCTGATGAGAGCGGGGCTCATCACACAGCTCAGGGGCTGGGATGAGGGTCAGAGCAGGGACTCCTGGCTTCTATTCCCAGCTCTGCCACTGAGGCAAGTCACTTTCCTGCTCTGTGCCTCAGTTTTCCCACCTGTGAAATGGGGGTGATAATCCTTAGCTCGCCTGGAGGCGGGGTCTGAGTGTGACCACCATTAACTCACACATGCAAGGTGCTTCCCTCTGTTCTGACCACTAGACCCCGCCCATTCCTTGAGCCGGACCCACTGCTCGCAGGGAAGGCGAGCGAGGCCTCTTACCCCATCCCAGGCACAGGAAGCGCTTCCTGACCAGGCGTGTGCGGATCCTGCCGATCACGGCCAGGTAAGACTGCCAGGCCTCGGTCAGCACCCAGCAGAAGGATGAGAGGAAGAAGAAATGCAGAAATGCGGCTGTCATGGTGCACACGCCCTGCAAGGAGAGAGAGACGGCAATCAATACAGGTGTGCCGCACGGAGGCCTGGGGTGCTTGGCACCTCTCAGGATATGGCCCTAGCAGAGCCCTCGGGCATCCCACACTCCCTGGCATTGTTAATAATGGGCCAGATTCCCCCTGAATTAAATGGTGTAAATCAGGAACAACTCCGCTGAACCTAATGGGTAGGGGCGGCATAAGCCAGAGGGGAGCCCAGCCCAGTGCTCTTATGGCTTGGATGCATCGTGCACGTCAATCTCTGGGAAGAGGCATGCCACTGGCAGACGAGGTGCCAGCTCCTGGCAAGGCTCCCATGTCGAACGCTGACAGCTACAGAGCCGGACACCGTCTGGTTCACCTGCGTGTTAGCAGGGCCCAAACAGATATTAGATTGTAAGAAAGCTTGTGAGTCGTTGCCTGAATTAACCTCACTTATAACATCCATATCCCACGCTATATAAGGTAATTATCTGTATTCTGAGCCTATGAGACTGTGTAAATCACGAGACAGGAGAGAGACATTAACTAGTGTGACATTAATTAGGCCGATCTTCCCAAAAGGAGAGGTCCCGCGACACCAGATGGATCACTGGGGGATGGTGCAGCTGGCGTCTCCCTGCCTACCCTCCGCAAGAGAACAGAAGAGTTTTGTTGCTCTGCTCTCCTTCTCCTCCCCAGGAAGATGAGTCATGTTTACAGCTCAGGGCACGTGGCAGGAGGGCGATAAAACCCCTAGACAAAAGGAACTTGGTCTCTCTGTGCTGCTTGGAATCTGGGGACCAAACGTTTCTAGGCACATGCAAGGGATCCCCAGCGACTCGGCCTGGGTTAGCCGTAAGGGATGAGCAGAACATGCTCATGATAGAAGCTTTTATTGCCTTTTGAAACTTAAGATTGTAACTCATTTGTGTGTCTGTTTAACCTCGTCAATGCCGCTCTGGTTTCCTTTTCTGAGCTCATAAACCTTTAGCTAGTTTCTTACAGGACTGGCTACAAGCGTCGTCTTTGGCATGAGATCTGGGGTGCAACAGGGATCCTGAGGCAGCTACATCGCAGGCCTGCAAGGGCGTTGTGTTTATGGTGGAGTAGATGGTGCATTCCTAATCCCTGTGGGCCACCTCTTTGGTGATGCCATAAACACACATCGGAGCATTCGGCCACAAGGAAGCGCAGTCCACCCTTTGAGTAGAGACCAGGGGCTGCTCTCTGGCCCCCATCGCGGCAGGGTCTGAGACCCTCATGGATTTATCCTCACACTCCTTGTGCAGGGAAGGATTATCCCCATTTGGGGAAACTGAGGCATGAAGCAGGGCAGTGATTCAGCCAAGGCCCCACAGCAACCCAGTGGCAGATCTGGGGACAAAAAACAGTTCCTCTGAATCCCAAACCAGCGATGGGGACCGGGGATGGGTCCTTTCATTTCTCTGCTGCACGTTGTCCCTCTATCCCTCTCTCTGTCCCTGTAAGCAGCAGCCAGATTCGCGCTAACTGTGCTCCCACAGGCGGGGGGCCAGCAAATATCACAATCCCACGAGCACACACAACACAGTGCGACTCACCCCCACTCCACTGCCGCTTGCTTTCATCGTTCCCAGGAGCACAGCAGGGCACTGCCCCACAGAACGCCGCTACACCTGGCGACCCATGCAGCAGGCACTGCCCAGCTAGTGCAGCCAGCAGAGCTGGGGGATGGGGGACGGGTGGGGGATTGGATCATTCATGCTGCAGGGATTTGGGGCTGGGGCCTCATCTGCCCTTTCCTCAATATTTATATCCATGAATTCACTGATGCAGAGTCACCTGGGGTGGCCAAGCAAGCTACTGTATCCTCTGGGCCACAGGACAACAGAGAGCTCTGTATCTAGAGCCCAGAGGATCCCAGAGCACTTCACCAGCTCTACTGGTCCAGGAGAGACTTCAGTCAGCACTGAAATGCAGCCACCTCTGGGACAAAGCACAGCAGCTGTTCTAACAGCACGCAGCAACAGTGCAAAGCAATTCAGAACAGGGAACTGTTCAGCTGAAACAGCAGGATGCATCGATTTAAAGGCCATATCCTGCCATTCCAGGCTGTTCTGCCCACAGCTCTCTGGCTGTAACGTCCCAAGGAAATGTCCATCCGGTGCCTGTCTCTCTCCCGTTCTCCCTGACCTCTTCAAGGAACACAGTGTCACAGAGTCTGGGGGAGTCAGGGCCCTGCACCCCCCACTTCCTGCAATTCACCCTGACTCTCAGCCAGGCGGTAAAACAGAAGGTTCATTAGACGACAGGAACACGGTCCCAAGCAGGGCTTGTAGGTACAACCAGGACCCCTCAGTCAGGTCCCTCTGGGGGGCAAGGATCTTAGACTGCAGACTTAGGGTTCCCTGCCTCTTCCCAGCCAGCCCAAAACTGAAACCAAAAACCCCTCCAGCAGGCTCTGCCCCCTCCTCTTCTCCCCCTCTCCCTTTGTCCAGTTTCCTGGGCAAAGGCATGGACTCACCCCCCCACCTGCCTTGCTCAGGTTACAGGCTCAGGTACCGTCCCTCACCTACTAAAGTCATCCCCTGCTCTCCCAACCCCCATGCAGACAGCCCCAGTAAAATTGGACGACATTCCCAGGTCAATCCGCCGCTCCCTACTGTGTCACACCTGGCGTGTCCCCACTGGGTGCCCAGCCGGGCAACGCCCCTTGGCAGCTGTAATGGGGTAGAAGCCCAGGAAGCCCTAGGCCAGATTCTCACCTTACTGAGCATATGGGACTGGCCCACCAGGATCAGCACATTGGAAGCCAGGATGGAGACGCAGAAATTCAGCAGGATGATGGAGCGCTCTGACTTGATGAACCTGCAGGGAGGGCAGAGGGAGGCAGGTTGAAGGGATCCTGGGGCTGGGCCCCTTGCAAACATCCTGGCCTGGTTTCTCTCTAGACCTAAGGTGGAGAATGCAGGAGATGCTATGACACAATAAACTAATGGCCTAATCAGTCTGGTAGCCTGTCTCCAACAGTGGCCAATGGGGCTATGTTAGAGGGCAGCACAGACCTTCATATAGTGCATGGAGTGTGTTAGCAGGCAGAGGATGCCTTCCTGACCCCCGTCTGGGGATCAGTTTATGCCCTGAAGCATGAGGATGGAGTTTATTTTATTCCAGGGAGTGTGACTCCAGGGGCTACCCCATTCATATAACAAATACCAACACTGGGATGAAACACCTGCACTTCCACAGCACTTGGGGAACACAACATGCTACACAAATGTGAACTAGTTAGGCCTTCCGACATCCCCGTGAGGTATGTGAGATAGGTCTCTGCTGCAAAGCGAAGGTATGACTGCAGCACAGCTAGGCATACCTGGGCCAGCTTTAATATAGACAGTGCCTAGGGTCTCTGGTGGGCTTGTACTCCAATTACTAGCCTGTGCCATCCCATCTACACTGCTACAGACATCCATGCTAGCGAGATTAAAGCTAACACGGGTATGTCTGCCCCTGCTACCACCACAACTTCCCTTTGCAGTGATGACGTACCCTGAGGGATACAGGGACTGCTTCACCTCTGGCAGAACGTGGCAGTCATGTGAGGGTGCCCACCAACATGGCTCAGAGGCGATTTAGGGAAGCAGCCTATAAAATTTCCCTAAACTGAGATGTAAAAACGTTAAATATTAATTTCAGCTCTTTGACTTAATAGCATCCAGCAGCAAAGAGTCCCACAGGTGAACAATCCATCATGAGGGGAAGAAACAAATTCCTTTCCCCCCCATTTCAGATGTGTTGAGCCCTTTTACTTTCAATTCCAGGACAGAGCAGCGAACCCCACAGATCTTCTCTGCGCCGGGCGTTGTTTGTTGATAAACTTCCACCCTAACCGTCTCTTCCTCTCTTCCTTCGCAGACCGAGGTGCTCCTCCTGCAGACACTTCCATGCATGCTTCCTGATGCACCCAGGATCCATTGCATTCCCTAGCAGGGGTGTATGTGTGTGGAGAGGACTGCAGGATTGGGAGCTAACCTGCCCTAGGTGGAGCTTGCAAAGCTGACGAAGGGTTTTGGACTCCTGGTTCCCGTTGCAGGGAATGGCATCAGCACTGAAAGCCTCATGCCCGTACAGCTCCTAGCACAACGGGGCCTCGAGTCCTGCCCGAGGTTGTTCGGTGCCACTGTACATTAACAGCCTTCTGATTCTCTCCTTGGGTGAACCCTCCCCCTACATCTCTGATGCATCTCGCCAGGGGATCTCAGACCTTTTCATGCCTCTGCAGCAAGGGAGGGCCTGATTCTGCTGTCCCTCTTGCTGGTGTAAATCGGGAGTGACTCCGCTGAGCGGCACTGATGCCAGAGAGGCAGGATCAGGCCTTGCAGAGCCTTCCTGTCTGTGCCTCGTGCTTGTGGCAGCAAAAGGATAGCAGCCCCAGCAGGGCACTACCATGCCCACCATTGTCTTTAATGCTCTAAGAGCTTTGTTCTTTTCCTGGAACAATACAGTCAATCATGCAGCGGATAAGCTATCGTCTGTTTCCTCCCCACTCCTGACTTCTATTCCTCCCTCTGCTCTCAGCACACGCTTCCTGGCTGCCCAACCCTGGCCTCTTCCCCTCCTGCTGCACGTGCCTTCCTGCCAGCGCGGCCTCTCTCCCACTGCGCACGCGGGGAGCAAAGCGGAGCCGGCAGCCTGGGACTCACCAGCTGCCCAGGGCCCCGCTCAAGGAGCATGGCCCTGGTCCTTGTTGGCACCCATCTCTGGGCCTTGCTCTGCCCCCAGGATGCCAGTGGTGATGTTCGGATCCACGTCCCGGCAGGTTATGGCTGACTTGGCCACTATAGAAAACCTTGACGTGAGCTCAGAGACTGACACTGCTCCGGTGCCCCCAGCTCAGCTGGCATCTACCGAACAAAAAGCTGCCAACCGTTCCACCTGGCTGGCGAGAAGGAATGATGCCCTGGCCTCTGGGCTGGTGCCAAAGGGACCGAGGGAGAAGGTGGGTCCGGGGATGGGGCCGACCTACCTCCAGAAGGTGGCGTAGATCACCAGCAGGGTCAGCAGGGCCATACAGGAGACGGCACAGCCGATCACGAGCGGGACAGAGGGAGTGCCGGAGGGGTCCATGGCCTGCCCGAGAGAGGAGGTGCTGAAAACGGGGCTGAGGGGGGGGCTCAGCAGCTAGAAGGAGGGAGCTCCCCCGAGCCACAGGGGGTGGAGCTGGCCAGTGGGGGGCAGTGGAGGGAGGGGAGAAGGATGGGTTCGTTGCTGCCATTGTCTCAGTGCTGCCCCAGGGCTGTATCACTCACGTGCACAGCCAGTGTCCCTGGGACCCCAGAGGCTGCTCCCTCCCCACCCCAATCCCTGGAAATCCCAACGTGCCCCATCACACACCTCAAAAGCTCCACCCCCAGTGAGCGGGGCAGAGCCCAAGCCCCTGGCACCAGGCCTCTCTTCCCTGCCCCCACCCCAGGGGCCCACTGGCCTGCGTGCTGGAGTTTTCGGGAGTGGGGTGGGGGTGGGGGTGGGGGCTTGACTGCAGCCTCTGGGCTGCCAAGGCACGTTCCTGGGGGCGCCTCTCCGTCGTCCTGCCAACTGGGCACGCTCCCAGAATACCAACGGCCCGGCGCGGCCGCAGGGAGCTGGGTGGCGCTCGGCTTCGGGGGGGAGGGAGAACGCCCCGTCTGTGAGCGCTGGCGGGGGGAGCAGGACTCCCAGCAAGATGGCTCCTTTCACATCCCCTCCCACCCCTTCCCTCCTCCTGCCTTGCTGCCTGGAAGATCTGCTAATGAGCCTTATAAATCCCACCAGGCAGCCTGCCCGTGACTGCTGCAGAGCCCTGAGCTCAGCACACACTGCAGTGCAGGGGGGGCTCCAAGGGGAGACGAGAAGAGCCGGGGGGGAGGGAAGAGTGGGGCACTTCCCCATTCACTGCACAGCCGCCCCTGTGCCGGGGAGGGGTCTATTTATGGGGGGCGGGGGCCGGGCTTTGCATGATGGGAAATCTCCAGGCAGCTAGGCATGGGACCCCTTCACCATAGCGGGCTCCCCTCTCGCTACGGCCCTCACCACCGCGACAGGGCAATGCCCCTTGGCTTGAATTCCAGTGCCCCAGTGTCCTGCCCCACCCCTGGGCTCGCCCTCTGTGCCAAGGCTCACACTCAGCCGGCAAAGGAGAGACCAACGTTCAGGGCCTTGGCTTGAGAGACAGCACCTGGCCCTAGGGCGAGCAAAGCCATCGGCACAGAGCCAAGCAGGACTCTGTACCCATAACCCCGGGGAGGACAGGAATACAATGCCCTGCCCCCTACCCTGCACCCATAACCCAGGGGAGGTCAGGGACACAATGCCCTGCCACCCTCCATCCTGTACCCATAACCCTGGGGAGAACCAGGACACAATGCCCCCCTCCATCCTGTACCCATAACCCCGGGAAGGACAGGGACACAATGCCCCGCCCCCTCCCATCCTGTACCCATAACCCAGGGGAGACAGGGACACAGTGCCCTGCCCCCCCCCTCCTGTACCTATAACCCCGGGGAGGACAGGGACACAATGCCCTGCCTCTGCTACCATTTGCCCATTACCCTAGGAGAAGACAGGGCCCGAATGCACCCACAACCCCTGTACCCATAGCCCTGGGGGGAGGCTGAGCAGCAGCAGGTGCACTTTGTGGGTGCCGCATCCCCACCAATGGGTTCCTGGGTGCCACACAGCTTGGGCCCATCGCTCTCAGCACAGGATCAAGCAGCGCGGGCTGGCGACAGGCGGGGGCCTGCGAGGAGCACCAAGCTCAGTCCCAGATTCTCCACCAGCTCCTGGCACAGGTAGAGAGCCAGAGCTGGGGAATGTGAGAGCAGCAGGGGGAGAGGAGAGGAGAATGGGAAAGCGTCAGTGGAGGAGAGGCAGAGAGATGGGGAGGGGGGATCTCGGGAGCCCAGCACAAGCAGCAGCTGTCTCCTTCCCAAGCTCTTCCCTCATGCACGACTCCAACCTGTCATGAGGAACGAGGGACCCCCCATCTCATCCCATCTCCAGCCAGAGCATCAGCTGTCTCCGGAGCCTCCCCCAGGCCCTGGCAGACAGCCCCCCCCCGGCCCCCACAGCATCAAAAAGCCCACTGGGGTGGGGATGGCTGGTGGAGTTTGTACATGTCCCACCCGCGCTCTCCAAGCAGGGAGAGGTTATTGTTACAGAACCCCAGAGATCAGCGCTGGGTCCCAACTCTCAGCGTGGCCGTGTCCCGTGACGCCTCGGGACCACCCCCACTATCAGGCCCCCTCCAGCTAGCATTCCCCGCCCCGCAATCCCACTTTGCTCCTGGTGCCGGTTCCCATTCGGCTCGGGCCCAGCGACAGCCAAAGACAAGAAGGGAAACTGGAGGGCGCTGGGCTGGTGCCACCTACCAGTTCCTTGGGCAGCTGAGCGAGCACGGCGTAGGTGGAGAGGTAGCTGCACAGGCATTTGGTGTGAGCCGGGAGGGTCTCCAGCGTTTGGCAGCTCTCGGTGTCCCAGTTTCCAGAGCCCACATCCCTGATTAATGGAATTGGAGAGGAGAGAGAGTGATTTAAAATGATCAAACACAGAGCGCTCCCAGCCCCTTGGCTTCTGTGCCGACTTAACCCTTCGCTGGCGCTGCCCACCCAACGGCCGCATTGGGTCCTGGGGGGGGGAGGGTCTGAGCGGCGCCGGGGCAGGGTCTGGGCAGCTGCTTTAGCGCGTGACCCAGATGCTGGAGCAGAACCCTGCCCTTCCCCACTCCTTGCCCCGGGCTGCACTGTCGAAAGCCAGCTCAGCTCCATCCCCCCCTACCCTGCTCTCCCTCCCTCAGACACTGATCCCTGGGGGGCTGAACACTGCACACAGGCCTGATTTAATCTGAAGGCTCAGGCTGGCTGGGGTCTCCAGCGAGGAAGGGAGGGGAGCCCGGTCCCAGGAAGGGTGGATGGAGGCCAGCCAGGGGTCAGAGCCAGCTCTCATCCGTGGGCTCTCCACCACCCCACCTGGCTTTGGCCTCTTTTTTGTTCAACCCACCTGTACTGAAAGCTAATGAGAACCAAGGGGAATTAAACGAGCCAGGGCAGGATCCAGGCAACTGAGCCCTGAGTGATACAGCCCAGGACGGGGAGCACCCGTGCAACAAGGCATTACAGCAACTGCACACGGAACAGCACACCTGCGAGGCTGGGCACGTGTGTGATCCGGGGCACCATTCCCCGCACACGCGGGCTCACGGACACGTGGCTGACTGCATGCCAGGTCACACAAAGGTGTGTGAAGCTGCCACTCCCAGCCAACCGGGGACACCCCTCCACCTCAGATCAGCCCAGAGTTCACCCCTGGAAAACCCAACTGCGGCCTGAGCAACGCTCACTCATTCTGGTTACCTTAGCCCAGTGGTTCCCAAATTTTAACAACCCGTGAATCCCTTTCACTAAAATGACAAGTCTCACAAACCCCCTCCTAAAAATGAATATTTCCAGGGATTTTCTCCTTTACCTGAGTATAAATTATAAAAGCAGTGACCTTGGAAATATAAAATTTGTTTTTAAGACATGCTTATTACACACTATTTATTATTAATTATTATTTATCATTACAGTATTTTTATTACATTATGAAAATGGCAACACTCTTCCAAGGTCTCACTTTCGTAGCTTGTGTCACTTTGAATAAGCCTGTTATAAGACAAGGCTCCTATATTTCATCAAGGAGTATCAGATGTGGAACAGCAGGAAGGTATTTAAGAATCCAACTCAAAGAGTTCCTCTTACACAGGTATTCAGGTCTTGAGCAGTCCAGGCAAACAACGCACGTTACAACAAAGCTTAAACTTGCTCTTCATAATAATTTTAAAAACAAGACTAGCTGTCTATTTAATTTTAAAAACAGCAAAATATATCCATCTCTCTTTTCATTTCTTACAAGGAGTCTTGAAGTTTAATTTTCCCCAGTGTGATAGAGATGCTTGCTTTGATCTGCTTAGCTCTTGGAAGTCCAGGGGCTCCAAGCTGCTGGCCCCAGGCTGCCCAGGGTCCCTAGGACAGCTCTGTCTGCCATTAGGGAATTTTCTTCCAAGAACCCCCTGTAACATTTCACGAACCCCAGTTTGGGAACCACTGCCTTAGCCAATGGCACAGCTGGCATTGCCTTCCCGTGGAACTGCAGGGGGTGGGGCACCCTGCGCTGAGTTAGCCAGCCACCAATGCAGCCAACTGGCCTGGGAGATGCCCCTTCACCCCCCTCTCTTCCTTGCCCCCTGACCTTGCTCTGCTGTTTGGAAAGGAAATGGGAGGGAATGGAGCCAGCTGTACCAGGCCTTTCCCAACTCTCTGGGCCGAGGAGTCTGCCCGCCCTACTCACGTTCCTGCCTTGCACATGCTGCCGGGGCCAGGCGCAGGCTCAAGAGCACTGGCGCTATTGAGGGTGGGACTGTCTCTGGCAGATACATTTTGAACGTACCCAACTTCCTGCAAGCACTACCCTGCCTGGAGGGGCCATTGCACAGGGTCTCCTGGTGACCAGGCCATGCCTTGGTGCCCAGGCAGAAACGTGCAACAGCATCAGCTTTGAACCACAGGACACCAAGGGCCCACGGGCCCATGTGTCAGGCGGGTGTGCAAAGCCCTGCATCTGGGCATGCAAAGGCAGCAGTGAGGGGCACTCTGAGCCACACCCTACCATGCCTAGGGCTGGAGCCCCCAGGCTCACCCACTCCCAGAACCCACTGCTGGCATTTGCACAGATGCCAGGTGACCGCAGTGCCCATTCATTTCTACTGACATGGCGGGTGCCTAGCCCCTCCAGGGACCAAGCTCTGTGACAGCAGGCACCACGGACGGGCACCGGGCCTGACTGCCCCTCACGCCGCAGCAAGGCACAGCCACATGGTAACGGGGGGTTCACTGCGGTTCGGGGCTGGGGCAGCTGAATCCAGCTGGGGTAAAATAAAGGCACAGAGCTACCCAGGGCTGCTGGGTTAACTGTCACCCGGGCACCAAGCACTATCATGGCAATGGCTGGGGAAGATTTTACCCTCCTCCAGCCAGGTATCCCCGCCTGGAAGCCTGCGGCAATGGGCCCCTCGTTACTGCTTCCGGACGGGAGTGCAGGCAGCCAGAGCTGTGGGATCTCCTGGCAGCTAGGGCAGGTTCTGGGCTTTCTGAGCTGGTACCAAGGCTCCCACCCCACTGGCAGCCCAGCCCCCCTGCCACGTCAAGGTATTGGCAACTACCCACTCTGGGCATTGGAGAGCCCTTCCTGGGTGCTCATTAGCAAAGGCCCTGGCCCATCACTTCAGAGATGCCAGCGATACCCGCTCCTTGGGATGGCGGTGGTTCTGTCTGCGGCTCCCAATGTCAAAGGGCAGGCGCCGCTTACCCAGGGTGTCAATGGATCAGGCCCCAGTCCTGCGTCCCCGAGAACTGGCTGTGCCCCACCCTCTTTGCTGCACAGCGTGTGCCAACTCCGAGCCGGGGAGACCGGAACCGAAAGCTCAGCCCCAGATTTTGGTCAAGTCCAGCCTTTGGCCCATCTCGAGTCCCTCCCCAGAAGGGCTGCACAGGAACCAGTAACCCAGAGGGGGAAAGGCTCTGTCACCCACCCCTGAGCTGTTGCATGCCCTCAGGGCCCCGGCAGTGGCCTCAGGGGTGCGTGAGGGGTGTCGGAGCATCACAGCCGACACGGCCTGTCCACAGGGGGCAGCTGGAGTGGGACTGTATATCATGGAAGGTGGCGGAGCGCGAGCCGTGGCTGCTGCAATGTGCCACGGCTGACAGAGCTACAGCGAAGTTGCTCTGGCAACCTGAAGGGAGGCTGCAGGGCCAGGAGGCTGCGCTTGGCTAGATCCGGAGTTTGCAAGGCCAGAAGGGACCCCCGGGATCATCCCGCCCGACCCTCTGCCACGCAGGCCACAGAACTCCCCCCACAACCACTCCAACAGGGACAGAAAGGAGCAGATAATAATGAGGTGCTAAGGCCAAGAGCACCCCTCACCCCTTGGCACGGCCCTACTGGCCCCCAGCCCAGGCAGCACTGCTGTCAGAGCACACGGCTAGGACCACTGGAGGCCACTGCCCCCCCCACTCCCGCCTCCCCCACACCACAGCAATCTGCCCCACTTTATCACTCTCCCGCCCGAGCGCTGCATGGCCCTGGCTCTCTGCTCCAGCCCATTGCTAACAACCTGCATCTGGCAAGCTGCAGGCTTCAATCTCCGGCTTCAAGCGGGCGCTAATCAATACCGGTATTAGCAAAATTAACCCACGGCCACAGGGGACTTGGCCTCGTTCTGGTCTCCTCGCTCTTTAAATGCGGACGTGACCGCCCGGCCAGGTCGGGGAGAGGAGCCCATTAGATCTCTCCTTGCTGTATAATAACCCGTGCGCCAAGGATAATGAGATGGGGAGCATGGCTTGGGGCTCTGCCTGGGATAACGGGAGCTTTCAGCTCAGGGGAGCGTACACCACCACACAGGGCCCCGCCATCTGGCTCGCTGGCTCCCTCCAGCCAACAGCCAGTCCCCTCCCCGAACACTAGTGAGGCTGCGGCGGGGAAAGCACCAGAGCAGCAGAGGCATTTACACCCCATTAACTCTCCAAGTGTGGGGGTGTTGGGGTCCCCTTCTCATCCTCCTCTCTCCCTGCCAAGAAACCACAGGCTCGCCTGGCTCACCCACGACCCCCCTCGCCCGGTCAACCTGTCTCTTTGCATGGGGCCCTGCAGCCAAGATGGGTGGGTGGGCAGTGCACGTGGGGCGGCTGGGGGCCTGGGCAGTGTGTGGCGCAGGGGGATCGGGGAAGGTTTGCAGGAGAGGCAGGGAGGCTGGGCACCTGCCCTCTCAATGTCACCAGCCGTTCCACAGCCCAGCTGACACTGCAGGGAGGGGAGGCGGGTGGCTCTCATCACCCCAGAGGAGCATCCATCTCCCACGCTCTGCAATGGGAGGACAGCGTGTAGTGAACGCCCTACAGAGAGCCCGGCCTCTGCCACAGAGCCCTCAGCTACCCAGGAAAGGCAGGTGGGTGCCAGCTCCAGACCCTGCAGGGGACCAGGCCCAGGTCCTGGTGCATGTGCCTGCCAGAGGCTGGAGAGCAGAGGGGCTCACCATGGGAAGCAAGGGGCTAGCAAATCCCAGGGGTCACCCTGACAGAGCCCAGGGCAGGCTGGCATACAGCCCAGCTGGCAGCGGCTGGAGGGGAAGGAACAGCCTGTGCCTCTGCTCTCCATCCCCTGCTGGCTGCAAGGGTGGGCAGGCTCCTGTTTCCAGGCAGAGGGTGCTGCTGTGGGGCAGGCCAGGGATGGGGAGGGCAGCACACTGGGCCCAATGCACCTGCTCCATAGGCCCCAGCTCTGGCGCCAGTGAGCGGCAGGCTCTCCTCCATGGCACAGAGCCAGCCCCCTTCTTTGAGGCCTCACCAACATCCAGGGAGCCCCCCAAGAGACACGCCGGGCCCAGAGCTGCACTCACGCTTTGGAGTAGTCCCAGGTGACGCACTGCGGGTGTGAGGTGCCCTGAAGACAGACAGAACTGGGTTAGTGGACACCCGGGGCAGGGACAGGGACGCTCCTTCTCTCCCCGCCCCCGCTCTCACCCGCCTCTCTCTGGCTCCAGCCGTGGTGGGCAGGAGATGGTCTCCGATCTGAGCACGGCCTGCTGCCCCCGTTAGCCTCATGACTACCTGCCCGCCACAGCACGGGCCCCTAGAAAGTGGCATAAGGGAGGGCACCAGCAGGAGCCGCGGCATCTGGTGTCTCTGCAGCACTGAAGCCAGGCAGACTGGGAACACGTGGCCTTGGAAACGTCCCCCGCAGCCCCCAGCCAGGGGAAGCAGCAGCAGCTCCGGGCTGAGCCCCACTCGCCCAAGGTCAAGCCAGCCTCTGTGGGTGGGGACTGAGGGACCCTGAGGACTGGCATAGCAGGGGGTATGGGTTTGGATGGCAGGGCACTTGCACGGCTGTGAGGAAGGGTGGGCACACAGGACTGGGACAGCAGGAAGGCTGGGCATGGAGCAGGGGCCCGCAATAGCAAGGCATGCAGGGGTGGGCGACGGGTGAACATTTCTCTGCCCTCACGATGGGGCCCGGCGGATGTCTGAGACCCCCCTTGAAATGCACAGCACTCACATTGAGCATGTGGGACAGCTCCACTGAGATCAGGGGCTCCGTGGGCTTGGTCGGCGGGCGCACGGTCACGGTGAGCACTCGGGATGTGACGGCCAAGGGGCTCCTGTGGAGACGAGGGAACACGCTGGAGCCAGGATGCAGCGCAGGACGTTACAGGTGTCAGGACAGGGCTCTCTGGGTGCTGGCACGTCCTGCTGTTGGTCACAGGTGTGTTGCGTGTGTGTGCGTGAGAGCGTGTGTGCGCACACAGCGCTGCAGGACTGTCTGCTCACGCACCAGGTTGTATGATCTGAGTGTGCATCCCCTTAACATGGTGTGTATAAATGATAAACAGTGAAGGGACCTGACCTCTGGCATAACTCCGGCCTTGGAACTTCCCCGAATGTAATTCCTGTTTGATCTAGAATGCACGTTTAAGAAAAACTTCCCAGTTTGATTTTAAAATTGCCGAGCACAGAGAATCCACCACCAGCCTGGTAAGTCGTTAATTACCCTCACTGCTTTCCGGTCGGAATTTGTCTCGTTTCAGCTTCCAGCCATTGGACCTTGTTCGATCTTTGTCTGCTAGACAGAAGGGCCCATTATCAAATTTCTGCTCCCGGCAGAGGTACCTCCCGACGGCGACTGAGTCGCCCCTTCCCATTCTCTTGGTTAGGCCAAACAGGTCAAGGGCCGGGAGTCTACCTTGTAAAGCATGTTTTCCAATCCTCTCGCCATGTTGCTGCATATACACAACTGGAGATGGTTTTGCTTGTGCCTGGGCATTGGGTATGAATGTTTGACCCCTTGACCGTGCACATGTGCGTGGATAAACCACCCCTCTCTGTATGTCGGGGGTGGAGAGTGTGCACAGGTGCAGGTTTGTTTGTGCATGGGTGAAGTGTGTGTGTGTACAGGGGGGTGTGTACACACACACACACACACGTGCGCGCCCAGTGCGCACAGCCCTCTCGGCTGTCCCACATTTCAGGCCTGAACTTTCCCCTTTCCACACAAACCTGCTGCTTCTCCCCCTTTCTCCCTCCTGTTTTCAGCTACTGACAGCAGACACAGGTTGGAGAAACCCTGGTTTGAGTGGCACTGGCTCCCTGCCTTGCATCTCACCCCGTTCTCCTGCCTATGCTTGTACAGCAGCCGGCTAAGACACGGGCTGCGGGGAGGCGTTGCCGGGGGATGCTAAGCTACAGAAACCCAGACAGGTGCCTGCTCTCATCTGCTGCCCCCTTGCACCTCCAGCGTCCACCCTCTTCCAGGAACCAACTCTCTGCCCACATAGGGCACCATCTGTGCTGTCTTGTACCCTCCCCCAGCCTGGTCTCCCAGCCCCAATAGGGTCCACCCTCTCCCTTACCCACACTTGATCCTGAATCCAGGAACCAGATCTGCCCAGTGCTCAGTTCCTCCCCTCTCCCCACACATGCTAAGGACATGTAGCAATAACTGCAGCAGGGTCACAGATCAGAGCACACGGCTGTGGATCGCCCCCATGCAGGGCCCAGGCTTGTATCCTCCCTGCCCCGATGGCGGCATTTCAATGTAACGAGCGACTTGGGGCCCCATCATCCCCTGCCCCATTCGGAAGCCCTGGTTACTGCCCCCACGCCCCAGCCAGCCACCCACCTGGGAGGAGGTAAGATGAGCCCCAGCGTGCGGTATAGGATGGCCCCGATCACAAAGTACGACGACTCGTCCATTTCTGCAGAGAGAGGGGAAGGGGGCAGAGCAACGGTGAACAGGGGCTGGCATCCGTCCCTGGGGCCCGGCTCCGCTCATACCCCACCCTGGGGACGGGGACACGTGGCCCTCCTGGAAAGGGCTGCAAGTCGTTACGTGCCCCCCTCTTCCAATGCGCACCTCTCCCGTAGCCTGGGGATGCCCTCCCGGAGTTGGGGGTGGCTCCATCCAGAGGAAGAGGTTACATTGGGGGAGTGGAATCTAGGAGTCCTGGGTTCTATTCCCTCCCTGCTGTGACTTGCTGGGGTACGTTGCTGAATGGCTCTGTGCCTCTGTTTCCCCACCTGTAAACGGGGGTTAATGGTGCCGACTCGCAGCTGGGAAGGGGAAGGGGAAGGGCTTTGGGAGCCCTGCTAAAGCACCACCATGCAGAGGGAACAGCAGCCGGCCCCAGGGCGTGCCAATCCCGACATGTCTGTGTCCCAGAGTGCACCTGGCTACCTGCCTTTCTTCCAGTGGCCCATCTCACACCCCAGCCAGCAGGGTCTCAAACCCAAGTCCAGCCCGGGGTGTGTCCCCCATGGAAAGAGAGAGAGGGCCACAGGACGTCCGCAAAGCCCAGGTCGAGGGCAGCCTGTGATCACCCCCCAGCTGCTGCCACTCAGATTTTTAATCAACATTAACAGCTAATTGAAAGATTAAAACCTTCGCAGGCTCCATGCGCTGGGCTGGGAACCACTATTTGCACCTCTTTAGAGAGCAGCCATGGAGATAACGGCAAATCAACTGCAGCCGCTGGTCTGCATCCACGTTCATCCGCGTCCAAACAACCGTCCCAGTGACCAAACCAGCTTGCACGCACACGGACACACACAAATATACACGCACACACACACACAATCACGTGACCATGCACACATGTGCATTTGCTCCCATGAGAACTTTGCAAATGTGCCTTCCTAAACATACCCACACACACATGGAGATGCAGACACACATGTGCATTTGCACACTTGCATGCAAACGCACACCTCGCCCATGTGCATACCCAAACCAACACACATAATCACATGGAACAGACATGCAGACACAGCCGCCCCTGCTGCTCTCCTCCCCAGGGGTCCTGCCCCCACCTTACCAGAGGAGGAGAGGCTCAGCACCGACTTGGGGATGAAGAGCTTGTCCTCCGAATGGCGGGCCCAGTCCTTCATGCCCCGGCGCCCCTTCATAGGGAAGTTGATGTCACTGGAGACGGCCGAGACGGGCTCTCTCTGGATGCTGATCACTGCCAGGGCGGCAACAGGGAGAAAGGGTCACTTCCAGCTCACCCCTGCCTGGGCCCATTGGCCAAGCTCAGGCTGCCCCGGCGTTCCTGCCCATGGGCCTCCTGGGAGCCCACCTGGCGCAGCCCTGCAGGGGCCACGTGCCTCCTGCCACCTCCACTCCCCAGGGCTCCCAGCCTCTCTGATGCTGCACTGCCCAGCACTGCACTGGCCTGGGACCCCTCATACCCCCCTCAGAATAAAGCAGCCCCAGGCCGTACCGCCTCCGCGGGGCCATCCCAGCCCGGCCACTCACCCAGGTTGTCGGTAACCACGAGGGAGCTCTGGAAGGCTTTCAGCGCGTCCCCCACCAGGTGGATGAAATCTTCCACCACCTTCATGAGGTGCACGGAGCCGGGGGACACCTGCGGGCACAGAGAAGGCGAGAGGCTACCACAGGGCCCCAGCCATGGCAGGGGAAGGGGGCTAAAACAGGGGCCCAGGTGTGTCATGGGGGAGAGTAGCTCCTTGCCACATGCCCCCACTGACAGGGCATGGGGCAGGAAGGACCTGGATGGTTCCAAAGGGTCCCTTCAAGTGATCCGCAGGGGACCCCCCAAACTTCCCAGAGCATGGGGGACAGCGGAGAACAAGAGCTAGCACTGATCCAGGCCATGCTTAGCCTTAGGGGAAGGGGAAGATTCTGTGGGGAGGGGGTTCCATGCCCAGGCACCGGCCCCAACCCTTTCATCCAGAGCCACCTCCCCTTCAGTGGTGCCAGACCTGCCCCCTATTGCTCCCAGCGCACCCCGGTTGCTCTGACCTTCCAGGCGTCTCCAGCCACCCACAGGCAGGGAGCTGGGCTCCCCCAATTCCACGGGGCCACTGAGTCGATACTGGCAGAGACAGCCTACCCCCAATCGCCTCTCCCCTGCGTACAGCTATTCGGAGACCCCGCCCCACGGGCTTCCTCTCCCCCACCAAAGCCTGGACCCCTTTGGTCTGCACGGTCCCGGCTGCGGGGTGATCAATGACCCTGCTGAGCCACGGCTCCCCCTCAGCCTGCCCCACCTCCCCAGGGCCACTCAAGCCAGAGACCCCTCCCCACAGCCCATACCTCCACAGCAGCAGACAAGGCCCCAGAAAAGCTCCCAGACCTCATCTGCTGATGGGGGCTCCTCCTTGTCCCTCTAGCCTGGGCAGGGCACTGGAAGGGCAGCCCCACGAGCTGGGCTGGCAGCATTGGCACCATGCCGCCCCCTGCTCTGCCGAGAGCCTGTCATGGCCCCAGTCGCGCTGCGCCAGCCGAGTGCCTGCCTCCTTGGCCGGCTGGCGCTCGTCCCGGAGCAGCCGGCTCACCTGCTGGGCATCCTCCCACTTGTCTCTGTTCTCCGAGTCCACCATGTAGCTGACCACCTGGAAGAAGCGCTGCAGGGAGCGGAGGAGAGGAGAGGGGGCGTGAAGGGGTGGCTCTGTGACGCATGGGGGGCATGGGACAGGGGGCTTCCTCCAGGCACGTCCGGGAGCCTCGAAATTCCACTGCCCTGAGAGTACCTGCATCTGCACCCAGGAAGCCCTGTCACACACCCACCTAGACAGGACCTCACCACCACCACCCCAGCTCCAGCTGGGATTCTTCCTGGCCCTGCTACGACCACCTTGCTTACTCCCAACCGAGGGTCACCCAACTCCCCCAACTCTCCTGGTGGAAGCTGAGCATCTACACAGCTCCCCCCGCCACCAGCTCGGATCCAGGCCAGCTTCGGCTGCTGTTTGTTAGCCAGGCAGCACCAGCCTGGGGACAGAGTGACACCCATGCACATGGGTCCAGAGATGGCAGGTGAAACCTCAGAGCCAGACACCAAAGGGGTCGTGCCAAGACACTAGGGCTGAGTCCCACCCCAGCAATGCCAGAGAGAGGGCAGGGAAAGGCAGCCAGCAAAGACCCTTTCCATGGTGCCTCGGCCTCCCTCACAGGACCGTGCAGGGGCCCCAGCTCGTCATAGGGGCTGGCTGGCGGTACCTGCACGTCCTCGGAGGAGGGGACGTAGGTGGCCCTCTTGAAGGTGTCGGTGACATTGCGCAGGATCTCCACTGAGAAGAGCAGGTCTCCGCTGTAGTACGTCCTGCGGGCCATCAGCTCCAGCAGGCTGCGCACCACCTGCGACATGCCCTCGCCCGCCAGCATGCGCTGCCCCTTGGCCAGGTGCTCCCGCAGCTTTCCGCACAGAGGGACAGAGATGGGGTGGGGGTAGGGGAAAGATTACCCAGCAGCAGAGGGTTCCCCAGGTCCCTCTCCCAACCCACCCTGAGGCAGCAACCAGACAGGGTTCCTGTCTGGGAATAGCACAGACATCCACAGGAGCCCCCCACCATGGCCCCCCCCGGGGAAGTTCCCCGTGTCCCATACCATCCCAGGAGCCATCAATGCAGGGCCTAGGGCCTCGCTCCTCTTCCCCCAGGCAGGAAGGTGCCATACTCACACCAACCCCTCTCCTGGCCCCACACCGCAGCCCCTGAGCCCCCATGGCCCCCCAAAGGTGGGCTTGGGGTCGGTGGATTACAGTAGGGGTCAAGGAAAGCAGGAACATTGGGTTCTAGTCCAGCTTCACCATTGAGTCGCTGTTCAGGGTGAGACACTCCCCTATCCTGTGCCTCAGTTTCCCCATATGTCATAAGGGGATAACGCTAGTTAAGGCAGCTCCTTGATCTACCTCAGCAGAGCGCTTGGCCTTGCCAGGGAATGGGACAGACAGCGAGAACAGGAAAGATGGCAACACAGAGGGATAATTAGCATCAGCCCCCTCTCCGAACCCGGGGCGGGCGGGGGAAGGAGCCGGGGGCAAGGATGTTAATTAGGTCTCATTGCGAGGAAATACTCATGCAAAGCAGCATTTTAGCTGGTGGCTGGGGGGAGTCATGGGCTGCTTGGCTGCTCTGTACTGAGGGAGCTTGGGCCTGCCAATCCCGAGGGCCACCCGGCTTCAAAGCCCCACCCTCCGCCAGCCACTTCAAACCAGGCCCCCAAACCCCCTGCAGGACAAGCTCCACTGCAAGGCCTGTTAGCCCCCAGCTGGCCAAGAAACCGGAGTCCCCCCAGGAAATGGCCCCTGCACCCGGGTAGAGAGGGGCTGGGGCTGGCACTGGGCACAGAGCTGGCAAGACGGGGGCAAGGGGCTGGCTGGGCTCTGCCCCTGCGCGAGGGACTCTCAAAGCATCACAGCCACCGGCACTGCCAAGGCCGTTGGGGTGAAAGGCAGCGAAGGTGGCACCGGCGAGAGAGGAGGGGTGGAAGAGAGCGTGTGGGCCCGCTGGAGTGTGCACCTACTGAGAGATGTAAGTATCTGTACTCATGGGAGATGCACCGGGCAAAGCTGGGCACGCCCCAGTACGCCACCCCGTGGGCGTTCAGCAGGCACCGGCGGCTGGCGGATCCTAGACAGAAGAGGGGAAAAGAAGCATGGAGCACCCAGCCTGTGCAGCCCGAGCGTCTGCAGCCCCTGCCCCCATGCCGCCCCCCAGCCCCAGCCCCAGCTCCAGCCCCCCAGCCCCAGTGCCCGCAGCCCCCAGGCCCAGCTCCAGTGCCCACAGCCCCTAGGCCCAGCTCCAGCCCCCCAGTCCCAGAGCCCACAGCCCCCAGGCCCAGCTCCAGCCCCTCAGCCCCAGAGCCCACAGCCCCCAGACCCAGCTCCAGCGCCTGCAGCCCCAGAGACCGCAGCCCCCAGGCCTAGCTCCAGTCCCCCGCTCCAGTGCCAGCAGCCCCCAGGCCCAGCTCCAGCCCCCGCAGCCTCCAGGTAGAGCTCCAGCTCAGAAACCACATGCAGTCCTTGGCCCCCAGTGCTCACAGCCCCCAGGCCCAGCTCCAGCACCCACAGCCCCAAGGCCCAGCTCCAGCCCCCCAGCCCCAGAGCCCACAGCCCCTAGGCCCAGCTCCAGCCCCCCAGTCCCAGAGCCCACAGCCCCCAGGCCCAGCTCCAGCCCCCGCAGCCTCCAGGTAGAGCTCCAGCCCCAGAAACCACATGCAGTCCTTGGCCCCCAGTGCTCACAGCCCCCAGGCCCAGCTCCAGCACCCACAGCCTCCAGGCCCAGCTCCAGCCCCCCCAGCTCCAGAACCCACAGCCCCCAGGTAGAGCTCCAGCCCCAGAAACCACATGCAGTCCCTGCCCCCAGTGCCCGCAGCACCCAGGCCCAGCTCCAGCCCCAGTGCCTGCAGCCCCCCCAAGCCAACACCCACAGGTTCCCCCAAGTCCCAGCACCTGCCCCCAGGCTCCGAGCCCCAGCAGCAGCCTGCAGCCACCCAAACCCCACCCAACAAGGTGCCATGGGGAAGCTGGGGTGCAAAGCCGGGCCGGGGAATCAATGCTTCTAAGAAGGCAGCAGAACTACTCGGGGGCCCAGCAGCCTTAACTTAGCTCATCCTGGGGAGTGCGAGGGGGTCCCAGGGAGCAGGCAGGGGCATGACAGAAAAGAGCCTGCTGGCAAGTGAATCCTGTAGCCCACATGCCTCGCCGCCCTCCCCGCTTGGCTCTCAGCCCGGGTGGGAGCTGGAGCAGGGACGGTGCCTCGGCCGCTCACCAGTGGCATTGGGTGGGCATTTGTTGTAGATGATCTCGCCAGCGGCTGTCTTCTTCCAGGTCATCAGCATGACGTACTCATCCTTGCACATTTCGTGGTAGGCTGCCAAGGGAATGCGAGGGTGAGACGGGCCCCCAGGTGGCTGCTCTACACGGATGGTCGGGGAGGGGGGTGCTGGGCGGGACTAGCAGGCGTGTAGCAGGTCACCCTGGGTGGAGGGAGGACTGGCTTGTGTCAGGCAGACTGGCTTGAGAGAGGAGCTGGATGGATGGCAGGAGAGTGGAAGGACAGAGGGAAGGAATGCAGGAGGGTAGGTGGAATGATGGACAGATGGACAGAGGGACAGCAGGCGGGTGGAAGGACGGACGGACAGATGGATGGAAGGACAGCGGGCAGGTGGAAGGACGGGTGGACAGACGGAGAGACAGCAGGTGGGTGGAAGGATGGACAGAAGGTGGGTAGGTAGAAGGACAGATGGCTAGAGGGACAGCAGGTGGATGGAAGGACAGACGGACAGACAGAGAGACAGCAGGTGGGTGGAAGGACGGACAGAAGGTGGGTAGGCAGAAGGACAGATGGGCTAGAGGGACAGCAGGTGGATGGAAGGAAAGGTGGAGAGACAGCAGGTGGGTGGAAGGACGGACAGAAGGTGGGTAGGTAGAAGGACAGATGGCTAGAGGGAGTGCAGGTGGGTGGAGGGACAGATAGACAGATGGAGAGACAGCAGGTGGGTGGAAGGACAGACGGACAGATGGAGAGACAGCAGGTGGGTGGAAGGACAGACGGACAGATGGAGAGACAGCAGGTGGGTGGAAGGACAGACGGACAGATGGAGAGACAGCTGGTGGGTGGAAGGACAGATGGAGAGACAGCGGGTGGGTGGAAAGACAGACGGACAGATGGAGAGACAGCGGGTGGGTGGAAGGACAAACGGACAGATGGAGAGACAGCAGGTGGGTGGAAGGACAGACGGACAGATGGAGAGACAGCAGGTGGGTGGAAAGACAGACGGACAGATGGAGAGACAGCAGGTGGGTGGAAGGACAGACGGACAGATGGAGAGACAGCAGGTGGGTGGAAGGACAAACGGACAGATGGAGAGACAGCGGGTGGGTGGAAGGACAAACGGACAGATGGAGAGACAACAGGTGGGTGGAAGGACAGACGGACAGATGGAGAGACAGCAGGTGGGTGGAAGGACAGACGGACAGATGGAGAGACAGCAGGTGGGTGGAAGGACAGATGGATGGCTTGCTGGGTGGGTGTCAGGGCAGGATAGAAGGAGGAGGAGCTGGCTGGACGGAAGGGTATCAAACCCGCTGGCCAGAGAGAGGCAGAGTCCCTGGGTCCCATCGCGGTGACAGGCCGAGGCGGGGGAGCCCGTGTGCTGGCCTGGAGGCTGAGCAGGAGTCGGCAGACTCTCTGCCAAGTACCTGGGCACTTCTTCTCATTGCACGTCTTGACCTCCTCTCCGGAGCCCTCGCACGGGTAGCCTTGCATGCCCGTGCCCTGGCACATCCGGAAACGTCTCTGCCAGCCCGTGTCGCACGTCTTGGAGCATAAGCTCCAGTGGTTCCACGGGCCCCACTTGCCGTCGGCTGCCGGGGGAGCAAGAGACACATGTTAAGGCCCTGCTCTGGGCGGCGCGGGCAGCAGACAGATAGACGAGTGAGAGGGACTGCCAGAGACCAGGACACGGCTGCGCCAGCCCATAATGACTTTAATCAAATATTCTACGGATTATTAAACCCATTAATCAATCGTTTCAGCCCCATTTCAACCAAACAAGACAAATGTCCCCTCATGTCTCAGGGTGTCCTCGGCTAATTAGAGCCACCCCCGGTATTCCTGTTCTTTCAGCCCCAAAACACCCAGCCACCCCCCAGCCCAGGCCCACACTCCTGCCCTCTGCCTGCCAATCCAGGGGGGTCCAGACAGAGCCGGCCTGCCCTCCCCAGGACCCCCTCTGTCCACTGCCAGGCCCCTGTGTGCAGGGCTCCAGTCACCTATGCAGATCCCCACCCCCGTGCCTCCCCTCCCAATGCTCCCTTGTTCAGTCCATTTGCTGCACCCTCGCAGGGCCAGGGGGACCCCCACCCCAATGGGTCAGAGTCCGATGCCACCGCAGAGTCCAGGGAGACACCGCTGAGGTTCGAGGCATTGGCCTCCCGGCACTGCACAACGGTGGGTCAGTATCACTGGGGAAACCAAACCACGGAGCAGGGAAACAATGCGCCCCGGGACTCTCAGCAGAGGCGGAGAACAAGCCAGGCTTCCTGCCTGCTAGCTCAGTGCCCCAGCCGTTGGGTCATGTCACCCAGCCTCGCCACTCGCACCCAGATCCAGGAGGGGGAGCGGGTGCCCTTCGAACTGGCCCAGAGAGTGGCAGGTTTGCAGCACCGCACGCTGATCTCAGACCCTTGGGGGGCTCCGGTCTCTGCAAGGGAGGAGCCCCTCCCCAGATTTTCTCTCCTCTCTCCACTGAGGTGGCACAGCAGCCTGGATGAGCCGCGTGACCTGCCAGGAGCCAGCACCTCCGACCTTTCCAGGCAGCTCCCGGCAGCCAAGTGACATTTAAAGGTCAGCAGGCGCGTGACAGCGTCTGCCACTGCTTCGCACTGGGCCGAACACCCGCCCTCCCTCGAGGGCTGGGTGCACAGGGCCTGGCTGGAACCACCCAAGGGGCCAGGACTGACTGGGGATGGGGGAAGGATCAGAAGACCTGTCTGCCCCCATCCCAAGGCTGCCTCGCGCAGACTTGCTTGCCCCGCACTGGCTGTCAGGTGCAGGCCGGCAGGAAAGGACCATCCTTAGCACTGAAGGGCCACCAAGGTTCGGGAAAGGTCCTTGGCTCCCTCCATGTGCATGAGAGTCTATGAGCCAGCTCCACCCTGCGCTAGTGCTCGCTTGTGAACACTCTCATGCACTTCCCCAGGCTGCATTTGCACGTACCGACTGCACTGAAGCACACGCACACAGACCACGGGCGTGGCAGTGGGAGAGAACCCCGGGTCTTTGGCTCTGCCCGCTGAACTGACAGCAAACCTGCCCTGGCTAGCGGCACGGCTCAGGGTTAAACCTCTGCGTGGGAGCCAGGACGGCATCTCCTTGGATGTGTGCTTGGTCCTGGCAGCAACTGACCAGCCACGGGCCCTCAGCAGGGCATCTGTCCCTGCGTGCGCACACGAGCGATTCTGAGGGGTCGTGAAGGTTCATGCCTACGTGCTCAGTTCCCGATGCTGCCGGGAGTGCTCGTGCACGGACGCATTCCCAGAGCTGCGTCCCAAGTCCGTGCACATGGGTCGCCTAGCTCCCGGTGCCATCACGAGCGCTTGCACAGATGCTTGTGAACCCCCCCGCCCGAGAGCCATGGCCCCACAACTCCGCCGTGCCCCGGGGCTAGCGCTCGAGCCCAGTGGGGAGCCACAAACGTCACCAAGCACACAGGCGATGAAGGGCAGCGATTCCCACACAGGGACCTGCAGCCTTCCCACCATCCCGGGGCACAGATCACGGATGCTCAGACCCTGGGGAAGCACATGTGAGTGTGTAGCACCATGGCAGCATGTCTGAGCTCAGCCCACGTGAGTGGGAGCCCCTAGTGCCCAGGAGACAGTGCCCCCAGCTCTGGACGTTCCCTGTCCTCCAGCTCCTCTGCTTTCGTTATCCTAAAAGCTGACAGATTAGCTCTATGGCAGGGAGAGGTGACCGGGGCCCATGTCACTGTCGCCTGCTGACAGGCAGGTCTGTCCCCGCTGCTTGGGGATTAGCGTTCCTATGGAGCGCAGCTGGCACCCCAGATGGGTTCACGGGGCCTATCTGTGGCTCAGTTTAAATGTGTTTACGCTGAGTCTGGGCCCCGGCCCGGAGCCTGCCATGGAGCAGAGATGCCCCCTGCTGCAGTGGCATCAGGCTACGCGGGACAGCCAGAGCTCCTGGATGCAGAGATCCCGAGAGAGCAGCTGAGACTGGGCTCAGAGACCCAGGACCCAGCACAGCAACTGCCACCTGGCTCAGTGAGCAGGACAGAGCCCACTCCATAGCAAGCCCCACACAAACCTGGAGACAGGGCACGCTGCACAGAAGGGTCAGGCAGCCATGGGCAGCGCCAGCTCCTCTCACTGCACATCAGCTGGGGGCAGCTGCACTGAACAAACCCCCATTCACTGGGCAAACCCGGTCAAGTGCGAGGGCACAGGGACCCCCCCAACCCCGGCATAGTATCACTGCTCACACCCATAGCGACGCACGGGGATCCCCTCGACTCCGGCATAGCATCACAGCTCACACCCACAGCGAAGCACGGAGATCCCCCGACACGGCATCACCGCTCACACCCACAGCGACGCACGGGGATCCCCGACACGGCATCACCGCTCACACCCACAGCGACGCACGGAGATCCCCCAACACGGCACCGCCGCTCACATCCACAGCGATGCACGGGGATCCCCGACACAGCATCACCGCTCACACCCACAGCGACGCACGGAGATCCCCCGACATGGCATCACCCTCACACCCACAGTGATGCACGGGGATCCCCCGACACGGCATAGCATTACCGCTCACACCCATAGTGACATATGGGGATCCCCCCAACTCCAGCATAGCATCACCGCTCACACCCATAGTGACACATGGGGATTCCCTCGACCCCAGCATAGCATTACCGCTCACACCCACAGCGACGCACGGGGATCCCCCCGACTCCGGCACAGCATCATCGCTCACACCCATAGTGACACATGGGATTCCCCCGACTCTGGCATAGCATCCCTGCTCACACCCAAAGGGACGCATGGGGATCCCCCGATACGGCACCCTTGCTCACACCCACAGGGATGCACGGGGATCCCCCGACACGGCACCCCTGCTCACACTCATTTACTGCAAGGGGGCATTTACCCTCCCAGAGGTGCTCCTGCTCTCCCGCTAGAGTCCCTGTGCAGGGGTTGGGCCCCAACATGCCAGCACCTGCCACATGTGGCCTAGTCTGCGCCAGAGCAATGCCCAGCACCGTGTCCCCAACCTCTCGGAGCTCTTTACCTTCCCTGTGGCCTCTCCCAGATCCGCCCGAGCCCCCTGCCCCCATACAGCGTAAGAAGCGAGCGTGAGCCTTACTTGGGCAGTCAGGGCTGGTGCACTCCCTGGCGTCGGCGTGGGCTCCTTTGCACTCCGCCCAGCCGTGACCCGAGACACTGCATTTGCGCGTGCGCTGCTGGGTCCCATTGGAACACGACACCGAGCACCGGCTCCACGAGCCCCACTCCAGCCACTGACCTTCCACTGCCAGGGAAAGCACAGGAGAGAAGGTGGTTAGTGCAAACAGGAGCTGGGCAGATGGGGGGGTGGGCAGGGGCCATTCCTCTTGGCCCCGGTTTCCAAATCCAGGCACGAACCTCGTCCTCCCTTATCCACAGTTATGGGCTTCGGCAACACATTGGCAAAGTGTGCATCATGTCGCCTCTAGTGGCTGGCCGGTTAGAGGGTAACAGCCTATTACTGCTACCAGCTACCAGCTGCACCTAGAGCTGAAACGCTAGCTGCCTGTGTTATGGTGCTCAGGGTTCTGGGTTCGCATCCTGCCTCCCCACAGTGGTTACGGCAGTGCCGCCCAGGCAGGTGTCACCAGGACTTGGCCCACTCTGAACAGCAGGGGTGGTGGTTACTGTTCCCCGTGCACCAATGGTGCTACAGATCTGCACAATGCTACTGGGTAATAGCCTGGCGCTTACGGTGAGAGGGCACCAGGCTCCTCCCAGGCTGCAGCCATGGGGGCACGTGTCGTAGGGGGACTATCTGCCTTAGCTCCATGAGTGGTCCTGCTGCAGAGGCTCAGTGGATAGCAGGCCATGGCACGGTTCAGCCTGCTGCCGGCAGCTTCCTGTACAGGAAACGTGGAGGAGAGGCTGGAATGTAGGGGAGGGGTGTCTGTGGGAATCAGCACAGCTGTGCCTGGGGACCCTGGCCTGAGACAGGTGAGCAGTACCTCAGCTCTGCCGTGCAGCAGGAGAGCGGAAGGATCCTGCCCTGACTATGCCCCCTACACCAGATGAGCAATGAATCCTCCTGCTAGCCCTTAGGACCTTGCTGGGGATGCACGGCAGCCACCTGCACTGGCATCCCAGTGGCTCCACGAGCTCTGAGCCAGCCTGGATCTTGCCCAGGCCCATCGGGGAGGGAGCGTTAAAGAGCCGCCCCGTGCCATGCAGCACCTGGGAGAGCTCCCAGAGCAGCAGGCTGGCTCTGCAGGAGCACAGGCAGGCTATCTCGCCCCCGTCCGCCTTTGAGTAGGAACCAATGTGGGGCTCAGGGATGGCCTCAGAGGACGAGCAGCTGGGGGTGGGATCTGGGAGGCAGGCCTGGCTCCTACACGGGGCAGCGTGCAGGCTCAGAAACAAGCAAATATGTTTCCTCCCCTTGATGTACTCCTGGCCCCAGACCCCTGTCGGGATAACACCACTATTCCCCCACCCCACAGGCTGGTAGCAGCCTGTCTGGCCAGTCAGCTGCCCAATGGGGCAGAAAAGAGTCAGCTGGTAACCTGCTGCCGCAGAATCAGTAACTGAATAAAAGAGAGAGCGAGAGAGAGCGTGCTCTCGGCCAGATCTGCAGCTGGTGTGGCCATCACCGCTCGACTGCAAGGGGATCCAGCCCACTCACTCCCTTCGACACCAGCTGGGGCAGTTGCTCTCTGCCTCCCCTCATTCCCAATTCCTCCTGCAGGCTCCTGGCGGGCACCATGGGGCTCTGGGAGGGTTCTCACCCTGGCACGCCATCCCCCGCCCCAGGTCACTGCCAGCTCTGCCCCAGAGGGAATTGCTTGTTAGCCCTCAACACAAAGCTACTTACAAACGACCCGCCTGCAGCCTGCCTGGTGCCGCTACTCGTTAGTTCCCTCCCAACAGAGCTGGGTGACACCTGCCCATCACGCTGGGTCAAAGACACAGCCCGGAGTGACCCGCTGGCAGCCCAGGTACTGTGGGGTGGCAACCCTCCACCCCAGGCCTCTGAGCTAGGGAGACACCCAGGAGAAATGACAATGTGCAGGGGGAAGAGCCCCCACGTCCCCGACCTCTCAGGGGAGTTCCCAAGGGGCCATGTCAGGACTCAGCACAGAGGTGGGGTTCCACAGAAAGGGGGAGTTCCTCGTCCTCTGCTCCCCCCAGCCAGCGACGGGGCGGGCTGGAGTCGCCGCTGACGGAGCTACTCGCTGCCCCTACTTTAAAGCAGCAGATACAGATGGGGCGGCTGTGGCAATGTCACACCTTGGCTACGTCCGCCTGCAGCCCCCGGCCGCTTGGAAGCTCTGGCTGCCAAAAGGGAACTGACAGCAAAGCCCCCTGACGGGATAGGCCCGGCACCTCCCCATGCCTGGCACTGCCCTCAGAGGGGCTCTATTTACAATCTCAGCTGACCCACAGCATGTTCTTGCCCCTATGGGGCCCTTTCTCTGATACCCCACCCCCCACAGCTCCTGTCCCATGCATCCCCCTTACTCTGCCCTATAGTCCCCACTCGCCCCATCCCACAACTCCATTCTTGCCCATGGAGCTCTGCCTACCCACGTCTCGTGCCTCACTACAGACCCACCACATCACCCTCCTTTGCCCCCACACGTCCCTCCTCCAGCGCCCCAGGGCCCTGTGTGCTCACAATGCACCACCCAGACGTCACAGTCCTGCCTTCTCCCGTTCCTCCTCCTCAGCCCCTGGGGCTCTCCCCCTCCCCACAAGGGGCTGGAATCAAGGCTACCCCCTGGGGTCGCTCAGTGCACGTCACGTGCATCCCGCGCGCCCACAGAAATGCCACTTGCTGAGCCCGCTGGGGCCTCAGCCAAGCGGCGACATCTAGTGAGACAGCAGCATTTGCTACCAGCCCCCGGATCACAGGCACCGGCCCAGTCGGGAGCTGGACGCAGGCCGTTCAGCCCCAGAGCTGGGGAACCTGGGCTTTAATGTAGGGGTGTGTCTGTCTAAGCTGGACTCATGTACCCCCTCCCCCAGTCACCCCCGCTGCTCCCTTCGCGCTCACACCTGGGTCACACCCCGCCGGCCTCATTCTGACCAATCTCCCGGCTGAGTCCCCTTCCAACCCGCTCTCCTAGCTCAGGGGAGGGAACAAAGGGGCATGCCTCGTCTGCTCCCCAAACCATCCCTCTCCAGCACAACACCTGCATCCCGTGCCACAGCCCCATCAGTCTGCCCCCTACAATCCACCCCCAACACACACACTGCTCCCTGTGCTCCGAGCCGGCTAGCAGATAGCCAAGGGGGAGCTGGGGGACGGACAATGACCTCCGTATCAGTCTCTCTAGGCTGTTCCTAGGGCTCCCAGCCCTGTGGGAACCTAACGCACAGAACATCAAAATCTTTGCCTTTGGTTTCAGGCAAGCTGGGATCCTAAATACCTTTGAGGATCGGAGCCTAAGTGCCCTGAGACCGCCCAGGGAGGAGGGCTGCCTTTTCTGAGCATGGCGTGGGGCTGCTGCTGAGGGCGAGGCTTCGAGGGACGGCCAGGGAAGGCAGGCAAGCAAGAAAGCCGAGCGGAAAAGCGCGGAGGAGAGCCAAGGCGCGAGTTACTAACCAGGGCAGATTGCGATATTGCAGGGCTTAGTCTGCACCTCGGGGCCCTCGCAGGCCTTCCCGCCGTGCTGCGGGGCTACACACTGCCGCGTTCTCGTCCTGGCCCCTCGCCCGCAGGTCACGGAGCACAGACTCCACGGGGACCACTCCTCCCACAGGCCGTGCACTGCAACACAGCACACAGCAATCATGCCTCCGGCCCAGCCCGGGCCCAGGCCACGCGCAGCATACAGCATGGCGGGGGGGGGGAATCGGGGGCGCTCCGTCCCAGCAGTGCAGCCCCGCACCCAAAGCAGAGGGGAGGGCTGAGCTGCTGCGCAGAAGACCTGGAAGCATTTGTGATACAGGGCTCAAATCCCACCGCGGCCTGGGAGGCATCACAACCCTCATTCTACGGGTGGGGAAACCGAGGCACAGAGTGGCAAGGTGACTCCTCCAAGGCTACACAGTGGCAGTGCTGGGAACAGAACCCAGGAGTCCTGACTCCCACTTCCCTGCTCTGACCACTGGACCTCTCCTCCCTCCCCGGGGTGGAGGCTTGCCTAAGTCCCACCCTCCACCCCGAGGCCTCAGCAAGCAAATCAGAAGCCGCCACCTACCATCCCAGCCCCTTGCTGCACCACTCAGCAGATCCAAGGGGGGGAGGGTGTTATTCAGCTCTGCCCCCTATAACAGAGCATCCTCACTTCGGATCTATGGGGCAGGGACAACAGGAGGCAGAAACGTTCTCGAAGATTGAAAGAAATGTTAAGGTGGCAGGGGGGACACAGAGACAGCAGAGGAGAGAGGATCTGTCTCCCACACAGCCAGGTCCGACTCCCCTCCAGTCCCTAGTCTCACCCTCACCCCTAGCCCCATTACCGGACACCCCCTAGTATAACCTCCTAGCCAGAGCAGGTTAACCAAAGGCAGCCTTGTCCTTAGGGCTGATTTCAAAGGGCGTTTTGGCTGCGGTGGCAGCGAGGTGGGGCCAAGCATGATTAAAAGATACCGATGAACGCGCGACATGGTGGGAGAGCAGTAGAACCCAAGGCCCAGGGGATCTTTGGGTGATGGCCACCACACCAGGGGTTGAACCTCCTGAGCTAACCACACGAGCTACCAAAGCTGAAGTCAGGACTCCTGGGTTCCATTCCCAGCACTGCCACTGACTCGCCATACAACTTGGGAGGAGTCACTTCACCTCTCTGTGCCTCAGTTTCTCTAGCTGAGCCTATAACAGACCCACATTCTCTGGGGACAATGCACAGGGGTGGAGCTGTAAAACGCACCCCACTGGGTTACAATAGGCACCCAACGCCCTTCGGGCCTGTCTACACAAGAAACTAATTTAACCTAAGGTGTGAACCAAAACCAATTTAGTGCAAACCCCTCTGCAGACGCCTTTAGTCCAGTTTCGCGTAAGTCGATTAGGAACAGGTTTAGTTGCACCAGAATAACCTGAAATCAGAACATCCACATGTGGCTTGCTCCAGTTTAACTAAACTGGTTTCAGAACCTATTTAGATGAATAAAGTCTCAGGCTAGAGGGGACCTCTGTGATCCTCTAGTCGGCCCTCCTGTGTAGTACCAGCCAGAGAAGTTCACTGAAATAAGTCGAGCTAGTGGCACCTTCCCCTGCAGACAAGGCCTTGAAAAACTGCACCTGAATGTCCAGCTGCAATCCGATGCATGCGGATGGATCCACGTGGGACCCCAATGGTTACCCTTGCCTGGCTGTGGGAATCCAGCCACAGACTCCGATGGCAGACACTAATCGGGCTACAGGGTCATGGGCCGCTTGGGAATTATAAAAAAAACTGGTTAATTTTCAAAATTCCAATTTCTGATTTTTAAAAAGAATTCAGGTTTGTTAAAAATCAAATAGTCAGTAACGGAACTATTGCACTGGTGGGTGGGGGGTGTTCCTGCTCCTCCGCTGATGTTTATAGGGGTCTTGCCAATCACGGTGAAACTGATGAACCATGGAGGGGAAAACAGCAAAACTGACTAGCTGTAAAGGGCCAAGTTTCCTCTGGCTCAGCACCTGGAGTCAGAGCCAGATTCTCAAAAGCCCTCAGCCCTGTTCATCCCCTCATTCACCATGTCAGTGAGTGCCGGTCCCTTTGGAAAATCTGGCCTGAAGTGCACAGGTTAAACAAGCTGGTCTAAAGAGAGAGACATCCCCACCCTGCAGCGATCTCCGGTGTTCCCTGGGACTAGCAGGCTCAGCATTTTCAGACAGAAATGGGATTTCTGGGGGGTTGATGCTGTCCCTTCACCACCTTGCCCTCGCCTGAGCCCAGTGCTAATAGAAACACTCCTGCCTCTTCCACCTCTTTGCTCTGAGGAACCAAAAAGTATTTCGGGAAGGTGGACTGAGCTTCCCAAGGCCCTGAGCGGGGAGTTGGGGAAACCGAGTCACAGCGAGGCAACGTGACTCCCCAAGGTGGCAGAGGGAGCCAGTGGCAGAGCTGCGAATAGAACCCAGGAGTCCTGGCTCCTGCTCCTGGCAGACGTGGGAAATAAGCACAGCTCTCTCAGCCCGCCGAGCTCTAATTGCGAGGCAACGCTCTCCTAATGCTGCGTGAGCCAAGAAACACGATGCCACGGCGGGGTGCGGAGAGGAAGGCAGCCCTCATGCTTTAAATGTCCTTGGCTCTGCCTGCAATGTCAACATCTCGCCCATCCTCAAGCCTTTGCGAAGCATCTTTAGCCCTCAGGGAAGCCCAGAGCTTTCTGAGGATCAAACGGCCGCTCGGAGGGATAACCTGAAAGCGCCGGGAAGATGAGGAAAAGACGAAGGCGACCGAGCCATCACTGAGATAAAAGCCTTCGGCCTGGAGAAAAATCTCGTCCTGGACTGTGGGAGGCGACACAGCCAGCATCAGCCCGTGGCTGGGGAGTGCAGAGGGGAGTTATGACATCACAAGCAGACTCCTTCTGCCCACGCTGTCATTTTGTGACAGCCGACAAGCTGCACAGAAGCAAAGGCCCCGATCCTGGAATGACCTTGGCTCCCTGAGCCCACCTGCAGCTCGTTCTGGGACCGAGGCCTTGGCATAGGAAGATGCCAACTCTCATCGCAGCTCCTACCCCTGCCCCCCTGTGGCCTCCGCTTGCTTGTGGGGACTGAGCCCATGACAAGGCTGTTGGGGTTTTTATTTCACTAGCACAGAAAACCTTGCAATGAAATGATGCCAGGCTTGGCAATCAGACTGGGAAGATCAGGAAGGGCCAGAAGGGGAGAAGAGGGGGAGGCCCCCGCTGGCTATGACCCTGTCTGGCCTAGGATTCAAGGCGTGGTCTTAGCACACATACTAATGCACATGACAATCTAGGGAGGACCATAAAAATAACCCTGAGCCCTTTTCGGCCCTAGCTCCCATCATTATCCCCTCTGTATCGAGGGGGAAACCAAGGCAGAGAGCTGGGAAGTGACTTGCCCAGGGTCACCCAGCAGCAGAGCTGGGAATAAAATGAAGGTCTCCAACATCTCAGCCCAGGGTTCTACCCACTGGGCCGCATGTGCCAGGCCGGCTGAATTAAAGGCCAGGCTCCTCACCCAGTTTAGCACGTGTTAAAGGCCCTCGCTTGTAAGGTCACACCTCAGATGCTGGCCTGGACAAGGCCCCTGGGCAGGCAAGCACCACATCAGCCACAGGGCTGCAGTGGGACCAGAGTGGTGCCTGGGTCTCGTGCTGCCCCCTCATCCCAGCGCCCTTCCCAGCCTTGGAGCCCCAGACCAGCGCCATGCTGGGCCCAATCCCACATGGTGCCCAGCATCCCCAGCTCTCAGCTGACGTCCATGGGAGTGGAAGATGCTCAGGGCCTGGTCTGCCACCCCTGGCAGTTCAAGGGGCTGCCTGCACCGCTGGCCGCTGAGCCCGAGCCGAGGGCGAGCACTGAGCTGACTGGGACAGGGGGCCTGGGTGCATGCCAGGCAAGGAGACTTACCCCCACTCGGGAGCAGTTGCCTATCTCCTGAGCTCTCAAAGACAACAGTACCCCGGGTGGCAGCTGTGCAAGCCCAGTACGTAGCCAGGGGGTCGGTTGGGTCTGTACTTGGATGGCCAGGACACAGCGCAGTTTTTTGCATGCTCGCTCAAAAATATAAGGTTTCGTGTGCCAGTAATGTTTTTAGAAGGTCTCTTTCTATACGTCTATAATATATACCTAAACTATTGTTGTATGGAAAGTAAATAAGGTTTTTAAAATGTTTAAGAAGCTTCATTTAAAATTAAATGAAAATGCAGAGCCCCCCGGACCAGTGGCCAGGACCCAGAACGTGTGAGTGCCACTGAAAATCAGCTCGTGTGCCACCTTCGGCACGAGTGCCATAAATTGCCTACCCCCAGCTAAGAATATCAAGATCCCGGCCGGTCAGCATAACATTAGAGATAAATACATCCCACTCACACACATCAGCGCCTCATGCATGAGGCCAACGTTCAATTCTACAGAGGTGTCCCCTGGGGGACAGTCTATGGGCTACATCGCACGCCCTGCACGTCCCTCACTCAGGCCACAGGATTAACTAATCTGGTGTAAATGAGAAATAACTTCTCCTGATCGCGACAGTCACTCCAACATCAGCATGACACAGCTCAAAGCCCAGTTCCGCATCCCTTTTGACAGCTGGATCAGGATCTATCCCCACCCACTCTGCATTGCCCCAGGATAGAATCTCTGCCCCGTGCCAGCACCTCATGAGGGGCCCCAGAGCCGGGGTCCGGTCTCACATGCCCCAGCTCAAGTAGCTGTCCTGGAGCCAGTGGCGTTTCACCCCATTTCCAGCTGAGACCAGGATCCAGTGGGTGGATCCCAGAGCAGGAAACCAGGCGTAGAAAGGACTGGAGTTTCTCACTTGGCCCTTAGGACGCCCTGCCCCTGCACCCCCAGGGGGGATAGGAACAGCTCACGGGGCGGGTGGGTCCCCACGGGGAGGGAGACAATCACTCCAGCTCAGGAAGAAGGGCAGAGAAGCCTAGGGCCACCCCATCCCTACCACCAATTCATCATCAGGGTCCTGATCCCCACATCTCGCCTGCCCCACAAGCTGGGTGCTCACTGGGAACCCTGGGGTCACCCTGCAGCCTGGGACGGGCACCTTTGCTCCTCCTAGAAATGCAGCAACTCTGCACCGCCATGGGGCCAGTTTGTGTCCGTGGCACAGCCGGGTGGGGGCAGGGAACCCTCATTATGAAATGGAACAAAGCTCCACAACTCCCCCCTCCACACTCTCTGCCCCCCCGTACCTGGGCAGGTGGCAGTGTTATTGCAGATCCGCGTCTCCCGCAGCAGCCCGCTGCACAGCGTCCCATAGGGAGACGAGACGCAGGAGCGTGTGCGCACCTGGGAGCCCTGCCCACACGTCAGGGAGCAGACGCTCCACTGGGACCACTCCTCCGCGGCAGGGTCTCCTGTGGGGAGAGAGGGAGAGACGTGTTGGCCAACCGGCCTCCTTCAAAACGCAGCACACCCCCCGCCAGACACACACACACGCAATGCACAACTGGCCTGCGGAACTCACTGCTACGTGAGGTCACTGAGCTGAGCAGGGTTAAAAATAAAGGGACTGGACACTTATCTGGAGAGCGAGAGGAGCCAGGTTTACACTGGAGAGGCTCAATAAAACACAGAAGCTTTGGGAAGGGCTCAAAGCCCTCCTGCCCCAGGGCTTGACCTAACCTCTAACGGTTCTAAACTAATAGGAATCAGGAGGGAATTTCTCAGGGGGCAGGTTATCCTGTAGCTGCAGGGTTTATTGCACCTTCCTCTGAAGCAGCTGCTGTGGGCCAGTCAGAAGCAGGACACTGGGCCCGGATTGGATCCAGTCTGGTTTGGTTCCTGGGAAAGCTCCAAGGGCAGTGGGGGTTGGGCTGGCAGGCCCAGCAGCTGTTTAGCTGTGCGGGCCCAGGGCTCCATCTCTCTTTCTCCCATGAGCAGGTGTGATATTGACATTTACAAGAGTCTGGCTCTTATTAAGCTTGATGATCCGTTTGAAGACATTGGATGGGCCAGCTGTAGGGATATCAGTTTCAATTAAGAGGGACGTCTGCAGGAGGCATGGGAAGGGGATTATTATTTGCTGGAGACAGAGAGAGCGGAGATTACTGGAACGGGCCCCCCAGCGAGGTGCTCACGTACTTAGTCAAAAATTAAAGGGTGGGATTGAATTCTAGGCAGTTATTACTCATTACAGGCTGGGATCTGCTCTCAGCTCCACCGGTGGAAATCAGAAGTAACGTCACTGAAGCCAGTGGACTCAGCTAGTGAAAATCAGCATAAATACTGACCTCCATGGAGCTGCGCTGATTTACACCAAGTGGGGATCTGGCAACTTACGCCAGCTGGGGATCTGGCCCTCTAAATGCAGGGCAGCATGGGGTCTGGCACACCACCTGTTTTGCTCCATGGTACGTGCACGCTGGCGTATTATCTGGAGTGGTTTATTGTTGTAGGGTTGCTGGCGAACAGTGGGGCTGCGCCCTCAATTTACAACAACTGTTACAATCCATGGCCCCTAGGCAGCATTTTTAATCCATGTATCTCAGGGCCCATCGGGTTGACTTGTTATTGTAGGGTTGCGCATACGCACCACTTCATTGCTATGAAGCTTCTTGGCAGGAGCACTGGGGCCGACCGCAACACTGCAGGGCTGGATGGTTTGTTATCGTAGGGTTGCCAGGGCTGCAAACACTCCTGTAGTGCTGCGGAGGTTCCAGTCCCAAACCGGGAGCTTTCACTTACCCACAGTTCAGTGCGTGTTCGCTCAGCATCTGGGTCTGTCCAGGTCTCACAGCCAGCGAGACACCTGGACAGGATAATAAGGGCCCGATCCTGCTCCCAGGAAAGTCACTGAGAGTTTGGCTGCTGTCTTCCCTGGGGACAGGATCCAAAGGGGCCAGGAGGTGTCCGCCATAGGACAGCAGGGCTCAGCTGCGGGCCCAGCCGGTTGGCAGGCATTGATCTCACTGGCAGGGGAGGAGGGCTCGTTAACACCTGTGATGAACTGGGAACGTTCTTAATGTTTTCTCTGGCCTGGTCCACACTACACAGTTAAATCGATTTAAGCAGCGTTAAATCGATTTAACTCTGTACCCGTCCACACTACAAGGCACTTTAAATCGATTTTAAGGGCTCTTAAAATCTATTTCTGTACTCCTCCCCAACGAGAGGAGTAACCCTAAAATCGATATTACTATATCGATTTAGGGTTAGTGTGGACGGAAATAGCAGTTATTGGTCTCATTCCTTTAATGTAGCTACTCAGAGTGCACCGCTCCGGAAATCGATGGTAGCCTAGGACCATGGACGCACACCACCGAATTAATGTGCCCTAGTGTGGACGCATAAAATCAATTTTATAATATCTGTTCTATAAAACCGGTTTTAGTAATTTCGTTATGCTGTAGTGTAGACGTAGCCTCTGAATATTGTCTTGGTGCCTCAGTGTCACCTAGGCAGTTCTTAAGTATCTGGCAGAGCAAAAGGCCAGTGCACCTAAATGTCTGACCCTCTGTCTCCTAGCAATTGATGGTCTGGGCCCCTTCTCTGCAAAGGTGCCAGCTGAAGGTGTTGGAGACAAAGAGATCAGGTGACCTCCTGGCCAGGGAAAGGAACGGAGCAGAAAGGAGGGGCTGGGAGGGGTTGTTAGTCTGGTGCTGGCTGGGGACGAGGAGTGAAGGGCAGACGTGGGGTCTGGCACACTGCACCCCAGAATGGACCCACCCGAGGGATCCGGTTCGCTGTATCTGCAAGCTCTGTTTTAGACCCTGTTCCTTTCATCGAATAAATCTCTGTTTTACTGGCTGGCTGAGAGTCACGTCTGACTGCAAAGTGGGAGTGCAGGACCCTGTGGCTTCCCCAGGACCCCGCTGGGGCGGAGTCGCTGTAGGAAACGCAGGGAGGGGAAGGGGATGCTGAATGCTCCAAGGAAAGACCCAGGAGGTGAAGACGTGTGAGCGTCTTGCCCTGAACAAGTCTGCTCCAAGGGAGATGAGGCTCCCCAAAGTCCTGCCTGGCTTGGTGGGGAGCAGTTCCAGAGCATCGCCTGGTGACTCCGTGACAACGCCAACCTGGGTACCAGGAGGACGAGCAGGAGCCAGGACAGAGGAAGTCCTGCAAGGGAAAGCTGATCCTGCCCTCTACCAAAACCAGCTGCAAAACCCCCTTGGATTTCAACAGGAACAGGATCGGACCCCTACACGGGAGCGACCTCCAAGCCATGGGCATGGCAGTATCCGAGATCCGCAAGCCAGACTCACTGCACCCTGATCACTCCTGCCAATTCAGGCTCCATCCACCTTGCCAGGCACGGAGCAGCTCACAGCCCATAAATCAGGGAGGGGGGAGCAAGAGGCTCTCAAATGACTCAATTGAATTAGCTAAATAAATACGTTTGAACTAAACAATTAATAGATTTTTTTTAATCCTCTAAGGAAGGTGCAAAGAAAATACAGACATGGAGCAAATTAAGTAGGTGCACGGGCTGGGAACAAAGGACTTCGCTCCATCTCCATCACGGGTGCTGCTGCTCCAGAGACAGCACAGGGCACGTGTAAATGGAAGCCAGGCAGTTGTTTTTAAACCGTCAGGGTTTTCTTCTTAATTAAAATGCACAGAACTATTATCATCCCTGGGCTGATTTATGGGACAACCCAGTGGAGAACTGGCTTCCCGTCACACGTAGCCTGCTGCAGAGTGCTGCTGAGGCTGGTCTTTTGCTCCTGCTCCACCCCAGAGGTGGCTGCCTTACGACGTTTAGCATTCTGAGAGCACTTTAATGTTCAAAGAGCTGTGCAGACATGAGCTAATTATATCTCACCTCAGCCCTGGGAGAGAGGAAGAAAAACAGTATCGCCCCCTGGCTATTTTTTGTTTTTACACATGGGGAACTGAGGCAGAGGGGCAACAGCCCAGATCCCCAAAGGTACTGAGGTGCCTAACTCAGAGTGAGGTGACAAGGCCACACAGTAAGACAGTGGCAGAGCTGGGATTAGACCTCAGGGCCTCCTGCGTTTTTAGAACGACCAGTGGGTCCCAATCAACAACAAGGCCCCATTGTGCTGTACATATTATTATTCATCATGTTTATTGTGGCAGGGCCCTGGGACCATCCAAATTCAGTGCGGTAGGTGCTGTACATACGTACAGTGAGACAGGGATAGAACATACAAGAAGCTGACGGGAAACCGAGGTGCAAAGAGATGAGGTGACTTGGCCAGGTCACTCAGGGAGTCAGGGGCAGAAAAGGGAACTGAAGCCAGGCCTGCTGGAGCGCAATCCAGTGCCCAGCACACTGGGGCCCTGGTCTCTGACTGGGACTCCTAGTAATACAAATAAATCATCATCGTCAACCCCAACTCCCCCCCGCTATCCCTCGGGGCAGGGTGGGTGGGGCCCTGGCCCTACCGTCTGGCTAGAGAAGTCCCACCGCGCTTGGCTCTGAGCCAAGCCTCTTCCACTCCCAGCAAGCACCACCGGCAGTTGCTGTGTTTGTTCGGGGGCTGGCATGACTCAGGGAAGGGCCGATGATGCTGGAACGTCTTCCCCAGCCTGCAGGTAGATTTGTTGCCTCCAGGGGAGGCTGCAAGTCTATTTACCCCGGATTTCCTGAGGGGAGCACAGGCCTGTGTGTGCCCGGGCATGATGCCTTACAGGGACTGGCTACCATTGCTTCTCCAGCCAGCATCGGGCAGGGTGTGGTACCTCCCCAAGGAGCTCGCGCCCTGGCTACCCATCCCCGGTTTTAAACACCACCTCACCCACCACCATTACCTGTCTGGGCCATATAAACCCCAGGTTCGTCCGCCGACCTCGGCCACTGAGTTTTCACCTTCTGGTTCTCTTCCACATCATCGCCTGAAAGGAGGAGAGTGAGACACTGGTGAGAAAGCGAGGGAGGGTGTCTGTGCCCTGGCCTACAGGAGTCTGGGGCTGCCAGAGGGGTCTGCGAGGGCCACTCATGGCAGCCCTACACTGGGGGAATCCTCCCGCCCCCCCCGTCACTTGTGGGTCCTTCACGCCACGGGACTGGGGGCCAGAATCGTATTATTATCCTCATTTTACAGACGGGACACAGGCACAGAGAGATTTCCACAATTCGTCCATGGTCACAGTGAACTGGGGGCAGGGCTGGGAAGAGAACCCAGGAGTCCTGACTGCCAGGTCTGTGCTCTCACCACTAGACCAAAGCCCCATGTACTTCCCTTAACTGCCCCCCCAGCTCCTCCCTCCCCCAGCACACACACCTCGCACTCAGGGCCAGGCTGGAGAAGGGCAGACAGGCGGGGAGCAGGCTAAGCCACCTCCAGATCTCCAAGAAACGTTCCTGTCCCCAGCCGCAGACATCACAGCTTTTGCCCTGGCCAAGGAACTTCAGTGACGTGTGAGCCTCTAATACACAGCAGCACACTGCGTTCTGCCTCTGACCGAACTGCCTCACTGCAGGGCAGTGCCCACTGCTGCAGCATCACTGCGCTCTGCCTCTGACCGAACTGCCTCACTGCAGGGCACTGCCCACTGCTGGAGCGTCACTGCGCTCTGCCTCTGACCAAACTATCCCACTGCAGGGCACTGCCCACTTCAGCTGCGTCACTGCGCTCTGCCTCTGACCAAACTGCTCCACTGCAGGGCACTGCCCCCTGCTGCAGCGTCACTGCGCTCTGCTTCTGACCGAACTGCCGGGCGCTGCCCCCTGTTGCAGCATCACTGCCCTCAGCCTCCAACCTCCCTGTCTCCCTGCAGGACACTGCCCTCTGCTGCATCGTCACTGCGCTCTGCCTCTGACCGAACTATCCCACTGCATGGCACTGCCCCTGCTGCAGCTTCACTGCCCTCAGCCTCCAACCTCACTGCCTCACTGCAGGGCACTTCCCCCTGCTGCAGCGTCACTGCGCTCTGCTTCTGACCGCACTGCCCCGTCACAGCATCACTGCACTCTGCTTCTGCCCCACTATTCGAGGCATACAGCCTGCGTCTCAGTACATCACCCACTGCCTTGTGTTGCCATTGAGCAGCATTCACAGCATCCCAATCCATCACCTCAGTGCAGGATTGCGCCGCGTGCTGCTCACTGGCACCCTCTCGTTCCATCCAGCTCTGAGCTGGCACCACATCAGCCCCAGCATGAGTTCAGGCCAGACAGGGCTAGGTTAGCCAGGTGCCGTGGGTGGAACACAAGGGGGATGGGCACAGATGCAGCAACAGAGCTAGAGGTGTGGGGGAGGACGAGGCCCGGAATAGCAGGGGGAGCTGTGGGGCCTGACTGTGATGTATTGGAAGAGTTGGGGGCCAGCTCTGCAAGGTGCTGCTACAGGGCAGGTCTGAGATGCACTGACGCAGCCGCACGGGAGGATGCTTACCCAGCCCCTACACCCACCGAGCCTGACTCCGGGCAAGAGCGTTAGTCTCTTGACACTTAGGAGACCCCATGTTAAAATAAACTCTCCAGGAGAAGGCTGATCTTGCCTGTGCCGAGCTGGGCTCCCTTCCCCCATAGGGTGATTCGACCCTTTTGCACCATCTAGTTTGCTGCAAAATCGCTTTGCGGATCCCTGCGATTTCATCTGGTTTGCACGCTTCCCTCTGGAGGCCAGGCAGCCGGCAACGCTCATTGCCCCCACAACCCAGAGCCCCTGTGCAATGGATCAGAGGTGCTCCCGTAAGCAGATCCACTCCGGAAAATGGGAGCACCAATGCCCGTTCTCCAGGTGCTAACCCCACGGCCAGCTTGCTGCACGCTCGCAGTACTTCACTGCGGTAGCACACGCTGCGCAGCGCAGGGCGGCCCTGGGCCTTCGCCACCCATCCCGGCTGCTCCGCCCGGGCCCCCCATGTGCCACGCTGACTTGGTAGCCGAGAAGGGGGCCGTGCCCGCCTGCCGGGGTTTGATTTGATGGCGGTGTTCTTCACTCGCCACCTAACAGATTGCTGCAGCGAGGTGCCACAAACTGATGGCTCGGCTCACCAAAAATAACAAGAGATCCATCAAGGGTGCTTAGCGTGAAATTAACAGGCACGTGGATGTGCTCATCAAAGACACATGCCAGCCATGGGTGGGGGGGGCGCCTTTTACTCCTAGTACCCCCTCCCAGCTCTCCCACCCTCCCCACAACTCATCTTTCTCCCCTCACACCTTCCTCCTCAGTCCACTCCCTCCTCCACCCATAGGACGACAGCAGACAGCAGACAGCAGACATCTCTGTGCCACGGCTGGTGGATCCCTGTGCCAGCCTACAGTGGGGGAGCACGCAGACAGGACCACGTTCCCAGTGCAGGACTCCCTTGACCGCAGGCCTCAATGCCAGGAGCTCTGCTGAGCTGATCCCCTGAGCTACGCGTGTGACGCCATAAGCTAGCAGCGGTAGTAGGCTGTTACATTCCTTTGTGGAGCAGCCGATGAAGAGCGACGTGGCACTCAGCCAGCGTGCAGCATGGTCCTTTCCCAGCAGAGGCCCGCCTGTGTAGCTACTGCCAGACGTAGCACACAGAGCCCCTCAGCTTCTCCCCTGGGTGTTCCCCGAGCAGGATGCTTCCCTCTGTGCAGCCGCAGGGGGGAGGGGGATATTAAAAAGGAGTCCTCCGTGAACACACACACACAAAGCACATGCAGACACACACACAGAGACATGCCAGGACATGCACTGCTGCATGCACGGACACACACACATGAACACACACACAGACGCTCATACAAATGTGCAGGTCAGCATACTGGCTCTAACAATCTCCTCCACTCCCACCCCGAACGGATGCAAGGCCATTCCCTGCACTACCCAGCCAGCTAATAGGAACCAGGCAGTGCCTGCAGTTTTTAGTTGGTGCATAAAGCGAAGTCAAGCCCTGTCTGTCAAGGGGGGCATGCGGGTTGCTCCGCTCCTGTTATCCCATCTGGCCCAGCGCCGGGTGGTTCGGGGAGGCTCTCTGGCAGTGGCTATTGCTTTCTGCTGTGTGCACCTTCCCATCTGCGGCGCTCCCGGCACACTGCTCTGTCGCTGGCCTGCCGGTGCTTCGCACCACAGGAAACAAACAGCAGGGAGCGCCAGCGATGACACTGACTAGCACGAATATCCCGGATAATGGTCCTGGGCAGAGACGCTTGGAAAGTGGAGGAACCTCCCGCTCCAGAACTGTTGGGCTCCCATCTGCTGCCAGTGACGGCCCCAGGGCCACCACCCTGGAAAAGCTGGTTTCCAGCAGCAAGAGCTTCCCCCTAGCACTGCCCTGGCAAGGCCAGCTGGGAGTGGAGTGGTGCGAGCTTCCTCGCAGCACTGCCCCAGCAATGGCAGCTGAGATTAGGATAACGTGAACTTCCTCCCAGCAGTGCCCTGTGAGAACGAGGCAGCAATGGAGGGCAGAACTGGGAGTGAATCCATTTCAGAGGCCCCACCACCACCACCAAAACTGGACTTGTCAGATGCTCATTCCAGTGCCTGCCCTATACCCACATGAGAGGGACCCTTGGCCTCCCCCACCCTGCCTCCCCGTGGGGCAGATGCTGCCACTAGGTGGATTAGGCACCTGCCCTGACAGTATCTCTGCTGTGCATGAAACACATGCAGTCCGCTGACCTGAGCGCTGACTGTGCTGACACTTATTGGTGCTATAAAGGGACCCAAATTTACTGACTTTTGCTTCCGACTCAATCTAATCCGCGCCCAAAGGGCTCCTTGGAGCCGCAGGACACAAGAGCGGGGAGCCCGCGAAGATCTGCCCAGCTCTGGGGAGACTGGAAGGTGGATAAAGCCACCAGCTGAGGGCGGGTCAGACTGGGGGAGCGCTGCTGGGCAGAGCCGCCCGCCTCCCCACTCGAAACGCTCAGGAATTATGAACAGCACAGCAAGTGCCCAGAACAAATAATAAATTCACAAGATATACGAAGGCACTTTCCCCACTTACGTTCGACTAAGAAACCAAATTAAATTTCCTTCGAAAAGTACTAAATCCCAGGCTGCCGCTCTACAGAGCCTCCTGCACCAGGGAACCAGCCCAGCCTCTCCCCTCCCTCTCGGGTCCCTCCCCTGCCACATCCTGGCTCTGCTCCCCCTCGCTCGGGCTTTTCCCGGCAGAGTCTGTACCTCGGGTCTCTGGCTAATGGCTCTCTGCGGAGCCGCCTCTCTCCTCTGCTGCTCTGCCCTCAGAGCCACGGGGCTGGGACCTGGGAGTGAGGGAGGGAGCTGTGCCGAGGACAGCACTGGAAAGAAAGAAAGGAATACCGGGATGAGGGAGGAAGACCAAGCAAGATGGACCATGCCTAGAGTCATCTGCTGGGGCCCTAATTTCTTCACCGGGTGTGAGTAACAAGCAGGAAGCTGAAGAGGAGGCCCAGGGGAGCTGGCAGGAGGCCCTGGCGCAGGAGCACGTGGTGACCCCACGGCAGAGCCTCGTCCCGTGGGCAGCACAAGGCGAGGAGCAGAAGGGACAAGGTCTCACGGGAGACGATTGGCTCCCAAGTTAGGAAACGGCAGCAGATTCCCTCCCCAAATCACAAGCGAAGTGACCCAGCTGCCTCCGCCAGGGCTGGCACCGCAGCCTGGGAGCAGGCACCTTGCATCGGGGCCGCCAAGACAGAACTGATTGGCCATAGGAGCCGCCATGCTCACGAACCAGAGGAACTACCAGGGACGCCGCAGCAGTGGGTCTCCGTCATTTTGATCTAAATAGTTTAACATGCAGGTAAATCACCCCACTCCAGCGACCTCGGCTAAGTTCATCCAGCCTCGCAAATCCCTTCTGTGGGCCCCACTGGATATTTGGACTCTTCACGTCCTATCCTAAAGCAATGGGACTGTTAAATAGCTACTGCGCTCTGCTCCAGAGGTGGCTGCATTTCAGTGGTGGGAGAAGCCAATAGATTTGGATTTGTCTATAGATTAGAGTGGAGAGACAGAGGAGAGTTTTAGTATGCTACCCTGAATTAATGGGTGTTGTGGGGCGTATTGCAGGGCAGAAGTTGTCCATGGTGTATAAGGAGCGAGAAAACATCAAGCAGAGGCAAAGGAAGGTAAAACAGTGCAAAGGGGGAGCAATCCCCCAGGACTCTCCAGCCGCGGCGCCCCGAAACAGGGGGCGGAACAAACAAACTGTGACCGTGATTGTCCACATTTGCTTAACCGAAACCCCGGCCAGGCAAGAGCTGTGAAAACCCTCACGCCATGAACAGCCAGGGCTGTGATTGGGACAAACACAATAATGCACCCACAGAGCGCCCCCCGACCTCCATGCAGCCTATTAGCCTCCCAAAAACTGTCCCCCCAAAGTCCTCCCAGACAGGGGCCCCAGAGCTCCCCCAGACAAGGGCCCCCAATGCACCCCACAAAACTCCCGACTCCAACTGCCCTGCACACACCCCACACTGAGTGTCAAGCAGCCCGCTCCAGCTGGGCCCACTTGGCTCCCTGCAGGCAGGCCAGTTCAGACACCTTTCACACCAGGCCCCCGTGTGAAGTGCTGGAGCCCAGAGGTCTCTGCCTGTCCCCCGTTAATCTCCATCTGCCCCCTCCTGGCTCGCTCTGCCTGGCGCTTTCTTTAGTCCTCAGCTTCCAGGGAAATCCGCTCACTTTTCACCTCCGGCACTAAGGGGTGTGATCATTGAACCAGCTGCTCCACCGTGCGTGTAGCTGGGAGTACCTCCCCCAGCCCTGCAGACCAGCTCTGGGTGGCTCGAAAGCTGGTCTCTCCCACCCGCAGAAGTGGGTCCAAGAGAAGATCTTGCTTCCCCCACCCATCTCTGCTCAGGGGAAGGCAGAGAAGCACTTAATGCTGACACCAGAGAGATCCCCACAGGGAAGAAGGCAAGTCAAACACACACCCTGTGCTCCCCACACCCTCTCCACTGGCTAACGCTCCCCCAGGAAGGAGGGGGACTGTCTAGGGCAGTCAGAGTTATTAAGACCCAGAGGCCCCACCGCTCTGAGCATCTAGCCTGGCTACCCAGGTGACACAGGCCAGAGCATTTCACCCGGTAGCAACTCCTACCACCCAGGCAATGACCCTCTGCAGTGATGTACACGATGGACAGAGACAAGCTCAGCCGGCCAGCCTAGCGGGAGATCTGTTTGCTGCCTGATCCAGCCTGCTGTTGGGGTATCTGAGCCCTTCCTGCCTAGCACTGCAGGTATCCTCACATCCCCTCTGAGACAAGCCAGTAGCATCACCTCCTATTTTACTGATGGGGAAACTGAGGCAGACATCGAGCAAAGAACTGTACCCGGTCACACATGTCCCAGCCCACAGCCTTGCCCACATGGCCATTCTTCCACAAGTAACATGGCTCTGGCCACTTCCTGGGGATTGCACCTAGCCCACCCCACCAGGATACGTCTCCCTTTGGTCCGTTGCATCCGATCATCCACCCCCCGTGCCCGGATGCCACCTGCCCAAATCTCACACGCTTCCCTTCTTGTTCATCGCCCTGCTGAAGCCAGCTCCCCGCAGCGCGGCGGTTGCCATGGCTACCCAACAGCTTTCAGCCACCTCTGTTGTATCCTGCTTGGCAGCGCTGCGATCTCCCGCGTGGGTGGTGGGGCTGGGCTTGGGGGCGGGAGGACAATCACAGCCAGCTTCTTCTGCCCAGCAGGATTCACACTCAGCGCTCCGCCCCCCAGCATGCTGGCCCCGCAGGCGCGTGGGGAAGTTTGGTCTCCCACCGAGACGAAGGGCTTCGCGTCTGTGACAAAGTGGGGGATTTTCTTGTGTTTTCCTTGGTTTTCCAGTGGGTTGCATGCAGAGGGGTAGGACTCAGTATCTCTGGGTGTTACTGGTTTAATGAGGTGAGGGGAGAGGGAGTTTGCTGTTACAGAGGACTGGCGCGGGAACTCGGGACCCCAGCCGATGGCCTGGAGGATGGATACCCCAGCGACTGGTGACCTGATGACCCGGAGACCCAGCTCGGGAGTTGCAGCCAGTTCTGGCCAGAGGGAGGACAATGGGCTGTAAAGAGAGGACCCCAGTGACCTATCCAGCTGGTTCCAGCCAGAGGGGCCAGAGGACAGAAGAGAGCAGAGGAGATCCAGGGACCCAGTTTAGGACCCTGCTTACCTGGAGAGAAGACAATGGACAGAGGCAGAGCTTGGGGCCATTGATATCAGATGCCCAGCTGGGAAGCAGTGGTGCTTGGGGCTGGAGAGGGAGAGCAGGCAGGGCCCACCTGGATGCAGGGAGACTGGGATGTGCTGTGCTGAGGGAGGCCAGGCCTGAGACCCTGAGAGTTTCCTGAGCTGTGTTCAGTGCTCAGTAAACTCTCCTGTTTTACGCTGGTTGGGAGTCACTATGATCTAGAGAACAGGGTTCCATCAAGCCCTTTGGGGGTGGAGACCCTGGGGGTCCAGAGCGAGTGGACTCCCTGAGGGGGCCCACAGCAAGAAACAGGTGTGCTAAGCCTCAGAGAGGTGCAGCTCCAGGAGGTGGAGGGGCCTGACCCTGGGAGAGAGTGGACCCCCCAGAAGGGCTGTCTCACTGAAAGGGGCACCCCCCACGGACCACACAGGGCCAAGCATGGGCATGATCTGTGAGTCCGTGACAACGTCCCAGGCTGCTGGGAGCACACGGCCCATCTGTGAGCCTGGACCTACAGAGGAGGTAGCTGTGGGGTGGACAAGGCCTGTCGTGGCCATTCACCCTGCTGGGAGCTGCCATGTGGCTCCCACTCCAGCATCCTCTCCATCACACCTCGCCGCCCGCCCCTTCTACGCCTCCAGATCGGTGCCTCCCCATTTCAGCAGCAAGTGAACCCAAAAATTCAGAGCAAACTCGAAGCAGAATGCGCCGTGCTCAGCTGGCTCTGACGTGGAGCCACCAGAAACACACCAATCCATGTGCCTGGGTGGCTTAACTAGATCCTGGCCCAGGCTCGCTCCACGGAGCCCTGGCCCGTGAGCCCTCCAGGGTTAGCAAACCCAGCTCCTGTTCTACCTGGGCTCAGCTTCCACCCAGGGAGCTGCTGGGCTTCGGTTCCCATGGGGACTTTCCAACCCCTGTGCAGCTCTTTGCAGATCGGGGCTGCTGCAGAGGGCAGGGCTGGGGTCCCTTGGCAGCCCCTTCCCCACGCCCCTCGCATGTGATGCTTCCTTTGCAAGCACCAATGTTTTCTCACCATGGCACAGATCCTGACTGTGTTCTGGAGGGAGCCGGCTGTGAACAGGCTCCAGGCGTGATCACAGCTAAAATGCCACCCCCCCCCCACAGCTTCTCCTCCAATCTCCCACTCACACTCGCCCACAGCCTCTGGGCTGGCACGGAATTTGCCAGGTTCCTACGGATGATAAAGCTCCATGCAAACGTGGGCAGCGCACAGGTGCCGGAAGGAAGCGTGTGTGTGCGCAGCGCAAGCAGGGTGAAACAGCAGAGTGAGAGAGAGAGGGCGGGCGGGCGGGTGGGGGTGTGCACGCCCCCGTGCAGGGAAGGCTGGCTGAGTGCACGTGCCCGTGTCTTTGTGCTTGCCCAGGAAATGAAGGCTTGCAGCAGATCCTCCACCGAGAGCCTTCTGCCCTGGCACAACAGCCCAGACCTGTCCAGGGACAGGGCACAACCAAGTAATGACGCGACAGGCAGCTGCACGCTCACCACCGAGCACCGCCCCAAAGAGCTCCCTGTACAGATGGTCCAACACCCCTGGGGGCTGGTAGCCAGGGTGATGGGCCTCACAGCTCTTGGAGCCGGTTTCAACCCCCGGAGGAGCCAGGCCTGATCCCATTGGGAGCACGCAGGAGCGGGCAATGATCCCCCCACAGCCCCAGGAGGAATGTGTGGCTCCAGGTCCCTGGAGGAGGCCTGATGAGATCCCGGCTGGGCGTCTGCCAATGCAGAATCAAAGCCCAGCATTCAGCCTCCCGGCCCAGCCTGCCATAGAGAACCTGAAAGACAAACAGGGGGCTATTCTTAGCGGCGTCTCCATGCAGACAGGACTTGGGGGGATGCCAGGTGTGAGTCCCGGCTGGGGCACGCTAGCGGTTACCAGCCCCAACCCGCAACCTTCAGCTACAGCCCAGCATTCAGGAACATGAACATCTCTGTCCTCTCGTCTGCCGGGATGCCCGCTGCTTCATCAGCCAGGGCCAGGCAGGCTTCCCGCTGCAGAGCACTGGAGTGAGGCCGGCATCTCTCACCAGCCGTGGCCTCACACACATGCACACACACTCATTACACACACACACACACACACACACCCTTTTCACACACTTGCTGACATGCTAACAACAAGCTAGAGGTATATCAGCCCTAGCATGTCAGAAGCTCTTCTCTCCCCAGATTAACCCACGTCTCTGTCAGTTCCCGGATGTGCTGCCCCCTGCTCTCTGCTTGTGCATAGAGAGACTCCCATGCATTTGTGTCCGTGTCCAGCCTCCAGGTGTGTGCCTAAGTGCACAAAAACATGCCCAGCCATGAGTGTCTGAGTGTGCATGAGACCGTGCACTAGCATACAGCCATGAAAGGAAAGTGCAGAAGGCAGAGGAGAAGATGCACGAGCACATGGGAATATAAATACGTGCAGGAGCAAGCCAAAGAACACCCATGGGCAAGCTGGAATGTGTGTGACAATGTGCACAAGTGTGCAGCTATGCAAGGTTGAAGAACGTGCACGAGAGTGAGGGAGGCATAGCACGCACAAGTGTGTAAATGTGAAAAATGATGCATTGCGTGCAAGTGCGCAAGAGTGAAGGATGTGTAAGTGTCAGCGTGCCATGCCACGGACATGTGTACAAATGTAAAAGACAGAGTGAAAGCATGTGAGAATGAAGAGTGCATGTGAGTGTGCAAGAATGTGAGCACACACACGCACGTGAGCGTGCAGGAACATGCGGCGCTCCTAGAAAGGTGAGAACGCTGATCTGTCCATGGGATCTGTATAGCAGAGGGGCCTCTGAGCTGCGTGACATGAGAAGACAGGGTCACAAACAGGGGGCTCAGGACAGGCGTGCGAGGGAGGCAGTGGCACTACATGCCAATGCCCAGTGATATGCCAGTCCAGTCATGTCCCAAATCCGGCAGCCGATCCCACGAGCAAAGTTGATTGGTCCGGGAACCACGTGCTGGCACCCCAGCTCAGCCCAGGCTGTAGCATGCTCTGTGGTGCGAGCCGTCAATGCGCTCCCAAGGCCCAGGCTGTCTCCAGCAATCCCTGCCAACCCTGCCCGTGATGATCCTGCCAATAAAATGAATTACCCCTGCGACTTCATCTCTACAATAACATTTTACATCTAGGTGCCTTGTGGGTTTAATTGAATGTCAAACATAATTTGGCGAAGGTAACCGAGTTCAGGCAACTGCCCTTCCAGAACAATCTCTGCTCGGGCACTCACAGAGACAGGAAGCCTGCTCAGAACAGCAGCCTCAGAGATCCCCAGGGGGACGGGACACGGGCGATCGCGCCATGCAGCTCTGCCAGGCACCCCTCCCCTCGAGACCGCCCACCTGCATCTGGCCCAAGACAGTGCTGGCTGCTGGGGAGCTGGCCTGTAGTGAGTTTGGAGGGGTCTCTGCTCACATGGCCATATTGCAAAAGCCTTCCCCGCAACAGGCACAGGCTGGCAGCGAGAGACCAAGGACAGACTGCACTGTGGAGACGTCCACCGAACTCCAGCCTGCCCTGGGACCCGGAGAGCTCCAGCCCATTGAACATGGCCCATGCTGCGTAATACCCACTTGTATTACAGCCGCAGCTGTAGCCTCAGGACAGAGCAGGACCCCACTGTGCCGGGCTCTGCACAAACACACAGGGAGAGACAGCCCCTGCCCTGCTCTTATGATCTACACGGACAACCAAGGGGTGGGAGAAGGGCATATCCGCCCTCCCCAGATGCAGAACCTGAACCCCGAGAGATCCAGCGACTTACCCCGTCACCCAAGAAGCCTGAACTTTTACTGCCTCTAAGTAATTCCTACCTGACCCGCCCGCCCCCAATGTCCCACAACTGTGAACATTTCTATCCATACACGTGTAAAAACCCCTGCTTACAAATAAGCATGGACAGTCTCCATCGAAATTATCAACACACGCAGGCAGAATTCTGCCCAAGCCAGCTACCCAACAGGACAGCCAATAGCTCGCCAGCCTCTTCTCACAGGGAGCCCCAGGGCGCCTTTCTGCTGCAAAAAAACTCATAAACAAACACCGGGCAGCAAGTCTCCGAGCCTGGGGCAGCTGACTCAGGCTTGTGGTACAGGGCCAAAACTAGCAGTGTCGCCGTTCCTGCTTGGTCTGGAGCCTGGACGCTGAGACACCCCCACCTTGCCGGCTCTCGGAGCCCAGCAGGAATGTCTACGTCTCTGTTTAGCTCCGTAGCACAAGCCCAAGCCTGGTGATCCAGACTCAGAGACCCACAGGGGTTGTTTTTGGCTGGGGTTTGGGGGGGCTTTTTGCACTGTGGATGTGTCACGGAGTCCCCAGGCAATGCTTTGGAACTGCTTCCCACCAAGCCAGTCAGGACTCTGGGGAGCCTCCTCTCCCTTGGAGCAGACTGTCTTCAGGGCAAGGAGCTCACACAGCTTCCACCTCCCTGGGTCTCTCCTTGGAGCATTCAGCATATGCCCCTCCGTGCGCTTCCCCCAGCGAGTCCGCCCAGGTGGGGTCCAGAGGGTGCTGCACCCACCCCCACTTCGCAGACAGACGTGAATCTGAGCCAGCCAGTAAAACAGGTTTATTAGATGACAGGATCATGGTCTAAAACAGAGCTTGTAGATCCAGAGAATGGGACCCCTCAGCCGGGTCCATTCTGGGGGCAGTGAGCCAGACCCCCACATCTGCCCTCACTTCCCAACTCCCTCCAGCCACTTCTTCTCTGGCTTTGTCTCTTTCCCGGGCTAGGAGGTCTCTGATCTCTTTGTTCTCCCACAGCTTTAGCATCCCCTTTCAGGGGGGAAGGGCCCTGGCCATTAGCTGCCACAGAGACAGAGTGTCAGCCAGAAACTGAGGCACCCACCCAGTATTCAGAGGAAACATTAAGAACAGCCCCACTTCGTCACATCTCGTAACCCTAGACAACAGGGCATCAGCGCCCACTCCTGGAACCCCGTACTGTCCCAGGGCAGCCCAAAGCCAATCGCGGCAGAACTGCGCAGACAGCCTACGGTCCCCAGTTCTAACACACAGAGGTCAAGGCAGCCTGCTCCAAGGACACACCGGGGGTGCTGGCTCTCCCAAGCCCTGCAGGGACTTGTCCCCTACCTGTGGGCTCTGCAGGGCTCCAAGCGTGGATTCGCCCAGGGAAAGCATCTGCGCCAGGCCACCGGCTCCTAGCCTTCCATCTAAATTTGCATTTGAAAAAAGCACACCGAGATCTCCCTTGGAAGGAAGCGGTTTATAACCACGTGGCTGGAAGAGAGCAAGGATTATTCAGAGGGATTTGCCTAGGAAGACATTTAGCTCCGGATAGAAATGCTGAAGCCCAGTAAAGAGCCAGTAATGCCGCAGGCCTGAGCCGATGAAAACAGCAGGAAGCAGAGCCTCAGATAAGGACAGGTCCCTGCCAAACTGCTCTGCCGCCCGCTCAGCTAGCCCCAGCTCCCGTCAGGCTGGGGCAACATCTGCACTGGCCCACGGGGCGGCTACTCCTGGCCACAGCTCCCAATTCTGGCACCAATTCGGATCTCGCACGGTTCGATTTACACAATGCTGCCGATTCCCTCCAAACACACAGAGCCCTCGTCAGCCCGATGGTTCCTACCCCTTAAAAAGCAAGCACGCAGCTGAGTGCATGAGCCAGTAGGGCCACTGGCCAGAGGGCTCCGGGGCCCAAAGGGTTGATGGACCAGCCACTGAAGAGCTTGGCAGGGGAAACAAGGAGTCAAGAGTCTGAAGAATGTGTGGGTCGGGATCAAGATGCACTGGCAGAGCAGCGGAGTGGCCCAGGGCTGGAAGACCAGGGGGCACTGTGGGTCCGGACCGAGATGCACTGGCAGAGCAGCGGGGGTGGGGTGGCCCAGGGCTGGAAGTGCAGGGGGAGCTGTAGGCCCAGCCCAAGATGCACTGGAGGAGCTGGGGGGTGGCCCAGGGCTGGAAGAACAGGGGGCACTGTGGGTCCAGACCAAGATGCACTAGAGGAGCTGGGGAGTGGCCCAGGGCTGGAAGAACAAGGGGAGCTGTGGATCCGGACTGAGATGCACTGGCAGAGCTGGGGGGTGGCCCAGGACTGGAAGTGCAGGGGGCGCTGTGGGTCCGGACCGAGATGCACTAGAGGAGCTGTGGGGTGGCCCAGGACTGGAAGAGCAGGGGGTGCTGTGGGTCCAGCCTGAGATGCACTGGCGGAACTGGTTGGGGGTGGCCCAGGGCTGGAAGAGCCGGGGGCGCTGTGGGTCCGGCCCGAGATGCACTGGTGGAGCTGCCCCAGCCTGGCTCGAAGGGTGAGGGCCGTGGCAGATGCTGACTGGCCCTGGCAGAGCCGGGCACACGCATCCCCTCACACGTCTCTGCGGAGTGGCTCAAAGCAGCAGGCATCCCACAGCACGGGCCACCCAGCTCTGCTTTGCCAGGGCCGCGAGAACCAGCCCAGCCATCCAGAAGGGACACTCTGGAGCTTTAATTTCACTTTAGGTTCATGAGATTCTATTACAAGCAAATGGCCTCATTCCTCCTGGTTAATAGCCCGCAGAGCTCTGCCGCACGCCTTTCCAGCCTGGCTGGAATAACAGGCACCTGCCGTGCTGCAGTCAGGGGTAATTTGTCACAGGAACGGGTCATTTTACCTGTCAATTGTTTGCTGCGTCTCCACCAGTGCAGGATGACAGGGCTCCTGCCCCAGGTGCTTCACTCATCCAGGCAGCCGCGGCAGCAGGAAAGAGCTGGGGAGAAGCCCCCAGCCTCAGGAGGGAAGGCAGGGGCTATGCTAACTGGCTGGGGACGTGGGGCAGGATCAACAGGGAAAGGCTCTAATTTACTTTCCCATTGCCGGGGGGAGAAGTGAGGAGGAGAATTCTCTATGGCCTGAATTCACCCATCCCAGGGGTAAGTTGGGGGGCAGGGGCAGAATTCTGGGGCCTGACCCAAGCCCTTGGATTCCCATCTTTCCATTGACTGCAGTGAATGATGCAGCCGCCGGCTGGGTGCAGGGTGGATCCCCACACCCACAGCCTCTCCCTCCACCCTCTGTGGCTTTTCTATGCCTTCTCTTGGTGTGCCAGATGATGTCCTGGATCCACCCCCGTGAGGGGAGCGCAGAAGAGATGGGCAAAACTCCAGCCCCCTTTAGGGATGCAGCTGCCTCGTGGGGCCTTTCACTCTCTCCTCCTTGCAGCTGAGCACCAGCCTCAAGCCTCCCGCAAAGGCTGCTGGAAGGGACTGTTGTGATGGGGATGAGGGTTCCAAGGCCTGGGATTCAGGAGAGGCTTCTGGGTCTGGACTGGGAGCTCACATCAGCCAGGTGGTGGGATGCAGGTCTCAGCACAGCAGAGACGGATGGGAAATCAGCTGCTGATCACGCCCACCGACGCCCAGCCAAGAGAGAAGATGGTGCCAATGAGATCCCCTGCCCAATGCCCCCATGCCATGGATTGGGAGGGTGGGGGGTAAATATGGCATGTGAACTGCAAACTCCTCCCCAGCTCTAACCTTGGGCAAGCACCCCAGGGTAACCTGCTCTGGGAGCTCCCCAGCCCTGAAGTCCATTCTGCCCCCTGCTGGATTTCGCACCACACTGCCCGTGGCCTTCCCCCTTCCACCCCCCCTCCCTCGACCATCCCAGAATCCAGCTGCCAAAGGGGACAGGGGAGCCGCTCCCCTCCTCGCTCTAGAATGGACGGCACCCGGAGCAGCCTGTGCAGCCCGCGCTAGGCACAAGCAGCGCTGGGGAAGGTGCCTGGGGTCTGTTCTAAGCAGCCTTCGGGTCGGTATGTTCGATGCGCCCTGGGGGAAGCGCACGGAGCCATCTGCATCCAAGAGAAAGGCCTCAGAGCCAGCCCCAGAGCCAGGGAACCGCAACGGATGAAGAAAGCTGGCGGAGCACTGCAAACCGACATGCTCAATGCAGCCCAACCATCAAACCTTTCCCCTTCGCCAGCCTGACGGCAGGCAGCTCCACACAGCCAGAGTGCAGGGCTGCCGCTGGGGCCGTCTAGGCAGACTCACCATGCCCCAGTGCACCCCAAAGCTGCCGGGTCCCATCACGCTACAACCTCACAACCCAACCAGAGCATCGCAAAGCAACACATCGCACCCAGCTGGTGGTGCAGCGGCTCCCCTGCACACACCCCCTGCACACACACCTACTCGGGGAGCCGGGGGTGGAGACTGGAATGGGACTCGAGCTGGATTCCTTCCAGGCCAAGCGGCAGCATGAACTCGCAGCAAACCAAGGGCACGATGCTAACAGGCCAAACGCCATTGTAAGCATCACTCGGGGGGACTGGAGCTGAGCGCTCTGGTTATAAACCAACTCCACTAGCTCCCCGTCTCCGCTCAGCACAGACTGGAGCCAGACGGGTCACTTTGCCCCCTCCCATGCACTAGCCCACGGCTGTAATCACTAGATGACGACTAGCGTGCACGAGCGCCGCTGCCCTCTACTGGATGGCGTTAGAACTGCCCGCGCTGGGCAATCTGCGCCCCAGAGTGCTAACAGGGAAAGCAGATTCCCGGAGGCGGAAGGGGCCAAATTCCTTCCCCCTCTCAGCACCCAGTGATCAAATGCAGCCCGTGCCGGCTGTGGCTCTGTTACTCTGAACCCCCTGCCCTTCTCCAGACCCTGGCGCCCCCTTACCGTATTTAATCTCTGACGCGTATAAATCATTCGCATTCCCAGAATGCAGCTCGGTCACGCAGCACTGGCTGCTGCTCGTGGCGGCCGGGGCGTCGGCAGACGGCAGGGCGTTGGAGAGCGTCTCGTTTTGCCGGGGCACCGGCGGGACCTCGGCCTGGCAGCTGCAGCCCGCCTGGGTGAGGCTGCAGCGCCGCGCCCCCCGCTCCCCCAGCCGCAGACACTCCTCGAACCAGCGGCACAGCACCCCACAGGTGAACTGGCTGGAGTTGTTGTTGTTGATGAGCAGCACCTCCACGAAGCGGAACTCCAGGGCGTCGGGGGCCAGCAGCCGGGGCGCGGCCTCGGGCTCGGCGGCCAGGCACAGCTGCACAAAGTTCTTGTCGAAGTGCAGGAAGGTGATGGGGCTGGCACCCTGGCACAGCTCCAGTCGGGCCTCCCCTTCCTCCTCTCTGTCCTCCTGGCCCCGGGGGGGCGGCCCCGCGTCTCCCTGCGGGCCGCAGGTGTAGTTGGCGAGGTAATGGTCAAGTGGCAGCACCATGGGGGAGAAGTGGGTGCACACCTGCTCCTCCCGGTTGAACTTGAGGTACAGGGAGTACTTGGTGGGGTCGGGGTTCTCCAGGGTCCACGAGCAGCCGGTGGCGATGGTGGGGAAGAGGTCCTGGAGCGAGAACGAGCCGTAGAGAACCCCGGAGGCCAGAGCTGAGCAGGCGCTGGGAGCTGGGTCGAAGCCCCACGTTAGCCACAAGAGAGACGATATCACAGACAGTAAGAGGGGACCAGCAGGGGTCATCCTATGTCATTTGCCCTGCAGGAGGGAGAGACAGACAGACAGACAGAGCCTTACTGAGCTGCAGCAGAACAAGGAGCCATTATCGCAGCAGAGCACCAGCGCTCCGGAGTTAGGGCAGTCTCTTCCAAGTGCTCTAAGATCCATACCCTTACCCATATTGCTTTGAAACTTGGGGTGCCTCGTGGGCGCATGCGGTAGGGCTAGTGAACTAAATTTGGGGACATTTGAGCAAGGGATTCCTGAGAAACAGCCCTCCCCAGATATATACATTACAGCAGCCTGAGCCTGGAGCTATGCTCGATGTTGCACAGGCCGGTAACACAGGGGATTGGCCTTGCCCAGGGCACGCAGCATCTGCTCTGCTGGCAGATAGCGCAGACAGACAGCCTGGGGGAGGACAAAGGAGAACTGGGCAGGGGAGCGGTAGAGCATCCAATCCTGAGCAATGCCAGGCAGCCGCATCTGCGGGCGTCACTGCACCAGTGGGATTGAAGCAGTTAAAGGGGATGGAGCTTTATGACTCTTGAGGGGGCTGATTCCCATCCAAGGCCCCCCAGGTCTGTCCATCCCAGTCTCCGTCTCCGCCTCCCACCCAAGTCACACACCTTGCCATCCCCCACCAAGAATCCAGCAGCTCACGTAGTAGCGGGGGGTGCGAGAGCTGGGGAACAAGGGGATTTCCCACAGCTTCTCCTTCGCCCCCAGGCTGGCCAGGGAGCATGGAGCTATGGAGGGCACCTGGCACTGACAAGAGGTGCCAACTAGGGGCTTCCTAGGGGCTATGGGGCAGGGACTTTGGGTTTGCTCTGTGCAGCACCGAGCGCGACCAGGACCTGGGCCGTGGCTGGGGCTGAGGAGTAAGGGCAATACAAATAACAAATCCTGCTCCCACTGGGTTCTAGCCCTGACTCTGCAGGGAGTGGGCGGTGAGGTGAGAACAGGACACCTGGGTTCCCGTCTGGGGGCCGGTCTCACCGTTTCCCCACCTGCAATGGGGCAGATGCCGCAAGGCGCCTGGGAGGGCAGCTCATGTTTGCCAAGCCCTTGGTTAACCCTTCGCTGGAGGAGGGTGGAGGACAGCCATGCTTTCCTCTGAGAGCAGGAGAACACCGGCCATATTTCCCCAGCGCTAATCCCAAACCACAAACCAAACCGCTGTGGCTTGGCCAGATGCCCGCTGCTGAAGGGCTGGCGTTTCCCTGCAGCACCCAGCCCGGCACAACTGACACAGACGGTGACAGACCCCCTTCTCCAGGGTCATAGCCTCTGCCTACCAGCCTTCACAGACCCTGCTTCACCAGCTCACAGATCATCTCATCTGAGCCCTTGCTAAGCACAGGTCAGAGACCCCCGGCCACTTTCAACTCCTCGGTGCCAGCCCCATGGAAGTGTGGGGCTCGCCTCGCTCCAGCAGCTCTTTCTGCTCCTCTGCGGGCAGGGAAACAGAGATAATTCACACTTTATGCCCACTATGGACACGCGTGCCCACATGTTGGCGTGGTTTGTAATGTGGTAGCACCAGGCCTTCGGGAGCCCTGTGGGACCATGGCACTGCTCCAAGGGGGCTAGGAAGCAGAGAGAGATTCTCCATGGCAGAGAGGCTCTGAGATAATCCCAGCAGAAACCCCCGCCAGCACAAGCAGGCAAGGGAGCGTCCTTCATCCAGATTCACCCTGGCTTTCCCTGCCCTCCACACCAGATTCCTGGCGCTGCCAATGGCCTTCCTGGGGTGTGAACGCCAATCGCCTGCCCGCAGGCCAAAGGGCAGCTGATGGGAGAGACCAGAGTGTCAGGGACTGGGGAGGATCCCAGTCTGACAGCCCAGCAAACAAAGTGCTCCTGCCCAGAGTGGGTGCTGGTACCTCAGGCTCCCACTGGGTCCCCAGGGCTGTTGTGCCCCTGGCATGGAGGCAGGCAGTGCCAGAGGCCCAGTGTCTTGTTGGAGAGTCTCTGTGAATGACTGGAGCTTCCCCACTCATCTCCCAGAGAGAAAACTTACCCTGGGATCTCTGCTCTGCATCTGCATCTACTGGAGTATCCCAAGAGAGGTTTTCTATCCACTGGGACATTCACAGCCCTTCCCAGCAAATGCAGCTTCCCTAGCCCAGAGGCAGGACCGAATCAGAGGCTGCCCGATGCTCGCCTAACACAGAACTGCCCAGCCCATGCCATGGCAGAGCCTGATGCAGCTTTCTCCTGCCCCATCACCGATTTAGCTAATGGCATACAGAGTACACTTACTAAGTCTGCAGATGATACCAGGCTTGGAGAGGTTGCAAGTGCTTTGGAGGATCGGATTAAAATTCAAAATGATCTGAACAAACTGGAGAAATGGTCTGATGTAAATAGGATGAAATTCAATAAGGACAAATGCAAAGTCCTCCATTTAGGAAGGAACGATCAGTTGCACACATACAAAACGGGAACTGACTGCCTAGGCAGGAGAACTGTGGAAAGGGATCTAGGGGTCATGGTGCACCACAAGCTAAATATGAGTCAACAGTGTAACGCTGTTGCAGAAAAAGCGAACATCATTCTGGGCTGTATTAGCAGGAGAGTTGTACCACACAAGAAGTAATTCTTCCGCTGTGCTGATTAGACCACAACTGCAGTATTGGGTCCAGTTCTGGGCGGCACATTTCAGAAAAGATGTGGACAAATTCAAGAAGGTCCAGAGAAGAGCAACAAAAATGATTAAAGGTCTAGAGAACATGACCTAGGTTGAAAAAATTGGGTTTGTTTAGTCTGGAAAAGAGAAGACCTGGGGGGGACATGATAAGAGTTTTCAAGTACATAAACGGTTGTTACAAGGAGGATGGAGAAAAATTGTTCCAATTAACCTCTGGGTACAAGACAAGAAGCAATGGGCTTAAATTGCAGCAAGGGAGGTTTAGGTTGGACGTTAGGAAAAACTTCTCAACTGTTGGGGTGGTGAAGCACTGGAATAAATTGCCTAGGGAGGTTGTGGAATCTCCATCACTGGGGATTTTTAAGAGCAGGTTAGACGAACACCTGTCAGGGATGGTCTAGATACTTAGTGCTGCCATGAGTGCAGGGGACTGGACTTGATCACCTCTCAAGGTCCCTTCCAGTCCTGTGATTCTATGATCCAGGGGCGCCCTACCGGTGTCAGGGATAGCAGGGATGGTATAATGGCCATGGGGAGAGGATCCTGATTGGCTGATTTAAGATCTAGTATAAGAGGCAGTGATGACAGCCCTGGAGAATTGGGGGCTTTATGCCCATAGTGCCATGCAGGCTGTGACAGCGCTAGCCTATCCCACGTCCCAGTGGGCACTGCCCACACAACAGGCATCAGCTCAGCACTGGAGGACCCAGCTGTCTCCTCTGCTGAGCTTGGCTAGCACCAGCCAGGCTGCTGGAATCTCTCACGAACCGTGGCCAGCTCTGAACTGGGAGGTTAACAGGCTCCCAAACCACCTGGCATCATCACCAGAGCCACCTGGCACCAACTATAGCAGCACGGCCCTGGGGGAAAGGAGTGAGAGAGCCGGGCGAGCGCTGAGAACAGTCCCCCAAAAATCAGAGACCAAAAGCGCGTCCCCCTGCTAAATACAGAACAAAGGAGGCAGCATCTGCTTGGCAGAGGAACAAGCCAGGACCTGGGATGCAGTCCCTCCCCACAGATGCAACAGGTACCAGATCAGCAAGATGTCCTTAGCTTCTGGGGCCATGGCAACACACGTGCACACCCCCACCCCGTCTGAACACACCCCACCTGCACACACACACACTGCCCCTGCCTGCAAACACGCTGCATGCACACACCCGCATTCACACACACGGCCACGGACGGACAGCAGAAAGCCTCCTCCCCACAGCCCTGGGATGGACAGCAGAAAGCCTCCTCCCCACAGCCCTGGGACGGACAGCAGAAAGTCCCCTCCCCACACCCCTTGGTTTGCTCCAAACTGCTGCCCCATGACATAATCACCACAGCCTCTTAAATGTTCACAGGGCGGCTTTAGGCGGGGTTTCACTAGCTCTGTCAGACGCTCCCCGGGACAATGCTCAGGAATCAATGCAACACACTGGCTGCGTCTCTCCAGCCCCCCTCTGTCCCTTCCACTGACCTTCTGCAAAGATCACAAGTGATAGGTTAATTTGGGGAGAGAAGCAGGTGAGCAAGTGCCCCCACCCCATTCAGCAAGAGCCCTTTTAATTAATAGCTGACATTGGCACAGGGATCAGGGACGCCGTGACGAGCCTGTTATCCTGAGCTGCACTTCGCAAGCGGCCATGGCCGTGCAGGAGGAAACGGGTAAACTCGTCCCCCTCGCCATCCCAGCAACCTTGCTGCTGCTAGGTCGCTGGTTCAAGTCCAGCCCATGGCAGCCGGGTTGCTGGTGAGCGGCCCACGTGCAATGAGGCTGCTGGGTCTCAGTTCCGTTCACATCACGGTTGGTGCAAATTCCCCGCCTTGATGGCCAAGGACTGGGTGAGCTAGAGAGACCTGAACTCCTGGCAGCGAGGCGCTCAGATACAGCGGATACAGAGCTCACAGGGGAGCCAACGGGCTGTCCCCAGAGTCTGAGCCCCCTCCCCATGGGAGAGCAGGGAGGGGATCTCAGCTCCTCTCGCTGGAGGGGGGGAAAATGTAGCCAGTATCCCTACAGGTCTCAAGCAGATAGCCACATGGGGCTTGTCATAAGCTAGGGGGAGAACAGACCGAATGCTACCGACTTTCCCGGCTACTCCCCACGTCCTGTCCCGAGTGAGCACAGCAGGGACTGATGGATCGAAACCTTCTACCAAAGGCATTGGGGCCAAGACAGCGTGGGGGACTCTCTGGAGTCAGGACGACACTTCATCAGAGCGGGACTCTGCAAGGACATGGAGGCTCCTGCGGACACTTGTTGTACATTAACTAGGAACCAACAGATCATTAAAAACATATTTCTTGGGAATGATCCTAGAGCTGCAGCTGCTTCACCTCAAACGGGATTTTAATAACTCATTAATAAAATAACGGATGGCAGCTGACTTATTAAATCAGGGCGGAAGAGTCACTTTTAAGAGGGGCTTTGCATCTGCGATGTGAGCTGGGCTGACCTCGGAGGCTGCAGCAGGAGCCCACGTGTGATCTGAGATACAGCCAGAGTAGCGGGTAGAACGCCAAAGGTGGGAGATCCGAGAGGCAGGGGATCCGGGAGAGGAGGTCAGGGCAAGGCAGGGTGAAAGTCACGCCGGTGCGAGGATGAAGGTTTGCTCTATCTGTGCTAGCGTAGCGCTCTCAGAGCAGAGAACAGGGACCATTTCCAGGATCCGATCACACAAGAACCACCAGCGTGAGCCCCACGTTGCAAAAGAGATGCCAGCTCTCTGGTGGCATGACGCACTTGCCTGTAACGTGCAGCTGGAGACACTCTGGCTGCTGCAAGTATGTCAGGACAGGAATGAGGAAGCCAGCATGGTTGCTGCAGCATTGTGGTTTGCAGCGCCAAGGGCTCAAAGCTAGCTGGAGTCCAAGGAGCTCTGGCGGGTCTGGAAACCGCTGCCAAGCATGGGGCCTGGAGCACAGGACCAAACCCAGCATGCTGGAGTCCTCAGCTTGTGGGTAGATGGGAAGGAGCTGGATCTGACTGGAGGTGGGAGGGAGTGGGAAAGTGCCCTGGAAGGCTGGCTGGTTTGGTGAAGCTTTGCAGAAGGATGTGAGACTCGTGACTTCATGGCAGAACTGGTGGGCAGGATGGGGAGCAAAAACAACAGACGGTTAGCTGGGTAGCTGGGGACTCTTCCTGCAAGGTGCTGGCCCCATCAGCGCCTGGTGATTTCAAAAGGAGAGGGGGCCACACAGCACCATGCAGGATAGGGCTGGGGGGCTGCAAAAACACTAGCAGGGGCGGTCTAGATGTGGGTCCCATGGGATCCAAGGCCCCCTAGAAGAGAGGAAACAGACTTACTGGTTACGTGACCCTAGGGAATGCATCTATCAAGGGCCCGCCAGCAGCAGCCATATGAATCCGAAAGGAACTCTGCTTTGGAGCCCTAGATTGCGCCTCTCCCCTACATCCTTTGTAGTCATGCAGCTCAGCAGCTCCCCCTAAGACAGGGTCCCTGCATGGGGAGAGAGGATCCTGGTCTCCATAGTACACTGGTTGGCGTCAGAGTGCTACCAGAGCTCTCGTAACTCACTCATGTCCGCAGACCTTCCCGCTGGGCAACAGCATTACCCCAGCTGGACACGTGGAGAAACTGAGGCACAGAGGGGCAATGTGACTCCCCCAAGGTCACAGACAAGCTCAGTGGCAAGAGAACTCAAGAATCCCTTTGAGACATACGTCCGTGCACCCATCCAAACTCAACCCCAGCCGCCACCATTTGAGACTTAAACCCCAGCCAGCGGCTGGCTGCTCACAGGCCTCAGTGAAATGCGCTAACGAGTGCACGGCACAGCAATACTATTATGAATTATTTGTACTGCTGGAGCACATAGTGGCGCTAGTCACTGGCCAGGAGCCTGCAGTGCTAGACTTTGTACAAACACAGAACACAGATGGTCCTTGCCCCAAAGAGAACAGAACCCAGGAGTCCTGACCCACAGCACCCGCCTCTAACCACCCCATAGTAACTTCTAGGGAGAGTCACAGAAACCACAAGTCCTGACTCGAAGCCCGAGACGCCGGCCACTAGATTGAACTGTCTTCCAGAGAGCAACAGAACCCAGCCGTCCTGATGCCCAGCCTCCTACCCACACTCCTGAGGGGCCGGGGGTTCAGCTGTGCACAACAAAGGCCCCATCCGCTTGGCACACGTCCTCGTCAGCCTCCACGCAGCTCTGACTGCAACTTTGCTGCTGTGGTTTCCACAGGAACAAAACCTTTTGTTCTCCGGTGTTGTCCTCGCTGTCTCTGCACCAGCCAGGAATGCGGGGGAGATGGCACCACCTCCAGGGAGCAAATCAACTCCATTCCCTCGCCTGGTCTCCAGAACCACTGCTGGGTGGGCAGATGCCAGTCAGCTCTCACCAGCTCCTTCTCCCCACCCACCCGCCAGGCCTATTTCTTGGCCTCGCAGCCTGTTTGCCCAGGCCAGTCTTCCGCTGGCTCCTCCCTCCCAGCTGGACCCCGGGGGCAGGGACACAGTTGGAGGCAATACCCCTTGCTTGGCCATCGGGATGGGAAAGACACCTCCCTGAGGGAGAAAACACACTGGAATAAAAGCTCCCCGAGCTGCATTATAAGGGTCAGTGGCCAGTGCCAGCCATCCCAATGGAGGAGCGAACCCGTCCACGGCTCAGCAGGGCAGTCCCCACCCTCGCCCAAGGGACCCCACCGAAGTGACCTCTGGTTCAGCCAATGACTGGACCCTGTGCGCTGTCAGGGCGGCGCAATACCAGCTGCTGTGGGAAGAGGCTCGGTCCACAGCAGCCTTCACGCTGGGATTGTAACCGATCACTAGTGGCTGCTGCTCCCACCCAGCGCACGGCTGAAACCAGGATGTTCCATCGTGTCACACTGCAGCCCGCACACCCCAAGATGAGGGCTCTGGGCCACGTGACCCCTGAGTCCGTTTGTGTCATGACACGAGGATACTGCATCATGCTACCCCTGCATTGCAGCAGCCGGACGGTGCCCCGCATGACCCTGCATCGTGCGACGACAGCATGACCGCTGCTAGTGACAGTGCTCGTGCTTGTGAACGTGACGAGGCATCACACGACCCATCCCCCTGGCTTCGCAAGACCCTGCCGTGTCACGCAGCTGCATCACGACACAAGGCTGCTGCCCCATGCAGCGCTGCAAGAGGAGACATCGCCATGGCGTGATGCTGGCACGCCGGGAGAGGAGAAGGCCACGCCACACAACGCCAAGCCCCAATGCACCCATCACATGCCATGTGTTTGCCCCATCAGGCAATGGCCGGGCAGGCCCCTTGCCACCCCGATGGCTGGGGCTTCAGGCAAGAGCAGCTCAGGATAGGCAGGGCCTTGGAGTCTCCTGTCGCAGGTTGTGCAGTAGGCGGAGGGAATCTCCATGCGAGAGCTAACGAGGCAGTGATGTAGCCAGCTCCTCGTCCGACAGGCAGGCCGGCGCTCGGCCCCACGTGCAGGGAGAAAAGTGCTCCCTCAGGGGCATGATTCTCCAGCTTCCCAGCTCTTCGTTTTCATTAGTTCCAGCACAGTGAGCCCTGAACGTTTATTCTTCCTGACATCTCCGTATTGGCACTGCCAGGGCCGATTCTGTAGGCCCGGTGTGAGGCCCAGGGTTGGGGGGCAGGGTCCCAGTGCAGGAGACGGTGGGCCCCACCCCCATCACCATGAGGGAGGATGGGCAGAAGGGGCAGCCAGCCACGCTAGAAGAGCTGGGAGGGCGTTCATCTGGAGGGCCGCCTGAGAGCAGCAACTGGAGATCTACCAAGCGCCCCTCCCCAGAGGACCATGTGCACAAGTCCTGGCCCTGTGCACACTCAGCTGCCTGGAGCGGGGACGGGGGTGTCACGGAGTCCCTGGGCGATGCTCTGGAACTGCTCCCCACAAAGCCAGGTAGGACTTTGGGGAGCCTCCTCTCCCTTGGAGCAGACTGTCTTCAGGGCAAGAAGCTCACACGGCTTCACCTCCTGGGTCTCTCCTTGGAGCATTCAGCATCCTCTGCCCCTCCGTGCGCTTCCCACAGCGAGCCCGCCCCAGCGGGGTCCTGGGAAAGCCACCGGGTCCTGCATCCCCACTTCGCAGTCAGACGTGATTCTCAGCCAGCCAGTAACATAGAGGTTTATTTGATGACAGGAACAGGGTCCAAAACAGAGCTTGTAGGTACCGCGAACCGGACCCCTCGGCCAGGTCCATTCTGGGGGCAGTGAGCCAGACCTCCACGTCTGCATTTCACTCCTCGTCCCCAGCCAGCTCCAGACTAACCACCCCCTCCCTCTCTGCTCAGTTCCTTTCCCGGGCCAGGAGGTCACCTGATCTCTTTGGCCATGTCTACATCTAAAATTTTGCAGCGCTGGTTGTTACAGCTGTATTAGTACAGCTGTATAGGGCCAGCGCTGCAGAGTGGCCACACTTACAGCAACCAGCGCTGCAAGTGGTGTTAGATGTGGCCACACTGCAGCGCTGTTGGGCGGCTTCAAGGGCTTTCGGGGAAGGCGAGAGCAAACCGGGAAAGGAGACCAGCTTCGCCGCGGTTTGCTCTCGCGTTCCCCGAACCACCCTGCAAACCGCAGGGAAGAAGACCTGCTTGCTCGGGGTTCAGGGAACGCGAGAGCAAGCCGGGGAAGGAGACCAGCTTGATTACCAGAGGCTTCCTCAGGTATGCTGGGATACATGCTTATTCCACGGAGGTCAAGAAAAGCGCTGGTAAGTGTCTATACTTGATTACCAGCGCTGGATCACCAGCGCTGGATCCTCTACACCCGAGACAAAACAGGAGTATGGCCAGCGCTGCAAACAGGGAGTTGCAGCGCTGGTGGTGCCCTGCAGATGTGTACACCTCCTAAGTTGCAGCGCTGTAACTCCCTCACCAGCGCTGCAACTTTCTGATGTAGACAAGCCCTTTGTCTCCAACACCTTTAGTTGACACCTTTGCAGAGAAGGGGCCCAGGCCATCAGTTGCTAGGAGACAGAGTGCCAGGCATTTAGGTGCACTGGCCCCTTCCTCTGCAGCAATCACACACCCTTATTCCACCACCTAGATATTAAGAACTGCCATGGGGACACTGAGGCACCAACACAGTATTCAGAGAAAACATTAAGTACATTCCCAGTTCGTCACAGGGGGTCAGCAGGGGCGCTCTCCCCTCCGGCCGTGCTGGCCCAATGCAGCGCTGGGGGTGTTCTGCTGCAAGGAGTGGGACGGGGAGCTCAGCAGGAGGCGCTGTCCCCTTCGAGTGAGTGCTGACCCAATACTCCAGAAGAGCAGTAGGGGGTGCTGTGCTGATGGAGGCGTCATCCACCGGGGAAGCACGCCCAAGCTCTGGGGTCTGCTGGGGCTATTGGCTCTTCACGGAGCAGCACAACGGCTGCCTCCAGGCTGCATGCGGAGGGGGTGGGCGCTGCAGGCAGAACCCCCAGGAAGGGAGCCAGGCCGGGCGGGCTGGGAGGACGCACAGGACGAGGCAGGAGCAGATATTAAGTGAGCCACTAACGCAAACCTGGCCCCCGCCCGGTAAGGGGGCTCTGCCAGGAGAGCGCAGCAGTTTTCTCACAGGCAAGCAGCACAAGGCAGCAGCCAGGCCCCTCCTTGATGCCATGGGGCCTGGCGTACCCCGGCCAAGGGTGCTGCACAGAACAAACCACCCAGGAACAAATTCCTCTCCCGCGTCTGGTGTCTCAGCTGGGAAAGCGGCACAAGACGCCCGCAGCGAGCCGGTGCCCCTCCTGCACCAGTTGTGAAGCCTCCCGGCCCTCGCTGCCGTCTGGCAGGACTAGAGACTGGCTGACCGTGCTTTGGCCACTGGAGCTGAGATACGGTCCTGGGGGGAGATCACGCTGGCTGCGGCTCAGCCCAGACAAGACAGAGCTGGCCCAGGGGGGACAGGTCTGAGGGGCAGGAAATGAGGCATTCAGGCAGGAGGGCTCCTCCTTGGATTTTATTTCTCTGGAGACCCATGGTGGGCACCTTATAAATCTAAAAATAACCCAGCTATTGAGCAACGGCCTCTCGCTGGCTGGCATCTCTCCTCGTTAGCGGCAACAGGTTCGTGGTTGTCAGCACAAGCACACACATGACACTCTGCAAAGCAGAACAGCTTCCACAGCAGGGATTGGGAGACTGACCCCAGTACAAACAACAGCCTGGGGTCACGTCCCACCTCCAGGGCAGTGATTCGAACCCAAGTCTCCCACTGGGCCAACGGTTTTCAGGCAGCGCCTCCTCCTTAGTTTTGCAGATCAAGCCTGGAAAGTTTTTGTTTCGCAATATCCAAATGGTTCATTTTCACAGTTCTGAAATGTTTTCTTTTTTCATTGCGGCCAAAACAGTTTGGTGACATCGACACGAGTTGGTGAAATGGTTCGGCCAAAAACCAATGTGCATTTTGCTGCACAAAAAAAATTAAAGATTTTAGCCAAAAAAATGTGCCCTGCTCTAGCGAGGAGCCAGTATGAGAAACCATGCAGAACACAACACAACACAACACACACAAATCCAACCACTCTCACACAAACACACATCCTCCCACCCACTACAAACACTAACATAAGCACACTTCTCCACCCCTCCCCACACACCCATGAGCACGCACTTCTGTGTATACTCCAACACATACACCCAGTGCAACACAACCTGGGCAGCCCAATCTACAACTGCAGCCAACACAAGTGTGCAGGAAGCGCTCTACCATTACTTCTGGAACATCAGTTCACAGCTGCGCTGGCCACAATGCTTTATTTAAAAGGAAGAATTTACTTTGGCACCTTTTAGGATTTGCCAATTCCCCGTGTTTTAGCAGAAGAAAGCTAATCCTTCCCAGCCCAGTCTGAATCAAAGTTAACAGCGTCCTCATTTGGAAGTACCAAGAAAGGAGAAGCCCATGGAGAGGTGCCAGCCTCATTCGCCAAAACCTCAGCATTTTCTCTCTACACAAGGCTTGCTGGAAGTTGAACCCACAACCACTAGCATGAGGGGCAGGAAGGGCCATGCCCCCAGGCCAACCATGACTAAGGGCTTGGTCACATGATTAATCTTACTAGCATAGCTCTAGTGCAATGAACTATTCTGCGAGAGCTATTCTGGAATATCTCCCCATGTGGACGCTCCACTCCAAAATAATTACAGTACAGCTTAAGTATTAGACAGCCGTTACTTGTAATCCACTAATGGTGATCTCCAAGGAGAGGGGAGGAAAAATCCTTTTGCATTTGATCTCGCTCTACTGTTGACAGCACCTGCGATATCTGGCGTGTTTCTTCAAGCCCCAGCTCCTGGAGCTCCGGGATCGCATCAGAACCTCAACTTAACTTCCATTTACAAGACAAAAACCAACAAAACAAAGTTTGAAATGTGTGTATTTCAAACCGAATAACTCTTTTGGTACCTGCAGCCGACTGCACAGGCTGATGGGGAGACAGGTGGGCAGGACGCTAGTTTTAGATTGTAGACTCTTTGGGGCATTGGCCGTACCATTTACCGTATGTCCGTACAGTGGAGCTGAAGGACTGGCACCTCGCAGGTTCCTACTGCCCAGGCTCCAGCCCGAGCCCAGACGTCTACACGCAATGACTCAGCCCCACGGCCCGAGCCCCATGAGCCCAAGTCGGCTGGCGTGGGCCGGCTGCGGGTGTCTAGTTGTGTAGACCCGCCCCAAGCCAGCTGGAATACTCCAATGTTAATAACAACAGTGGGTAGGAAGGAGCCTCAGCAAGATTTGCACATTTTTGCCCACACATGCGCACCGCCCCCACGTGCACCCCCTTCCCCAACGTGCTAAGGAGAGTACAACTGCAAAGGGGGGATGTCACTTTTGTGGGGGAAAGCTGTCCCTGCAATTTAATTGGTTGCCAAGTCCAGCGCTCGCATCTTCTGCCACCGAGCAGAGGGTGCCAATCAGGTGGCTGGAGATGCGATCCCTTGCATCTGCAATTCAACCCTCAAGATTCAACAGGCACCCCTCCTTCTCAAGTCCCCCACTTCTCCTTAAGCCTCTACCTCTCTGGACCAGCCACTAGCAGCAGGCAAGGGAACGGGAGCCCAGCCCGGCATGGCTATGGAAGCGCCAGCTTTATAGCGATAATGGGAAGCGAACTCACAGGGTGGAATGTGGGGCACAGGAGATTCATTTCTCTTTATATTTTTAAATAATCCATTAAGGACCTGGCAGGATGACTTCCCATCTTCACTCCATGGAGCGGCAGAGAGCCTGAGGACGAGCAAGTCAGACGGGGACACGCTATATACACCTCTAGCTCAATATAACGCGACCCGCTATAACACAAATTCGGATATAATGTGGTAAAGCAGCGCTCCGGGGGGGTGGGGGGGGTGCACACTCCGGTGGGTCAAAGCAAGTTCAATATAACACGGTTTCACCTATAACGCGGTAGGATTTTTTGGCTCACGAGGACAGCGTTATATCGAGTTAGAGGTGTACTTCGCAGAGGGCTCCCCTGGCCTCCATACTGCATAGAAGCATTCCTGCATCCTGGCAGGGCAGACCCCCCTTGGCCCCAATACCCCTTCCCAGAATAATACTGGTGTACAGTCTGAAGCAGCACAGAGCCACTCTCCGAAAGTACCTGACCCTGCCTCGATACAGCCCCTGTCAGTCACTCAGTGCCTTGCAAACTGCACCGGCTGCTCACATGTGCATATGTCACACACATGCTTCTCCCATCACAGAAATGCAGCGACCTCTGGGGTGGGACGTGGCAGCTCTAACAGCAATGCTACCCACCCATTTAAGGCAGGAAGGGAGAGGAAAACAGTCTCTCTTTGAAATCACGCTAGCAATTTTGACAACCAGGGTGTAGTTATCCAAACTGGCCATCATGGCTCACACCCCCTGCTCCTGCCAAGTGCATCAAGGGCTCTTTAAATCATCTTAGCATTACCTTGGGTTTAGGTCCCTCCCAAACTGACAGCACAGTATCTCTGAGCAATGGGCTGGGGCACAGGGTCATAGATTCATAGATTCATAGACTCTAGGACTGGAAGGGACCTCGAGAGGTCATTGAGTCCAGTCCCCTGCCCTCACGGCAGGACCAAATACTGTCTAGACCATCCCTGATAGACATTGATCTAACCTACTCTTAAATATCTCCAGAGATGGAGATTCCACAACCTCCCTAGGCAATCTATTCCAGTGTTTAACTACCCTGACAGTTAGGAACTTTTTCCTAATGTCCAACCTAAATCTCCCTTGCTGCAGTTTAAGCCCATTGCTTCTTGTTCTATCATTGGAGGCTAAGGTGAACAAGTGTTCTCCCTCCTCCTGATGACACCCTTTTAGATACCTGAAAACTGCTATCATGTCCCTTCTCAGTCTTCTCTTTTCCAAACTAAATAAGCCCAATTCTTTCAGCCTTCCTTCATAGGTCATGTTCTCTAGACCTTTAATCATTCTTGTTGCTCTTCTCTGGACCCTCTCCAATTTCTCCCATCTTTCTTGAAATGCGGTGCCCAGAACTGGACACAATACTCCAGCTGAGGCCTAACCAGGGCAGAGAAGAGCGGAAGAATGACTTCTCGTGTCTTGTTTACAACACACCTGTTAATGCATCCCAGAATCACGTTTGCTTTTTTTGCAACAGTATCACACTGTTGACTCATATTTAGCCTGTGGTCCACTATGACCCCTAGATCTCTTTCTGCCATACTCCTTCCTAGACAGTCTCTTCCCATTCTGTATGTGTGAAACTGATTGTTCCTTCCTAAGTGGAGCACTTTGCATTTGTCAGCAATGACGCAGAGGAAAGCGTCCCCTGCTGACTCGCCCACCCCACTCCCCTGCAGCACAGCGCCCCCGAGCACCACACTGGGGCCTGGTGCTTACGACTGACTCCAAGGAGAGGGTGACCCTCGCCAAGCCACCCACATCATCTTTGCAGAAGCTGGTCTCCCTGATCTAAAGCATAGACTCACAGAAATTCAGGGTTGGAAGGGACCTCAGGAGGTATCTGGTCCAACCCCCTGCTCAAAGCAGGACCAATCCCCAACTAAATCCTTGTTCAGCTTGTAACATTGGAGGAAATTGCAGCTGGAGGTGGAACAGCAGCAGCTAAAGCACAGACAAAGGTCAAAGATCAGAGAGCCCAAGCAGGGCAGCTGGACATCACCCCACCCAGGGATACACTACCCAATCCACATCCAGGAACCTGGTCAGGAGTCTACAAGGCAGCAGGGGAAGCAGAGGATCTCTGGAGCCCCAAGCTGCCCCTTATTTCTGGGGTTTCCTTGGCAGCCCCACAGCATATGCACAGTGGCACTGGAGGGGTCGCCAGGGCCATGGAAGGCCCAGCTGGAAGGGGGAGGGGAGCAAACCAAAGGGTGTTTTACTACGCGATGCCGTGAACTGTAATGAGAGACTATCCCATTAGTGGGGACGACAGGCTGCTGGGGAAATCAGCTCCACAGTGGCCTGGAGATCCGGGCAAGGGCCTTGGCAGGAAGGACCCGTGCACTGGAGGGAGGGAGGCCTGTCCCTTTAAGGCGTCCTAAGTGAGGGGCCAGCTAAAAAGCCACCCAAAGCCCTTCCCCGGAGGAAACCGACCAGCAATCAACTCAGATGCTGCATGAAAGTTCCCAGTCGCTTCCAAACGCTCTACCTGGGCCGGAATCAGGCCAGGCGTAAGTGGACACAAGTCTGCTGACCTCCAGGAGCCAGACCCTCCCGTTGGTGTAAATCAGAGGCAGCGCCAATCAATTCACTGGAGTTACACTCATTTACCCCAGCTGAGGATCCTGCACCTGCACGTTTGAGAGTCTCTCTCCATGCTGCCATCTATTAAACCGGCCCAGCCTGCAGACCGACCAGAGCAGCAACAATCTGAAACTGCTGCCAACCTTCCTGACCTTCAACATCCCAGTAGCATGAAAATCGACGCTCTCTCTGTCCCCTCGATGCTGTAATGCTCAGACGGCCACCAAAGCCCGCTCTTTCCTGGAATCGTGAGGAGTTCCCAAACACCGGTGGCTCCTCACTGAAGTGCCGGCGAACTTGCTGGCTGCCTCGTGGTCGCAATTCATCTCAGATCTTTCATTCTGCTTCTGCCTCTCTCATTCCCCATTGTGCTACAGAGCCAGTTTAGGATTTGGGGAGGTAATTAAAAAAACCATTTAAAGAGTCAAGAAAGAAATTGTGTAAAACTGGCTTCCTGGGGTTTCTACTTTTATCCTCGCGCTCTGGCAATTTCAGAGCAAATCAGTAGCACACGGTTTGCAGATCAAAAAGGTGATTTTTTTTTGTTGCTGTCGCAAACTCAGCCGGACACCTGGATTCTTTCCACCTCCTATGACGTCGCCACTGACACAGGCTCTGCCGTCAGAAGCTGGCTGCCCCTCCCTCGATGATGCACAAAGCAAACGCCCAAAAACTGTGCTGGGAGCCTTGCAGCACACACAGCAAGACCAGGTTACCTGCCCAGAGTTTATGAATTATTTCTATTAGCAAAAGATCCAGACATTCCAGCCGGGATCAAGGCCCCACGGCGCTGGCTGCTGCATACAGAATATCCAACCCAGATAAGCGGTGTGGGCTCCTCGCAGCTACCCCAGCCACCGCTTTCAATCCTGGATGCCCACAGTCCATACTGAGCCACTGGGCCTGCCCCTCTACTTCAGGGCCTAAAGACGTGTCTGTAGCTCATGGATCGGTGCAGCCGGTAGCTAGCGCGGGACTTGACAGCACAGGGGAACATGATGCTGGAGGAGAAGATTCTTGTTTGACCTCGATAGGGCTGCCTGGGTGTAACAGATGGGCTGGATGTGGCCCCTTCAACGCCCCTTCGCTGTGGGGCTCTGTCCCTCCCGCTCCTAGCCTGTGGGCTCCGTTCTAGGGACGCTACATGGCTGAGGTTTGACCCAACACAAGCTCTCAGCAGCCTCATCATCCCTTCACCGATCTGTCCCATAAAGATGGCAGGTCCCAGGAGGCTGAGTGCTGCTAGCCCGGCTGGCCAGAATCATTACCAACCATTAAAAGCCTTGCTTCTAACCCCCACTCTCCAGCTCTGCTACACGACCCCCGGTCTGCGCATCGAAAAGGACGGTGGTAAATCACCTGTTAAAACATTGTGCCCTTATGCAGCCCCCAGGATCTCAGCGGCTGCCCGTCTTTAAACCCATTTCAAAGAAACCAAGGCACCCGGGGCAGTGATTTGCCCAAGGTCACGCCGCAGCTCAGTGGCAGAGCCGAGCGCAGCCCTCAGGAGCCCTGACGTGACGTGCCCTCCGCTAGGCCATGAGAAGTTACTCGCCCGGACAAAGGACACCCCACACAAAACACAAGAGCCTCATCTGCACACACAAAGTCTTCCTTGGCCAGGGCACCGCACACGGCGCCTCGGCAGGCTGCACGCAAGGTGGGTGCAGAGAAGGGGCTGCCAAGGGGCTGCCTGCCACGTTGTGACGTGAGAGGCAGCTGTAGCAGAACCTACCCGTCAACTGGTGCAGAATTTGTACCTCGCAGCCGTATCCCAGTGCAGCACCTTCCTCTGGAGTCTGCATGCAGCACAGAGAACCCCCCTGCGTTCGTCTCAATGAGGCGTTCGCGCCAGCCCGCCCCAGTTTCACTGCTGCAGGCAGTGATACAGCAGGTCGTGGGCTCCTCAAATCACAGCACGGCAGGAGCTAAATACCCTCCCCTACTCCAAACCCCATGTGAGCTCCAAGCACGAGGAGGGGCAGGGGGTTGTCGAGCCATGGCTGGGCAGATGTTTCTCCCCTCAGCTCTGGGCACTGGGGGTGAAATTCATCCCCACGCACGGGGCAGCACCAGGGTTAGGCCCAACGTACATCACCCTAGCCAGGCTTACGTGGGCAGTAAGAGGTGCACAGGCCTCATACTGGCCCCGTGCCTGGGGTGAATCCTTTCCTCAGAGTCTGCAGCAAAGCCGCGAAGGCCCCTGCATGCTAAAGTCTCAGTGATTCTCCACTTGGATGAGAAGCTGCCTGGGCCCTCTCCAGAAGCACAGCAAGAATCACAGCACATTATGGCCTGTGGCAGTCACCACCATCCGCCTCGTCAGCACTCAGCTCCGAGGAGAACTGGGTGGATCGCCTCACGGCCAGCAATTCAGGAGGGGACTCTCTGCCCCAGAGAGTCCCTGCTGCTGACCCCAGTACATTGCCAGGTGGCACTCGATGGCACAGAGCGGAACTTGTCACTGTCTTATGTCAGTACTACCACTGCCCCAGAGCAGTGCTATGAGGCGTGGTGCAGCTAGAGGCATATTCTGGATGAGACACAAAACAGACGTCCTGACTAATCCGGGCCGTTAAAGCTATCACTGCATTTTTTCCCCCAAGCATCACAGTGCCCTGGCCGAACGCCTACTTCTAGCTGTCTATGTTGTCCTTGCCGAAGCTCTGCATCAGGCATGCACCCTTCCCTAAAATCCTGGAGGGAAATGCAACCTTCTACAGGAATGAATTAGGAGGCAAGATGCCAAACTGAAATCCCAGCAGCAAGGTAAAAGGATCAGGGGATGCTTCTGTTTACACACAAGTCTCTTGAATATCAGGCCCATATTGCACTTACATTGGTGTAAATCCAGAGTAACTCTACTGACATCGGGAGAGGTTCAGCAGCGTAAGTATGATCAGAATCTGGCTCACGATCTTTTAATTACATAGTATAATTATCTTCAGTGACATAGTATCTTACATCCCAATGGATCCCAAAGCTCTTTTCAGACTAAGGAATTTCATTACCTGCTCCTGAAATGCAGCCACCTCTGGGGTGGAACGCAACAGTTGTTTTATAGGATGCTAACTGGGGTTTTAACATAGAAAGTGCAAAAGAGTCTATCCACCTGAAACTGCCTGGTGGCTTTAGGGAGGCACAATGTAATTACCTAGGAGAGTGAAAACCCCAGCGTCGGCAAAAAGTGTCATGGAATCTTTAACGACTGCAAGTGGTCAGGTCGGCCGTATAAATCTCATCTTTAAACAAAAATGAACCACAATTCTAGCAGCATCACGCAGGGCTGACTCAGACAGAAGAATGCATCATCAAACTATTTGTCATGCACGTGCATTATCTCTCCAGAGATCTCCTTCCAGGAGGAGAGAAACCCAGCCCTTCTGAAACCAGTTAAAAGTCTCTGGGGTTCATCTCTCTTGAGGGAAGATGTTAAATACCTGCCTCACACATGATTATTCCCAGCTGCAGCATGGGGAGCAGAGAAGATGGTTTCTTCCGGCTCAAACTGCACAGAGGTTCCCTAATGCTTCCCAATAAGAGATGACGCCTTCCTCCCATGTAGGGGCGGTTATGACTACGGAGGCCTCAGTCAGGGTTTGTTACTCACGAGGTTGTTGGGAGAAAGAAATGTAAAACATCCACAGGAAACCCAAAGTTAACTCAGCAGCAATGAACTTTCAGCTTGTTGGGATTCCCCCGACCCCAGGGACTTGGATCTGGCTGCGCATGGAGCCTCTGGGTTCATTTTGATTTTTCTGGACTAAGGCCGCAGTCAGCACTCTGGGTGCCTCTGACAGTCTTTGAAAAACACAGGTACAAACAAACAGACCCATCAAAATCAAATCACATCGATATAGAAAAATTAAATGCCCCCCCGCCCCCAAGCTGCCCCACTGTCACTCCCCAGATCTACCCATCCCGTCAGGGGTCAGAAAGAAAAAGTGAATCGTGCAGCGCACCTCACCAGCTAACACACTCAGACTAGGAATCCATCTCTCTTGCCATTTTCCGGGGTTCAGCGCAACCGATAGGAGGGGCTGGGGCATTCCAAATACGTGCCTAGGGCTTTGGACAGGATAGTACTCCAGGCAGCCAGTCCCCCCCCCCACCACTGCCACTCAAGCTTCCATGGCTGCACTGCTATTTTTAGCTCAAAAGCTCAATCAGAGCCAGCACTGCTGTGTCCCCTGGAGCTGGGAATCAGACACCCAGCTCCAAGTGGATCAGGAGAGAAGGGGCAGGTAGGAGGGGATGTTTGCACTGTGAGCGTCAGCCTCCTTATAGCACAAAGAATTTGTCAAGGAGGAAGGTTCTGCAGCATTTCCTGAAAACAGACAAATTTCCAATTCTCTCATTCCACGGCCAGATACCCCGGAAGAAGGATGCTTCGTGCCCAGCTTTTATGCCCTTCATCCCGTGCTATAAATGTCTGACCAAAGCGAAGACCAACAGAAATGCATCCAGGATGTTTTGCTTTAAAAAGTCCAGTGAGAACAATTTAAGGAGATGTCAGCAATGTGAGAGTCTGGGGTTTCCTCTTGTTACCAGTGGCTCCAGAGAGAGGGGAGGAATTGGGTAGAGCAAATCTCACTCCATGTTGTTTATTTGTGCACGGGACAAGTCAGATTCACTGCACAGGCCCCACATCTGCAAACAAATGAGTAACTTTACATGAGTGAGTTGCCCCAGTGATCTCAAGGACACAACTCATGTGTTACAGGCCTGCATACTGACAATGAACAGCACCTCGCTCCACTATTTGGCTGACCAAAGTCAATGGGACCATTTGAGTAAGACGCTACTTATGACATCAGAAACATTTGAAGGATCGGGGTCAGAGTCAGCTAGAAAGGGAGACCTGGATAACTAAAAAAGGCCCATGCAAACATCTCCACGAGGAGCAGAAAAACTCTTATAATAAAAATTAAGGATTTAAAAAAAAAATCAGGACAGACTGTGTCCAAGAGGTTGAGTCAGACACTGGGATTTTTTTTAGATGAGTCAATTTGGGAGGGAAAAAAACCTCAATGCTTATTTCAACAGTGCCCCTTGAAAGCAAACCCTGTCCTGCAGTGACTGCAATCCAAACACTGCCTTATTATTAATTATTTTATATTGCAGGACTGCCTAGGAGTCTGAGTCATGGCCCTTTGTGCTAGGCGCTGCGCAAACATAGAACGCAAAGATGGTCTCTGCCCCAAAGAGCGATAGCCCCAGCGACTCAGCAGGGGCCTTCCCAAAGATTTCAGTGGGAGATGAATTGGCTCCTGTATGGAGCAGAGGAGACCCTGAAAGTGAAACTGACTAGCAACAAAAGGGAAACTGACCAGTGGGTTCCCATTCAGCAAAGCGAAAAGCTTTTAACCTGACAGTGTTCTTTTTAAAGTGCATATAAAATATATGGCCCATGACACTTCCTAACATAGAGACCACTAGGGACCAGGACATAAGTTGCAGGAGATAATTAATAGTCCTTTCACATTTACACCGAGCCTTTCATCCTGATGGATCCCAAATTGCCTTGGCAGAAATTTCTTCCTCCTCCCCACTGAATGCAGCCTCCTGGGGTGGAGCACTTCGGCTGTTAAACACTTCACAACACTACCACAAGACAGGAAGTGAACGTGCTTTTAGGGGCAAGAAGTGCAACTCCCTAGGTGCTAGGAAAGCACCTGGCACCGTCGTCCTGGCTGTCCAAAGGTAACGGCCCATACATACCAGCCTTCCCTACAGGGCTGAGTTTCCAAACCCCTGATTTTCCCTCCCTCCAGCACAACTGAAAAAATCCCCCTTCCCAATTGTACGAGTACCACAGATGGACCTAACAACTCTCTGCCCAGACCTGATGCTGTGTGCAGTCTCCACTTCCACACCTTGGCCTGGATACTGTCAATTAGGGCCCCATTCTGTACACACACACTCACACGCCTTGGTCCTTAAAGGTCAAGCCGACCCCACTCAGCAGAAATGGCTCATGCATCAGATCCTTTTGTAGAATCGGGACCCTCGGTTGTAAGCTGTTGGTGCAGGGGGCAGCCTCTCACCCCCACAGCCTGTCTAACGTGGTAAAGAGCTGCTCTATGACGTAATTACTGGTGAACCAAATCCATCTCTGGTGTGACTCCATTGAAACCAGCGGCGAACCTGGCCTGGTGTCTCCAATTCTCAGTGCCTGAAACCACCCCTAAAACTGCAACATCCTTCCCTGGGGAGAGCATGTGTGCGTACTTGTGGCAGGGAACAACACCTGCGGTGGGGGTTCCAGCAGGAACTGCAGTATCTCCAGGGTGCCTGGAGACAAGCGCCTGCTTCCCCTCTCTCTCCTTCTTTCATCCCTTCCGCTCTCACTCCCCCACTCCCTCTGGCTTCCCAGGCACGCTGCCACCACCTTTCCTGAGCAACGCATCCCAGCAGCGAAGCCAAGCGGTAATTAATGGCGCTGTTTTGCCAATCACTGGATCAGACTTGCTACCACTGGCAAGCACAGGCCTTCTTATTTATTTTACTCAGCGGCTGTTGGTAAAACTCCACTGCAAGCGCGAGGCTGGGAGCTGGAGTGACGAAATCCCCTCCAGGCTTCAGGATTACTCTGGGCCAGAGAACACACCATTCATCCCTGCCTCGTGCCTGGTGTAATTTACAGGAGGAGGTAGGGGGTCCATCTAACCAAGAGTCCGTAGCAGGGGTATAGGCTAGCAGGAACTGTATGAAATGTGGCTATTCTCTTTGCTACACAGGAGCTAGATAATCTCTCTCTCTCTGTGTGTCTCCAAAACACCCCTCCTTTGGAAATCTTCCAAGCCTTCTTCACCGCTCCAGGAGCTCGGGACACGGTACTGAGGACTTGATCCAAAGGCCACAGAAGTTGTTGGAAAGACTCCCGTTGACTGTAGGCCCCAGAACAGTGGAACCTGCTTGCTGCATCAGAGTCATTCCGAAGCTACTAGCTGATCTCTGGGCTAACCATTCCTGGAGCGGACCAACCCCCAAGCTGAGCTGCAGAAGAGAAGAGCACCCACAGCACCCCTTGGATTCAGCCAGGGTATATTTTGTAGACGGCTCCGCATTCCACAACCCAGTTTGGTCACAGCACTGACCAAAAGTCCCTGTGATGAGCTATTCAGTGGCCTGCACGAAACAGGCTATACCCAGCTGTTTGGTCAAGTTCTGACAGGACGTCAAGAAAGCAAAAGAGGGCAAAGGGACAAATTGGTGAGGCTCTTGCTCTGCCCATGGCTTGCTGCGTAACCTTGGGCAAGTGGCTTTGCCATTCCTGTGCCTCAGTTTCCCAACCTGTAAAATGGGGATCATGAATGAGACTGACATCCTTTGTAAAGTGCAACTGATCCAAAGCACTCTGTAAGAGGCAGGTATTATTACTATTAATAAGCTGACAGCTCAGATGCAGTCCTGTTCCCATCCGATGTCTGTCTGGTGGCTGATACGAAATGGGTTTGCAAGGCTTCAATCCACATTGCCCATGGCGAGATGTCTCCATCAGAAGAAACACCACCAAAGAAGACCAAGGGCCAAATGAGACCTGGAGGCTGCACCACCCTCTCACCCTGAATGGGGTCCCCCTCAGGGAGGAGTTGGGGGGGAGGGCTAGGGTTGCAGAAGCTCCTCACTACTTTTAGGAATTAACCCCTAAAACTATCAGTCCGGCAGAGGCAGAGAGAGACCCTCACTGTACCATCCAGGACTAACACCCCCCAGCACCTCTGTAGTCATTCTCCTCACCCCAAAATCGCACCATCAAAGTCATGCCTCACCAGAGTCTCGGAACCCTCATTTTCTTTGCAGGTTTCTACTGGGGCCAGATGCCAAGGCAATGGGCACATGCCCACTGCATTCTCCCACTCACCTTGTCAGCCAAACAATCCCCCAGCTCATGCCCAGCTCGGGAAATGAGCACACACACACACACACACATCTTAGGACAACACCCCACTGGGCTGTGAGGGGAGACAAATCGCAGAGCCAGAGGTCTGCTGCCACCAGCCTCCAGTCAAACCCACCCCAGCCAATCACAACTGCCAATCTGGGACAAGGGTAGGAAAACCAGCCAGCCAAGTCCCTGGTGGTTCGGGTATCCCCACGCAGCAGGGTCACGAACCACATTCGTAATCCAGGCCACACGCTCAGTCGCATCGCAAGGCTTCTGCGAGCGTCACAGCTCTGGGTGAGGAAGCCACACTCGATGCGACCACATCGGGAGATGCTGCCTGCCAGCCTGGATTCCGGCTGCGCTTCGTGTCCACCCCACTCCTCTGGATCGCCGCATCCCCCATCCCAATCGATTCCAGAGCCATGCTGCACAGATGGTGCATTTTTGCCAAGATGTTGCTACTGTCAAGGGGGGAAGGGTTGGTTTAAAACATTCACACACCCACCCCGAACCTTTCACCGATGGAGTTTCAGCCTCCCATGCTCTGGCACTGCACTTTAGCTGGGCTGCATGCTTCACAGAGTAGAGCATCGTTAATTCCATGTCCCCTTATCTGTGCAGGGTGCAACGATCTACTAAGAAGCACCGAACAGGAGCCTGAAGATGCGACTAACGAACTGCCTTTACCTATAACAGCGTCCCCCCTTTGGAAAGAATTCCCCCTCCCCACCCCGCATGGAGGGGATGTCCTCTCCAAGGGCAATACCGAGGTGCACGAGCGTCCTTTCCCTGACTGCACAATTACACGGCACGTCTCAAGACACGTCAAGGACTCCAGTGAGCTCGCAGCGGGCTGGGAAGCGCTGGCACAGAGAGCATTCAAATCTGGCCTAGAAAACCAAAGGGTCGCTCAGGCAAGACGTTAGTGAGCATCCCTGCCGCAAAGCAAGCGGGAGCAGCGAGCGGTCACGGTTGTCACCCTTTCACCACAGGCATGGCTCAGGCTGGAGGGAATACAATCATCTGACACTGCAACAAGTTACTGTCTTGAAAACAAACAGTGATGGATCTGCACACATGTCCAATCGCTCTCTGCTCCCAGCCGCTCCTGGAACGAGAACTCACTCTCCCCTGCCCATCCCTGCCCCCTCTTTATACTGCTCACACAAATCCACCACATACGTATGCACACTCGGACATACACACCATGCATGCACGTGGCAATATGCCCGCATCCACACCTGACACCATGCCCACACCTGGTAACATATATGCCCATGGTGCCCAGCGAAACAGATCCAGCTTTACACACCCAGTATTCACAAACCCAGGAATGCATGCCCCTGACACACGTACCGGCCAGACTGAGCCAGGCACTCACACCCTGATGCTAGTGCAAAGGGACCCAAACACACCTGCCACATCCAACAGAAAGGCTCTAAGCTCATTCTACAATACACTTACTCAGATACACCTACACCCTGGTGCTAGTACAGACCCTGCAAAGCACACTTACACACTACAGCAGTGCAAACAGCCCCAGCAGCGCACCTGCCTGCCAGTGCCTCTGCACCCAGCAACCTACGCGCATGAGAGCAGAACCCACAATTCCAACACGCAGGCTGCAAAGGACATAGACCCAGCATCGCAAAGACATTACCTGCCGACAGAAAATTAGTTGCACATGCTAATTCAGCCCTGGCTGGAACCTAGTTCCAAGCCCTTACACAGGGCTGACCTTGTCTCATCTTGTGCCAGGACATTAAGAGCAATTCCAGGACACTTTCAGCCTCGCTACAACTCATGTCTACATACAGGCAGCGGGACATGGGTGCCACACACCAAAGCACGCCGCACCAACGCACACCTCCCCGCCGTACAAGCACAAGCATCCAGAGAACTCCCGATTCAAGCTGTGTCAAAACTCTGCCCTCTCTTATCCCGGGTGACGTGCCAGGGATTGTTCATCTGGATCGGCCACGCACACTCCCATATGTCTTGCTTTCAAAACAGAAATGTATCCGATTAATACTTCTAATGAGAGCCCTTCCAGATGGGCGGTTATGGACAGCACGGAAAAAACAGAATACCCTTGCAGAGCTGAGTGTGTCCTCTCTCTGGTCGCCTCTAGCAGGAGCCAGAGAACACTCTTCTAAACAAAATTCCTCCACCGCATTTTGATGTTTATGCTGCACAGAATGTTTAGTGTCTCTTGCACTTCTGATGCACTGTCCATTAAATCCCTTCTCTCCACCTCTTTACTTCCCATCTGCTTGAAAGCTGCCCCCTCCATGTTTTGCCCCCGATCGGAAACAAACAAAAACCAAATGAAAAAAACCGGGAAAGCATCTCACCCGCTTCTTCATCGGAAAAGGCCAATATGTATATTTCAGCCTCCAAAGAGAACCAATTACACTACTGGGGCTGCTTAATCCAATTAAAACTTAGCCAGCTAATGAGGCAGCCATCGGCCCTCAGTGAAAGGGGGGGAGGGACTGTCGCTGAGCAACGCAATAAGCAAGAATCCTTCCTTGTCTCCCAGCTACACCGGAATTTCCAAAATTCGCCGGAGAAAATCAGCTCGGCAGAACATGCAAACTATGAAGGTGCGTCCCCAAAATGCAAGCCCGGGGGAGTTCTCTGCGTGGTTAAACACACCGATTCCCCTCGCATTCTGTTTGCATTAAGAGAGCGACCCCCCACAGTCTCCCCTTCTCCCCCCCCCCGAGTCATTACAAATAAAAATCAGGACTGTTTTTTCGCATTGCATGAAAGCGCGGGGGGGGGGGCGGTTTGCTGATGCGAAGAGGACGGGGACGCAAAGAACTGAGGTGGTGCATCACTCCGGCACAAGGCAAATGCAGCAGAGCCAGCGAGGAGGAAGACCCGAGCCAGCTGCAAGCTTCGCCTTCTGGGATAAGCAGGGGGGACCACCCCAGGGGAGTGTTTATTACCCTCAGCCCCCTCCTCTAAACCGATCGGCCCGTCCTGCAATGAACCCGAGCGGAAAACTTCCATCGCTCCAGGGAGCCCACTGAACACGCAGCAATTGATTTTTTTGTGGGGGGGGTAACACGGAAAGGAAAAATCAGCCCCCTCTATCCAGGGCGAAGGGGATTTGGGAAGTAAACTTGGGGGCTGCCGCTCTCTGCACGCCGCGAGCTCTGTGCATCCCGTGCCCAGCGAGTCCCGAGGAAGGGGGGCGGTGGAGAGCAGCGGGGGGGGGAAGCTTTATTCCGCAATAAATCGCGGCAGCCTCTCATTGCGATCGTTACGAAGTTGAGTAGTGGGCGTGATGGCGGCCGCCTGCTGTCTGGGGGCTGGGGGTGGAGGCGGACAGTTTGGTGGCATGCCACTGAGGGTTAACTCTTTGCAGCCCGCTCCCCCCGCGGGGCCGGGGGGCCCCACGCGCGCTCCCCCCCCTCACCTGATCTCTGCTAGCAGTACTTTAAGCCCTTGCAAGACGAGGCGCCCGAGCAGCTGAAGTTTGCCATCCCTGGGAGCCGGCCTGTGGCTGGGGAAGGGGGGAGAACGCGCCCCCGGCCGTGCGGGGAGGGCTCCGTGCGACGCAGCGGCTCGCTCCGATCTTCTCCCCCCCCAGTGTGAAATGAGGGGGGCACGATTAAAAACCCCTCCTCCGCACAGCGTCCCCCCGCTACTGGCCGCGCGCCCCCACCCTGCGGGGGGCTCCACGCTGGAGGCGGCTGCAGCCGCTGTCGGCGCCCGGAGCCCGGGGTTGCATCCTCCGGCGGGCGGGCCCCTGGCCCCGGCTCCCTGCAGCAGGGCTGGGGCGGCTGGCGGGCGGGCACTTGCGGCATGCGGCTCGCGCCGGGCTGTGTGACAGCGGCAGCGCCGGGCATGGGGCTGGGGAGCTTGCGCGGTAAGGGGGGGAGCGTTGGGGAGGCGAGTCCCAGGCTTTAAGGAGGCCCCGGGCAGCTCACTGCAGAGCCGGGGGGTGCCCGGGGCGCAGGGGGAGGCTGGGCGCGGGGGAGATGCCGGGACCTGGCTGGTGCATCCCTGCTCCTCCTCTTCCCCTGCTCCCGGGCTGCAGAGTTCGCTCCCTGCCCTGCTAAGGGGGCAGCAGGATTTAAGGTGACCCTGGCATGTTCGCTGCAGGGACTATAGCCGCGGGGGGGGAGGGGGTCCTTTCCCCCTCCCTCCCCAGCCTGATTGCTGACAGGTTCTGCTCCTAGGTGGGGCGGGGGGCGTGTACACGGGCACCGCTGTGTTGTAGGAGCCGAGGGGGTGTGCCCAGGTGTGTTGCATGGATGTCTGTGCATATAAAGAGGAGGCACCTCTAGGTGTGCAGAGGTTTGCAGTGCACAGGTGTGTGTGCGCGCACACGCACAAAAGTGTGCATGGAGCTGTGCCCAGGTATGGAGAGCTTTGTGGGGCACAAGTGTGTTGGGGGGTGCACGGTTGTAGTGTGTGCACACATCCATGTGTCTAGGCTTGTGCCTTTGCTTGGCCACATGTGTTGGGGGAGGGGGGTGAGGGTAACTATTAACGGCCCAGATCAATGTAGGCAGATTATGTATGGACACATGAGGTCTGGAGCATGTGTGGTTATGCAAGTAGAGAGCACACAGGATGCCTGTGCCCATAGTTTTTTGGGGGGGGCGCTGTGGGGCACAGATGTGTTGACATGTGCTGCGCGCAGGTGAGTAAATGTGAACTGCGCAGAGCTGGTGTGCTGAGTGCTTAGATAGGCACACAGGTGTTGTATCACGTGTGTAGGTGTGCAAGGGTGAAATGCGTGCACACATGGGGTGTGTGCATGCCCGGAGTTGTGTGCACATGTACTGAACATCTCCGTGTGCATCAGTGTGATGTCTAGGTGCACATTTGTGTTGTGTGATCATTCTAAATCCGATCCCCTGACAAAGACACGGCCCTGCAGCGGGGATGCTGACAAGGGTCACAGAGTTCCGGCTGCCAGGAATTAGCCTGGAGTCGGGAAGCATGTTTCTAGGAGGGTGCCAGGAATTGTGCCTGGGCCACTCAGCACAGACCACATGGAGCGACAGAAGTCACACTGCAGCAGGGCCCAAAAACCTCTCAAGCATCAACAGCATCACTGGGGAGCAGCCTGGCTTTAAACTAGACTGATTCCCATTCCTTATCCCCAGCCAGATCCCCATCATCTCCAAGGACTTCCTCAGCTGGCAGCTTCCCAGCCCTCCATCTCATCTGCCGGGCTTGCTACCCAGCCGATGCTATTCAAACCCTGTTGATTATTCACGGCACACAGCTGGATGGTTTTGCGGTGTGAGCGATTCTCCCCCAGCGGATTGAAACCGCTTTCATTTGTGACCTCGGCCCAACAGCAACAGGTCACTTAGACGGCTGGGCAAGGGGAAACGCTCAGTAATTTCACAGGCAGCGGGAGGATGAACAGTAAAACCGCACTCCCTCTGTGGCATGTCACACCCCGTGCACCGCTATTAAGGCATGGCGTACAGAAACAGCTGGGATTTCTGGGCACTGCTGCCCTCTACTGGAGAATATCCAAACTGATCAATAGTATCATGGTCCCTGTACTGGCAAGAGACAGGCTGGAACAGTGGTTAGAGTGCTAGGCAGGGACTCAAGATTCTTTTCTCCCTCCACCAGCTTCCTGTGTGATCTTGAGCTAGTCAAGTTCTGTGCCCCAGCTCTCCATGGGGATAACTGTACTTCTCCACTTCACAGGGTGCAATCAACCATTTAAATCCTTCAAACAGCATTTAGAGCAGGAGCCAGGCCTCCCTCCTCCCCATCGAGCCTGCTGGCTGATGAGAGGCCACACTGGTGGGTTTCTCTAACTTAACATTTTGACAGGGAGAGGTTCTTGGCCTATTGTGCACCTGGTCATCTCTCCCCTTTGGACCTGTCCAGCTTTGGGAGCCCTACCCAGGGTTTGGTCTTTCTCAACGTCTGCACAATGTGCCCAGTCATTTGATGATGTTGGCATCAGCCAGGTGGAGAGCCTGTAGCCTGCCGTCGAAGTAAGTCAGTGGGCGCATGTCAGGGATCTGTGACAGTCTGACGTTGACCGCAGCTGCATCGCTGGGCATTCGAAAAAAACCATTTAGAGAGATTGGCCACACAGCTGCCCTGCCCTGTTCAGAGATGACACCAGGTGCCTTAGCAGATCAAAAGCTGGTTGGGTCAGTGACAAGGGAGTGATTAACCACTGTCGTCACTGGCCACTCTTTGCGCCAAGCAGATTCCCCCGTTGTGGTGGCATAAAGGGTGTCTAGAAGACAGGCAAGCCGGCGGGTGGGTGAAGAGGTCTGTGTACAAAGGGCAGGTCATTACTAGAATCATAGAATATCAGGGTTGCAAGGGATCTCAGGAGGTAACTAGTCCACCCCCCTGCTCAAAGCAGGATCAAGCCCCAACTAAATCAGTTTTTTCACAGATCTTGGCTAGCAGCATGACGGAGACCCGTCTAGCTCAGGATCACTAGAGGACAAGCCTGCCAAAGGTGCAGGCCACAGGGAAGGAAAGGTTGTGAGGTCCTTCAAGTCCTAGGAGGCAGCTAACTACGATGAACTGACTGGGGGCAGGGAAGGTTATGCTTTCTTTTGCATTGATGAGAAAGTCATTAAGATGGGAAATACTCCATAACAAATATACCCAAATACAGATCATTGCAATTAATATAATTGTACGTGGGAATATCCCGGAAGAAATACGCTTTCACACAGATAATTGCAGCTTGCCTTCACCATTAATGATCCCTCAGTCAAGGTACAAGGGTCTTTGCTCATTTGGTGCACATTCTGTACTGAAAAAAAAATCCATCCGTAAGTAGGCATTATGACACCACAGCAGGCAATGCCTGTGATTGTACAGCGTGGTCTGTGTGTGCTCCGCTCCAGGGCTGCAGCTGGGAGCTGACGGCACGGCCCAGTGGATTGAGATTCTTGTCCCTGATCCATGCTCACGTTCACCCCCTTAGCACCCTGGTCCTACGAAGGGCAGAGCACCCTCCCCTCTTACTGACTGTGGTGCAAGGCCAGGGAGCTCAGCACCATTCAGGATCAGGCCCTCACCCCATGTATTCCTGGAGGGAAGTGCTGAGCCTTTGGGCATGAGGATAACACAAAGCCTTCACTTTTGCCTCTGGCACAATGCCCCGCATGTACATAGAAATACAGCACAAGAAAAGACCAGGGACCAAATTCCCTGTTGGTGCAAACTGGCACAAGAATGTCAATGGACCTGGTCCAGCTTGCACCAGGAGAGAATTGGGCCTCAGATCTCAGGCTCCTCCCTTCTGTTCTTAGACGTGGAGGCTAATTTCTGCCTCCTGACACTCCCCCGCCCTCCCCTAGCCAGGCAGAGGAGGGACCCGTGGCTTTTGGCACGGGAAGGGCCCTGCACTATCCTCACTGTTACCAGGACAATGGGGTGCTTGCTCCAGAGTCCCAGCTTGGTTTCAGAACCATTGCAAACCCCTCTCCTAGGACCAGCCGTGGAGGGAATTTCTCGCTCCTGGCAGGCCAACTGCAGAGACCAGCATCCTCTCTTCCTACAGAGCAAGGGAAGCAGAGGCAGCAGGGAAATCACCCCCACCACCTCCTCCTGGCGTGACTAGCTTGATGGGGACACTGCCAAGTGCGGCCTGAAATCCCACAAATTCATTTCCTAGGAGCCGCTGGTCATGCAACTTGTTAGACAATGACTAGAACCTGCCAGGCTGCATCAGACGTGTGGGCCCACCTAGCGTAGTGTCTTGCCTTCGACTTTGAGCAGCCCCAGGAAATTCCCAGGGAAGGAATATCTCCTGCCTGGAGGGAGAGCATCTCTCACCCTCTGGGCTCCATCCTGACAGAGCAGCGGCTTGAATTCCCACTAGTGACCTAGACAGGAAAGGCTCAATAACCTTCCCAGCCCCTGTCAACTCATCCATTCCTCTCCCCTCCTAAAATTAAAGTTCTCAGCAGCACACGATGAACAAATTAATGCAAATTGTAAGGTACTGTACAGCCAGTGTAACCAGAGAGGCACAAAGGGCATAATTAGAGCAGCAGCCGAGATTATAAAGGTTGTAACATCAGGGCTTTGCAGGACTAATGGAAATTGGACCTGTCCATTAAGGCAGTAATCACTAGCCAGGTTTACACAGGTCCCCTCGGTGCCTGGGCATTTCTTATTGATTTTATTGTTTATTCATTGCACTCGTTTCGAAAGCACTCATCACTGGATGACGCGGGCACTCCTAGACGGACGCAGACGTGAGATGTAGCAGTGTCCCCCCGATGCCGCTGGTCTGAGGGATTTTTGCCCCCACCCTGCTTTGTTCCCGCATCACCATCCAAATTCCATGCAATGCTCTGCTATTAACGTGTGCCGCTTACTTGCCACCCAGGCTCTCTCAGACAGAAAGACAAGACCAGGATTTTCAGCACCAGAGCTGGTCAGGATTGTTTGGACATCAGAAAATGCTGACTGGTTGAAACCCAGTCTGGTCACGGGAACGTCCTAGATTCAATCCCACTTCGGTGAGGAAGGCTTCATGGGGCCAGGATGGAATTTCTGGTCAAACCAGAGAGAGACCAATCAACAGCCCTGCTGACATGTTGGACAGCCAGGTTCGGGTCGCTGTTCCGAATCACACGAAGCAGGGACTTGCACCTGAGTTTCCTACCTTGCAGGCGAGTGTCTGGCCCACTGGGCTATTGGTTATTCTGGAGCTCAGATCTCTCTGGTTTTTCTTGACAGCTTTCAGAATATCTTGGTTTCCTCCCTGTGCAAACCAGAATTTTTCAAAATCTGAGAAATTGCCATGGAACTGGAAACCCATTTCTTCTCCCTCCAACTCTGGTCAGCACCCAGGGAGGGGCCAGGTTTTCCTAAGAGCTCAGCACACTGGATACCAAGTTCTTTTAAAAATCCAACCCTCGTTTAGCTGCCCACCTCCATGGGAGCTGAGCTGATGGAAATCCTGGCTCGTTGGGGCCAGGTTTCAAGAACTCAGGCCTAGATCCGCAAAGGTAGGTAGGCTCCTAACTTCCACTGTAAAAGCAGCAAAGAATCCTGTGGCACCTTATAGACTAACAGATGTTTTGGAGCATGAGCTTTTGTGGGTGAATACCCACTTCTTCAGATGCATGTGGTGGAAATTTCCAGGGGCAGGTATATATATGCTAGCAAGCAAGCTAGAGATAACGAGGTCAGTTCAATCAGGGAGGATGAGGCCCTGTTCTAGCAGTTGAGGTGTGAAAACCAAGAGAGGAGAAACTGGTTCTGTAGTTGGCAAGCCATTCACAGTCTTTGTTCAATCCTGAGCTGATGGTGTCAAATTTGCAGATGAACTGAAGCTCAGCAGTTTCTCTTTGAAGTCTGGTCCTGAAGTTTTTTTGCTGCAGGATGGCCACCTTAAGGTCTGCAATAGTGTGGCCAGGGAGGTTGAAGTGCTCTCTGTGATGCAGTAGGGACTGTCTGTGTGGGGAGTGGGAGAGCAGGGGAGGACTTTAGGGGATGGACGATGCCAGGGCCTGTAACCTGAGCTAGGTAAGGGAGGGGAAAGGTCAACACCTTTGCCCGGGAAGGGGACAAAGGAAGGGAGTGGCAGGAGGGAAGCAGTTGGAGTTTGGGCTTGGGGCTGCGTGGGTGGAATTCAGGGTATCCTAGCTAGGATCCAAGCACCCTGAAAGCCCAGAAGGACTCGGTGGAGGGGTCCTGACTGTGCCTGCAAGCCCTGCTGTAACCTGTGTTCCTGTTGTCCAATAAACCTTCTGTTTTACTGGCTGGCTGAGAGTCACTGTGGGTCCCAGGAAGAGGGGTGCAGGGCCGGACTCCCCCACACTCCGTGACACTCTCCTACAGGTTTTTGTATATTGCCATTCCTAATGTCTGATTTGTGTCCATTTATCCTTTTCCGTAGAGACTGTCCAGTCTGGCCGATGTACATAGCAGAGGGGCATTGCTGGCATATGATGGCATATATTACATTGGTGGATGTGCAGGTGAATGAACCAGTGATGGTGTGGCTGGTCTGGTTAGGTCCTGTGATGGTGTCGCTGGTGTAGATATGTGGGCAGAGTTGGCATCGAGGTTTGTTGCATGGATTGGTTCCTGAGCTAGAGTTATTATGGTGCGGTGTGCAGTTACTGGTGAGAATATGTTTCAGGTTGGCAGGTTGTCTGTGGGCAAGGACTGGCCTGCCACCCAAGGCCTGTGAAAGTGTGGGATCATTGTCCAGGATGGGTTGTAGATCCTTGATGATGCGTTGGAGGGGTTTTAGCTGGGGGCTGTATGTGATGGCCAGTGGAGTCCTGTTGGTTTCTTTCTTGGGTTTGTCTTGCAGTAGGAGGCTTCTGGGTACACGTCTGGCTCTGTTGATCTGTTTCCTTATTTCCTCGTGCGGGTATTGTAGTTTTGAGAATGCTTGGTGGAGATTTTGTAGGTGTTGGTCTCTGTCTGAGGGGTTAGAGCAGATGCCGTTGTACCTCAGTGCTTGGCTGTAGACAATGGATCGTGTGATGTGTCCGGGATGGAAGCTGGAGGCATGAAGGTAGGCATAGCGGTCGGTAGGTTTTCGATATAGGGTGGTGTTAATGTGACCATCACTTATTTGCACCGTGGTGTCAAGAAAGTGGACCTCCCGTGTAGATTGGTCCAGGCTCAGGTTGATGGTGGGGTGGAAGCTGTTGAAATCGTGATGGAATTTTTCCAGAGTCTCCTTCCCATGGGTCCAGATGATGAAGATGTCATCAATGTAGCGTAGGTAGAGAAGGGGCATGAGTGGACGAGAGCTGAGGAAATCAGACATTAGGAATGGCAATATACAAAAACCTGTAGGAGAGCACTTCAACCTCCCTGGCCACACTATTGCAGACCTTAAGGTGGCCATCCTGCAGCAAAAAAAACTTCAGGACCAGACTTCAAAGAGAAACTGCTGAGCTTCAGTTCATCTGCAAATTTGACACCATCAGCTCAGGATTGAACAAAGACTGTGAATGGCTTGCCAACTACAGAACCAGTTTCTCCTCTCTTGGTTTTCACACCTCAACTGCTAGAACAGGGCCTCATCCTCCCTGATTGAACTGACCTCGTTATCTCTAGCTTGCTTGCTAGCATATATATACCTGCCCCTGGAAATTTCCACCACATGCATCTGAAGAAGTGGGTATTCACCCACAAAAGCTCATGCTCCAAAACATCTGTTAGTCTATAAGGTGCCACAGGATTCTTTGCTGCTTTTACCGATCCAGACTAACACGGCTACCCCTCTGATACTTAACTTCCACTGATTACCTACCTTTGCGGATCTGGGACTCAGCCCCCTTTTAGACACTGCAATAAGCAGCCAGATTTTCAGAAGAGGTCAGCATCTAACAAACTGGGGTCTCGCTCTCCGATGGGACCTCTCTGCGCTCTACTGCAGTTGACGTAACAATAATGGGGCAGACCCCAAGAACCTCTCCACCCGCTAACAATTGCAACCTCCTCTTCGAATCTCTTTTCATAAACTTTGCTCCACATAGCACGGATGAAGAAACAAACGCAGCAATAAAAGGGAGATTTGTTTTGCAAGATTATCTGTTTTAATGGAAAAAGGTAATAAGGACCCAATGAAGGTGTCCTGCAAGGCACCTTAAAGAAATTTACGATGCCCGGTCACTACCACTCCCCTGCCTGTTGGTGCATACAAATTGGTGCATCTCCTCCATGCAGTGCTCTACACTATGGGCCACAAGTCAGCTGAAAGGCGATTTAAAGCTTTGTTTTTTCCAGTGGGGGAGGGGGAATATGAAGGGAAACAAAGGCATTTAAGTGCAAGTGTGCACATTAAACAGAGGAGCAGTAATATGAAAATATCCTAGAATAAATTTCAATTTATGTGTTTGTCAAGGATCAGGGACCACTGCTGCAGTTCTCGATCCAACAGCAGTATCCCCAGTGGTTCCAGAGTAACATAAATACCGTCATTTAAGCCAGGAAAGTACATATCAGCGGTGGGGAGGGTTTATTTCCTTTCCAAGTGCAGCATGACCAGAAGAACTGGCTGCCGTTGAAGCTGCCGCCCTCTGTGCTGAAGGGAAAGGAAACAAACAGCGCAAGAACGGGCCTGAAGGGAATTATTCACGCCTCCGGGCCAGATCCTCTGCTGGTGGAAATCAGCAATGCTCTGCTGAAGCCAGCGCTTTTCCCTGGCATTAAAGTCAGAGCTTTGCCGATTTACATCAGCGGGGAGACTGGACCCCTCCGTTTATGTCGTACGCCTGCTTAGCTAGGATAAAATATCAACCATGACATACATTTCTACAGCACCTTTCACCCCAGCACTTCCCAAGTGGTTTGCCTCACTCGAGAGGTCAGCTTGCCGAGCGCGTGGCTGGCTAGGATAAGAATAACAATTCACGTAGCGATAACAGCTTGTGTGTTGCAGGCGCTGCAGCACAGAGGATCTAAAGTGTTTGGAAAACTTTTTGAACAAACAGACACACAAATGTACAGAGGAGTCCCATAACCCACTACTTGTGTGCATCCCCCTCTGGCATGAAGGCGGGCGGCTGATGAAGCTGCCAATTCACTAAAGCACATGCTTAAGGTCCATTGATGTCACTGGGACTTAAACACATGCTTAAAATTAAGCATGTGGTTTAGTTCTTCCCTGAAGTGTGGCCTAAGAGCACATGGCAAGGCTACAAGAGAACCCTGTATGCAAATAAATCTGCATATGGAGACAAGGTGCAATTACTCCAATTGCAATAAGTCCCGGACCCCAGGTTTGCACTCCTGCTCTTTCAAAAAGTGCCTTCAGCCTCCTGAATTATTTCCCACGGACAGAACTTGCTTTACATCTCATCGGAAAGGCTGCCCCTCCCACATTACAGCCTCCCACCTTGTGTCTTCCTCCCCACCCCCGGCTCATTGGTTCTCCCCAACCACTTTCACACTGTCTCAGCGGGGCAGTGCTGGGAAACCGGCAATTCAGATTTTAAATGAAGAACTGGGACCGTGAAACGGGCTAATGCAGATGGACACGGAGGCAGTTACGCTACAGACTGGGCTGGACCGGGCTCAAATGACAGAGCTATCGGTAGCACATTCCCTCTATTTACAGCCGAGGCTTCCTTGGTGCCAGAGAGATTGCAGCTAACCACAGCCACAAGCCACAGAGATGACTAACAGGCTGGCAGTACTTAGCAAGCAGGTGAGATGAAAAGAATGAGATATGTACAGCATGGGGGATGGGTGCACACAGGATGGAGGGGATTTTTTTTTCCAGGCATTGCCAGCAAGGATGAGCCATGGAGGGAGAGAAATTAATCAGGATCAGGCCCTTAGTAAGACCCTTCTTGCTCTGTTTGTTACCTTATGGGCCCGATGCTGGTGCCACTGAAGGCCACGGAAAAGGCCCCTGGTGTCTGCTGGAGCAGGCACAGGGTGGCAACCGTGGGCATGTCTGCTACTTATCCTCACTCTAGCAGTGGGTCCAGCCTTTTCCATACCAGGACCACTCTCCCACCAGCCAGGACACCCCTTAAAATCCCATTTAGCAATACGGGCAGGGCAGGGGGGGGTCCCAACTCCCCCCATCCATGTCTGCAGCCCCAGGGTTCATGACTCCTGGATTGAGAATCCCTGCAGACTTCAGTGGAACCTGGATTTCACCCCTAGTGCCTGGGTGTCTGGCAATGGATCATTTTGCTGCCCCAACAGTTCCTCCCCCGAGCAAGGCCAGTATACAGGATCCCGTCTTTCCAAACCCAAGTGGCTTGTCTATCAAAGCAAGAATGTTTCTTCAAGCTTGATGGAAAAGGAGCTATTTTGCCTGGCCATAGGGAGTGGGACACAGCGGCGCAGAGACACTAGGTGTGAACGCGGAGGGATTCTAGCAGCCTCATTCAGGCATGGGCAGAGCTCCTGCTATTAAAGGCAATCGGGGGGGGGGGGCAGTGCAGGCTAACAAATCCCTACTGTGCTGTCCAGGAAGGTGCAGATAATACCTAGAGGGGAGGAGAGTCTACTGGTTAGGGCACTGGCCAGAGGCCCTGTCTGGCCTTGAGTAGATCACCTCATCCATCCATACCTCAGTTTCCCCATTTGGAAAGGGGAGATAATGGCACTGCTCTCCCTCCCGAGAGCCTGCGGTGCTAAGGCCCCTGGGCCGCGTAAATAGCTACGATCGCTGGCAGCGAGAAGGGGGGGATTTATGAAGCTCTCGGTGCTGGCGCCGCGCTTCGGCTGGGTGTGGGGAGATTGTTATCCCAAGGGGTGCCCAACTTCACCCGTCACCTTTGCTCCCGCTTGTCACGATTCATTTGCCTCAATTCCCTGGAGCCGTTCCAGGGTTTAAGAACATCTCGCTGTCTTGGTTTGCCATGTTGTGGTAGCCGCCTTTTAATCTTGTGTTTAGCTGTGACACTCTGGTTGGAAGCTTGGGAGCTTGGTCCTTCTCCTCCCACTGAAGTTGCTTCAATACAAGACGTTACCTCACTCGCCTTCTCTCTCTCATATCCCCGTCTCTCACCTAAGGATCAAGGACTATTTTACCAACCTCAGCTATGCCACAGCACTCCCAGGGAGCAGGACGGTGTTATCATCCCATTTTACAGACAGGAAAACTAAGGCACAGAGAGAGAAGTGATTCCCCCCAAACCCCCACAACAAGTCAGTGGCAGAAGGAACCCAGGAGTCTTGATACCCATTTCTCTGCTCTAACACTCTAGTAACCCCCTCCCTTTTTATCTTCCCCCAGCTCCTTTTTTCATTCCCCTGCTTCTCTCTCTTCAGCTTGTCCCAGAGCCCACAACACACCTATTTCCAGCAGTCCAAAATGCAATAAACCAGGAGCGCCTAGCCTCTAAGGGAAGAAATCCAACCTCGGACTGGACATCTAAGCCTTTCTCTCGCCCGTGCTAGGAACGAATCATTCAGATAAAGAACATGTCTGCAACACAAGCCACTGCTCGAGAGCAGGAAAGGTTGCATAAATATTCATCTCAATTAATATACATGAAGGCTGCAGCAAGCGCCGCTTAAGCCTTTGGTGGGAAGTGTTATCTTTTCAGCTCTGTGTTGCTGGAGCTGTACATTTAAGGCAGAAATCCAGCAGATTTTCAAAGCAATAAACCAAAGCTTTAGCTGCTCCAGTGTTTGGGAGGAGCAGCCTTTCCCTTCCCCCTGCAGCCCAGAGCTCACCGCTGGGGGAAAATGCACCTTCAAGCCTCCAACTGAAGGGATTTCTTTCAGAGAAACCTTCCTGTGACCGTTTCCCAGGTACACCAAAGCCCGGATTCTCTCCAGCTCTGTTCCAGCCTGCATCAAAGTGGGACGGGCCCAATCTGGGTGCCGGCTGGGACAGAGTAATACAGTCCTAGGCACCGGTTTGCTCAATCGCAAGGTGGCCCACTGATTTCCTTAGGAACCCCCCCTTATTGTCAGCATGGGGCTGTATCTGCATCTAGGGACTGGATCACAGGATGCGTCTATGAGCCTGATTCTCTGTGGCCCAGCGCCTCATAGTCATTCCCGCCTGTGCAAAGCGGTTATAAAACGCTACCCGGGCATAAAACGCTACCTGCCTACCAAGAAGGGGTGTAAATCTAGACTGCATAAGGGTGCTGTGCACTACCTGGCCACTTGGTCCCTGCTACCCCGCACTCAAACCTCCCTCGCATACCTTGACCTACGCCCATCAAATCAGGCAAGAGTCAACTCAGCCTTCTTTCTTTCCAAGGCAGACAAGTCAGTGAGGTGAGCCCTTTGACCCTGTGTATCTAGGCTTCCTCGCGGCCCTCGCTGATTTAGTATCCAAGCATCTCATTGCTCATCAGCACCACTGTAGATGCAGCCTACAATGAAAGAGGCTTTTCCGTCGGTGTGGGAGCCCCACCTCCCCAAGCAACAACAGCTACATTGACAGAGCATTCTTCCGTGGACATAGCTGTGTCTACACTGGGGTTTAAGTTGGCATAGCTCCTGTGGGTTTTTCATAGCCCTGACTGATGCAACTGTGTCAACCTACTTTTAAGTATAGACCAGGCACAAGGGAAATTAATCCAAATTAAATACAGGTATGAATTCAAAGTGGGTTAGTGAAACTGCATTAAACTCCTGTGTGGAGTAGCTCATGCAGGATTGAAGTGCCCTTAATTTAGTTGCCTATTCCAAATTCTGAATAAGTGTCCACACAGCGGTTTCACTAATCCATTTAAGTTCATTTGGATTGATTTTCCTGAGTGCCCACATGTAAACAAGCCCAAAGGGACTTACCCAATATCACACAGGGAGTCTGTGGCAGAGCTCAGAACTGAAATGAGGTCTCTGATGTTAACACCCTTGCCCTGTGCTCCTTTTGCAGTGCGTTGGTAGCCCAGAGGTGGCATATCTGGCTCTGGGATCCCCTGTCTGGAGTGGGCACCGAGCTGTGTCTCTGCTTAATGGAAATGCCAAATCCGTTATGGTTTAGAATTCAGGAGTCAGTGGGATCATGCAGGAAGTGAGTCAAAGTGCAGTGTCACCCGTGGGCTTTAACATGGTAGCTAGTTGGGGGTAGGGGAAGGAGAAAAGCTCAGGCCCCCCTGTATCTCATGCAGAAATGCATCCCTGCAGGACGGCAGCAGTGTCACTCAGCCAGCAACCAAAAACCCAAACAAACTCTTGACATTTCAACATCCCTCCCAGGCCCCCTTGATAAATGGAGAACCTAACTAGCAACTTAACCAGGGGACCATCGCTGAGCATCTAACGGCTCGGAGGTGCCCTTAGCTCTGCGCGGGACTGACCGTGCGCCGCAATGCACGTGCCAGGCAGAGGAGGCTCCCGCCTGCTCTCAGCACCAGTAAAAGGATGGATTCCCTGTTCTTAGAACCCTCCCCGGTCTCACTCCAGCCTGCCGCCCAGCCCCGGGCCTGAGTACTCCCTGCCTCAGCCTGGCTGCATCATTCACGCCTGTGCAAAGTGGCTGCAAATGGTGTGAGTGCAGAGCTGTGACGGGGGAGCATTTCACACCCACGCTGCACAGGCCTGACCGCCACACACACACATCCCCAGTGCCAGGCGGGGAGAGCCCCAGAAAACCTGCCTGCTGCAGAGCCAGGCACAGGGCTCCTCACTGCCCCTTCCCTGAATCGCCTGCCAGCCAGAACGGCTTCCTCTGCTCCGGGCAAGCCCCCTCTCCCTCCTCTTATTTAACCCTAATTGCACTACAGGATCAAAGAACCTGGAGGGCCGGAGACAGAGGAGTATAGAGAGCTGGTCCCCCAGGAGGAGCAGAGAGGGGACAGCAGATATAAAAGCCGCACTCCACTCGATTGTCTCAAAGGCTGTTTCATCTCCAGAGAGCACTTCTTGGAAAGACACTACATGAACCAAAGTCCTTTTACGAGGAGAGGGATTTGGGTTTCATCTAGCACCTTGGGAACTCTCTCCACATCTCAGGCCTAATGTGTTTGCAAAAGCACTTAGGTCCCCCTGAAATGCCCTTGACTAACGCAGGCACAGTAACCGTAGAGACCTGAGCAAGGAAAGGCTGGTTCAGTCGGTGTTATTTCCATTGCCTGCCCTTGGCTTGTCTGAATTTCCTGTAGGCGACTTGGGAAGGTGGCCTCGGTCCGACATTTAAGGCTTGTAATTAAACAGCGTAGTTTTTGCAATAGAAGCACTCCCACGAGTCTCCTTCAATCCGACAACTGGGCTCAGTAAAGGGGTAACTGAGGAAAGTTGTGTTATATGGGGGTCAGACTAGATGGTCAGAATGGTTTTTTTCCAGCCTTAGACTCTAGGAACAAAGATCACTGTGTTTCCATTAAATGCTTCTCACTCCCGAAAAGTTTCCATCCCAAATGTTGCAAAAGTTACTCCAAGCAGAAGTGGGGAAGGCTGGTCTTGTGGTTAAGGCACCGGGCTAAGAGGCGGGGGTCTGGGCTCAGTTTGTGCTTCTTCCACATGCTTGGGGTGTGTCACGTCATAGCTCTGTGCCTCAGTTTCCCCACCTGTAAAACAGGGGTAATGCTTTCCCGGCTGGCCAAGAGAAATGCACCTATTTGCTTATATTCTGGTAGCATGTAGGCCCAGATCCTCAAAGGTACTTAGGCACTTAATTCCCATTAATTTCAATGGGAGTTAGGCAGCTAAACTTTGTGAATCTGGGCCCTAGAAATCCCCTAGCTGACTTCAGGCCCCATTGTGCCAGGCGCTGTACAGACATCTAGTAAGAGATGGTCCCTGTCCCAGCTTGCAATCTAAATAGACCAGACAGCTAAAGGATGGGAGAAATGGCTGGAATACACACACAGAAGATTGGGGACAATGATTTGCCCAGGGTCACACAGGGAAGCAGTGGCAGAGCCAGGAACTGAATGCAGATCTCCTGGATCCCAGTGCTCTAGCTACAAGGAGCTTTAGACCATGCAGACCATCACTCTGCTGCAGAGGATGTGTACAACGCTCTCCTTCACTGCCCAGCACATTTGGCTGGCTGGCCATGCTGGGCATTGGGAGATATTGAGGCAAGAGGCTAAGCCATGCAGACTGCGCCTGTCTTGCTGGCTGATGCTGTCAAGGCTGAATCCCCACTCTGTCCCTCTGAGCGCAGAAGTAGGGGCCCGCAAGGATTTTAAAAATTAATACTAGCCACTCCAGACTCGTATTAAACTCCCAAGGTTGCAGCTTTTCTCTGACCTTGGCTTGGTAAAAGCTGCCACCACCCAAATACAACCCCCCCCCCCAAAAAAAACCCTTTGAACCCAGGAAGGAGCACTTGGGAATTCCTCCCTGTGGGGTACCCTCAAGCCCTTTCACCCCTCCCCCCCGGGGAAGAGCTGAGAAAGGAAACAAAGGATATTAGCCGTGGCTACCAGCTAATTAAACAACAGGCACAAACCTCTTAGGACACCAAAAATCCAATCCTGTTCTTAAAAAAGGTAAATTTTATTAAAAACAAAAAGGAAAAAATTACATCTGGAACTTAGGCTTTTTGCTAGATCTTAAAAGAAACAATTCCAAAAATTAAGCACCCAAACTAGCTTGGCGGGGGGGGGTTTCAACTTAAAGGTTACAAACAAACAAAAGTACCTGGGGTTAGCATAGAGGAGATCCACAACCCAAAGTAAAAAAATAAACTGATTGTGTCTAACTAACCATTCCCTATCCAAATCATTTCTGCTAGGTATGGAAGATGAATTTTCGTACCTGGTTCAAACCTTATACAGCATGGCCGCTCCATCCCTGCAGCCCAGAGAACAACAGACAAAGGGAAAGTTTCTTTCCCAATTTTAAAAAGTCCTACCTTCCCATTGGCTCTTTTGGTCAGGTGTCCACTCCTTTTCTTTTACCTGTGGGCTTGTTAACCCTTTACAGGTTAAGCAAGCAGAGAAATGGCCCCCTGCCAGGGCGGGGTGGGGGCCTCATAAGAACGGCCACACTGGGTCAGAGAGCAATGGTCCATCCAGCCCAGTGCCTGTCTTCTAACAGCAGCCAATGCCAAGTGTCCCAGAGGAAATGAACAGAACTGGTAATCAAGTGATCTATTCCCTGTTGCCCATTGCCCGCTTCTGGCGGTTGGAGGTTTAGAGACACCCAGAGCCTGGCGTTGCATCCTTGACCATCTTGGTTAATAGCCATTGATGGACCTATCCTCCATCCACTCATCTAATTCTTTTTTGACCTCAGCTCTATGTTTGGCCTTCACAACATCCCCTGGCAAGGAGTTCCACTGGTTGACTGTGCATGGTGCGAGAACTTCCTTCTGCTTGTTTTCAACCTGCCACCTATTAACAGTGCCCAGCTGGCAGCGTGCCCCATTTCCATCCTGTGCGATTCTGGTGGGAAGGTGCGAGGACACAGCACCCTCCAGTGCGGGACAGAGAGAACAAAGCACTGACCGTGGAAAATTCCACCCTGGAAAGGGTCCCCCGCCCTCTCAGCGCCAGGCATGGAGGAGGAGGGATGCCCTAGCTCAGAAAGAAGGAATAACTGGCGATATTTCACACTCCATCAGGAGCTCAGACATGAAATAGCTCCACCCCCTCAAAGGGCAGAGCCTTCCTACAGTAATGAGACCATTGCAAACCACGCATTGGAGCAAATGTGCATGCAGCTTATTAGGTTCCCTGCAAATACAGGCAAACCTAATTCAAACACATTTTAGTGATAAAATGATATTGACTCCGAGTAATTAAAGATCATTTCCATATTCAAATAGGCTGATTGAGGAGAAATGGCTTCGTCTTAATTGCTTGAAGGGGAAATTATTGACTCTCCACGTTAGCAGCCTAGCAAACAGCTCTTCGCTCCCTGGCACGTGTGGTGCTGAATTCGAGGAGGAGGAGGGGAAGGTCGGGGCTGGGGAAGGAGGGAGAACGGAGGGGGAATCAGGGAAGATGGAGCCGTGGGGAGCTGCAGGGGCGGAGGTGTAAATGGAAAGCAGCGATGGGTCTGAAAATGAAACTTACCTTCCCACTCAGACGGACTGAATTAGAGCAGGAATCCCTTTTGAGTGGGAAGGGAGCAGAGCTACCAGAGCCTATAGATAAACTGAACGAACAGCATGAGCCCCGACTAAACTCGAGCATAGCCAGTGCCACGTGCAGACCTGGTCCACAGCCCTGCCTAGCCACGGCCAACACCAGCGTGCTAATCCCAGGCTCAGCACGTTTTCCCACTGACTGTCTATGGTATTTATCTGTCCCCCATTATCGCAGGAGCTGAGCATCTTTAACATGCTTACCCTGCCAACACCCTGTGAGGCAGGGCAGTGCTACTATACCGGTTTTACAGGTGGGGAACTGAGGCACAGGGAGGCTAAATGACTTGCCCATGGTCGCCAGGAAGTCTGTGGCAGAGCAGAGACTCTAACCCATGTCTGCCTAGTGCCCTAACCACTGGACCACCCTTTTTTAGATCTCATCTGGCTTTGGAGCAGAGAACTGTGCCTTTCTAGTGGTGCCCACTTTAACCAGCAATATTAAATCAATACTCAGCTGTCACCCAGGGTTTTTCCTCAGTGGAACCAAGAGCATTTTGCAGGGAGGACTGAGTGGTATCCTCAGACGGAGGCACACAAAGGGGCAAGTTGCCACATTACAACCCCACTGACGTGTCAGTCACTCAGCTGAAAGTGAGCCCTGAGAAGAACCCTGGGCTGCACACAACAGACAGAGATCAAAAGATTTGCACCCAAAATGTTAGTTTTACATAAAGAGGGGGAAAAAATCAGCCATCACAGAACTGAAGACACACACACACACACACACACACACACACACACCCCAAAGTGCATTGCTGCCAGAGTTATTTTTTGTCTAAACCCAAGTACTTCGTTTTCAAATGACCGTCAGGCAGTCTCCAGACAATGGTTTCCCAACCAAACCCCAGTTCAAGAAAAGCAGACGGTTTCTGCAAAAATATCATGATATCCAAAACTTCCATTTCCCATCGAAAAGAAGTTCTGCCTGAAGATGTTTGACCAGCCGGGGTTATCACACAAACCTGGGCTGATCTGAACAGAAGGGGACGGTTACACAACAGCTCCAGCTGCAGCAACAAACCCCACAAGTTCGGCACAGCTCTGCTGTCTTTGTCCTTTGCACATAAACCATCACTGATGGGCCACTCCGCAGCCATGTCCAGCGAGCAGTAATATCTTCATGCCCATAGGGCTACTTTGCAGCGTGATTAATTCCATGCCAGGGTAGAATTACGGCTTTTTGTCTTTTTTTAAACGTGGCAGATAAAAGCGTTCTGGAGCCTCTGGCTGACACGGTTCTACTCTCTCTCCTCTCTTTAATTATACCGATGCCTCTTAACGAACCACTTGGGAGCACTTGCACAGGCCCCAAAAATCAGCCAGTTTCCCGCAAGGAGCAACAGGTGCAAGTGGATTCCAAAGGGATGGGGCAAAGGCAAGAGACAGAAGGGAAACAGGGAACGCAATGGATTTACTCACTAGCAGAGTCCCGGATCCAGGGTTGGGAGCAGGAAGCTCTCTTCAATCACATGGTAACATCTGGCCATTTCCCAGAGGACAGAACCCTTCCCCCAGGAGCAGGGGGTGCGCCAGAGTGAGGTGCATTGGCAGAGCAGTGGGGAAGTCCAGGTCTGGGATACCAGCGAGGGCTGTAGTTAGGATTGGGGAGTTATTGGCAGAGTGGTGCAGAGAGTCCCAGGACTGGAACAGCAGGAGAGGGTCGCAGTGCCTGCCAGCCGCCGTACGAGATCAGACTCAGACTAAGACCAGAAGGGACCATCATGATCGAGTCTAACCTGCACATCCCAGGCCATAGAATCTCACACACCCGCCCGTTTCTGCAATCGGCCCAGAACCTCCGGCTGAGTTACCGACGTCCTCAAATCTCGATGTAAAGACTTCAAAGTTACCGAGAAGCTACCAGTGACTCAAGTTCAAACCCACGGCCCATGCTGCAGAGGCAGGCAAAACCCCCCAAAGGTCTCTGCCAATCTGACCTGGGGGGAAATTCCTTCCCGACCCCCAAATACAGCGACCCTGAGCACGTGGACGAGACCCAGCAGCCAGACGCCTGGGAAAGAATTTGCGCAGTAACTCAGAGCCCTCCCCAGTAGCATCCCCTCTCTGGCCAATGGAGATATTTGCTCAAAGCAGTCACAGATGGGCCATATGCAATTGCAGGCAGTCCCATCGTCCAATCCCCTCTATGAACTATTGCCACCAACAACAGAAGCACGTGGATTAGCCTAGGAGCCCACGCACAGACTCAGGCTAGCCAAGCTGTGCAAAGGAGGAAACAGGCAGCTTTTATTATCCAGCACTGCCAGCCCCAAACATTCAAAATCATGGCCCGACTGGCTTAAAAATCATGAGTGCTGGGTTGTGGCTATCGGCTGTCAGAGTTTGGAGCTTTTAAGGATCACATTTTCAAGCTTTTCTCTGCACCCACGGGGGCTAGAAACTTATTCTTTTTTTTAACAGAAGCTGAGATTCTCCCCCCTAAATCCCATGACTCCAGCAGCTGGAGTTTTCAGAAAAACACTAAATGTCACGAGACTGGTTTGACTCAGCAACGCTGATTCTAGAGCATCCTTTCTACTCTTAACTCCAGCCCCTGTGTTTCCCTTCAGGTCCCTATCCTGGTCCTGGGGAAGTTCCTGCCCAGACTCCTGGTTACTGAAATGAAAGCAGACCCTGGCCTGAAAACAGCAGCTCCCTGCTCTGTTCTGCCCTCACCCAGTGACTAGAGTCTCTTTGCCCAGCTTCTGTGCGATTGCCTGGCTCCTTATTAGCAGTGCACTTGCAGGGAGAGTCCTGAGCTATCCCCTAAAGCTTGATTTCCCCACTGGAATACCCTAAGGATCTGATCAGGTGAGGGGCTCCCACTGATGAACTCAGGGTGCTCAGCACCTTTCAGAATCAAGCCCTGCCATGACCTAGCTGAGATTTTGGTGCAAAGATTCAGACAATCGCAGAGCCCTGATCCTTATTCCCAAACCTTCCCCCTAACCCGATGTCCCTCTCTTTCCTCCCCTGGGACGGCAGGCAGCCCACGCACCCTGCCACTCATGCCCTGAAGATGGCAGTCGTCACAACTCCCCTTCCTAGTGGCACACGGCACGCATTTCCAGCCGAGGGAGCTCATTTCCATGCTCCGCTGCCCTTTAAACAGATCAGAAAAATCGTGTTGCTTTGGTTTCATTAATTTATTTTTTGCACATAACAATATCGAGTTTTATTTCTGAGTTTCCCATGCGGGGGGGGGGGGGAGCATACCATGGGGCTCCTCCCTCTCACACATGCACCATGCACTAGGAGGACAGGGAGTGCAATGTGGGGCACACACACACACACAGCGGGGAGGATAAAACCAGCAAAGCCCCACTTAGCTCCCATCCTAGGTATGTCCCACTGGCCACGGGTTCATCCACAATCTGTCAGGTCCTCCCCCATTCCCAACACACACACACAAACATACACATACAGACACACAAACACACAACAACAGGTTGCTATACCCTGCCCACGAAGAGCTGAGACAAACCACAGGAACAAGAAGAGCGACCTGCCTGCAAACAGAAAGCAACGGACAACAAAAGCAGCCACCTGCATGGGTGCCAGGTGAGGCCCTGGGGCCGGTGTTGCTCTCCGGTGCCTGTCTGGTTTGATGTCCAGTCATCTAAGAGGGGAGTGGGGGAATAAATAACAAGACAACACAAAGTCCGTTGTCTCCAGCTGGCTCCGGAAGCCACCATCCCAACCCATTGCAAATCAATTATCTCAGCTCTAACAAGGTTTCCTGATTTCCATTTGGTTCCATTCCGGCCCCTTCTAGCCCTGCTTGTAGAGGGTGACTGCAGCTGCACAGGGAAAGCAAAACTTCAGGAACAGAGATGAAACCCAGCTGCGTCTTCCTCCAAGCATCACCACCAGGCCTAGGCCTCAAAGACTTCTGCTCCCAGAGACAGCCTGGATCAAATGCACAGATCCAAACAGTCCTGCCCCACAGGCACTGGGCAGCTGAGGTTCAGAGCTGGCTCCTGCCATTAGAATGGGCCACACCTCCCTTCCCACCAAGCTAAACTTCTCTTCTTCAAAAACCTTCACAAACTTCAGACTCAGCTCCGTTGCAAAAACTACGGGTACAATAATTAACACAATGGGGCCCCTACTAATTAATACCCCACCGTTGTCTAGCGTAGGTAGTCTATGGTGATAAAATGGTCAGCTGGTAGCCTGGCAGTGTGGGCTTGATTGCTGGTTCTGCCCTAGACTGCCTGTGTGAGCCTCTCTGTCCCTCCGTTCTCCATCAGCTCCTTTCTCTCACCCTGTGTCTGTCTGATCTATTTAAACTGTGAGCTGCCTGGAACAGAGATCGTCTCTTGCATGCATGTACAATGCCCAGCCCAGTACAGCTCACATCTCCGCTGGAGCCTGCTGGTGCCTCTAGGAGAAATAACCTACAGCAGCTACCACTGAAAAATAAAAGCACATATCAGAGGTGTTTGCAAAAGGACTAAGTGGCCGAGGAGCAGAAGTCAATGGGATTTGTGCTCATAACACTGACCTCCTTTCTAAGCGCCTTGATATCCATGGAGCGAGGCAGGGTTTATTAACTCACTTAGGGACCAGTGGGCGAAATTTTCAAAAGGCACCAAAGTGACTTTAGAGTAAAACCTCTCTCTTCGTTAGCACTTGGCATCAGTAGATCTCAAAGCACTTTACAAAGAGGCCAGTATTAAGCACACAAAGGCCACCGGACTCATGCTCCTAAATCATTTTGGGGCTTTTTGACAATTCCACCCATTTACCTAACTGAAATACCAGCTGCCAGCTTTGAGACCCAGCTCGCTCCTTGCTTAGAGCTAGAATTTCCTATTCTGTGTGTGTGGTAGAGCAGAGGACACGGTGCCATTCCCAGCTATGGCCATTACACAGCTCCTGAGCCAATGAATTACTTCTAGATCAGATCGTTTGAATGAACCCTTGTAGCTGGTCTCGTTAGGTTCCCATTTACATGTAACTTAGATTTGTGCAACACGCTGCTGTGCAGGGAATGCAAAAATCAAAAATCTGACCTACCTTACAACTGTTATCACCCAACCCTGCAACATCTAACTCGGCTGCGCTGGGATGGGGATCAAAAGTGGGAAGGTACGAGGCGCCGTGCAAGATTGCCAAGCCCACGGCTACAAAAATCATGTCCCAGGCACCTCAAAAACCATGCAATTTTTTTTCAATGGTGTTGGGGTTGTTTTTCTGTCTCTTCTGATTTTTGAGCCTTTAGGATTCATGTTTTCAAGCTTTTCTCTACAACAATGGGCACTAATAATTTTTGTTTTAAATGCAACTGAGATGCTGACATAATAGTATCAGTCCAGGAGCTGGGGCTTTAAGACACCAAATATCGCAGGACACCCAATAAAATAATGAGAGTTGGTAGCACAGGGTGTGGCCCTTTAAGGGGAAAGAGGCCAGTGCATCCTACCCCCAAATTAGGCTGAGAAGAGGGCTCCTGGGCCCTAGAGAGGGTGGGTCCCTGAAGGAGTGTCTGACAGACTGGGTGAGTTAGGGGATGGCCAGCGAACAGGAGACTGGAGAAGATCTCTGGGGAAACCTGCTCAGAGCAAAAAGCTTTTCAGGCCCTCCCTGGAAAGAGAGAGGTACCTGGTAACATTGAGCCAGAGAGCTGAAGCCAGAGGATCAGAGATGGCTGAAGGATGGGGCACAGTGAGATGCTGGGTGGGGCCTGTTATGATTTATATGCAGGGGACATTTGTAATAAGCTAACCCTACAAGGATATCCATCCATCCATCCATCTACACACACAGAGAGAGGTTTTAAGCACCATTTTTGGGGACCTTGAAGGGGAAACTGAGGCAGGTGTGACTGTCATGCTGCAGCCTGCCACTGAAGGGCGCCCCAGGCAGGGCTTCTGTATGATCATCAGCAATTCTGATAGCTCCGTAGAGCCCTTCTGAGATTTCTGACCTCCATATCTCTGGGCCGGCTTTCTCCCAGCCTTCATAGTTCTTGTCCATTTAGAGCGTTACATTTTCTAGAGCAAGAGCTGTCGTGCATACAGCTCCAACCACAATGGGGCTCGGATCCTGACTTGGGCCTGTGAGCATGGCTGTAAGGAATGTCATTCTGTCACCTTCCAGCAGCACAAAATTCAAACAGCAGGGAAAAGAGAACAAAATATTTTTCAAGACCAAGTCTAATTCTGAGGAATTATAGAACCATAATTGGAGAAAACGTCGCTGCGTGTTAACGACAGAATACGATCATTGTATTTGCCTCCCACGTTCCAGATGGATGCCCGAGCACTGACGCCGAAGTAGGAGTGTGTCTGTACAGTGTGAAAGAGAAACGGAGACTGGGGATGTGTGTGCGGAGAAATTGAATTTTTTATCTGTTTCTATGTAGATTGTGTTTATTCATCTGTCTCCTCTCCATCTCCTCTCCTGCATCTCCTGGTATCTTTTACAAAATGACTTTCCTCCTTTGCCCTAATTTTGTTTGTACAGAGAGCAGCTGCTTTCTTCCATTTCAACATTAAAAAAGAATATCATCTTAAATGATGTGTTATAGAGCCCTGGTCAAAGTTTTAGCAGCTACCTAGCCAACATTAGCTTTTTGCTCTCTCCTGCTTGGCTGCATTTCCACCAGACAGAGCTAATGTTTCCTGTCTCCCCTTGCTGAAGAAGTGGCTGACACGTTAGCCAGAGTTTGCCGAGGATTGTGGGTGGGTAGAAAGAACAGCCCCTAAGGTCGTTAGGCAAGGGATGCCTCACACACACAGACTGGGGCCTGCAAGTGTCTCTGTTTCTAGTGGCCCAATTTGAGATGACTTAAGGGTCCCTGATTTTCCAGTGGATGGAGGCTCAGCCCTTTCTAGGCCCCTTTAAGAGTCTCCAGTTGGGCATCATTCCCCACTTTTAAGGATTTGGGCCATTGGGGCTGGGCCAAGAAGTTGTCTCTCTCTAGGGCACAGGCTCTGAAACGGGGTCAGGACCCCTGAGGAGCAGGATCATGAGATTTCCACCACTCTGGATGGGAAGGAAGGTCCTGAAGCTTTTGGCTGAACTGGGTATGGGAGAGCTCAGGGAGAACATCTCTGCTTGGGATTCAAGCAACCCAAGCAGCTGCACAAACGCAAACTCTGAGCGGAACTACCCTGGTATGCTCGCTTGAAACTGGGACAGATTCAGCTGGTGTGAATGCAGCTTTCCTTGCCTACGCTTGGAGTGGGCACTGATGGCTGTTACGGTGATCGCCGCTGGCTGACCTGGGGCTGGTTCAGGGGCCAAACCAGACCCATGTGTACTACATAAAGAGAGTGGCTGCAGGTACCTTTGGGCAGTCAGCCAGGAAACATCTACACCACGCTGCCGGGGCTGTAACGTCCATGTAAGCCTTGTGCATTGGGATGACAGGCAGCCGGGGGCGAAGCTAGCACTCTCCCAGGTGCCTTTCCCTGCAGCTGGGCAGTGATCATGTGAGAACTCCTAAGCTAAGGAGGGCAAAGCCAGGATTGTTAGTGGATGAGAGACCAAGCCTTAGGGTAGAAGCTTCTCCTTAACTCAAAGCACGAGGGCCCAGATCCTCAAAGGTATCGGGGTTTCCATGGGAGTTAGGCACTGCGATACCTCTGAGGATCTGGACCAGAGACTCCTGGTGAGGTGAATAAGAAAGAGCTTTATTTGCAACATGCCTGCACTGCCTGGGGAACCACTCCACATTCCCAGCACCCGGCCTCAGCCTGCGCTGGGCTCAGTGTGAAACCAGCGACAGAGGCTCTCCTGGAGTCTGGTGAGGAGCTGGAGAGAGGATGTGCTCCCAAGGCATTTCAGAGACCTCCAAAGGAAATGCCAGGAGGAGGGCGCTGACTCAGAAGGGTGTGATCTTACCAACGGTAACACCGGGGTAGTGCTGTCCCAGCACAGGACACAGAAATCCGAGGTCCTCAATATTTTTGGCCATTTATAGGGGGCATTTTCATGCCAGTTAGTGACATTATAAACACAGTGGGTCCTGGCCTAGTTCCAGCTCAGGCGATTCCAGCCTGGCGTGAGCACTTCCCCCTGGATCCAATGTTCTTCATGTTTTGTTGTGTAGAGTTCACACATGCTGCTGCAGAGCGCCACCATTCTACCCCAGAGGTGTCCGCTTTCCAGCGCAGCAATAGAAGACACGATCCATATATATCCCTTCCCTCGCGCCAAGGGTTTCACAAGGCTTAGCTAATATTTATTAAGTGTTCTGATCCCCTTCCATGAATGGAGCTGGCAGTGGACAGAATACCAATCAGTCCCCTTTCAAAGCTATTCCTAGAAACTCCCATCACTGTGTCCCTCTCTCCAGAGCTGTGAGTGGAGCCGGGCTGACATTTGAGCAGCATTTCAGGGCAGAATCTGATTGAGCCGCAAACGATTCCAGCCCCTTGGGGAACTGAAATCTCCTGGCGTTTCAGTTCACAACGGCCGGACTGAAACTGGATCCAGCCCCATTCCTAGATGGTTACAATCAAAAGGGATCATGTGATCATCTTGTCTGAGCTCCTCCTTAACGCAGGCCCGAGGGGGCAGGGGGTCCTCAGAGATTCCTGTACCGAGCCCAACGCCTCGTGGGTGAAGCTGATATTTTAGACCGACAGCCATTCTGAATGGAAAGGTTGCCATCTCATTCTTTGGGACCCTGCTCCAGTAGCGACCCTCACTCTTAAATAATGCAAGTCTTTCTGGCTGATTTATAGGGCTGGCCAGAAACCAAGAATTCCGTGCAATGAAAAATTTTGAGCTTTCGAAATTTACTTTCATTCTGATGTGGAATGAAAATGAGACCTTTTGTGCCAAAAAACACAAAAACAAGAGCAAGAGACACCCACCCTAGAATAGCTGCTTGCCCCTTATGCAGAGCACTCTCCGGTGAGGTGAAAGACCCAGGTTCAAATCCCTGCTCTGCCCAATCTGGGCTTGAAGCTGCATCTCCCATATCCTAGGTAAATGCCTGGACTGCTGTGAAATAGAGTTGCTCTCTCTTTCTTTGCCCCCAGGAATATTTAATTATTTATACAAAGTGGACAAGCTCCGGCGAATGGGCATTTCCTGAAAAAAAAACATTTCATTAAAAACCTCTCAGTCGTCTTGAGTGCTTTCTTCCAGCCCTGCGTCCCAGGCTGGCATCCTTCAGCCTCAAATGGATGGCGCAAATACCCCCTCCTCTCCACTGCCCATAACCAGTTCTCCCATCAGGTGCTGTCTCTCACCAGCCCTTGGCCCCTCCCTTTATCCCCTGCCCCCCTCCCCGACCGCCACCCCCCTTGCAGCGCTGTTAGCCCCCTGCCTTGGGGAGCAGCTGTTCGGAACGGCGTGTTCTTAAATGAAATCGCATCATGTTCGGGAAACTCAAAGGCCCGGCCTGATTGATTTCGCTCTAAGGGCTGCTATTAAAAATGGATGGAATTACTCATGCACAATCCCACTTACACATGGGGCCTGGGCGAGGAGATTAAAATCCTAGCGTTTGTCACTCACTTCCCCTCTATTTGTAATTCTCTCATTTATTACTGGGAGCAAACCGGCACTGGGTCTGTGTGGCTCCTTATGTGTCACGCTGGGTTTCTCATCTTAGTCAGGGGGAGTGGATGCTTGAGATGGCATGGCTCACAGCTACTCTCAGCTCTGCCACTAACGTGCTATGGGACCTTGGGCAAGTCATTTAATCGCTCTGTGCCTCAGTTTCCCCACGTTATGCCAGGATAATGATCCACACCTTCTGGAAGGGAGGTGTTGTGAGGTTTAATTGATTAAATGGCTTGACATTCTTGCTTGGAAGGGAAAGACTCAGACTCACTTCACCTTGCTTCAATTTCTCTCTGCCACAGCCTTCCAGCGTGACCCTGGCCATGTCATTTAGCCACTTTGTGCCACACCCATCTATAATGCTTCCCTTCTCCCAACCTTTGTCTGGCTTGTAGACTGTCAGGATTTTCTCTCACTATGTGTTTGTACAGCCCTAGCCCAAAGGTCCCCAATCCCAGCAGGGGTGTCTAAAGGCTACAGAAATACAAGAATGGGCTCTAGAAATGCAATATTGCCGCATTACATATTTTTATGTGGAGGAAGGAGGATTAGATCATGCCAAGTTTCTCCAGCTCCTGGCTTTCAAACCCTGTCAGCTTTTAATGTAATTTCCCTCTGCACTAGCACCCATAAAGCAAATTTCCCAAGTCTGATCAGATCAATGGCTTCCCATTTGAGTTATTGGCCACGTTCCCAAAACAGCTACAGTCTTGGAAGCAGACTTCGCCCTCTCATACCCATCCACCTCACTGCTGCCCAGTGGACCTTGACACTTTTACCAGCCGCCCCTCCCATTACCACAGCGCAAATCCAGAGCAACACCATTGACAACACAGGGGCTTATCCAGAGCCCGATGGAATCTAGAGGAGTCTTTATATTCCAGTAGTGCCCAGAGGCCCAGCTGAGATCTGGGCACCATTGTGCCAGCTGCTGTCCAAAGACCGTGAGAGCCTCTGCCCCGAAGAGAGTCCCAATCGAAACAGAGTGGACATGGAACCAGTGTTGCCAACTCTCGTGGTGTTTGGTTTTGATCTTCAAGTCTCAGGCTTCTGCAGTCCTGAGGTTATGTCCTATTTTTACATGCAAGACAAGATTTTAAGTGTCTGTTTTTAACCCTCATGGTGGCTGAAAAAACCTGGAAAACGTGAACCTGAAGATTTGAAAAACAGAAGGCATATTTTAAAAAAAAATAGCATTTTTAAAGTCTCAAGAGTTTTAAGCCAATCGCCATATCAGGGGATCCTGGCGTGTGATTTTGGCGTATTTGGGGTTGACTTGGCTTCATCTCTCCATGCCTCGGTCCCCTGCCCAAGGTCACTCAGGGAGTCAGTGGTGAAGCCCTGGTCTCCGAATCCAGCACTTTGACATGACCAACTCTTCCTCTCAAGCCAGCCAGGAACCCAGCACTGGGGAAGCAGCCGGTGGGCAGACTTGTGCATACAGGCGCCTGGTCGGCCACACTGCCTTTGTCTCACGCCTGGAGGCTTGCTGCGCTTTGGCCAGGATTTCAACAACAGTGTGTTAGTGTCGCAGGAAGTGCTCTCAAACGTCTGGCCAATGGTTGTTCCACCACATTGGTCAGTCATTGCAGCTCCCACACAACTTGCTCTGCAGCTTAGGAGCCAATACATTATTTCTTTACCTTGTAATGACACGGCACGTTCCCCTGACGCCATTGCATGTTACTTAACGTGTAATTAAACAGCCGTCCCTTCCAGTGCAGGAAAACTTTGCCGTGCCAGCCACCCACCTGCAGCTCCAGGCCTGCCGAGAAAGACTGCAGGACAGCGAGCAACTGACCAGCCAGAAGATGCTGAAGGCATCTGGGAGACAGATGATTTAGGCTTGAGCATTGGTCTGCTAAACCCAGGGTTGTGAGTTCAATCCTTGAGGGGGCCATTTGGGGATTTAGTTGGGGATTGGTCCTGCTTTGAGCAGGGGGTTGGACTAGATACCTCCTGAGGTCCCTTCCAACCCTGATATTCTGTGATTAGGCCTCTGGGAGAGCACAGATTGTTTCCCTTCATGGCCAGCTCACTTTCTGGGCTGAAATGGTCATTCTGCCCAGTAACTATTGCTCAGGAATTATTTTGATTTTAATGAGCACCGTTCTGGGTTGCACCCTATGAGACACTTAAGGCCCTAATGTTCTAATGGCCAGACCAGGGCAGTGGGGTGGAGGAGTAGCCAGCAGCACATGGGTGGGGTTAAGTGGGGGGGAGCGATCTGGCCTCTCTCAGCTGCCCCAGCCCTGTTTCATAGACAGGGCCAACTTCCAAGCACGTTTATGGTAATCACCTGGAGAGCTGTGCTCCTAGGGTCTAGGATCGCAGGGAGGGAAAGGTTAATTTGAAATGCGTCTCTCACTCACTCAGTGGCAGCTGGGCCTGTTTAGAGGGAGGGTAGAAATCCAGGGCTTGGATTTCTCCCAGCTCAGCAGAAAAAGCCTGAGAACCATGTAAATTTCACGCTTTAATAACCCAGGTGAGAGCTACATCACCTCAAGAAAAGCAGCAAGCGCATCAACTCAGCCTCTTGAGGGGAGAGCAGAGCTGGTGGATTTGCAATTAACTCAGCTGTGGTTAGGAACATACATAAGAGCCTAAGAACTGGGTCAGACCAAAGGCCCATCTAGCCCAGTATCCTGTCTGCCGACAGTGGCCAGTGCCACGTACCCCAGAGGGAATGAACAGAACAGGGGATCCTCAAGTGATCCATCCCCCTTTCTTGTACGGATGAGCTGGGATCAGCCCTCCTCCTATGCTAGACCTGAGATGCCAGCAGACACCTCACTGTGGTCTTTGGCCTGGCAGTTCTGTTCTCAGCTGTGGAACTACTTAACCTGTCCATGCCTCAGTTTCTCCTCCCACTCTTTGTCTGTGTAGAACAATCTCTTCAGGGCAAGGGACCATCTCTCAGTATCTTTTACAGCACCTACCACAATGGGGTAAACAGACCCAGACAGCTGAAGAGTCTTGCCCAGGATCGAATCAGATGCAGAGCCAGGAATAGAACCCAGAAGTCCTGGACCTCACTTTCTTCTCCAGTCACCAGACAATGTTGCCTTTTAAAGCAGCAGTACAACACTCGTGGCTAAGAATGGGAAAACGAGCACCAGCTTCGCTATCAGGTGAGTCAATGGTTATAAACCACCTTCAAGTCTTTGGGAAAGTACAAACAATGGAGCTCGCCATACCCACTCGACACCAAAGATAATTAAAGCTGGGCAGGAAATCGTTTTCCAGCTCTGAGAGAAACTGAGATTTAAAAAACTTCCTGTCCAAAATGAGGACAAAGAGCCAAAGTCCCGAAAGTGTTTGTAATTGGGACATCCAAAAAAGGTTTGGATTGGGGTCAATCGAATCATTTCATTTTGATTTCAAGATTCAATATTTTTTTTAAACTCTAAATGAACTCAAATTTCAAAACAAAAATTGTTTTGACCTGAAATTTATTTATTTTTTCATTTTAAAAATGTCAAAACAGGGCACTGACCAGTTCAAAAAAATTTCCTAAAACTTTTTGGAAGTGGGAAATGCATCCAAAGCAACCCTCTCCCCCAGGAGCACTCCCCTCTCCCCCAGGAGCACCTCATGGTTTGGCAAATGGGAATCTTCCACCAAAACGCTTCATCAAAAACTTCCCAACCCAGTCTCATAGTACTTCGCTATCCTGTAGCATCTGCCATCCAAGCACCTCAAAGCACTGTACCGACACTAACTCACCTTCCCAGCCCCCTTGCAAGACAGGCCCAGGTGAGCTTCCCCTTCCAGCGTTGGCCAAGGTCACCAGCTAGTCAGCAACAAGACTGGAAGAGAAGCCAGGTTAAGGTCCTGACCTCAGGGCCGGCGCTACCACTTAGGCAGCCTAGGCAATCGCCTAGGGCGCCAGAATAATTGGTGGGTGCCGTTTTGCCGGAGGGGGCGGCAGGCAGCTTTGGTTGACCTGCCGCAGTGGTGCCTGCAGAGGGTCTGCTGGTCCGCGGCTCCGGTGGAGCTGCCGCAGTTGTGCCTGCGGGCAGTCTGCTCCTCACGGGGCTCCGGTGGACCTCCCGCAGGCACGACTGCGGCAGCTCCACTGGAGCCGTGGAGTACCGGACCCTCCGCAGGCACCACTGCAGCAGCTCCATCGGAGCCGCAGGACCAGCACGCAGGGTGCCAAAATTGCCGGCCGCCTAGGGCGCTCAAACCCCTAGAGCCGGTCCTGCCTGACCTCCTCATCTTCCTGAAAAGATCCATTGCAACTCAGCACTGATTAAAAGATCCAGGTGGTTAAAACATTCACCGTCTTTTAGCCATCAGCCGTTGCCAGACAGAGCTCTCTAGGGTGACCAGATGTCCAGATTTTATAGGGACAGTCTCGATTTTTGGAGCTTTTTCTTACATAGGCACCTATTACCCCCCATCCTCTGTCCCGATTTTTCACACTTGCTGTCTGGTCACCCTAGAGCTCTCCTGGTTGGAGATGCTAAGATCTATCAGTTTGTCTGCATGTACATTGCTGTCTTTGCCTGGAAAAATGACAGGCCCACTCAGGTGTAACGTTTCACTCAGGCAGCTGCAGCTACCGGAGCTGATTTTTCTGCTTACACCAGGTATTATTGGCTACACTGGGTCTGACCCATAAACCCCAAGATAAAATTCTGGCCTTTATCTTGGTCACTTACAAAAAACATTTGTTCAGGAGCAAAGATTGCCACTGCATAGCAGCACCTTCTGCTCTCCCTATACTCCCGAAACATAGAGACTCAAGTGTTACAAAGCTAGAAACCTCTCAGTTAAGGTCTCACCCCTGGAAAGAATGCTAGAGACAAGGGGCACAACAACCCAAATCCCCCACAAGTGATGCAGCCTCCATGCACTTTCTGCACAGCCACCTTAACGCTGCACCCTGCCACAGTTGGTTTTTCAGGAGCATGGAACATTTGCTGGAAGGGCAGTCCGCTCGTTGCAGGAAATCCCCTAAGAGCGCTGGTGCAGCTGGGAGCACGGAGGAGGCAGAGCAAGTTCAACATGAGCTTTGAACCCTTCTGGCTTTATTCATGAAACCCTAATGTGAAGTGGTGGAGGAAACGCGACATGCCTGCTGGAATGGCTGAGTGCGAAGGGAAACTTCTTGCAGAGAACAAATCACTTGGAGCGTCGCCATGCAATGAGCAGAGCCATTCAGAACCTGGAACATTCATCCCAGGGGAAATTAGGACATGAGGAAATTTGATTCCATTCCCAGTCGGAAACTCATCTTTTTTTCCACAAAATGAAAAAAAAAATCTAGAAAGTTTTGAATTGGAAACTTCAAAGCAAAAAGCGTCAAAGTTTTTTTTTTTGTTTTTTGCGAACGCAATGAAACAATTCAAGCTGCCAAACTGGAAAACATCCTCTCCGTGAAGTCATCCTAAAACAATACCGTTCGCTTTGATTCCTGTGATCGGGAACAGTTAAATGTTTCGTGGCAATAGAAATTTTCCTGAAAGCACAAAACAAATTCCGCCGTCTCTAGAGATTGGCGTGTGGGGACAGGCACAGGAGACCAAGATGGCATGGGGATCTTTGAGCCAATTGGCAGAAGAAAACACCCCCTTTCCACCAAAACTTCCAATGTTAACCCACAGATCGCATCAGGGAAAGAAGCCATGTGGCCTGGGAGGCAGGCTAATGGTGCTTGGGGGAGATATATTGATCAACGTCCCTTTTCTTTTCACTCCTCCACCTCCTGCCTCGCTGGAGAAGAGACAACGGGAAGGCAGGAGGAGCTGGTGGGAACCTGCACAGTATGAAGTAAATTGTTCAAGGCAAAAGATGAAATGAAAGCGCCCGATCCAGTGCATGGGAGCTCTCATTCCCGTGCATTGCAACGTGGCGGGAAGGTGTGGCGGGGAGCTGCTCCCTCTATCAATCAGGAGGCTGGGATCCGAAGAGACATTTGCACACTGCCGCTCAGTCGCCCCCGTTCTTACAGGCCGCACCAAGGGGAGGCAGGTAGTGCAGCAGCGCAGAATCTAACAGGGGCGATCGCTCCAAAACGGACCCCCTGTCCTCCCCTCTTTTGAAGTGCTGGGGCCTGCGGAAAGGCTGAGAACAAACAGGCCGTGTGAGCGCTGCCTTGGCTCCTGGTGATTCATCTGTGTCCTGGGCAGGGAGCCGCCCCACCACACAGTCCCGGAACGCTTTAGAAACTGGACATTTTCCACTTACTGAAGGAAGGAGGAGCTGGGAAAGGGTTGGAACATGGGAAGGAACTTTGATATTATTTGGTGAATAGGCAAGTGCCAGATTCAGCTGCAATGGTGTAATGCCATCTAAGGCAGCGGAGTTACTCCGGATTTACATCATGGCGATGGTGAGTAGAGTTTATGCCTGTGTGTAGGTCCCTGCGTTGGACACAATGCACCTATCTCTGTTCTGGGGAGTGAGGAAGGAGATGTGGTTTGATTCTGGCTCTCACGCTAGTGTAAATCAGGAGTAATGCCACTAACACCAACCATCCTGATTTTGACCCCACTTCATTAGTTTTGCGTCAGTGTCCTAGGTTGCTCCTGATTTGCACCAGGAGTAAGTGATGCACATCAGTCTCTTTAACTACAATGGAAACGCTTCCGGTTTCCATCTGGGGTGAGAGGCGAATCAGACCCAGCGTGGATGTGTGGGTAGGCGGGCTCCTTTCTTCCGACTTGCAGGTGGCAGAAATCAGAAGAAACTCCCCGGAACTCACTGACGTAAAACAAGCAGAACGTGAGAGAAGAATTGGGCCCTTTGCATACTGAGAGAGTGTCGTGTCTCCTGCTGGCAACTAAGGGAGTTACTCCTTTAGCTCAAATGCACCCTGAGGTTGGCTGTGGGACAGAGAAGGGAGAGCCTGGGGTGCCCAGAGCACAGCTCGGGAAAGATGCCCCTCGCGGCGTATCTCAGTAACTCCTTCCCCTCCTGTTCCCCACCCCGTATAGCCGAGCTGCTCCTCGATGCTGCACACTCAGCTGGCTCTTCTCTTTAGCTCGCAGAATAAAGGCCCAATTTTGGCTTCCAGGCAGCTAATCAATCCCTGCGCTTCCCGCGTCTTCCGATGGCCGTCACAGGACGCCAGCCAACCTGCTGCGGCCCTGCCACTCAGGGAGAGCCACTCCAGGCCCAGGTCCCTTTTAAGGCCATTTTTAAAGCCCCGCTGCCCCTCCTGCCATGATGGACGGGGCCACGGATCTCCCGGCCCTGGGCTGCGGGGTCTGATTCAAAGTCCAGCTCCGACAAGCCTGGGGTGGGGTGGACGTCTCTCCAAACTGGGAGGGGTCCACCCAGGAAGGAGGAAGGGGCAGCATTTGAGGAGACCCAGGGATAAGCTCAGGAGTTGGGGGGCTGCTTAGGAAGCTGGGGAGGTGGGTTTTGGTCGATCCAGGTTACCGCTTCTCTGGGGACACAGCACTGAGCAAGCAGGGCTTTGCTCTATTTAGGAAACCCAGAAGTTCCCAGCCGAGGCCGTTCCTAGAACCTTGCAGAGCCAGAGCCCAACAGAGCCCCCGGCCTTCCTAGTGCCGGACATGGGCTTCCCTCTTATCCCCAAATCAACCCACCTGCTTCACTCCCGCTCCACTCACCCACCCCTGCCTGTGTGTAAACACACACACACACACTGCTAACTGCCCCCTGCCCGTGTGTGCGCGCACACACACACACAGCTAACTGAACCTGCCCGTGTACACACACATACACACACATTGCTAACTGCCTCTGCCTGTGTACACACCACACACACACAGCTAACTGCCTCTGCCCGTGTGTACACACACACACAGCTAACTGCCGCTGCCTGTGCGCACACACACACTGCTAACTGCCTCTGCCAGTGTGCACACACCACACACACACAGAGCTAACTACCCCTGCCAGTGTGTACACACACACACACACACACTAACTGCCTCTGCCAGTGTACACACACACACACACACACTGCTAACTGCCTCTACCAGTGTGTACACACACACACACAACTAACTGCCTCTGCCAGTGTGTACACACACACACTGCTAACTGCCCCTCCAGTACACTTAGAGTCCTGCTATGTTCAAGAGCTTCTCCTCTCTCCCTGGATACATTTCAAATGCTCCTCTCTCCCCACCAAATCCCATCTCCTGCCTTTTACATGTTGTGAATAAACAGGCAGCTGGCATCTGATGGTTACAAACCTGGGAGAATTTCATTTCACATTCCCTCTATTTCCTCCCGCCTTATCTCTCTCCGGGCAGCCGAGTTGCGTGGAACAATGGCGAACGCAGAACCTCTGCTGCTCAATAAAACATTAAAAAATAAGAGAGGGGGAAAAAGCATCTTTTTTTCCTCCCTTGACCAAAATTTATCGGCCGGGAGACAGACCAGCCAGGGCCCTTCTCTTCCAAGCTATCAGCTGGTTTTGCATCTGCTCTCCGATGGGACGGCTGATGATTCAGACATTTTATGCCTCAAAGAAACAGTTTGATTTATAGGAGTATGAAAGCGCTGCTGGGAGATGACTGACACTTGCCAAAGTGGGAAGTTAACTAGCCATAGAATGGGACAACGTCTCTCCTGTTGTATTCAACAACTGGGTCTATTTAGCACGGACGGGGCTTTCAGTTTTACAAGCTGAAGCACTGACCGTTTTTCTCATCTTTGTCCCTCAGAAAGCCTCAGCTGGCGTAAATCAGCGCCATGCCAATGACTTCAATGGAGCTACACCAATTTACGCCACATGAGACTCTGGCTCCCATTTCCAAGGAGCCTCTCTGCCTCCTACACATCCCTATCTGTAGCTTTCAGCCTTCAGCAGCTATTCCCCCACTGCATCCGCACGCAGCCTACGAACTACAGAGCTGGGTGGGTTTGCGTTAAATCCCTGGCATTGACATTTAAATCCTGACAAGGCTTTGTTCCCAATCCGCCCCCTCGCTTACATTTACTTTGTATTGGTTTTACCATCAAATAATATAACCTCGTTCCAGAGAGACGCGAGATACAGGCAGGCGGCTTAAAACCCTGGACTGCCTCTTACTTACTGTTGTGTAATGGAGTGTCGCTCTGTGGCCTCCCCATCTGATCACAGGGCTGGGAGCCAGCAATGCCTGGCTCCTAGTCCCAGGGCTGACACTAGTTTCCCTCTGTGGCAAAACACTTCGCTGTGCCTCAGTTTCCTGAACTTATGAAGCAGGGCTAAGACTTCCGTGCCTAACTCATCAGAGAGTTTAATTAGTTAACCTGCAATTTGTTGATTAATTAGTTTGGAAAGTGCTTTGAAGACAGATGAAGTGTCTGGGGTAGCTGCTGCATACCCCATAGCTGCATTGACCTACGGACAGATATCACAGCTGTGCAGCCATGGACCCTGTGGGCTACCAATGCAGGCATGAGTTGGAATCGCATCAGACCATTATACCTGGGTTGCGTGGTAAGACGCACTGGACCATGCAAGTGCCAGCTGCTGGAGTGGGTATCTCTGAGCACTCAAAAGCTGTGGCATTTGGTCTAAGCTCCACTCTGTGATAGTTTATCCAGAGAACCATGTGCCCGCTGCTGAGATCAAAACGCAGCCAGCGCCGGCCACTGTACCCGGTACGGCCTCTGGGGGGGGATCAGTATTCCACCGCGACACTGCCACGCGGCAGCCCTCCACGGCACAGCCCCTGCCAGGCACCCCCCGGACCCCGTGGAACCTCAGACCCTGAGGAAGCCTCTTGGATCTGCTCCTGTTCAATGGCTCCCTCCGTTGGCGAGTTTGAGAATTGCAGCTGAAGTAGTACAACCGCCGCCAGGACACCTGGATCCTATATTCTAGACTCAGGCTCTGCAGGCAAGTCACTTAATCTCTCCGTGCACCTGTTTGCCCTCCTGGAAAGTGGGAGGGCAGCAATGCTCGCGGAGGTGAGCCGCAAGGCTCCCGCAACACTTCTCTCTGTCCTGCCACGAGGCTCAATGAGGGTTTATAAAGTGCTTTGAGAACCTCCGTCCAAAGGCACTAGGCAGGATTATTAATTACTCTGCTCACTGGTTAAGGCCTGCGGCGGCTCCCAGCTCAAATCCCACCACCTCCTTTGGATGCCCCAATAGGCAGGAACCAGTCGCTCCACGATCAGGCCTGAGAGCTCCATTCCTGAGGCTTAAATCCTCAAACTCGCTTCTGACGTCCATCTGGGAAGGTGGAGTCCCTACCAGATTTCAGGGTAAAAAAAAAACGTATTTTATATTGGCTTACTCTGTGATGGGCTGCCTTGCAGATGCTGATTTCCTGTGGGCCCGGCGCATTCAGCTCTTTCCTGCTACGCTGTGCCTCCAGCCGGCCTGACGCTGCGCTGTGCTCTCTGCACGGCCCCAGGAGTGTGCGGGGGAGCAATCCCTGCACACCTGTACAGCACAAAGGGGGTCCCGACCCTGCTCAGGACTCCACAGTGTTACGGGTAACAGGAATAAATAAAATAATAAACTCACCAATGACCACCTAGTGAATAACACACTGAACTGGAACTCCCCAGCTCTGGCACTAGCCTTCTGAGTAACTTTAGGCCAGTTGCTGCCACTCTGTGCCTCAGTTTCCCCCTCTGTAAGATGGAGCTGACAATACTGCTCTCCTTGGTAAAGCATTGGAGACATGAGGAAGACGGTTATGTAAGAGCTTGGGATTATAATTCTGATCATAACACACATTTGGATGCTAATAGCGCATCTCCTTTGGCTCGAGTGGCAGGGAAGGGCCTACACCGCTGGAGCGGGAGGAGCTGAGCTCCATCCTTCACTGCCCCTGCGAAGGGTGATGTCCCAAGTGGCCACAGGACAGTTACAACATTCACACAGGAGCCAGGAGCCAAGGTGGAGGTTTGGGCTGGAGGCAGCATTGGGAAGATCAAGGCAATGTGTGAGCTGGTGGTGATCGATGAGAGATGCCTGCCGGAATCCAGTGGAGACTCAGTAAGAGGGCAGGCGCATCAGACTCTCCTGCCACAGTTGGCAGTTTGTTGCTGTTTGAGCAGTTGGCTTCCAAGCCCCTTTCCTGACTTTTCTCCCAGGAGAGGGTGGGGGAGGAGGAAATACAACGTCATGTTTCCCTGCCTCTGATAAGCCAAATGCACAGCCAATCTCTCTTGCAGGTGGGCCAGACTCCCCAGGGGTGTAAACTCTGTGGGCTGGCTGCAGGTGGGACACTCAGCATTTGACAGGGAATTTGTTACGTTAATTCCATGCCACTCATTCCCAGTCAGCCCCAGGCCCGGCTGTTTGCTCTCTCCGGTCCCTGACAGCGCCCCGACTCTGGCTATGTTGCAGCGTCCGTCCTTGGGGGACAAAGGACATATGGTGATTGACACGTCCCATTTACACAGGCAGGATCCAGGCAGACATGTGGGTAGATTCCCCAAGGACAGCACAATCCAAAGCGAGTGGGTGGGAGGGCTCCTAGCAAGGGTATATCCCAGGCACTGCCATCCATAACAAAGCAGTACCGCCTGGCCTGGGATTATCACACACACACCTGCCCTGTTGGCCAAGAGGGACTTTTTACCCTAACTCGGTGGCAGCCAATGGAATTTACCCTCTCGAGGCAGGAGGAAGTAGGAGGCTCAGGACTCCGTTCTCAGCTGTCGCACATGACGCCGGGATGCAGCGAACCCGGATAGTGGTTTCTCCGGCCAATCTGCAACCCGGGAGAGGAGGAGGCTGTTTGGACAATAGGAAACAGCCCTGCCTAGAAAGGAAGCTCCCTGCATCCAAGAGGCAGCAAGTAGTCTCAGCGGCTCATGTGAATGACCAAAGAGGGGGCCTGGCTTCCAATTGCTCCACGAGCCCCCTTCCCCTCTGCCCAAGTGTGGCCGATGGGGAGAGGCTCAGAGAGGCTAAGGGCTATTTTTGAGGCCTCATCCCTAAAGCTCGGAGACAGGGACAGGCCCAAACTGAAGCCCTTGCTCAGAAGCTTCCTAGATTCCTGCGGGGGAGAGGAGGAGTTTGGCCCCCAGGCTCTGGCTCTGCTCACTATGAATGCGCGCCAGATCTGAGCACTTACTACAGGCCAGCAGCAGGGTTTGAACTCTGGGCAACACAGCCCAGACCCCTACCACTTGAGCTAAAGGAATAACCTGCTTTAGCTGCCAGCAGTAGTAGGCTGTTCACCTCTAGGTGGACCAGCATCTAGGAAGAGGATACGTCACACATTGCACATCTGACATCTGAATTCCTAGCCTTGGACATCCCAACTTGGAAATTCCCTGTCCACACTGCAACTACAATACCAGCTGCAACACCCTATGAAGTGTTTAGGGCCCCTGGCGGGCCACCTCCCATCGTGAGCCATCATCTCCAAGAGGGGCACATGCAAACATCAAGCAGAGAAGGCCAAGCCCGGCTGCCCATGCTTGAGACTCATTCTCGAAGAAATCTGGTGAGGGAGGGCCCGCAATGAGTTAATTAATTATCGAGACGACACGGAGATTCCATAGCTCGGAGCTGTCACATCAACAATGTTTTGTCAACGGAGATGATGACTGGTAGAATGATTATTGCAGCGTGGGGACTGAAAAGACTTGGAGGGAGAGGAAAGGCTACAAATGGAAAAGGAGGAGATAGCGGAGAACAAGATAAGTGTTTTTGTTGCTAAATGGGAGCTGGCACAGGGACAGAATCTAACCTATTAGAAGACAATGCACAGTACAGTACTAGCAGTTTTGAATAATCCATTTAATTAGCAATCAGTACAAAGGAAGCCCTTTCCGTGCTCTAAAAACAGAACAACTTTGAGTTCTGCAGGGATCGTGCATCTGCTCAACAGAGAGCACTCACCAAGCTGTGTACAACGGGTGTGTGGAACTCAGCTATGGGCCGGGGTGAAACTCCGTAGGGAGGTTAGAGGGCCACGGACCACTCTGCCGAAAAGGAGGCAGAAAACGAACAGGCACTGCAGGGAGAGTCCCGGTGCTTCCAGCTGACTCAGCACCAGACCAGAGCTTTAAGACCAACTCTCAGCTTTCCTCATCCTGCACTTGGAGCAGGATTGGAGTTTAAGGTGACTAAGACACCTATGCACTCTGGACATGTTTAGGGCCCTATCTTTTTCCAGTGTCAGAGCAGCCTCAGGGCTACTCTAACTTATGCTCTACTGCCCACAGCCCCTGGGAAGCAGCAAACAGCTGTAGAGCAGTGTGCTCCAGCCTCACCCCTCTCTCCTACCCCCTGCCTCCTCTGCTGGGACATTGGGGGTAAGGCCAGTGCCCTATCAGCCAGGGAAATAGAGCGTCATGGGGCTTAGTGGAAGACAAAAATCAGGCCCCACCACCAGAACCCCCCCAAAAATCAGCCTCGGCCCAAAGATCTTAGAGGCTCTCAGGGTATGACCCTGCCTGGAGTTCAGGCTGCTGTGGTTTCACTGCTCAGGGACCCAAGTTAGCTAGATTAAAGCTACTTTAGTTATCCCTACCTGAGCGGTGCTTGCAGCACAGACATGCCCAGAAACGAGGTGTAGGAGAAAGGAAGCATCATTAGCCCAAAGTGACAGATGGAGAATCTGGGCAGAAGGCAGATGGAGTGACTCACTTTGAGCCAGGCCGTGAGTTTGTGGCAGACATGGGGCTTTAATGTACTTTTTTGAGCCAGGGTCCAGGGCTTTACCCACAATTCCATCCCTTCTCTCAAGCACCAGTCACACTGGATGCTTTGCTGTCAAGAGGCAGCGCACACTGCATTTCCCCTCCAGCCAAAGCCCCACACCTCCAGCCACGTTCGTGGAGCACTTTATTTCTGTGGGTACCAATTTGCGGGTCCCAATGCCCATTCTTCTCTGAGCGCTAGCATGTTTCTATGCTGCTGGGAGGTGACTGCATGAGGAAACAGTTTTCTTGCACAGATTAAGGGCTAATCTGCAAGAAAGCAACTCTTCTTTCTCTTTGGCACAGATACTTGGGGTTAATACTTCAGAAATTAAAAGGACGTTAGGGAGTTTAGCCTCAAATTTTGCAAGATCTGGCATTAGCGGGAGCTTTTCATTATTTTTTCATTTTTATTAACTGTAGTCGGTATTGTTTTTTTAAACATTCTCCGGTGGCCTCAGAAACTCAAATCCCACAAAAATCCCTCAAAGTATTTGAGGATAGGGCCAGTCTCTCTGTGTGTTTGTTCTGTAGCTAGCAGAATGGGGCTATTATAAATAGTAATACCTAGTTCTTACGGCGCAGGTTTTCTCAGCAGATCTCAAACTGCTGCACAAAGGCGGCCAGTCTGATTGTTTTAAGATGGGGAAACTGAGGCACAGAGGGGACGCGACATACCCAAAGCCACCCAGCAGCCCAGTAACAGAACTGAGAATAGAACCTAGGTCTCTCCTGAGTCCCAGTCCAGCTACCTGTTAAACTACACTGCATCCCTCATCCTAACTGGGCTGGTGAATGAGAGTTATGCCTCTCTACAATTGCTACCATGCCAGTTCCCTCAAGGGAACACGAGTAGAGGGGAAATGAGGGCCTATATTGATAGCGAGCACCCTGACAAAGCACTGGGACACCAAAATGAGAGGTGCAATATTAAATGTCCCTGGGGAACAAGGAAGCGAAATTGATTATAAACATGAAAATGAAACTGACCAGCCCAATTTCACTACCCAGGAGGCACGAAGAGCCACAAGGGAACAGGCACCGCTAGCAAAGAGGAAACCAAGTGTTTGCAGTTATCTCCAGTCTCATGACCCCGGGTGTCACCGTGAGCAGAGGAGGGACTTTTAAACTGGCTGGTGAGGAAGCTCAGCACAGCTGAGAAGAAGGCAGCAGAACAGGGCACAAGACCTGCTCTGGTTTACCGTGGCATGAAATGCCCCCCTTTAAGGACATTATTCTTGTGACGGGTTGGATCATAGAAACCCCCTTGGTGCTGCCAACTGATGTGCTGAGACTACTTCTAACCCACTTTCCCTGCCAGCGTGGGACTCCAGAAACTTGCCTTGTTTGAGTCAGACACACTAGCCTGCTGCAAACACAGGTCCAAGTCTGAACCACGTCCCCCAAAAGCTGCAGGCTTAACTGGAAACATCTTAAGAAGTGTTCCTGTCTCCAACACCCAGCTGCCCAGTTCCCAATGGGATCCAACCCCAAATAAATCCATTTTACCCTGTATAAAGCTTATACAGGGTAAACTCCCAAATTGTTCGCCCTCTAGAACACTGACAGAGAGAGATGCACAGCTGTTTGCCCCCCCCCCAGGTATTACTACATACTCTGGGTTAATTAATAAGTAAAAAGTGATTGTATTAAATACAAAAAGTAGGATTTAAGTGGTTCCAAGTAATGACAGACATAACAAAGTGAATTACGAAGCAAAATAAAATAAAACACGCAAATCTAAACCTAATCCAGTAAGAAAGGGATTACAGATGAAATCTCACCCTCAGAGATGTTTCAATAAGCTTCTATCACAGATTAGACGCCTTCCTAGTCCGGGCCCCATCCTTTCCCCTAGTACAGCCCTTGTTCCAGCTCAGGTGGTAGCTAGGGGATTTCTCATGATTACAGCCTCCCTTGTTCTGTTCCACCCACTCATATATCTTTTGCATGAGGCGGGAATCTTTTGTCCCTTCTGGGTTCCCACCCCTCCTTCTAAATGGAAAAGCACCAGGTTAAAGATGGATTCCAGTTCAGGTGACATGATCATGTGTCACCGTAAGACTTCATTACCCACTTGGCAGCACACACGTCTACAGGAAGACTTGCAAGTAAAACAGAGCCATCGACAATCAATAGTCCTGGTTAATGGGAGCCATCAAGATTCCAAACCACCATTAATGACCCACACTTTGCATAATTACAATAGGCCCTCAGAGTTATATTTCATATTTCTAGTTTCAGATATAAGAGTGATACATACATACAAATAGGATGAACACACTCAGTAGATTATAAGCTTTGTAATGATATTTTACAAGAGACCTTTTGCATGAAGCATATTCCGGTTACATTATATTCACATTCATTAGCATATTTTCATAAAATCATAGAGTGCAACATCACAATTCTATCAATGATTAGCCAGAGCACACAGTGCTCCAGCACCACCCCCGTGTGCTGAGGTGGGTCAGCTTTACATGGCTCCAGGATTCCTCTACGCCAGTAGAACAGTTCATCCCAGCCTCTTCTGCTCACCAGCACCACTGATCAACAGGGGTCTGTGTGACGGAGGGGAAATCCCCCTGGAATGACTCTCTGACCCAGGGCTGGGCTGGCTAAGGAACAGCTCAGCTCATCCCTGACACATGACTGCTCCGCCTGCTGGGCTCCCACGCCCTCAAAATCTAAGCTCCCTGTAATGCTCAGAAGCCTTTTTGGTCTCCAGCCGGGGAAGCCCAATTTTCCTAGTAGCTGCTGATTGCCAATAAAGTCAAAAACCCAGAGAGAGAGTGTGTGTGTAAACAGAGTGTTAGGAAACAGCAGGTGCACGAGTCATGTTGGCATTTCTCTCTCAGGTTCTGCCTGTCTCTCTCTTTACCTTGAGCCACCCCAGTGCATGCACCAGAGGTAAAAACAACGAGGAGTCCTTGTGGCACCGTAGAGACTAACAGATTTAATTGGGCATAAGCCTTCGTGGGCTAAAAGCCACTTCATCAGATGCATGGAGCAGAAAATACAGGAGCAGGTATAAACACATGAAAGGATGAGGGTTGCTTTACTCAATGTGAGGTCAGTCTAACGAGACAATTCAATTGACAGCAGGATACCAAGGGAGGAAAAATAACTTTTGAAGTGGTAATGAGAGTGGCCCATTACAGACAGTTGACAAGAAGGTGTGAGTAACAGTAGGGGAAAATTAGTATAGGGGAAATTAGGTTTAGGTTTTGATTTAAGGGATATTGGATGATCACTAAATGGTAGGACCTGCTGAAATGTTTATAGTAAACAGTGGATTGACAGGAGGTTTGAGGGCCTTTGGGGGGCACACATTTCCCCCCCACACACACACATTCCCATTTTCACATTATTTCTAATGGTTGTCACTGCTGGATTTTCTCTTCCAGACCTTCCTCCCTGAACGCAAACCCACCAGGTGAACGGCTGGACCTAATCATGTGAGAGCCGGTTCCAAACCCAGCCGAAAGCCCGCTGAGGCAGCCGGACTTGTGACTATATTTTTAGGCCATTGGTATCCAGGAGCAGGGCAGAGAGGTTGCAGCTGAATGCTGTTGACAGAAAGGCTTATGTAAATTATTAATAATAATCCTTTGCACTTCAAATAGCGCCTTTTAGCCGAGGATCTCAGAGCTTTACAAACAATAATTAATTAAGTACAAAACAGCTAGAAAGCTGATCGAAGGCAAGTCCCTGACGGATGTTCAAAACACTGTACAGTCCACCGTCTGCGTCCTGCATTCGCCATCTCTGAGCCTCCTCAGTCTGTGAAGTTACCCACACACCTGGTTAGATCAGCAAACTCCCCACCCCCCACCCCACCCCCGGAAGTCACTGGTGTTTATTCCAATTGACAGCAGCTGAGGATCTGGCCCATAGAATTCCGATATAAAGGCAGATAGGAGAGTTTCTCAGGAAGGAAAGTTACATGGTTGCCAGCTAAAAAGTGGATGGTTCGGGGGAGGGAATATTTCAGGGCATTATGGGATATATTTGCTGGGAGTTTTGGCGTCGCTGTAGTTTCGACAGTTAAAAGAGAATCCAGAGATCTGTCTTTCTCCTTTATGCTACTGGAGAATAACTTCATGAAGTGACTAGCCAACAGGGGACACTATTGTGCCACCAAAACACACCTGTCCTGCGCATTATCTGCCTGCTGCGTGCGATAGGGCATGCGGGACGCAACCCGTAATACTCAATAAGAGGAAAGTGCTGAAACGGAGGACGTGCTGCAAAGCCTTCATGGTTCAGGGTGCTGCAAGTGACATCAGGGCTTGCCACAGGCTCGAGCAGCCGGGTTACCCAGCTGAATTAAAGGCCGTGTGCACCAAGACATCCCATCTCTCTCAGCAGGGAGGGCAGCCCTCCTCTATAGGCCCAACGCTCATTGAAGTTGAGGGGCTGAGCCTGCGCCACGGCCGTTCTGCACTCTGTGGTGGCCATTGCGACGGGGGCACATGTTGCCCCCACTCTGCCACGCAGGGGAGGTACAAAACTGCCTCTTCACTATCTCTGCCCCGGTGCCAGCCCAGCGGTGAGTCTGGCTCCTGGCTTGCAAGGAACCATGTATCGTGTACACCTAGCTAGGGGGCAGCTTGGGAGGGATAGAGCTCCCCTTTCCACAGCCCCAGCCTGGTTGGCACAACCAGGTGCCCTAGGCAGTTTCAGATCACCAGGCCTTTAACAATGCTTCTCGTCCCCTCCCCGCTCCGTAAGCCCAGGGGTGTCCGTTTTCCACCCGGCCGGCCTGTGCTGGGAATTGGGAACCTCGAGACCAGAAAGGTGGGGCCCATCGAAGGGCACGCAGAGCAGAACAGAACAAATCTAAGGGTCTGAGCGCAATTTAGCAGCAGGCAATGGGGGTGGGGAAGAGGAGACCTGCTACCTACCTTCACATCCTCCAAGGGTGTAGACCCCAGAGCATAGGGAGATTACCTGGGGGTTAGAATCTGACCGGGAGAAAACTGAGCAATCTCAGCCTAGCTAACCCATGATGTCCTATGGTTCAGTGAAAGCCTCCCAAGGCAAAGGAGGGAAGTCCCATGGAGAGATCTGCCTGATACTAGATTGGACAGCTCATTAGAGAAAACCTGTCACCTCAGGGGATGGCTACAGTTTGAGACAGCTTGAGAAGATATCCATGCTCGCTAGCACGCTGAGAACACAGCCACGGTGGCACAAGGGGCTAGCTGCCCCACGTACGCACCTAGCATCTTGGAGGGGTATGTACCGCGAGCAGCCAGCCCGGACCACTGCGCTACACGCTCTCTTGAGCGCATCATCTCGACCAGAGCTAGCGCGGGTATGTCTCCTCGAGTGCGGAATCACATCCTCACCTTGAAGCACAGAGCACTGTAGGCTGTCCACGGGAAACACCTCACAGAGATGAATGGATTTATTGTTACACCTCCCACAAAGTGGCGGGTCACTAGCCCCACATTACAAATGGAGGGCCAGGGCACCAAGAGATTTGCCCCAGGTCACACCGTCCGGGACAGAGCTGAGAATCAAAGCCAGATCTCCTGAGTCCAAGAGGGATCCAGGGTGCTTAGATTTTCAGAAAGCCTTTGACAAAGTCCCTCACCAAAGGCTCTTAAGCAAAGGCAGCTGTCAGTGACCCAGTGCTGGAGCCCAGTCTCACAGGCATTGAGGCCCCGTGGCCGACCCTTTAGTAAGAGTGGGACCTCTTGGGGGGTCTGGCCCACTGAAGGGGTTTCTGCAAGGGACTGTTTAACACTGGGGCAGAGCACAGATCATGTGGATCCGTGACAAGAGTCCACACTGGAGTTTAATGCAGCAATCCACTTTAATAGTGAATTCAGATGAATTTTCCTGATGACCCTGTGGGGACAAGCTCTGAAATAACTATTTAGGCTCATTTCATTTCTGATCATACGGCAAAGGGTTACAGCACAAAGCAGAGCATGCGAATAATGCAGGAGGCTTGATGCTGGCAGGCCAAGTGCCCACTCTTGCCGAGGCTGCAGGCGTTAGCTGAGAACTGGCAACCTCCTAGTTGGAGCCTGGATCAGGTCACCTGCGTGTTAGTTTTGCTCAAACTAGGTATCAGTGCGATAAGAACGTATTTAGTGCTTATGAAACGCTTGTCTAACTTGCTGAATGCACTGATCTCACTTGTAATATCGGCATTCCAGGCCATAAAAAAATACCCAAGTTCTGCTTCATAACTTTAAACATGTTTGCAAACTCAGGCACGGGAATCATCTCCCACTTCCCCCAGCCCATCCAGAAGAACTATGCACCTCAGATGGGCCATCAAGAATCACCCCAATCCAAAGGGCTGGTTGATGGTCCTATTGCACCTGGGAAATGCTACTTGGCCTGTGGGCTTGGAAGCTGAAAGAAGGAAATAAAACAAGGAAAATTTTCCATTCCTTTGGGTGTTTGAACTCTGAAGGGACAGAGACTGTGAACTGAAGCCAGAGATCCCTGGGGGCTGCCTCCTGGGGCTGCCCTGAAAGACACTTTGAATTGACAGATCACTACAACTCTGTCACTCTTAGGGTTTAGATCAGGGACGGGCAAACTTTTTGGCCTGAGGGCCGCATCCGGTTTCCAAAATTGTATGGAGGGCCTGTTAGTGGAGGCTGTGCCTCCCCATACAGCCAGGCGTGGCCCGGCCCTGCCCCCTATCCAACCCCTCCTGACGGCCCCCCCCCCCCCAAAACTCCTGCCCCATCCAATCCCCCCATTCCCTGTCCCCTGACAGCCCCCGGAACCCCTGCCCCCGACTGCCCCCTGCCACTCCCTCTCCTTCCTGACTGCCCCCCCCAGAACTCCTGCCCCCATTCAACCACCCCTTCTCCCTGTCACCTGACCTCCCCCAGAACCCCTGCTCCTGACTGTCCCCCGCCATCCCCGTCTCCTTCCTGACTGCCCCCCCAGGACCCCTGCCTCATCCAGCCACCCCTTCTCCCTGTCCCCTGACTCCCCCCAGAACCCCTGCCCCTGGTTGCTCCCCGCAGCCCCCTTCTCCTTCCTGACCGCACCCCCAGGAACTCTGCCTCATCCAGCCACCCCTTCTCCCTGAGTGCCTCCAGAACCCCCACCCCTGACTGCCCCCCACCACCCCATCCAACCCCGCTCTCCTTCCTGACTGCCCCCTCAGACCCCAGCCCCCATTCAACCCCCCTGTTCTCTGCCCTCTGAGCACCCTGACCCCTATCCTCACACCCCCCTGACCACCACTCCGAACTCCGCCGCTCCCTGCCCCCTTACCGCGCTGCCTGGAGCATTGGTGGCTGGCAGCACTACAGCTGCGCAGCCCAGAGTACCAGAACAGGCAGCCGTGCCGCCTGGCTGGAGGCCAGCCATGGCACCGCACAGCACAGAGCACCGAGTCAGGCCGACTCTGTAGCTGCGCTGCCCAGGAGCTCGCAGCCCCACCGCTCAGAGCATTGCGCCAGCGGTGAAGCGGGCGAGCTGAGGCTGTGTAGGAGGGGGGACAGCAGGGGAGGGGCCAGGGGTGAGCCTCCTGGGCAGAAGCTCAGGGTCCAGGCAGGAGGGTCCCACAGGCTGGATGTGGCCTGCGGGCCGTAGTTTGCCCACCTCTGATTTAGATGGTAACTCATTGTGTGTGTATGTTCGCTTGCTTTAACCTGTAAATAATTCCATTTCTTTTTCCTAATTAATAAACCTTGAGATGGTTTCTTACAGGAGTGGCTACAGGCGTTGTCTCTGGTGTAAGACCTAAGGTGCCAATTGACTGATCTCTTGGGACTAGAAGCAACCTGAGTGTGGTGTGGTTTGGGGAACTGGCATAAACTAACCTGGTGTAAACACAGTTATACCCGTGTAAGCGTGTAACTGTGTCCACCCTAGGGCTTATACTGGTATAGCTATAGCCATAAAAACCATCGTTCCCCGAACAGATAGCTATACCGGTCAAACCTTCTAGGCCTCAGAGGACACCGCTGCAGTGGTGTTCACAGCACTCATATACGGTTTCTCCAGACGCAAAGAGCAAGCATGTACTTCTCTTCTTCTAGGTGAGAACAAAATAAGGATGAACAGAAGGGAAGGCTCCAGGAGAGAGCACAGTGTGTGTGTCTTCCCTCTAACAGTCTGCTCTGGAGAGGAGCCACAGTGGCCATGCCCACCAGTCGCTGCAGAAAGCAGAGTGCGTAGAGCTTTAAGGGCCCAGCACATGGAAAGTCTTTGTAGCTCTGTACAGAGGCACCCAACCAACAGAGTCCTGTTGGGAGGAGCCCCCCAGTGCTGGACCCCATAGGGCTGCAACAATGAGCTTTGACACCTGAGTGTCAAAACATCCCATGAGCTCCCACTAGGGACATGCGATGGGGAGAAAAAATCAACAGATACGAGACAGTTTACCAGGCTGCCGCAGAGCCAGGACTGGGGGGGCTCCCGGCTGCTCATCAGCATGCACTCCTTGCCGTTCCCTAAAGCTCTGAGGCTGCTGATAAAGTCTCTCTCTTTCTCCCCCAGAAATCTCCGAGAATCCCTCAGGAAACCGCTAATCCTGGCTGAGCCGGGAGCTGATTACGTGCCTTGCTTTTGTGAGATGGCGATAACGACCCTGATGCAAACCAAATCCGTTTTTCCTGTCCCTCTCCGGCTCACTCATCCTCACATGCTCTCCCCCCCCGCCATTCGCAGCAGGCCCCACTGAGGGCTCCCGGCGTCACATCTCCCACCCACCTGTTCAGCGCTGCAGGGCTGCTCTGGCGTTTGAGTCCCCTGGCATTCGGGACGCACGTCCTCAGTCCATTACCACAGCACTTTGCCACGACAGGACCTTCCTTCCTGATGCTGAGAGATGGGCTTTTTACTCCCCAGCCTGCTGTGCTCTCAAAGCACCCCCGAGCAATTGCAACATCGAATCTAACTTTAATCCCAGCCCCAGCAACTCACTCAGCTCCGCTCTGCCCTCCCATGCCTCGGGGATGCTTCCATCAGCCTCCTTCAATTAGGAAGATAAAGAACAAAGAATATAACAATGGCCATACTGGGTCAGACCAAAGGTCCATCTAGCCTAGTGTCCTGTCTGCCGACTGTGGCCAATGCCAGGTGCTCCAGAGGAAATTAACAGAACAGGTAATCGTCAAGTAATTTGTCCCCTGATGCCCATTCCCAGCTTCTGGCAAAGAGAGGCTAGGGACACCATCCCTGCCCAGGCAAGCTGGAGAGTGGGTCCGTCATCTTCTTTCCCAAACATGCCACTGCCCACTAAGTATCCCACTGCCCACTCCATGGATACAGAAGCTGTGCTGACTAGTAATACCCCAAGTCTCTTGCATATGATACAGGGCCTTTAGCACAGATGAGCTGCTCCAATTCCATCCAACAGATGCCAGCTGTGCAGAATGAGGGAATTATGGGTAGTATTTTTATAGGACCCTCAGATTATTTGTGTGATACTAACAATAATACCGAGTTCTTACACAGGGCATTTCATCCGTAGAGCTCAGCGTGCTTTACAAAGAAGGTCGATATCATTATTCCCATTTCACAGATGAGGAAACTGAGGCACCACACAGGGCAGTGACTTGCCCACAGTCATTCAGAAGGCCAGTGGCTGAGCTGGGAAAAAGAACAGATGTCATGAGTTGTAGTCCAGTGCTCTCCTCACTAGCCCACACTGCCTCCCTTTTAGCCAGCCTGACTGCCAGGAGTTACATCAAAAGAAGCTTTGAAGAGGGAAGCAAAGAGGAACCAAAACAACGCAAAATAAGGCTCCTTAAGGGAAGTGGCGGGGAGCTATTAAGGGGGGAATGGCCCCACCAGGCTGGCATGGTTGACACTCCCCTAGGATCAAAGGGAATTTAACCTGTAAAGATGTTGGCCTGGGGCAGGTGGTGGTGTGCCCAGGAAGGGTCAGTGAGAGCTGATAGGCAGGCAAGGAGACGCACAGACCATGTAAGCAGGACAGTCTGCTTCTCCAGCCAGAGACGGAGGTAACTGGGCTAGATGGAACACACCAATGCTTCAAGGAAAGAGCAAGAGTGAGTAGAGGTGAAATATGCATCCAGACCCGTATTACTTTTACCCTTTGCTCTGCACGCTTTGTACCTCTGGGTGAGTAAATGAATAATGCTTTGTTCTGAAGAGGCTGTTTGGGTGTCACTGCAAACTTGTATTGTAACAGGCTCACCTGTGCCAAACCCATTTGGGAAACCCAGAGGGCTGCTGCCCAGAAATCCAGTGCTGGGGGGTTAACTGCATGGTTCTGCCCAGAGAGGGGTGAGAGTGGCAAGGTCGATATTCTAAGATGCAGCTCACCTGGTCACCACGACAGCAGCAATGAGCATACCTGTATACACTAGCCACTTTGCTAGAGGCTTAAGCTACTCCACGCTCTGCTGCCCTGTCTATTTGATTATCCTACAGCAGCTTCTCAATCAGCAGAGCCAGCCCCAGGTTTGCCAGGTCGCGGTACCTAGCAATCGCAGCAGAGATCAAGGCCTCGTTGTGCTGGGTCCTGCATGTATGCTCAGGCCTGGGCTACACTAGAGAGCTTTACCCACAAAACTCTTCTTGTGTGTTGCCACAGCCTGATGCAGGTTCCCCTCTTGACTGTGTGTCCGGCCAAGCCAACCCTCCACTGCTGCCAGCACATTGACAATACAAACAAAACACTGAACCAAGGACCCCACTGTGCCGGACAGCGTACAATTCCCCTTTTCAGAGGGACCAACCCCCCTCAGCACAGATCCATCAGCACAGGGCCAGTGACAGCTGTGCACCTACCAGTACCGGTGACCGCAGTCCTCCAGCAACAATGCCACGACGCAATGTTCCCTTCAGCAAGGACCTGTCTGGTAAAAGTTTTGAACTCCACTGCCCAGAGGTGCAGCGTCCTCCCATTGAAAATGCCCTGCCCCAAAGAGCTTGCAGCCTCAGCAGGCGGGATGGGGAAGCTGGCGCAGCACACAGCAGGTCAGCGCCGGGCCTGGAATAGAACACGAAGTTCTCCTTACTCCCAGCACAGTGCCCTCTCCATTAGACCTTGGCGGTCTCACGCGGCATCGGAATCGGGGCACCTCCCCAACCAGACCCAGGGCAGTGACGGCCCACGGGCAAGCGACATCCCCTGCCGGCTACAAGTGGAGGCACCTGCACCGGGTACAAGCACCAGAGAAAGATGTCCCCGTCGTAATATGATGATAATGAAGAGAAAGATTGGCCAGGGGGGTGGGGGAGAAGAAGTGTCTCAGTGGACAGTTGGCTTCTAGACCCAGCAGAAAACCATCCCTGGAGGGGGGAGACGAGAGAGAGGAGGTGGAATTATTTCCCTGAGAGTCGTTTAGACACAAAGCAAATAGCTTGGGCTTCATTTCCCAGCCCCTGCCGCCTCTCCCTCTCATTTCCGAGGCCCGATTTAAGCTCTATTTCCAATCCTACGTAAAATAACTCACTGCCTTCCCACTTAGAAAACTGATTCTTTCACTCCCCTGCCCGGCACTGGCTTTAAATAGCCTTATTTAAATGCAGATTTCACTGTCTCAAGCTGTAGCCCTGCTGCCATGAGGGGCAGGCTCACCGGGAGCTGGGGGAGACCAGAGGCTGCAGATTGCTGATGGGGGTGGGGGGCTCAGTTTGTACTGGTACCTCTGGCCTCTTTGCTCCCCACACCCCTTACAAGAAGCTAGGATGAGGCCTCAGCTCTGCCTTCTGGGATCACAGCTGTTAGTGCAGGGATCCAGGGACTGGCCTGCTGCAAAGGGGAGTGTGTCCTGCAAGCCAACTGCCCACACCCAGCCGCCAGTGGCTGGAGCCAACCCGCTCACCCAGCCACCTTGAGCCCCATGCTGCCCATGCCGAGACCCAGGCTGGTGCCCCAGAGCCTGGCATGCGATACTCGGAGCGCCACGCTAGCTCGTCGAGGCCCTGCCTGAGGGTACCCGTCCATGGCACAGTAACGCTAGTGGCACAAGGCTCTGAACACAGATCCCCACAGTGAGGGTGAGAGCCAGTTCCCTGCACCCTAGTTTACCTTTCTGCCCTGCCTGGCATTGCCCACCCTCCGGTGGGCTGGGAGCAGCTTCCCAGCTGCGCTGGTCAGATCCCCATCCACACTGTGCGCTCTGGTCAGGCGACGTCTTCCAGTGCCCAGCCAGTGACGCCGGGGAGTCGGTTAGAGAGGCGACAGCTTTCCTAACTGCGGGATCAACAAGGGGCACGCACCCTGGAGAGAATCTCCAGAGGCTGCCCTCCAGCGAAGGGAAAACTGCCCCCCGGCAAGCCATCACCCTGGCCTGCCGAGTCTATTCACCTCCCCTGCTGCCAGAACATGATCCCTGCATTACAACAGAGCCCTGGGAGCTGGCAGGCAAAGCAGACCCACAAGGATAATCAGCAGTAAAGCCCACAACATTCAGCTGACTCCACATCGGGCAGGCAGAGCCCACGTCACGCACCGAGAGGGTGAGTCACTTCCCTGGGGTCTTGGGGTCTCCCCATCCCATTTATGAAAGGGAGATGATAACCCTTCCTTTGTGAGTCTTGTCTGTGTCAGTGGCCATGGGTTGGGGGGGAAGAGACAGGGCCTGGTACAGTTAACTCTGCTGACCTCCACCACTGTAACACCAACAATGAGATAGAAGTTCTCATCTGACCAGTGCAGGCTGGACATTGGTGAAATTCCCCAGGGGGCAGGTACGTGCCAGCGCCAAGTACTCTGATCTTGGGACAGATCTCTAAAGATGTTTAGGCCTTTGCAGATGCAGACAGGTGACGAGGGGGATTTACTAAGGCAACTGGCAGTTGGGCATCAAAGGGATTTTGTCAATCTCACGAGGCACCTGCTGCATCCTTAGGCCCTGACATACCATTGCAAAGCTGTCCTCTAGGTCCTGCTGCTGCTGGACTTACTGCCTGAGATTTCCCAAGCCTCTGGCAGCACTAAACTCCCCGCTCAGCCGGAGTTGAAATGCAGTCGAACGCTGTCTGCACAGAAGGCCTCATCGGCTGACCGAAGACGTTTTCCATATCCTAAAGCAGAAGACATTTCAGAAGCAGCTGAGGCCTCTTGTGCTGATCCCTTCTTAGAGGGCAGGCGCTCCCAAAAGGAGGCCGCGTGGGGGGAAACAAGGCGGTCTCTGTATAAGGTTAGGGTTGTGCAGTTTTACTGCACATGGTGCCCCACGGCTAGGGGACTGTTGAGTATTAGCAGACAGAGGGCCAAGGGAGGAATAGGGGCTCCACCTGGCATCAAGATCAAAGGGTCTGGATGAGGACACATCCTGGAGGTCATGTAACCTCCTCTGTGCTGCTGGCTGGGATTGAACCTGGGACCTCTAGCTTTAAAAGCATGAGCCTTGACTGTCCGAGCTAACAGACCCGCCTCTGTTAGGCAAGGCTAACATCGGCCACGATGCGCAGCCCTGGTGCCAGTGGAGGCAGACAGAGCATCATCCGGGGGAGGAGGGGTTACATTTGCTTATCATAAGAGTCTCCGGACATTTTACCAGTTACACGGGGTCTGACACACTCCCCTCTGCACTCAGCGGAGGATGTTCTATTGATTCATGCAGCGCTGGATGAGGGCCATGGGCTGCAGTATCCAGAGGGCGGAGCTAGCGAGTGGGACCCCCCTCAGCGTGGCCAGGGAGATCTCCGCAGGCTGAGTGACAGCTTCAAAGCGCTGACATCCCTGAGCCTCGGAGGGACTTGTCTGTGTTTCTATTAACCTTCCTTATCCGACTCTCACGGCCTGTCAGTGGGCAGCAAAGGACACCTGCTCTGCGCTCTCCCCTCCCAGCTGGTGAGATAAACCAGGCTGTGTGGGGAAGGAGCTGCTGGGAAGAGGGGGCTTAGTTGTTCACCTGAGCGTCTCTGTGAATCCGAGCAGTGTACGCACGTGTGTGTGTGTGTTCATGGGTCTGGGCATAGGGCCATGCATGTGTTTGGAGGGGTGTGTCTGCACGTGCGTGTGTGTGTGTGAACATAACTACACATCACCTCCCAGCACAACATGGCCCAACATTTACTTTTAAATTCCAAGGCATTTTTCTGCCATAGGAGCGGCAGATCAAGGGAAGTCAGTTACCATGGTGCTAAGACGATGGGGGCAGAGCCGGCAAAGCCCTGTGGCTGAAGAGCCAGCGGTTGGCAAGGAACATGGGGGGCATCGGGGAGGGTGTGCGGGCCTGGAGGAGGAGGACTGAGAAAAGCCAAAATGACTGCCCCTGCCAGAAATATAAACTCCCAAGGGCCAGTGAGTGGGAACCTTTGCAAGAGCAATGAGGGAGCAGATCCCCCAGAACTGACAGGTGCTGTCACTGGCAGACAGACAGTCATTGCAAATTTTAATTTTTTATGGGGGGTGGGGAGATAGATTTGAAAGAGTCCCCAGAAGGGTTCCCAGATGAACCTTTGCCAGCTTTTCAGAGCACTTAATTCCTTCTCTGTCTCTCTGCCTCCTTGACATCAGCCAGAGATTTGTGACAGCGTTTCTGAAACACCCCCTCCTTTCCGGAACAAAGTGAAATCAACCACAGGTTTGGGGGTTTTTTAAGATCCAAAAAGGGACCTTCCTTGTTTGAATCTATATTCTGAAGAGCCACTTGTTTTCTGTCCTTATACAGAAATCCATCAAGAAGTTGCAAGCTTTTAAACTCCACTTTTTTTTTTGGTAGGACCCACAGAAAGCCCCTCTTTTAGGCTCCCCCTGCTGGCCCTGAAGCATCAGTTCTAGGGCCAGTAAATATGACATGCTGACGTCTGATCATTCCGCCCTCTAGTGGTAGGCCAAGGCATCTACAACAGCCTGCTGCTTACAACTAACAGAATCCTATAGCACACAAGAAAGAAACCTATGTGATTAGTGCTAAAATTCCTGGGTTCTTACCAAGCAGTGACCAACACTTTTCTATGACTTTGCTTATTGTTCGCTGCATACAAACATAGCTGTTTGGGCACAAGAAAGCACTCTGCAGTTGCTGTGAAAGGAAAACACTCCGCAGGCTAATTTCACGTCTCTATGAAATATGCTCGCTCCCACTGGCTTCAGTGGAGGAGTTTGAGCATTGACCGCAGGATCAGGTCCAAAGCCTGGGTTTATAGGAACTTCTGGGAATAAATTCCTCAATGCTGTTCTGATCTGTGAGATGAGCCTGGTGACTAACACAACTCGCTAATCCAAGAAACATCGTTCCTCATTCCCCTCTGCACTGCCCGGGTGCTGTGCCCTTGCATTTCTTAGTCGTCAATATCCTTCGTAGGAAGGCAATTGGGAAGAAAGCCTCTTTCTGCTGAAATTAAGCAGGCAGCAGGGCAAGCCCAAACTGTGTTTACCTATTCAGCACCTTAATTCTATTTTAGCATCTCTTTAGCTATTTTTAACCCCAGCAGAAATTCAACAGAAAGACAAAGGCAGTGAAAGGGCAAGAAACATCCATGCAATCTGGGGCAAAGGGGGAACATCTGGTCTTGGGACACAGCATCTGAGAGAATTTGGAGAGCTACCACTCTCAGTACATGTCGGAGGCCATGGAGACTAGCAAGGCGGAGGGCTGTGGAAAATCCCCTCCACTAGGAATTTAACTTTCCACTGTCTGTGCTGTATTCATGCATTTTAGAACAGGAATGTATTGATTTGGCCATTCTGTTTTCTCTCATTTCTTCTCTTTTATGCTAAGGAATGGAGCAACAATATACAAAAAGGACAGTATAACAAACAAACAGGCAGAGATTCTGCAGAAGTAACTAGTGATTTGGAGTATCCAGCTTCAGACATTTTAAAAGGGACCTGATTTTCAGAAAGAGCTTAAAATCCACCCTCTGAAAATTAAGCTTGTTTTAATTGTCAGGTTGGACACAGAGATGCTGAGATAAGGGTGACTAGACAGCAAGTGTGAAAAATCGGGACGGGGGCAGGGGTAATAGGCGCCTATATAAGACAAAGCCCCAAATATCGGGACTATCCCTATAAAATCAAAACATCTGGTCACCCTAGCTGAGATCCCCCCAAAGCACTTATCACTTTTGAAAACTGCGGCCTAATGTTGGAGCCGGATTTGCATTAAAAAAAGTGCATGATGGGCACTCAGCACTTTTGAAAATCCGGGCACAAGGGTCACAGCTGGGTGCTGAACTCTGGAAAATCTGGTCCAGCCGTGACAGTAAAATACCAACATCTCACGTTTATGGGGCTCTTCATCCCACAGAATCTCAAAGCGCTCTGCAGCCTGGACAGCCATGGGACTCAGTTCCCTCAGCACTGAAATGCAGCTACTTCTGAATGCGAGACGGCTGCTGTTTTAACGGCGCACTGCAACAGCTTAAGGCAGGAGATGAAAAAAACAGGGCAGCCGACCAGAACTGCGAGAGACACCTTGGGAGGCAGAGGGTAGCAGAGATGCATATTCATTGCAAGACACAGCGAACACCAAAAACACAGTAGTAATGAATCTGGCTAATTATTAGGATAAAGTAAGTTCAATTTGATGTCTGAGCTTTTCTTCTTCCTGTTACACCAGGGACGTGAGAAGGAAAGGGGGTGGGTAGAAGGAGGAGCAGAGGGGAGAACATATGTCAGAAAAATTCTTGTACTGCAGAACATCACAGGACTATGAATACCCAACTTCACAGCCAGAATGTGCATTTTGTATGGAAGACGAACTGCCGAGGCCCTACCAAAAACACAGGCAGCGAAGGGAGGGGTCGGGTGATGGAGAATTGCCCTTGTTCTGTGTGTATTCAATAGCATCCATCCATCTTAATGAGTTTCCCGGAGAACAGCACAACCTTCCACCAGCCTGTTGATTTCTCATGAGTGTAGCCTCCCCCGGCCCCCGCCATTAATTTTTGCCGTGTAACAGGGGGATCTTTAAAAGAAAATAAAACACAAATGCACCAGATCTAAGCGGCCTGCTTATAGACAGCAAATAAGCCTCAGTGGCAGCGTGAACTGCGAAATGCATCATTGGTAGCCTGCAGAACCACTGTCTGACCTGATATTCAGCCCCTAGGTGCATGGAGCACAGAGTCCGTGCTTGCAGAAGCTGGCTGCCTCTCCCCGGGGTGGGTTGCTATTCTGAAGAGCAGCACCGTTGCTTCAGCTGAGTTCCTCCCCTGCCAGCCAGGACAGAAGAACCTCAAGCTGCTTCTTCTCAATGGCAGCGAAGGATCGGAAACCGAGTTGGGAAAATAACTGAGTTTAAATAAGAGCTGATCTAGAGGAATATTCTGAGTGTCCACCCAACTCAAGCGATGAGGCCCAAGCTGTCAGCCCAAATCTGGTCACCCCCCAGCTTTGGGAAAGTTGGAGCCAGATTCCAGAACCCAGCACAGACAGGTCTCAGAGCCCACTCTAAACTTTAGCAAAGTTCAGCACTGCTGAGGCCCTCAGCCAATCAGACACCAAGTCAGCAGCATTACATCACCAGAACAACCTCTCATTGAGTGATCAGGCCCCGAAGGCAGGGCCACCCACCATTGCAAAAAGTCACCCTTTTGTGGGTGTCACGAACCCCACAGTCATGACGGAACTGCTCATTCCTGTGTATTTATCACCGGATAGAGATTCAGTAAAAAGGTGCAGCTGCCTCGACTTCACGGCCAGGTGTACATTAGCTTCAGTGAAGGCACACCCAGTTCAGAGCAGCTGAAGCTCTCTTCCTTAGCATACTGCATCATTAGTAACAGAGCTAGTCGGGAATTTTTCAAAGAAATGGGTTTTTTCATTGTAAAATGCTGATTTGTCAAAACCCAAATGGTTTGTGAAACAAGATCGGTTTCCACAAAGCTTCCAATTTGAAAAAAAGAGGTTGAATTTTTTTTTTTTGAAATTGTCACAACATTTTGTTTTGACATTTTTGAAATGAAACAATGTCCAGGTCGAAACAACTTTTCATTTAGAAATTTCTGCTAATTAAACTAAAAATAGGTTTAAAGGGGGGGGGGGAGTTGAAATCAAAATGAAACATTTCAAAATAAACCCGCTTGATGGACCCAAACTGAAAACGCTTTCTGGGCTTTTTGGTGGGACAAGAAAACCACTTCCTGCCCAGCTTTAATTCTTAACCTTCGGAGAGGTGGCCACATGCTTGGCACTCACAATCTTAATAGGAGACCAGCCCTCTACTGCATGAAGTTTCCTATCTCGGCCTGACTCAGACCTTGAGGAAGCTCTGATCCAGAACACATTGCAGTTGCCTTGTCCAGTGTAGACACAAATGGAACCTTTCAGACATGTATCACGCAGTGGGGGCAGCCCTGAATTTGGGCCGTGTGGTTACAACTTACTGATGGAATCACTAAAAGCCTTCTCAGAAGGAGGGATCAGAAAGGAGAGGTAGGGGCTGTTCCAAGCATCAGGGCGTCATGGAGGGGGAAAAGGGGCAAAGGAAAGTGGCAAGGACGGAGAAGAACTGCCCCAGTTCTGAGTATCTGTGTGCAGAAGTTGATTGCACCGCCAGCATTCGGGGGATTTGACCCATTCCATGGTCAGGCTTTGCCCGTTTCCAACAGCACTGGCTTTTTGATACAAAAAGGGAGAGACTTGTCCACCCTTGGGCATGACCGAGCTGGAGAAGCACCATTTTGGCAGCCAACCCGGCACCGGGAGTGAGCTGCTGCTCCATCCGAGCCCATTGACCTCTGCCCCTGCAGCCGAGGGTCTCCGGAGCAGCTGCGATGAGTGCAGAGTGAATGCCAGAGAGAATCGGTGATTTATTTGCTGGTGCTGCTGGCAGCCTGAATGTCCGTTTTAAACATGAAGTGCAATCCGTGCTGGTGGAAAGACGTCCGCTGTCAGCCTTGGATCTTGAGGTCCTATCTCTGGCTCAGGTCAGCCAAACCTCTCGGCACTGGCCCCTCTTCCAGCACAAGCTGCCTTGAAGTTAATGGGGACCTCAGTGCCCAGAACAGTACAGCACAGACGGGTCCAGACACATACTGCCCCACCAGTGGCTATCGCCCCTCGACCTGGAGGTCCAATGGGGTAAATTCAACTTCAGGTCCTACTCAGTCAAGGAGAGATTTTCAAAAGCACCCAAAGACTTTCCCTGGGATGTGCGTTCCTAAATCCTTTAGGCTGTTTTGGAAATAACCGTCCCGGCCTTTCTCCTGAGGCCTCTCGCTAAGGATACCACTGCTGCCAGATGTGCCGGTGTCTTTCTACCACGTGGACACCCATCCACTAGGAACTGCTCTGAAACCCACCAAACTCATCTCAGGTAGGCCAGCGAGCAGCCGCAAGGTGGTGACAACTTGCTCTGGACCTAGGATCAGGCATCACATTGAATCTCTCAGTGGCCCAGCAGGCAAAGGGAGCTGCAAGGGGACGTTTCGCTGTGCAAAGGGACAGGCTCCTGCTGCCTGCAGACGTGTTCTGACTGGCCTGGGGGAAGCTTTTTCAGTGGACTGTCCTTTGACTTGGGGCTAATTAGAGAACAGGGGCTGGGAAAGGCATGTCAGCGCCACACACAGTGGATTTATCCAAGGGGGTTTTTAATTGTGTGTGGAGAGGGGAAGGGGTAGTTCCCCAAATGAGTGCAATTTGAACATCTGTTCACCCCTGGCCTTGAACTGGCTCTTTCAATGCCGGTGTTGAAGCCTGCCCTAAATCGCAGGTGCTCGGATGCAGGAGAAATGCGGCCGTGGGGGTGGGGGTGGGGGGGCATGCATTTTAATAACGGGGAGAAAGGACGAATTCTTTAGATCAGGACACTTGTTATCCAGTTTTGGCTACATCAGTTTGGGCCTGGGCTTGGAAAAGGATCCATAGCAGCTAATAATAACTAAGGACAATATTACTAATTCATCATTATTATTACCACTCAGGGGCTCCAGGCAGGGAGCTGGGCTACACACACTGATTACAAAGGACAGGTCCTTGCCCCCAAAGCATTTACCACCCGGGGGCAAATCCTGCAGGCCTTACTCACGAAATAAGTCCCATTGGCTCCAGGGCCACGACTTGCTCACGATGATGCCAGGACTCACTGCTGTTGCGACGCTTGTCAGTTGCACTCCATACTACACGGCTTTGGCAAAACAGGCACCAAGGTATGGGGCCGAGGTGCATTCAAGTACAGAGGCTGCCCGAGAGGAAGCAATCGCCGAGCAGCAGCCAGGAGCAAGAGGGGGTGTTGCAGCAGGGCAGGGCACGAGACAGGTGAAACGGCATTTGGGATTCCGCAGTTCTGTAGAATGTCCCAATTTTCCTGCAAAGAAATAACAGCCCAGCCAAGCTGCATCCTCGGTGTCTCTTTAATACCCCAGGCCCTGCCTTCCCTAATTACTATTGTTATTCATTATGTGGCTCTCTTAAGCCCCAGAAGTGCCTATGGAAAACGACTTAATGATGACAGCCAGGCAGGTGGCTTGCTAGTGATTATTTCATGTCTCTTCTGGACTCATCACATGTGTATCCAGCAACGTACGGAGCCCCCAAAGAGCACTCTTAGCTCATTTATGGACTTCTCGCTCCACATTTTAAAAACCCAGCTACGCACCATTTAGCATCCTCCCTGCCCCAGCCCTTTAGTGTTTGTACATCCACCTGTCACGCCTTGGCTAGACGGGAGGTTCCAGCTGCGGTGTGTTCTTAACTGGGGTTAAAATAGCCATGAAGACCTGGCAAGTAGGTTTGAACTCGGCTTAGCCGCTTGAGTTGAAGCCTGTGGGTCTACCCTGCATCGTAAACCTGGGCTCAGACGCAGGTGTAAGCCCAAGCCCTGCACCCATTCACACACAAATCTGTCTGAACTGGGCCTGCGGACCCACGCCTGTATCCCACTGTGATGCAGGTCCAACCCCTGGCATTTCACAGTCTGGACACAGCTCAAACCCAGGTCTCCAGACACGCCTCAGAAGAGTCCACCATTGCTATCCCACAATCCCCTGTGCCTTTCTTTCCCAGCCCTACTGGAAACAACCTCCTGGCTCAAAACACAGCTGCTCAACACGGAACCCTTCCTTTCCCCACAAACCCCTCATGTGCAGAAGCTATGGCCAGCACGAACAACAACTACGCCAGCAAGCATGCTGCTAGCCGGCCAGAGGAACACAGCCAGCTTCCGGTTCATCTCTGGTGCGAGGCAACCAAGTCACGCAGCTTTGGCCAGAGCACAAGCGATGATCCAGGTTACAAAGCTATCCTGCAGCAGCTGGTGGAGCTGAGGATCAACCAGACCGGCGATCAATGCAGAGAGCAAATCACACGACTCGGGACTAAGTCCCAGAAGGCTGCTCCTCAGAGCACCTCTGGGAACGCCCCCTCTCCCTGCCCCTTTTACGAGGAATCTCACAGAGCCAGGTTTACTAGGCAGTGTATACCCACCCTCTATTGGAGCCCGGGATTGCCACCCCCAAGTTAAAAGGTGAGTTGCTGTGTCTCCGCTGCTCTTTTAATTCAAGTGAAAAACACGCTGTTTATTGCATTGAAGCTACACCTTGAATTGAGATCTCATAGTGCTCTTATAATACAAATAACAATTAACACACATCACTGTACACATGGCACCAAAGCACCTGGGTGCTGGAGAACAGAATAAACCCAAATGCAATGTAAAAATCACACCCTCTTCAAACACACCTGAGCAAACAAGGAAGGGAACAGTGATAAATACACAGCAAAGGAGGCTCTTTAAAGGCCCCGGGGGGGCTGAAGAGAACAAGCTTTCAGGGGCTTTTTAAAACTGCAGAGGGAGGGAATGAGATGGATTTGGGGCGGGGGAGTTCCATGCCACTGGACCCGCAGCAGCCAACAGCCACCCGCCCCTGACTTCAGACAGGAGTGTCGGGTTCAGAGATCAGCCAAGTCGTGGCTAGTGACCTCGATGGCAGGGCAGGAACCTAGGTGAAAAAAGATAGAGAGGGGACGAGTGGAGCTTGAGGGTGCACGCTCCCTGCATGGCTTGAGAACACAGTCAAGGTTTCAAACCTGCCTAGGCAACATGCCATGCTGAGTGTTGTAGTCAGAGCAGAGACCGTACCAGGGTTTCTGTCCCATGCCCCGGCCTCCTCCCACCAGTGCTGACCTGCACCGTGCCAATTTATCTTCACTGCTTCTCTCCTCCACGACTCAGCAGCGCCACCCCGCCCAGGTGACAGACACAGGGGACGTCTGCACCGAGGGCTCTTTGCCCACCACTTGGAACCAAGCCCACCAAACAACCCAGCAATTCGCCAGTGGTTTGTTCACTAGGGGAGACCAACATCTGCTGCTTGGGCGAACCATTTATCGTTACTCTTTATACTACCACCACACCTAGCCACCCTGATTGAAATCATGGCCCCACTGGGCAAACCCAGCTTCAGCGACCAGGCCTCAGAGGGCTCACGAGCAAAGTAGACAAGACAGAAAGAAATCCATTGTATAGACGGGGAAACTGAGGCACGGAACGACTCACCAGCTTGCCCAAGGTCACACAAGGAGACGGTGACAGAGCAGGGAATCGAAGGCCAATTCCTGTGTCCCAGGATACCCTTCAGCAGGGAAAGGACAAAGGGAAGCAAAGCCAGCGAGCCAGCTCCCAACTCCAGCAATGCACCAGGCTACAGAGCCCCAACCCAACACACGGCAGTGGCTTGTCGTCCAGTGGCTGATGCTGCTGCTGTCAGCATGTCACTCGCTCTTCTAATCAGACTGGGTGAGGGGGAAGAGAGGGCATCCAGGCGTGGACAAGGTGGGCTGCCTAGGCTTCCGAGAGTTGATTTTCCCCCAAGCAGACGGGTTTATTAATGACAAGAATTTCCAGCTTGGCAATAAAGGTACAGCTTCATTTCCTCGCCAGGGTGCCATGGCAACCTCGCACGACTTTGTTTAATTACAAAGACAGATCGCAGCCCTTGGAGCTGTTGGCTCCCCAGGGCCTGCCCGATGGGGAGAGAGAGAGAAAAAAGGAGCAACTCCCAGCTTGCTAAGAATAACGGCTCCAGAGGGAAGGAGGGAAAGGCTGCAAAGCCCCTTCCTGTGCCGTGGAAGAACTTGCTGTCGGAAGTTTGCTGGAGAACTAGAGGCTACAGAAGACGGTCCCGCAGCCAGCCCTATGCTGAAGGGCAGCACTAGCTTAGCATTCTGAGTGGGGCAGGGATTGCTGGTCTAGCCAACCCAGTGTCCTGCCTCCAGTAATGGCTAAAAGCTGATGCTTCAGGGGAAGGTGCTATCCCACCCCCTTTCCCATAACGCATCTGGCCCTCCATGCAATACGGTACATGGCTCCTCCTGACCAATGTGGTGATCAGCTGGCGCCCTGGAGCATGAGGGTGGTTCACCGTACCAGGAAGGGTGGGGTCTTCTGTTGACCCCGCCTTGTCAGCAGCTGTTGGAGCCTGGCATGGAAGTGCTGATGGGTTTCTGCCTGACTCACTGCAGCAGGTGCAGCTCATTAATCCCCACCTGAGGTACAAGGAAGGTGCCAGCCATAGCCTGGGCTGGGGGAACTAGGATCTGGACAGAAATTCTGCAGGGAAATCCTAGGCACAAGTTCACTTGGGGGAGGAAGCGTAGGCTGAGCTTTATGCTGCCTTGTTGTTATTTCAGCGGCTGCTAACAAAGAGGGCCGGGAAAAGGGGGAGCTTGGGTGCTTGCCCAGAGTGTAGGTGGTCTGATCTGGAAGCAGAATAAGGAGGTCTCAGCCTGTTTGCATTTACCCTCCTCTTGGCTTGTAGTAACATTACCGAGTTGCATGCAACTTACCATATGGGCAGGTCTTGCTCATGAGACTTTCCAGCCTAGCTCCCATCTGTGTATTGATTGCACTTTGCATAACTGCAGGGGGATTGCCTCAGTGACCACGCTCCACACTTCCCATCTTCCCAGCCTCTAGCTGTGGTGCAGCGTGCCCCCTCCTGTCCCAGAGAAGGCTGCATTTCGATGCTGCTTTGAGGTGAAAGGTGGCTTGGAAGCATGTGGCATCATTGCTATAATACCCATGTTGTTACCAGTCATGAAATGATCCAGCCTTGTTACAAAACCAGCTACCTGAATTTCCGCCGGAGGATCCCTCCGGCAATGAATCGCTGCACAGGCTGCAGAGGCAATGTTGATCTCAGTCACTCCTGTGCAAATCTGGAGCCATTCCACTGAAGTCAATGGGGTGACTCTGGATTTACACCAGTGCAGCTAAGAACAGAGTCTAAGGAATTCCCTTTCATGCATTGTAAAGTTACCAGCCCTTAATTCTGTCAACTGGTTTTTCGCTCGGAGCACCGGAGACAGATGCTAGTGCTGAATCACACCCATTCACCTCAGCCAACTTTGTGCCTACCTCCAAACTCAGCGGTGAGTCCATAACTAGCAATGAGGGGCTGACTCCATGTAGGCGCTCTGAAAACTCGGTAACAGACACGCACACACACAGCCCTTCCTCCATCTAGATCTTCCCCACAGCCTGCTGGATAAGACCAGAGGCTAGATTCTGCTCTCAGCCACGCTGGTGTAAATCCAGCATAACTCCATCAAAGCCAGTGAGGTTAGTCCCAAATTTACAGCAGTGTAAACGAGAGCAGCGTAGCACCCTGGCAGCGCCCGTGTGGGCGAGGGTGGGTGTGACTGGCGTTGGTAGGAAAAATGCTGCACATTTTTAACAAGCTTTCACACACGCCATGAAGAAGTCAAACGGGGCAGCATTTTGCAGCATGTGTCGCCAATTTCCAACTCGATAATCGTTTCTCAAACCTCCAGGCCACTGTGTTTTCAACTTTGCCATTTGCGAGAGAATTAGCAGGGGAGGAGAAATGCTTCTTTTCTTCTGCGGGTTGTGGGTGGGCAGCAACCGTGACAGCAGGGAGCCATTTCGCTGTGGGATTCAGGTGACTGGAGAATCTCTTTTAAATTGTTAGCCCTCAACAAACAGTAAATAGAAATAGCAGGCGATCGCTGGGCCAGTCACTGTGATGGAGGACATGGGAGGGTGGCCACCAGAAGGATCAGTTTAAAATAAATGATGAAGACAGGGGGATTTAAACTCTCTGGGGATCCAATCACACTGACTTTTGCCCCCAGCGGAGGAGAAAAAACAAACATAAGCTGGACTCTGACAGCCCGGATGGTTTCCTGCTGCTCTGATGGCCAGAGATGGGCAGGAAAGTTTATTTGGCAGCAAATTAATCATTAACGATTATAAACACTTATCCTCCCATAGACACTGACCCCATCCTTGTGTCTAGATAGAACCTACCCTGAGATGGCCCGATGGAGATAGGCCATGTACTGGTGGTGGAGAATTTAATATCCTTATTGATCCACCCGGCAATCCAAAGCAACACAGACTCTCCTCCTGAAGCCTAACGGGTAATTAAGTGTTTGCTGTCTGAGCTCTGTCTCTCAGACCTGTCTGACCGGTGGAAAGAATTCACTTTTCATTCTGCACCACGTGAGGTCCATTCTGGAATTGATTATTTTATTGCATCTCAGAAGCCATTCCAAGGAGTTCAATCACTGGTCCTGTAAAATCCCCAAACACAGTCGGTCTGCCCGTTTCTGTGACACTTCCCTTCTCCTGAGAAGTGCAAGGAAGGGGGAGAGTTAGCCCTTTCTTGCCCCCAGAAAGGCCCTAGACCTTGTGCCCAGGAGGCAATGATTTATTGATGTGCCTGCTACAGAGAGCATCCCCCCCGCCCGACCCTCTGTGGAGGCACCACTCCCAGCCACCTTCATGCACCATGGGCATGAATGGTTCAGGTCTCATTCAGAACAATGGAGAATCTCCAACCCTCACCTTGAGAACAGTAGCTGCTGGGAGCTGGGCCATTTTGAACATCTAGCCCCACATCTCAGGGGCTTGAGTGGGGGTTGTGGATCCTTCCCCCCCCCGCCAGCAAACCTGTCTGAATCCAGCCCAAGGTGGATGCGTTAATGGTGTGAAATGAGCAGGGGAAGGTGGGGAGAGGGCCACGGCCTAGCTCCCAAACCACAAGTGTTCCCATCGCAGACCCCTCCCTCTTTGCTGCATACTGGCACCACCAGCAAGGAGGCCAAGTGGTGGGCTGACATGGGGGCTGGCTCCAGCCGGGTGGACCCAGCAGCTCCTGCCACTTTGGTTGGATGAGGTAAGGGTAGCCGGTGCCACACCGGCTCTGTGGTTAAAGGGGCCTTGGATCTCCAGGCTGTTTGCCAGCACTGAATTCTCATTCAAAGGACAGAGAGAGGGGAAGAGGCATGGCTGGTACTGTTGGAACCTGACCAGCTCCCTCTCTTGGCTAGGCTGTGGTGCAAAGGGGAATACAGACACGATTATTCTGCTCCCTTAGCTCAGAGCAGAGTCTGATGGCTTTGTATGCAAAGGTCATGGAGTTCTGTTTCCAGTGACACCCCATTTGTCTCTCCATGGCTCATATCCCATGTGTGCTGCCCATGTCTCATGTGTGCATCCTTGGGTCACATGCTCCATGTCTCACATGTGCATCGTCATGTCACGTCTCACGTGTGCATCCTTGTGTCACATGCTCCATATCTCACGTGTGCATCCTCGTGCCACGTATGCTTCCCCGTGTCACGGGCTCCATGCATACTTGCCCCATGTCCCATGGGTGCAGCACCACTGGTGCCCATGGCCCCTCAGTGTGACTGCTGCCATGAATCACTCCAGGGAGTGCCAGGAGCTGGCTTTAAGCCCGGGTGAGCAATGCGGGGCAGAATGCCCCAGTACCCGTCTGTTCTCTCACCTGTCTGTTGCCTGGCATAGCCGGGTAAAATGCCAGTGAAACTCACCAGCCATTCTTGAGGGACAGCAGCCAGCCCAGGGGCTGGAAGAAGTAGATGACTGGGGCACCAACAGGACTGCCCCAGGCAAGAGGGATCGGGCCAATCCGGGTCCACAGCCTGCTCACTTGGTCTCAGTTCCGTCTGCACCTGTGTTATCAGCATTCCTGGCAGTGCTGCAGCAGCTACTCTGCCACCTTGGGCCCTCACCTCTGCCCCTTGGCCTGTCGAGCACCATCCTGGGCACAGCTCAGAGCAGGAGGGGACTTTGGCAGTTCTCATGCCACCTCCAAATTCACGAGTCTCATGCAAAACATGCTTGGTCTAGATAGGACCCAGGGCACCAAATCCAGGACCCCAGGACAGCCCCATCCCCCACCCTTTGGAGAGGGGGAGGCAGCCAGCAAGGAGCTTTCTAGAGCCCCTTCTCTCAGCCACCTGAGTTGTGAGCAAAGCCCCTGACCAGAGGGTCTCCCATGTGCAATCCTCCCCACTCTGCCTCCAGAGACAGGAGCCGGGACGTTTGGGGGCTGCTCGCAGTTGTGGCCTGGGACAAAATAACCATTTTGTTCTGTGAGGTGGGTCACAGCGACGGGTCAGGCTCGTCTGAGCGGCTTCACGTTCACCAGGGCTGGGGCTGGAGAGCAGTGCTGTGCCAGGCACTCCAAAGCTGAAGTGCCAATAAACATTTCTTACCAAAGTGTTTACAGGAATAAGGGAATGGAGTTTTGAAATGTATCTTTCCCTTGTGACTGTAATTCCAGTGGTACACCTGTCTGGTTTTATCAGCAGCTTCTGATATGGTGGCCTTGAGGGGTGTCCCTGCACATCGCAGAACGCCTGACCCTGATGAGACAGAGAACTCCATGGTCATTGGTCCCTAAACCCCACAATGTACCATGTGGCAGCATAGGGGGGATCTATACCCCGACTACTCCACACCAGGGGACAGCAAGGAAAACCACAGCTTCCTCTACGCTGATCTGTGAGAACCACTGATGGTTTGCATAGCTACAACGCACTATGTGTTTGTGCAGTGAAATGGACAGAAATGTTTCCTTCCTTCCTAATTTGAAATTTTCACTTTGTTAAGTTATGTTAACAATGCATGTAACATTGCCTGGGGGGACTGGCTGTTTGGTTTTGGTTTTTTTACACATTGATTTTCTGCACTGTTTTTTCCCACTCAATAAGTGTTCTGTTTTTGGAGAATCCAATTATCTTTCTTAGTTCACTACAAACACTGCAGAATGCAGAGCAGTTATCAAAGCAAACAGTAGCTGTAATTGCACACCAAGCACCGCAGAACACACAACTTGAGAAAAATACCCAGTCGTGTCTATAAAAGTGCTGCATGCACTACCCAAGTCCCAGCAGCACCCAAAGATCCAGGCTCAGAGAACACTCCAGCACACAACACTTCTGTGGCTGACTGTTAAAGTGCTTTTTCAAAGCCTCCCTCAACCAAATAGTTCCAAGTTGAAATCTTGTATCTGGCTGTTCAAAGGCAGCAGACAGCTGCTCCACCATGGCAGCAACTTGCACCCCTTTGCCTCACACATATGATGCAGGACACAAAAGGCAGCTATAACCGTAGGGATATTTTTCTCACTGAGATCCAAGCTAGGGAGTAAACACCGCCAGCGTCCCTTCAATCTACTGAAAGCCATTCAACTGTCATTCTGCGCCCACTGAGCTGGTAGCTGAATTAGCTTTGTGCTGTTTGGATGGCTTCATGAGCCGGAGGACAAGTAGCTGGCTGGGTCCTCCAGGATCACTACTGGCGTTTCAATATTGCCAGCGGTAATCCACCAACTGGGAAAGAATATCCCTGCTTGCAGCTCTCTGAACAGTCCTGTGTTCTCAAATATGCAAGCACCATGCACCTTCCCTGACCAGCCCACACTGATACCGGTGAAGCATGCCCAGTGATCCACCAACATTCGGGTAACCACGGAGAGGTAGCCCTTTCTGTTGAGGTACTCTGTGGCAAGGTAGGCTGGTGCCAAACAGGGACATGGGTGCTGTCTATCACCCCACTGCAGTTTAGGAACCCCAGAGCTGCAAATCCATCCACTAGTTCCTGCACATTTCTGCGCGTCACACTCCTGCGTAACAGGAGACATTTAATGGCTATGCAAACTTGCCCCTCTGTGGGTTTTCCAACTCCAGAAGAATTTCCCACTGACCGGCAGCAAATCAGTGTGAGATCGCCCCTCAGGTAGATGGCAGACCTACCCCTTTATTTATAACACTGTAATCTCTAGCACCATTTGAGATCCAAACGGCTTATTGTGGTTCTGTCCCAGAGACCTCTCAGAAAACAGAATCTCTGTTAGGAACTGACAATGTACCTCTGACCCTAGTGGTTGCTCTGTTCGCATACTCAGTCACTAAGATAAGGAAAAGGCAAGTAGCACAATCATCTATGGTTTCACGGTGTATGACCTTTTAAATCTTTATTTATAAGAATTTTAGCATTTTATAATTTTAGATTTCGCTCTAAGTTTCATGGTAACACGTTTTGTTTTCTTCCCAAGGTTGTAGTCACCACACGTCTCCACTGTCAGGGCAGCTCTCATTCTGGTGGCCCTGTGCTGGCAGGCTGGGGCAAGCTCCACACAGGTCCAGGAACGTGGCCTGTTGCATCCAAAAGTCTTGCAGCCACTGTTCGTTGTCCCACACCTGCATTACAATGTAATCCCTCCACTCAGTGCCCAGAAGCAATGCTCTACCCTCTGCAGCTGCTCCATGAATGCCAACCATCACCTCAAACTGTTTTACTCTATGTCTCTCAGAAAACTGTCCTCCAAGAAACTCTCATGTTCCCCGGTTGCTGGGGTATTTCCAGCAGGTCTGCAAATACAGGAGAATCGCGCATCCTGTATTTGCAACATTCATGGGGGCTCCAGGCTTCTGTCAGAGATGGCGGACACAGAAAAGTGTTGTGCGGGTTTGTGGGATTTTTCTTTAAAGATGCGACAATTATAGGATATGGATGGTATTGTGGGACGGAGAAAGTTGCATGCTGGGAACTTGACCCATCTCCCCTTTGACCCTTGGGCAAGTCATTACCCTCACACAACAAAACATTGCAGAAATGTTCCAAAGGGCCTTGTGCTGGATGGCAGCCTGGGGCATGCTGGGATAGCTGCCCCAGTGCACTGCACTTCACATGGACACAAGCCCTCCTGGGGAGTACGCCCAGGGCCGACGCAAGCAGCCAAGCAGGCACCTGCCCGAGTGATACACACACGTCAGCGGCTGTACACGGACATAACTTGCATCAATCATAAATATGGCCTGAAAAAGCAGTAGGGGAAGAAGGGTCCCAAGCTCCCACACTGCTGGTCTTGCTAAGCCAGCTGCCTTCCTAAGGGGCCCCGGGCAGCAATTCTTCACCTAGCCGGTTATTAATATCCCAGCAGGAGGGACGCACACAGCTGCCTGCAACTGTCAGTACCTGTTCTGTCTGCAGCTTTGCCTGCAGCTGTCACTTGGCCATGGCCGGCCCGAAAAGGAAAGGAAAAAAATAGCCCGTACTTCCCTCCCCACTCCTTTCTGTGTGTCTATTCAAAGCTCCTAGCCCTCCAGTGGGCCCGATTCCCCATAGCCCATACAGTCATTTACACCAGTGCAGAGCAGGTGGGAAAGGCCACGGGCCAGATTCTCAGCTGGTGAAAAAGCTCCATTGAAGGGAACGGAGACAGGCTGAGAATCATCTGAGAATCTGGCCCTGCCATTCTGAGGGGGTGGCATTTTCCAGACATTTTGTGCCAATGTGAATGACAGTACAAGGAGAATGGCAGCTACTGGGGGAAGCCAGGCCTCCCAGGACTCAATGGCAAAGCTCCCAGTCTGCCCACTAGAGACTGGCTCAGTGCTAGGTGCAGGGAAGCTGATACCGAGGGACCTCTAGGGAGGAAAAGCCCTCTAGGAAGGCAGGGGGATATTACTATGTATTGCTTGTTAGGTGTCTCCCAGCACAGCAGTCCACCACTGACTGTCCATTCTTCCTTCCTTCCCAACGAATCTCCAAGGTTCTCTACCCCCACCTCATCTCGCCTTCACTCCCCTCCTGCATACCTACTTCATCTCCCTGTCCTAGCGTCGTGGGGTGAGATCCTGGCCAGTGGGAGTTTTGCCGTTGACATCAGTGGGGCCAGGATTTCCCCCGTGGTCTCTGTTTTCTGGTCTCACATTAGGGAAGTACAAGCCCCATTTTGCCAACGGGGAAAGTGAGGCTCAAAAAAAGGGAAGTGACTTGCCCAAGGTCCCACAGCCAATCAGTGCCATGGCTGGGAGCAGGACCCTGGCGCCCTGGCTCATAGCTCTCTGCTCGGTCCCCCAGATCATCCTACCTCGCTCCCTCCCTTTCCTTCTCTCTCTCCCGTTCTGTGGATTCACCCATCCACGTTGCCCTGCCAATAGACACCTGTCCAGCCATCTGCAGCTCACCCACCTTTGCCCTGATTTCCCTCCCTACCCTGCCTGCTCCCTACCCATCCTCCTCTATATTCATCTCAGTGTCTTTCTCCTGGCCTCTCCTCCATGCACTTCTCCGGGTGATACAGCAGCACGCGCCTGCCTCTTATTGTTCATTCGGAGCAGCAGCTGGTTCTCCTTGACAGACAGACCAGTCTGGCTGTGCTGAGACAGAGGTTGCTTTATCTTGTATGTCTTCCAGCCTGGTTTCCCCTCTCTGCATTCCTGCCCGTTAAGCTCCGGGCACACCCACTCAATAAGGCAGGGCGGCAAGGCAGAGTTTTCCCAGGTTTGTGCTAATTAAGTGTTCAGAACATGCTCTGCAGCCCTGGCTGAGGAATTGAATCCCATTAAAAAGCCAAGTCGAGGCAGGCAGTGTCTAGCTTGTCATTACAAGCACTGGAGCAATGTAGATTTCCATTGGAAAATCAATAGACCCCAGCCAGGAAGGGTCAATGAATGGAGATGGATGCAGGAGCTCAGGGAGCGCGGCCTCTGGCTGGGACCCGTCCCCGAGGCCAGGAGTAAAGAGCTGCTGCCGAGAGCAAGCGATCTGGGGCAGAGGGAGCTGGGGCAAGGCTCTTCCAGTGGGTGAACGCAAAGCCAGGACCCTCTAGCAAATCTCTGCACAGCCGCAGCATGTGCCCAGCCCAGGAAGCAGCTGCTCTGTTTCAGGCACAGGATGGAGGGCGACTGTACAGGATGGAGGGGGTGGATTTGGTCTCCTGCTTTGCTTCCCCTGTTCCCTCCCATCATGCCCATTTCCCCCCTCGCACCCCGCACCGCCTAGAGCCTCACGGTTCCTGGGAGAGCTCCTTCATTCTTAGCCAGCTGCACTCCCTGGTCAGCCTAGCGCTTGGGCCTAGCTGGACAGGGAGGGTACTGGGTTTCTTGCTGCTCTGTAATCTATTGCTCTTCCTCTTTGCCTCCCTATTTCACTGCCTCTTCCTCCCCACTTTGCCCCCGACCCCTTCCCTTAGGGAGGGAATGAGCCCGGGGTGGCCCAATGGATCTTGTCCCTGCAAAATACCTATGACTCTTTCCTCCCGCCCACGCCCCAATCTCTGTTGCCTCCTTGCTCTTCACGCACTTTGTCCCCCCTTTCTGCTGGCCCCTGTGGCCCCACTGCTCAGAAGCCCCATGCTCTCTGTGCCTGGGGCTGCAGGGTGAAACTTACTTACAACCTGGGGCTGCAGGGTGAAACTTTGTCTCTGTGGCCAAGGGCGGATGTTCACAGAGCAGAGGGCAGAGCCGGGCTCCGCTCCCCATGCCAGTTGCTGTGGATCTTACCAGCCCAGGGGCAGGAGGAAAGAAGCCAGGAAGCAGGGGGAGCTGGCTGGATCCACGCAGGAGGGAAAATGGAAGGCATTGACCACTGGGAGAGAAATCCACGAGAGGTGTGAGCTCCCCACCCAAGGCAGGAGCCTGAATGCAGAGGGCAGACCCCAAAGGTGACTCTAAATGCACATCTACACCGTAGCATGGGCCTCATTTCCAGCCACAGGTGACACACAGATGCTAATTGAACCGATCCCAGGCCAGTGAAGGCTCCTGGGTGGATAATTTCCCCGACGAGGTTTGGTTTAGGATGAGAGAGAACTCGCCGGCTCTCCTCTCCAACCAGGCTCAGGGGACAGGGTTGCTTAGTGCAGATGGCAGGCTGGGGGTTCCCATCCAACCCCTCTCCAGCTCACTGCCCCCTTCCTGGTTTGGGCAATGGTGTAGCACCAGCTGGAGGTGAGAGCCGAGCATCGGTGCCATGCAGGCCCTGGCTGAAATCCAGATTAAGGGGACAGAACAATCCAAGACAGGAATTCACTTCACCTCAAGGAGCTATATGGAAGTCTCTGAGCTTCTGATTATCAGGCATGGCCAGGGTTCCCTGGTCTGCTCACTTTGCTAATGAATGAATTCGTCTAAGAACCATCTTCGCCTGGGGGCATCACAGGACGGGGATCCCAGTGGCTCAGGAATGGGCAGCAGCCCTGCCTGGTACCACGGGTGCATCGTGAGGGGCCCAATTCCCCATTGCCCTGCAGTGGGTAAGTAGCACGTGGAAACGAATGTGAGACTGGCTCTCTCCACCCACCATGCGAAGCAGGGAGATGCTATCCCTGTTTTCACAGCTGGGAAACTGAGGCATGGCCAGACCTTCCAACATGATTCACACACCCCGAGAATGCTGGGAGCTGCTGCTGAGCTTCCAGTGCCAGCACAGGAGCCACTGAGTGCTGGGCTCTTTTGAAAATCTGGCCTCCCTCCCGTGACACACCCAGCAACACCCTGGAAGCCTTTGGAATTGAACCCAGAAGTCCTGAATGCCATTCCTCTGCCTGAGCCCCAAGGGGAGCCTGTCTGGCTGAAGAGACGCTAGCACCCAGCCATGGAATGCGCCAGAAAAGGAGGTGGAGAGAGAACTTTAGGGTAATCCACAGCGACAGATACAGATGGGAGGAGAAATGGAGGCAGAGATGAAGCGAACCTCCTGCTACCTTTGCAGACTTTGGCTTTTTATGGACTCCGAGGCCCTGTGAGAATCCAAGTGCATTACAGATAAAACAAAACCAGATGCATTAAAAATCCAGAGAGAGAAGCACAAGCATTCTTACCAGCAAATAACCCATCACCAGGCTCTCTGCTGCCAGGATGCGCCATCCTGCTCCTCCAGATTGAGCCAGCAGCCTGGTGCCATCGAGGGAAGGGGCCGGGAAGAACTGACAAGAGATGGATCTGGGGTCGGAGTTTTGCTCTGGGAATGGGTTGGCAGCCAGAGGAGAGCGCCAGGAAGATGGAGCTGGTGCGTCGGAGAATCCAGTAAAGAACAATTGGCTCGATTGATAAGAGTCTCTCTCTCTACCTGCCCCTGGAGGTAGTTGACAGGTACTAAATCGGATCAGTGGGTGGCTTTTATTCCTCTTTCTGTAGTTCTCGCTTTCCACGCGAGTCGGGCAAGGCACTTCCACAAGGCAAGCACAGCTGGCGGCCACTGGAGAAAGGTCGCCCCGCTGGCACTAACCGGGCGCAGCTCCGTGGAGACGCACGCTGCTGCAGGCTGCTCCAGTGCAAGCACTGCTCTATGGAGGAGCCCAGCCCTGAACACTCAGGTGGCCCCAGCAGGGCACTGCTGTGAGGAAGCTCACACGGCTGGAGTACTCGCTGGCACTACTGGGGCATTTCTCTGGGGAAGCGCCAGGCTTGTGCCTTAGCTGGCTTTGGTGAGCCCTTCCCAGCACCAGCCCCGCTGGTGCAGAGGGCACAGGGAGTTTGGCGGGCTCTGGGCAAGCATGCAGGTCAGGTGTGTTGGAGGGAGGCACTTTCCTGCCTGTTGGACGGTGGCTTGCCAGCTATATGGAACGAGGGAGAGAAGTCTAGGAACAGCTCCTCAGCCAGTGTCGATGAATGTCACCCCACGGAGCTCCACCAGCTGAGGATCTAGCCCTTACTCATCTTACACGTAACGAAGGCACAGACCCAGCGCCAAGTCCTGCTCTTCTAGTACAAGCAAAGCGCCCCTCTAGACTGGAGGATTGGGCCCACGGGGAGTCTGTGTCCCTGGTGACATCGATGTGCCCTTTGGGAGACTCCAGCCGGGCTCAGGATCAGGCCTTTTAATAGCAAACACTTTCCTGGCCCAGTCAGGGGAATGCCCCAGGGGATGGGGTCCCTAGCTGTTCAGCAGGACCATCCTGCCTGCCTCTCCCATCCAAGGATGCTCTGCACAAGCTCCATCCCTGCTTGGGCTGTCTTCCACACAAGCCAGCGATGAGGGGTCTGTGCGAGCCCAACGTGGACTAATTAAAGCCTCCTCTTCCCCTGATACATTGACGTCCTCATATCAAGGCTCTGGTGCCACTCTTCGCTTTATTGCCGGCACGTGTCTGATCCCTCCCATCCCCTCCGCTTCCCCTGGTGCGTGCCAATGCAGTGAGGAATTATCCCCTGTCATCCATTATGAATAGGGCACCCTCATCCCGTCTGGTTCAATCAGTGCCCAGTGTAATTTCCATAGGCTTGATCTGCATCGGAAGGCTTCAGATGCAGGCAAGCCAGTGCTAGCCGGGAGACAGCGCCCGCAGGTGGAATTGCACTAGCTTAATAATCTTCCAGGGAGACAGCACAGACAGGGCCAGGGGGTTATGATTATTAGTTGATGCTCCTCTCTATTTATTTAATTTAAATTGCACTTGAAAAGCTGCGCTGAACCGCTGTTCTGCTCCCGATCGCTGCAATCAATCACCCGTCCCTGCTCCGCTTCCCATTCCCCTCCCTTGCATCCTTCTTCCCAAACAGGTGCTGCCCTCTACACCTTCCTCTCTCTCCCCACCCCTGAGATTTATCCGCTCCTGGGTGGGAAGGAGGCAGACACATCAGAGTGGCAGCACCACCCAATCACGGCCTGCAACAAGGCCTGCAACAGATTCATCCCAGGTCCAGGATCAGGGCTAAGGCAGGCCCGGGGGTTGAGGGGCTGCCAGGAGCTAGTTCAAAGGGGTAAATTCTGCCCCCCACAGCACCCAGGAGATCCAGCCTCGCACCTGCTCTGCACAGACATAAATGACAAGACATGCTGTAGTAACACAAGGGCCCAGACCATCTATGTAGGGCAGCGTTTGTACCACACTTGTCACTAGAAGACACTGGGCACCTCGCAGAGTCACGCCCATGATCCGAACTCCTGCACCAAGACGAGCTACTACCTCAGAGATAGCTGGGATTTGCAAACCGTCTGGGGATCCACCTGCCCAAACTCCACTTGGATACTGACTGAGACTTTCAAACTCTAGCGCTTGGTGGTATTTATATGGCCCCTGAGTATCTGAGCACCTAGTCATCTTTCCACAGTTTAGCCCCACAGCGCTGTGGTCCCCAGTTCACAGAGGGGAAACTGAGGCACAGAGATTAATGGACTTGCCCACAGTCACACAGGAAGTCGGTGGCAGGGCAGGGAACTGAAACCTAGTCTCAGGAATCCTAGGCTACTACCCGAATACTGCCCCATACTTCCACACCACGAGGCCATTATTGTTACAAGTCAGAGCATGCAGCTAGCGGGGGGACTCCCACACAATAAATATTCAGAAAAAGGCCCCTTAATGCCTGGGAGCGGGGGGGGGCTCTCCCCCACCCCCCAACAAGGGCTATGAAAAGCTTTAATCTAGTCACTCTCCCATTCTCCCTCTCTCTCTAATCATGCTGCATCATTATTCTCCCTAAAGAGGCGTCGCTCCCAGATCCCAGCGCCGGCTAATGTCTTTTTTGCTTTCATTAATAACCCCGAATGGCTTTACAGGTGAAGGGAGGGGCGGGGGTAATTGAAACCATCTATTTCGCTTCCCAGTTCCTTCTGCGAGGCCCCACAGCTACAAGGGCTGTCTGGCTTGCTGTGTCTCTTCCTCTGCCGCTGACCAGACAAGGGTGCAGGGAAGAGGGATGAACCTTCTGCAAGGGAGGCTGAGCCCAGGGACAAATGGGAAGAATATGGAACATTTACAACCATCCTGGGGAGGTTTAGCCAATAGCCCGATTCCTCACCTCCCAGGCCAGCCCTGCGCTGAGCCCTTTGCAAGGGCTGGTGGTAACCCCACTGTCTTGGCACGTCATATTCTGCCCCCAGCAGCATCAGTCGGCTCAGTCCGACACTCCCCATCTCGTACTGCAGCTTGATGTTGCTGTGTGCTCTGTCTGCTGCCTTGTTCCACCTCAGCAGTGGCTGCATTCCAGTGGTGATTTTTCTGCGTGTATGTTTAGCCATGCGTGCTACATAAGTACTGTAGGTAGCTGGCTACTGTGGACTGGATGGAGAGGCAGGTGGAGAGATGGAGGGGTGTGCATGTGGACAGATATCGACGCACCTACTGTGCATTAGATAAAGATTTTTTTGAAAGGGCTTGGAGATCCTTGAAGATGAAGGTACCTATAATAACAAGTGTTGCTGCAAACTGTCCACAGCAAAGAATAATTGCAGTAAAATATTACACAGCAATGAAAAGGGCAACGCAATCACAACCCAGCAGCTGAACTGCAAGCCGGAGGGAAACAGAGTGCTCAGTGCACACAAGAGGGAAGGAAAGTGTTTGCACAAGATTGCTGACAGCACTCATGATATACCACACCTTTGGAAAAGACAGGCCTTCAGGGGTTTCTATGAGAGGGGAGGGAGAGGCAGCGATGAACGCCAAGGGCAGGGCCACCCGGAGGGAGCGGGAAAAGGGGGCATTTGGCCCCTGGTCCCCTGTTTGAGAGGGCCCCCCAACCCAGCGGGGTTGCAACCTGCCACACAGGGTCACAGTACCAGTCAAACTGGGCCCAGGCACTCCTCAGGACAGCCTGGCTGCCAGGCCAAACATGCACGGCGCTGCGACTCTGTGCTCCAGTTTGCAATGCTCTGGCCAGGGGCCTGGCCCAGCTCTGGGGAACAGGAACGGCTGCTGTAGGGTGGGCTCACTCTCCAACACACACACTGGATGTCCGTCCGTCCCCCCCACCACACACACACACAGACACACACACACACACACACACAGAGAGGCCATTTTTTTGGCAGGGTGAGGGTCCTCGGTTTCAGATTTTGCCCCAGGCTCCCAAAAACCTCTGTGCAGCCCTGCTCAAAAGGAGCTGCGGGGCCACACAATAGACCCAGTGGCCTGCTGACCTACATCAAGGTAATTGGACCTGTGTGTGGCCTATATAGCCACATGGGCTGGGATTTTCAAAGGGCACAGGGGATTTAGGCATCTTAGACTTCTTTGGAAATCCCAGCCATCACTATCCTGGCTCTTTCTGTGCCCTGCAACTTTCAGTCTCACAGGATTCTGTTGTCCGCACAGCCTGGCAGCTCAGTGCAGACTGTCCCAGGTGAGACACACACCCTGTGCTCTCCCCTGGAGGAGTCATTTCCAGGTTTTGTTTTGCTTAGCTGCTCTTTTAATCTGAGGGCAAAGTCACTCCACCTGAACGCGTGCATGGAGGAAGGTAGCGCATCACAAACACAGGTGCATGAGAGCACAGATCTGCAAAGAGCTTTTGAGTATAGCCAGAACCTAGGGCCAGATCCTCAGCTGATGTAAACCAGCATAGCTCCACTGAACCAGATGGACACCAGTTGAAAAGCTGGCCCCAGGGCTTTATAGAGCAGCAGGGTCAACTTCAAATCAATGCAGCGCTCGATAGGCAGCCAGCGCACAGAGCCCCGGGCAGGTGTGACACATGGCAGTAGCTCAAGCGGATGATCAGCGGGGTCAGCGCAGCCTGCGGCACACACAGGACATCTCCCTGTGAGATATTACTATTAATGCTGGACTCATTTCCCCTACACAACCCTCTTCCTGGCTTGCCCACCATAAATGAGAGGAGAGCAGCTTGGCCGGAACACAGAGCAGCAGCTTGGAAACAAAGCAGAGGCCAGAGGGGAGGAGGTGATGTTCTCAGAGAGAGGCAGCAGCTGCATCACTAGGAGGTAGTTGGGAGTTTTTCAGTGCCACTTTTTTTGGTGTGTATCTGAAAAGGCCACTTCGGCAAAACGGGCACTTTTCACGGGATGGGGGCTGTGTTGACAAATTTCTCGACTCTGAACAACATCTGGAGGGAGGGAAAAAAAGAAAGGTTTTGAAATTGTCCGAACATCCCATTCTGGCATTTTCAAAAGAGAAAAATTCTGGTTTTCCAGTTCGTGACAACTGCTTGTTTTGAAATTTAAGCAAATTATGTTTAAAACAAACCAAAACCGAAAGAAAAATGATTGAAATCAAAAGGAAATCTTTCCCAATTGATATTTTGGGAGATTTTTGGTGGGTTTTTTTGTTTGTTTGTTTTTTAATTTTCATTGCCAAGGAGAAGGGAAAAATTTTCAAATGTCAAAAATTTTCACAGGATGGGAAACGGTTCCCCCCTGCCCCAACTCCAGTCACTGCGCAGAAGGAAACGGGCAGCTCATTAGCACAGGGCAGAGAGGTACAGGGGAGAAACGCTAGTGGGACACACTGAGATGGGAAGCGGGGTACATGGAGAACATGCTTGGTTTTGGGGGGTACCGGGCGAAAGAGGGTGTTTGTGAGAGAGGGATCAGAGAGGAAGGCAACATACAGGTGCTGGATGGGGTTGGTGGCCTGCTACATACAGGAGGCCAGACTATAATATACTGGTGTTCTCTTCTGGCCTTAAATTCTATGACTCAAGAGGGGCCTGGTCCTGCACAGGGGCCTCAGGGTTGGTTTCCAGAGTGCTAGTCCTATTGAGGCACTGAAGTAAGGAAGCCGCCGGGCCAGCTTTTCAGAAGAGAGCAGTATAGGGTACACACTAGGAGTTGAGCTGATTGCAAAGGCCTGGCTGCAGGGGGTCGCCCCAGGGGCTGCCGGGGACTTGCAAAAACCTGGCCTGATTGGGGGTCCTTGGAAAACTGGCCTGAAATGCAGCCACCTCTGGGGTGGAACACCGCAACTGCAGCCCTGCAAAATCAGGGCCAAGAGCATAAAGGCTGGCCCTGCTCTACAGGGCCAGACAAGAGCTAGGCCTGGACACGAGGCAACATTCTCTGCCTCCGAGCCCGAGACGCAGAGTGATGCAAAACACAAACTGAAGGCCCAGAGCGGCTCTTTTTCCGTGTCTGATTTTTACAGCTGAGCTATAAACCCCTAGCAATGAGCCCCCTGGAAGTGCTGACACGCACTATCTCGGCAATTGTGGCTGAGTGGCACTGGGGTAATATATAGCGTATAAATATTTATACCTCCACGGGGTTACTGGCCTGCTCAAAATAAATAGGGCTATTTTTCTGCTGCTGAAATAAATGTTTCCACTCTTCAAAGAAATTTATTTTATTCTCCTAACACTAGGGAGACAATGCTCCTCAGGCCTGGGAAGAGACAACTGTGCTATTGGCCGGGACGGCTGCCCGTCAAGTCACGTCCAAGCAATAGGAAAGTGAATGGCTAAAGGCGGATGACTGGACAGAGCAGCTATTGGACTCAGAGCAAGCCAGTTAAACCTGGACTCGCTGCATTAGAGCTCAATGAGTCAAGCGAAGGCAGCTAGGGGCTCTGTCTGTTAATCTAGTTCTGTGGCTCTCTCTCGCCTAAGTGCCGACAAAAATGAATTGGTTCTTTGGGGATGAACCTCTTGGCCAAATGACCTCAAATTAGTGCCATCAACTCTCCCCATGGGTCCGCGGGCTTGACAGCGCCTTTGCCAATAATCTGATTATACAGGTGGATTTTAGAGCACTTAAAAAAGAAAAAATCAGCTTTAAACAGAAATGGCAACCCAGCCTAAACTATGGTGCAATTATGGCACTGCTCCATAATCTGTCTCTCTGTCCCCTCACACACCTTAATCAAAGGCATCCCTCTTGTCCTACCACCATAGTATCAAAGCACTGGACACTAGGATTTATAGTGAATCTTTACGGTCTTACTCCTGACTTTGCCACTGGTGCAAGAGATGTCGGGCAAATCGATCTTGACTATAGGTGCCTATAAAGAAAGCCTGTGCCTCAGTTTCCCCCTCTGTAAAATGGGAATAGAGGCACTTCTCCACCATGGCAAAGTGCTTTGTGACCTGTGGTTGAAAAGACCCCTCTGAATGCTAAGTTTTCTTGCTGTGCAGGCAGAATGGCCTGTCCTCGCTGGGAATTTTGTCTGTACTGGGAAGGCTGATTGGAATACAGGAGAGAATAATTTTAGCCAGGGGTCTGCTCATCCTTATGTTTCTAATGTGGATTTTAGTGGACCCCAGACTGACAGTCCCTGTAAACTGATGCCCTTTGTCAAACCAAAGCCCAGGTACAGCAGAGACAAGCTGCTTCTCATGCCCCCACCACGAATCCTCAGCAGTGTTGCTCTGGAGGAATCACCCACTGGAGTGAGAGGAGATTTCACTCTCCAAGGACCTTTCCTGCACCAAGCCCACCCTTAGAAGTGACACTTTTGGGGACGGAGCCATTTACCAACTGGGAGTGGGATGGAGATCCCCAGGCTCACAGCACCTCTCTTCCACTTAAGTTATAACAGGCCACCAGACATACAAACATTCACTCAGGACCAACCTGTCGGCGGATCCAATTCCTAATCAAGTCAATGGGAGCCTTCCATTGACTGGAGAGGCACCAGAACCTGTCCCTTGCAGTCGATCCAACAGCCTAAGGGGAAAAGAGCACCATAGCTAGTTACCAATCCCCTGAGCAGCTCCCAGGTAAAAGTGCCATTTATCCGAGTCTTGTCGCTGAGGAGGAGTTATATATGTCTCTGGGCAGTTCAGAAAAATGGAGTGTGCATAACTACAACCCTATGTGCACATTATGTATTCAGGGGCTCTGCCATGATAACAGAGAAGACAGGAGATTTATTTCCCTGAGATAAAAGTGCCTTCATCACTCAGACGTTGCCACCAATGGGGACAGGTCTCCTTCTCACCGCTGGGAGATGGAACCTGTGATCTAATGCAAGTCCTGGATAGGACCAAGCCACCAGGCTTGGACCCAGATTCAGATCCGGGCCCAAAATTCAGGGACGTTCAGATCCAGTTTTGTCCAGTGAGAAAGATTCCATCCATCCTCTCCCACTCAGCCTTATTCCCATTAGAGTTATGCCATAGACTTCCTAATAGATAGGGCATTGGGCTGGAACCCAGGAGACCAGGGTTCTATTCCTGGCTATGCCGCTGGGTTATCTTGGGCAAGTCACTTCTGTGCTCCATGCCTTGGTTTTCCTATCTGTAATAGCAGGATACTGATACCCACCTCCTTTCTAAAGTGCTTTGAAATCTGCAGATGAAAAGTGCTAGAGAAGGGCCAGGTATTATTATTCAATAGGACCAAAACTGGACCCAAGGATTCATCATCATTTTTCTTATTAATTCATTCCATCCTGCTTTTGAAGCTACCAATGTTTTCTCTTTAGCTTCTCTGCACAGCCCAGGGTTCCTGCCTTTCCAAAGCCAAATGGGACTCAGACTTCACCGGCACAGAGTTCCACTCTGATCTCGTAAGGTTAGCTGTATGAATGCACAGTGCATAATTAGACTGTGGAACTCCTCGACACCAGACGGCACTAAGGCCAAGAGTTTAGCAAGGTCCCAAGCAAAGAGAAATTAATACGAATAATAAGAGCATCACCCACATTTCTGCTGGTTTGAATAAAAATTTATAAGAGATGTAAACCCTCCTGCTTCAGGCCATAAGGCAACACTAACTGCCTGGGATTAGGAAGTAGATTTCTCCAGGACAAGTTATGACATTATTGTCTATTATGGAGGTTGGAAGTGTCTGGTATTGGCCTGTATAGGAAACAGGATCCCAGGCATATGGACCATTGCTCTGATCTGGTGCAGCAATTCCAGGGTTCCTCTCACTCCTTTCAGAGCAGCGTTGGGCCAGAGTGCTCCTGAAATGTGGTCATGTCTGGGGTAAAACACAACAACTGTTAAAAAGCACACACTGCAAAAAGTGCAGGATCTGGGTTTGGAAGAAAAGTTTTCAAGCGTTGGTTTGGGGGGGGGGTTTGCACAAAGAAGCTGATTTGGCATTACACAAAGGCCCCCTGTGCAGGAGGTCTGCCTCTCCATCCAGTGTAGGACTGATGGCACTCATCAGTGAAAGGCACATGTCAAGGGCACACCCGGGTGTGACCAGAACATGCTGCTCTATGGCTAGTCTCTGCTTCCCAGGGCCATTAAAAACCAGAGCAGCCTTGAGACTGCTCTAATTTCCACTGGGAGCTGGGATACTACTGCTCACCACCACTTTGAGACCTATGCCTGCCTGAGTCTGTTGAGAGCCTGAAATAACTGAGAGCTGCCTCCCTCCTTTCTCAGTGAGGCAGTGTGACAATTTAAAATCCAACGGGTCTCATTCTGATTGTACATACAATAGTGTAAGATCAAGGGTTACACCCCTATGCCTTTTATTCGTGGGAGCAGAATCAGACCCAGTGCTTAACTACTTTACTACTGATCATTTTTGCAGAAACATCTAATTATTCTGGGATTGTTGGCAGAAACTGTTAGGCAAGAGTGACCTGCCCACACGGTATGTTTAGCCAATGAGAGTTGCTCTGGTGCTACAATGCTTCCAGCTCACAGCCAATTGGCTGAGCATCCTGTTGAAGGTGGAGTCTGTTGTGGTGATTAGATAGGAGTCTGCTCTGATTGAATAGTTGAACCAAACAGTTTATAAAGCCATTGTTGGTTTTCCAGTCCCCCCTGGGCTCTTACTAATGAGACAGCAATACAATGACCAAGCAATACAATTAATAAAGCTAAATTGTTCTAAGCCCAGCCTTTTGGATAGATCAGTTTTCACTTTTTGCAAGACGCAAGCACAAAAGTGAAGTTCAAATCGATACACACTAGCAAGCCAGACAGCATTTAAATAGCCACAGCATGGTCCGGTGACTAGGAGCCAGACAACATGGGTTTTGTTCCCAGATGGGCAAGTCACTTCACCTCTCTCTACCTCAGTTTCCCCTCCTCCATTAAATAGGAAATAATGATACTGACCCCGCCTGCATAAATCACAGAGCTCGGTTGGTGAAAAGTGCTATGGAAGTGTTTCATTATTACTGTCCCATTCATTTCAACCAGCTTATGGGAAGCCCCATTTTCAAATTTGTGGACTAGATTGGGGCACCCAATTCCACATGAAGCAAGTGTGGCTTGAGCCCACCTGACTGAGCTGCCCCAGGTTGAAAATTGGACCCAGCACTTTAAATATTTAATTAGACACACCCTTAAAATTATTTCACTTTGCAATTTACAGTGTCCACTGAAGTCAATGGAAAGACAGCCATGGATTCCACTAGACATCGGGTTGGGCCCCTAATGAATATAGTGCTTAGAGAGAAATCTAGTTTGTTGGAGGAGAGGAGGAGACAATGGGGCAGATTCTGGCTTCTGTAACAGGCATGTAAATCTGGAGTGAGTACCCTGGAGTCACTCCAGATTGACAGTAGCATTGCAGCAATCAGAATCTGGCTTAGCGTGAGGAAGTGAGAGAAATAGGGACAGATCGTATTCTGTTCTGTATAGGTTCTTATACCTCCATCATCTCTGTAGTATCAACATGTCTGCCAATCATGCACTAAGCAACATGACTAACATCTGTCACGTGTGCCAGCAGAAATGCTCAGCTGGTGTGAACGGGCATAGCTCATAGACTCCAATGGAGCTACATCGATTTACACTAAGGATCTGGTCCATGATCTTTAGCGAGAGAGGTCCTTTGACAAGAGCCCATGACAGAATTCCAAGCTCTGGTGAATCATGCTTTCCCCTTCCATTTATCCAGAATTACAGGGAGTCCTTAATGATGTACTGAGACGCTCTGTGTTTCATGGGTCTACTAGAAAATACAGAATGGAGTTTGAAAAGATTAGACACATTTAAATGCAAATTGTGTTATTTCAGTCTTGAAAAAATGTCATTAATACATTTTCTGCAATTTGGGAAAATCAGTGGCAATTATTTTTCCAAAGTGAACCATTAGCCAATTTTAATTTGAAGGGGTTGGGGTGGGGGTATGGAGGGGAAATCACATGACTGACGCGTATTCCTTCACAGGCCTCAGAACGGCAGAGTTACTTTCTTATATGCAGAATAATTACCATGTAAAGGAACCGGAAAGCCGTTCTGTGAGATGAATGTATACAAACCGCGAGATTGTTTCCTTTTAGCCGTTTGGAGATGTCATTCATACATCGACAGTATCCCCTTGCTCTGTCAGTGTACACGTTGCCATCAATAAACAAGATAAAGGCAACGCTAGAAAACTTCATGCCAACTACTCGATGTTGCAGTTGTGTGTCCCTGCTCATTACGTATCTCAGTTCACTAATAGCTTGTCCACTGCCCATTCCCTTATCTGGCTCAGTTCTGATCCTATGATCAGCATTTGCATTGAAATCAACGAGAGTCCAGCAGGCGGGAAGCGATGGAATGAAGGAAAGGAAAATGTAGGCTGTGTATCAGGAAGGATGTCCCGACCTGTGAGATGGTCTAAGCTGGCGGGGGGTCTGCCAGAGACACAGTAAAAGCTCCACCCCTAAGGACATTTAAAGTCAGACAGGACAAAGGGCTGGTTAACATGCCAGAGGGAAACGATCCGGCCCTGGCTGACAAGGTCAGTGTCCTCATGGGTGGATTTCAATCCAGCTGACAGCTTTGCCCTCCCAGTCCATTTGCGGCATACAAAATACAGGTGCAACTGACATCACTCAGATGTCAAACTATTAGGGGTTCTGACTGGGTGCCCAGCCCCCTAACATCTTAGCACCCAGCCATGGGAACCAGCCCCTAGCACAGCATGGCTGCAATCCACAGACCTCTGGTTACCTGGGCCAGCCACTCTGCTGCCTGCGCAGTGAGGTAGCTAGACGGCCATGGGCTGCCGTTTAGGCCTGCAGTTAATTGCTCTTGCAGTTTTCTTGCCACTGGAGGCACAAAATAATGAAAAAAATTAATTGCACGCCCAAGTAAGTCCTTTGCCGCAGAGACTGACTATTACTATACAGGACCGTTTGCACAATGGCGCCCTGACCTGGTGAGGCGTCTAAGCACTGCCACCATAGAAACGTTCATAATAAAAACCTGTCTGTCAAAGCACTCAAGAACACGCTCAAATCCTTCCCTACTAAGCCTGGCACTGAAACCTGTGGGTAGCTTGAAGCACATGCTCAGCTTTCAGAACATGCTGAAGAACCTTTGACTTCAGTGTAGAACGAGGCAAATTTTTTCTTTTTTTGGCCACAGCAAAATGTTTCATAAATTCATGTCAAACCAAATCTGACAAAAGTCAAAACATTTGGATTTTTCAATTCACTTTAAAAATATTTTAAAATGCTTTACACTGAAATGAAAACGTCCATTTTGGGTTGAACTAATGTTTCATTTGACCCAAAACAACCCGGTTTGGCATCTTTTTGATTTGCCACAAGTTCCAAAAAAGTTTTGACCTGAAACAATGTCGTTTGTTTTTTGTAATCACTAGTGAACCGACAAGTCTGTTATTCTCATAGTTCTGCTTCAATGGGATTTCAACACATGCGTAGAACTGAGCACACACTTAAGTGCTATCGTGACTCACGATGCTTCCCTGGATCAGGGCCCAAACCTGCAGGCTGATTTTATTAAGTCAGGCTCATAGATCTTTCCCATCTCTAACGCATCTGATCCACAGACCGAACCAACAGTAACACTCCCACTATATTGGTATTGACGCACTATGTATATATGGTTTTTAATTCCAACCTTTTGCTATGATCTGTCTGCTGCTAAGTGAAAAGAAAAAAGGGGGTGTGTGGAAGAAACTGAGATTGTCTTCACTGAGATTAAACAAAGAAGAACCTTAATCTTATTTGAGTCATCTAGGTGAGAGAAGAGCAAATTTACATAACACTGTAAGTGCTCATTAACTGATGTTAAATGACAGCCAAACACCTATAGGATAACTCGGGACTCGCAATGAATACTAAAGGGGTCCCTTCATCCAGATCAGGGATATTCTACAAAGAGTCCATGCTACTGAGGAGATATTCAAAGCCACGGCAGCTCCCTGGAGGGATGCACACTGGAGCAGCAGTCTCTCTGCCAACAGCACTGCAGAACTGATGAGAATGAGGACAAGACAAATTACTTGCTTCTCATCTCATTGGACTAACCTTTCGAAGGCCAAGGAGAGCACTGTTGGCAGGACCCTTTTGGATTGGACCAGTCAGACCTGGTAAACTAAGCAAACGGACCCCTCCCTCTCATCTTGGCAGAGAACTTCTGCGTCTTAATTCCCCAAACTCTCTGTGTGACCTCTAGGGTATCAGCTGCATGGGCTCTGTGTGCCTCCTCCCCAAGGTGCTAAGCCTGAGTGTTACAGGGACATCACGCATGCTATAATGATCAAATCGATGGGCCAAGAAGTGACCAAGGACTCAAGTCATAACTGGAGCCTCATTGCGCTAGGTACTGTACAAATACATGGAGCCAAAGGGTTTACAAATGTTAAAAAATAATATACTACAGTACACAGATTGAGAAAAGAGTGTCTGTACATCTGGGTATAGTGCAGGGGTTCTCAAACCGGGGGTCGGGGTTATTACATGGGGAGTCGCGAGCTGTCAGTCTCCAACCCAAATCCTGCTTTGCCTCCAGCATTTATAATGGTGTTAAATATATAAAATAGTGTTTTTAATGTATAAGGGGGGTTGCACTCAGAGGCTTGGTATGTGAAAGGGGTCACCAGTACAAAACTCTGAGAACCCCTAGTATAGTGCTTAGATTATCCACAAATACAAAGTTTGCTTTAAAAGTCGTAAGATATATATAGCGCGTAATCAGCAATGACCCAAATTTAGGTGACTACATTTTAACAGTATTGGTCATTACAGAGTCGGCAAAGGTACCCAGAGGGTGTGTGCTGGCAACTTGTCTGGCTTTGCTGGAGGCCAAATGCCTTCGTTGTCCCCAGATCTGTGCTGTGCCAAGGAGGCCGGAGCAGGGCTGAGGTTGGGCTGGGCTGATCTGGGAGATTCCGTGAGCTGATCTCACGAGATTCTGGCTGCTGGCCCTGGAAATCTCCTGCCCTCACCTCAGCCTGGCAGACTTCCACTCTTCCAGGCTGAAATCTCCGTCCTTTGCACTTACTTAGTGCAACAGCGGGACAGAGAGCAGAATTCAGCTGACAGTGGCTAATTCACCCTGGGATGGGTCTGGGAACCTCCCCAGAGAGCCCGATTTGTCCTTTCACCAGCCCCCAGTTCCTCCCAGACACACCTAGAGTCACTTACGTCCTCACAGTGCAGCTAGTTCTTGAAGAGAGCATCAGCACAAAGAGGGGTGGGGGTTGGGAGAGCTGCCTACAGGAAGGTCTTGCACAGTGTCCATTGATCTGGATTTCATTCCTGGGCTTTGTGTGAGTGACCTTGAGCAAGTCACTTAGCCCAGATCCTCAGAGGTAGGTCGGCAGCTAACTCCCACTGGGCCTTGGTCCTTCTCTGCCTCAGTTCCCCATCGGTCAAACCGAAATGATGCTAATACTCTCCCCCCTCCGTCTCACAGGGCTGTTAGGTGTCTAGACAATGGAAGCTATAGAAGTGGAAAGAGAGGTTGTTGGGAAAAGGGCCTGATCCTTCTCTGAGCTCCCTATGGGCCCAGAGATGCAGGGAGGGACCCAGATTAGAGCCACTGACCTTTCCAAAAACCAAGCCAAAATTAGACCATTTCCACATGGGCCTTGGGAGCCCGTTGATATCATCTAGAGAGGATCCCTCATTTCCTCCCCCCACCCCATGCATTACACTGCACAGCCTTTGAGAAGCAGTCGGTGCTGCTATAGCAAAGAACAGCCTTCTCCGGCTAGATCCTGTGGCTAGCTTGATCCCGTCTGCGGGTGCCCGCTCATTTTAATTAATCCTCAGTTAACTCACTGCTCTTTCCCACTCATCACCGGGCAAAGAGGAGTCTGTTGTTGCCTTTCAGGTGCTCCGTCTGCTGCTTAATAGCCACTGGCAATTAGCCACCCCAGGGATGGGATTCAAAGGCCTTTCCTCCTCTCATCTGCAGCAATGGAGGCTCTGAACTGACGCCACTGCTCTCTTGGGGAGTGGCTCTGTGGAATGAGAGGGGGCTGCTTGGAGAGTCCCAAAGGGTTTTTTCAAGAGAACAAGATTCAAAGCCAGATTTCAAGCCTGACATTTCAGAGGCCATTCAGATCCAGGGGATTTCTTTCAATCCCTTATGACAGGGCCCAGGTGTTAAATTTGGATCATGGCTCTGCTTCCAAACCTACCCAGCACTCAGCCATAATCTAGGACAGACTGGCTCTTGTCCCGGGTCAGATCTCTACAAACTATTGCACAGGAATCATGCCACCACCTGCTGACTTGCAGACTGCTCTGGGGTGCAACACGGCACCAGCTAAACTGCAGTTGCTAGAGTTTAACCCATAAAATGCTATCCCCCTTCCCTCCTCCTTTAGTTAATTGGCATCCCCAGCAGGGTGGGTCTAGTTTAGATTGTAAATCTCCAAGCTGGGTACCTGGCATTTGATTGGCCTATGAAGTGCCCCACCCACCGATGACACTGTATATATAATAGCAATAACAGCAGTAAAGATGAGATCTGGCATCCAACTGAAACTGCAGGGGGTAATGAGGAGTCTGCCTCGAGTGAGTTATGTTCCAGGCGCTCCTCTTTAGCTTTCAATTTAAAACGATAAAGACAGAACTATTCCTCTAATTTTATTGAAGCGAATAAACTGTGTAAAATCAGGGTTATTTGGCAGTGGAAGAATAGGGGAAGATTAGCCCTTCATCACTTTCATTATGATTATCTAAGAGCCTGATCTACAGCAATCTTTTGCTGCTTCCCAGCAGCATTGCTTGGGAATGCCTAGATTCATGGATTTAAGGCCAGAAGGGACAATTATGATCATCTAATCTGACCCCTTGCCTAGCACAGGCCAGACAATCTCCCAGTGTAATTTCTGTAGCAAGCCCATCGCTTCTGGCTGGAGCTAAAGCATCGCCCTTAGAAATATATTCAGTCTTGATTTAAAGACGCACATGACAAAGAATCCACCACTTCCTTTGGTGAGTTGCTCCAAATTAATTACCCCGACAGTTCAAAATGTGCATCATATTTCTGGTCCAAATGTATGGAGCATCCGCTTCAAGGCATAACTGAGACATTGGCTGCTCAGAAGATGCAACTGCCATTTTTGCCATTTGATCCTAAATAATAACTTTAGTAAATAATCAATAATAGCTTTAATTCTTTAGCCCAGGCTTTAAGATCTAGAGCTTCCAGGCTCAACTCCTTCTGCTGACTATCTACCCAAGGGCGCAACGTCACATGTTTAACCAAGACAATTGGGGGAGGGAGCCCAAGCCCACCCTGGAGTTCAAACCAGTCCATGAGCCTGAGTATGGAGCCTGACCTGATCAGCATTCAGAAAAGAAAGAAAGCCGCAAGAGGAGTTTTTATTTATTTCCATTACCCCAGCCCCTAGGAGCGCCAGGTGAACAATGAACAAATATTACGACATTTCCATGATCCCACTGTCCGTAACCCATTGCTCATGGAGGTTCTTTCAGAACACGGCCCAGGTTTAGCCAGCAGGCGGGATGAACCCCAGGCCCCATCATTCCAACTGGAATTCCACACACCCAGCAGCTCTGTGCGGGGCTTGGTTTTGGGGTGTCCACCCAGAGCTCGCTAGGCTCAAACCTGGTGACGCACCTTTCCGAGGTTGGAGTTCAGTGACAGAAACGGGATGATTTTCCACATGGCTGTCTGTCTCCGGTCGCAGCCGTCCCCACAGCCCTGCCATGCAGCATCCACAGCTGCTACAGCATTTTTAGGAGAAGACATAGAGCGATCGTGATTAAAAGGGCAGAAGAAATGGGAACAGATCTCGCTCGTCATGAAATGCCACAGTCTCCATTCTTCACCCAGGAGCGACCTTTCAGTGAAAATAGCTAACCTGGTGCTCGTAGCGGGAGCAAAAGGTGGAGTCAGATGCAATCAGTGCATTTCCAGATCTGCTCTGCAAGCCCTTTTTAATTCCTTTGCAAATGGAGAAGCATCCCCATCACTAGGGAATTAAGCCGCACACTGGAGTGGGTCACCAAAGCAGTGGGCTCCTGCTCTCTATGGGCAAAACTCCCATTGACCTCAAAGGTGTCGAATCATGCCTCATTACCCTGTCCGGCAGCCCAGAGTCTGAGCTGGCAGCATTCGCTGTTCTCTCCCCAGCTGGTTTATCTGATACTAGCACATCCACCTGCCCACCAGCAAACATGCCAGTGTCACCGATTTTTTTTGAAGCATAAATTCACGGCTCTGCTTGACAATCATGTGGTTTTCTGAACTATGACTCCGCTCTGAACACCGGAGTGCAGCGATAAATCCAGGGCTTCTTTGAGACTCGTATAACAGCCAATCACAAGGCTAGAGTTCACCTCTTCCTCCTCCAGAAAATCATGCCCCTACCACCAGAGCTATAGGAAATTGTCAGTTCTCTAGTAGCTGTCTAGGGCCTACGCAGATGAGCAGTTCTGAATCTTTCCACCAGTCGGCACTGAGGACACCCACCCGTCTACACTGCCAAGAAACACCTGCAACACCAAGTCTCAGAGCCTGCTGGGTTAATGGACTCGGGCTCACGAGGCTCGAGCTGGGAGGCTGAAAATAGTCTCTAAGACCGTCGCCCTTCGGCAGGCGTCAGAACTCAGCCAGAGGTTATGGGCCCAGTGCTGGAGTTCAGGTTCTGGGGCCTGCGATGGGCTGGAGACCAGCTGATCATCGTCGTCCGTTCCAGCCTTAAAGTCTCAAAGCCCAGGTTCCAGCCTGAGTGGGAAGGTCTGCGCTGCTATTTTTAGCCCTGGGCGTCTGATCCACTTGACCCAGGCTCTGAGACTCGGCGCCATGGGGTTTTCTCTGCAGTGCAGACGTCCCCAGTATGCATTTTCCAGAGCCAGGCCCTCCAAGGGATGGAGGTGAAACATCTGATGACAAAACTGCAACAAGAACTAGGGGCCAGATCCTCAGCTGGCATAAACTGGCGTAGCGTCACTGAGCTGAATGGAGCTGTGCCAGCTCCCACCAGCTCAAGAGCTGACCCTACAGCCCCCCATTCCAGGTGGGGGGAGTTGATCATCTATTGTGGATTGCACAAACAGCTTTATTCTACATTAAGTTGAGTTCATTCCCTCTCCTCCCCGATCTTATTTAAAACCCATCCCAGGCAATGATTGATGTTTGGAAAATAGACCCACGCTTAAAGAGTGGCTGGAGAGGCTCTTTGGATTCCATAGAGATGGCATTTGTGGGCCTGGAGGATTCGACGTGGCTTCTTTTTAACCAGCCAGCAGCATCCGCTGTCCGGTAGGGGAGGTGATCCCTCCTCCCTGCTGCAATGCTATCAATATACAGCTGCTGAGTTATCTCCCATGCTCCTGCAATCCGTGCCCTGCCATCTCCCAGCCTTGCCAGCAAGACCAACCCATAAATCGATGTCCCTTTAAACGGAGCACTCCTGTGAATTCCTGTGGTCTAATGACGGATCATTGCGGGAGAGGATCGCTCTGTCCAGCCAATGATTGCGCGAGCAAGAGGGAAGAAAGGCAGTGGGAGAAGAGGCACCTCCAGCCCCAGAGCGACCCTGACATGCGTACATGAACCCTGTCGCATTGGGGCTGATTTATGGGGTCTGAAGCTCTGGTTTGCAGCTCGCTCGTTTTGAATAAGTGTTGGCCATGAAAAGCCCGACTCGCCGCCTGACTCCTTGCTCTGGAGACGAATGGGGCCTGTCACTTTTGCCGTCTCTTTGCTATTGATTTTTTTATCCATCTAATGAACACTCCAGCGCGATGGGATGCAACCGCCTCCCCTCCCCACCTCCATGCATCACCAGGGGCATGGACGTGCCCGTACAATTACCTGTGTAGACAGAGGCAGGAGAGGGATTGCAAATGACCTTATCACACCCCACAACGTATGAGGATTGTAAACCAGGCCCCGACTGCCAAGATAAATGGTCCTTTCCCACCTGGTGATCTCACCCTTTTGAGCAGCATGCGACCAGGGCTGCTGGATACCTGCTCACAGCCCAAGGGCCCGTTTGGATGGCAGGGCAGAAGGGTGTGGGGAGGGGGCGAGGTGAGTCCTGGGTTTGCAGTAAGCAGAGGGTGAGTCGTCTTCCGGCCTCTGGATCAGGTCCTCAGCAGGCATTGCCGGCGACCTCAGTGAGTGACAGCAGAGGAGCTGGGAATGCTAAGCTGCCGGGAAGGATAGGGGAGGTTGGACACCCACCTGCTCTGTTCATTCAGTGCTTAGCTTTTACACAAGCCAACGAGCTGCGTTTCTGGTGCCCGCACCAGCCAGGCAGGAGGCTGGCAGCGTGCCGGGAGGTCATGTGAAAGCAGCACCCTGAAAACAGGGACCCCAACCTGCTCCTCCCTCCTGGCCTCTGCTGGGGGGGTGGGGCTGGCCAGCGTTGGCTTTCTTAGCTGTAGCGGGCATGGCTGCTTTTCTCTGGCACCCTCCTGCTCCAGCACTGCCGCCACCAGGCAGCTGGATGATAGGACCACGGAGACCTGGCCCAGCTATCAGACCCTTCATCCAAGGAGCTCGCGGGATTAGCTAGTTAGGCCTCCCGCATGGCACGTATCACCCCCATTTTAAAGTTGTGGGGAAACTGAGTCACAGAGCGGCAGTACGATTCCCATAAGGTCGCCCAGCTGTGGAGCTGGGAACAGAGGCTGGATTTTTCAAAGGAACCTAGGAGAAGGAGGTGGCCTGTTCAATGGGACCTGGGTACTATTATTTATATGACAGTAGCCACTAGAGGCGCCCGTAAGAGATGGTCCTGGCTCCAAAGACCTGACAGTCTATATAGAGGCACGCTAGGTCACACGGCAGCCGAGCTAAGGGTAGAACCCAGTTCCCCTCAACGCCACACTGCTGGCTGGCCCACTGGCAGGAGCGGCGGAAGCACCTTAAAAGTGGGAGGGCCACAGGCCCCTAAACCGTGGCCCCCCCACACCACTCCATTCCCCCAAAGCTCTGCCCTCGCACCGCCCCTTCTCCCCAAGACCCCACTCTCATGCTGTCCATTCCCCCTGAGGCCCAGCCCCCACACAGCCTCTTCCCCCAAGGCCCCACTCCTCTCTGCCCCCTCTACCTGTCACGCCTCCTTACAGCCGGTAAAAGGTGGGGGGTCATGTCCTCCTGTCCCCTCGTCCACTGGACCACTCTACAAACATCTTAGGGGCCTACAAGTCCCAGACAGAAAGCCTCCAGCCAGACCCCCACCCCCGTATCCTCTCCATGCTGCCATTGCACTGTCACTGCACAGCCAGGAGTTGCTGGGGGGGTCACAAGGACACCCGGTTAAGACCTGTTCCATGGTGCTGTCCTTAATTATTCCTCTCGCTCTTCAGCTTCCCTTTGGATCCCCTCTCTCTGGCCACTTAATTAGCTGCTGCTGAATGACTTCTCAGTCTCCCAGCCCTGCACTCGCGCTCTCTGCCAGACACAAGGAGAGTTATGTTAACGATCAATGGAATTATGCATGTAACTCCCTGCACATTACAAGGAAATGGATCCATTAGTGCCTCCCCACTCCGCCTGCCTTCAGCCAGGCCTGGCACGGCAGGCGAACCAGAGAGGACAGCTATAGAGACGGCGCTCTCTCCGCTTCTGCTGGAGGGAGTCCCAGCCCCACCACGCTCTGCTGACCCCGTCCCCATCAGCGGGGTGTGATCTGGGAGGGGCTGGAATGAAATATGCATCGCTGATGGCCACAGGGTGGGGTTAGGCGCAGTTGTGATGGGAGACCATGATAAATGGATACTGTGGGTTTGACTGAGGGCATCTAATTCTATTCCAAAAAAACTCAGGGTCCGAACTCCCTCAACCCAACTGGGGAAGCCCTGATGGGGTGACTGGTGCAAAACTGTCCCAGAGAGAGGCCAGGACACCTAGTTCCCATCTCAGCTCCAAAGAGGGCCCGTGTGCTGGTGGGTCAGGTGAACCGGTGTGGTGCAAAGGCTGCCTCTCGCCCATGCAGTATTTCTCTGGGGTTTCACTCCACAGCAGGAACGGGCCCAGATTTCAATGAAGGGTTTGTGCAAAAATATTGGCTCAAACAGCAAAACGCCAGCTTGGGCCACAATCTCCGAGGAGGGGAGGGGGCGCCAGGGATGGTGTGGGGAGCTCCAGGGGTCCTAACACCTAGAGGAAAGGAGGGGGGGGCTGTCATAACATTTTTCCCAGATCTGGACCTTAGTGTCCAAAATATGGATGTTAGCATGAAAACCTCCAAGCTTAGTTACCAGCTTGGACCTGATAATGCTGCCACCAGCCAGGGATTTATACAGTGCCTAGCTCACTGTGGTCTCCCCAAAACCTTCCCTGGGGGACCCCAAGACTCAGATTCCTTGAGTCTCACAACAAAGGGGAATAAACCATTTCCCTTGAGCAGCTCACCAGGGAATTGGTGGGAGGAAGAAGTCAGGGGAAAAATCTCTCTCAGAGCCGAGAGGGTCAGACCCAAGACAAAGAACAAACAACTCACACCCAAAACTTCCCTCCACCCAGATTTGAAAAAAAATCTTGTTTTCTGATTGGTCCTCTGGTCAGGTGTTTTAGGTCACTGCTTGTTAACCCTTTTTTAGGTGAAAGAGACATTAACCCTTAGCTATCTGTTTATGACAGGGGCTCTACAGACACCTTCCCTGGCAGCCTTTCTGACAGTTGTCCTCGGTGTGATGGGAGATGCCGATTGAGTTGTCCGGCCCCTGCCCTATACATCGGTCTCAATTCCTACCAGGATATTAACCCCTTCCCTGCTGGGATCAGGCAGGGCCTCTGCAAGTTGCACGTTCTCACAGACGTGTTTTGATGAAAAATTCCTTCGTACTCAGAAGTTGACTCTCCCTCCCCCCTCCCAAAGAAAAGGAACTAAGTTCCCCAGGGGAAACTGTCCCATTGTGACCCAGATCCGCAAGGATTCCACGTGATGGAAAATCCATCGCCTCCCTTGGTTAGTTGCTCCAGTGCTTCATATCTGTTAAAAACGTTTCCCTTTATTTCCAAGCTCTGTGTGTCTGGCTTCAGTGTCCAGCCATTAGATCTCGTTCCCCCTTTCCATTGTGGTGTTTATTGATGGTGATTCACTCACTTCTTCATCTTCTCTTCACATAAGAAGTGAAGTCGCAGGGGCACCCAATGGGACAGCATCCGTTGTCACACCAAAACCTTTTCACCCCACTTTGGGGCGGGGATAAGAACGATGCCCCTGAGCAGAAGTAGGCTGGGGCTCCCTTGCTGCAACCCTCTTTAAGTTTTCATTTGTTTCTTGGCTACAATGAAACCGACTTGCTTTGAGGGAGATGTTTGTTGGAGCCAAATGCAATCCACGGTGCATCTGTTTAAGTGCCATAAATTATGCTTGGGTTACCTGCTGAATGCCTAATCGGAAAAGCGTATTTCATCTGAGGGGATGACGGATTTCCTCTCCATGGTTAACAGCTCTTTTTCCATCCTCTTTTACGCCAGTACAGATCCAATATCTCCTGCTGCCTCTGCAGCCATAAAAATAAAAAATGGGGTAATTGTAGTAAAAAAGTTTGTTGGGGGGAGGAAAAACAAATACACACACGTATACAAAACCCAGTAGACACTTGTGCGCAGATCGTCGGTGCTGATAGACCCTACGGAATGAATCGATTCATTCCCAGGGCAGGGATGTTGCATTTATAAATGTTTTCTTTGACATTTCCAATCTGGTGAACATGGCAGCAATCTCTGAAGATGGCAGCAAGTTTTGAATATTACAAGATTGGGGGGGTAGGGGAGAGGGGAATCACTATTTATGCCTAGAGTGGGGAAATAAATACAAATTGTGTTTTCTTGAGAAGAACCGGGCAGTGCACAGGTCCCTGAGGAATGTGGGAATGAAGAACATTGGAGTTAGGATGAAATAAGTGAGGTTCAGTGATTTATAGTCAGCTGTATTTATAGGCATAAAGATACCACCTTCCAAGTAGTCCTGACTCACATGCACAATACACACTCGCCTAAAATGACAGCTGACGCGTCACGCATGTGTAGGTTATAAAAGAGGGGGAAACGGGGGCTTTTTGATGTTGCTTTTTTTCCTCCCCACCAAGCCTGCCCCTTTGTGACTGATCTATGCCTGAAATTTCAAGGGAGTAAGAGGACAAGGTGAGTTCAAACAATCCAGCAGTAAATTGAAGGCTGGAATCTGCTCCTCTTGGTGATTTCATCCACAGAACCCCCAGCCCAGGTTACCATCTTCCCAGGCATGCCAGCCCATGAGGGCTGCGCGCTAAGCTCTGCCTCTGGGAAAGTATCTTCGAGTTACCCCTGGGATGGCAGCTGCGTCTCTTTTTGGGCCACTCGTCTTCCACCTTTTTTTCCTACTTTTTAGGCAATTTAATTTGCAACGCTTATGAAGCAGCCCCCTGTGCCTGTGCCCCCCTGCCCCTGAGGTCTGCGTCAGCCCCGAGAACCAAACCCTGACACCTTTCTCAAAGACTGGGAGGAAGTCTTTGGAAAACAAAGCCCCTAGGCCCTGGGAGTTCCCAGTTCTGGCCAGGCCTGGAATGGGAGCTGCTGAGCTGACACAAGAAAGCTTAGTAATCTCCCATAGGCCTGCAGCCTGAAGAGATCTGGGCAGTTTTGACAGGCAGCCAAACCTCTCTCTCTCTCCAGGGCTGATCCAAGTCCACTGGTGGTCATGGGAGGGTTCCTTTCATGATGGTTGTTAATTATAATAACTATTATTGATTTGCCTTGTGGTGGCACCAAAGAGTTCCACATGGACCAGGCCCCCCATTGTGCTAGACGCTGGACAAAAAGATGGTGCCTGCCCCAAGGATCATTGGATTAGGCCTTTTTTTTAAATCAATGATAGATAGATAGATAGATAGATAGATAGATAGATAGATAGATAGATAGATAGATAGATAGATAAGTGTGTGAGGAGACAGAGAGAGAGAGGCCTGACTGAATGCTTCTTACACTGTAATCTTGCTAGCTAGCTAAATCTATCTTTCAATATTTACCATATGCCCATCACCATCACACATAGCCACAGTGGTAGTATCCCAATATGCTTTTTCCAGCTGAGCCCAATCTCTCACCCTTGAGGGGTCCTCCCAGCATTCATTGTTTTCTTTTAAAGAAATATTTCTAGTCCTCCTGTTAGGCAGCTTTCCCCACTCCCGCACCCCACGCAGTGCCCAAGGACATGGGCTTTGGGCCGGGGGTGTCGGAATCCCCCGCAGAGAGTCGAGGCACACAGTACCCATGCAGTCACTCTGGGTGGTCGGTGGTATATCCAGTCCTCTAGGCGCCCCTTGGCAGGAGTTTTGAACAGTGGATTCACCTCGATGGTAGATCTACACCCTCCCACATCTTCCTAGGTCTATATTCTCACAAGACCCACGGCGCTGGCACTTGGAAGACAGCTACTGCAGGGCAATGGGGTTCACAGCTTTCCCTTGTGACATCTCTTTGGCCTCTCCCCACCTAGGCCATCCTGAGTGTCTGCCTGAGAAGGGGGTGTGAGTGGGAGGGAGGAGACTGGATTTGCTCCTTAATTTCTAAAGCAACATGAAATGACACAAAAGAACGCCCAGCCCAGCCCCGCCCCACCCACTGGTCCCCAAACCACTCAGCATCGCCAAGGCAACCCCTGGGAACAAAGCACCGGGGCTGTGCATGAAATTCAAATCTTAAAAGAGAAGTCAAGAGCCTGGAGCTGGCTTTCAATGTTGATTTAGCTGCTGCCTTAACTGTGCTGAGGCTTCCTTCCACAGCTCTGAGAGGAGCAGGGCAGTAAAGAGAACAAAAGATACAGGCACAGCAAAGGGAGAGGCATGGAGAGATAATTGAAGGAGGTGAGGTAGCAAACAGGTGGGTAATAAGGCCGTGGCTGCACAGGGCTTTGAAGAGAAGGAGCGGTAAACCAGGCCATATCCGGGGCATAGGGTTGCTGGAGCCTACAGGAAGGTCAGTATCATTATCCCCATTTTACAGATGGGGAAACTGAGGCACAGAATGCTGACGTGACTTACCCAAGGTCACCTACCAGGCCAAAGCCAGGAATAGAATCCAGTCACCTGAGCTCCCGTGTAGTTCTTTAGCCACTAAGCCACATGCTTGTCTAGAATAAGGATGTGTTCCTGACTGGAAGCCATACAGAGGAAGGCTAGACTCCTGGTCCCTAGACAGGGACTCAGGACAGGGGGTTCAGTTCATAGCTCTGCCACAGACCTCCTGTGTGACCTTGAGCAAGTCCCTCCGCCTCTCTGTGCCTTTACAACGGGGATAATGCTTCATCTATTTCAATTGTAAGCTCTTCAGGTCAGGGATTGTCTCCACCTGGGCCCTGATCTCAGCTGGGGCATCTAAGTGCTCCTGTCATGCAGATCGTAATGCACGTGATGCTTAACAATTCTCCATCCTCACCGCTCCACAAAGATAGGTAAGATTCATTCTCCTTTTTTTTTTAAAAAAAAAACCACTAGGGAAACCAAAATGCAGCAAGAGGCAGTGACCCAGATTTCCTGATTTTTTTTTTAAATGATTGTTACAAAGACTAAAAGTGTCTTGCACCATAACAGCTCTCAGGGGTTAATAACACAGTAGACAAATCCCTGTAGAAAAAGCCTTAAAATAATTTACAGCAAAACACAGCAGGGAAAAATAGTCCAACCCCCAAGTTAGCACATCAAAGGATAAACAAGGCCGACAACGCATTTCTCTTCTTGATCCTAGTTCTGCAAACCACACGGCACTAGCTGATCCCTCCACCCATACACAGCCCCAGTGACTTCACCATGACACCCTGCAGGACACAAAGTCTGCCAACATAAAGTAGTTCGTAGGACTGAGGGTTTGGATTGTAAGCCCCTAGGGGCAGAGAATGTCACTTCTGTGTCTGTCCAGCACCCAGGCCAATGGGAGCTTTATCTACAATACAGACCTCTACCACTTAAGCTAATAGAGGAACCAGTAGCAATAGTAAGCTGTTTTCCTCCATGTGGACCAGCCATTAGAGGGCAGTGACAGTGGGTGCCACAGCTATTTACCAGACATCAGAGGAATATTGAGATTCAGGAATCCAGGGTTCAGATCTGGGTTCTGGAGGGGATTGTCCTCTCGTAGTTCCAGACATTTCTGTCCCTATCCTCCCTCTGCTTCTATCCCCCCCAACCAGCCTGTTCCTGTCCTATTCATCCCCTTCTCCCTCACCCGTCTGCCTGGGCATCAGCAAGGGGAGTGCTGAGAGCACAGGAAAGATTCTCAGCTCAGAGCCCTGCAGCTAAGAGGAGCCATTCCAGGTAAAGTCCTGCTCAGCCTCCCCAGTCCCGTGCAGCAGCAGCAGTGCTGACAGCATGGGCCGAGATTTTTGATGCCCACTTCTAACAAAGCTCTGGTGAGCATGAACGAACAGTGACATTCAGAGGCCAACAAGTAGGGCTTCTGATGTTACATTTTAATGGGTAAACACTGATAACACAGCCCTGCCACAAATCAATCCATCAACCCAGCCAATGAACTCCGGAAATGGTTCCTTGCATCCCCAGGCTTGTGATGCACACAACAGGGGTGCGATTTCTAAAGCGTGCTCACATGTGGCAGCTAATTGGTCTGCGTACACCCTGCTGGTGCGCACTCTAGGTTCCCTAGCGTGCTTTAATGGAGCGCTGTGTGAGAGAGAACTACCTTAAAGCGTACCAGTGGAAACTACCAAGATATTACTCATTGCAGGCTACACTACGGTAATTAACAATGTAGATAATACAGGACAGAACAAAGAGAAAACCTCAGGGGAAAAAAACCCAAATTTTGGACACCTACATACAACTCAAAAGTTGCTAAAAATTCCCCCCCTTGAAATTAATAAACCTCAAAATGCAGAAATCCAATCTATAACTTGGCCAGATTTTGGTTAATTTTCATGGGCACAGCAAAAGACACTTCTCTGGTCTCACGGTAACCTCTATTCCCTGCTCCCCCACCAAATGCTATACACATATAGAGGAAATGAAGCAATGGATTCATGCTACAATAGCCCTTTGGGGTAATGTTGATCATTGATTTGGCTCCCGAACCACTGAGGTGTGAGCAACACCGATCGAATCAGATCTCCTGTATATCCCAGACCACAGAACACCATCCACCCACCTCCACACCCATCCCCACAGCCAGAATTACACCAAAGTATTACAGCCTTCAGGAGACTAAATTATTGCATGCCACAAGCCGAGAACATGATGGACCAAGGTGCCCGAGACCCCTGCAACCACAGGAAATTCATCGATTCATTAATTCCCAGGCCAGAAGGGACCAGACTGACCTCGTGTGTAAGACAGGCCATAGGACTTCCCCGAAATAATCCCTAGAGCAGATCTTTCAGAAAAACATCCCATCTTGATTTAACCATGGTCAGTGATGGAGAATCCACAGTGACCCTTGGTCAGTTCTTCTTGTGGTTAATTACTCTCGCTGTTAAAAATTGATGCCTCATCTCCGGTCTGAATTTGTCTAGCTTCAACTTCTAGCCATTGGACTGTAATGAGCCAATGACCATGAGAAAGTATCAGGCACCCTTAACTATAGACTTGCTCCCAGCACTATGTGTAACAGCCGCTGTAATATCTGACTGCATTTTGCCAATAATCCCCTGCCCATCATGATTACTGTCTCATCTGTGAAGTCATGGGGGGGGGGGGGCACGTTGCTACTGATTCCTACAGGAGCAGCATCAGGCCCTGAAATGTTAGTTCCATTAGGAGGTACCTTGCCATTCTCGCCTGATTCCATTTAAGTCAGTTTTGCGTCTGCAACATTGACTGGTGGCTATGCTCCAAAAACTGACTTGAAAAGGCATGTTGTAACAGTGTACACCTGCTCGCCTTGTGCTCCGTACCCGCTCTCTTCCCTGATTAAAAAACCCCCAGTTATTATCGCTCAGCCGTGCTCTGGAGCCGATATAACTGCTGACCAGCAAGATGTATGCTCGTTCTGCTTCACGCATCAACAAAGAAGTTGCCAGCTAAGTTCCGATTCCCGGCTCTTTATTGTAAGCAATGATGTAGGAGTCAGAAATAACCCAGCTCAGCTTCACAGGCAGCAGGATGGAGGCTAGAGGGATTTCTGCTCTGTAAACATGGCAAATTTGCTGTGTTCGAGCTACTGATGGGAAATGGAGAGAGAACCCCGAGATGGGGTTTTCGGAGTGTCACATTCCCGACTATCACTGCGCTTTAAAGTATATTGACAATAACAAAGAAAGAAAGAGCCACCATTACCCATCGCTAATCAAAGCAGTAAGCAGTCTTACTCGTCTGGCCATTGTTCTCCCCCTCCCTTACCCTGGATCACCTGCCAGCATCTACAATCAGGTATCTCTGCTCAGACTGTGCTTGGAGCCAGATGTCGGACTGACCTGAGTGGAGCTATGCTGCTTTTCACCAGCTGAAGGGGCTGGCCTTCAGGGCCTGAGAGTTAGCAGGGGTGAATGAATTCAAAGACTTGGGGGCTTCCCCCTTTCAAGAAGTAGGATGGTCCAGTAGTTTGGATGCCATCCTGGGACTTGGGAGACCTGCATTTAATTCCCTGCTGCACCACAGATGTCCTGTACAACCTTGGGCATGTCATTTAGTCTCTCTGTACCTTAGTTTCCCAGCTGTACCTTGGGGATGGTAGCACTTCCCTACCTCTCCGGGATGTTGAGAGGATAAATACATTAAGGACCGAGAGGTGCTCAGATCCTATGGTAATGAGGGCCATAAAAGTGCGTAAGGTAGATAAAAACTTAGCATATTTATTGCCTCTGTGATCCATGCCAAGGGATGGATAACAGAAATTCATCGCTCTTGCCATTTTGACACATACCAAACCTACATTGACTGTACTGGAAGCTACAGAGCCGTAAGAACGGCAGGATCAGACCAACAGAACTTAATAGAAAGCACTGTCTTAAGTACTCGTAGCCCATTTGTGCTTATGCGATGTACCGGCACATCCAATAGACGGTAACGCGATAGAAACTGCCATTCATTTAGTGCCAAGTCCTGGAGCTGGCTCACAGCCAGGGTGTGGGGCTGAGCACTAGGGATCACCCATGGGGTGGGGGTGGGGGGCTGGGAATTGGCCACTGCAGTCAGCCCTGTAGCCTGTGTGCCATCTCCCTGAGGTGGGGGGAGGGGGACAGCTCTGTGCTGCAGTCCTGGTGGAGCACCAGGCATGCACAGGCACCCCCAAATCCTGGCTGTGATTGAGCAAAGCCCTCTGCAAAGTGAAGGGGCTGGAGCAGCCGTTTTTCAAGTGACCGGTTTTGGCTCAGAATGGGGTAGAGTTTTTCCTAGGGCAAGATTCTTCTCCCATTTACACCCATGTGGCCCCGTTGGTTGGCCCAGAGCAAGTAAATGGAGAATGTGGACTCCAAACCCTGGTCTCAGATCATCCACCCCCGCACCCCTCACACACACACCAGCCATGGCTGGCACCTTCCCGGCCCAGATCTTCTCCCTCCAGTGTGGAGTGGGAGACAGCACTGATCCACTGCCCGTTGCTCGTCTGAGCCGTCTGCAGGTGACGAGGTCCCTGCAGGGGACCGGATGGGCTGGGTGAAGGAGTGGGCCAACTGATGGGGCAGGAGACTCTTTCCCACAGAGCCCTGGGGACATTGGGAACAGCCATAACCACCACGAGACCCCGGCAACCTGCCTCCAGTGGCAGGTAGTGGGATGGGGGCTGCCAGACACAAGCCCCCAACACGATCTCTGGGGACCCAGAGATGGGGTGTTGGCCGCCAGCCTGTTATATGGAGGCAACCCACACACACACACATATCCCCCACCCCCGATGGGACACAGCTGGCTGAGACGGCTTTCCTTGGAGCCCTTTCCCCCAAGGTCTTCCCACACGAGGGGGTGACCTGGCCTCTAAGCAGCTGATTGCATTCTCCCTGGTTAACTCTCAGGAAACAATTGCCTATCAGTCCTACCTGATTCCCCCGCCTTCCTGGAGATGGCTGGCCTGCTGCGAGCCTTTGCCTCATCATCACATTGCAGGGAGCTGTGATACAGGGAACGGTGCGTGTGAGGAGGGCACTTCGCTCACATTAATTTGCTGTTTACACACACAAGACCAGAGTTCAGCTTGTCAGATTCCTCTGAGATGAAAATCAAGCCATTCTGATGGGTTCCTCCAGGAGCCCTGCTGCATACTGATCAGCCGTGCTCTCCAGCTGAGGGACTTGTGCACAGTCTAGAAAGGGGACGGGGACATGATCCTCTGCATTCAGAACAGGGCTGCTCATCTCTAAAGGACACTGCAAGCACTGGACCACCAGATCCACAGCTAGTGTAAGGGGAGCTCCAGGATCTGGCCTATGATATCAGTCTCAGAGGGGCAAGTCCAGAAGACCTTTCTCTGTTTTTATTCCATCCTTGACCATGGGCTGGATTCTGATCTCACTTACACTGGTGTAAATTCACAGCAACTCATTTGGGTTCAGTTGGTCTACTCCAGATTTGCACTGATGTAATTTAGATCAGGACCCAGACAAAGAGCTAGATGATGATCTCAGTTACACTGGTGTCAAACAAATCTTTCATTCCACAGCCTGGGCATTTCATTGCATGGCTAAAGTTTTGGTTTCCATGTTAAACTGGAACAGTCAGAGTTTTCAGATCACACCTGTGGCCCATCAAACCCTGTCTGCTGTCTCTGACAGTGCTCAGCACCAGCTGCTGCAGAAGACAATAAATGAAACCCCATAATGGACAATTCTGGAATAATCTGCCTTAGTCTGTTCATGGTGAAGCAGGAGGGTTTATATTCCTTAATACACCACAAAAATGATGTTAAAAGAATAAGAATACAAAGTTAAGAGCACAAAAGTTAGGAAATGACAATTAAGGTTGCCTGGATAACCTTAATTCATCCCTCTTGTGTGTATGCATCATGACACCGTCTTTAATTACAGGATCACATTGTAAAAAAAAATACTAAAGACCCCTTCTTTTCCCCTCTGCTCCTGCCTCTCCTTCCCCAGGCCAACCTCCTATCTCCTCCTGCCCTGAATCTCTTTCCCTTCCACATCCCACCCCTAGTTCCTTACCCTTCTGCATTCACGTCAGGCTGTCTTTCTCCTCCACACTCCCTGGATTCCAGCCAGGGCAGCATTGAAAGCACAGGAGAGACAGGTTCCCAACACTCAGTTCTGGTGCCTCTGGGTGAAGGGAGGAACCATTTCAGAGAATCTCCTATACAACCCCTGTAGCCCCTGGATGGAGCATGCTCAGTGCAGACAGAATCTTGGAAAACTAAAGCTACAAAACTCTAACAAGGCTCTACTGAACATGTGCTAACTGACATTTTTCAGAGGCTCATAACTTGGCTAAATTTGGGCAGTTTGTCTTCATGGACATACACATCCCTGACAACACTCCCTCCCCCACAACCCACACACCAAATTTCAAGTCCTTCTCCAAAGCATTGAGGTGCAGGGGATTGCCAATGAAATGGTTTGAAGAACTTTTTAACATGGGCAAAACTCTGTATTTTTCCCTAATTTCATTCTCAGAAATGACTGAGCGATTTGTTTCATTTAAAGAGTAAATCAATCTGAGACAGATACCCGGTATGGAAAATATCAGCCCAAATGATAAATTTTCAGTTACAAGCAACTGAAAGCAGGGTCTTATAATGGAAAATGTCAGGCAACCTTATCTATAGTGGAGGCTCACTGTGTCACCTATATAAAACAATGTTTTCACCTGCCTAATGTATCTGAATGTTCCCATTATACACATAAATATCCCATACTTTGTTAAGCTAGAATCTGTAAAGAGGGCAAAGGGAGTTAGATTTCCCTTCTTTTAGGTTCTCTTGAAAAGCCCAACCTTAAATTCTACAATGTGTCAATGATGTCTCATGGCAATGATTTTCACAGGTTAATTAGCCACTTCTGTTAGCGTGCTGCCTTTTAATGCCATTGATTGGCCTTTGTTCTTAATTATAAGAAAATGCAAACACCACCTGCTTTACATTCTCCCTACTGTTCAGCAGTTTTTATATATATATACACACACACACACTCACACACACACACATTTTTTCATCATTCTGTAACATTTTCTCTTGACACTATATTTGAAAATATATAATATAGGAATTTAAGCACATGACAAGTCTCTAATTTATTTATTATTATTATGCCAAGAAGCCCCACGCAAGATCAGGGTCCCATTATGCTAGGCATTATACACGCATAGGAGAAAAAGATGATCTCTTTCCCAAAAAGCTTTGCATCTAAGACACAGTGTCCCCTAACATCTTGCAGAGGCATTGATTCAGGTCACCACCACCAGTTCCTATACCTGTCCCACCTGATGTTTTTTCCTGGTACGATCGATTCAGGTTTTTCACATATTGTATCAGTGTTTTCTCAGCCCAAAGATACGTTGCTCTTTTATTGTATGGTGCAATATTTTGATCGTAGAAATAATCCTATTTAGATGATCAAATATTACATTATTTGACACAAGGATCTGACAATGAAGGAGGTCCGAAAAGGCACCTTGCACGCACACAGAGCTGAGCCCTATGTTTTCAAGCGCTGCTCCAGAGATAAGGTGTGCTGCTAATTAAACTACAATTGAATACAGCCACATTGCAATTAAAAGACAATTACATGTGCAAATTGGCACTTAATTTAGCAGCAATGAATAAATACACTTTGTCACAGAGAAAGCAAAAAATGGTTCTCTCTAGCAACCCCAACCAGTTGACAAACACCCTCTGTCTCTTCATGTCTTATTTAACAGAAGATCGGCGGCATATTTTTCTGCCAATCAAAGTCAGTTGAGGGAGGGATAGCTCAGTGGATTGAGCATTGGCCTGCTAAACCCAGGGTTGTGAGCTCAGCCCTTGAGGGGCCCATCTGGGACAAAATCATTACTTGGTCCTGCTAGTGAAGGTGAAACATTTTTAGGGTAGAGGGATAGCTCAGTGCTTTGAGGTAGTTCCCCTACCAAATCCAGGGTGGTGAGTTCAATCCCTGAGGGGGCCAACTAGGGATTAGTCCCCCTTTGAGCAGGAGGTTGGACTAGATGAGATCACTTCCAACCCTAATAATCTATGATTCAATGAGTCCAGGCATAATTTTGGGTTCTTCCATTTTTAGATGCCCAACTCTTCAGGAACTGCAAGACTGTCTCAGGGCTTGTCTACATCACAAAGTTGCAGCGCTGGTGAGGGGGTTACAGCGCTGCAACTTAGGAGGTGTACACATCTGCAGGGCATCACCAGCGCTGCAACTCCCTGTTTGCAGCGCTGGCCATACTCCCGTTTTGTCTCGGGTGTAGAGGATCCAGCGCTGGTGATCCAGCGCTGGTAATCAAGTGTAGACACTTACCAGCGCTTTTCTTGACCTCCGTGGAATAAGCAGGTATCCCAGCATACCTGAGGAAGCCTCTGGTAATCAAGCAGGTCTCCTTCCCCGGTTTGCTCTCGCGTTCCCCGAACCCCCATGCAAGCAGGTCTCCTTCCCTGCGGTTTGCAGGGGGGTTCGGGGAACGCGAGAGCAAACCGCGGCGAAGCTGGTCTCCTTCCCCGGTTTGTTCCCCGAACCCCCGAGCAAGCAGGTCTCCTTCCCTACGGTTTGCAGGGGGGTTCGGGGAACGCGAGAGCAAACCGCGGCGAAGCTGGTCTCCTTCCCCGGTTTGTTCCCCGAACCCCCGAGCAAGCAGGTCTCCTTCCCTACGGTTTGCAGGGGGGTTCGGGGAACGCGAGAGCAAACCGCGGCGAAGCTGGTCTCCTTCCCCGGTTTGCTCTCACGTTCTCCGAACCCCCCCCTTGAAGCCGCCCAACAGCGCTGCAGTGTGGCCACATCTAACACCACTTGCAGCGCTGGTTGCTGTAAGTGTGGCCACGCTGCAGCGCTGGCCCTATACAGCTGTACTAATACAGCTGTAACAACCAGTGCTGCAAAATTGTAGATGTAGACATACCCTCAGACCCCCGGTCCACCTACTCCAGTATCTGACAGTGGCCAGTGCCAGATGTCTCAAAGGAAGGGATAAGAACCCCACACTAGCCAGACGTGGGATAATCTGTCCATCACATAGGTCTCACTCTGATCTCTAATACTTAGGGATTGGCTTAAACTCTGATGTATAAGGTTTAATAGCTCATCCAAAGTTTTTATTGAGACCTTAAAAGGGACTGATTTTCATAGGGCGGGTGCTCAGTATAGCAGATTCAATAATGGGGAAGGATTTAATGGAAAATTTGCCAAACAAAAATTTGGTTGTTTTCATTTTGCCTGGTTTGAAATGGACCCATTTCTCGCCATATTTTCTGTGACTTTGTGATTCTGTGACTTTTCACAAAACTTTTGACTAAAAATTGACATAGAGCTTTTGACTGAAATGATTTTCAAACATTTTTGGTGACAGAAAACAACCTGGTTTCAGGACAAAGACGTGGTAAATGGAAAAATGCCAATAATGGAGTCACACATTTTTAGCAAAAATGTCGTAGAAAATTTCTAAAAAAAAACCCAGAAATTTTCCAACAATCTCTTTTTATGTCAAAATTTCCTTTTTGAAAAAAGGCCATTTCTCTATCCTAAAGAAATACAATTTAAAAAACTTATTAGCACAAACTATATAGGTGTGCTCCCACTGTTCAACGCTTTCTGAAAATCAGCCCCTTTCAGGTGTCTCAATGTTGTCACTGCAAAATGGAGTAAAGTGCAATGACTAGTCACATATGAAAATCATGGACAATAATCATATTTTGTTATGTTTTTCACACCTTCCGTGTAAGGATTTTTGAACCACTTCTGAAAGACTGGTGAATTCAGCCTCACAATATGCATGGGGAGGGAAGTATTGTTATTAACCCTACTTTAAAGATGGGTAAACTGAGGCACAAAAGTGTGTGTGTGGCCTGTCTAGAGGGAAGCAGTGTGCCTGTGACAGTGTCAGGCATAGAAGCCAGGTTGATTCCTAGACCTACCTTATCTCTGCAGTAATAATATTACTCAGCTCTTCTATACTATCTTTTCATCCACAGATCTCAAATCACTTTACCGGGGAAGTTACCTGTGAGACCCATTTTACAGATGAAGAATCTGAAACAAACCCAAGGGAAGTGACATGGCCCAAGGTCATGCAGCAAAGCCAGCTGGGAAAAGAAACCCTATAGGCACAGCCCCTTTGAAAATCTGGCCCTGGGTCTTCCTTTACCACAAGACTCTCCTCCCTGCTAACGCAGTGCTGCACAGCAAGCTAGCAGGGGCATGTGTTTGGGACCTTTTCCTCTGGCTTTCACTTGCTTGCAGCTGCTTTGTTTATCCATTTGATGCAACTCAAGAATTCCTGGGCATGAAAATCAATTGTCTTTCTTCTTTTCTTTACAATGTGGTCAGCCACTTCCTGCTGTCCTTGATGCTGAACAATCTAGTGCCTCTCTGCGCGCACAAGACGGCAGCATCCAAGGCTATCAAAGCCCTAATGCACCATTCCTCTCCTGCAAAGACACTGGCGATCGTAAAAGCAAGGACAACGCTGGCTCAACACAGCTGGCAGCTTCTGCCGGTGGCCAAGGGTCCCCCAGAGTGCAACTTAATCAGCCTCGCAGCTGCACTGATGAGACAACCAAGCTCTTCTGTCACAAGCAGTGTCTCAACTCCAGCCCACCCCACCGCCGGGAACTGGGATCTGCGCTCGTTATTAGGGTGGTATCGTCGCAGTACAAAGGCTAAGGGGATCCCCAGGGTGTGTTTCATGGGTAGTGTAGATCTGATTCAACGCCCATTCCCGTCAGCGGATAGACTCCCCTTGACTTGAAGGAGCAGTTGGACGTAGCACTGTATGAAGCTAATACAGACCAAATCGCACTGCCTGGTTTTGGGAGCCAAGGGCTTGGCATTGTGTAATGAGGTACGTGTGAAACCAGCAGGTGTTCAGAACAGGCAGCCAGTGGTTAGAAAAAAGGCCAGGAATCAGATCTCCAGCATTTGTCCCTAGTTCTGCCATTCACTTCCTATGTGATTGTAGGCAAATCCTGTCTTCTGTGCCTCAGTTTCCCCTCTCCACCCTTTGGTTGTATTGGCTGATTAGAGTGGGAGTTCTTCCTGGCTGGCACGGTCTCTACCTATGCTCTTGTACAGAGCCCAGCACATCAGTAGATGTCCAAGTGCTTTACAAAGGGTCATTATCTCCATTTTAAACATGAGGAAACCGAGGCACAGAGAAATGACTTGCCCACAGTCACCCAGCAGTCCAAGCCAGGAATAGATCCCAGATCTCGAGTCCCAGGCCAGTGGTCTATCCACTGAGCCACACTGCACTCTCCATCCAGGAAATGCAGCCCTCTGTGTGACAGGGCAGTCATTTCAGAGCATTGCATGACAAGTGACGAATGCTGTCTGTGGTCGTAATGCAGGGGGAGGCAGAACCTAACGACCCAAGTAGCCAGGTGGCTGGGATTAACCCCCTGAATCTTGGGGGGAGGGGCAAAATGCTAGGGGATCTTGAATAACCACATCATATCCAGCGGTACAGCACCTCCAATGCCATTCTGGGATTTGGGGATTGGTCCTGAAATGAAGAGTGCCCTCTATTGAATCACTGGTCCACTTCTTGCAAAGTAAGACTCCTTATTCTCTCGCTCTCTCTGGGATATACATTTTTCTTGCACACAATTTAATTAAGCCTACTCTCCTTTTACTTGTTTTTCCCCTTTCCTTTCTGCCCAACACTCATGTTAAGTACGGAGCTAGTTTATTTTTCCTTTGGAATTTCTAAACTCCTAACAACAGTGTTATTGCACTGATAATATCCAGTTACACTGTGCATGTCCATCTACTGGATCCCATCGCAGATGAAGGGATGAGGCAAAATCTTGGGCAGAAGGAAAGCAATAATGGGGTGGAGAGGAGCTGGGGTGATGAACCCCCACAAGAGACAAACCCAGGTCTTTGTCAACAATCCCCATGGGAAGTCTCAGCTCTGTAACTACAGGGTCTAGTAAACTCAGCTGATGAACACACAGATCTCCCCATGCAGAAAGCATACCCAGAGAAGCAATTTAAGGCTGGATCCTCAGGGACCAAATCCTGATCTCATTTACACCGGTATGTAACACCCCCAAATGTGGTTAGCACAGGCACAGCAGAGATCAAAGTGTCTTTCCAGAGCCAGATCTTCCACTTGGCTGCACCATGTTCATAGAATCACAGAATATCAGGGTTGGAAGGGACCTCAGGAGGTATCTAGTCCAACTCCCTACTTAAAGCAGGACCAACTCCAACTAAATCATCCCAGCCAGGGCTTTGTCCAGCCTGACCTTAAAAACCTTTAAGGAAGGAGATCCACCATCTCCCTAGATAACCCATTCCAGTGCTTCACCACCCTCCTAGTGAAAAAGTTTTTCCTAATATCCAACCTAAACCTCCCCCACTGCAACTTGAGACTATTACTCCTTGTTCTGTCAGTCTGTGGTTCCAGGACAGTTATAAGCCAAGCCGGCCTTTTGATGTGCTCCCAACAGTGTGCCACCCTCCCTACCCCCTCGCCTTTTTCTCTGGAACCCCTTCTGGCCCAGCGCCCGTTTGCTGGCAGCATATCACACACAGGGAGGTGAAGGATGACTGGTGATACTCAGCCATAGTCAGATGAGACACTGAATTCCGGCTGTGAGGCCAGGCAATCCCCTGCTGAGTCTTTGCCCATCTGTTGGGGCTTTTACACTGGGAAAGGAGGTTTGTAGTGACAAGACGTGATGTGATGGGCAGCCTGGGGCAGCACAGAACAGATGTCAGGGTCCGCAACATGCCCTTCCCATATTGCTAACCGGGAGAGGGCTCCTGGCTAGCCCCCAGGTAGATGGGCAGCGGCGGGCGCTGTGGTATGGGAAAGGCTGGTCCCCGCAGACTGGGGGAGTGACTGACGAGGTTCAGTATAAAGCTGCTCATCTCCCAGCTCTCTTACCAGTGTCAGCAGTGAATGCCACAGTCTCAGCTGCCCGGGCCCAGATCTGGGGGATCCTTACACAGTCCTTACTCAATGGGAGCTTTGCCGGAGTAAGCTCAGAATAGATTCTGCCACCGTTACTCATGACAAGGAAATCGCTTGAGACAATAGTTGAGGGGGTGAGATCCAGCTGCCATCCTCATCAGGGACCCAGACCATCTGCTGGGCTCTGTCCTGGACCAGCCTGCGGCTTGTAGCTCCCTGGGTTGGTCAGTCTGTCTGTCTCCTCCCATGCTGCCTGTCTCTCAGCTGGGCACCTTCTTTTTACAGACTCTTCCTCCAACAGGTGTGGTGGGGTGGGGCTGTCTAAGCCCCCAGCTGCTCTTTAACCCCTCCTGGCTGGTGCAGGGTGTCTTTCCCCCAGCCCCCCCCCCCCCCCCCGCAAGGAGTTCAAACCTTTCAGCAGGCTGAGCCAGGGGCCAGAACCAATGCCCCTCAATGCGGCCATTTCCATGCACTCCAGTGGACCACGAACCAGGCCCTCCATTCTGCAGACAGGTCCCTCCTCTAGGATGATCCCTCCAGCCAGAGGGAATAGGGAAGCCCTTTCAACAGCCAGTTGGCTCCAGGGAGGGATTTGAGTCCCTGGCTCCCTGGTTAACTGAATGAAACCAATCCCCATGGAGTGCAGCTTGCATTCATCCAGCACAGGTCTGCATTGTAGAGGCACCATGCACCCAGAATGCCCACCACCATCACTAGGACCTGCAGGTGCCTCCGTGAGCCCCACTCTGGAGACGCCCTCTGGAGCAGGGCGGGCAGGAATGGCTCCCGCAAACCTCTGAGCTCTTCAGTCAGCCTGGGTACAGCATGCTGGGGCTGACTACTACAGAGGCAGGTCCAGCCTCCTTTGCCTTAGGGCAGGCTCTGCTCAGACGTGGATGTGCTTTATCCTTAGCCGACGTGACGGGAGCCCATCTCATGCTTATAAATCCACTGGCTCTTCCTCTGTGTCACACATCACTTTTGATATGTGTTGTTATTGAGTGAGACATTCTGCTGTGGGTTGGGGGGGCTCTTTTTAGCCCCCCCTCTACATATCAAGATGCCAATCCCATGTACACCAATGTGCCTTTATACTGATGTGCTCTGAAGTGGCATGACTGTCCTTTGAGTCCCCCCACCCCCACCCCGCTCTGTAAAGGAGGAAGAATCCTGGAAACAGATGATCTCTTAGGCCAGGGTCTCAGCTGGCACCAGCTGATGTTGATGTCAGTAGAGCGGTGCCGACGGTCATAATCAGAGGAGCGGCCTTGCTGTTTTCATCCCCGGCATCCTGCTGTGTGCACGTCAGGCTGAGATCTGTCCGAAGCACGCACCCAGCTCAGCCTGGCCGGCTGCGGTTTGCCTGCCACCGCCCTGACCATAGACCCAGCATTCCCACTCAAGCCAGGGCAAGCTTTCTCTGTCCGAGGAGTGCAGGATCTGGCCCAGTGGATCGGTTTGTCCCAGCTGATGTAAATCGACATAGCCCCCTCCACTGTAACAGAGCAGTGCCGACGTTCTCCAGGATTGGACCCTGGATCTTTAATCCCTCCCAGACCATCTGTGATGGAAGCATGGTGGCGAGTCCTGTGGATGCCGGATTTCTGGTCTATTTAAAGTGTGTGCATAAGAAAAGCTTTCCTGCTCCAAGCCCCACGGGGTATATATGGGACAAGGGCCAGCTAGAGTCCAGGTGTCCAGCTTGGCTGCCGCTCTGCTTTCTCTGGTTCTTTGATTTGATTTGATTTATCTGTTTCTTTGTAACACACCCTGTGAGCTGTTGAAATGCAGGGAAATGGAACCATAGCAAAGAAAGCACGGATATGGGAGGATGGTTGAAACCTCAGTTCTCATCCCATCACGTCCAGGATGGGGGGGCGGGACCGTCTTCCTTCCCAAACTGTCTGTTTGGCTCAGTACGGAGCACGGCAGGGAGCTGCTCCTATCCAGAGAAATAAAAGCAGCTGCGATGGAAAACACACCCCTTTCCATACTACCTCTTCTGCTCCTCAAGGGCCCTTCCTAGCAACCTGTTCTACGGTTGGATCCCATGTGGGATCAATCCTCAGCCAGTGTCAATGGATGTGCTGCCATCAACTTCAATGGCTCGACACTGCTTTACGCCAGCTACGGGTCTGGCCCCGTTTAGAACAAAGCACATTCACCTGGTGCTCTGTCCCCATCCCTGCTGAACATACAGCTTCAGACAGGGGCCAGATTCTCAGCTGGCGCCAACTGACTTCAATGGAGCTTCGCCGATTTACTCCAGCGGAGGGCTTGCCCAGAACATTCAAAGGGGCAGCCTGGTGGGACCTGTGTCTGCGGATGCCATGGCTTTCATGGCGTGGCCTCAGGCAGGCAATGAATTTGGTGGCCTCGGCAGAGAGACCAGTGCTGGTAAAAGTTGGGGCGACTCAGAGAAAATGAGGCAGAGCACACGAATTTCATACAAAGCCCCACCAATATTCCTGTGACTGGAACAAAAACAGGGGGTGGAATCCACTGTCCACATGTCATATATAACTCCCAGGTGGGAAGCCAGCCAGTCACGTGTGTGATTTGTAACTCCTACGTAACAAGTATGTTGGTTACAGGTGGTATATCGAATTCCCATGCGAGGGGCATGTTGGTGATATGCACTTCATGAGGACTAGAGAGGGTGCTGCAAGCCAGACCCACAGATCAAAGCCTTTCGCTCAGGCTTTTGGATTCAGAGGTCCCACGTTCGGGTCTACAGATGGCCTCAGCTGGGGGCATCGTTCTACGCATATGTGTATGTGCATGTATTAGCCTCATTAAGGTTGACGAAGCTGCTCCTCCTCCACACCCAGTCTCTTCTTTTAAAAAAAAAAAATCTCATCTCAAACCATCTCTTTCCCCTCCCTCGCTTGTGTCTCCAAGGTCCCATCTCCCTCCGGTCATTGGCCCGATGCCGGAGCGCTTTGATTTATTCACCACGTGATGGCTTTACACCACAGCTGCCTGCCATTTACTCTTCCTGCTATTATTTATTTATTTCGACCCCTGTCAGCAGAGCATCTGGACGTGTTACGTGTTTTAAAGCGCTCCCTCCCTCCACGCCGCCTGCAAGAGAGAGAGAAAACAGCCCCAGCCCTGACACACTGATAACCGGCTCCTTTCCCCACAGGAGCACCCGCGGCCAAGCCAGTGTTTGCCACTTGTCGTGCCTTTGCCCTGGCAGCCAGGAGCCCAGGGGTTCTGGGGGGATCTCAGGAATGACTTCCACAGCTGAGCAATCAAGACCGACCTTGCCAGCAGGGTCTCAAGGATTCAAATCTAGGGGCAGTCACTGAAGGTCAAATGCTGCAGCTGCTGAGGATCCAGTGAGTTTTATGATGCATCAGGTGGGGGTAAGATTCTCAGGGAAACGTGGATCCCCCCAAGGGCCTTCTACGACAGGCAGAGGCAGTAGCTGTGCTGTCACTGAATGGCTCTACAGCCTAGCGATGAGGATTTCTTCTTATGTCCTACAACGGAGCAGAGCTGTGCCCAGCCCAGGATTTGGGCCTGAGAGCATCCCCCCAGTGAGCTCAGCATTTGCAATAGTATGAACATAACTTGCTACAATAATCCGGGTTATAATTCCTTTGGATGAAGCTGCCCTAAATAAAATGGCACTGCACAGCCTTGCGAAGCAGCGCATGAATCTGCATTCCCTTATCTTGCATTACATTCAGTTGTACTGCGTCGTATAGTATTCTGCTGCATGGTGTTGCATTATATTGCATTGCATTCCACCTCATTGCATTTAGTTACGTGTCAGGCCTGGACTGGGAATGCCCAAACGGAGAGCAAGCAACACATTTCTGGTTTTGTGAGTGCAGAGAAGCCAGAAAAGACAAAATTATGGCAAATCCGCATTGTATCGGGATGCCAGCATTAACTCAGCTGTCACCAGTGACTGCCTCAGAGCGGCAAGCCGCTGGGAGCGTGTCACAGTCATTAGCTTTACAAGTTTGGCAGAATTCTCTCCAGGCTTCTCGCTGAAATGATTCAGGCTTGTTAAGTTCACAATTTTTATTCCGCGCACTCCTCCGGGATCCAATATTATCAACAATTTATCAAAACAATAGCCCAGGTCCCTTTCCCGGCCCATTAGGAGCCTCACATTCCATTACCCCACATATTCCCCGTGCGCCGCCCCCAGCTCTCCGACGGCACGTCAGTGGAGGCCGTTCAGTCGGATCAGGCAGGAATCAGATGGCCTTGCCCACTCTTTATGCTAATTCGGTTTGATCCCCCACTTTCGGCAGCCCCGGCAGACTGGCAAGGAGAGAATGAGTGCGTCAGACAGCCTCGCAAGGGGGCCCCGGTGATCAGAGGAGGAAAGGAGATTACAGGGGAGAGATGGTATCCAAGAGCGACTGGAACTGACAAGAGCCTCCCCGGAGAGGCGGGCTGTCTTTGCCAACAGAGATGTGGGTAGGAAGGAGGCAGGGAGAGTTAAAGTCTCATAATTAAAGCCCTCCTGTCAGGGTATTAACACCTAAACACACCCAGAGAGTACATTAGCCAGGATCCCATGGGGGTTGTGGCGCTGCTTTATCTGATGACTCTAATTAATTTATTTCTCTGCAGGCAGCCAGTTCCCAACACATGCGCCTCACCCTCTTCCTCCTGCCCTGCCGCCGCTGCACGCTGCCCTGCGGCTGCCCCTTTCCTGACTTCTCCCCTTATCCCGTTGCCTCCCGCTACCCGCAGCTGATTTCCTGGTGACTGACACCCACAGGTGGAAGCCAGCTTCCTCCCGCACTGCCCCACCATCCAGTTCCAGGGAGGATCCCAACAAGACCGTCCGGTCTCCATAACCCACGCAGGCTTGACCTGTCCGCTGAGGCTGCTGGCGAAGTGGGTCGGTAGTGGGGTTAGACCCTGTTTTAAGGCAATTTTCCAAGTCATTGAAGGCCCAGATGGGCTACAGCTGCAGGATGGAGAGCCTCGAGCGTCTCCCGAGGTGCAAGGATGGGCTCAGGGACAGATACAGCAAGTGGTCACTTCAGGTCCAGCATCTCCAGGGGGTTCTCCATGGTCATCACGAGCTCTAACGCTTCCATGCTGACCCTCCGCTGGACCAGGGGAGAGATTTCCACTATTGGGACGGGGGGACAATTCTCTCCCCCTTCCTGCCTCCCCCGCGGGTGTGGAGAAAGCCCTCAGCTGCCTGCTTTTCCCCACAGCCTGCCAACAGCACCGGCACTGCCATGAGCATGTTTGCAGTAGGGCCCCTGTCACAGTTCGAGACAACTGCACTGTATTCCCCCTCCATGGTCCAGCAAGGGTCCCGCACCCTCAGCTCCCGGCCATTACCCCTCACGGGCAGAGACCCGTGTCTCTCTCCTTCTGGACTGGATATTTCCCAGACTGCACAGCTCCTTGCCTATCCCGTCACCGTTCCAGCAAAGTCAGGCTGCCTCCCCCTGCCTGCTTTACTTTCCTCCTCACAGCGTAACTGCCAGCAGATATAAGTCACCTCCCAGCTCTTTGCTCAGTCATTCTTCAGGTAGAAGCATTACAGAGAAAACATATGAAACCCCATAAAAACCTCCACTCCCGCTAAGAAGAGATCACTCCCTAAATCCAATAAGGCCTCTGGCCGGTGATTACTCCTTCAAACCCATGCAGGGTTTTCCCGTGGCTTCCAGGTGACAACAGCTTTCACTCAGAATTAGCTCCCCTCCCATCCCGAATTATCCAGCGTGGGCCTTTGAAGAAACTGTGACTAGGTAATCAGCCAGGTAGCGGGTTTCTCTTTCAGGGGCAGCTTCCAGGGATGGCTCTGGAGATGAGGCGCTTGCATTCCCCTCTTCCCAAGTATTTCCTAGGAGCCCCACTCAACTGCAAGCTCCATCTCATGTGCTCCATTATCGGGAGGGTCCTTTGAAGCATGTAACACGTCCCAGTGTTTCCATAAGTCACTTCCTCCTTAAAAGAAGTCATGGACCACCCCACCAATCTGCATTTTTAATAGTGACCTCCTAAAATCCTTAATTCAACACGGTTTGCCCAGGAGACTGTCACATCTGTCACAACCCCACTGACGCTGGAGGCTCCAGGCACTGAAAGGGCCATGGGGGAGCCGTGTAATGCCTTCCCTGGGAAGCAGAAGCCCTGCCCTGGGAGAAGATGGCCTGTTTCAGGCAGGAGGGCAAATGAGATTATCAAAATGTTCTCCTCTGGCCTTAAAATCTAGACAGTGAAGTGGAATTGCCACAAAGGAGCCCGAAAGTGCCTGTCAGCTGCAGTGTGAGTGAAAATAACATTTTTACAACCAGATGACTTAAAAAAAAAACCAGTTAGTCCAATGGATAGGTAACTCTGCTAGGGCTGTAGATGCCTAGGTTCTATTCCCAGCTGTGGCAGACTCCCTGTGTGACCCTGAGTGAGTCACTTTGTCACTCCATGCCTCAGTTTCTCCATCTGTAAAATGAGAGTAACACTACATGCTCACCTTTGCAAAATACTTCGAGATCTCTGAGTGAAAAGTGCAACCTAGGACCAGTTTCCAGCAAGCCTTCATTTCAAAAATCTGCCTGCCAAATCGCTGACCATCCAGAGCTCACATTTGTGGGCACACTGCTCACCAGTGCCAATTCCTACCCTAGTGGGTGCGCTCGCAAATCCTCTAGGCTCATCTGCAGAGGCCACCCGGAATGCTGAACTCCGAAAACCTAGTTTGCAAAGAGTTGGATTCAGGGCTCAATCCTGAAAACACTCACACCCGTGATCAACTTTACTCAAACGAGTAGACCCATCAGAGTCAACTGAACAACTCCCAGGAGTAAAGCTACCCACGTGTGCAAGAGTTAGCAGAACTGGGGTCTGTGCTAAATATTAGCAGGGAGCCGGACTTCAGAAGCCCTGAGCATCCGCAGCTCCCACAGATTTCCGCCAGAATTGCAGGAACTCAGCACCTTTGAAAAATCAGGTTTTAAGGTCTGCCCCCCCCTTCCCACGTTTCCTCGGAGTTCATATAAATTTCTCCTCCGATCACAGCAAGAGGCGGCTTTGTTTAGAAACATGCAAGGTGGAATGAAATAAAAATGAATTCTCTGCAGGCTGCAGAGGTTTAATATCCAGCAGTTGGGACCAGGCAATCTCCTTTTATCTTGAGGGAAATAAAGGGACCTGCTGCGAGGTTCATATGAGAGGATTGATAGTGTCTAGGCTTATTGTCTGGGATAGAGCTAAAGCAATGGAGCTCTCTGGTAACAATTTACAGCCGGAGTAAATTTGGGCAACAGACATATGGAAGGGAGGGGAGGGCAGGAGGCAAGTTTAGAAGGTCACTTATTCCAGGGGGCTCAGGGTAGAGATCGGACAGCAGACTGGAGGTTAAAAGGGACTTATGGAGGAGAGAGAAGCATCTCTATGCCCAGTGGAGGCGAGCAGCAAAAGGCCTACGCACCTGAGGGACATAAGTGGTGCCTGGACCTTGAGTTGGCCCCTCTCCAGAGTGGGCAGTGCGATGCTGGCTGGCATGAGGGGGGCAGCCCAGGGCATTGTTCCCTGCTCTGGCTTTCCCCAGGCAGTGCGGGCGGGGGAAGCGGGGGATTGGCTGTGCTGAGGCTATGAAGGGAAGAGGTGAAATGGAGACACACGCGCGAACGTAGCATGGGTAGACACAGGAGTGAAGCTGCAGCAGCATGGCCTGCTGTCTGAATATGTGCCCCGGCGCCCTGCTGGCAGACTGTTCCTCAGGTGACTGTCCCATGCCGCCGCGGGGGCTGCCGCAGCTTCACTGCTATGGGTACTTGCACTGGCTAGCTTGGGTACGTCTCCACAGGCCATCGACAGACCTCTGATGGCAGTGCTGACGTCCCTATGAGGAGTGGGGGGAGAGGTGTAAGGGCCAGTAGGCTGGGTGTCAAAGGCCAGACCAGGTGTTTTGGAGCCCGAGTCAGAAAATGCCCCTTCCCCCTGCCCCCAAAGCAACTGAACAGCAACAAAAAGAACAACCCAAATCAGCTGAGCGATCTGACACCCCACTGGAGACTGACTTGGCACCCCAGGAGCTGGTGCCCAGGCCATCCACCCTGATCTCCCACCCCAAGGCTGACCCTGGTCAATGGGGCTAAGCTTGGGAAGAAGGGTGCTCGAGTGCCATGTTTCTTAGACTTCTCAGGTTGGCCATCCCTTCCTCGAAGCCAGAGACTTTAGCAATCCCCTTCTGTGCACTACAGAAGTACGAGAAACAAACCTATCACTGAAAGCAATGAGCCGACATAACCCAACTGCTGCTTCAGCTACTGCCGGTGACCTCACAGACTTGGAAGGTTTTGGCCACCCCGGGGCTGTTCTGGACATTTTCTTTTCTTTGCTATCAAACAGTAATAAAATTTTCAATGCCCCCTTGATAGTCCCCACACACCCACCCCCCCAACCAGCCCAGGGTCATAACCCACCAGCTGATAAACAGTGGGCTAGCGGACAGGACTCCAGGGATGTGGGTTCAGTCCCCATCTCTTACACAGACTCCCTGTGTGACCTGGGGCAAGTCACTGAATCTACCCTGTGGTTTCATTTTCCCCTGCTGCACAATAGAATAATAGCACTGCCCTGCACCACAGGGGCGTGGGTGAGGGTGAATCCATTGACGATTATGAGGTGCTCACACTCTCTCACAAGGTGGGGCCTTTAGAAGAGCGACTCACAGGCCAGCACGGTGTAGCAGGCTCTCCTTCTCTGGCACCCCTCTTGAGAACCATTCCAGCCCTGCAATCGTCTGCTTCTTCTCAGGACTTGGCCCTCTGGCCAAGCCATGTTCAGTCCAAACCCTTCTGGGGTAACTGAGCCCCACGAACAGCTGCCAAGTGACCTTATGCCAGGTCTTTGGCCCAATACTGGGCTCACTGGTCCTCACACCCATTATCTCAGGGACCTTTTATGCCACCTTCCTTTAGGGGCCGGTACAGGAGCCCACGCCCTCCCTCGCTCTGGGTTCCAGCCCAGGGACCCTGTAGCAAAAGGCTATGGTCTGCTCCATTAGACCTCCAATCCACCGACCTGAGCCTGTCTCTAGGCCCTTTCCCCTGACTCCTTACTGGGTGCACTCCTTCTCTGGCTCTTCACCCATCCCCGGCTCTGCAGAACTGGTTCTAGCAGCTCTTTGTCCCTGGAGGCCGAGCTCCTGTCTGCCTCTCCCAAGGCTCTATGGGTACATCTATACTACACTGTATGGGTCTGTGGGACTTGCTGCGTCTGAGCATCTAGGTTGCGTTGTGAAACCTGGGGTTACACTTGCTGGACCCAGGTCTCACCCCATGCCTCTGTCAAAGCACCCCAGGGCGGGAGCCAGGGTTTACGGAGCTGAAAAGCCAGACATTAGCTCACTGCACTGCTATCTGCACACACATCTGTCCATCCAGCCAACTTTAAAGCATCCATCACACTTTCACCAGCGTGTCCACCCAGCTCTGATTTGCAGTTACTTGCGTTGGGAACCAAATCTTACTGAATCAGGCAGCTATCAATCTGGAGGGTTATTGGGGGTGCAGATTGCTTCAGTTCACTGCTGTTTTGAAGGTTCCTGCTTTGGCTTCTCAGTTATCCCCGCCCATCTGAGAGGCCAGGGAAATGCCTGAGTGAATTAGCAGCAGGACTCTCCTTTCTGCAGGTTCCCATGTTGGGTTAGAGACTATAAATATGCATTAAGCAAGGAAAGAGAGGCCCCCTTCTCAAGGGAGAGTCAGCAGGGTTTGGATCCAGAGACACGTGTTTAAGACACTAGCACTTGGAAAAGCGAACCGGCTCTCTTTGATCTGCGTGTCCTTGACAAAAGGAAAGCAAAGCCGAACTCACTCAATGTGTGGCTGTTGCATCAAATGCAAAGGAAAATCTTGGCAGAGGGTGAATTCCTAGCGACCCTGAGGGCCCACAGTGATAAGCGAATAGATAGATAGATAGATAGACAGATAGACAGATAGTGTGGATGGGGGTAGATCGATAGATAGATAGATGGAGTGTATGAAGATAGATAGATAGATCAATAGATAGATGTTCAGAACTGGATTTGGCAACACTCTTTCCTAGTGCCAGGAAAGTAACTCAGAAGACCTGACTCCCCGCACAAGTCTAGGACCGCTAGAAAACACCTCCCAATTCAGCCAAAGGTCTAGGACCCAGGAGTCGTGGCTCACAGCCCTGTGCTCTAGCTACTAGACTGTCCAACCTCCAAGAGCAGTGAATAGATCTCCCTAGTCCTGATTCTCAGCCCCCCTAGACAGCCAATAGACACTGCCCCATCCCTTCCGGGCGCACTGTGACAATCCACTCAGCATACTACTGCGCTGGACTGGTACTTAAACCTGGCTCTTCCCCAGCTCTGCATCAGCTTCTCTCAGGCTGCTGCCTTCTATTTCCCTCTTCTCTGCGCCACTTTGCACGGGGTGGGCAGAGTCGCCCCACATTCCTTCTCCCCTTTTCCTCCAACCCCTCCTGCTCCCCACCCCTGCCGTCACCGCTAGGGATCTGTCAGTCACGTTCTGACCCAGGACGCTCAGGAGATCCCACACCAACGGCTGGAGGCTGCCGTCAGGAAAACGAATTCGCTGAGCTAGGAATACCTGAGCATCGAGAGCCAAGGAGCAGCGCTTTCCCTGGCTTTCCACCCATAAATAAACCACTGGCCAGTGATCACTCGGGCTCCTCACTCCCAGCGCCTGCCCCAGCCGTTCCTTACATGTGTGCCCTGGGGGTTCAGATACCATGGCAGCGGGCAGGATATAAAAGCCAGAATAGTATCGACATCTCTCCAGATGCTCAGGATGTTATTACATATTCCCATCAAGGCAGCTTCGCTCTTCTGGGAAGCGCTGTCATTTTTCCCCATCCTCCTCCCTTCCCTCCCCAAATGGATGTCATCATAAAGATCAGGCTGCATTACTGATTGCGCCAGATACCTCCGAACTGGAAGGCTCGAGTCTATAAACCATGCAGGGATCTGGCATCCATAATCAAAGCAAGAAAGTGGGGGGAGGGGCAAGGGAGGGCGAACTTCAGAGAGAGGCGTGTAGATTTATATTTATGCTACACCAGCAGGGAAATAAAAGCCATCAATAAATTACATTATTTCTCCAGCCGTCCCAGTAACATGAGCAAGACGGCTGCCGCTGACAGCAGGAGCCTCTGAAATGCCAAACTGAATGACAAACTTCAGTTCCAAGTGCATTGTGCAGTTTTGTTGGTGATGGAAAGTGCCTCTAGCTGACTGGGTGGGGAGGCGTGGCAGTTAACACTGCGTTGAGCCGGTTTCCCTTCCAGCCCCAGCCCGCCCCACCCCAATCCTTCATCCTCCTGGAGTTTCTCTTCCTGAGTATCAGACACGCCATCTCTCCAGCCAGCCAGCAGCCTTCCCATGCGCTCCTCACAGACCTCCAAGGCTCTGCATATCTCTGCTCCCACACCCAGCCCCAGATCCCCCCTTTCTCCTTACATCATTTATTAATTATTATTATTATTATATGGCAGTAGCGCCAAATCCTGGACCAGGACCCCATTGTGCTAGGTGCTGTAGGGACCTACAACAAATCGATGGCTCCCGCCCAAAAGGGTCAACAATCTAAGTATCAGACAAGAGACAACAGATGGAGTCAGACAGGCAGGGGAGCGCAAGGACACAATAAGATGATACTGGTCAGCATGGGAGGGGTGGTCTGTGGTCCCAGCACACTAGCACCCTACCGGTTGTCAGTTTTTTTTCAGGTCTCCTGGGAAAGGAGAATTTTAAAAAGGGATTTGATGGGGGACACTGTTCTCCTTAACCTCTCTCCTAGCTCCTCCCCTGAGCCTTGAATCTCTAACCGGTCTCAGCCAGACGTCCAGTTTGGCAGCCATCATTTGGACCCTGCAGGTAACGATGTTGCATTTTGACACCTTGGTGACTCATGGGCACAAGTATTAGTGTCTGTGATCTGGGTGTCACCCTTCCTGTGCCCTCCACCTGAGGCACGTTGGGCCTGGTTTCCCAAGCACCCTCCGCTCCTCTTGCCATGTAGCGGAAAAGCGGGTACTCGGCCCTTCTGAAAACCAGGACCTGAGTTCCCAAAATGTAGCCCCCCGGAATTAGTGGGGACCATTAAGTACATTGATCCTAATCACTCCACACCACGGCAGTCTCAAAATCACAGGCACTGTCACACACAGGGGACAAATGGTTCATGCAAAAACTGGGGCCTCATGGGATGTAGAGTAGAGTTGTCACAAAGTAATCAGCCTGGAGCCCCCCCACCCCTCCCCGCACGGATCCTTCAGACTCTCCCCCACCCAGGGCATTTTTTTTCAGGAAAAAAAGCCCAGCAACCATAAAGCCAACCATCAGGTTGAGAATTCTACAGCCTGACTCCAAGCCCACAGCTGTTGTGCAAGTAGGGTGACCAGATGTCCCGATTTTATAGGGACAATCCTGATTTTTGGAGCTTTTTCCTACATAGACACCTATTAGCCCCCCACCCCGTCCCGATTTTTCACACTTGCTGTCTGGTCACCCTATCTGCACGTTAATTACCTGTTACCACCGTCCAGGCCCCCTTCTTCTTCCTGCATGAGTGCCCCTGGCATGGGGATTAGAGGGGAAGGAACGAGACAGGAGGCTATGTTCTGCCGCGGACGTTGGCATCATATGGCACAGCTCAGCTAAAAATGCTGCAATTTCTTCAGCAGAAAAAGGGAACTCCTTTGCTAGGGGGATTTTGCTGGAGAAGGGTAATTGGAAGCATGAACCCTGGCCTGATAAGCATTTACACTCTGGTTTTTAAATCCAGATTAAAAGCAAGCAAGAGGTAAGGGGCTTGGGTGTGATCTGTGCATTGCTACAACTTAGCTCCATGGTAACCCACCCTGGAGTTGTTACTCCGCTAGGAGGAGGCGTTGTCTGCCTAAGGATTGCACCGTTTGATTGTTCTGGTGAATGCGTCCCTTGATTTCAAGGCAGCTCTGCGTCTCTTTCACTGGGCGAGTTTTCAGAACACTGCACACCCAAAAACATGTGCACACCCAAAACCAGGCACCCTCACAATGACTGCACTGGTGCAAGCTGTCGTGGGAGATGCACAAGCGGATTGCCCCTGACTGGAGATGTGCACACGCCGGTACCCCTGTCGCATGCGTGATTCTGCAGATGCAGGACTGTGAGAAGCTGCTCTATGAACTCCTGTCCGCTTTGGAGGCATTGCATTCCTACAGCACCTTTCATCCAGATGCAGCCCAGAGAGCTTTGCGAGCTACCTTCCCTACCTATAAGAATTGCTTTGCTGTGGAAATGCCGCCACCTCTGGCGTGGAGGGCAGCAGCCAGCTGGACAAATCAAGCACAGCACGCCAGGCCGCAGTGCAAAAATTTGACCAAGAGCTATTCTTATGGCAATGGCAGTTGGATCTTTAATGTATCCCCACGTGGGGTGACCAGACAGCAAGTGTGAAAAATCAGGACAGCGGGTGGGGGGTAATAGACATCTATATAAGAAAAAGCCCCAAATATGAGGACTGTCCCTAGAAAATCGGGACATCTGGTCACCCTATTCCCCAGAGAAGGCAGAACTTTGGTTAAAAGACAGGAACACCACAAACTGCATGGAGTTCTGTTTATCTGTCTAGGAAGGGGCTGTAACCTCCCTGCTGAGATTCATACCGCTGCACTTCAGCTCTGCCACACCAATGCACCATCCCTGTGCCTCTTCAGATACCAGATTGGGGCATGGGGGAGGTCTGACTGGCACAGCCAGAAATCTTAACAAGCGTCAAGCCTTGACCGAGCGTTGGCTGGGCCTGGCTCTCCCCGGGAGCCAAAGACAGGGAAACAGAGCCAAGGCTGGATTGCTGGGTCAAGTGATTGATGGAAGGAATAAAGACAAAGGTCCCCATGTCATCTCTTCCCAGTGGAGATGAGTATCGTGGAGTTTATTTATGGCGCCGTTCTTTGTACACCAGAAGCTGTTACCTAAGGGCACAATCAGTACAGGCAGGTTTAACAGCCTGATAAATCAGCAGCTTCCAAAAGTGACACATTATAGACAGCTGGACCTATCATCTTCCCATCCCCACTGACTGCTAACGCACACAGCACATGCTGAGTAATGCATCACATACACACACACACACACCCCTTCTAAGGATCTGCTGTGGCTTTACTGCCTGTTCCCCCGTCCCAGCCCCTGCGCTCAGTGACACAGTGAGGTGAGGAAGACCAATGCAGCCGCTGCAGACACTCAGTTACGAGGAAAGACCCCAGCATGCCCCAGAGCTCCTTATCCTGCTTCCCTTCCTCCCTGTCTTTGAAACACAGGAGCAAGCAGCTGTTTTCTCCATGACAATCTGCATCTTCTGCTGGATTCGATGATAATATCAATTACCCCCCGTCCCCTCACCAGGCCTTTCTTCCAAGGAGCTCAAGGCACTTGGTAATGGAGTGAGCCTGTGCACAGCCATGGTAGGGCAGTGCCACGGGCCTCATTCGATGGCAGGGAAACTGATGCACAAAGAAGGGAAATTACAACCAACTAGTGGCAGAAATGGGAGCTAGAACCCAGGAGTCCTGGTTCCCAGCTCCCTGCTTCAACCAGTAGAACCCTCTCCTCAACAGTGTTAGGAAAAGGACCCAGGAGTCCTGGGCCCCAGTCAAAAAAGCAAACGGCCTAGAAATCACCCACAAAGATATAGGACCCAAGAGTGCTGACTCCCAGTCCCCTGTTAGCTTCCACTCCTTCCCTGTGCCAGGTGCTCTGACTCCAAGTCCCTGCTCTAGCCAGTACACCATGCTCCTTTCCAGTGCCAGGAAAAAGAACCCAGGAGACCTAGGTTCTAGAACTTTCTAGAAAACACCCACTCCCGAGTGGGGCCCGTTCTATAAGTAAACAGCCAGAGCTCTTCACTATGGCCCCTTTTGCCAGCCAACAGCTGTGGGGGAGGCGTGGGTGCCGCTGCCCCATCTCCTGAATAATTAGGCAGCGGTCTATCTGCCGCACACCGTCAATTGCCTAGTGATTGTTTAAGCATTTGGTTCCAAAGGGTTTTTCCTTTTCCTTCTTCCTTCTCCTTTTGGCAGGATTTTGCTTCCACACTTATTCAAGCCATTCAAGTAGCGCCTCCTGTCAGTGTTTATTGAACTCCACTGGTGCACAAAGCCCGGAGCAGAATGAAGGGAAATTACTAACACCCCATGGAATGGGGCTGCTGATAACCCTTCTGCCACACCTTTCACCCCAGGGTCTCCAAGAGCAGCCCAAACAGTAATTAATACAAACACCAGATTGCCTGCAGCCTGCGTGCCTGGCTTCTGACTGCCAAGGGACAGCTCTGTCTCCATCCACTGATCAGGCTTTGGTCTCTCTGCAGAGGCGATCAAGAAAGGGGCCAATTAGGAACAGTCGGGTTGATGTTTTGATCCCTCATTATGAGGCAGACCAATTATATAGGAATTAATCAGCTAGCTACACAGTGCCTGGTGCCACGTGAATGCCACGGATCATCAAAGGATATGATAGGTAGCTAGAGGGGTATATATGCAGATTAGATGACTGATGGAGAGATCCTGTAATTAATATATTGATGTTTATTATTTCTCAAACTCTGGCCAGCACTGATCTGTGAACAGGCCGCAGGTTTAATATGAACAAGAGGAAATTCTTTTTCATGCAACGCACAACCAACCTGTGACACTCATTGCCAGGGGATGTTGTACGGTCAAAAGTACAAATGGGTTCAAAAGAGTTCCTGGAGGATGGGTGCATCCATAGTTATTAGCCAAAATGGTCATGGATACAGACCCATGCTCTGAACCCTCTGACTGCCAGAAGCCAGGAGTGGAGGAGAGGTGAGTTACTCCATACCTGCCCTGTTCTGTACATGCCCCCTGAGGCTCTGGAATGGACCACTGTCAGAAACAGGACGCTGGGCAAGATAGACCATGGTCTGACCCAGCATGCCAGCTTTTATGTTCTGATTCCTGACCTGCTACAAAATTCACCAAACTCATTTCATATAGGCCACCAAACATCCGTCAATGAGAACGACTGTCACTGTCCTGGGCCCAGTTAAAGCTCACGTCCTAGAAGTGTGAGGGCCTCCGCCATCTCATCATGCTGTGATCATTTGCTGATGCCTGATTTACCCCTCCAGGCCTAGGAAACAGGTATGGGGCATTAAATGGTCATTTGTATTTAACAATTTTAATAGTGAGTCAGTCCATTTGGTACCATATGACTATTAGCTGCAGCCGTCCAGTGCCATGCTCCCTAAGACATGGGGAATCAGCAGGAAACAATAGTCGTTGACTGTCTCATGGAGAAGATTTGTCATAGAAACAACGTTTCTGAGAAAACCTTGGTGACAGAAGAGAGGAAGACAAAGAACCCACTAACAGCCCACACGCTCCCACGCTCACTCAGATCAGTTGCAGTGGGTGGGGGGTGGGGGTGTGTGAGGAGGCCCAGGTCTGGAGTGGCAAAGGGCACTGTGGGACAAGACTGAGGGACAGATCCAGGACTGGAAGAGCAGGGGGTGCTGCAAAGCCGTACTGAGGCGCAGTGGCCAAGCTGTGTAGCAGAAGCTGACAGAGCACTCGCTTGCCCGCTGCCTATGTGCGATTAGTCTGTCCCTTTCCTGAGCAAGCTGCCTGTCCCAATTGCCTCCGCACATCCACGCAGGTAGGCAGCCCTCATCTGTCTGCTCTGTCGTTCACAGGAGCCCTTCCCCAGGTCAGGCTATGTCAACTGCATCTCCATGACAGCCTGTTCTGCTCTCCCGCATCCCAGCAGGTCCCCTCTGCCATCCCTTCTCCCCACCCCGACCTGCAGCACCAGGCATGCACCCAATGACTCAATCCCCACCCTTTTCCCTCCCTCACCCCTGGGAGCAGGCCGACTGGGTCCGCCAAGCACCAGACTGGAGTCGGCTGAGGTTTTATTTTTTATTATTTTGGCAGCTTTGGTGCCAAGTAGCTCAATTAAGCAATAAATGCCTCTATACAGCCGCCCACACAGACCGCGGTAAATAATTAAACGCTGGAATAATACAGCAGATGGAAAGCAGAACGGATAGGTATCCACAGGACCAAAAGGAATCCAAATTAATCCTTCTTAGCTGCTGCATCCGGCTCCACCTCTCTGCCTGGAGCAACTCACGCGGCTGAAGCAAATATCCTTCTACAGGTATTTACCCAGCCTAAGGCCACGTCCACACTACAGAGTAAAATCGAAATTAATAAAATCGATTTTCTAAAACAGATTTTATAAAATCGATTTTACGCGTCCACACTAGGGCACATTACTTCGGTGGTGTGCGTCCATGGTCCCAGGCTACCATTGATTTCCGGAGCGGTGCACTCTGGGTAGCTCAGTAAAAGAATGGGACCAATAACTTCGATTTCCGTCCACACTAACCCTAAATCGATTTAGTAATATCAATTTTAGGGTTACTCCTTTCGTTTAGCTGGAGTACAGAAATCGATTTTAAGACCCCTTAAAATCGATTTTAAGTGCCTTGTAGTGTGGATGGGTACAGCGTTAAATCGATTTAACGCTGTTTAAATCGATTTAACGCTGTAGTGTGGACCTGGCCTAAGATACCTTCCCATTTGGCAGAAGCCCAAACGCATGGGACTGGGGTGGTCTGGTGTCTGTTGGAAACTGAAGGATGATTGTCTGTAAGTGCTCAGATACCACAGTTGCCTTATCAAAACAGACAGGTCTGTAGAAACTAGAGAGAGAGAGAGAGGAGGTGTATGAGGATAGATAGATAGATAGATAGATAGATAGATAGATAGATAGATAGATAGATAGATAGATAGATAGATAGATGAACATTTCTTTCTATCTAAAATGTAGTAATTTCAAATGATCTCTAACATTAAAAGAGATTTGATGGGGGGAAGGGAATGAGCGGGAACACAAAGCCAGTAACATGGAAGATTCTGGGGCAATCCAGTTCAGGTGGGTAGTAATCACTAGTCATCATTGCCTAGTCATCTATGAGTCCAGCTGGGTCTCAGTCCAGTTCCCAGTAGCAACCATCTGCCTCACTCAAACACATGGTCCTAGCCGGCACTAATTAGCTCCCTGGTTGGCCGGTCCCAGTGCAGAGCAAGGGAAGAGAGGTCCCTCCCCATCAACCTTCCTTGGGGCAGGGTTCCAATCAAACACATACTTACAGTGTGAAATATCATCTGATTTCCGCAAATATAAACCAATGGGCCTGACTCTCATTTGTAGTAAGGCCCCGTTACACCCCTCTGGTAACATGAAGGACCCTACCAGAGCTGAACAAAAATTTTTAGATGAAACTCTTTTGGCCAAAAAATGTAGATTTGGGTGGACCAAAACATTTCATGAATTCGTGTCAAATTCTCCAGATTGTTCGGTCCAGGAGGGTGGGGGGTGGGGGGGAAAAGCAAAACGATTGGTTTTAGGAACCATTTCCATTTCTCAATTCCAAATGACATTTCTTTTCAAAATTTACTTCAATTTTGTTTTTGTTTGTTTTTTTTAAAAAAGACCCAAACCAAAATGAAATGTTTTGTTCAACCAAAAACAACATTTTTTTGGACTTTTTTTGTTTTGCAGAAACACTTGAAATTTTTCCTTTTCTTGTCAAGCTAAAATGCAAAAAATACATTTTAAAAAAAAATCTATTTTTCCATTCTGCTAGAAACTGAAAAATCAGTTCTTGGCCCATCTTTAGTCATGGGGGTGGAAATCAAACCACATTCACACCTACTTTACAGTCCCTTTTCGGTGCCAGAGGGGCCAAAAGGGCCTTGAAGAAAATTAATTAGGTCCAATAGTATTGCCTTGTTTTCTTAATTAGAATAAAATATAGACATACACACTTAGTAGTAGCAAGAAGTATGGTCCTTACACATAGAAACTCCCACGTTGGTCCTTACAGTGACCACGCTACTCCAATTACCTATGGTAAGAAAAGAAAGAAATCTTGGAATCATTGTGGATAGTTCTCTGAAAACATCCACTCAAGGTGCAGCGGCAGTCAAAATAGAGAACAGAATGCTGGGAATAATTAAGAAAGAGATAGATAATAGGATAGAAAATATCATATTGCCTCTATATAAATCCATGATACGCTCACATCTTAAATACTGTGTGCAGATTTGGTTACCCCATCTCAAGAAAGGTATTTTGGAATAGGAAGAGATGCAGAAAATGGCAACAGAAATGATTAGGGGTATGGAACAGCTTCCATATGAGGAGAGATTAATGAGACTGGGAATTTTCAGTGTGGAGACAACTAAGGGGGGATATGATAGAGGTCTATAAAATCATGATGGGTGTGGAGAAAGTAAATAAGGAAGTGTTATTTACTCCTTCTTATAATACAAGAACTAGGGGTCACCAAAATGAAAACTAATAGGCAGCAGTTTCAAACAAACAAAACGAAGCATTTTTTCACACAACACACAGTGAACTTGTGGAACTCCTTGCCAGAGGATGTTGTGAAGGGCAAGACTATAATAGGGCCTTCAAAAAAGAACTAGATCAGTTCCTGGAGAATAGGTCCATCAATGGCTATTAGCCAGGATGGGCAGGGATGCAAAACCATGCTCTGAAGTGTCACTAGCGACCGGGGGCGGGGGGTGTGATGGAGTGAGAGGTGGGCTCGAAGAAGAGGAGGGCAAGGATGTTTGTTTTTGTGCAATTAGAAAGTTGGCAACCCTACCAGGTGACTTGTCTTATGATAAGCCACATGTTCTGTCTGTAATTAGCAGACCAAACGCCCTACCCCTTTGCAACCTGGAACTTTGGGGTGCTTTGGATCCGCTCCCAAATCTACATCTGAACTTGGCTTGCCCATCTCCAGCTTACATTGGCAAAACAGCAATCTAGCCACACGTCATCAGTCAATGCCACATTCCGTCCAGGGCACTTTTATGGCCCCCATGGCTGCGGTATAGAAGCACTCGTGGGGCAGGCGAGAGATATGAACCCCATTGTACAGGTGGAGAACTGAGGCACAGAGGGGCTAAGGGACTTGCTCAAGGTCACAGTGGAAAGCCATGTCAGAGCAGGGAACTGAATGCAGCTCTGCCAAGTCCTAAGCAAATGCTTTAACCACTGCTCCTCTTTTCCTCATCCAGATTCCGCTACCTCATGGTGGACAGCACCTTACCCGCAATGCTCCCCCAGTCTAAGGTGCTCTCCAATGGAGTCAAAGGAGCACAAAGTGGACTTAAATGTGAACTTTATAATAATTCCCTTGCCATTCACTAACCCAGTTTGGCTTCAGGCGCGAGACTCTTTGCCCTGTGTCAGCAGCCTTCCTTCCCGACATCGGGAGGTGTACCTCAGGGCAGTGCAAAGCCCCATCTTGACTCCAGTGGCTCTGATGGCACAGGGCAGCCTGCCGTTAATTAATATTGCCAGCCAGGAGCCACCGTGGGATGCCGCCAGCGCAGGCTGATTCATTAACAATTACGATCGAAAAAATAATTCAGATTAATAAGTCAGTTGAACACGTCGCGGGAATTTTTTTTTTACTTCGCTGCTAATTAACAGATGACTTTGCCGGAGTGACAAATGGGTTTCCAGTTAGGAAGCTGATCCATTATATGGTGTTGGGACGGCGCACTCCCAGCAAGGTCTAGACAGGAGAAAAATCAAGACCATAATGACTCAGCTCAAGAATGAGTTAGTGTGTTGAGCAATTTTTCCCCCCGTCTGACTCCTTTCCCTGCTAGTGAAGCTACCCCAGGATACGCCTCCATTGTACCTTGGGAAAGGGGATATAGATACACGGTCTGTGCACCTGCTTCCTCTGCCCAAGAGACACGGAAAGAAAACACAACTCCGCCAGAATCCCAACCCCTCGGTGATGCCGCCAGGCCTCTAATGAGCCTTGAAAGCAGTGCCTGCCACCTTGATAACATTTATGCTAATAGCCGGATCTGGGTCAGTGGCCATGGACTGTTTTTTTATTAAGATCTCCGTGGGCAGGGGTGTTAGGTGGGAGGAGAAGCAGACAAGGCATCATTTCCATAGTCTCATTTCTAGCACATCCTGCTCAGACAGCACTGGCTGCTTTGCTGACTTCCGCTCCTTCCATCTGTTTAAATGCCACCTCCGTAAGGGATTGGCTCAAAACACCTTCTCCTTCTCACTATTTTCTCTTCCCCGCCTTAGAGCGACTCCTGTTTGATCCTGGTCGCTTGTGAAGCACTCAGACCTCATGTTTGACCCCTCTGATCTCCCAGGCACAGGGCTAGGAGAGGGCTGTGAAGGTGCCCTCTGATAGGACATTGTTTATTGCCTTCATTTAGCATCACTCAGCAGCAGCACCTTTCCCAGCCAACACATTGGGTGTATCTTGCTTTGTCAGGGCCTGGGCCGTTGATGCCCCTCGATCTTTCCCATTCTCTGCCTGTGGCACATAACCACGTAGTCTCTGGAGGGCTGTAATGCATGGGTCTCATTTCAGGTGCTGGGTCTAGTGTGAGGGTAGCAGGTGTTATTGGTGAGATCAGGTGAGACGATCAGGTCGGCCCTTCTGGCCTTGCACTCTATGGCTTTGGAAGACTGCAGCATTAACTTCCATTAATGTCCCAGAACTCTGCCCGTTCGGTTACGTCATGGTTTTAGCAGAGCTCTGTGGGTTTAAATGAGGGTGACGATTGGGCCAACAGTTTGCTTCAAAATGAACTTCCTGGCTAACCCTAATCCTACAATATCTTGGCATTCTTGCCTACATGGGTATAATCAGTAGGCACCAGCCCAACACCTAAAATAATTCAGTCAGTGAGAACTGCACTGATGATGATGTTCATCTTGTGAAAGGATTTGCACCACAGCAGACAATAGGCATTTCTCCAAGATATTACTGCCTGTATAGTCTGTGAAAAACAGAATTTGTAAGACTATTGGTAAAAATAGCACAAATATCTCCCAATATTGTTCCCAATTCTAACCCAACTTACTCTTCACTCCCAGGTCAATTTTAACCCTAACCCCTGGGTAATATTAGTTTTAATTTCTAGGTTAATCCTAATTGTTACAACTCTAATCGTAACACCCAGGCTAATTCTAACCCACAGGCCAACCCTGCTCCTAACTCCGGGTCTTGCACTAAATGGAAGATATTTAAGCCTAAACCAAGAGAGATGATTTAATGTAAAATGTTTTCTGCAAAAATGGGGGATATTCCCAGCCAGGACTTTCTGAAGGGAGTGAATGAAAGGTCCAGCTCTCCAGGGTAACCCAATTCTACAGGAGTGGAGTCACACAAGGGCAAAGTACAATGTGCTGTGCAGCCACATAGGGCACATATCAGGGTGCTGACCATGGGTGGTGTGTATAAAACCTTGCACGCCCTGTCCAGAGACCTGTCCCGTGTTTAACGACATATGCAGGCATGCGATGCTCTCCCCGCAGACACACACATACAGATCAGTATTAAAAAAAAAAAATCTGGTGGCGCCTTGGGTCTCAATCTGCTGCCCTCATCTGTTATTCACAGCAAAGGTTATTCTGGGTGATTTTCTCTCCTCCTTTCTATTGCAACTGCCCCCGTCCCGCCTCTACCCAGCCCCAGCCCAACTGCTGTGAAACAGACAAAATGTCTAGGCTGACACAGCAAATGGAGAGCGAACCTGGCAGCAAGGCAGCAGCCTGTAACCTATTCCCTGAACACGCCGATTGGACGCACGCCAGCTGAAACGGAAAGCAGAGTCGACACCGAGCTTTCTTCCCCTTAGCGCCCCAACAAGAGACAGCGATGAAGTTCAGCCCTCCCTCCCCATATCCTTGTTTGGCATGCACAGGTGCCCATGTACATGGCCAGACACACATCCACTGCCACGCAATGGCCTGCGTACACATGCACTGATATGCCTATGTACAGATGAACATGCACACGTATGCACTGCATGCACACACACACACACACATTGACCCACCCGTGCAGCAACAGGCACACGCACTGCCACACGTGGGTGCACGCTTACGTTGGAGAGGGAGGGGGGTGGTTAGAGCCGGGCGGTGGGGTTTTGCGGCGCTCGGCGGGATGTGACAATGTGTTAGAATACATCGCTTCCTGTGCTTTGTCAGGGAGCATTTTCCCTGGAAGCTGTTGAATAATTTACATTCGCTGAGATGCAATTTCTGTGCAGTGTTTGTCAAAATCATTCTGTGGCTCGCTGCCTCTGGGGACTCTAACATGATAGTGATATAAGCCTTAATGGCACGCACAGCGAGTCCAGCCTTCAGAGCGAGTTGGGTACACCCACCCTGCCACCGGTCTCTCTTTACTTCTCTGTACCTCTGGCTACCTGTTCCCCAGGCAGATGGCCCTTACAAACCCTGTGCCTGCGGGGGAAGTCAGCCATCAGGTGTGGCTGCTGAATTAATAGGGCCTGGGCGTAATGAATTGGTCCACTCCATTGGGGCTATCTTTGATCGGGGGGTCTGTTCTGGATCTCATACCTGGCTAACCTTTAGGAGATGATGCATAGGAGACTCTACAAGAGCTTCGCCTCCCCAGGACATTCAGCATCAGAACCACCAAGAGGAGATGTAGGGTTCATGGACTAGCTTCCTCAGCCCAGGATACCTGGTTTAAAATCATGCAGATTGCAGCCAAAAAATCTGGGCCCAAGTCTGAAAAGTGCTGAAGGCCTTTAACACCACCTGGAGGCAACAAATGCGGCAGGCACTGAGCACCTTGTCAAATCAGGCCCTGGAGTTTGGAGTCTGCATCTCAAACCCAAAGACATATCCCTCTGCAGCCCAAAGCCCCTCTGGAACTTAGCACGAGGGGCTGGAGTTGTCCCAAGGAGCCTGGGGCAGCAAGGCTCTGGGATAGGACAAGGGTGCTGGATGTTAGGACTGAGGGGCACTGGCAGAGCTGGGTGAGGGGTGTGGAGTGGGTCAGTTTGGAGCAGCACCTGCCTTGACTCTTTATTCCTTGTTCGAGCTGTCAGGCTCCTCTCAATTCCATTATTAAATCTGGTCCATGGGCCAGGGTGTACAGTCAGGACTCCCTCGACCCCTCACTCTCCCAGTGATGTCCATGTTACTCACAGACGCACAGCTACAACAGGGCTGGCCTGTAGTAACTAAGCTTTCAGCTATCATCCTGCTTAATTGTTACGATGCAGTCAGCACAAGGCTGTGGGACTATAGTCTCCCCTTTAAGACCCCTGCTATTTCTCCCGTGTTTCACTTCCTTCCTTGTCCATCTTTCTCTGTTTCTCATCCCCATCTCTGTGGCTCCTATATTCCCTCTGCATTTCCCTTCCAACCCCGTCTTCTTCTCATAACACAAGAACTAGGGGTCACCAAATGAAATTAATAGGCAGCAGGTTTAAAAGAAACACAAGGAAGTATTTCTTCACACAATGCACTGTCAACCTGTGGAACTCCTTGCCAGAGGATGTTGTGAAGGCCAAGACTACAACATGGTTCAAAAAAGAACCAGATAAGGAGGATAGATCCATCAACGGCTATTAGCTAGGAAGGATAGAGATGGTGTCCCTAACCTCTGTTTGCCAGAAGCTGGGAATGGGCGACAGGGGATGGATTATTTGATGATTATCTGTTCTGTTCATTCCCTTTGGGGCACCTGGCATTGGCCACTGCCAGAAGACAGGACATTGGGCTAGATGGACCTTTGGTCTGACCCAGTCTGACCGCTTTTATGTTCTTGTAGTATGCTACTCAGTCAGTAGATATCACTGTGTGTTGGGCAGCATCCCAGACAGGGTTTGGACCCTGGTAAACAAGGGAGACAATGCTGGGTTGAGAGCTGTGTGGAAGCCTTTTTGTTCTCCAGTGTCAAATTGTTTTGTTTAACACCCTCTGTTTAAGAAGACCTGTGATTCCATGATTCCACACATCAGGACCTTCCCCCTCATGGGAGTGACTGCCACACAAGGCCATAAGAATACATCATGGAGGCTGACACCTCTACTTTAGTTAGTGTAATTAGTAGCCTTCTACTCTCAATGTCACCAGGCCAGTAACAAGCAAGAACCCCTCCCCATCGACCCAGCCTGGACATTTGCATCCCTCGACCTGATGGGCCTGTCTGCAAGTCCCTTGCTGTGTTGGTTTCTGAGCTGGTTTCAGATGCTACCAGCAGGGGGTGCTGCTTCCAGTGCAAACTCCAATTCCACAGCTAATCCCAGAGGGAGAGAAAAGCAATGGGAGGAGCATTTAAAAAAACTTGAAAATGACCAGATGGGGTTTGGGGGGTTAAGGCGACAGGAGAGAGCAGAGACCGATGGGCTTGCAAGGGAAGGGGAAAGACAGGGCTATGGTGAGACAGAGAAGAAGGTGAGAGAAGAGGCAAAGGAGAAAGGAAGAGGGATACTTTTTCTCAGTATCGACACTGAGAAAAAGGAACAGACTCACTGGGGCTGAGTGAGTCTCCCCTGCCCGGCAACCTTGTGGAGTCATGTGCCTGGAGGAAAAGGGGCTGTAGTGTTAGTAGTATTACCTAGTGGGACCCGCTGAGATCAGGGATTCCCTGTACTAGACACTGCCTAGACCCATAGAGAGAGACGGTCCTTGCCCCAGAAACAAGACTTTGTGGGCTCATCTGCACCTGGGCAATGCAGATGCAACCCTGATGTTATCTAGAGATTATTATATCGGTTGCACAGAGGGAGCCCCGAGACAGAGCAATTCACCCCCAGGGACCCACAGCAAGTCTCTCGGGGCATGACCCCACTGCAATAAAACGCCCTGGGCTGGCCTGTATCAGCCGACTGGGGCTGGTGAGGCTATAAAATTGAGTGTCGATTCCCAGGCTCAGGGACCCTCCCACCTCACACGGTCCAGGCTCCAACCCAAACATTCCCACTGCAATTTTAGGGCCCTGAATCCGAGCCCGATGACATGGCCCAGCCGCGGGTGTTTTATTGCAGCATAGACATGGGAGCCAGGAATTGAACCTACGACTGAGGAGGCTTAGGTCAGTGCCTTAATGATAAGCCCATCCTTCCTCTCGACGCGAACTGCTACCGGACAAGACGTCTCCACTGACTCGCGCTGAGGGCTCCCTTTGCTCAGGTGTACATAACTCCAGGAATCAGGCTCAGAGCATTTCTCCAGTGAGCAAATCAGCTGCCACAATTTGAAGCTTCGATTGAGCTGCTTCTGCTCCATTCTTTCCCGTTTCGCTTTGTGCGGGGTCCTCTCCCTCAGGCACTGGCTTGAGCACTGGGAGTGACGCGAACGCTGTGACCTGCACGGCCAGTGCCGAAATCACTTTGCAAAAGGACAGTCAACCTAACGAGGATGACAAATGAACTGCAATTCTCCAAAATCCAACAAGGCCATGGGAACCAAGTGCATGGGACACTCGGGTACCAGAGGGAATGGTTTCCTAGGCAACAGGAACCTCAGGAAAGCAATCAAGAAAGCTCCTCCCTTAGCATCTTTTCCTTATTTTTAGTAGTTTGGTGATCGCCCCCCTTCCCCTAGAGCCAACTTGAAGGGATCCCATTCAGGGAAGCAGACAATACACCCTGCGCCAGGCGTACCCCCGAACAGCCAGGCCTTCTTGCAAGCACCAGAGGTGAAGTGCTTCTTGAAAAGGGACTTGATAAATGAGGATGGAGCAGTTGCAATCATCTGTTTTCTCTGCACTAACCCGACGGACGTTTCAGAAGCCAGCCCTCTCGTGTGCAATTTTATCATGTTTCAACTGTGCTTGGTTTGAAAAGCCGCAGGGGAGGAAATGAAAGACAGATCTTCATGGCTCAGCCCTGCCCTCTTATCCTCGGCAGATTCCACATGGCCCAGAATCTGGGCCAGCACATCTGGGAATGCAATTAAATCTCAGCAGGTGGCTTCACTCCACATCCCAGACTTTGGATCGAGACTTGGCCTTTGTAATAACAATACATTCGGGGGTGCCAGGAGATCTCGTTGCGCTAGATGCTGTACAAGCACATAGTCAGAGACAGGCCTTGCCCCTTGCTTCCAATCTAAACACACAAAGGGCAGGCTGGCGCAATATTAATTTTGCCCATAGATAAATGAGCTACAGCAAGATTAAGGGACTTGCTCCAGGCCACCCAGTGAGTCAGCCGCTGAGCCAGAAATTAGACCCAGATCTCCTGAGTCCCCACCCAGTGCTTGGATGGCAAGAACATTCAGAGGGCTCTTTGATTCACACAGCAGGATTGAGGAAGGGAGGAGAAAGCTTCCATTTATTCTATCCATTTCCCTGCATTGTTAACCTGATTGAGATAAAAGAATTATGACAGATGTTAGCTCTGTGCATTGCTGGAAGGCGCTCAGATACCACAGGGAGGAGAGCGTACAGAGCCCATAGAGAACAGAATAGCAAATAAACCGAGAACTGGCTTCCTTGGTTCTTTTATTTTTTTTTTTTAATCAGGTTAATGGGCATAAAGGTACAAAATATTTTGCCCCGAGTAAAAATAGAAAAGCTGATTCTCTGCTCACTCACCCTTGCTTCCCGCCCCCCATCTAGATCCACAGACTGCAGTGGAGTTACTCCCAATTTACACCAGTGTAAACGAGATGAGAATTGGTCCCTCAAATTCCAGGAGAGCAAAGCGCTCCACGGCTCTAGACAAATATCCGGTTGACTCTCGCTGAAAAAAGTGAAGAAGAAAGTGTTAAGCACTGTCATTAGAATGTATTATGATGTATGCCCAGCCGGACAAGACCACAATGGGGGTTTAATTGGGTCTGTACTAACGGACTGGTTAAAGAAAAAGTCTGGGCTTCTGTTCTCAGTCACTCCAGCATAAATCTTCACTAGCTCCGCTGTGTGCAAGAGAATTACTCTGGATTTATACTGGTGTGAGAACCGAACCTGGCCCAGTGCTTCTAATCCCCCTCCCACCTGAAATCAATGGGAGTTAGGTGCCTAGATGCCTCTGAGGATGTGGGACTCAGATACCAAGGTGCTTGGGCCATACAGACAGATTCTTGTCACTTAGGGCTGGCCATGTGAGTATGTCAATGGGAACGTAGCTTGCATAGGCAAGGAGCTGATCCCGAAAGGCGCTGATCATGCATCCCCAGGGAAGTTAACGGGTCTCCTTCCCAGCTGGTGTAAATAAAACAACTTTAGGGCGGCGGAAGATCTGCCCCACCATAGCATAAATGCTGAGGTGCGGTGGGTCCCCCAGAAGTTTCACTGACAAAGCACAACCACAAGGATCCAGCTCGTTGCATCAGGCGTTTTGTCTTTGAACGAGACCAGTGTTGAGGGGATCCTGTCCCAGCTGGCTGCTCAGCTTCCTGGCAACTGCTGTGGGACCTGGCGAGAGTTGACCAGTCTCCCCATGGACCAATGACAAACATCGAGGCACCTGCCTTGAGGAAGTGGCTGAGTTTGGAGCTATTCAGGTTGCAGGCTCATCAGGGCGGAGACTGTCTGCTGCTCCAGGTCCATACAGCACCTAGCACAATGCAGGCCCGTTCGTGGTCGGCCCTTAGGCACTACTGTCATAAATGGGATTAATATGGAGTTTGCAGGACTCCGGACACTAACAGGGCCCTGAAGGCCAAGCTGGCAGGTTAGCCTTGGTATGACAAGCTTTGCAGCCTGGTGCTTCCTTTGGGGTTCAGGGTCCAGAACCCAAACCTTTCATTTTCCAGTCCTTTAAACTTTCCAACATGAGTCTGCTCCTAGGTTCTGCTGTCGAACAGCCCCACCCTATATCTCTGAGATGGAGCTAGAGCAATTCACTTCTCTCCTGCAGGGCTGCCTCGGTCCATCATCCTGACTGAGGGAGCTATGGAAAAGGGGGAGAACAGATATGAAAGGCAGCTCCCTGAGAGGACATTTTCTCCAGTGACAGCTGCAGATTCCTGCCTGCGATAGGATTCTATTAACTCAGGAAGCAGCATTGTTGTAGGGACAAAGGGAAGCAGCAGAAGAAAAGGAGATAGGAAAGAGAAAGGAGTGCTCTTCGCAATGCAAAAGGATGCAGCTCATCACAGAGCCAGCTGTGCTGATAACATGGCCAGGTCATCTGAAAGCCCCGAACCGTGGGGGCTGGGACATGGGAGCTGAGCCTTGGGAAAGGTCTGATCCAGATCCAAGCTCCACAGCTGGTCCTTTTCAGCCCCCGATTACATATTTTGCACAGCGCTGCTTCACCAAGGTCTCTTCTAGGAAGCCACACTGTGTCTCCTTTCCCAGCATGGTGACAGAGAAAGCGTGAGGCCTCATCTCCCATCAAGTCAACATCTTCAGAGGAAAGTGAGGGACGGGTTGAATACCCAAACGTTGGGCCTGATTCTGTAGTAGCTTAGGCTGGGGTAAATCTGGCATGGCTCCCATAACATCAGTGGTGGAAGGAAGAGGGCAGTCCTGCCCTCTATGACTGGAGATGGAGCGTGTAGAAACCAGGGAAGTATCCCTTTAAAGAGCTTGTGAGCCCTCCAATGGTGCTTACCATGTGCTATGATTTAGAAGCTGCCAGAGCCCAACCACAGCAGCAGCGGGGGGCGGGAGGGGCATGTAACTAGGCAGCCCCTTTTGTGTCTATTCAGCAAACATGGTGATTTGGACCCCATGTGATTCCTCCCTATTGTGTGTGTTGAGTAAAGAGCAAAAGACAGGAGGGCGAAAACTCCTGCCTTTTAGCCACCCCCTTTTCATCACTCCCCACTGCTGGATATCCCGTGACTCTCATCAAACGGGCCTCAGAGCCCAGCTGCTGCCTGCTTTGGGTGTTCAAAGCCCAGTTTATCATCCAGCCTCCGCAGCCCATCTCCTGCTGCATGGTGTCTGAGGTCACTCTTTCCACCAGCGAATCCAGGGGGGCTGGTGCTCTGGTGCTTCCTTCTGTTCTGCTATCCCTGCCCGGCCGCTGCGCACTGGAGCGTTTTACCGTGATCCATCTTTTGTAACTCACCTTGAGAGGTCTTGGTAGGGCAGGCCTATTGCCCAGGAGACATCCTCGGGGAGCCAGGAATCAATTCAGCCTGCTATGAAGTAGGGGTGCCTTTGAAATGGGGCTGCGCTCCCCACCCCCAGCTCCTGACTGCACCAGTGGGGAGCGCAGCTCCATCTGCTGCAGTTCTGGGGGTGAATCAGAACTGGAACTAATGGTTCCCAGGGAGTTGTGCAATGCAGAGTTGTTTACTCAGCGGGAGCTTCACTTTCTGGAGTAATTCATTTCTATTGAACAGAGGCACTGGACCACACAGCCTATTTGTTGGCATTTTATAGTGCAGTTTCCTAACCACCCAAGAAATCAATCATGAATCTCCTCTGAGAAATTTGTGGGGAATCTGCTACTCACCAGCGTGAGAGAGAGGGCTCAGGGGCAATGTGTAAAGCCAAGGTTAGGCAGAAATCACAGCGGTTGTATGAGTTTCCTCATCTCTCGCTAGGCACCTCAAATGTGACCTGCAGCGCCTCTACTCTCCCAGCTCTGGGCTCCCCACACTCACAGCTCTGCCAAAGCATCTCAGTCTTGCCCTGCAGCCCCTTGCTATTTCCTTCCTGGGCTCCCCTATACAGCAATGTCAATTCACTCAGCCATGACCTGCTAGTCCAGCCCAGGGCCGCTCCGTAGCAAACACTTGCAAACACTTGCAATCACTCTAACGACCAACAGTTTTACAACATTCCCAAATATCCACTCAAGGCCAGGCTGAGACCACCCAAACCACTGAGGCAGTGGATGTGAACTCAGGTTCTCCAGAGATGTACTGTCTAGGACTTCCGTTTGGAGATCCCCTGTTGCCACTCCATCTAATCCCAAAGGCTCTGATCATGAGCATTCCAGCACCCACCTGTGTGCGCCAGAAGGAGCCAATTCCCCAACAAGATTATAGCTCTCTGCATGTTTTCGCCCTGGCCTGCAAATTTCCACCAATTCGTTACGACTTGCCTGAAAAACGTATCCCTCCAGCACTCAGCCCTGATGTCCAACAGCAAAATTAATGATAAATCCCAATCACCTCTTCACACTGGGCTCCCAGCCTCTTCCCTGCCTATTAGATAACAGATTATCAGGGCAGAATAGCACCTTAATCGGTGGACGGGGCTCTCTGGTTCCAGTACGGCGGGGCCCCCTCACCTGATGGGGATGTCCCCGTGAGATAACAGAAGGCCAATTCTTACAGCGTATTACTGTTTTTATCACAGAACAGGTTCCCATCCTTTGATGGGCTCCTTCCTCTCATCTTTTGCAAGTTACACGTGTTTAAAAATGTAATTGACTCCTTCGTATTTTCAGCCTCTTCTATTTCTCACACACTCTCTACTGCCCAGTGTAAATTACGGAGCATCTATCTCATGAATTGCAACGAATCAATTGGAATCCAAACCTCCATTAGCCTTTCGTCAAAGTGTAGTTTATGTCTCTTTTGTTTCAAAGATTCAAAAAGTACCTATTCCAAGGAGGGTTTTCCCCCTCTTTTGTGTTTTCAGTCTCACATTTCTATCTATAGCCCCATCTATACACCTATATAGAGAGCGCTCTATCTCCTAGCCAAATCTCTTTGTAATCATAAAACCATTAAATTAATTAGCCAAGGGAGAAAGGGGAAGCCGGGTAGTCCCTGAAGAATGCACAATCATTTTACATTTATTTATATCAGAGGTAAAAATATGCCAGCCCCAGCAATTCTTCCAATTAATTTATATTCTGAAGGCTGCTGTTTCTGTACTTAGGTCATTAACCCAGCTATCTGCCCAGCGCGGCTCTCGTGGGAATCTCTGAGTCGGAGTTCATGGACTGGGGCTGTTAATACGGTAACACTGGCCTCTCGAAGGATCGGATCCAGTGGGAGTCTTTCAATTGATTTTAACGGGCTTTGCATGAGACCCTTAGAGTATAGTTCCCAAAACGTGAGTCTCATTACTCTAATATCTGAGTGTCTCACATTCCTTAATGCGTTTATCCTCACCACACCTCTGCAAGGCAGGCCAGTGCGAATCCCCATTGTACAGATGGGGAACTGAGGTACAGAGAGACTAAGGTTCTTGCCCAAGATCACACAAAGTCTGTGGAGGAGCAGGGGATCAAACCCAGATCTCCCAACGGCCAGCTTAGCATCCTGACCACAGGATCAGCCTTCCCAAGGTCTTATCACCACCCTACTATACTTTCCTCCTCCCATTCTATATCCCCTTTTCCTGGAGCTTTGAGATCCCCAACCTTTTATCCACAGGGCAGTTTAAATACAGACCACAAGGTTACTGGTTTGTAGCAGTGTTGCTTGCATGGCAATGTAGCGCAGAACAAACCCGGGGTGACTCTCCAGCGCCGGGCACTAAAATCCTGGGTGGGCACAGCTACAGTGCCCTGAGAAGTCCCACAGTGGCGCAGACCATACGAGAGGCTAGCGAGTAGCCAGCTGGCCACTGCAGAGTCACATCCTAGCTTGCCGTGCACTAAACTCACCGCAGAGAGAGGCCCAGAGAGAGGCATTTGTACTGGGAGTGGGGAGCAGGAGAGAATCATTGGAGCACATCCAGCTAAAAGTTAATGGCCACAAATTTTCAAAACCAGCCACAGAGTTTGGGTGCCCTAAAGGGACACCAGAGGCGTTCCAAGCTGGGCACCCAAGATCAGCAGCCATTGTGGTCTAACTATGTATTAAAAGACAACCACCACCTGCTATCAGCATTTCCATAGAAAGGGGGCCCGCATCCAACGTCCAGATCTAGCTCTAGGTTTAGATCAGAGCTCCAGCCTTGGAACGACCCCTGTAAGGAGCTAAATTTTAAACACCGGAACTATTGGGAGAGCTCTGCTCCAGCTCCATTTTGGATCCAGATCCAGAGTTTCATCCAGACCCAGAGGATATATTTGATCCAACCTCATCTCGTAACATTAATATTTGAACGTGCTTTTCACTGGTTGTGCCGTTTGCTTCCCCTTTTTCCCCACTTCACTCTGCTGGGACACGCTGATCAGTTTCATTTCCTAATTTGGTTTCCCCTCTCTGGTTCCAATACATCAGCCTGATTATGCATTATTAATTATTATAATCAATTATGTATATAACAGTAGCACCAGACATACCAACCGGGATCAGGAGTCCCATTGTGCTAGGTGCTATTCAAACACATACAGGTGTTGCACTCACTTACACCAGTCTTCCAATAGTTACTGGTTTTTCTTAAAGCACCTGCTCCTGGAGTCATGTGATTAGGTGAGAGTCTCAAAAAAGTTTCTAACCCTATTACTATTCATTGCCATGGTGAGTAGCAGCCCCAATCGTGGACCAGGACCCATTGTGCTAGGCCCTGTACAAAACACAGAACAAAAGGGTGCTCTCTGCTCCAAAAAGCTTCCAGTCTAAGTAGTAAGTGACCTGAGTGCACCCTAAAGGCTTATAAACCCAAACATATTTTTAAAGAAGTAATTATTTTGGATCTCATGATTGTTAAGACAGATTTCATGATTTTTCAGTGATTGGCTCATGATTCTCCCCCCCCACACACACACACACACGAGGGCTGGCAATACTAGCAAAGCCAGCCCTTGCTCTGAAGAACTTAGTTTCAAGGCTCTTTCCAGCCACACAGAGAAAACTATTTTTTAAAACTAAAGGTTTTTCCATTACCATGTAAAAGGTCATTTCTATTCCTTTGGGGGTTTAGCTATTTGACAGTGTCTGTTGAAGCCATAGAATTATAGACTCACAGGACAGGAAGGGACCTCGAGAGGTCACCTAGTCCAGTCCCCTGCACTCAGGGCAGGACTAAGTATTATCTAGACCTCCCCTGACAGGCGTTTGGCCAACCTGCTCTTAAAAATCTCCAATGATGGAAATTCCACCACCTCCCTAGGCAATTTATTCCAGTGCTTAACCATCCTGACAATTGGGAAGTTTTTCCTAATGTCCAACCTAAACCTCCCTTGCTGCAATTTAAGCCCATTGCTTCTTGTCCTATCCTCAGAGGTTAATGAGAACAATTTTTCTCCCTCCTCCTTGTAACGTTTTATGTACCTGAAAACTGTTATGATGTCCCCTCTCAGTCTTCTCTGCTCCAGACTAAACAAACCCAATTTTTTTTCAATCTTCCCTCATAAGCTGTGTTTTCTAGACCTCTATTCGTTTTTTTTTTTTTTTTTTTTGCTCTTCTCTGGACTCTGCCCAATTCGTCCAGATCTTTCCTGAAATGTGGCACCCAGAACTGGACACAATACTCCAGCTGAGGGCTAATCAGTACAGAATACAGTAAAAGAATTACTTTCTGTGTCTCACAACGCTCCTGCTAATAAATCCCAAAATAATGTTTGCTTTTTTTTGCAAGTGTTACACTGTTGACACATCTTTACCCCCAGATCTCTTTCGGCAGGGCTCCTTCTTTGGCAGTCATTTCTCATTTTATATGTGTGCAGCTGATTGTTCCTTCCTGAGTGGAGGACTTTGCATTTGTCCTTATTGAATTTCATCCTATTTATTCCAGACCATTCCTCCACTTTGTCCAGATTATTTTGAATTTTAAAATAGTTTAAATATAATATAATTTCTGTGACAACATCCACTCAATGTGCAGCGGCAGCCAAAAAAGCGAACAGAATGTTAGAAATCATTAGGAAGAGATTGATAATATAACAGAAAATATCATACTGCCTCTATATAAATCCATGGTACGCCCACATCTTGAACGCTGCGGGCAGATGTGGTCGTCCCCATTTTAAAAAAGATATATTGGAATTGGAAAAGGTTCAGAAAAGGGCAATAAAATTATTAGGGGATGGAACAGCTTCCATATGAGGAGAGATTAATAAGACTGGGACTTTTCAGCTTGGAAAAGAGACGACTAACGGGGGACATGATAGAGGTCTATAAAATCATGACTGGTGTGGAGAAAGTAAATCAGGAAGTGTTATTTACTCCTTCTCACAACACAAGAACTACAGGTCACCTAATGAAAACTAATAGGCAGCGGGTTTAAAACAAACAAAAGGAAGTATTTCTTCACTTAATGCACAGTCAACCTGTGGAACTCCTTGCCAGAGGATGTTGTGAAGGCCAAGACTATAACAGGGTTCAGAAAATAAGATAAATTAATGCAGGATAAATCCATCAATGGGTATTAGCCAGGATGAGCAGGAATGATGTCCCTAGCCTCTGTTTGCCAGAAGCTGGGAATGGGCGACGGGGGATGGATCACTTGATGATTACCTGTTCTGTTCATTCCCTCTGGGGCACCTGGCATTGGCCACTGTCGGAAGACAAAATACTGGGCTAGATGGACGTTTGGTCTGACCCATATTCTTACAATAGTCAACACTGTGTTCTCCTTCTTCTGGGTCATAAACACGGGATTAGGAATTCTCTGCACATTGTGGGTGGCAAAAAGCTTTCCCTCAAACCATTTCAGTAACTAGCATAAATAGCAAAGAGAATGCAGATTGTTACAGGGAGGGAGTGTGGTCTAGTGGTTAGCTCAGAAGGCTGGGACCAGGAGATCTGGGCCAAAATTTTAAAAAGTCACTAGTGCTTTTTGGCACCTCAGTCCTGGAGTCCTTAAAGAGACCTGGTTTTCAGGCAACACCGAGCACCTGGCCTCTCAACATCAGATCCCTCTGAGGCCTCTAACTTTGTGCAATTAAAAAAAAAAGGACCAAAAATCACTAGTCACTTTTAAAAACATCCTCCCTGGGCTCTGTCGCCTAGAGCTGTTGCTGACTTGCTGTGTGACCTTGCAAAGACACTTCCTTGCTGTGTGCCTCAGTTTCCACATCTGTAAAACATCCCATTAAATGGGCGGCATTCTGGCTACGCTTTGGCCTTCCCTGGATAATCTTCTGGCCCCTCCTCACTTATACAACTTGGCTCCAAGCAGTTCGGTCTCTTTGATCTATATTTATTCTGTGGCTTTGCTCCCAGTAGAAAGGGCAGGCTCTGATAAGAGCAGCTTTCCTCTCTCCCATCTCCTCTAATGACTGATCGGCTCTCTCTGAGCAATCCCCAGCTGTCAGTCAAGCTCCAATCCTCAGACCTGATGCATTCTCTTCAGTGACAAGAAACTGACACAGTTTTCATTGCACTTAATCAGCTCTTTAGATTTAATACCCCAACCTGCCACAGCATCTGCCATAGCTGTTTGGCGCGCACTCGCTGGATGGCTGCATGTCCCACCGAGGTGGGAGCAGAGATGGGAAACAAACAGCCTCAGCATCATTTTAAAGGTCAGTGTCATGGCGGCGAAGCAGCCTCTCGCCTCTAGAAATCCTGGCACAGGGCCTGATCCAACAACCACAGCGGTCACTGGGCGTCTTCCCTTTGACTGCAGTGCTTCCCTCAGTACTCACGCTGCGTTTCTCTCGTCCGCATCCACACGGAGAGTGAGCAGTTCAGAAACGGGGTGCGGAGGTGGGGAAATATGGGGTGAAAAGAGACGATGTTGTGCATTTGACCTCTCCCTCCCCGAATTCCCCAGCAGGCATCCCACAGTGCACTGCCAATATTTCCCATAAGCCTGCAAGCAGCATGGGGGACATTGGCACACTGGCCCATGGCATGCCATGCTTTCCTCGATGTAGCTGGCTGCCGTATGGCAGGGTGCCCTGGTGTGTGCCACGCAGCATGAAGGCACTCCACCAAACAGCGGCAGTAGGGTTACCAGCCTGGTAATATTTAAAAACCAGGCACTCTAGCAGGAGTGCTGGAACCTCTCCTGCCCCGCCTCTTCCTCCGAGGGCCCATCTCTGCCCCTGAGAGTCCACCTCCATCCATTACTCTTCCCTACCCTCTCCCCCCTGCCGCTCACTGCTTTCCCCACGGCCACCCCTCCACCCGGGTTAGGAGGGACTTGTCTGCTTTGCGGGGACTGGGAGCTGCAGCCGCCTGGTGCAGGTAGGACGCGGCCCCTGCTGAGTACGGTGATGACCCAGCGCCTCTCCTACCCACAGTAACCAGCCTTCGGGTGTCCAGTCAGTCAAACTAACTGGACACCATCAGGTTCCCTTTTAGACCGGACTTTCCGTTTGAAAACCAGGCACCTGGACATCCTAAGCAGCAGCCTCACTAACTCCTCCGGAAAGTCTCCAGTTGCTCATGTTAAATATCTGCCAAGATTGGCTTGTCCTTGCCAGAGATCCATATCTGTCCTTGCTGTGGGCTGGTGCAGTGCAGCTCAGAGCCTGACCGGGTGAGGTGCCAAGTATCCTCTAGTACTGCCAGCGTCCTTGGAAACTAAAGGCAGGATCAGCCCCGGCGGTCGTTGGCAATCCTTGCCCTCCAGAGCCTGCTGAGTGTTTTACAGACAGAGCTAGAGCTGCTGGCATCTGACGCTCTGCAGCTGGACAGCAGATTGGACTGGCCTCCTAGCTCACTCCTGAGAAACAAGGGGAACTGCTGCGAGCAATCACAGTCCATGGAGTTACTGCTTGTAGTGCCTGGTTTCGGGCCCAGGCACCAGGTCTCCAACAGCAACTCCCTGCCAGGGCAAAGATGTGCACCGTGCCTCTGCCAAAAACAGGTTAATGACGCAGATGCACCAGTCCTAGCTCACAGGTTGGAGCTTCGGGAGGCAATGGGCTTGTCTACACAGGAAAGTTTTATCGGTTGTACCAATATAATTGTACCAGGATAACCCCCGCATGTGGATACTCTTACCCCAGAATAGCAGCTGTAAAGTCACACCATAAAATATACTGAAGGGACAAGCCACTAGCTGCAAACCCTCAGTTTAAAAAAGGCACCACTGTGGAGTTCCCTTCGTTGCAGAGGATATTCACCCATCTGCAGAGGGCCAGTTCAAGGCTTACGTGCCACTTAAATTCCACAGGGCACAAGGGGTGCTAAGGTTCTGCTCTGGACTGGTGTGCAGGGGTGAATTTCACCCAGAAAAATACAACAATCTGCCCTTCTCTAGTGTCTTCCATCCAAGCAGAGATGTGCAACAACAGCTCGGATTATAACCCAGGAGCTCCTGGGGCGAAAGCCGCTGCTAACTAAACCCAGTTGCCTCTCATTAGGGGCCAATCCTGTGAGGTGCTGAGCTCCCACAGCTGCCAGTGGCAGTGGAGGCTAGCAAAGGAACTCAGCAGTCCAGGCAACTTTAATGCAGCAGCCTAGTAATCCCCCAGCCATGAGAGCCAAATAACTCACTGTCATGGCTCCCTCTGGCCGGGGGCTGCATCTGGCCCAGCCATGATATGGCCCTGCCACCTCCCACTACTGTGCATCCCTGCTACTAACAGCCTAGGCGCTTTGACAGCCTGCACGTGCCCCCGAAACAACTCATCAGCTAAGCAGCCAAGACAGGTCAATTAATCAATTAGCTCAGACCAAAAAGCCCAAAGTGGCTCCAGGACCTCGGACCTGCTGAGGCTGCTACACTCCAACTCTGTTCCCCTGGGATCCCTGCACAACGTGCTCTGCGGCTTCACGCCAGCAGTGCCATCTCCGCCGCATCCCGATCCCATCATGTCCCATTCAAAAGTGCCGGAAAGTAAGCCAACGCGATGGCGTGCCACTCGCAGGAAGTGGCACCGTATCGGGGAGAGATGAGACAGACAGACAGCAGCACAGCTGGCTGCCAAGTGCCTTGTGGTGCAGATGGGACCCGGTTTGCAAACTGCCCAATTATCTATGGTTGGTTGCATGCAGCTCAGCTTCAGATAGCAGCGTGGGTGAGGGGGGCAGCTAAGCACCGCACCAGCAGCACAATGCACCCCTCAGCGCAAGTCCCCATGCAATGTCCACAGGCTCAGGATCTACATGGCCAAGTAGGCTGGGTTAAGGCAGGATTATTGGGATACGGGTCCCAGGGCAGCAGAAGGGGCCTGGGTGGGATGGTGTGGTGGGGAACAGTGCCAGGCCCAGCTGATTGCTGAAGAGAGGTGAGCTGCCTGGGAGGAAGCCCAAGGACTCAGCAGGAGGGGGAGAATGGTCCATCTGGGGCTTGCAAAGAGTCAAAGTATCAGTCCAAGATGGGGACTGTGTTGTCTGAATCCTCCCCTCCCCGTCCCCAGCTCCAAATGCTAACAGCTCCTTCTCCAGTGGGACACCTGCAGCTAGGATGGACCGGAGCCACACACCTCAGATCAGGGCTAGTGTCAAAGCCCCGCCCACAGCTGGAGTATGTTTGCATTTAGGGGGTTTCACTTCAGCTCATGACAGAGAGATGTTCTCCCCATGAAATCTGGGTTGGGGTCCAGATTCCCCTCCTGCTATTGCAGCAGAGGGTGCTCAGGGAGGAGGGATTCCAACAGGAACCCAGTTCCAGTGTCTGTGTGGGCAGGGAGAGGGGAGTCATGTGGACAGACCACTTCCTGCAGAACCCCTACAGTTATCCAACCCTCCTGCCAAGCACGGAGCTCTGCAGGGGCCCCTTCCCCAGCACTGCTAGTCAACGCACAGTCACCTCCCTGCCTTATAGTCCTCTGCCAGCTGGGGCTGGTCATTCCCATGGCAGGGACAACAAGCCCTGCCGGGATCCCCCCTGCCCACAGCTGCAGAGGACACATGCCGTGGTTCCCTCTCCCCCTCCCCAACTTAAAAAAAAACCCTGGTCTTTACATGGCAGTAGCCCTGAGCTATGGGCCCGATCCTCATCCTAAGTGCCATGGGAGTTGCAGGATTCAAGTGCCTTCTGGACAAAGAACACCAAGCTGGCAGCTCTCCAGCCTCCCCACACCACCAGCTGGACTCATTCCTTGCTTCAGAGACCAGGGGGATTAGGGAACAGGAGCAATTTTTCTCCCTCACTTTCTTTGTACTTTTATGCTAATGGAGATAATAAGAATTTACCTTCCCCTGTGCAGGAGAACAAAGGCCTCTGCTGAGAGGAAATGACTGTGACTACCGCTGTTGGCCACACTGCCAAGCACAGAGGAGCTGGATAAAGAGCTTTCAACTGCTGGATCAGAAGAGCAGAGCATCCGGGTAGAGAGCTCCAGCTCCAGGTGCCCAGAAAGTCCCGCATTAGCATGAGAATGACTTGGGCTTTGCACATCCAGGGAACATTTGCTCAGTGAAGCCGCAATAGGCTCCCCACCACAGGCCTGGTGCAAAACCTGCTGAAACTGATGGCAAAGCTCGGATCAACTTTGACAGGCTTTGGATTGGATCCCACAGGCATTTCGGCAGCAGCGGGGAAATAAGCCAACACACATGTGCATGGACGCACAAACACGCACGTGCCTGGATACACACACACATGCACACACAGATGCACACACGTGTGAAAAACCACCCCGCCTCCTGTTTTGCACTGCGAGCAAGAAGGTTGATGAAATATGGTTGACCTTTGTGTGATGCAGTAGGGACTGTCTGTGTGGGGAGTGGGAGAGCAGGGGAGGACTTTAGGGGATGGACGATGCCAGGGCTGTAACCTGAGCTAGGTAAGGGAGGGGAAAGGTCAAACACCTTTGCCCGGGAAGGGGAACAAAGGAAGGGAGTGGCAGGAGGGAAGCAGTTTGAGTTTGGGCTTGGGGCTGTGTGGGTGGAATTCAGGGTATCCTAGCTAGGATCCAAGCACCCTGAAAGTCCAGAAGGACTCGGTGGAGGGGTCCTGACTGTGCCTGCAAGCTCTGCTGTAACCTGTGTTCCTGTTGTCCAATAAACCTTCTGTTTTACTGGCTGGCTAAGAGTCACTGTGGGTCCCAGGAAGAGGGGTGCAGGACCGGACTCCCCCACACTCCGTGACACTTTGTCCCCACGTTCTGGTCACGAGAGCTCCATCCCTGCATGGCACAGAGAGAAGAAAGCTATGAAAATTCAATGGCCTTAAACGCTTAAGCATGCCCTAGATTCCTCCTAAATATAGCATCCCAGGTGCTGCATTTCAACAGCCAGAGGTAACTCCGAATCAAAAGACGCTGGTAAGCGGGGCTGTATTATAAGCACATGCCTGCCCCGGGGTTCACACGGCCTCTCCCCGGAGCTGCTGTGCACCGAACTGAGCAAGGGGGAGCAGGGAGAGAAGAGTTAAAAAATAAACCCAGTGATAATAGCAGCGAAGGATGAAAGAGAGTCTGCTGTGCCGCTGACAGGTGCAGTCACAGCCAGCAGGGAAGGGAGGGAAAAAATAAAAGGCAGAGCGAGGTGAATGCGAGTGGAGCAATTTCACCTTCTGCTTTGCAAACTGCCAAGGAAAACACTGAAGCACTGCCCAGCTGGAGAAGTGCGGGTGGAGGGAAGGCGCCGTTCGTTTTCTTTGCACTTCCCCAGGTGCCGCTTGTTATCGGCACTTTGAGACATTCGAACAGAAATGAAAAAAAAAAAATAGAGAAAAGACAAGAGCCTGAATGAGCCCAGCTGAAGAAATACAATCCCCAGCCTTCCCAGAAGCCCTTGGCCTGCATGAAGCACCTGTCATTAGTCACTTAGCATTTGGCACCAATTTGATCCTCCTCCCGTTTACAAGCAGCCAGGCTCGCTCGACGGAAGCAGGCCTGACACGCGCAACCCGAGTTAATTTATTCCTTCAGTGAGCTCGTTTTGGCCGGGGACTCCACTACTCCGATGCCTGCCAGCGCCGCTGTAGCTAAGGGTCTGTCAGTGTTTGAAATATTAACCTCCCCTTTCGTGGGTGTATGGATGTGTGTGTGGCGAGGGGTTTAGAACTCCCTCCTCCCTTGAACCAGAAGGACACAGTCTGGAAGTAACTAGCATCTTGGCTTTTTTAAACTACTGTAATCATCACACTCAGTTTGTTTCCAGAACCTAAAGACGCGTAAAAAGAAAATGGCTTTCCCAGCCCCTCTCGAGTGCTTGGCTTTTACCTCTTATCCAGGACTCCTGCAAGAAGTGGGGAAATGTTTCTAACCACGAAAATGTTGCCACTGCATTCCTTGGAGGCTGTGCCACATTCCTGGCTGAGGGTGGGCTGTTGCACCAAGGAGAAATCAGAACTTCTGGGTTCTAATTCCCAGCGGTGCCACTGACTCACCCTGGGACCTTGGGCAAGACACTTCACCCTGCAGGTTTTTCTTTGTATCGCCTGTCAGCTCAGGGCAGATCTATCATTACTATTATGGGGATCACAGCAGCACCTGGAGGCCCCAGCAGAGGTCAGGACCCCATTGCGACAGGTGCCGAGGACTCACAGTCACAGACTGGGGTCTAGGACCCCATGGTACAGATCAAAGAACTGACACTTTACACAGATAAAGCCTCATTCTTCTCATTGCACAGATGGCGTTAGTCCTGCCGGTTAAATAGTTAAAGGCTCCACCCTTCCATCTTCCACTGTCCTCACCCGCGACACCAGTGCCAGTTCCTCAAAGCAATCAACCTCTTGTGCCCAAAGTGGATCTACCTCCTAGCAGCCCCAGGCAGACTCTTTCTTGCACTGGTGTTTGGGGCTTTGCTCCTGTGCCCCAGGACTTCCGACGGAATGAAAGAAGCTCTTTCAGATCTGCCAGGCCTGAATTCCTCTCAGGTAAAGTTCCTTTAATGATCCCCTTTTTAACACAGCCCGTGGCCACCTTTCTCACTTGCCAGAGTCGCAGTACAGAAGGGGGGGACCCTTGGATTCATCTCTCTGCCGTGGTGCCTTTAATTAAACTTCCGTGCCCCGGGCCTCTCTTGTCCCTTTCTTCCCGGGGTTTGCTGGAGGCATCAACCTGAATCCCCCAGGTCCTAGAGCCTTCTCCAGCAGCAGGAGGACACCCCAGCACATCACTGCCGCAGGAGGCAATAAGTGAAGATGTTCGTAAGTCACCAGAGCATCGAGATTTGCTCACAAGTGTCCATTGGTGCAAAGAGTCACCCTGCTAAGTGCACCAGTCACCATGGCCCTGCCCACCATTCTGCTGGAAGAGTTCCAGCCACCCAATCAAGAGAAGAAAAGTTATCATGTGACTGAGGCGCCAGCCACACCCCTGGCACAAGGCATCCCGGTGCCGAACGCTCGTACAAAGCCTGAATACCACTTACGCCCTCAGCACAGGCCTTTGTGGGAGCCAACGGGCACCGAGAGCTCAGGGCTAGCTCCTTCGCACAGTGCTGAATTCAATGAACTTCACCCCCCAGGAATGGTGGTAGCAAGCCGCCTGCAGACAACCCCATGGTCTGAAAATTGTCCACCCAAACCATTCATGGAATATGTATGAACAATGAGAGCATTTGAATGGGATTGGGGTCCGTTTGCATATGATGCACTAGCCAGAAACGAGGCTATGATGAATCCCAGATGCTCCATTCAGGAGCCAGATCCCACTGGAAGTGGTATTTTCCTCCCCTGTCCCGGCATCTCCCCAGACTTATTGGCCTCAGCTGATGGCTGGGTCTGGGAAGGCCAATTAAAGCAGTCTGGTCTACCTCCAGGATTTCCCCTCACTACCATGCAGCATGGAGAGGCTCTGAGAAAGCAGTTGGGTTTTGCAGTTCCAGGTGTCTAGGGGAGGATCTGATAAACCTCTGAGCTTTTGAGTGCTAAATAAAACCTTTTGCGGTTCCCACATCACTAGCGGAGCTGTGAGGAACTCTTCACGTGTCAGACCCAAGAGCATCCCTCCATCTCTATTTCCTCCTGGGTAACCCCCTCGGCACATGAGCCCCTCAAATGCAGGCTGGGCATTCACTGCCCAGCTCAAACATTGGCTCTGAGCAAGAGCAGGGTGCAGGTGATGAACAAGACCCTGGCTCTAACCTGTGATAACAGCAGCCACGGCCCAGGCTAGGTGGTAAATTTGGTACAGCACCTGGCGCAATAAGGCAATAAGGCCGCAGTCCTGACTGGTGCAACTGGAATGCGGATAGTAGATGAAGATAATAATCTTTGACTGGGCAAGCAACTGAGCCTTTGGTAGATCCAGGCAACAGAGGGACAGGAGAGAGAGAAAGAGACAGAAGCAGAGAAAGACACAGGGGCTGGGGGAGGAGAGCGAGAACAGAAACAGAACATGTTTCTTTTGAAATCAGATATTAAACTGTCTCTTCCATGAATTCCTCCCTCCTCGGGACTCCTGTCCGGGGCTGTGTACGGACAGGCAGCCCACCCCCTCCAGGCTGGTACCTATTTTAAGGAACGGCTTTCCGACCTTCCCTTCCCCCGGGAGAGCCTCAAATTACAGCCTTGGGCTCTCTTGCACCTGCACAGGGCGCCCAGCTTGGCAGCGCCTAGCATGCGGATGCTTGCGCTGCCTGGCAATTAACTGCCGTTGCTAACGCAGCCTGACACAGTTGCAGCGGCAAGCCTAATTACAGCCGTGTTGCACAATGGCAGGGTTAAATTAACCTCTTTGGGATTTTTTTCCTCCCCGCCTCTGTTCTCTGAATTATGCAGAAGGGATGTTTTCCCTTCCTTTAGGTAACTGGTTATTACATGACACAGGCAGAGTGGCCCTGCATTTAGCACTCAGCGCTGCGTTCGCTGCCATGTATATTTCATCAGCAATTTGCACATCAGAGATTTTAACTTGCAGCATCCCGGCAAAGACTTTTCATCTGCAGCCTTCCCGTCTCTGAGCAATTGCCTCTCTCTTCCTCAGGAAACTCACCTGATTTCCTCTTAGCACCCCGAACAGGTGGACCGGACCACAGCCACACGCAGCACCTTGCGCTTACATGGCACCTTTCCTCCAAGAGCATGGCAGTGCCTTGCAGGGGGCTTTGAGAGGGATTGCACTTTCGAGATGGGTTCTTTGAACTTATGGCTAGTCCCTAAACTCTCTCGGCTACAGGGTCAGCCACAGATCAAGCGGCCCAGCTACCTTAATCCTGCCTGCTCTACATGCAAGCAAACTAAGGCCCAGAAGGGTTCAGTGACTTCCTCAAAGTCACACAGAGAGACAGGGGCAGCCCTGGAGCCAGAACTCAGGTGTCCTGACTCTCGCACCTCTTCTCCAACAAAAGCGCCCTTGCTGTAGTGTGGGGCCCACCCCGTCTACAAGCAGCTGGAGATGCACGTGGTGACAGTAGGGCTGGCTCGTAGAAGGCCTCACGCTGTGCTCTGATCCCAAGAGCTACAGATGGGCAGAGCCAGCTCAGGGGAACGCGGGTGGCACTGCCCTGGCGGACGTCCCCATGCCAAGCTCTAACCAGAGCCCAGGGGAAGGATGATGACACAGGCACGGGAGTAGGAGGCAGGAGACCTAGGCTCTTCTCCCACCTCTGACGCAGGCTCAGCCTGGGACCTTGGGCAAATCATTTTCCGTCCCTGGGCCTGAATCACCCCTGCTGTCCATCAGGGACAGCAATGCTTATACCTGGCTCACACGGGGGAAGGCTGAACGCATTGACGGCTGCAAAGTGCTTTGAGACCCTCCCCTGAAAGCTGCTAGATAAGCACACAGCATTACTGCAGGAATAACTCCTCCCCAGCTCCTCTTCTCTCCCCCACATATTCCCAGTCCTCCCACAGAGACCCCGTGGCAAATGGAGGGTCTCGCTCCCAGGGTATATTGGCACCACCCCGTAGAAGAGTTGAGTCAGCAGCTGGCCTGCCCCTTGTGGCTCGGCACCGTGTCACACGCTCTCCTCATCTAACAACCCCTGCCCACAGTCACTGCTTCAGCCCTGGTCTGCATCTTCTCACGACTCAGCCCTCCAGCCAGGTCACTTGTAGGTGCCCCCCTTCTGGGGTAACACAGAGTCCAACCTAAAATAGTCCAAAGTCCATACATCAGGTCATCACCCCCACGGTCCTGACACCCTCGTTTCAGGGCTTCCCAATGTCCTTATATTGGGGGCTTCACAGTGGCTGGTAGGGGAACCCGGCCCTCCCTCTCCTTTGGGTTCCAGCCCAGGGACCCTGGAGTGAGCAAGTGAGGTCTGGCTCTTCAGACCCACTCCCCAGACTTCTACCCACAGCCCCTTCCTGGGCCCTCTGTGCACCTGTATCCCTCTCCAGCTCCATAGCATTTCTAGATTTGGGGCTGGGGCCCACAGGATCCCCCCGGAGTACTCCAACAAACTCCAACTGAAAATACAAACTTACACCGATGTCTTGTCTTTCTCAGGGTTGGCCTTTCATCCCTCTTAGCTCTCTCCTCCTCTGTTCTTCAGCCGAACACCTCCCAGGTCCCTCTCCCTGGAAGTCCACATCCTTCCCCAATGCTGCTTAATCCACCTTGGTTGCTTCATATCACTCCTGACCATTCACCCCAGAGCTCTCACCTCAGGAGAGGACCCCACATCCTACTGCCCCCAGACTGCCTCTTCAGCCCCACAGGGACTGCAAAGCTCTTCTCCTCAGCCACGCTGGGCCTGCTCCCTTTATAGCTCCAGCCAGCTGCTCCCGCAGCCGGGACTTGTCTTTATTGGGTCTGGCCTGGCCTCCAGGTGCAACCAGGTATTCTAACTGAACTCATTCAAGACCAGTATGGGGTATGCCCATCTCTTTTTCTCTCATGCACACGCACATCCCTGAAAAATACCCACTCCAAACTACATTTTGCTCCTTGATTTCCTTGCACTGACAACTGCCTTTCCACACTCAGCCTGGCCTTTTCTGCACCCACAGAGCTGCCTGCGTCCTTTATGACCAGGGCCGGCTTTAGGAAGTGCGGGGCCCAATTCGAACAGTTTCGACAGGGCTCTGGTAGGGATGACTAAAAAAAAAAAAACATCTGTAAAAATACACATGGGGCTTGTACTCACCGGGTGGTGCTCTGTGTCTTTGGCGGCACTTCGGCGGTGGGTCCTTCACTCGCTCCAGGTCTTCAGCGGCACTGAAGGACCCATCGCCCAAGTGCCGCTGAAGGCCCAAAGCGCCGCCAGGTGAGTAAAAATTGAAAAGGTGTCTCTAGCCAGGGAAGGGCGTGGGGCCCGATTCGGGGGAACTGGTGAAATAGGCCTAAAACCAGCACTGTTTATCACGATGTCAGTTTCTTATCCCCGCTTGGATCCAATCCCTGGGTAATGCAGCTCCGAGGGTTCATTTGGGTTTTGCTATCGGCCCGAGTTTAGCCGGTGTCAGCAGCATGGCTCGTAGCCATCACAGGAGCAGCTTTCCCCCCTCAGCTCACACGCAAAGCCTGCGTTGGAAATGTCACTCCTTTAACCGGTTTGATGGGAGAATCTAGGAACCAACAAAGAGACGGAAGGGAAAGGGGGGGAACGGCTTTTGATCAAAGCGCAGTTACTGTACAGAGACAGTAATTTTAGGCACAGCAAATAGAGTGATCGTTTTTCCCCGTTAGGAGAACAAGGAAAAGATGTAGCCCTGAGGATTAATCTGTTGGTATACATAAAATGTCTTTTTGATAAATTTAAGTATGTAACAGGCTTATAGATTTATAAAGCAATAGCTGAAATGCAAGATACCTACAGGTCAAACATCCTGTATGACACTATGGCAACTTTAGCACATTTTGAGACCCTTACTCAGAAAAGTTATAATATGACAAAACACCTACGCAGATGTCTGGAGACCTTTAACTGAACCAATAACAGTAAAGGGTGGAAAAAGGGATTTTTGCCCACAAATCTAACAAGTACACCACAAATGCGTACATACCTGTCATTCATACGCACAGACATCTTAGCCTACAAGACAAGTGTACCATAACATTTCTGTGGGGGAAAGATTAAATTTGGGCATAAGGGGAAGGATTTCCGATAAATGCTCTATAAAAGGTGAAATAAATCACCATTAGAGAGGCGATACATCCATCTATCTGCTCCTGTCTACTCTTCATCACCTCCACCCCCATCTACGTATCGATGCTACCCATCTACAACGGCTATTAACTATTACTAGGCCATAGTATTATTTCTTTTCAAAACAGTAAGTGAAAAGGGATTTAATCTCCCTCATATTTCATTTTAGTTAAAGCATTCAGTATATATAGTGTTAAACCAGAACGCATACAATAGCTTCCTCTGTCAGAGGTGTGGAAAACGCCCAAATTGCTCCTGCGCTACACAGAGTGAGCTTATAACAGTTTATTATCATAAATATCTCTCTTAAAGAACTGTGATATTTTGTAACTTTGTAATCTTGAACTGTTTTAATATTTGCTTATTGTTTCATTGATTTTAATAAAAGGTCTTTATGACTATATCTGTCTCAGTGTAAGCTCCTGTCATATACCCCGAAGTTCCTCTTATAAACTCTGTGAAGCGTGATTCAGGACGAACTTTATCTTCTGATCAAATATATTGGCGAGCCAAACCCATACTAATTAATATCCAATAATAATTATTATTAATTAATTAAAAATTAATCAATCAAATAAAATTAAATTAAGTGGATACATTACACCAACCCTACTAACCCACCCCAAATCAAGCTACAAAGAGAAGGAGCGGGGGTAGCTCAGGGTGGAAGCCGTGAAGGAAAAGCAAAAGTGCTGGGGAAATCAATGTGCCAGAGCCCACATCAGTGGTCAAGTCTTCAGGTTTAGAAGGGAGGGTGGACAGCTTGGACTCAGCTGTTGCAGCAGTATGTGGCAGTTGCCATCAGGGGGTGGCAGAATCTGTTGGCTAACGACCGAAATAATTAATGCTCTAATCACGAGGAAATGCAGGAAGCCCACATTAAAGGCAAGACATTGGCATTTCCCATTAAAGAGAGAGAGCAGCATGGCTGGGGGGCTCCAGCAAGGGCTGGTGATGGATTGCGAAGAGGGCACAAAGTTCTAAGATACACAAGGGGGTGAAGGGGGCCAGAAAAGACCCTCCGAGGGGACCTTCCCTTTGGCTCCCTGCATGCTGTACTTGAGATGAGAAGATGCTCTCGAGCAGGAGCCCCTCGGTATTAGAGAGGGGGGCTGCTAGCAGGACATTCTCCAGCAGGGGCTCCCACCCCCAAAGCTGGCATGACTGCTACTGATTTGTGTTACTGTGGCCGCTTGAGGCCCCATGGGACCACATGCCACAAAAGAGACAGTGCCTGCCCCCAAAGAACGTGCATTCTAAGAGACCAGGAAGGCTCCTCATCACCACCACTGCACAGATGTCTCCAGGTGGAATGGCCTCTTGAGGCCAAACTCACTCACTTCTTAGAGTTATATCAAGGGCAAATTTGGCCCTTAGATGCCTCCACGTGGGAAACTAAATGTACATGTTTATAAAACCCCCAAAACTGATCCGATTCACCCAGAATGTCCTAGTGGCAAATGCTCCCTCCTGGTGCAGCGCAATGGATGAGAGCTAAGAATGCATCTGTTTGCTCCGGAGAACAGAATATATCAAGCTGTTGAGTTATCACCATGATGGTATTCGTACAAGGAAATGCAACTCAGGAGCTAGGTTCTTAGAGTGTAAGAGCCTGACATGACTTTCCGGGATGCTCATTTCTGGTGCATTATGCAGAGGCTGGAGCTAACATTCGCACTGAAGGGGGTCCATTATAGATATTTTTTTTGTCTGCCTTCCTCCGTTTTAATGACTTGACACTTCGAGTGTGACAAGACGCTAAAGCTTTTTAACAGGAAGTAATTCATAAATCCAAAGATTCCGGATAACAATTGCCTTTTTCGAAACCGGACGGGCTCATAAATATGCATTTCCCCCTTCGCTTTCTACAAATCTATTATTGTTTTTAACGACGTTGGGAGACTGTGGTTTGCATTAGCAGAGCATGATGTACCATTAAAATGTAATTTATAACATATAGAGTGAAGTATAATATAGTCTGGATCCGATGATAGATGGCAGGGAAGCATGTGTTTAAAGGGTATCTTGTTTACATTCTTGTAGGTCTGTACAGAAAGGGTAATGCAATTGTTTAAAAATAATTACTTCTGTGTTCTCAATTACCTTTTTGTTTTCACACTCTCCTCCACATCCTCGGCTCAATGCTGTCCCTGAACCACTCTGGAAAATACCAAGAGGAATAACCTATTAAGCCTATTTCCTAATGTCTTTGTAGCAAAGACAGACCTTTGGTGCACATTACAGCAGATTTATAAGCCAATAGATGCTGTGCCCTAATTAGCGAAGGGTGACCTCTACGCCTTGCACAAGGAATATCTTTGGTTCCTTTCATATGCAAAATCACAGGGAAAAGCACCATGAGTAAAGCCAAGCAACCTGAGCGGTGTCATAAGCATTAAGGCTGAGTTAGCAATAACAGAAGGCGCCAGCTAAGAATTCCACTCCTTTGGCCATATGGCAATTTGCATAACATAACCCATCATTCTCTACAGTGAGGTTTCAAGCTTGCCTCTGATAGTCATCCTAATCAGTGAGATCTGGGACAGAAAGGCACACGGGCACCCTGGGTGAAGCTCAGGTATGAGCTAATGGATAGATTAGATTAGACTAGACTGAATTTGGCTGCTGGTTTCCACTCATTCCTTGTGATGTATCATTATTATTCTTTCAGGCCACTACCCACAGTGTGCAGAAAAGGCTGGACACAGGGTCCAAGACAGGGAGGCCAGTAAGATTCCTGTAACTTGTGTTCCCCAAGCTCCCATCACCTCTGTGCTCCATACTGGCCATTACCTACTTCCCAGGCTGTCTGGCACCCACCCCTCACCTCCTCTATCCCATGTCCCTCCGCCTCCCATCTTCTCTGTTCCCATGTCATCCGCTCAGTACCTGTGTGGCCATTTCCCAGCTATTCTCCCTCATATCCTCACATCTCCCATTTCCTGTGTCCCCACCCATTTCCCATCCCCTCTGCACACCATGTCGCCATCTCTCATAACCTCTATCCCTATATCCCCCACTCTCTGTACCCCATGTCCCATCCCCTTCCTCCCCATGTCCCCATCCCTCACTGTCTATAGCCCCTTGTCTGCATCTCCTCTCCACTATACCCATCTCCCACCCCCTCTACTCTCCATGTCCCTTCATCTCTCACCCTCCTACCTCCATCTTCCACCCCTCATCCCCCATGTCCCATCATCTCCCATCCCCTCTACACCCATCTCCCACCCCCCCTTCCTCCATGTCCCCCTATCTCCCACCATCTTCCACCCCCATCCTCCATGTCCCTCCATCTCCCATCCAACTACCTCCATCTCCCTCCCCCATCCTCCATGTCCCCCCATCTCCCATCCCCTCTACCCCCATCTTCCACCTCCCATCCTCCACATCCCCCCCATCTCCCACCCCCTCTATCCCCATCTTCCACCTCCCATCCTCCATGTCCCGCCATCTCCCACCCCCTCTCATATCCCTCAATCTCCCACCCTCTCTACCCCATGCTCCCCGATCCCACACCATCTACTCTCATGTCCTCCCATCTCTCACGTCCCCTCCCATCTCCCACACCTTCTACACTGTGTCCATCTATCTCCCACTCCATGTCCCCCCCAAACATCTGCTCTATGCCCATGTCCTCCCCTCATACCCTCTCTACCCCATGTCCCCATCTCCCACCTGCTCCATTCGCTTCCCTCCCTCTTGGAAGCCTTCCTCGGGGAAGGATAATTCGTTGTATCTGCCTTGCTCTCAGACCTGCCAAGCACTATGAGGAGTCACACAGCAGAGCACTCAGAGCACAGGGCGCAGGCGAGCGGCCTCTCCGTAATGGTGTCACCTCTGCAGCCACCAGAATGGAACCTGCCCTCTCCTAGCCCATGGCTTGTCGCATGAACTACCGAGAGGCGAGGCCAGGAGCAAGCGGCAGCTGCAGGGCGGGGTGGCTCCTGCCAGGGCTGCAGACCGTGTTCCTCAAGCTGTTTACATGCAGGAGAAATAATTTTCTGCCTATTTTCATTTCTGCCGTGGAGAGAGGCAGACGGGTGCCTCCCGCGCGTGCTTGTAATGAATAAAACCTCCCTGCAGGAGGAGGCTGCTGCTGAGTGAGGTGGGAACGGGAGGCACTGGGCATCCAGGGTCCTATATCCGTCCCCTGCATAACCGCCACTGAGGGCATGGTATGGAGGATGTGCCCATGCTCCAGCTCGTGCTTTTTAGCTCAGTCGTGGGTGTTAGCCAAGATGAACCATCTCACTCTGGGCACCTGCCTGTCTCTCCACTAAGATGGCCGCCGTCGGCACCATGGGTCTCGTCAGGCGGGTTTCTGACCACGGCACGTGCTCCGTTGGGCTCCTGGAGGTGCCCAGCCCCACGGTGTCAAGCACTCCTTGCCACCATTGACTCTGGCGGGTGCCGAGGGCGCCCAGCAGCAGGCACAGGGCATGCAGCACCTTGCCCAGACGGGCTGGTGGTGAAGTAAATAGCGACATCATTTGCCCAGCCCGGAGCAGCGGCACCTCAAGCCGCAGTTTCACAACTTGATCCAGGGACTCCCAATCCTCGGACTCAAACACACACGTTTCTGAGGGAAAGGGGCATAGATCTGAATCTGCCCCAGAGCCAGAAGGGAACTGGTTTCCCACATCCTGTAATCTCTGTGGGGCAGGGACCCTGTCTGTGTACAGCACCTAACACAATGAGGTCTTGGTCTGCGTGACTGAGGCTCCTACGTGCTACTGCCAAACAAATAAATAGTAACCCAGTTCCAGCGCCCTCTCAAAGGTGGCACAAAGCTCCTGGTGAAGCCAGGCTCTCCAGAGTGAACTGAAATCTCAACCTTGGGAGGAGTTGGGCCCAGTGGGGCCCTGGGGCCCAGCGCCGAACCCCCGGCTCAGCCAGCTAGTCTCCCGGGCGCTACTCAGGCAGGATGCTGGAGGCAGAAGCTGAGAGAGCATTATGGGATAAGACCCCTGTATCCCACCTTATCACCCATGCACCTGACCTTGGCACCTCTGTAGAAGGAAGGCACGGGGCTGGCTGTCAGGCCTGGAGCCCCTCTCTCCACGTCCCCGGTTTCAGTTACTCGGAAGAAGAGCTGGCCTGTTCTGCCCCTGCCCCAGTGCTCACCCTTGACCCACAGGCCCCACTGACATAGCACGAGCACGTCCAATGGTGGGTGCTGCAAAGAGGTCGCTGGGAAGTTTCTGAGCTGACCTCACATCTTGCCCCCTGCCACACTGCAGGACCTCACCAGGCACGTAGCTGGTGGACTGAGGAGCAATGATAACACTCAGTTATGCCCCTCACTGCTTTAATTTAAGGGGCTCTCTCGAGACTTGGGATAAGCAGAGAACGGCTCTCATTCACCCTCAGGAACGCACCTTTCCCCCTGCAGTCAGGTGAGATGAAAATGGTGCAGGATTCAGATGCCTCCGTGCTCAGATCCAGCACTGGCCAATGCAAAATAACTTCTTGGCTTGTGCTAAAAGTGAAACCTCACTGGGACTGGGGCGGAGGGAGGGGTGCTTTGGAAATGGAGGCCTACAGGGAGGAGCAGCTGACAGGTGTGCTTGGGACAATAATGAGGAGGGGCCCCAGGAAATTGGAGATTGGCTCTGGGGGAAGGGCAATGGGAGGAACTGGGGCCCTCGGGCAATATCATAATACACTTAATAATGATAATGATGGAATCAGTTCCTCATGGAGCCTACCAGAGACCCCAATTAATCAGGGAGAAGTGTCCGCAGGAGGCAGGGCCTTGATCAGAGCTATCAATTGCAACAAGGCCTTTCTCGTTCAGTGCAGGGCAAGCACAGGCCTGGGAGCCACAAACTGCTGGGTTCCAACTCCCTCTGCAACCTTGAGCGTGTCCCTAAACCTCTCTGAGCTTCCCTGAGGCCATCTGCAAACCCAAGATGGGGGAGAGAAGAGGACTTCCCCTGCACAGGTGTTGCTTCATTGAAGACTAAGATCGCTGGGTATTTATAATGATTCAGCAATTTGAACCTAAGACCCTCAAGAGTACAGCACAGATCTCTACCACATGAGCTAAAGCAACAACTCCGTTAGCTGGTAGCAGTAGTAGTCTATTATCCTCCATTGGATCCACCATTAGAGGTGGAGGGGATGCACATTCTTCCAGTGCTTCAGCCAGTCATGCACATCTCTCTCCCCGTAGCTTTTATTCAGTCTCTTCTCTTCTCCCGCAGGTTCCTCAATCCATTCTCTCCCTCCCAACCTCCTACATCCTTTGGCCACTAATAAGATGCTCGCTCGGTCTCTCGGTCACTGGAGAAGCCTGCCATCACATCTCCATAGGACATGGACAGCATGCTGAGGAGAGTTGAGGTGCGGAGGTTTCAGCGGGTAGCAGTGAGCATTGACACACTCCGATTGCAAATTAGACTCTGCCTAGTAATGCGTTGATGCTCCTGCCGAGTTCCAGCGGCTACCGTGCCTGTCACATGAAGCACGGGTGCCTTCTGGATTTTAATTAACCAGGCTCTGTCTCAGTCCTGCTTCCTAGAAGGAGCCAAAAAGATGCTCATCAGAAGTCCTGAAAAGGATGGTCAAGTCAAGGACAAAAGCTTTTCCTTTTTAATACAGAGTCAGAGTGTAAAATAACGACGTGGTGCTATCCAGCTACCTCCCTGTGTTACACTAAGAATGGATACTGGACACAGCGCTCAGTCTTTCACCAGCACTTGCCCTGATGCTACACCCCAAGCCGCCGCATCCTCAGTTTATCCACCAAGACTTAGTGTTAATGGAAGGGGCCAGCAGCTTTGCTGAATGCACAGTGGGCTGCAGAGGACTGTCCACTTGCTCCCAAGAACGGGTCTTGTGTCACCCACAGGACGGATATGTCGGGAGAGTCTCTATGTTGCTTGTTCTGGAATCCAGGACACAGAGAGTACGTCCACACTGCGTTTCCAACCCCGCAGCAACCAGACCCTACAACAGTCTCAGGTTTGCAGGGTTCATACTATGGCACTGAAAACAGCCGTGTAGACATTCGAGTTCAGGCTGAGGCACACCTACGCTGCAGTTTTCAGTCTGAGTCTGTAGGCGCAGGAGCTGTGTAGACACATCCCCTCAGACTCAAGTCAGTAAGCGCTCAGGACCCAGGACCCTACTGGGTGGGTCTGTGACTCAGGCCCAACCCCTGGCATTTTGCTCGGTGGATGCAGCTCAAGCCGCTGACCGGAGTCAGAAGGGCTGCGTCATGGGTGTTCCATGCATGGGTGAATGGCTGCAGGATTGGTCTCTGTCTGCACCATCAAAAGTCTTTTGACCTTCCCTGTGCTTTTAGATTTCTTCTGCTTAATGAAGAGTTCCTCTTGGCTTAAGCAGGGGTGCCTGGGTGCTGGCGGGGGGCAGGAACCTCTAAGAGATGAGGTTAGAGCTGGTTCTCTACTCCGGCACTGTGCAGGGGTTGCTAAAGCACCAGCTGGCCCGGGGCAGAATTCCTCTTGCACAGGCCCCAACACAAGGCCCCTGTAAACTCAAGCCCCAGGAGAAGAGCTGTGCCAGACACAAGCCTACAGGAACTGATTCTAGGCTGCCCCATGGCCCATAGGCTGCCCACTGTAAATCAGAGCTGCTGGAGAGGCTGCTCTGATGTCTGCTGAGGGCTGTTTCAGCTCAGAGCGGCCTGGGACGCAAGGGAGGCGTGAAGATGCACTTGCTCCCCGACCTGAGCAGCACAGAATGGGTCGCTCCAACTCAGCAGAGAACACCAGGACAATAATGTGTATCGACTAGCTACGTGCGTCCCACCCTGCACTGAACAAATAATGGTGGGCTTTTTAAAGCACTTCAGATGTTTAACAGTTTTAACCAGCCCATGAGCTAAACTTGGGGGAAACGCTCTGAAATTCTGGCTTATGAAGCACTCAGAAAAAGGGCTTTGGGGGGCTGATTCTGCTCCCAGTGGGAGTCAGGAGTATCGCCTCTGGAGTCAACTGGGGGAGAGGGGGAGCTGTTGATGTAAATCGGAGCCAGGCTCAGTATGTCCCTAAGCAAACAGAAGGGCTGGCATGCATCTGTGTGTGGAGACCAGGCTTCCTGCATGCTTTACATTTTTTAAATCTACCAGGCCTGATTCTGATGTCGTTTGGCCAGGGTAGATCCAGAGCAGCAACACTGGAGCCAGTGGAGTAATTGTGGCTTCAGACTCATGTCACTGGGAGCAGAATCTGGCCAATGTTTTCAATTTGTCTGCTTTCAAATTGTTCCTAAATAAGACAGTTTATCTCTGGCTGATTGAGTCTAGGAATTTTGCAATTACAGACATTCAGCCGCACATTTTATTTGCATTTTTAAGGACTATGAATTTTTGTTAATGATGTTTCAGTCAGCGGTGGAGATGTGTTATCTAAATCTCCCTCCTCCGTAAAGGGGCTGGATTGATTCTCTGCCACCTGGGATCATTTTCAGGGTTTGTTTATTCTTCATGTGACAATTATTGTTTGCATTGTGGTGGCTCCCAGGGACCCCAGCCAAACGCTGCACAAATACATAGGAAGACACAATCTCTGTCCCAAGCATCACATAGTCCAAGGTCAACCTAATCAGGGGGCAGTGTGACCCAGTGGCTAGAACAGTGAACTGGGAGGCAGAGGACACCCGAGTGCTAGTCACAGATTCATAGATTCCAAGGCCAGAAGGAACCACTGTGATCATCCAGTCTGGTCTCCTGGGCCACACAACTTCCTGAGCTGCTGTGTGACACTGAGTGAGTAATGCCCCCCAGTCTGTATCTTACGTGCCTGTTTTGACTGTAAGCACTTTGGAGCAGGAACTCTTTGTACAGCACCTAGCACAATGGCAAGGTTGGATATTAAGAAACACTATTTCCCTAGGAGGGTGGTGAAGCACTGGAATGGGTTACCTAGGGAGGGGCTGGAATCTCCTTCCTTAGAAGTTTTTACGGCCCAGCTTAACAAAGCCCTGGCTGGGATGATTTAGTTGGGGTTGGTCCTGCTTTGAGAAGGGGGTTGGACTAGATACCTCCTGAGGTCCCAGCCAACCCTGATATTCTATGATTCTAATGGGGCACAATCTTAGTTTGAGTGTCTATAATAACAATTCTGCCGCTCTCACTCACACCGAGTAGTTCTTTCCCTGAGGATCGACACTGGAATCAAACCAGGGCACCTGTGGTGCGTTGCCATTGTGCACACAGAAGTAAATTCCAGCTGCGCTTAGCACAGCTGTCAACGGCTCCACAGGGCATAAGGAAATGAAGAACCAGGCCCTAAACTCATATCCAGCTTTACGGGGCCAGATACCAGGAATGGGCTACTCAGGATAGATCAAGCTCCAGCAGCAGCTGCGTGGAATAATAGACCATGATCCTGGTGCATCCCTCAGTATGGCCACAGAGCCATTTCTGACACCCTCCCAGGAGTTTGATCCTCCAGCGCAACTCTCACCCACGAAAGGCCTGGGATCAGATTAACATTTTAAAGCAGACTGCTAGCAAGACAGCTCTTTGGGTAGAATTGTCCATGCAGAACTCCCTCCTTCCTCATCTCTGCTGCCAGCCCAGGTCCCAGAGATCAGCACATAATAGCTTTAATCAGCTGAAGCAGACAGCTTGTCTCAGGCCAGCATTCCTGACAGCAGTGTCTCGGCAATAAATCACATGCCCATACAGGTCTCTGGGCAAAGAGGTGCCCACTTAAACCAGGTGGCCTCTGAAGTCCAGTCCCTTTCTCAGCCTGGTGCAGCATGTATGTGGATGAAAAGCCAACGTTCCATGCAACACCCTGGAGGCTGGCGGAGGGTCCTGCCCACTGCAGAGGGAGTCTGTGGCACTTCAACCTCAGACCTCCTATGGAAGGTCAACAGTGAGATGGCACCAACTTGATTTAGCAGGTGCCCGCAGGGTGCTGCTTGCCATACTGCGCTGGTGCCAGGTGGTATTGCCTGCCAGGGCTGGCCTGTCCATTTGCGGTTGCAAAGGCTCGAGGGAGGATTGGGTCTCAGCTCTCAAAGGGGAGTTCCACTCCAGCCCCGGGGTGGAGCTGGGAAGAGGGAGGGGTGTAAAGACCGGCTGCTAGAAGAAGAGAAGATCAGGTCACAGATTCCTGGTCTTTATGCTCAAGTGGGCCATCTGCTTAGCCTGTGAGCTGCTGAGCCAGCATGGAGCCTAGAAAGTCTGCATTGCCGATGCTCAAGGCAGGCGAGAGCGGGACGGCACTCTGTGTTCACCCACCAGGCCAAGAGCTAGGCTTCCCCATCGTTAACTAGAACAACCCGAGGGCTGCTGTGAATTACACCAGCTGGCAGTGACTCCAAGTGGCTGACCGATCAAGCAGGGATCACAGAGGCACAGGGAAGCTGCGTCCGCGCCCCCTTCACCCCAGCCACAAGGGAAGTAGTGTCGGAGTTGCTACTACAGCAGCTCTGTGCCCTGACAGATTGTGCTGCGAAGAGGCAATCTTCTCCTGGCCGCCTGTTCTCGTTTTAGGGCCTCTTTGGGACGGCGGAACAGAAGGGTGGCTGGCGACCCAAGTAGAGGGGAGAACCCAGCCCCCCACTGGGTTGGCAGGCAGGTAGAAACAAGGAGCGTGGGTGCCAAAGCAGAACCAAAAGGGTGGACGCCACCCAAAAGATCGAACACAGAGGAGAGGGCCCCCTTTAGCAGGTCTTTGAATTCTGCATGGAGGCAGCTCTGAACTCACAGCTTGAAAGAACCAGGGTGAGCTTGAGAGTTCAGAGTCTCCTCTCCACAGAGGATTTTTTTCACTCTCTCTTTTCCCCGGCATCAGATGCTGGCCGAGACCTGCCTGCTGCAACCTGCTAGGCCTAGCATTCCATTAGCCGAGGCTCATCTCTCTGCCCCTGTTTTCTGCTCTAATTACTTAAGCAGCACTCCCTTCTACGGCAGGCCTCATTGATCAGCTTGTCAAAAGTTTGCCTGCCGCTTGCTCAGGAGTGATTTCTTTTTATTTTTTTGGCATAAAGTGTTGCAGGGCGGCTGGAGTGGGAGGCGGGGGAGAAGGAGCCAGGAATGCTGGGCTGCAGCACTGCAGGGAAATGGAAAAGCGAGAGAGAGAGAGGGGTGTAATTATTCCCTATAAACAATGCCAGGGTTCCCAGAGCTGGATGAATGATTAATCACTGCCATGCCGGTGCTGGAGCTAATGGACTGAGTTGTCTCCCTGCTTTCACTTAGGTTCAGCCCTGCAGGGAAATGGAGTCATGGGAAGACTTCATGGGCAAAGCCTGAAGCATCTGGGTGACTTGCAATTAGGGTGAAATGTCCCGTCAGCAGCCATGCAGTGGGGGGGGGGGGGGCAGATTCCAGTGCTACCTGTGTATGCTCTGTGCATGAGCTAACAAGCCCCCCATGAACACAGAAACATGCCTGGCTCCCTTAAAGAGTCCCTCTCCCTCCTCCCCCCTCCCTAGCAGCTCTATGGATGCACGAGCCAGTGCGGTCATGCAGCAGAGCCCATGGCATGACGCAGAGTGACACTGGAAGCCGCATTTAGGGGTCAGGGCTGGATGGGTATTTGGGGGTTAGGAGCGCCTGGGATGTGCTAGTCTTCCATAGGGTAGGGTAGAGGGGATGAAATTTGGCCTGGTTCCACAAGCATGTGGATGCATTTCCTGAGCCAACTCCTCACCCCAAAGGGTAGGAGCAGCCCCACTGAGTCAGTGGAACCTCCTGTGCACAAGATATCTTCAGGGCATACAGGGCAGGGTCCTTCGTATGAAGCATCACAAAATGCATTACAAGGGAAGGGAGAAGGGTGAGCTAGAGACAGTTCCACAGAGTGGATACAGCAAATCTCCCACTGAGAAATGCACATTAGGTGGTTCACACAGAACAAGCAGAAAGGTCTGGTCCCAGCTGCAATAAGCTTCCTTCTACTCAGGGAAACATCAAAGAAAGAAAGAACAAAAGTCAAGTCTCCAGGAGGGAGAGCACCATGTGCACGTCTCTTCTGCAACATGCTGCAGAAACTTCACCTCGCCAAAGAGCAGCTGCTGCGCAGGCAGGCAGGCCTCTTAGAAATGTAAAGGAGAAAATAAAGTCACCACCGTAGCATAGTGATACCTGCCATCAGTGCAAGCCGACGTGTCTGCAGAGAGGCCGCAGTGAAGGGACGGTAGAAGGAGTTGCTGACTGGGAAAAGGAAGGCAGAGGGCGTACAAGGCTACCTGGAACCCTGGGTAATTCCTGAGGTCCGCTAGCCCATGCTGCCACAGCTTCCCTGCTCCAGTGCTCAAGCCACCTAGATCAAAGCTAGCTCAGGTCAGCCCATGTGACTGCAGTAGATGCACCATTAGTCCTTTTGTGCTTCACTTCCCCTGCCTGTAACATAGGGTTAATGATCTTTCCTTTCCAGCTTGTCTATTTGGAAAGCGAGCTCTGCAGGGCAGGAACGACCTCTGACCATGGGCATGTACAGCACCTGGCACAACGGGCCACAGATCGCAGCCAGGGCCTTTAGCTGCTACGGTAATATAAATTAGGGCTGTTGATTAATCACAGTTAACTCATGCGATTAACTCAAAAAAATTAACAGCGATTAAAAAAATAATCGCGATTAATTGCACTTTTCAAACAATAGAATACCAATTGAAATGTATTAAATATTTTTGGACGTTTTTCTACATTTTCAAATATGTTGATTTCTGTTGCAAAACAGAATACAAAGTGTACAGTGCTCACTTTATATTATTTTGTATTGCAAATATTTGCACTGTAAAAATGATAAACAAAAGAAATAGTATTTTTCAATTTACCTCATACAAGTACTGCAGTGTAATCTCTATTGTGAAAGTCTAATTTACAAATGTAGATTTTTTTTTGTTACATAACTGCACTCAAAAACAAAACAATGTAAAGTTTTAGAGTCTACAAGTCCACTCAGTCCTACTTCTTGTTCAGCCAATCGCTAAGACAAACAAGTTTGTTTACATTTACAGGAGATAATGCTGCCTGCTTCTTATTCACAATGTCACCTGAAAACGAGAACAGGTGTTCTCATGGCACTTTTGTAGTTGGTGTTGCAAGGTGCCAGATATGCTAAACATTCGTATGCCCCTTCATGCTTCAGTCACCATTCCAGAGGACATGCTTCCACGCTGATGATGTTTGTTAAAAAAATAGTGCGTTAATTAAATTTGTGACTGAACTCCTTGGGGGAGAATAATATATCCCCTGCTCAGTTTTACCCACATCCTGCCATATATTTCATGTTATTTCAGTCTCAGATGATGACCCAGCACATGTTGTTTGATTTACCAACACTGTCACTGCAGATTTGACAAAATGCAAAGAAGGTACCAACGTGAGATTTCTAAAGATAGCCACAGCACTCTACCTAAGGTTTAAGAATCTGAAGTGCCTTCCAAAATCTGAGAGGGACGAGGTATGGAGTATGCTTTCAGGTGCAGAAACTACAGAACCCAAACCATCAAAAAAAAAAAGATCAACCTTCTGCTGGTGGCATCTGATTCAGATGATAAAAATGAACATGCATTGGTCTGCTCTGCTTTGGATCATTATCGAGTAGGACCTGTCATCAGCAGGGATGCGAGTCCTCTGGAATGGTGGTTGAAGCATTAAGGAACATATGAATCTTTAGCGCATCCGGTATGTAAGTATCTTGCGACGCCACTTACAACAGTGCCGTGCGAACGCCTATTCTCATTTTCAGGTGCCATTGTAAACAAGAAGCAGGCACCATTATCTCCTGCAAATGTAACCAAACTTGTTTGTCTGAGAGATTGGCTGAAGTAGGACTGAGCGGACTTGTAGGTTCTAAAGTTTTACATCGTTTTATTTTTGAAAGTGGTTTTTTTTTTGTACATAATTTGACATTTGTAAGTTCAACTTTCATGATAAAGAGATTGCACTACAGTACTTGTATTAGGTGAACTGAAATACACTATTTCTTTTGTTTTTTACAGTGCAAATATTTGTATTAAAAATAAATAGAAAGTGAGCACTGTACACTTTGCTGTAATTGAAATCAATATATTTTAAAATGTAGAAATCATCCAAAAATATTTAAATAAAGGGTATTCTATTATCAACAGTGCAATTAAGCGTGATTAATTTTTAATCGTTTGACAGCTATAATTTAAATAAGAACAGCAAGTCAGTGTATTTATTTCAAAACTCTCTTTCAAAGAGCACTTGACCGACTGCCTTCTGCAGGGAAACGCCTCCTGTCCTGGGGATTTGCAGAGTTCTGCAAAAGCCAGAGCAGTGTTTAATGTTCCCCCTTCCGTGCAATCCAGACATTTTAATGGAAACAAAACAGACAAAGCTCACCTCGGCTCCCCACAGCAGGAGCACTGGCACAGGCACAGCCATCTTTTCTTTTCTGGTTTGTTTGGTTTTTTTAATCTTAAAGCAGAGGTGAAAGTTTAAAAATCAATTTCGAGGTCTGGGCAAAGTAATTAAAGACAGGACACAAGTCTGGGTAATTAAACTGTTTTAAATCATATCTATCGATCGCGAGGTCACCGGAGCCCAGCGCTGAGCTAAGAACTCGCTCTCTCAACGGTCCGCTAATAAAGCAAACTGGCATGGCAGGTAGAGACAGAGCGACGCAGGTGGAGTCCCCTGCTGAAATGTTGGGGAGGATCAGACACCTTCCTGCTCACCCCTTCTTCCCCCATTGCTAATTACTTCTGGATAGTTTTAACTTGTTTCTTTTTTTTTTCCCTCCTTAACATCAGGCACAAATCCCTACAGCTGAGGAGGCAGCATCTTTCCAGTCTTTCTTTGTACAGCACCTAGTACCCTGGGATCCTGGTCCAAAAATAGAGGATCGGACAGGAGCATGGAAATCAGCAGACCAGGGTTCTATTCTTGGCTCTACCATGAACTTGCTCTGTGGCTCTGGATAAATTGCTTCCTCTGTCCCTGAACTGGTGCAAACCTCTAGTGTAAACAAGGCCTAGGGTGCGAGGCGAAAGGTGAAATCCACCTGCTCTTTGTTTCTCTATCATATAGGCTGTATTGTCCAGTAGCTAGAACACCAGGTTGGGAGACGGGACACCCAGGTTCCATCCCCAGCTCTGCTACAGATTCACTCGGTGACCTTAGGGAAGTCACTTAGGCCCAGATCCGCAATATTTCAATGGGACTTAGGTGCCTAAATATCTTTGAGGATCTGGGATTTAGGACCAATGTATCAGAGAGCAGCATCTCTTTTGAGGACGCAGCTTATGAGCACAACAATGGCAACAGCAGCTCCGGGCCTCAGTTTCCCCACCTGTCAGACACCTCCCCTCCACTGCAAAATGCTCAGAGATCCTACTGGGATATAAACCACTGCTATTATGATGATCATCGCCCGGGGCATATGTCCTCCCTAGGTGCTGCTTATACCGTTGACATTTGCAAAGCACACCGGACCGGCCTGTGAAGGAGGCGCCACCCTATGAAACCCATCGGGCATCTCTGCTATTTAGAACACGGTGCGACACAAAGTCAAAGCCTAAACATGAAACCGACTCAGGAAAGCACCCACACTTTGCAGTTCACTGTTCATACACATGCCAGCATGCGCAATGGCTTTTAACTGACCCCTAACAAAAGCAGGGAAGATGTTTTTCCATGCGGGGAAACAAAATGCTGTCCATTTCACTTCTCAAGTCCCTGGAGTCCCCAGGTTTCTCCTTCCTGAAGTAGTAGCAGCAGCTGTCAGATCCCTGGCCTTTTAGACAGAACGCTTGAGATAATAAGCTGGGCAGCTGGAAGACAAGATGAGTCACCGGGGTTTTCAGGACTCCCACTCAGAGCAGCTTTGATACCTCCTATGAACACACCGCCATGGTTGAGTTGTTAGCGGCTGAACTCAGCAGCCAGGAGTAACTGTTCTGTTCTACAAATGAACCCGGCCACTCACTCCCTCGCTGCCGCCGCTCAAGGGTGCTCAGGTTCACCAGACCAGGCTGGCTGGATCAGGCAGCTCCAATATCCTTTACAGTGTGGGGGAAGCCAAAGGGGTATGATTCAGAAAAAACGGGGCACAATCAATTGGTGAACTATGATGAATGGGGTCCTATCGTCATGCAACGGAAGCCATAGCCACCCACTTTGCTGTGCTGCAGAAAGAACCCATCCTCCTGCTCCAAAACCCACAGCCCCCAGCAGCTGAATTCAAGGAGAATCTCTTAACTCTTAGCAAGATAGGACCTATGACACACAGCAGAGCAGTTCTGATTCCATCCAACAGAGGGCAGTGCTGTGCACCCCAGCCTACTGTTTAAAATGTGCGATATTGTTAGAGAAGGGGACACGAACAAAGGGTCAGCCAGTGAAATGGAAAGGTGGCAAAATTCAAAACCAACTCCATACACTGTGGGGTTAGACTGTGGAACTCACCGCCACAGAAGTCCTTGAGGCCAAGAATTTAGGAAAATTCAAGAAAAAATTGGCTGTTTCCATGGATAATATGGATCTCCAGAGTGATAATAGCCAATGCAAAGAAGCATTTTGAAAGAGAAGTTAAAGCTTCTGCTTCAGATTTTAAGCCGATCACTTTCAGAGATCAGGATGAGACCTCATGAGGGGGCAGATTATCCCACCTCTGGCTACCGTGGGTTCTTTACACTTTCCTTTGAGGCATCAGTATTGGTGCTGTCAGAGACAGGATGCTGGGCCGGATGGCCCTTAGGTCGGATCCAGTTTGGCCACTCCTATGTTCCTCTGTGACAAAACAAGGAGTAATGGTCTCAAGTTGCAGTGGGGGAGGTTTAGATTGGATATTAGGAAAAACTTTTTCACTAGAAGGGTGGTGAAGCACTGGAATGGCTTACCCAAGGAGATGGTGAAATCTCCATCCTTAGAGGTTGGAGTCCTGGCTTGACAAAGCCCTGGCTGGGATGATTTAGTTGGGTTTCCTGCTTTGAGCAGGGGGTTGGACTAGATCAGTGTTTCCTAAACTCAAGTTCATGAACCCCTGGGGATTCATGAAATGTTACAAGGGGTTCTCAGGAAAAAATTCCCTAATGGCAGACAGAGTTGTCCTTAGGGATCCCGGGCAGCCTGGGGCCAGCAGCCCGTAGCCCTTGGACTTCCAAGAGCTAAGCAGATCAAAGCAAGCATCTCTATTACACTGGGGAAAATTAAACTTCAAGACTCCTTATAAGAAATGGAAAAGGAGGTGGATTTTTTTGGCCGTTTTTAAAATTAAATAGGCAGCTAATATTGTTTTTTAAAAGTATTATATAGAACAAGTTTAAGCTTTGTTGTAACGTGCGTTGTTTGCCTGGACTGCTCAAGACCTGAATGCTTGTGTAAGAGGAACTCTTTGAGCTGGCTCCTTAAATACCTTCCTGCTGTTCCACATCTGATACTCCTTGATGAAATATAGGAGCCTTGTCTTATAACAGGCTTATTCAAAGTGACACAAGCTACGAAAGTGAGATCTTGGAAGAGTGTTGCCATTTTCATAATGTAATAAAAATACTGTAATGATAAATAATAATTAATAATAAATAATGTGTAATAAGCATGTCTTAAAAACAACTTCTATATTTCCAAGATCACTGCTTTTATAATTTATACTCAGGTAAAGGAGAAAATCCCTGGAAACAATCATTTTTAGGAGGGAGTTTGCGAGACTTGACATTTTAGTGAAAATGGTTCACGGGTTGTTAACGTTTGGGAACCACTGGACTAGATGACCTCCTGAGGTCCCTTCCAACCCTGATATTCTATGATTCTATGGTTCACAGAGGAGGTGGGTCTTTTAGGGTTTGTCTACCCTGCCGCTGAGAATTTGCCTCCCAGCTGGAGCAGACAGACTTGAGCGAGCGTGCATGGATGCTGCAGCTTGGGCAGTGGGCCAGGCTCTCAAGCCCGCCTGGCCCCCTCGAACTGACTTGAGTCTCAGCTGGAGCTGCAACCTCCTCATCACAGCTATTTTTAGCACGCTGGCTTGGTCCAAGCTAGCGTCCATCTGTCTAGCCGGGCTGGGTGGTTCACCCCCACCGGCAGCGTAGGCAAAGCTGGCTCTTTGGTGACTCCGGCGGTTAGCTCTAGAGGTTCCTCCTTGATCCCTCTTACGCTGTAATATTAAGAGCCCGAGCCAAGACGCAGGCTCCTAGGAGCTACAAATAATAATATCTCGCAGGGGATCTCCAAGCCGTCAGCCAGCACCTCGGGGAGGCTATTGCTCCCCATTATAAGGGGGTAATTCAAGTCTTCAGTTAATTCCTGTCACTACACAATCCATTGGAGGAGAGGTGGCAGAACCGGCTGTGCCAGAGAAAGCTGCAGGCTGGCTTTTGTTCACAGATTTGCCGGTGCCTGGCTTGGATGTTCCGCACAAAAGGAAGATGGATGAAGCTGTGGTCAGAGCTGATCGGGCCACAGGGTGGGACCCAGCTGGAAGGAGCAGGAGAGCTGGTGCGAGGCATCTCCTGGTTCTTAGTGAATCTCACAAGGGGCGAAGAGGAGGACCCCAGCCTCCGAGAGACAGGTTGAGGTGCATGCGTGGAGCCAGGACTGGAATAGGAGGTGCCGGTGGCTGGGGGCAGGGTGGCTGGACAGGGCTGTATGTGGGGCACCCTGGGAGGGGGCTGAGCACCATAGAGGACAGAACCTTGCTGGCACAGCCCCTTCCTAGCCAAGAACTGGGCCGTTCCTCTGTAGAGCAGCCCTGTTGTACGGATCCAGTGCAGATAGCTGGCAATTAAGGGCTGCTGATGCTGCTGCCCTGGAATCGGGCTGATAATGAAGGGAACAACCGGAGAATGACAAGGCAGGGGAGTTTACTGTCCTAAAGAGGCATTTCAGGGAGACCTAAGTAGGCAATTACGGATGTCGATAAAGCATTCCTCAGCTATTACCAACAACCACCTTGCCCCTGACACAAAGGGAGGCCGTGACCATTATCCGAATGAATCAGGGGTCTGAGGCAGAGTAGGAGGTCAGAGGCCTGGGCGTAGACAACGGAGAGACAACCAAAACTGCAGGGACTGGCTGCATCAATAAAGGAGATGCTGAGTTTGGAACAGAAGCTCATTTATCTCACTTTTAAGTGGAAAGATTCAGTCACGGTAGAAACCTGCTCGTTAAAGGGATATTCACCAGCTCGTATCTTGTAATTCCACCCCCCACCCCATAACAAACCCAGTTGTCCATGCCCTGAGGACGTGCTGCTTCAGCTGAGCAAGTGGCAGCCAGAACAAGGATCAATGGTCTCTAGTTGCAGTGGGGGAGGTCTAGGTTGGATATTAGGAAACACTTTCTCACTAGGAGGGTGGTCAAGTGCTGGAATGTGTTACCTAGGGAGGTGGTGGAAATCTCCTCCCTTAGAGGTTTTTAAGGTCAGGCTTGACAAAGCCCTGGCTGGGATGATTTAGCATGGGGCAGCCACCGGAGTACGTGCCCAGGGCACCAGGCAGGCTGGGACATGCCCTGCCACGGCTTCGCTCTCTCAGTACCCAAGCCAGCGAGCTGGAAGCTAGCTCCGGTCTGGCTACAGATGCTGCAATCACACCTCCAATTGCAGAGGAGACGTACCCCTCGCTTCTCTGGCCCAGAGCCTCAAAGGGATTTAGGCTCCTAATTCCCATTGATTTCAATCGATGTTAAGAGCCCAAACCCCTCTGGGGATCTGGGGGTCAGTTCCCCATCTTACCAATGGGGACAGCAGCATCCCCCTGCCTTGGAGTAAGTGGGGTGAGGATCAGTTTGTTAAAGAGCTGATGCACCGGGATACTATGGTAATGAAGGCCTGGCAAGCCCCTCACATGTGATCAGACTGACAGATCCACCACTTAGCTGACTTGTTTCTTTACCAGTTCAGATCCAAGGGAAGTTGCCGTCTCCGCCAGGAAGAATGTCACCCTCTTGGTACGCTCCTGTGGGTCACTTCACTGAGCCCCCTGGGGGTCTTGCCCTAGAGCTGGCGGGGTGGGGGGGAGCAAACACACACATCAGCTCCCCCTCCCTGCTCCGTCTGGGGCAGTGGTGTGCCCGCATACCCATGGGACCTGGAGGGACGGCCTGCCTGCGTATTAAACACCTCCGCCACCATCAGGCCTAGCGCCATGAATATCTAATGAATCCCTAACGACATGGTTGTTAAATCAAAGCCTTAGCTCATCTTTCTTCTCTTTTTTTATTTTTTTTTAAATTTTATTAGGCTGTTTACATTGCTAAACGAGATTAATTACCGGTTCTGAGGCTGCAGAGAAAGGGAAGGGAGAGAAATCAGGCAGCGAGGGGCCTTAAACTCAATTACCACCACAGCCGGGGTTTGGTTCAGGCCCCTGCGTGCAATGAGATCCCTGCCTCCTAATCCTCCTGAGCCGGGGCAGGAAGGTTAATGTCAGCTCCTGTGGATCTGGGGTGCACGCTGCTTTCGGGGGGCCACCCCCAACACACAGCCCATCCCCATGACTGATGCTAGGAACGCAGTGAAACGTACAGCAACGCCCGCCAGAATCGGAACCATCCATCAAGTTTCAAAGACGCAGCATCATACCTCATTAAGCCGGCAGAGCAGAGCAGCGGGGTGCGCCTGTTCGTATCTGTTAGAAGGGAAGCTGGCTGGCCCATCTGGGAGGATGCCAGCAAGAGATGCACCTAGAACATCTTCCTTAGCCACACAGACATGCTCATTCCTGGCCTTCGCACGTCACCACGTGCAGCAAATCCGTGGGAGACTCAAACCCAGGCGAGAGTCAGCGAGCTTGAGCCCTGGGCTACTGGGAGCTCCTTAGAGCAGATCCGTGAGACCAGGGAGCAAGGTACAGAGCCAAGCTTCACTGAACCACACAGCACCCCCTCAACCCCACAAGTCCCATCTCAGCATGGGCTAGGCCCAACCTCGACCCGGCTGTTCTCTAGCTGGGTGGATCTCAAAGCAAGAGGGTGGTGGAGATGTGACCAACTGAGCTGTCGTGTGCGAAGCTACCAAAGGGGACCCTAGGCAGACCAAATCCATCGCCTCCCTACCCAGGGGGCAGAGCACATTCAGCAGCATTGGAGAAAGCCATGGAGAAATCAGCCTGGCTTAGGCAGCAAGGGGAGCCCACCCTGTCTCAGAAGCTGAGCAGCGAGAGCTGGCAAAGGTCTGTTAGGCCCCCCATGCACTGCTCAGTCTGCACTAGCTAGGACCCCAGCAGTGCCTGGCCCACACCTCGCTGGGCACTAGCAGGGTACAGCCAGCTCTTACAGTGCTCTTCATGCCTTTTTAGCTAGGACTTAAGCAGAACACATTCCCTCTCAGCAGCGCCCAATCTACGCCAGCCCTGATTCTAGCAGAGTTCCCTCCCATCCATAAGGGTACGCCAAGATACCCGCATTGCCTTGCCATGGGGACTCCGGAGAGAAGACCTCCTTAGGGCCCCATGCTCCAGGCACTGTTCCTGGCCTGGCCTCTCAACGCTGAGGTTCTAATGGGCTCCTAAAAGCACCGTAATAACTTGGTGCTAATTTTAGTTCTCAGCGCCTGCCGTAATGAACAGCTCATGGAGGCTCACAGGCGTGTGCTTTCATGTGGTTCTGGAAGAAGGACCTAATTAAAAAGGGAAATGAGGATGACATCGTAAAATGGTCAATTAAGTTTATCTCATTACAGTTAAGATTAGAAAGGAACTTTGGGCTTTTCATATTTTATTCCAAAATTCTTGGCTTGCATTTAAAGAGCAGCGGTTAATTGCACCCTATTCCTTAGGAGAGGAGCGGGGAAAAAAGATATTTAGTTAAACATGCACCTTATTAATGTTCACGGCTGCCAGCCTGACTAACATGAAATTTCAGTGATGTTAGCACAGCATGCATCTTCCCTGCAAGTCCCTAATGGTACAAGCAAAGCAACCGTATTTGATGCCTTTCTAAGTATCATCTGCCTCTTCTCCCCAGCTCACGCTCAGGTGGCGTCTTCAGGTGAGGTGCTGAAGCCAAGGCACGGGGAAGCCACAGATCAGTTAACCCCAAGATAAATATCTAGCGCTGCTAGACATTGGCCAGATGTTCCCCCAACAGCTGGCTCTGCAGCATTGTTATCTTGGCGCAAAACTTGAAGGATTAAGAAAAATCTAGTCTCTGTTATTTTTCTGCTCATCAGGCTTCATGGTGAACTGCAGCAAAGCAGCAGAAAAACACAGCAGTGTTTTGATCTAATTAACAGTAATTTATTTTCTGCTCACCAGCCGTTCGCAGTGGTCTGTTGGGGGACGTTGTTATTTTCCTACATGCTAAGATATAAGCATGGGCGTCTGTTAGCTACAGTTCACGTTACAGTAGATCTACCTACAATATTGATATACAATACATCTATTAGTCTATAAGGAGCCACAGGACACTCTGTTGCTTTTTACAGATCCAGACTAACACAGCTACCCCTCTGATACCGCAGTTGTAGTTTACTTGCATAATTATATATCACTTTTTTTCCAGTTTGTAAAATGGGCCCATCTAATGGATCCGGGTACTTATACGACAGTTAACCTTCCAATCTAAGTATCAACAGCAAATATAACAGTGCAATTAACCATCCCGACATTTCAAAAAACACCGTCACTAATTTAGTTAGAACTGTCAGACATTGCTTCCACACCCTCAAACCAACTTCTTGACCGCTCGGGGGAAAGCCACAGAATATTTCCACACTCGTGCCACCTTTCAGACAGGGATTTGAGAGTCCTTGCAGGCAGTGATGTGAACTCCATGCAGCGATGGACCTGGGTGAACCCTCCCATTCGTCTGGGAAAGGGGCAGGCAAGGCAGGGATGTGGATTCTTGGCACGGGCCAGCCGTGATGTCCCAATGCCCACTGCAGCAGCACCTGCATTTCCAGGCGCTCAGAATCACAAATAGGCAGCAGGTTTAAAACAAACATAAGGAAGTATTTCTTCACACAACACACAGTCAACCTGGGGAACTCCTTGTGACGAACTGGGAAAGTTCTTAATGTTTTCTCTGAATACTGTGTTGGTGCCTCAGTGTCCCCATGGCAGTTCTTAAGTATCTGGCAGAGCAAAGGGCCAGTGCACCTAAATGCCTGACACTCTGTCTCCTAGCAAATGATGGCCTGGGCCCCTCCTCTGCAAAGGTGCCAGCTGAAGGTGTTGGAGACAAAGGGATCAGGTGACCTCCTGGCCCGGGAAAGGGGCTGAGGAGAGAGGAGGGGCTGGGAGGGGTTGTTAGTCTGGAGCTGGCTGGGGTCAAGGGTGGAGGGCAGGCCTGGGGGTCTGGCTCACTGCCCCCCAGAATGGACCCAGCCGAGGGGTCCAGTTCGCTGTATCGACAAGCTCTGTTTTAGACCCTGTTCCTGTCATCGAATAAACCTCTGTTTTACTGGCTGGCTGAGTCACGTCTGACTGCAAAGTGGGGGTGCAGAACCCGGTGGCTTCCCCAGGACCCCGCTGGGGTGGACTCGCTGTGGGAAGCGCACGGAGGGGCAGAGGATGCTGAATGCTCCAAGAAGAGACCCAGGAGGTGAAGACGTGTGAGCTTCTTGCCCTAAACAAGTCTGCTCCAAGGGAGAGGAGGCTCCCCAAAGTCCTGCCTGGCTTTGTGGGGAGGAGTTCCAGAGCATCGCCCGGTGACTCCGTGACAACTGGTGGCAGTGGTGGGATGTACTGCACCCCGTGAATGGCGCTGCTTGCAGTAAGTGACTGGGGAGCAGTAAAACAAAGGAGGGATAATGAGGACCAGGCATGCTGAAGGCTCAGAGTGGGACGGTTTCAGGGGGCGGTTAACCTCTGGGAGTGTGTGACCAGCGAGAAGGACTGTTGGAGTAACAGGGTCCCCCTGAGGACTGCAGCCAGCAGTCTCAGGGGTGGAGGAGCTTGCCGCTCAACCCTGGGAGAGAGAAGGATTTTTGCAGTAGCAGGGTTCCCCGGGGGATTGCAGGAGCAGTCCCAGGGGTGGAGGAGTCTGCAGCTTGACCCTGGCAAAGAGGCGGTGATCACAAGAAGGGCTGGCACACCAGGGGTTCTTCCTGGAAACCATGGGGGAGCCAAGAGCACACAGGCCTGTGAGTCCAGAGCCACTTGGGAACGGTGAAGTGATGGCCTATCACCATCTCCTTGAGAAGGACATTGTGATCCTGTGCACAAAGAGAGGGTTACGCATGGGGAAATTCACCAAGGCACAGTTAATCGTGCAGTTGGAGGAGAAGGACCGCTCTGAGGAGCAGATTCCTGGCCCAGATGGGGCTACAAGAGGATCTGAGAGCAGCTGGAGCATCAGCCAGGCATCCCCGGGAGTCTGGTCCCCAATCAGACGAGGGTCTTCACGATTGGGTTCCCCATCAGGAGATTGGAGACGGATGGGATGGGAGCAGAGCCTGAGAGAGCTAGAGGACCGTGAGAGAGAGCAAGAGCCCGAGGAAGAGCTGCAGGAGAAGCAGCAGCAGCGTGGACTGGTGATGGTGGAGCAGAGAGACATAGGGGGCTGCCCAGGGGTCAGTGGGGAAACACGCCTGCGGGGGCGAGACCCTGGGACAGAGAGAACTGTGGTGGTGCAGCCCCAGATGCTGAGGGACTGTGGGACCTGGGTGAAGTTCCCTGGGGTGGAGCCCCTCGCCCTGCCTATGGCCCAGATCCCTGTGCAGACACAGGAGGCGTCAGGCTGGCTGGTCGTTGGGGTTCTCCAGGATATCGGCTGGGAGGCCCTGTTGGGGGGTGACTGTCTCCCCGTGGGACAGGATCCAGGCCCCGCTCCTGTAACGGCCGAGGGTTTGAATTCAAATCCAGGGAACCAATTGGCTAGGATGGAAATGGTCAGTGAAAATGCAAATAACCTGGCTGGCAGGGGGGAGGGGCTGCAGGGCTCAGGATACCTGCCTACCTGTAACCAGCCCCCTGGGGCTGAGTGGGAGGGAGAGATGCTCCCTGCCCCCCTGCACACCGGAGAGGGGGCTCACGCTGGCTCTGATGCTGTGACCAGAGCAGAGAGCTCGCTGCCTGCCCCCACTGGGACAGCAAGGGCAGCGCTGAGCACGGGGGGAGCTGAGACCCCAGCTGAGTGGGGGGACACCCGGGCAGGGCAGGTCAGCTGCCAAACAGGTTTGCCTGGTCCAGACGTGCTGCTGGGAAGTGATTACACAGCAGGGAGGGAGCTACCAGGGACAGGGCTCAGGGGGGCTGCCACCCCAGGCCCAGCCAGCGAGAGGGAGCAGGTCCCACTCCCTTCCCCCAGCCGCTGAATCCCAGACTGAGCTGCAGAGGGATCCCTCCTTGGAGAAGCTAAGGGAACTTGCTGACCACAGCGCTGCAAACCCCCTTGGGGAAGGCTGCAGGGACAGAGTCCTGCAGGAGGAGGGATTCCTGTACCGGGAATGGGCTCCCCAAGGGTAAGTAGAACTGGGGGGAATCGGGAGGCAGCTGGTGGTGCCCCAGGAATCCACAGGGCTCTTCCCATTTGAGCTGCTGGATGGGAGGAGAGTGAGGGGACCCCTGGACCTGAAGAGGGAGGATTGGATGGAGAAGGGGGAAGACCCCCGGGGGGATCTCTTCCCTGAGGTGGGAGACAATCTCCCCATCAGGTGTTTCCCATTCAGAGTCACTGGGAAAGCAGCCCAGAACCTGGAGAGAGAGGTCAGGAACATGCTGGCTTTAGATGGGATCCAGCCGTTTTACAGCCCATGGGCCTCACCCGTGGGGCTGATCCCCAAGGGAGACAGGATGATCTGGTTTTATGGGGGCTATCAGAAGCTTAAAGCCATCACAGTGTCCAATGCCGACCCCATGCCTAGGCCTGGGGAGATTCTAGACAAGCAGAGGGCGATGGAGAACTTGGCCCTGGCAGACACAGATAAGGTGTGCATCTTTAGCCAGATCTGGGAGGAACAGGTGTCCCAGGTGAAGAGGGGGCTGGGCTGCCTCAAGGAGGTGGGACTGACCTTAAAAGCTGGAAAGTGTAAGGGGGGACGGCAGAGGTGTTGTGTCTGGGCCACAAAGTGGGAAGTGGCTGCCCAAGCCCAGAGCTGGCCAAGGCCAAGATGGGGGCTCTTAAGTGCTGGGAGAAGACCCCGTCCCAGTTTGGACCCCAGAGGTATTGGGGTAGCAAAAGGGTTCAAGCTGCATAAACCTTCCCACATGCGGCCTGCAAGTGCCATCAAGCACACCCGACCTAAGGGAGGGCGTGAGACTGGACTGTCCTGGCGTAACTCACACCAAGGAATGGGAGAGATGCTGGGGCATCCATGGGAACGTTGGTGGGTTCGAACTTCCCCAGGTCACTGGCTGGAGTGACCTCGCTCAGTTCAGTCTCGAAGGGGGGAGAGATGTGACGAACTGGGAAAGTTCTTAATGTTTTCTCTGAATACTGTGTTGGTGCCTCAGTGTCCCCATGGCAGTTCTTAAGTATCTGGCAGAGCAAAGGGCCAGTGCACCTAAATGCCTGGCACTCTGTCTCCTAGCAACTGATGGCCTGGGCCCCTCCTCTGCAAAGGTGCCAGCTGAAGGTGTTGGAGACAAAGGGATCAGGTGACCTCCTGGCCCGGGAAAGGGGCTGAGGAGAGAGGAGGGGCTGGGAGGGGTTGTTAGTCTGGAGCTGGCTAGGGTCAAGGGTGGAGGGCAGGCCTGGGGTTCTGGCTCACTGCCCCCCAGAATGGACCCAGCCGAGGGGTCCAGTTCGCTGTATCGACAAGCTCTGTTTTAGACCCTGTTCCTGTCATCGAATAAACCTCTGTTTTACTGGCTGGCTGAGTCACGTCTGACTGCGAAGTGGGGGTGCAGGACCCTGTGGCTTCCCCAGGACCCCGCTGGGGTGGACTCGCTGTGGGAAGCGCACGGAGGGGCAGAGGATGCTGAATGCTCCAAGAAGAGACCCAGGAGGTGAAGACGTGTGAGCTTCTTGCCCTAAACAAGTCTGCTCCAAGGGAGAGGAGGCTCCCCAAAGTCCTGCCTGGCTTTGTGGGGAGCAGTTCCAGAGCATCGCCCGGTGACTCCGTGACACTCCTTGCCAGAGGATGCTGTGCAGGCCAAAAGTTTTGGGCTCAAAAAAGAATTAGAGAAGTTCATGGAGGATAGGACTATCAATGGCTATTAGCCAGGATGGGCAGGGATGCAACCCCATGCCCTGGGTGTCCCTCAACTTCTCCTCCATGAACGTATCTAATTTTTTTTTAGCCATGTTATGCTTTTGACCCTCACAACATCCCCTGGCAAGGAGTTCCACAGGTTGATTGTGTTGTGTGCAGGAGGACTACTTCTTTATTTTTTTAAACCTGCTGCCTATTCATTTCATTGGGTGACCCCTGGTTCTTGCGTTATGTGATGGGGTAAAGAACACGTCCTTATTCACTTTCTCCACACCCAACACGACTGTATTGTCCTCTATCAAACTCCCCTTTGTGGCCTCTTTTCCAAGCTGGACAGTCCCAGTCTTTTTAATCTCTCTTCAGACGGAAGCCGTTCCACAGAGTTAGAGCCCTGTGCAACTCTGCTAACTGGCTGACCCCTGCTACTCAGCTTCCGAAGCGCCTACCTGCTTCACTATTCATTATTATTATTACAGTAGCTAGGGTTGCCAGTTGTGATTGGACATATTCCTGGAGCTGTCATCACATGATATAATCTTTAATTAAAAGATTAATTTTTAATTCCTGGAGATTCCAGGACAATCCTGGAGGCTTGGAAACCCTAGCAGTAGCACCTGGAGGGCCCTGGCCAAGATAAGGACCCAATGGTGCTAGGCACTTCACAGAGAGCAGGCGATAGTCCTAAGGGAGTTAGGTGCCGAAATACCTTTGCAGTCTGAACAAGAGAAGACAAGGGGTGGCAGGAAGTAGGAATATCACTCCCATTTCACAGATGGGAAACTGAGGGAGGAAGTGGTTTACCGGGGATTCTGTGACAGAGCCAGAAATCATACCCAGCTCCCCCGAGTCCCATATCATCCTTCCTCTCCTGTCCTTTGATGGGCTCTTGGAGGGGAGATTGCTCCATTGTGACCTTTTCCGATTGTCTGAAAACTTTTTTCCACAGTTAATTTGGCTAAAGTGACAGCTGGGGGGGGGGGGCGCACGAAGGGGAGATCTCGGTAATAATTAGCATCCAAAGGAGGCATGCAAATCTCTCAGGCTTTGTGGTGGCGACTTGCATGGGGCTTTGTTAGGGTGGATCCTCATAAATGTTTATACTCTCAATAAAGTCGCCTTCCCCCCCCATGGTATTCAGATTTTATATCCCACGTTTTACAAGTAATAAAACCACACTTGCTTTGGGGATTTCTTTTCTATTTTTCAACACAACCAATCACGAGGCACAGTGAACCAAGAATCCTCAACCTCTTCCTGTCACCCACAACCACTGGTGGGACCCCAGCTAACGAAGTACCCACGAGGGAGTGGGAAGACGAGGAGGGGATGCCCTGGAGTGCTATGCTATGATCGCATAGCAGGGGGCTGGACTATGTCCCAGAAAGTCCCTTCCAGGCCTCTGTCACTAAATGGCAAAGGCCGGAGAAGGCTCCCCCCGTCCCCCAGGGAAATACATGAACACCTGTTCTGGGCGCATGGCGTGGAGGGGTGGGGGGCAGTTCTTTTACAAGCTGCACTTGGAAGGAGGGCAAACAGATGTTGTTTTCTTCGCAGAGACTCTAATTGACGACTGTTCTCCAAAAACCCTGAAGATGGAGAAGTGGTGTTTTCACAAAAGAGTTGGGGCCATTTGCTCAACCAGATGGTGCCGCTGCCTCTTCACGCCCACCCTATTCCTCCTCCTCTCCTTGGGCAGCGGAGACACGCCATCCCCCCCCCCGCCCCCACACCCTGCTTCTGCCGGTCGGCTCTGGGGAGAGAACGCAGGGATATGTGGGGACACGCCGTTTGGCCAGAATGATGCCGCATATCAGAGACTGAAGGTGCTGTGTATAGGAACTGGGGAGTATCCCTTCAAATTGCTTTGGAGACTGCTAATGGGGCCTGCCTCTCTCCTATTGCAGAGGCCACCAGAAACTAACCTTGGCTAACCATCAGGCCGTATCATTGTAAATATGATTCTTAATCAATACCAATAAAGTGTAAGTTCTTTGTGTCAGGGATTGTCTTTTGTTCTGTGTTTGTACAGCCCCTGGCACAAAGGGATCCGGGTGCATGACTGAGGTTCCTAGGGATTACACGAATACAAAATAAAGGGTGTAACTGCATCCCCGCCGGCATCACTGCAACCAGGCAGAATGGCACCATGCAGTGAGAATTTGACAAGGATACTGGCGTTAACACCCATCCACGCGTGGGACTTTGACAATCACAAGAGCTGTCACCCGCACAACATCACACTCAGGGGGAAGAGCGCCCCCCTGCTGAGTCACCCCCACCGCTCCCTGCAGCACAGCTCCTCCGAGCATAGTGCCAAGGAGATCTACCCCAGACCGAGTCACTGACTCTCCACCCTGGGTTTCTCTGAAAGGTCTCCCAACCAGGTGCTGACACAGAGCATAAAGTTTGCTCAGCATGGGTGACCCGATGAGCAATTGACGAGCTCCTCCCCCCATGCTCTTGGGAGAAGTTAAACAGGGCCTTGCACAGGTGAGTTCTCCGTTCCCGGGATGGGCACAGGGTCTGAGCCACAGCCCGACCCTCCATGTGGAGCACGGACCCCCCATCACAGCCCCTTCTCGCGTCAAGGAACCGACGAGAGTCGAACAAGCCTCACAGCCTGCCGAGGGCTCAGTGCTGAATCAGTTCCCTTGTAAGATCAAACGAGAAGCTGCAGCCCCTGATTACAGGGACCGCTAACAAGTTCTCTCGGCTAGGAAGTAATTAAGGTGTTATTGTTTGTACTCCACCTGATAGGGCGCCGGAGATGCAGCAATTACTCCGGTCGCGATTACAGTTCATTTGAAAACATGTAAATAAGCAGGAGGTGTTTGTGAAATGTCAGCAAAAAAACCAGCCCCCTGCGTTAACACCCAGATTGGCAATTTCAAGTGGAAATAAAAGGTGTAATTGCATGTCCGTCGGCTTCATTGCTTCTTTCTTCCCTATCGCCAGTACTAATTACATTTCATTCATTCCCTCTCACAAGCCAGCCTGCACTAGAAACCTGAACGGTTCCTTCCACGGCCTATGATGCTCCAGGTAACCCTGGAACAAGAGTGACCCATTCACTGGCCTCGCTCAGATGGGAGGCCCCAACCCTCCTGCCACTCTGGTGATTCCTAGGCATCTGTATTAACCCCCGATTTGTGTGAACTCGGGTGGTCCTTCCTGAGCCCACGGCACTCACAGGCAAGACCAACGGCCATGACTGCTGCAGATTCCTCCCTGATGTAATGGAGTCACAGCTGGGGACTCAGGAGGTTCCCAGGAACCCAGGGGAGAGAGAAAAGTAACAAGTGAGTTTAGAGAAGGCCTGAACTCCACTGCACATCAGGGAATGAACATTTTACAGAGCTCTCCCCACTACGTCTTTTGCAGGAGCTCAGGGGGGAAGAGCTCAGTGGTTTGAGCATTGGCCTGCTAAACCCAGGGTTGTGAGTTCAATCCTTGAGGGGCCACTTTGGGATCTGGGGCAAAATCAGTACTTGGTCCTGCTAGTGAAGGCAGGGGGCTGGACTCAATGACATTTCAGGGTCCCTTCCAGCTCTGTGAGATGGGTATATCTCCATACAAGAGCCCATGTAGTGTGGAAGCCTCTCTCCTCTTGGGCACTAGTGCAAATCCAGCCCATGACTGAGGAGGCTGATATTTGCTGAGCAGCACCTGGACAATGGATGGCCCTGCACCCTCAATGAGCAGGGACGCCAGTGTCAGCGTTTGCCTCATTGTAGTATTGAGGAGTGTGGCTTTAAGGGCTGAGCTTCCCAGATGGAGAGGCTGGGCAGGGCACAGGGAAGCCCTTGTTAGGCACAGCCAGCTGGACTCAGACACCGAATAAAGCAGAGCTCAAGCAAGCACCTTCAGCACTGAGTGATCTCTGAACACCAAGCATATGTCCAGCCTCTATCATCCTTTTCTGAATTTCATCCCATTTCCTCTCATTCTCTTTTACTGTCCTCAACACTTCCTCTCCCCTCCTTGGGGCGAAATCTAGGTCCCATGACAGCCAATGGCAAAACTCCCACTGACGTCAGTGGGGGCAGGGTTTCACCCTGAGCGTTTAAACCTTTCTTGCACTCACAGGCTGTGACCGCGTCCTGTCCTTTGTCCAGTTAGACATACAGGGCATGATCCTCCATCTCTCTGCACCTTGCATGGTTATTTACACTGGTGCAAAATGGGTGTGAAATGCCACCAGATCAGCAAGGCAATGCAGCCCCTCCCGTCTTCTTGCACTGGTGTAAAAACAGCACGGTGAAGGGCAACAGAGAAAAGAGAATCGGGCCTGTTTCATTCGGTCTCTTTTTCACCATCAACCAACCCCACCAGCTGTCTGATCACTTTTGTTTCTTGCCTTCCGTTTGTCAATATCTTGCTGATAATGCGCTGCCCAGAACAGAACAAGGTGCCCGGGAGTGCTCGGACCTCACCCAACCGGGAAAGGACTGTCCGCTCCCTGTCCTGCGATGGGTGGCCTCGAAGGTTGAAGCCCAAAACTTGTGCTGGCCTTTTTAGCTCTCATCCCACATCCTGTCTAATTCACTATCCATTCCCAGCGCGAGGTTTCTCAGCACGACAGCCCCGCGCCGTCCTCACTCCCAGTGAAGATCTGTGATTTCCCCTTGATGTTCATTTTGCTTTGTGACGTTTTTCCATATTTAGTCCCCCCGTGGTATTTTCTGCCTCTCCCTCTCCCTCTTGCTCACTTTTTCCCTGCCCTTTGCAAGTCCTCTGCATTTAGAGTCAGAGGTAAACACCACGGACACGCTGCTCCCTCCCTCCCTTCCAGATAATTCATCAAAAGGCCAAATATAACCCAACTCTCCCGCTCCCTGGGCTGCCCCATTTGCCACCTCCCCACAACCTGCTCGCCGTTTAGTGGTATCCTTTGTTTACAGTCTTGCAGCCAATTTTTAATCCATATGACTTTTCGCCAAGGCAATTTGAATGCCATTTCTATCTAAGCATTCAAGAGGCACAGCAGCAAATGCCTGAGTAAAATCCAAATAGATTACATCTACCATCAGTCCTAAATCCACTAGGGCCCCCAACCTGCACCCATGTACTCACTTAAGTAATTTTAAGACACACACAGGAAATCTTGTTGCAGTCAAGGGGACTGTTCACATGTGTTAAAGCTATTTTCACACATCAATCTTTGGGAGGGAAGAGCCTCGTTTTGCTGTTATCATCAATATTCTAATAGCACCTCGGGGCCCGTTGTGCCAGATGCGGTACAGACGCATAGTGAGAGAAAGTCTCTGCTCCAAAGAGTCTCATAATCTCAGTGAACAAGACTGATGAAGAGGACATGATTTGCCCAAGGTCTAACAGCAGATCATTGAGGATCTAGGAACTGAATCCCCATATCCTGGCTCCCAGTTTAGTGCCCTGTCCCCAGACCATGCTGCCGAACAAGCAGCCTGCTGTCACAAGGTTTATTCTTTCCTGCCTCATGGTGGTTACATTATCCTTCAGATGTTTGGTGATTTTTTTCCCCTTTTCATGAATGTTGCACTATTTTAGCAGAAGGTAGACTCACAGCACAATAATTATCAGGATCACGCTGCCTACCCCTTTTTGGAAAACCAATATTCCATTTGCTTTCCTCCTTCCTGGGGGCTTCTCCCTGGCTGTCCACGGTTTAAAAAAGAATGCCTCTAAGCTACACTGTCAGGTTGCAATCTAGTAGATAGCACATTAGACTGGGATTCAGATGTGAGTTCTAATCACCACTCTATCATCTGGGTGACTTCTGAAAAGTCCCTTCACTCTCTGTGCCTCAGTGTCTCCATCTGTAAAATGGAGACAATGATCCTAACCTTTGTAAAGCACTGCCAGCAGGGTGTTGATCCTCTCTCTCTGACACATACTCCCAGTGCCATCTAGAGCAATTCACTTCCTCTCTGCATCTCTCCATTTTCCCCATCTTTAACTTCCCTAGCCCTTAGGTGAGGTTTAACGGGGTGCTATGGCAAGGCATTCTGAGCACTCTGCATAGCACTGCAATGAAAGGTACTGCAGAAATATATGATGGTAATGCCCAGGATCACCAGGGAAGCAGGCAGCTTAGTTATGCCCCAATGCGCTCTTTGACATCCCATTGAACTGCTAGACCACACAGCCTCTTGTGGAGAGAGAGGAAGGAAGTGGGGCCCGTGAACCCAAAGAGGACTGGCTCAATGCACATCACGCACGCACACACCACGCAGACAGCAAAGCAGAGAACAGGCTGAGTGGTGGGGCACATTGGAGCGTCAGCGCCCACGGAATCCATGCCGGGGATTTTTGATGTTCCGTTCTGGCTCTCCATTTGCCGAGCACACACGGAGATCAGGATTTCTATGAATGTTTGATGTATCCTGTGTGAAATAAATACCCTTGATCCAGGAAAAGCTACAAAAGCAAATTACATCCATAAAATCATATTAACAAAGCAAATAATCCACCTTCTCCTCCACTCTGGAGGCTCTGCTCCATCCCTCTCATCATGTTCAAAGCATCCCCACTGCTTCCCTCTAGCTCTCCCCAGCCCCACAGTCCCCAGCCTGCTGAGAACACCAGACTCCCAATTCATCTGCAGCTTCACTTAATGTTCCCTTGACTAGTCTCGGAGCATCTCCTGCCTCTGCTGTTCCTGGATCTTGCACATATCTCTGCTCCACAGCTGTTTCAACATCTGGAAATTCTCCTCTCAAAGAGCAGCCTGTAAAGTATCTGCCCCACTCACCACACCCCCACCTGGCCTCACTCCTGTTTTCAGAAAGGCAGCGGGGGGCGGGGAGGAGGTAAGATCTTTTATTGGAGGAGAGACGCTTTCGAGCTTACATGTTCCTCTTCTTCAGGGCCCATGTGAGCTCGTAAGCATCACTAACAGAAGTCGGTCTGGTAAAAGCTATGGCCCCACCCACCTTGTCTCGCTACTATCCTGGGACCTACATGGCTACCACAACACTTAAAATATGAGGGACATTTCTATAGCGCAGGGGTGGCCAACCTGTGGTTCCGGAGTCACATGCAGCTCTTCAGAAATTAACATGCAGCTCCTTGTATAGCAGGGGGGAGCAAACTTTTTGGTCCAAGGGCCACATCGGGGTTGCCCAACTGTACGGAGGGCCGGGTAGGGAAAGATGTGCCTCCCCCAACAGCCTGGCCCCTGTCCCCATCAGCTCCTTCCCACTTCACGCCCCCCTCAGAATCTCCCACCCATCCACCCCCCCCCGGCTCCTTGTCCCCTGACCACCCTGACCCCTATCCACACCCCTGCCCCCTGACAGGCCCCCCGGGCACTCCCACACCTACCCAACCCCCCCGTTCCCCATCCCCAACCACCTGCCCCAAACCTCTGCCCCATCTAACTGTCCATTGGTCCCTGTCCCCTGACTGCCCCCTGGAACCCCCTGCCCCTTATCCAACACCCCCCCTCCCCCTTACTGGCTGGAGCCAGCCACGCTCCCTGGAGCATTGTGCCTGTGGCACAGTGAGCTGAGGCTGCAGGGGAGCGGGGACAGCAGGGGAGAGGCCAGGGACAAGACTCCCCAGCTGGGAGCTCAAGATCCGGGCAGGATGGTCCCGGGGGCCGGATGTGGCCCGCGGGCCGTAGTTTGCTCACCTCTGTTGTATAGGCACCGACTCCAGGGCTGGAGCTACAGATGCCAACTTTCCAATGTGCCGGGGGGGGGTGCTCACTGCTCAACCCCTGGCTCTGCCACAGACCCTGCCCCCACTCCACCCCTTCCTGCCCCCTCCCCTGAGCCTGCTGTGCCCTTGCTCCTCCCGCCCCCCGAGCCTCTTGCACCCCACGAAACAGATGATTGAGAGGTGCGGGGAGGGAGGAGGAGGCAGGGCTGCTGGTGGTCAGGAGGCACTGGGAGCGGAGGGTGGGGTGTTGATGGGGGGGATGCTGATGTATTACTGAGGCTCTTTGGCAACATGCACTGGTAAACCCTGGCTCCTTCTCCAGCTCAGGTTGACCGCCCCTGCTCTAGCGCCTGACAGCTAAAGACCCCAAGGGCTGTCAGCACACACACTCTGCGCTCTATTGCATCCTTAAGGTATTGACTTGTGATGGCGTCGAGCCAACAGGAGACCCCGTGACCCTTTCCACCCTCTTTAGGATGGATACACAACTCACGGCAACCTGCACGGGGGGGTTGAAAGAGGAAAGGCACCTTCTCCCTCGCCCCTGCATGCAGCGCCCAGGCACAATCAAGACCAGTCTACACAGGGCATCACATCACCTCTCGCTGAAACGCAGCCACCTCTGGGGCGAGACGCTACAGCAGCTCACTGCAAAGTATACGAGAGTTTAGGACAGGAAGTGACGGCTATCAATTGGCAGTAGAAATTGCAGAGAGGATTCGGAGACAGAATATAATCACCTTGGCTGGAAACTGGCCGGGGCAAATGAATGCCCCGATTCTTACACAAATTGCCAGGACAGCTTTCAAGGCCTCAAGTGATCGGGGCGTCAGTTTTACAGCTCACTCGACAGACAGTGCTTTCCTTCAGCACAGCATCCCCTAGCACCACACTGGGGCATTGGAATCAACCCCGCCGCAGAGGGCAGAACGCCCCTTATCATGGAATCACTCACGCTCCCTGCATCACGGCGCCCCCAGCCTCACCCTGCAGCATTGACTGCAAGGGCAGCATGCCCCGCCTGAGTCACCCACATGGTTCTTGGGCAGCACAGCACGCCCCCCGCCCCGTCGCAGCGCCATACACCATGCTAGGGCATCGCTTCCGCACCAACTTCAAGAGGAGAACATCACGAGTTAAAAAACAGAAAATCTAAAAACCCCAGCTCTGGAAGGGAGCAGGAGCAAGGTATTTTTCAATGAAATTCCCCCCACTGATTTGTGTGGAGCTCCTCGCAGAGACCCCTAGCAGGAGGCAGCCGTGGGGTTCCTGCACTCCAGCCCAGCGCCGCCGTGAGTGGGTGGCGATGGATGCACGGCTGCTCCTGCCATCTCTCCGCTTCCCCAGCAGGGGAGGGTGGGGAGGGGGCGATCCTTCCTTTTTATCTTCCCCTCTGTTGAACTTTTCTCTTTCTTATAATCAGGGCTGATATTAATGATGCATAAAATTACCCCTGATTAAAGAACCCAGCGAAAGGGAGGTCGGTCTGCATTAGATCACAACAAGTAGCAGTGGCATAAACTCTCTCACTCACATTAATTGGGCTCCCCTTCCTGCCACCTCGTCCCCTTCGTTAAGGCTGCCTGGGTCCCGGCCCTGTCACGGAGGCTGCGGGTAAGGAGCAAGATTAATGAAGATGCTTTTAGGCTCAGCTGCGATTTTATTTAGGAAATGGCAGCTCCATTCTGCAAATCCACTGGCTTCATTTGGGGGCTTAATTAAACCGTAAATGGATTCAGAAAGGGGATCGCTGGCCGCCTGCACCCCGTCACTCATCTCCTCTCCGGAGTCACTGGGACAGATGGAGGCAGCAGAGACGGGGGATTCTGCTCGCTGCAGGAGACAGGGTGTGAATCGCGCTAGGTGTCAGCAAGGCTAAGGAAGGTCAGCCAGGCTGCAAGGCAGAGGAGGGAGGGCAGATTAGGGTGAGCAGCCTGCAGCTGGGCGTTGGGGCCTGGGAAAAGACATAAGAATGGCCACCCGGGGTCAGATCAATGGTCCATCTAGCCCAGTATCCTGTCTCTGAGAGTGGCCAGTCCCAGAGCTTCGGGCAGGGAGTGTGCAGAACAGGGCAGTGATCCACCCTATCTTCTGCTTCTGGCAGTCCAAGGTTTAGCGTCGCCCAAACATCTTGGCTACTAGCCATTGATGGACCAGTCCTCCATGAACACATCTAGGTCTCTTCTGTAACCAGTTATACTTTTGGCCATCACAACACCCCACCCCATCCAGCAATGAGTTCCGCAGGTTAACTGTGCATCGTGTGAAAATGTACTTCCTCTTGTTTGTGTCAAACCTGCTGCCTTTTATTTCCATGGGGTGACCCCTTGTTTCTGCACCATGGAAGATAGTAACTAACACCTCGCTATTCCCTTTGGCCACGCCACCAGGGATGTCGTTACTAGGTCTGCAAACAGAAGGGGGTTTAGTTAGGTCCAGAATGATGCCCCACGGGAAAGGAGAGGGGAATCCAAGCGAAGCCACTCGTATCCTGCAAGGGGGGGCAATGGGCCCAGACAAACACAGCTCCGAACAGCCCCAAACTCAGAGATGGACAGACAGAGCTTCAACCGCAATCTCCCCAGCCCTAGCCCAAGCTTTGCTGCCACTCCCACGGGGGTGGAGGGCGGGGGGCAGAGAGACTTGAACAGAAAACTGCTCAGTATCCAACACTGCCCAGCTAGGCGGCTGCAGCAGCCTGAGAGAAGGACTCAACTGGAGTTCAAGGAGCAGCACCTCTTTAGCGCAGCCGGGCAGCCTGTGGAGACTACAGATCCCAGTGTGCATCTTGAGCCAAGCAGCCTCCTGCCCGGGTTGAGAATGAGTGCTGTGCATGCTGGGAGCTGTAGTCTCTGTATTAAAGATGGGGCCACCACGGGCTGGACTGTAGCACTCTTTTAGAAGGTGTCGTAGTCCAGTGGCAACAGCACCAGGCTGGGCATCTTGAAACCTGTGTCCTACTCTCTGTTCTGCCACAGGCCCATGGAGCGACCTTAGGCAAGTCCATCTCGGCTTCCTCCATCACTAAGTTCTCTGCACGTACAGCACCAAGCGCCATGTGGCCCTGATCTCATTTGTGCCCTCCAGATGTTAATGTAATACAAAGGACCAATGACATAGGCTCTCTCCAGCCCAGGCTTCGCTCCCTGGGGTCTTAAAGATCAAGTTCTCCCAATCATTGGGGAAGCTGTCACAAGTTCTGATCCGTCCATCCTCATCAGTCACAGTCTCTCCCCATCACTGGGGACACATCCTATTCTGCCTCCTCCTCTTATTCCTAAGCATATGGGAACAAATGTAGCAGGGCAGCAGAGCACGGCATGAAGTGGGTATCTTTCCCCCACAGCAGGGTACAGTGAAGTGAGCCGGAACGATTGCTGTCCCTTTACAAAAATGACACCTTGAATGAAAAATAGCTCGGGAGGGGGGGAGGGGGGTCATAACATTTTAAGTTAATGACGTGGAAGTACAGCAAAAAACCCGATCAAAGCCCCTGTGATCTCCATGGCAGCATCAAAGGAGCCATTATTAGAATAAAGAATACCACAAGGGTTGAAAAGAGTTTGTCTGCTTCCTGAAAAACGGCCTGTCCTTTATGTGTGACGAGAACTACCGGCCCAGGCTGGACAATGGAATATTTTGCTTCGATTGAGCTTGTCTGGCCCCAGTCACAGCAGTATCTGAGTGCCTCACAATCTGTACCATATTCACCTTCACAGCGCCTCCACGAGGCAGGGCAGAGCTATGATCCCCATTATACAGATGGGGAACCGAGGCACAGAGAGGCTAAGGGATTTGCCCAGAGTCACACAGGAAGCCTGTGGCAGAGCAGGGACTTGACCCTCAAGTGCCAGGCTAGTGGCTATGCTTCCTCCCTAAGACTGTTGGGCATGACCTTGTGCCGCCACGGTTAATGACCCAAGAGCTCTCACCCATCTGTCATTCCACAATTCAGCCACAGTCCTGTGCCAGGCCCTAGGTAAGCAGCTTTGCATATCACTACTCCTGGCCTGTAGCAGAGCCTGGGCAAAGGTGGTCCCTTGCCCCCAGGCATGCCTTCCAGCGCATTCTGGGGGACATTTTAATCTTTCTTCAGAGCCATGGTGGCGAAAGAACACATTTGCATCATGGAGTCCTCAAATATTTTCTTTCCTCGCAGACGCTCCTGCTTCTGCACGGGGTGGGTTCCTGCCTTGCATCAGCCCTGAAATGTTAAGCTGCTAACACTCGTTATGAAAGAGGCATGGGGCCATGAAAAGAGGTAATGTCTGTGGACCGCTGAGCTGGGCCTCTTGCCGAATCCCAGCTGACCGGAATTGTTTACTTTTGAAAGTCCATCCATAATTCAACAGCTTCATTAACTCGCTAGCCGAGATCCTGAGCCGCTGACTTTCCAAAAGGCCGGGCTCTCGCTAATCACCTTCCGTCCATCCTGCTCCCTTTGTGAAAGAGCCGGGGATTTAAAAGGCGCCAGAGGCTGGGAGGGTGAGGCAAATGTGCTAACATCCACCCCACACATACGTCCCCTTAAAAAACCCCACTGCAAATAGGCAGCAGCAGAAGCGATTGAGTCGGAGGGGAGACCTCTGAGTGGACGAGATGATTTGATCCAAATCCACTGCAGTCAGTGGAAAAACTCCCACTGGTTTCAATGGGCTTTGGATCAAGCCTGGAAGAGGAGACAAACCGCTCCTTCTTTGCACAGAAGAAACGCACCGTCGTCTGGAGTTCAGCGGCACTGTAGGGCGGGTGGATGGATAGATTGATCCATCGCCCATGGCATGTGATGGCCTCTGATCAGCTCTCTCAGTCCTGTTACCATTTCCCTGTCATCACAGATGCATGGGGCACTTGGCAGACTCCTTGACATCTGATTTAATCCTGTCACCTGGGGCAACATGTCCCATGAGTCTGATCTAGCGTGGGACGGGGAGTCAGGACACCGGGGTTCTCTTTGCCGCTCAGCCACCAACTCGCTGTGCGATAAGCCGCATCCCTTCTCTGTCTCTCAGTTTCCTCCATCTGGAAAACGGGACCAGCGACACTGATCTTTGCAGGGGCACCATGCGGCCAATGGAATGTCTGGAAGGCAACATTGTGCAGTGGGGAAAGCACCAGCCTGGGGCCCGTAAGACCTGGGGTTTATGCCTGGCTCATTACTGGAGCTTGGGCAAGCCCTGTCCTTTCTCTGTGCCTCCACTCCCCTGGCTGGGGATAATGGCAGTAAGCTCTTTGGGATTGACAGATGAAGAGCTGCTGTGTAGGAGCTGGAGATGATGATTCACAATGCTTAGCACACGGATTCAGGCAGTGACGCTCACAGGGGCTTTTCCCTTGTTACTTGGGTTAAATTTGGGCATTTGATTGATTTTCCATTTTCCGCCCCACAGAACTGTGAACAGGACTGCTGCAAAGTCATCCAGAGACACAGTGATCGGGGGCCAGGGGCCAAGGAATGCAACCACGCACGTTTGTATCATCCAGCCTGGGCAGCTGAGCACTTTTTTGCAGAGTTCTTATTTAAATTTTTCATTAAAATTTCTCTCTGGCTCCACAGGCCTCGAACAAAAGGCAGCCTGATTGCTTATGTTATTTCCCCTCTCCTCCCCATTCTCTGATCGCAGCCCTGTTCATTGGAGATGAATAGCTCTGCTTTGAGAGCCGCAAGAGAGATTTGTTGAAAGGATCACCTGTCAAGACACCTCAGGAGCGAGGACAGAGCGGCTCTCGCTGCCTTAAAAGTCTCTGGGAAGCAAGACAGTGAGAGGAGGATCCTGCCACACAGTGAAAGTGACAAAACCCTTATTTCACCTAAATTACTCCAGGGTTCTTTATATTGCTTTTAAACAGCCATTTCTTTGTCCCACGGGCCTAGATTGATGGAGCCAGATTAACTCTGCAGAAGACATGCGATGGAATTAGGAACTCCACCCAGGGAAGGATCCACTGCTCTAACACCGATGGTTCCCAGTGAAACGGCCACCCAGCTGCCCGTTCTTTGGGGGGGGAGGGCATTTGCTCCTTTGGGAGACCTTCTGCAAATGTGGCCAGAACTTTAAAGCTGCGGGATAGAATCCACCAACCTCTTTATCACTGAGACCTGCACTCGGCCACCTGGAGCACCGCGCATGCCCAGCGGCGCACACCGGTCACCAGGACCAGTGGGCACGCCCAGTGACAGACACCCAGCCACCAAGGCTGCTGGCCACACCAGCAGTGGACACTCAGCTGCAGGTTCATTAATGAGCAGGGTTATCCATTGACAGGGATTTTTCTCCACCATCACCCCTAAAAGAAGCTACCAGTCCTAATCATCCTACGGGATAAGTCACCTGAATGACCATTACAAGGAGAGATGATTGGAATCCATGGTTTCCCCATGGGGGTCGATGCTTTGAATCCAGTCCAGCTGACCAGGGGACTCTTTCGAAATTTACCTCTGGGGCGTGTGGAACGACAGAGTCTGCTACCATGTCAGAGGGGCAGGGGACTCAGTCAGGCTTGGAAGAGGGCGTAGAATATCCTGAACTGGAGTTCGGTGCCCAGCTGGAACGGACTCTGAGTGCAGCCTCTGAGAGAATAACTGCAACTGGATTTCCTATGTGCAGACAGAATAGAGTGTAGGTTGGATACCCGATGGCGGTAATAGAAATACAGGGGCTGCCAAACTGCAACAAAGCAACTAGCCATCTCCAACGGTGGCCAATATCATCTACTTGATCTCTCAGACACCCCAGCGCACCTCATTGTGCAATATTATCCATTCCATGGGGAAAGTCACCCTAAGAATATGGCATTGGGGACAGCTGGGGTTGGGCTTGTACTGAGCTGGGGCCTGGAACAGCCACTACTGCTCCCATGATTAATCCAAGTGTTTATGGTTCTGGTTTTCTATGTATAGCCCTGGAACGAGACTGTGGAATGAAGGGGTTTCCCAGGGTGGTTCAGATTGTGGGGAACAGGGCAGGAGGCACTGGCCCTTAAGATTTTATTGCAATACCCAAGAAGAGCTGCTTGCACGGCATTTGTTTGGAGCAACATCCCCATCTGGTGGGTGCTTCAGTTGCTCGCACGCGTGTCCTTTGGGGAGACACTGCACAGCAAGTGGCCCGCCCAGCCTAGGGACTGGGATGCACAAGTAGTAACAGAGGGTGCTTCTCACAAAAACCAACATTGGCAGGGCAGGGCAGGGCAGGGCTTGGCTTGCACCTGAGCCTCGTGCTTTAAACAGCTGCAAAATGGGATTCGGCCTCTAAGCAGAGGCAGCCGAGGGAGCTGACCTCATGGCAGCAGCGCAGGCCCCAGAGCTCTTCTCTGGCACTCTGTGGGTTTTGTAGGAAGAGCACAGGGACAAGGTGAGACAAAGCACCCAAAGAGATAGAACTTGCTGTGGAGTGAACCATCCACGACATGAATGACCAGGCTATGGCAGAGCCAGGTAGCACAGGAGGTCAGAGGCTCTAGGAGCTGCAGAGTATGTCTGTGAACAGTAGACTCATAGGAACCCTAATCCTAGCTCCAAGTGCCCTACCCTTAGGAACCCTAACCCAGGTTCCAAGTTCCCTACCCATAGGAACCCTAACCCTAGCTCCAAGTGCCCTACCCATAGGAACCCTAACCCTAGCTCCAAGTGCCCTACCCTTAGGAACCCTAACCCTAGGACGGGAAGCCCTACCTATTGGAACCCTAACCCTAGCTCCAAGTGCCCTACCCATAGGAACCCTAACCCTAGGGCGGGAAGCCCTACTCATAGGAACCCTAACCCGAGCTCCAGGTGCCCTACCCATCAATACAGAATCCCCTTTATAATCAGGATAACCAAGGACCCAGAGTAAGCGGATGGACAGATGAGAGTCCCGTCTCCACTCTATCACTAGGGCTGCGCCAGGACCCATTTTCTCCCTAGCGTAACTTCGGTGGAGTTACAGAGAGGATGAATTCTGCTCATAGTGGCCGGCAGCGCTAGCCACCGCCCCAGGAAGCATTGCCCTGTGTCTCTGGCCTGCAACAAAAGGCACTGATCCTGACAGTTGCGAAGCTCCAGCAATTCCCACAGACGTCAAAGGGCCCAGTTCTGAGATCCCTTTTCAGTTTTTACACTGACGTCAGTGGGAGCTTTGCCTACATAAGACAGATGCAGGTTAGCTCAGTAGAGCACGGGGTGGGGCGACGGGGAGGACGAGAAAGCCACGCCTGCACCTCCACCCTCAACTTGCGCTACGCCTGGGCCTCTCTTTTGTGGTTTTGCATGTTGCATCTACCCCTCTTCCTCTGAATCGCCACCTGAGTGAGTTTGGAGGAGGGCTTTGGGCACCTGGGCTATTCCAAAGGTCGAAGGACTTTAGTGGCTACTCACATTAGCAGCACTACCTGCATGCTGGGCTTTGAGGGAACCAGGCTACGAAGTGAGGTGCTGCTGTCGGGTTGCCTGGCCGAGTCCCCACTGGCTCCAGAACAGCTTCCATTTCTCCAGCATGTTCGCATGCCAAGCCTCTCTCCACACTTTACAGGAGTTCAATCATACGCTCTGGGCTGCCAGCTCCGGTGCCATCACAGAATACAAAGAGGAAGACACAGGAGACCTCAGCGGTGGGCAACAGAGTGATGCCGTCCCTCTCTGCGGGCACAGATCCTGGCATGAGAACCCACGCGCACAGAACTCTGCCCAGGTGCACTCTTAGGGAGTGCTGTGGAGAAGCGTCACAATAATAGCTTGGACTATTAATCGCTGAGTGCCAAGGCATGGTGGGCGCTGCACAGACACGGCCTCTGCTCTGAAGTGCTTGCAGAGGCCAGACAGCCAGAGGATTATTATCCTGGTTTTATAGCTGAGGAGCTGAGACAAGGAGATCACGCCGTTTACCAGGGAGTCTGCGGCAGAGCAAGGGATAGAATCCAGATCTTTTGAGGCCCAGTGCGTTAGCTACAAGGCTACCATTCCTTTCATCCCTCTCTCTATTGATTTTCGTCACAAAGCCCTTTGCAAACTTCAGAGAGGAGAGGTTTCACAGGCTGAAATGCAGCCATCTCTGGGGGGCAGTGGGGCAGCTGTTTACCAGCACGCCACAGAGACAGGCAGCAATTTAGGCCAGGGAGTGATGAAGAATTTCGTGTCTAGCTAAAATTGCAGAGATGAATTTTAAACGGGGAGAATTGAGACAGGCCACCAGGCCTTGCAAAAGTTGCACTGGGTTATTAATGACCACAAGGGGTCAGGAAATCTTATTGCCCGTCAACACCACGCTAAATGCAACCCTTTCTCAGGAGCATGTCACCAGAGCCACGGCTTTCACCACCATGGTTCTCCTTTGGAGCATCTTCCACCCAAAGGCAGACCAGGCCCAACCCTGCCGAGCGAGCATGAGAGAGTTGCCAGTAGATGACAGGTTATTGCAGAAGCTGCTTTTGAAATCTGACACCCTCCTATGACTGCCCATATCCCCAGAGAGAAATGAGCTCCAAGCAGGCTCACAAGCCATTAGCGTTTGGTCTGGAAGAAGTTAAGCAAGAACTGATTTTCTAGCTTCCCTCAGTACGTTATTTTCACTTTCGATTTCTCATTTGATTTTACGGAGGCTTTTCTGGCCCTAACAAACCTGGTATCTGGTTTGGCCATTTGCTGCTTCGCTCACTAGGTAGCTTTCCCGACTCCCGTATCCCCTCGCTGGGAAAGGCAGATGGTCCCCAGAATCCTGACTTCCAAACCAAATACGAAGTCACCAGACCTTGCCCCGTTGTTGGGGGCGAGGAAAACAGCCCAGCACAGAGAAGCTCTGCAGCGAAGCAGAGTGCCGTTCTTTAAATGACAGTCACAAGCCTGGTCTGTTGCCTTGGATGCCTGACTCAGAACTCCCAAGGCAGCTGCTTTGTGTGGGCCCTGGAGCTGGGAGGAGCTGAGGATCTGGAAGGAGGCTGAGGGATGTACATGGGTCACTTGGCCTTCCCCAGTCATGAGGGTGAGGGCCTGGTTAATGGGTCACAAAGGACCCTAGATGTTTGGGGCCTCCCAGAAAATAATCAGGGGGGTGACTCCTCCTCCTACCCTGGGAGCCTGCTCCCAGGCCTGTCCAATGGACCCACTCTGGTGGTCCTATCTGAGCCCCGTTGACACAGAAACCGCAGTGCCTCACTTGCTCTCTGCCACACCCCGGCTCCTCTCTGCTGGGTGGGGGCAATGCTGAGAAGCCACGCAAGCCGCAGCGCCCCCCCCCCAACTAATGTATGAACCTCCTGAAAGCGGGACACACGCGCTTTGGGGAGTGGAGCAGCCTGGGAAGGGATCAAACACCCACCCCACAGCAGGATCGAGTCCTCGTCTCACTTCTCCATCCCAGGACACGAGGGGCCAAGTCGTGGGCAACCAGAACGCAGATGGCAGCATGGATGCCTCCCAAAGGGGACGCAGGATGTGCCCCAGCCATCAAGGGAGCCTAGCAGGTTACAACGTCCTTCAGTACAGCCAGCCACCTCCCGCCCTCCCAGCTATAAATCCCCTGAGCGCTCTAACAAATAACAGGCCTTTAAGCCTCTGTCAGGGAAATTCATTGAGGAAACGGCCAAGATTGCAGGCTCCATTAACTTCATATTTACAACCCTCTTTTATAGGATTTGGGGCCCGGCTTTGCCTCCTGTCAGTCTGTCATATTACCCGCTGATGAAGGGCCCTCTCCCTCCTGTGCCAGCCCTGAAGGCTGCCAAGCAAAGGACCGGGGAGCCGCTCCGGTGTTTCTTCGCAGGCCTCGGACCATCTGTCTGAGCCACTCAATGGCCCAGGGGTGGGGAGCTGGAGCCGCTGCAGAGAGCATGGAAATTACCCATTCCCGCGTTCTCGCCCATTAATAAATATGAGCGTCGGCCCCGAGACGAGGGAGAGAACAGAGCAAACGCCTGCGTTCCTGTCAGTGGAGCCACGCCTGCCAGCCTTATTCACGGCCGCAGGGCCGGACGGAGGCGGGGGGGGGGGACATAGAGAGAGGGGAAGGGGCCGTACTAAGCTGCTTAGGGGCCCTTCGTCAGAGAGGACACCAGATGCCCATCTGTGGGTGCGGAGCTGCAGTTCTAAAAGCAGAGCCCTGCATGGTTCTGCACCTGCCGCCTCGCCAGCAGCCTCACCGAAACGCTGCGTGTTGCAGGTTGCCAGCCTTCTACACCAGCTGCCGGTCTGCTCTCGGGCCTGGAAGATGACTGCCGCCACGGGACAGGCTGGTGGGGCCCTGGAAGAGCAGCGTGCCGTTTGCCTCCAAGACTGGAATAGTGGGTGTTCTGCAGGTCAGGATTCAGGGCGTCAGCACAGCTGTGGGTCAGCTCCTAGTATTGGAATATGGGGGCAGGAGCTGTGGGTTGAGATTACGGGGCAGTGACAGAACTGTGTATGGGGAGGCCAGAGCTGGAGCAGCATAGTGGGCAGTAGGTCAGGATTGAGGGGCATTGGCAGAGCTGGGGCAGAGAGCCCAGGAGTGGGGGAGAGGAGGATGCTTTAGATGAAGATGAAAAGTGCATGGTCAGAGCAGTTTGTAGGGGGAAGGAGGGTCTCCTTTCATTTGCACCCCCAGCATTACACTCAGTTGTAGGTCGTGCCCGTGCTCCTGCCCCATCACAAGCATGACCCCCTCCCGGTTCCCAGATTCCCTCTGCACCAGGCAGCGATGGGTCACTAAGATGGCCAACTGCTGCCCACAAGGAAATGACAGGAGACCTCCCTGCATCTCGGGCAAACAGCTGGGTAGGAGAACCGGCCCATGGCCCCTGCTGGCACATCGCGGCAGGGGCTGTTTCACTGCTCGGCAAGCCCACGCGCCCTCCTCACGAGCGCTCAGCCTGTAATCATGCAGGAGCAGCACAGAGCTATCTCGTTTACACCCTGAAGCACTTGTCAGAGAGCCGCCCTGACAGGGCTGTTGCTTCATTCACAGCACACCTGAGACATTTGCTTTGCCTTGCACAACGCAGACATTTGTTGTCTACAAATGAGGGGCTCCCCAGATTCCATGCGGGCCGGGAACCAAAGCCGAGCGGCGGCCGATTTAGCAAAGCAATGCCGGCTCGACACGGATCCCTCTCCCCCTACTGCCGCCTTTCTCCACTACGCTCTATACCAGTGCTGTTTGCGAGTCGAGGCTCTCTGGCTGTACTTTCACAGCCCGTGACACATCATAAAATGCCTCCAAAGTTTACCAGAGAAAGGCCAGGAGCAGTTGTGTAAGCGTCTATCTATGAATTCCCAGGTGCAAGGCAGTGAGAGTAATTCAAGCCAATGGCACGGAACTGACGGCATGGCGGCACCAGACCGGCTCTGGCTCGGGGAGGAGGAACCGGGGCTGTGCTAGCTACAGACAGGAGACATGGCTGCCTCGTGTCACGGAGTCCCCGGGCGATGCTCTGGAACTGCTCCCCACCAAGCCAGGCAGGACTTTGGGGGGCCTCCTCTCCCTTGGAGCAGACTTGTTCAGGGCAAGAAGCTCACATGGCTTCACCTCCTGGGTCTCTCCTTGAAGCATTTAGCATCCTCTGCCCCTCCGTGCGCTTCCCACAGCGAGTCCACCCCAGCGGGGTCCTGGGGAAGCCACCGGGTTCTGCATCCCCACTTTGCAGTCAGACGTGACTCTCAGCCAGCCAGTAAAACAGAGGTTTATTCGATGACAGGAACAGGGTCTAAAACAGAGCTTGTCGATACAGTGAACTGGACCCCTCGGCTGGGTCCATTCTGGGGGGCAGTGAGCCAGACCCCCAGGTCTGCCCTCCACCCTTGACCCCAGCCAGCTCCAGACTAACCACCCCTCCCAGCCCCTCCTCTCTGCTCAGCCCCTTTCCCGGGCCAGGAGGTCACCTGATCCCTTTGTCTCCAACACTTTCAGCTGGCACCTTTGCAGAGGAGGGGCCCAGGCCATCAGTTGCTAGGAGACAGAGGGTCAGGCATTTAGGTGCACTGGCCCTTTGCTCTGCCAGATACTTAAGAACTGCCATGGGGACACTGAGGCACCAACACAGTATTCAGAGCAAACATTAAGAACATTCCTAGTTCGTCACACCTCGCTGTTAGAGCAGGAGGTCATGGGGAAGTTGTAGTCCTGACTCTGCTGCAGCCTGTCACGTCATTACCCTGTTCCTCACCTGCCCGGGGTATAATAACCTCTGTAAGGAGCTGTGATTGAAGGTATCGTAGGAAGAGTCATTGTCACATTGCATCAGACCAGCATTCACCCAGCTGGTATCCTCTCTCCTACAGCATCTAGCACCAGCTGCTACAGAGGCCTTCCCAACCATGCGCTGGCGCCCAGCTGAGCAGTGACTAGCCAAGGTAGCCGGTTCCCAGGGCGGGGAGATCCCCTGCTAATGCTTAGGTGCTGGTGTCCGGGTCAGCTCACCAAAGACACACAGGAAAGCCTCCTGCTGCAGGCCCTGCTGCTCCTGCCAGCTCTCCGGGACAGCTCAGCTTTGCTGACATGCAGGCAGTCGTGGGGCCAGCCCAAAAGAGCGTTCCACGCCCTGGAGTTCACTGCAAGGACCGCATGGCCGTCTGCCCCACCCCCTCCGTGTCCTGAGAGCAGAGGCGGCAGAAGGCCCTCACCAGCCCCAAATCCAGAGAGCACATGGGGCAGTGCTTCCTCCTGCTCCATGCTGCCCTCCTTCCAGACCCCATGGCCAGCTGGATCCAAAGTCCCAGACCCTTTCACCCACATAGCCCCTGCTACATAGACATGCAGAGAAGTCCTGCCAAACTTGTGCCAATCCCTCTCCACCCTGCTGCTTTCTCCCTCCCCCTCCCTCGTTGCTGCCAAAAAGGCCACTCCCAAAGGATGCTGGGAAGCAGGGGGCGGAGGGGGGAGAAAATGTTCTCCTGTCTTCTCTGCCCCTGGGCAGCAGCACTCAGGAATTCCATTGACTCCTTAATGAATCCATTACAATGCTGAGTCCAGCACTCCCGGCTCCCTCCGGAGGTCGAGAGGCAGTGAAAAAAGCATTCGTTCTCCTCCAACCATCATCCCGAGGCCCCTACACTCCCTTCATGCTCTCCATCCCCTTTGGAGCTACCCAAGGTGACTGCAGATCCCGTCTCCCACTGCTCCATCCTGCCCGAGTAGAAGGTCTTTGGGCCTCGCTGAGCAGGCGATAGTCCAGTTCCACTGAGAAGCCACTGACCCCCTAGGCCTGGCCTGCGATGCTTCGCCAGCAAATTCTGTCCATCATCATCCAGCCCCTCTGCAGCGGCACAGCACGAATGAAGGGAATGCAGCAGGGCTGCATGCGCCGAAGCCCAGGCCAGCACTAGCCACCTCTGCCAAACGCAGTAGAATTTATTGCTGACACGTCCCTAGCGCACATGCGCCATCATAAAACACTTAGAAAGCCCCGCTCAGGCTAACGAGAGAACGCAGCAAGGGAGGGGTGCTCAGAGTGGGTGATGGGCCCAGCGGGTAGAAAAGTGAATCCTGGCTGCGAAGAGCCCCAGAACTGGTGCAGGCCCCAGGAATTCGTTCTTGGGTTCACAACAATGGATTCAGAGCTAGGCCCAAGATGCAAACTGCAGAGGCTAGTCGAGGCCCAGATCCCAGCCTCCCCAGCGCGTAGGGCGGGGGTGGAACCCGGCTGGGGGCTCTCTTGGATTGTAACCTCACCCTGGTTTTTTCAAGCCGAAATAAGAAACCCAGATTCTCTAGTTAAAGCAAAAAAGGGGCAGCTTGGCCAAGGAGATTGGGCTGGGAACCAGGAGAATTGGAACTACCCCAAACTTGAGTGAGTCACCTTCTCTCTCCACCCTGCCCGCGCCTTCAGATTGCTGAGCTCAGGGCTGTCCCTCACCACATCTCTGTGCAGCCCCTGGCACAATGGGGCCCAGTTGTGGTTGGGGCCACTAGGTACTACTGTCATCCAAAAACTTAGCAACAACATCAGCAAGAGGGTCGCAATGAAGGTCACATCAGAGTCAAGCAAATCTGTGCAGAAGACGTTTTGCATTCTTTGCTCAGGGAGGTTAAGTGAGGTGCCTGTAGCCTGCCCTCACACACTTAGTCAGTGGCAAAGACAGACTGGCATCCCTGTCTCCTATCTAGCAGCACCTATATTGGCCACGTCACCATTGTATATTAGCACCATATTATTTGCACCAAGCATGCACATTAAGGGAGGTGCTGACCGCCTCCAATTCCCACTGACCCACTGGAGTTGCAGGTCCAAATCTCCCGACTGCTAGCCCCACCAGCTCTAACCCCTGTATTTTGTGGCTGACTGGGAGAGTCAAATTCAAATCCTCCACTCCCCCGCAGTAAATAAATGTATCAGAGACAAGAAAGGTATTGCAGGGTCCCCTCTGGATGTTGGTATCAGTCACTCAGATACTATGGTATAAAACTAGCTAGACTGACACACAGATGGATGGAATGGACATTGAAGACAGATAGACAAACAGAGAGAAGTTGTATGTATGTGGAGATGGATGGATGGATAATTCATCCAACCAAAATGGGAACGTCTATATTGGTTAATAACTTACATTTCCTTCCCCACTCCCCTTTCCTTAGCCCTCTCCTCTGAAGGGCTTCACTGCCTGTCCAAGGATTTAGCATAATCCAGTGAGAAAAATGAAAGCCCCGGCCCTGCAGAATGGAATATGCTGTCTCGTGTAGAACTAATAGTTATTATCTACATTAAGCACCCTGGCTGTCAGGGCAGAATTAATTTCTGAGCAGCAAGAGATGAAAGTTCCCCATTTTTCAGGGAAATCTACACTACACAAGCTGGCTAAAAAAAAAAATAACTTAAATGTGATTAAAAATGATCTCCATTTTATTAAAAATAATTCTAATTTATCTCTCCCTCCGGCTTCCGGTTTCATTGGAATAAATCCTGGTAACTGAAGGAGAGACAACTGCTGGGTATCAGAGTGTGTCCGACTTCTGCCAATATAGTCCATCATGTTAATGCCTGGATTACGCCAGTTTGTGGCAAAGAGGAAGGTGGGGCACTCTTAGTGCAATGCTAATATTACACCAGATTACAGAGAGAATAAGGATGGAAGTGTCTTGGATTCCTCGGGATCCTTCCATTCTAGGCTTTGACAACATTCACTCATTCTCCTGAGACCCAGCGAGGCAGCAAAGAACTGCTGGCTGCAGGTGTTGGGTCACTACAGGTTGGCTGCCTGTTAGTGGAGAATTCAATGATGCAGTATTCGCTTTGTGTAAGTCATTTATTGCCACACTGTACAGCAGTCCTTGGACAGATGTTGTCACAAACAACATGCAAACAACTCCCTCTTTCAGGAATCTCAGAATACCACCAAAATAACAGTGTAAACTTTTCCACTCAGGCTTGAACCTGGGCTCAGAGACCCATTGAGGGTCTCGAGCTGGAGCCCAGGCTCTGAGACCCCTGCCCCTCACCGGGTCTCTGAGCCCAAGTGTGAATGTCTACACTGCTCTCTTTAGCCCTGGAGTGTGACCCCAAGTCAGGTGACCCGGGCTCCGAGACTCGCTGCCACAGGGCACTTTCTGCAGTGTTGTCAGACCGTAACAGACTCCTTGGGACCAGGGTGAGTGGCATAAAGAACAGTAAACTCTCCTAAACCAGTCTCCTCCTGGCCCTCAGCACTCCAGGAAAGCACACGGGATCCTGCTGGAGATCAGCTCTGCTGGACCAGGATGTCAGCATGTCGACTTCAGGGGGAAAAGCAGGAAACTTCAGTTTAACTCCAATAGCTTATCTAAGGCTGACTTTGGACTTCCATGATTAGCACAGCGAGACCAAGCCATGTTTGGGCCCTGTGTGCGACGCGTGATACCACAGCAGCTGTGAGCATCCCCTAAACCTGGCTCTGCCACCGACACCTTGGGCAAGTCCCTTCCCCTCTGTGCACCTTAGGTTCCCCATCTTCTTAAAGGGCACAATTCCTAAACCCCCTGGCATTGCATGCAGAGGTCCTTGCACGGATGAGGCTCCATATAAATTCAAATGATTGAGGATTGTTCTGAGAATCTTCCAGCCAAAGCAGGGGAGTCAGAGCGCCCACTTAGAGTGCCACAAAACCCTTGTGTTTATGACCTGGGGGTGGGGGGGGAAGAGGGAGAGACCCATCATAGCATTATGCACATCAAAGAGGAAAGAGAGAGAACATTAAATCCTTGAGCGCAGACAGTGGGCTAACCTCGTTAAGTGGGGGCAGAACAACTGAAAATCAACGGAGTGACACCAGCAATCAATCTGGCCCAGTGACTTTGAAGATCTAAAGACCAATCGTCTCTCTTCCCCTCCCACCCTCCCTCTTTTTTTTTTAGGTTAATGCAGCAAGACAAAAATCCATTTCTCTCTCTCTTGGCTTTATTTATTTATTTAACACGCAGAAAAAAACCCACCGCCGGAGGGAATGCAGCTTCTAACGAACCGACTGCCACCAGCTCCCCAATTTAAAAGCACGTCACGTCCTCTGCTCGGTGACGGTGCAGAGCCACACACCCCCGGCACCATCCACACCCCAAACCAGATAGAGAGCAGGCTGCCAGCTGGGGGCAGTCCCAGGGTGATGGACCAGGCGTAGAGAGGGATGGAGAACTTTGTTATGTATCCACACGCACAGTCCAGAGCTGGGGCAGGATAGAATTCAAGTAGACCCTGAGCTGAGCGACTCAGCAGGATCCTTCTAGGGGGGCTTTGTGGCAAAGGGAGAGTACGATCGCCTGGTGCCATTTCCAATTCTCTGAGCCATCAACAGAAGGGCTCAGCCAGACATCACTGCAAAGCTAGGGGCACCAGTTTTACTGCCTCTACACCAGATCCCACAACATGCTGAGCCCCCATGATTCCCCTGAGGATGGTCAGCACCCGGCTGGGTCAGGCCCGGTGATGGGAGAGCAATGCAGGAGTGGGGAAGGATGCGAGGATGGGAAGGAGAAGCTGCGCACGAGAGAGTTGATCCAGGGCAGTTGGAACTCTGCCTGCCTCCCCTTTCTTTGTTCAGTCAGCTGAGGACTTTTCGGCATGCTGCTAGCAGGCCGGATGAGAAGCGACGGTGGTGATGGGTCCTCTAGGGAGCACTCTTCCCCTGGCGCCTGCCCTGCTCCCGCGGATCCCATCTGCAGGCACCCACAATTGATAGCGTTTATAAACTAAACTGGCAATGGAGAAACAAGCTTGTCTCCCCCAATTAGCGATGCAGGGCTGAGATTCCACTGGCGCAAACTCCAGGGGACAGTCGGATCAATACTGACATGCAGGAGCCTCCAGGCATCCTCCAGCCACCGCTTTCTCTCCTTCCTTAACCCCTCTGTGCTCAGCCTGCACACACACAGGGAGTGGACAGAGCGTGGGGAGCTCCATCCAGGCCCGGCCAGGGGGCTGCAGCTGGGGCCAGAGCAAGCATGTCAGGAACACATAGGAGATGGTTTCCAGCACTTTCCTTCCTTCCTGAGGACCTGGTTTTCCATCCCAGGGAGCTCAGGCGCCTCAAGGGCTTGGGGAATGGGAGCTGCAGCCTTTTGGGCCCAGGTTGCTGGTTCTGCTCCAGCCCAAGGTGATAGCGGCTGAACTCAAAGGCTACCAGTGAGTGTCAAGTTGGCTTGGTGAGTTTCAGCCTGGTTCCCCTGCCTGGCATGAGCGGCCACTGCCACAACGACACTGGCAATCTCAGCAGTGGCAATCGGGCTCAAATGGGCCACAGGGACTGGACGCCCCTAGCAGGGAGTCCAGCAGGCGAGGCACGGGGGCATCGTGCTGCGAGGAAACCTGTCCTGCTCCTGTGCTGTTTCTGGGGGAGAAAAGCAGGTCCCTCGGCACCAAAGCTGCACGGCACCCCCTCCCCGAGCACAGCTGGCATTGCCAGCTGGTTCTCAGCCTGGCTCCTATGGGGTGTCTGTCCTGCTTGTCTGGCAGCCTCTGGAGAGATCCTGAACTAAACCAATCAGGGTGATTCTCTGGCTCTACCTAGGCAGTCACACGGCCCTCATCACCACAGTATCTGAGCATCTCCCCAGAGGGTTTTTTCCTTGATTTTTCACATGAACTGAGGTACAGGGCACATTGTGTGACTTGCCCAAGGCAGTCCATAGCTGGGTGCTGAACGCAGATCTCCTAAGTCCCAGTGCAGCAGCCATCCCACTAGGCCATGCTGCCTGCCAGCTACAAAACTTCTTACAGTGTTTCTTCACACAAAACGCTTTTGCTCCTTAGATTTCAAGTGGCCTGCAGTCCTGCTGCATAAGATGGGAATCGCTTTGGGACAGTCGGATTCTCAGCCTGCCGGTCAAGGCAACAGAAGAGCAAAGGGTGGGAAGCATGGTTCTCATACTGCAATTCCCACCTTCCACCCAGCATTCACCATACAGAAAATCCTTCGGAACAATCATGATAAAATTTTGTCCTTCTCTGGCACCCTGTGGATCTCAGAGCACTTCATGAGTCCCCAGAGCCTCTCGCAAGGCTGGTCTGTACTGTTGCCCTCATTTTACACATGGGGAAGTTGAGGCACGGAGAGGGGAAGTAACTTGCCCAGAGTCACAGTCAGTCAGTAGCAGAGCCAGGCATAGAGACCAGGAGTCTTGACTCTCAATCAATTCTCGGGCCTTAAAAGGTGACCCGCAAAGGGGAGAAAAAAAAACACTGAATTTCTTTCCTTTTTTCTGGGGCCTGACACAGGATTTTTGTTCGTTTTTCAACCCAAAGAAGGCGGACGCGCTACAGGTTTTTTACATTGGACATTCATCTGTCATGACTTTCCAACAAGCCTGTGGAAGCCTGGAGAACTAAAAGTTTATGACATTACAAGAACTAGGCAAGTCCACCAGGTTTCATTCGGACTCTAAAAATGCCTCATGTTTGGTGTAGGGGTGGGGGGAGTGTTTGATGGTGGAGGTGGGTTTTTTGTTTTGAGCTTTTAACGCATCTAACTCATATGCCTGTGACCCGTCAAACACCTGGGAGGAAAGGTCTATGTCTTAAAAAATAACAAAACACCTACCACCCCTGTCATAAACAGATAGCTAAGGGTTAATGTCTCTTTCACCTGGAAAGGAGTAACCTGAAACACCTGACCAGAGGACCAATCAGGAAACAAGACTTTTTCAAATCTGGGTGGAGGGAAGTTTGTGTGTGAGTTCTTTGTTCTAGTGTTCTTGTCTTGTGCCTGTCTCTCTCTCGGCTATGAGAGGATTTCTGTCTCTTGCTTTCTAATCTCCTGTTTCCCAGTTGTAAGTACAAAGAGATTGGTTGTTTTTTTTTTTTTGTATTTACATGTGTGTAGTTGCTGGAGTGTTTTGAATTGTATTCTTTTTAAATAAGGCTGTTTATTCATATTTCTTTTAAGCAATTGACCCTGTATTTGTCACCTTAATACAGAGAGACCATTTTTATGTATTTTTCTTTCTTTTTACATAAAGCTTTCTTTTTAAGACCTGTTGGAGTTTTTCTTTAGTGGGGAACTCCAGGGAACTGAGTCTGTGCTCACCAGGGAATTGGTGGGAGGAAGAAGTCAGGGGGAAATCTGTGTGTTAGATTTACTAGCCTGACTTTGCATTCCCTCTGGGTGAAGAGGGAAGTACTTGTGTTTCCAGGACTGGAAATAGGAGAGGGTGGAGTCCCTCTGTTTAGATTCACGGAGCTTGCTTCTGTGTATCTCTCCAGGAACCCAGGGAGGGAACACCTGGAGGGGAGAAGGGAAATGGTTTATTCCCCTTTGTTGTGAGACTCAAGGAATTTGGGTCTTGGGGTCCCCAGGGAAGGGTTTTGGGGGGACCAGAGTGCCCCAAAACACTAATTTTTTGGGTGGTGGCAGCTTTACCAGGTCCAAGCTGGTAACTAAGCTTGGAGGTTTTCATGCTAACCCCCATATTTTGGACGCTAAGGTCCAAATCTGGGAATAGGTTATGACAACCCCACCACCACACCACACCAAAAATGAGGTGCTCTCCAACTGCCTCTGGAAACTCCCTCGAATGCATTAAACCACTCTTTAAAAGATGGAGGCCACTGGGAGCGCGTGTCGCAGCAGGAATTCTCTCTGTGCTGCCACACAGCTAGGGCGTGCGCACCCACGGAGTTAAACTTGGCCTGAGAACAGAACTGAGTGCAGTCCCACAGCAGCAGAGGATATTAAAGAGGAAACGTGCCCCCACCCTCCTCTGCAGCTCAGCGCTGATCTCCCAGGCCAGGCAGCCAGTGATTTGCTTCCCTTCCTAAGGCAGGTGAGGCCGCAGGCTCCTCGAGTGATATGGTGCAGTTTTCCTCCTCACCAGCAGGCCTGTGGAAAAGGTCAGTCCCTCAAATAGCTTCGCAGTTTCTTGACTGAGGCCTGAAACAGCAAAATAATTGAATGGCCCTAACAGAATGAATCACTCCAGAGAAGGGAGGCAGCAGGAGACGGCCCTGTGTTCCAGGAGACAGAGCCTCATGCACATCAGCTGGAGGCTCTCGCCCTAGCGAGGAGCATGGGCCAGATTCTGCTCACCCTGGCCCCCATCCAGACAGAATACATCCCCTGGATCATTAGAGGCTTAATTACAGTAGCATCTAGAGGCCACAGCTGGATCAGGGCCCTGTTGTACATACACACAGAGACAGTCCCTGCCCCAAAGGGACCACAGTCTAAGCCAGTGGTTCTCAACCCATGGGTTGTTTGCGGTCCAATCAGCACACAGCTGCAGCCCCCGTGATATCCTCAGGGCCATGCAGACAGTATATATATTGTGCGGATGCAGCCCACATAACACAGAGAGCTGCATACCCACCCTACCATGGACAATAGGTTGAGAAGCAGTGATCTAAACAGACAGGACACAAGGCGGGAAGGGAAACAGCGAGGAAGTGACCCAGCAGATCAGCAATCCCACCCGGTTTCTCTTAGCCCCCAAGCCAGCGTCTTGGCCACCAGTTCGCATGGCTTCTCAATTTGCACGGCTGTAGCTGAGCTCCGCCTCTGACGCCATCTCGGCCCAGACGTCAGGGGAGAAGTGCCCAAGGCTCCAGAGAAGAGCACAGGAGGGAACTGGCAGCAAGTGCCTGAGGAACTGCCCAGGGGACTGAGACCTCTGACGCCATCCTGAGCCTCTGTTGAACCCAGAGCTCTGGGCTGATCCTCTGCCGAGGAGATTAAGCCAGGAAAGCCGGGCTCAGAGCAGGCGGGTAAGGAGTCGACTTCCACTAGATCAGCAGCTGGAGAGAGAGCTCCCTCCTGCGTATCTTGTGCAGACGCCGCTTTTCCCATGCAGCTCCTTCAAGGAGCCCCCCGAGCCCAGACCCCGGGGGGTTTACTACAGGGACACCAAGGCAGTTTGCAGCTGAGGGCTGTTCCTAGCGGTCAATGTCTACATGATGAAAATGGCCATGGTCATGTCCCTTGACCCCATGTTGGCTGTTCCTGCAGAGACACTGTGGTCTAAATATGTCAGGGAGGCTGAAGCCCCTTCTCTCTCCAGCCAGGGTCAAGGCACATTGGCAGGGCAGTAAGGGGGGACGCTGCTCGGTTTCCTGAGCCTATTCCCAGCATGCATTTGGGGGAAAGCAAGGGCACTGTAGTGCTTAGAGCAGGCAGCAGAGTGCCAGGACCCCTGGGCTCCATGCCCACACCCCCACTGCTGACCCCCACCTTGAGCAGGTCGCCTCCCCGTTCTTTGCCTCAGTTTCCCCATCTGTAAAGTAGGGATAAAATCCTGACCTGCCTCCCAGAGAATCGTCCCTGGATTCTTGTATTGTAAACATGCCTGGAGATCTTTGCTATTGAGGAAGGGAAAAATAGAATATAATCATTGGCCAATCACCCTCTCTCTGCTCTGGGGGATTTGAGATGTTATATGCAGCACATCTGTGCTGACAGCCTGTTGATTTTTTTTAATGTATATATGCGTGTGTCTCTCTCTAGACACACACCCCCTAATTGTTTCTCTTCATCTTTTTATGGCTGTTAATTGCTCACTCCTCCGTTTGCTGTGTTATGCTGACTGTTGCTCTTAATTTGTCTCTCTTGCTGCAGGTGCTAGATGTATTATTAACTTTTAATATGGAGTGCTAGAGATCCGTGCATTTGTTTTCCTCGTTACTGATGGATATTTAATTGGCGGGTTGTTGCTGGGGTGCCAGCGTCATCCAGCAGGAATCCACTGCACACACAATTTTGCATTCCTCTGCCGGCTCACTGGCTGCCAAATATTTTAAATAAACAAACCCGACTGCATCCATACGTCCCAGAGAGTCAGTTTATACATACACAGCCACGCAGCACACCCATGGAGGGGCTGCCTCGCCAGTCACCGGGTGAATAACAGAGATCACCAAGCTGCTCCACGCACCAGCCATGAATTAGTGACGTCGCACGATCATTTAAACAGAGAGGAGAATCGAGGAACAGCAGTGAAGTGATTTTACCAAGATCACCCAGTGGCAAAGGCTGGGAATGGAACCCAGGAGTCCTAGCTCCTCACTTGCACTCACCACTAAAAAATATGCTGCTTGCTCATCTTGATGACATTGATCAGGCCCAGTATGTTGCTGGCGCTGACTGTGCAGCTCAGAGGAGGGCAATAGCCGGGGAAGAATGTGCAGGGGACAGAGTGAGCAGCAGTGCTCAGCAGAGATCATCTCTCAGTCCCCTGTTCACACCACATGATTCCCAGCTGAAGGCTGGGAAAAACTGCAGTGTCTGTGGATAAAAATGGCAGTTGATAAAAATGGCAGTTATCTTAATTCTTTGCATGCTGCACCCGAGTCCTCGCTCGGGGGCTAAGACGTGGCACCTGACAGCTGGCTCCTTTTTCTCAGCTCATCCTCCCCCACACACTTTAGAAAGGAGAACTGAGCTCAAAGCAAGCTCAAGCTGTCATTGATGCTGGGCCCTACTTAGTTATGAAATGGTAACGGTTTATTTATTGTGCACTGTACCTTTAAATTTCCAAGAACTCCGGCAGTCTGCAGAGACAGCTGGCCTTTTGGTCTCACAGCAGCTGCAGCCTGTTACAGAGGAGAGGCACACGCTGTACTCTCTCCTGGTGTCACGACCGGGACTTGGGTGGTCAGACCTAGTGGTCAGAGCAGGAGTCGGCCAAGAGTCAGAGCCAGACTTGGGATCAGAAACCAGAGAGTCAGCGATCAGGAGCAAGCCAGAGAGATGGAACGAGCTGTGCTCTCCTGACTTGTCCCTGGGAGTCAGGAGAGAAGGCCTGGTCCGATAGTGCCACCTCCTCACTTAAATAGCATGGCCGGACCAATCAGTGGGGCTGGGTGCTCCTCCAGTCAGGAGTCCTCAGGGTGGGACTAGGGTTTCCTTAGGCACTCCACCCACCAGTTACAAACAAGCTGCCAGATGGCAGCCAGGATGCAAAGGCCTCCTACGGAACTGCGTTCAAGACCTGTGGATCCTCACACTTGGAGACTTTACTTCTGTTCTTTCTTGTTGTTGATTTCCCTTAACCTAAAATACAAAGCTGAGGTGTTCAAAGGTGCCTAAGGGAGTTAGGAGCCAACTTCCTACTGAACTGGAGGATCCTGTGTAAATCCAAGGACCAGCCATTGAAAGATGTCTGTTTGGTGAAAACCAGCAGGAACCTGCTCATTTAACATTAGCTGCTTCTGCCCCCACTGAGTAACCTGAGGCTGCTGTATCCTACCCACCTCCTCACACCTACTCATTCAGCCATCACCCCCACCCCAGAGAGAGAAACCAAGAGTTATTTGCCCAGTGTCCTGCCCTCGGGAGCTTCGCAGAGTGAAACCAGGTCGTTTGTTTTCATTAGTTTAACCTAATTGCCTGCACTCTTAGAGGGGGAGGGCCAGGGGCGAGCTGATGCTTTCCGATCAATATGCCGCTTGCTTAGCTCGATGCCATTGATGATCAGGCCCAGTATGTTGCTGGCGCTCACTGTGCAGCTCAGAGGAGGCCGATAGCCGGGGAAGAATTCGCAGGGGTCAGAGATGGAGTGAGCAGCAGTGCTCATCTGCTTCTCAGGCAAAGTCAATGCCAAATTACTCCTGTGTTCATCCACAGCCCATGCACAGCACAGGGTCTGCCAGTGCCGAGCAAACTAAGCCCCAGGCCACCCCTTCCGATCCCTGTTTTACAGGTCACAGACAAGGGAAGTGACGCAGGCCACCCAGAGACTCAGTCGCAGAGCTCGGAAGAGAACCCAGGAGTCTTGGCATTTAACCACGAGGCCACACTTGTTCATTCTTCCCATGCATGAATTTGCATAGGAAACTGCCTCTGTCAGTGGAGAGGTTGAAAAATATCAACCAGCTCTGCTAAACCCCCACCAATTCGTTTCACGTGGGCCATGGGATGGCTGGCAAAGGGAAAGCACTGATGAGAGGAAGGATGGCCCAGTGGTTAAATGACTTGGAAGACCTGGGCTCTGCCACAGACTCCCTGAGCGCCCTTGGGCCAGTCACCTAGGGCATGTCTACATTTGAGCTGGGAGGTGCAATTCCCAGCTCATGTAGATGTTCCCGCAGTAGCCTGAGGGGCCAGGGGTTGGGTGGGATCGCACTCAGACCACTAACCTGAGGGGCTCCCCGTGCCACCATGGACACACTGCTATTTTCAGGCGCAGATACATCTATGTCACACCTCCCAGCTCCAATGCAGACGTATCCTTCATCTCTTGGGGCCTCATCTCCCAATCTGTAATGGGGGGACTGCTGCTCCCAGGGGGCTTGTGGGGATAAGTACATTAGAGACTACAAGAGGCACCGGTAGCATGGTAGCTAGATAAGAACTGAAGCTAGACAGCTGTGATGGACTCCAGGTGCCACTACCCATCTTCCCTTTTCTCCATGCCAGGCATCTCCCAGCCTCCCTGAGTCTCCCTTCTGCCTAGCGATGAGGTCTGTGGACTCCCCTCTTAGCCACGGGAGCCGAATCCCAGGCAGCAGGAATCTGACTGCTTAGTTAAAAAGAATGCACATACAGCAGCACGCGCAGGTAAACAACTCATCGGTGCCCAATCAAAAAATATAGACAAATCAATGAACAGCAATCCCCACCCAGCGGAGGGGAGGTGAAGGCTGTTAAGTGCGTCCGGCAGAGCGATTGCTGGCTCCAGCGGTGGCAGGGCCAAGCCTGGCACAAGGCAAGGAGGATCCATCATCGGGCTTTGCTTTAATAAAACAGCTGTCTCATAGATCTTGGGAGCAGTCGATAGGCCTGTTATTCCCCATTTGTTTCCAAGGTGCTGCCAGCCTTCAAATACTCCCCAAGACAGGAGTGAAAGGAGGGGCGAGGAGGGAAAGCACGGATCTCTGGGCAGGGACGGTGCAAAGGGGGATAGGCTCACATGCCCATCTGCATTCCTGCATCTCCAGCCCGTCCTCAGCCTCTCCACTCCCTCCCCCAGACTGTATTTGGTCACCCCACTCCCACGTTGCTTCGTTGGTGCCAACAGCTGCCTGGCCTATGATAACCCCACCATGGTTGGGCTCTGGTAACACTTCACCACTACACACACACACACAAATGTTGGGCCCCGTTGAGGGTTGGGGGCTCAGAGCCAAGAAGGGTGGCCCTGGGGACCTCTGAAATCTCAGGGCTTCTCCAGGGGTACTTGCCATCCGAGAAGCCCAGCCGTGGCTGTAGCCGGAGGGCTCTGCGGTGCCCTGGCATTCTGGCCATCAATTTCTTTACTCTCCCCGCCCCACACCTGGCACCACATGGCAAACAAGACTCCCACCCACCATTCCAGGAATCTGAGGTGGTGGGTGGACATTCATCCCTTCTTGGCCTGTTTTCCACTGACTGTGCATTGTCTAGGGCCCATGCATCAGTGTGGGGGCAAGAACCAACCAACATTTGCACACACTGCCCATGCACACGTGCCCGGGTCACGAGCCCACCATTTGTAGACTCACTGTCGATGCACACATGCCCGGGGCATGAGCCCACCATTTGCACACACCGCCCATGCACACGTGCCAGGGGCATGAACCCACCATTTGCACACTCACTGGCGATGCACATGGCCAGAAAGAGGAAAGGACTGAATGACATTGAAGCCAAAGGCGAAAATCCCCAGCAGTCATTCAGGAGGGAGGGAGGGAGGAAGGGACATGTGCAGGAATCCCTCTCCCATTCCCTGCCTCTGCCCTTTTCCATGCCATGATGCGGAGACTAACACCTGTCACTCCGCTGCTTTCCAAGTGCTCTGCATCCCCTCCAGATGAATATTTATTTGTTTGTCAGCACAGCAGCGGAGGCTCCGGGGCCTCTCTGATGGGCACTCACTCCATTAAGTATTCATGGAATACGCCAGGCTAAAGACTAATTACTTTGGCAGATTGCAAGCTCGTTAAGAGCAGATTTCAAGCATTCCTCAGGTGAATATGGCGTGACAGCAAACCATCAGGCCGCTCCTTCCCTAGCCCTCCTCTGGTCTGGTCTATGGAGAAGGGGAACCAGAGCAGATACAGACATGACCAGGGATGCTGGGGAAAAGGAGACAGAAAAGAGCCCTTTTCCCAGCACAGAGGTGGGTCATGGACAGACGGATTCAAGCTGGGGGGCACAGCAGGCCCAGAGTACCCTCTCTCACTGTGAGATTGCCTTATTCCCTGCTGCCCCTACACAGAGGACTGTCCCAGCATCCCTCCTCCAGCCTCATCAGTCAGCTGCCTTCCCGCTGTGTCCTGAGGGCCAGGAAATCAGGCCCCGAGGACCCCACACCAAGGGAATGCATTGGAAATGGCGCCGGATCATTCCATCATCAGCGGGGCGTGGCAGGGCCCCAGCAGAAGCCAACAGGAGTTTGGTCCCTGGGAGCAGGATCCAGCTCATGCATGTTAAGATCCGACGGCCAGATCACACGCTTCGGATCATCAGCCAAACCTCTGCAGTGGACCTGATGGGCTCTCCCGTCACGTTCCCCATTGCCAGACCTTCTGGCTTTGCACAGGTGGCTCCAGGCATCACAGGATGAACTCACCTCTGAGGTGTCAGATGCCAGCACTGCTAGGACAGGCATCCCCATCCTTGCATCCCCCAGGGCCAATGAGTGACGCCCACTTGAGCCTGCCAGGTCCTGGATTCTCCAGCCCTGCTCTGCAGCTGCCAGTCCCCCAGGTTGCCACTCCCTGCCCCGCTCCATCCACCCTGCCCAGATGGCTTGGAGACCTCAGAGCAGAGGTGCAGACCGAGTGGGCTATCGTGCCCAGCTAGGAGCATGGCAGAGGAGCCAGCCTCATCATGCACCAGCACATATAAAACCTCAGCCCTACCTGCACCAGAATCAATCAGGAAATTGTTACGCTCCATTAAGAGAGACATTAAAATAATGACAACATTCTTCTGGCACCAAATTCAGCTGCATTTTGCAGGGGAGCAGGAATGGAGTAT